>NC_141694.1:709904206-711274105 GCF_964263255.1 Lissotriton vulgaris
CTTCCCACCCTATTCCCCTATAAACCCATAACCCGCTACAGAACATATTTATCAAGTAATCAATTAATTAAAATTAATTAAAAATTAATTCTCAATTAATTAATTAATAATTCCTACTAATTAATAATTAATTTAACATAATTAAATTACTTCCCACCCTATTCCCCTATAAACCCACAACCCGCTACAGTAGTAAAAGACAATATTTAATTAAATTACATTAAAAATAAATAATAAAACATAATAAATACAATATAATATACACTAAATTTATTTAAAAATTGGTATTAGTAACATCAAAGTTATTTATTTCGATATTATTGACATCGATATTTAAAACTTCGATATTACTGATATCATACTAATATCGATATTAAGACTGTCGATATTACTTACCTTCAATATTTTGTCCCATCGATATTTAAACTTCGATATAATTGTAAATCGAAATTTAAAACTCGATATTTTGTCTGTGTACCGGGCATGTCGGTGTTTCTGTCTCAAATTAAGATTACCCAAACCCGTTACAGCATAGGTCCATAGGGGGCAATTGATCTGCCAGGTCCGAACTGGTGAGGTCAAGGTGGGCCAAACATTGACCATAGTGAATACCTTCTAAATCATTTTATTAAAAAACGATTTGTCCAGCTCCTGCTGTATTTTTAATGAACAAAATGAAGACCCGGGACCCAATCATAACAGCAACCCAACAAGATGTTCTTATATCAAAGTAACAAATACCATCAGATTTTTGCTTGGAAATCATATTAGATAGTGAAGTAAAGTAATACTCCAAACAGGGGCGTAAACTAAGCTCATTTAGCCCCTGCAGGGGGCTCCCATTCAGGCCAAGGTCAATTAATATCTGACTGAAATATTGGAGACTCATTGGCACCTCCTGCAGGGGGCCGCATCATCTTACAATGCGTCACTGATACCAAATAGGGTTGAGGATGGGGTTTCTCCAGATAGCGCTAAGGCAGGTACTCATAAAGTCCTTGAAGAATATATATATATATTTTTTTTACTTTTACTTTGTTGATTATTTTTTATATTTTGCCGCACCACTCATAATCAATTTCATAGCCCTAACTCCGATTCATCTTTCTAAAACCTAGGGTACATTTATTGAAACTTTGTTTAGGTATTTATTTGAGGGCAGAACGTAGGTTCTATTTAGTATACATTACAAAGATCTGTGACTGTAGTACAACACTGCATTGCACCACCCGGGTGCAGTTGCAAACTTTCTTCAATAAATACTCCTTGCAAACAATATGGCAAACGTATAGTGAAAATTCGGATATACTGGCAGGAATAGAGAACGCAGGAAGGATGTTGTTCAAATTGCGACAAAATACTTTCCAAAGGACGGTCTGCTGGGCTTGCAGTGCAGCCAGGAGATATGCTAAAACACTTTGAACAAGTGACCTTTGTTTTGGACCGTCGTGTATTCGTCATGCTCAAGCAAGTCGAAGGCTGGGAGCGAGGCCTGCTGAAGTGAGCAGCAACAGAAGTGACAGCCGTCCAAGTGGGAGGATGAGGAGACACGCTGATAACATTCCAAAGGAAGGACACATGGGCCAACTTTCCACCGGAAAACAACAGTCACAGACTCGCAGAAACGTGCAGTACTATGACCTTCATACAAATCTGTAATAACACGGCAGCAATAGCAGCCCCGGTTTATCCGAAGAGCTAAGGAAAACCTACCGGCGCCATCTTAGCTATTTCAGTCAAGTAAATGTTACGCCATACGTAAAATGCTTTTAAGGGACACCTGAAGGGGCATCTGTGTGCCAGGCCAGTACATTCCCTTGGAGCGGCTTTGGATAATGGTTGAATTATATCAAGTGCTAGACAAAATACATATTTTTAGGTTTGGCCTACAGACGGCTTTGACTGTTTGGGTAAAATAATATATTAGAAAAAAATAATAACAAAAATAAATACATGTGTGATACATCCATACAGGGACTTTTTTAGTTAGCCCTCTTCATCTATTGGTCTGTTCAAGTGTTCTTCACATTTTTCTTATGCCCACCACAGCATACAGCATGACAGGGAGCAATGGGAACACCACTTCATCCTGCATTTTGACTGACTGATCACACGTGCACACCTGCCTTAAAAAATAGTGCACTTCAGTGCCAAGGATGGTGTGAGTGGCAGCTGGGCTAATTCTTAATTTTCATATCTTTTTATGGTTAGCATTTTTTTGGAGATTGCATATTATGAAATAAAAAAAAATACATTGCACAGTTGTCAGGACAGGCCTGTTGACTTTGACAATTCATGTTGATAAAGAATCTGTAAGAAAATCTAGCATGGTAAAGACTTTAATCACGTCAAAAACATTTACCAGCACTCAGGCGTATTAATTTAAAATAAAAATGTGATTGTTTTCCATTTGCTGTTCTGACTTATGCAAGCTCAGTCATATCATGGTAGCGCTGAGAGTCACCACGTAACAGGATCCATGTTGAGACTCCATGCAACGCGACTCTTGAGCCTTCGCAGGTGGAGTTCCCATCTTAACAAAGAGGTGGTCATGTTGTTTGACAACTGAGTAGTGCACTCCAGCCTCCATTAGGAGATGAATCATCGGTGTAATCCACACGGACGAGGAGGAAGAGGTAACAAAGCTTTGCATCTTGTATAAATTACAGTGACGCATAATGCACTTTCTGTGCCACCCAAAACATTGCGTGACAGAGGGGCGGATTCTCTTCTGACCTTCTTTCAAGATTTTCTTATATTTCCTGGTTGGTGGTTCCACATCAGGTATTATCTGTTTGTGGTATTACAATTGAGGGTGGAGGATGGCCAATGCTATTACGTCATTGGCTCATTCCTAGCTCAGGGGCGTAATGCAGGCCTCTGCAGCCCCTGTGCCCTATGGTGCCCTCAACCATTTAGTAGGCCACCAACACTCCAGGCAACCCCCATTTTGCCTAAGACCAATGATTATCTGTGAGATATGGGAGACTCTGGGTCCCCTCATCACATTCTGCAGGGGGCATTTCTTTTTGCGTTATGGCACTGTCCTAGCCCTTTCCTAAAGCACTTGAATCTGGCAGGAGCTTTTCATCGTGTTTTCAGAGGGCTTGACTGAGCATTTAGACTTAGCCCCATACACCTACTGCGCCCAAAATTGAATCCGGCTCCCAGTGAGTGCCAGCCGCAGCTCGTGCAGGTAAGAGTGGTGGGGCAGAGGGGCCGGGTGGGGTTTTTCAACAGATGATGACGAGGGAAAATGAACTAAATAATTAATTTCCCCATGTCGTCATCTGTCAAAATCCCCCACACCACCACCCGGTCCCACCGCCCCACAGCTGTAACCTGTTCGTGCTGCAGCTGGTGAGTGCCCTTTGAATCCTGGGAAGAGGAAGCAGTAACTGGTATCTCAATAAATTAGCTGGATGGTGGATCTCTTTCATGTCACTGTGAGTCTGCTTTACATACCAGATGCTGCTGACAAGCACCACAACGCACTCACCACTAAGGAAATGCAATTTTCTTTATCATTCCAGCAAATTCTGACATAGATCATGTTTACAGTCCAATTAATAATTTGCAGAGTTTCCCATTGTTTCAAGCAAATTGGCAATATTTGCTTGCGAGTGCTACTGTGTGCTGAAAAATGGATGTGCTGTTTTTTCGCACTTTAACTTTAAAACTGTTTTCATGCACTCAAATTGAGATTCCTTAAATGCAATGCATTAAAGTTAAAAAAATAGCGATTTCGCTAATAGGGGTCGCAAATTACCATGAAGTTGAACTTCATGGTAATTTGCAAAAACTTTGAAAAATGCACTAAAGTGCATTTTTCAAAGTTCAATTTTACACACAAACATGCCCTTAGGGAATGTGTGTGTGCAAGATGTACCCATATGCAGATTTCAGGGGTGCAACAGGGGGTCCTTTTGACACCCTGGCACCCTTGAAATTGCAATCTCGATTTGCGATTCTCTAATTGAGAATCGTAAATTGAGATTGTCTTCCCATTCATTCCTATGGGCCTCTAGGCCCATAGGAATGAATGGGGAGGTATTCCTTGTCTAGTCTAGTCTGGATACTTGTATTGCGCACATATCACATCCCGAGGGAGTCTCATGGCGCATGCGGACGGTCCTTTTTTTAGTGATGTCTTCATGCATAGCCTTTTGCTATTCCTTATTAGAGAATCCGTATTTTTCGCTAATAAGGAATAGCAAATTGGGTGCTTGATGCATTTGGGGGTTAGTATACAAATCTTGCAACCTACACTCCACATAGCCTACAAAGCAGATGCAACACTGATGTCCGCAGCACAAATGAAAGTACCCTCTCACCACAGCACGCGCAGGTACTAGATATGCACTGCCTTCACCTCACACATACTTGTCGACAAATCCGATTCACAGACCAGACAACTCACAGGGTGCCACCATGTGTCACACGATAACGACTTCCTTCACACGGTCACCAGGTGAGGAGCCGATATTACACAGGAGTGGATTTCAGCTCGTCTTTGTCGGAATTAAGCAGCCATGTCCATTAAAGGGTGGGAACACACTCCAGGACAGCAGCAGCAGCCTCAGCAAGTCTTTTGTTTTGTGATTTATTTTGGAGGTAGAAGGTAGTGGATGAGGAAAGGGGACAGAGGCAGATGGGCCTCTCAGGTATTTCTTGCATAAAGCTAGGCCACTCCGAGCCACGCCTCTTCTCATTTGGCGATTCTTATTTTCAATTTGGGAAGTCTGGATTCAGTTGAGAGGCTCCCGATTTCTAAAGCCAAAAAGGGCTTTGTTTTTGCTTTGTTCTGCCTGAAATTACCTCTGCTTCTGCTCTGAGATGCAACAACTGGCTTGTCATTGTCTTAATTCTATTTGGGTTAAATTATCTCTTTGGATCTTGATCTATCAGCTAACGGCCACATGCATCAACCTATTTAGGAAGTGCAAACGGTGCGAATCAGTAAATTCGGCCGTTTGCGATTCCTAAATAGGTTTTTGGGATGCATCAAACATTTTTTGAAAAATCGCTATTTTTAGCGAATTCCAAAAATGCGATTGCTTTTAAGGAATCGCAAATTTGCGATTCCTTAAAAGCAATGCATGATTACTTTTAAAATTGCGAATTCGCAATTCGGGGGTGCAAATTACCACGAGGGTGAACCTCGTGGTAATTTGCGAAAATGTATTAAAATGCTCAAAATGGCATTTTAAAACACTGTCATGTTACAGACACACATGTCCTTAGGACATGTGTGTGTAACATGCACTTAAAAATGCATTTCAGGGGTGCAGGGGGGGGTCCTTTGGACCCCCCCTGCACCCATGGAATGCATTAACATTTTGCGAATCGCTAATTGAAATTCGCTAAATGTCAATGCCTTCCCATTGATTCCTATGGGCCTTTTGGCCAATAGGAATCAATGGGAATTGCGAAATCGCAAATTAGAATTCGCATAATATTTGCGATTCGGTAAAAATTGCGATTTTTACCGAATCACAAAAAATATGCGATTTACATCATGCATCCCGTTTTGCGATTCCTTATTTGCGATTCCCTAAAAATCACAAATAAGGAATCGCAAAACCGGACTTTGATGCATGTGGCCGTAAGTGTCTTTCCAAGCTAGAACACTTAGAAAGTGCTACAGCCTATATTCATCGGTCTTGCAGTTTAACAAACATTGACTAAGCCAGTAGGCGCGTGGCTCTTGGGTATTTAAATGATAATTTAGTTAAAAGTGTAGAGTGGCACATTTTTTATTTTTGCACTTTTTTTATTTTAAGAACACTCAATGTCAATTTTAATGTTTAAGTCGGAGTCTTAAAGAATATGTATTTTTTAGGTATTTGTTCTTGCTACTGTATAGTGTGTGCTGTATGCAGAGTGCACAGGAGAGTGGAAATATTTGAAAGGAGTGAATTCTTAACCTCAGGGGCAGAGCCAAAGGTTTTAATTATAAACTCAGAGCATTTTCAGAAAGCAAGTGAGTGCAGACAGATTAGCTTTCACAAAGCAAACAGGAACTTACTTGCTTTCCTGCTAATGTGTGCAGACACACGCCCCCGCACTCCCCACCCCCCACCTCCACACATACTCTCTGTCTCTCTCTATCTCTCCCACAAAGTAATGCAACATATGACTTTCTTCCATTCAAAAAGTGTGATTGACTAGTAAGGAAAGAGGAAGATGACCCCTTCCATGTATTACATTTCAAATGTTAAATTTAAAAAAAAAGCGACAGAAGTTACATTAGAGAATTGGAAATATCTTGATGCTGCTGGGATTTTGTAATGTGGGCAGCCAAATGCTTCAAAATGTGTAGTGTGCCATACCCCATGCAAATGATGAACAGAAAAAGAATGTAGAAGCACTGGACATTCCAAGGTTGTAGGACCTCTTTAATAAGCAGAATGATTTGTCGATTTCTATTGAAATACTGCACACCCGTTCGCATCCTTAAAAACCCTTATGACTAAAAGCGTTTGCTTAATCACTGAAAGCCAGAACAAACAGGAGCACTTTACCGACTGCAAAACAGCAAGCAAAGAGACCGACCCAAAGTGCTGTGCGCCTATATTCTGGGAAATACTCTGATTCTGTATTATTCCTTTTTATTTTAATCCATTATCGTGTTCAAGTTGCCTCCGGAACAGTAATTGAAGGAAAATGCATTAAATTGTCATCGCTGCATCTGGCTATAAAACCTTGCTTCTTCTGTGCTTGCATCCATCTTGTGAGGGGACGCATTCTAAATTGGACTTACTCGTGCGCTCTTTGTAAAAAATGCACAATATAAATGTAATTTACAGTGCTATGAAATTGAATACAAGCACTGTAGAAAACAGTCCCTATTGATCCTCTTTGTCTTCTTTCTTCAGCACCAAAATCTTGGCTTCCAGAGCCATATGGCGCAGCGAATACAGACTCCACCCTTAAACATCACAGAAATGCAATTATATACCTGCATCTGACATTATATTCACTGTGGGGCATATGTAGGTAATTCACATTTTGCGATTCTCAAATAACGATTTTTAAGGAATCGCTATTTGAGAATTGCAAAATGGAATGTAGGTAAAAATTCGCAAATTTTTTTGCGAATCTCAAAAATTCCTTAATAGCGATTAGCAAATTGTGAATCACAATTAAGGAAGGAGTGTCCGATTCATTCCTGTGGGCCAAGGGGCACATAGGAATGAATGAGGATACATTCTCAAATTGCGATTTTCTATGAAAAAATCGCAATTTGAGAATCGCAATTCCAAGGGTGCCAGGGTGTCCAAAGGACACCTGTTGCACCCCTGGAATGTGCATGTAAGTACACGTGGCATACATACATGCCCTAAGGGCATGTCTGTGCGCCACATGGCACTTAGAATTTTTTTAAAAGTTCATTTTGAAAGGAAATCGCAAAATACCATCTACTTGGAGTAGGTGGTATTTTGCGACTCCTTAAGCCCAAATCGCTATTTCTAAGGCACCCCTACATAGCATTTAAGGAATCGCAAAATTGCGATTCCTTAAAAGCTTGAGCAAAATAAGGAATCGCAATTTTTGCGATTCCTTTTTTTGCGATGTGGCACCTACATACCAAATCGCCGTTTGCGATTCGCAAACGCTGGAATTCTGCAAATTCTGGCGTATGTGAATCGCAAACGCCTACCTACATATGCCCCTGTGTGCCTTAACTTAATTAATATGTGTGAAGCATTTATATGTATTAATGAAACATATATATATATATATATTTTTTTTTTTATACAGGCTTATCATGAGACACATACAATAATCTCGTCATCACAGTGGCAATTCGCATCTAAACAGTTCAGTACCATACTTGAATCAATAAAGTGTTGTACAGACCCAATGACCGTCATTTACATCTTGGCATCGCACATTTTCTGATAGCCAATTTCATCGCATCATGAGGGCACAACATTGCAGCATATAATACATACAGTATAGTTTCAGCTCTGCTAGCCGCTCTGTGATTCAGAGGAGGCGGCATCGTGCACCGCATTACCGGCGCTCGCCTCGGTTGTATCTTTGTTCGCTGCAAATGCCTTATACAAAGCCCAGAAGTTTTTTGGCCCACTACATGGTGGTAACATATCGCTATAATTTTCAGTTTGGGTGCTACAATACAGCATATCTCTTGACCACTGAGCCAGTATAGGAGGGGTCCACAAGACCAACATATTGCCACACATCTCCTTGCTAATAATAAGCCCATATCTATTAGCCTTCTTTTCGCCTTAAGGATAGGTTTGGAGTACCCAAGCAGAGGATCCGTCATTAATGACTGCTCCGTAACTCGGTTCGATTCAACAAAAATCTGTCCCCAGAAATGCGTTATCCCTGGACATACCCAGGCTAAATGAAAAAGTCAGCAGACTGGACATTACACCTATCACATGTAGAACTCTTCTCTTAAGCCATATCATTACAGTCGCTCCAGAGTATAATAAATCCTGTTAAGAAATTTAAAATGTAGTAGTCTATGTCTCCCGCTCAAGGATATACGTTTTGTGCTCGTGCAGCAGTATGTCCATATATCGTCTATAATGTCGCTCTGTAAGTCTCGCTGCTAGGCCAGTCTTGCTTTAGTGTATTCATGCCTCCTACTAGACATCGAGATGGGATAAATTCTAGATACCATCCTAGTGGGTGTTTGCGCTTTAATGAGGGTTGTCAGGGCTTGCACCACAGGGGGTTCTGCCATGTCATCTCCTAGCAGCTCACTAAGTGCATGTCTAACTCTGTGAAACTGGAATTTAGCGAGAAGTGCAGGTGTGTCCTCATCCTCTACCATGTCTCCCCATCGCCAAGCCACACCACCAACGAAGAGATCACTGATATGGTGAGCATCAAGCGGCTGGAGTGTTGTTAAAACCCCTTTGTCCATTCACGGTGCGGGCCATCGGCACCAATCCAGGCGGGCCACTGGGGAATATAGTATAATCCCTGCCTGTAATTTCAGTAGGTAGTGCCAGGCATGCGTAACTGTGTTAAGTGAATCAATTATCCCCGTACGCCTATCAGGGGGCGTAAACAGCAAGGACAGAAGAGGCTTAGTAGCCGCAACTATTGTTTCTATACGGATGTGTGGTATGTCGAGCAGTCCGTGTATTCAATGGTATGCCTGCGCACTCTGCGCAGCTCTATAGTACAAGTCCAAATCAGGTGCCCCTAGTCCCCCCATTGAATACGGCAGGGTAAGTATTTGCCAAGTGACGCAGGCCTGTTTACCTGCCCAGGCTAGGTGTCTCATAAGGGACTTAAGATGATTAATGAAAGATATTTAATGTAGAGTGTAGAGACTAGATATTTATACATGAATGCAGTAATGTTAAATTTAAACATGAAAACATGTATTGTTATTCACGTTTTCCATTTCAAACTACATATGCATATGTAAACAAACTCTTTTGCTCACGTTTTGCATTTATTTCTAAAGATACATAGGTGCCTATATAACCACGTATTTGAAAATGCCTATTAAATGCTTAACTAAAGTTAGCCTGACTACAGGCCTCAGTTGAAATACATTTTGCTTTGTCAGCATGCTTTTTCCTTTTCCTTGCAAGTGTATTATCATGATTTATGTTAGCTAGAGAAAGACTTACTGTTTGTATTAGATGGCTGATAGAGAGGCCAGGAGAAAAACTTGGTAGTGAACTTAGAGAAACAAAGATCAAAACAGGTCTTCTGTTCATCAGGTAACAGGATGGTAAGATGTTCAAGGTTGGGAACCGCAGTTTCTGTGCAATACGATGTGAACCTGAAGCAGTGTTGCAGAAGCATTCGAGATGTAACTTGATTGGTCCCTATTGGTGTGAACAGAGATAAACCATTTCTGAATCTCCTGTTATTTTTAACCCCTCCCCTGCTGGTGACGGAACCGCTCCGTCATCAGCCGCGTTCGCGCTGTGCTGATGATGGAGCGGTTCCGTCTCGGCCCGCTCTGCGCGCCTGCGCGGCGCGGATTCCGCGCCTGCGCTGGGCGTTCCATTGAGCGGGTGGGGCCGTGACGGAACCGCTCCGTCATGAGCACAGCTCAACCGAGGCTGGTGATGGAGCGGTTCCGTCACCAGCATGGGCGCGCCTCGCGGCCCCCGCCCCCTTAGCGCTGAGGTGGAATAGCCGCCGCAGCGAAGGGGTTAAAACTAGTGCAATCATAGTTAGAGTTAGAAGACATTCTCTTTAGATGTTGAGAGGTATAGCCCTCTCTGTTTGCCCTATTCTTGCAAGTTTGAAGCTTTATGCTAAACGCTTATTTCTTTTTCCTTACACTTCTACTGGAGTCTGATTATTTTTCTTTTTTTAAATATCTTTATTTGCTTTTCATAAAATATGCAGTTTCCAAATGACATCAAGACAGAATAAAAGGGAGAGGGGGGAAAGGGGTGGGAGATGAATTGCTGCTTGTGCACTTGTGATACATGTGACAGGCATGTAGTGCCGACATTAGGATGTGCCAAGGGCATTGCTCGGTATATTTGTTATCTCGATCACGTCTAATGTTGCTGCGGCAAGGGCCATACCACAGAGGTCGTGTTCGAACCACCGTATGTCCAAGTGAACAATTTCAGTGTCTGCACAGAGTAGAAGGAATGGTGCACCCCGTCTCAGCCACACATGTCCTTGACCGCATACGGCTTTGCAAAAAAGCACTAAATTACAGCAAAGTCAGATATGATTTGTGATTATCATAATTTTTACCATGAAACAGAAAACCAAAGAAACAAAGAGAAAAGAAAAGAAAAAATTGTTACCACATTGCCATGCCCCGGCCAAAGTGTGAACAGCAATTGCTCCGTCTATGTAACCACCTCAAATGAGCAGAGCTTCCTGCTAGAATGATCGTTGAGAGGTTCATTGTACGTGTCTGGGCTGCGGGTTCCAGGAAAATTACTCAGGTACAGCCACTAGCCCGATACTCCCCTGTAGCTCGTCCAACCTCCTGTGAGGAGTCGCACCCTCCATCCCCACC
The DNA here is from genome assembly GCF_964263255.1 of Lissotriton vulgaris. Lineage (NCBI taxonomy): Eukaryota > Metazoa > Chordata > Amphibia > Caudata > Salamandridae > Lissotriton > Lissotriton vulgaris. The sequence goes on from NC_141694.1 coordinate 709,915,200, forward strand.
CGCACAAGCACCCGCACCCACACCCGTTAAACTTGACAAATGGTGTCCCAGTGCTGAGCTATGGAGTACTTGCGGAGCCCCGTTTCTTCCTGCGCAGTGCTGTGCTTTCCACTTGGGCGCATACTAGAAGAGAGTTCTGTCCCCCGCCTCTGCAGGCGGGTGTGAGCGTTTCCAATGTTTAGTGATTAGCCTCTTAGCTACAATTAGACCCAGGTCAATAAATCGAGAGGTGACTTTGTGTGTCTTGGGTCAAGGGTACAGTCTCAGTATGCACACCTCCCACGTCTGCGGAAGCGTCCTCTCTGTACTTGCTGCAATCGCCAGGATGACCTCCCTCTAATATTCTTGTAGAGAAGCGCAGAGCCACAGTATATGCAGCAAGTCCACATTTTCTTGCAACCAGCGGGGACATGCTGATGTAGTTATGTGAAAGTACGTGTTTATTTTATCGGGGGAGAGGTATGCCCTGTGTACAAAGTATGTTTGTATAAGCCTGAATCTGGCATTGCGTAGTATGTTATCCGAGCCCATTCGCTGTCTGTCCAGGGAGAGCCTCTGTCTGCCTCCAACTTCTCCTGAAGCTGCATCAGCAGTTGTGTAGTGTGCGTTAGCATTGCTTCCGCCAACAAGTGAATGATATGGAATCCATTACCCATAACGTTGAGGTACTGTAGTAGTAGGTGTGTTTCGGGTTCGGCACTGACGTCGCCCCACGCTGTGGTGAGCGATCACAGGATACATGTATACAGTAAAAATTGGCATGCGGGTAGACCCATATCGCCTGCCAGACTTTCAAATGATGTTAGAGCACCCGGCCTCGACGTAAAGGTCGCCTAGGGTGTGTAAATCTGCCTCATGCCAGGATGCCAGCATCCGGCCGGATACAGTCGTCCTGCTCCTTGGCCTCCCCAAGAGTGGGATTGACGGGGCATAAGGGGTTGCATTCCTAGTCAGGTACAAACTCCTTTTATAACAGCGATATGCCAGGGCAAGAATGCAACATGCAGTCATCCAAACAATACCAAACAAGAAAGGGGCGGTTCCCCACGCTGGTAGGGTACTACCGCAAATTCCGAAACACCCTATGGGGAGGGCTCCCCAGTTCCACCAAGTACACAAACTAGTGGGCTAGAATGACTTTATATAGAGTAAGAGTATACTATGCGTAGGTGACCCCTGGGGCCCTGGGCCTAGAGGGTGAGCCTTCAGAACCACAGATTTCTGTGCATTCCCACCCGCCAACTGTAGAGTCCCCATCAGTGCAAACATGAATCAACAACAGCAGAACGGCATGGGAACATGGCCCCAGAATACTTGCATGCCCCATGGTTCGTGTTTAGAGTCACTGCTGAAGGATATGTCCATAAGGGCTATATTATGCTGTCCACCGTCTGAAGGGTGACCTCCGGAACATCACCCGATTCCTGTGAGTTCAAAGTGTCGTCCGAGAGATCATCAGCACTGTCTCCGTCTTGTGTCGTCGGAGTGGGAGATGTTTCACTGAGCTCCACCACCGCCTGGACGGCACTACGCTGATCCTGTATCATCTGGTCTGGCTCTGGGCCATGTCCTTGGGATGATTGGGTCATCTTGCGCAGTCTGTTCGTTCCACGCCAGCGGTTAGACCCTCGATGGCTGTTAACGGTCAAGGCTGTCGATCAGTGAGCGCCCTCCGTAGAAGTTCTTGTATCCAGCCAGTCACCAGTCGCCTCTGCATTGTCCAAGAAATGGGACTTGCCATCAGCTAGCTCCTGCAGACGTGACGGGAAGAGCAGGGAATATTTGAGGTCCTGTTGCCGTAGGCAGCGCTTCACCACCATGTAGGAACACCGCTGCCACTGGACAGCCATGGTATAATCAGGAAAGAACATTATGTTTTGATTTTCCATCTGGACAGATGCCAGTGTCTTGGTGTCCTGGAGAATCACATCCCTGCCCCTGTAGTTCATCACCCTCAGCAGGAGCGGTTGAGGATTCGCATCTGGGGGAGGGCGTTTAGCCAGCACCCTGAGTGCCCGGTCAATGATGAAGTGTGGAGAGAGCGATCCCTCCGGTAGTATGTCTCTCAACCAGGCTTCGGCGTACGTCACAGCATGTAACAGCTGAAAACCCTCCTATTTCACCCAGTCTAATTAACTCCCACTCTCCCCCCTCTGGGTCCTCAGGGTGGGACTCACGGTATTCCTAGCGCTTGGACGCCTCCGGGCAGCAATTCGCGCTCTACAAATTCACATCCTATCCTATCCTAACCTATCCTATTTCCTCCAGTCCTACTGGAAGGACCACCAAGCGTACGTTATTTCTCCTAGATCGACCTTCAACGTCCTCGGCTCGGCGTTCCAAGAAGTCCACTTGGTCCACAAGGTCATTAAGCCGTTTTTCCCCTGCCGCCACTTGCGGAGAAATCGTCTGAATGGTGTCTTCCACTGCAGACGTCCTGTCCACCAGCTTGCGGTGGTCCGCGTGTAGGGGGTTCAAAACAATGACTACCTTATCGATTTTACTTTCGAGGGAAGTGCGTGTCAGTCCCATTTTCTTCCCCAGCTGTTCCACCGCTGCCAGGACTGCGTCCAACTTGCTGGGGATTTGGCTGGGTGAGGTCTCAGCAGCCATCTTGTCTGACTGCGCATGTGTCGGGGGGTGGGGATGCTAGGCCCCCAGCGCGTCCGAGGTTCGCCCCTGTGTGACATAGGGGTGCTACAGGGCAGGAAATGGTGGATGCCTCAGTGCGTGTGGGCGTTGGGAGGAGAGAGTATTACGCCACCCATGCAGTGTAATTCCCAAGTGTTGGGTGGAGGATGGAGAGGAGAGGGTGGGCACCCAGATGAGGCAGTGTCCCGACAAATGTTGCAGGCCTTGTTTCAAGCGACCACCCGTAGTGAGGGGGGCGGCCAAGGGCCTCGGAGGTGGCGCGGTGACGATACAGCGAGTGTACAGCCCCAAGTCCGACACCTTGCCCCCAACAGATCCTCCCGGTGTACCTTAAGCAGGCTCCCTGGCAGCCCCTCCCTTCTACTCGAGCTCGGCGGAGAAGGGTAGGTCATGCAGCCAAGGCACAAGAGATTAGAGTTTTGACCTATGGACTCATCCTTGATGCCTTATCCCGCCGACCCCTCTGGTGGCTGGTAGTTCTTGACAGATAGGCATAGGACAACCCCCACAGAGGTAAAACACACACAAACTCACACATGACACCAGCATGTTGTAAATCACCTTTTTATAGGTCCTGATGAATCGCGGGTAACTATTGCCCACTGCGAGAAACATGTCGACCGTCTTCACCACTAGCCCCATCTAGGTTCACCTGACTTTACTCGTTGACTCCTAGTGAGCTAGCCCCCTGTTTTTAATTGCAGCTAGGGACCCCCAGAATAAAGTTGATTCCGGTACCCTCAGCTACATTTTAAATACCCCTTTTCACTATCACATATCTCCCTGCCCACACACCCACACCTCACCATAAGGCTGTTGGAAAAAAGATCTCCGCCAAAGAGCCCCTCTTTGAGGTGAGCCCGTCGGGGATTGCACCGCCTCCCCGACGAGGAGCAACCGCCGATGATGAAGCATGACATCCTTCGGGGTGTGTGAGGCAAATCCATCCAACAAAATGGATGCCCTTGGGTGTTACACTGACACCTTTGGCCACGCCAGTTAGTTCTTCCCTTAGTCACGCTTAGGAACAGTCCAGCAACCCCTCCTTGTTGTAGCCCCTCCCTCCTCTCACTTCTGTGCGCCTATCCAGCTGGTGCCATGTTCGTGGCTGCGGCAAGGGGTCCCCCAGTCAGCAGGCTGCATACCTGGAGTTCCCCACCAAGAGTGTGAGCCGCAGCTGGGTGCTGTGGTGCAGTTGGGCCCTCTTTCAGTGGACACACACGGAAGCCGTTCCCAACACCTTCACATGGGAGCTGCAGTCCTTGGTAGTGAGACCCTCCTGGCCCAGCCTCACGGGGGTCTCTGCGCCGGCAGTGACTCCATCTCTTGGCTGATTGACCGCACCTCAGGCACCTCAGCCGCAGGACCCACGTGCTGCTGGCAGTTGTGGCATGGGGCTGAGTAACTCACGTGGCCCTAGAAGCAGCCTCTGGAAACAGAAGAGTGTTCTCCAGGGGCCGTGGGGATCACCACTGGTCTCTCCTGCCGATGGCCGTCATGTTGCTCCATTGCGTGCGCTTGGGCAGCGCGACTCCGCAGGTCTCCGGGAGCTGGCGCTCATAAGATGGGGATGATCGCTCCCAGCGTCGCGGCCCGATGGGTGGGGCCAGACTCTGGCGTTTCCTGGAGGCAGTAGCCGGAAGTCTTGCAGTTCTGCCCGGTCACCAGCTCCACCCCTCAGTCCCGGCTGGCGGGTCGCTTCTCAGTCATGGTCCTGGACAGCACCTCGCCCCCCAGCCACAGCGGGGGTCAACCAATGCGATATTCAGCCACAGGATCTGTTTTGCGTGGATCTATGGAGCGGGCAAGAAGAGCCTGCACCGGAGCCTCAGCAGTAGACGTCCAACTCAATTGCCCAGGTGGCCACGCCCCTATTGGAGTCTGATTATTCTGACATCTTCCTCTGCTATGCTCCCGATTTAGAGACACTTGATAGATGATCCTATATTTGATATACGTTAAAAAGAGAGCAGGAAAGTTTCTTTATAGAACATGTTTGCATTAAATCTGTGTTTATACAATTGTGATTATCGCAAGTTCTTTTATTGCACCTTAATCTGCTGAGAAATTTCAATTTACATATTGTTTTCCTGAATTTGCTGAACTTATTCTTGGTTTACTTGTCTACTGGATTGAGTGGTAATCCAAATAAAACCCTTTAATCATATTCAGCGATTCCTGGTCCTCAGATTTCAGCGGAAGGGATATCTGTCTCCGTTGTGACAGAGTATCGCTTCCGATGATATCTAAATCATGCCCTGATACGGGAAAGATTTTCGTTGCTGTTGTGTATTCTTCTACAATACAAATGGGAATAATAGTGTGACTCATACAAAGTGCAGAAGACACAGTGCTTAAGTGTGTGTATAAGCATAAAAATATATACCAAAGACACAATAAACCATCCTAGGTTCCTTGTGCAAGTTAACAATCAAGCATGTGCTTACAGTATAGCCCAATGAGTATCACAAATATTCACAGAACCAATGAAGATGTATGTCGAGGATCTATGACAGTATATCGACAGACAAAATATCGACCTACAGAAACATTGAGGCTGGAATATCGAAGGCAAGTGTATCGACATCCTATCTACAACATGGTAAGTACAAAAATATCGATACAAAAATATCGATGTTAAAAATACTGTAATTAAAAATATCGTTTTATATCTGTTAAAATATAATGTGTAAAAATAAGTAAATAATACTTATAAATAAAATAAACATTGTTTAATATTTAGCAATGTTTAAAATTAATAAATAATATATATATATAACATAACATTAATTAAACACATATGTAAAATATATGTTATATATTTACTTAATAATTTTTTTAAATAATCACTATAATTACTCATAAATTATGTAAAAATACTATAAATTACAAATAGATCTCCACAAATAAAATAATTACATAAAAAAGTAAATATTTATTTTTAATAAATTAAAAAAATTAAATATACTTTCAATATTCTTAAAATGAATAACATAATACTTTATCTAAATTCATTCTAAATAATAAATAAAACTACTATTTAAAGTCCAAAAAAATCTACAGTATTGAAAACATTGGATAGCGTAAAATGTCAAATTACTATTCCCACTCCGGAAAATGCAAAATTAGGGAAAACATTGTATAGCATAGAAATAAAAATTACTATTACCACTCCAGAGAGTGAAACAGTAGAGAAAGCGCTGGATTGCGTAGGAGTAAAAATTACCATTCCCACTCCAGAGAATGCAACAGTAGGGAAAGCATTGAATAGCGTAGGGATAAAAATCACGATTCCAACTCCAGTGAGTGCAACAGTAGGGAAGGTGTTGGATAGCGTAGGGGTAAAAATTACTATTCAAACTTCAGAGAGTGAATCAGTAGGGAAAGCGCTGGATAGCGTAGGGGTAAAAATTACTATTCCAACTCCAGAGAGTGAAACAATAGGGAAAACATTGGATAGCGTAAGGGTAAAAATTACTATTCAAACTCCAGAGAGTGAAACAGTAGGGAAAACACTGGATAGCGTAGGGTTAAAAATTACTATTCCAACTCCAGAGAGTGCAACTGCAGAGAAAGCGTTGGATAGCGGGTGGGTAAAAATTACTATTTCCACTTCAGAGAATGCAACAGTAGGGAAAGCGTTGGATAGCGTAGGGGTAAAAATTACTATTCCCACTCCAGAGACTGCAACAGTAGGGAAAGCATTGGATAGCGTAGGGGTAAAAATTACTATTCCCACTCCAGAGAGTGAAACATTAGGGAAAGCGTTGGTTAGCGTAGGGGTAAAAATTACTATTCCTACTCCAGAGAGTGAAACAGTTGGGAAAGCGCTGGATAGCGTAGGGGTAAAAATTACTATTCCCACTCCAGAGAGTGCAACAGTAGGGAAAGCGTTGGATAGCGTAGGGGTAAAAATTACTATTCCAACTCCAGAGAGTGCTAAAGTAGGGAAAGCGTTGGATAGCGTAGGGGTAAAAATTACTATTCCAGCTCCACAGAGTGCAACAGTAGGGAAAGCGTTGGATAGCGTAGGGGTAAAAATTACTATTCCCACTCCAGAGAGTGCAACAGTAAGGAAAGCGTTGGATAGCGTAGGGGTAAAAATTACTATTCCAACTCCAGAGAGTGAAACAGTAGGTAAAGCGCTGGATAGCATAGGGGTAAAAATTACTATTCCCACTCCAGAGAGTGCAACAGTAGGGAAAGCGTTGGATAGCGTAGGGGTAAAAATTACTATTCCAACTCCAGAGAGTGCAACTGTAGGGAAAGCGTTGGATAGTGTAAGGGTAAAAATTACTATTCCCACTCCAGAGAGTGAAACATTAGGGAAAGTGTTGGATAGCGTAGGGGTATAAATTACTATTCCTACTCCAGAGAGTGAAACAGTAGGGAAAGCGCTGGATAGCGGAGGGGTAAAAATTACTATTCCAGCTCCACAGAGTGCAACAGTAGGGAAAGCGTTGGATAGCGTAGGGGTAAAAATTACTATTCCCACTCCAGAGAGTGCAACAGTAAGGAAAGCGTTGGATAGCGTAGGGGTAAAAATTACTATTCCAACTCCAGAGAGTGAAACAGTAGGTAAAGCGCTGGATAGCATAGGGGTAAAAATTACTATTCCCACTCCAGAGAGTGCAACAGTAGGGAAAGCGTTGGATAGCGTAGGGGTAAAAATTACTATTCCAACTCCAGAGAGTGCAACTGTAGGGAAAGCGTTGGATAGTGTAGGGGTAAAAATTACTATTCCCACTCCAGAGAGTGAAACATTAGGGAAAGTGTTGGATAGCGTAGGGGTATAAATTACTATTCCTACTCCAGAGAGTGAAACAGTAGGGAAAGCGCTGGATAGCGGAGGGGTAAAAATTACTATTCCAACTCCAGAGAGTGCAACAGTAGGGAAAGCGTTGGATAGCGTAGGGGTAAAAATTACTATTCCCACTCCAGAGAGTGAAACATTAGGGAAAGCGTTGGATAGCGTAGGGGTAAAAATTACTATTCCTTCTCCAGAGAGTGAAACAGTTGGGAAAGCGCTGGATAGCGTAGGGGTAAAAATTACTGTTCCCACTCCAGAGAGTGAAACATTAGGGAAAGCGTTGGATAGCGTAGGGGTAAAAATCACTATTCCAACTCCAGAGAGTGCAACAGTAGAGAAAGCGTTGGATACCATACAAATTAAATAAAACATACTTAGAAATATTTTTTTATTTAAATTTATTAAACTTTTATTTTTTAAATAACTAAACATCATTTAAAAATACACATTAATATTAAAGAAAAAAGTAGATTTGAATAAATAATGAACAATAAATTAACAATAAATATCAATTAATAAATAATAGTTACCAAATAATAAATATTAAGCAATAAAATAATGTAAAAACAAAACAAATATTATTAATAATTAATTACCAATTAAAAAAATTAAACAATAATATTATTTGTATCCCAAAAAATACTTTTTATAACACATTAATTACAAATTATTTACAAATATTTTCCTTTAAAAAAGTTTTTTAATTACCAAATAAATAAATTATTTACCAATTACAAAAATGAATTACACATTAAATACATTAAGTACCAATTACAAACACTAACTACCAATTACAAACAGTAACTACCAATTACAAACATTAACTACCAATTACAAATATTATTTACCAATTAAAAAAAATAATTACCAATTAATATTAATTACCAATTAAAACAATTATTTACCAATTAAAATTATGAATTGCCAATTAATAATTAATTAAAAATACATAAATTATCAATACCAATAAATAAAAATAATTCATTACTTTATTACAATTAAAATACTTCCCACCCAATTCCCCTATAAACCCACTACCCGCTACAGGACTTAAACGCAAAAATTAACTAAAATTAATTTATAATTCCTAAAAAGTAATAATTTATTTAATATAATTAAATTACTTCCCACCCTATTCCCCTATAAACCCACAACCCGCTCTGGTACTAAAACATAAAATGTACTTAAAAATAACATTATAAATATATTAAAATAGTTCACATATAACTTAAAACAAGTAAAATACTTAACAATATAACACATGCATATTAAATACATACTAAAATACATAACAATAGTACAAATATCGATATTAGTAGCATCGAAATTACTAACATCGATATATTTGATATCGATATTACTGACTTCGATATTACTTACATCGATATAAAAAAATCGATATTACTTACCTTAGGGTCGATATTCTGTCCAACGATATTCTTGACATCGATATTCTTTACCTTCGATATTTCTAACTCGATATTTGTGTAGGTCGATATTTACAACTCAATATTTTGACTGTGTACTGTATGTCGATGTTACAACCCCTTATGAGTGTGAAGGTTGCTTCAGGACAGAGTCGTCTGACTTATTATCTGCATGTTTCAGGAGACAGAATCCAAACCAACCATCAACCTGTGTCGCAAATACCTATAGTCTGTATGTAGTTTACAACGTGAGTTTCTCAATAACTCACCAAAATACACCAGAGACGGGTATGCGTGAAAAAAATAGCACTTGTATATTCAATGCACATTCACTGGAAGGTCTGTCTAAGAATGACCATGCATCTGATGGAGAATGTATCTCCCATATGCGCTGCACTGTTTCTAAGTGCCACGTTAATCCACAGAAACCAATCTGGACTACAGTTATCTGAAACAATATATATCTATGTCAGCCAATAGATAAATGACCAAATGAATCACAACCATCCCATTAATAGGGCATGGTCTAATGATCATGCGAGTAAAATATGCTGTGAATTATAATGTGATTGGGGAACATGTGTGCTTTACATTAGTTAAAATCTGTAGCCACAGACTCTATGGTGGATAATTAGGCAAAAATTCCAAATGGAAAATAATTAATCGCATGTTGCTGACAGCAGCGAAGGTCATGTGTTACACTATGTATGCATTGTGGGGTGGTAAGCCATGGGCATATCCAATCGCTATAGAAGAACACCAAGTCCTTCACCATAGTTATTTAAATGTGGGCCATACCAATGAAATACATGTGTGTATCCTGCTTATTACAAACCAGCCAGGGGCCCTTCAAGTACTGTGCACAAGCCATATGACTCATTGTTATTAAGGCATGCATGTTAATCAATCACCACTGAATAGACTGTGGAGAACGTGGCCGTTCCAATCGAATAATTGATTGAGGGTGACGGCGGTGAAAAGCCGAGTGTCACATGCACTTATTTCATATGGTGGTGGCCCTTAAAGAGTGCTGAGCTAGTGTTGTATAGCTCATTATGATTGCAGTGTAAGTGCCAGGAAATCTCATGTGAAGTGAAAGTTTTCTCATGTTAAATCCAAACTACTGACACAGAAATAATCGTACGGCAATCGCTATTTAGCCATGCAAGAAATGCATGCTCATGTTTATCGGAAAGCTGATACCGTAGAACTCCTCTCATAATGATCGGTATTCTGCGATGCTCAATACTCATGCATACTAGTCTGCACGTCAATAACTATAATTCACTCACTGCATATCGTAAGTCATACCTTCAAAATCCTTTAACATGTTCTCAAATTCATGTGCTCTTGTACTTTAAAATCTAAATATAGAATGACAGTTATTATAATGCCTTTAAAAAATATGGTCTTGCGAAAAACTAGGTTGCGTTGGGAGGGTGAACTTACAATTCAAGGTGTGCACTGGCAGGCGTCCAAAGTCCATGCATTCCAAATAGCTCATGCAGACAGGGAGTCGCTGGCAGAAACCGCTTCTTATCTTCTGTGGTGTCTGAAAACACTAGACTGCACAACACCACCACCATATTGGGACTGTAAATTGCCCATTGTATACAGCGTGCTCTAGTGCACCACCTTCACGCATTTGATCAAGTGAGTTCAATGATGCCTGTAATAAAATTGCATATGTATACGGGTCAAGCTGCTTGTCATGTACCCATCGAATATCACTAACAATATCCTTCCAAATAAATTCTCTTCTCATTCACTCATAAGGGGTCAAACCGTTGACATACATCTACGTTGGTTCACCATTGGTTCTGTGCTTATTTGTGATCCGCATTGTGCTATACTGTGCGTACATGCTTGTATGTGCAACTTGATCTATGAACCAAGGATGATATAGTATGATCTTTGTATATTTTTTTAATCTTTATACACACACTTAAGCACTGCGTCGCCCGCACTTTGTGGGAGTCACACTATTACTTGCAATTATATAGTAGGAGACTACACAACAGCAACAGAAACATTTCCAGTCTCAGTATATGTTTTATGCAACCCAAATGAGAACATTCCATTAGGCTGCTAAAATAATACATTCAGTGTGGGTTTACCTTGATTTATACTAAGAGGATTCTTTTTTGTTACAAAGAGCCCCACGTTGGACTCTGTTCATATAATGCCACGGTTACTTACCGGTAATCTTCATTACTCCGAGTCCTGGTCTTCCTCGCCACAGTAATCACTATTGAGCATCCTGCTCCCACAGAAACTCCAAGCAAAGTTAACATACTAGTCTCCCTATCCCTCCAATAGGGCCCCCAGTGGCAACCACTAATCACATAAAAGGATACAAGATCCACAGCACGACCTGCAAACCAAAGCCGCATACATGAAGCCACAACAAAGGGCCGGGAGGGAAGGGAAACTATACTGTTGCGAGGAAGACTAGGACTCGGAGTAATGAAGATTCCCGGTAAGTAACCGGGGCATTACCTCCTCGTCTGTCTTCCTCGCCACAGTAATCACTAATGAGCAGATACCAAAGCAATATCAGCTTCATGGATAGGAAATACAGCCCACACACGGAAGGCATCACAACAAAAAACATCAGCGACAACAAAGGAGAGAGATACACCCCAAGAAACCACTGAGTACCAAAGAGGCAAAGGCAACAGAAGCACCAACCCCAAGCCGGTAACGAGAAAAGAAGGCATGAGGGGAAGACCAAGCGGCCGACCAGCCAAACACCTATGGAAACAACCGGAAAGGCGAACCAAGAAACCGCAACAAACCAGAAGAACGCCCCCGAAACTAACGAGAGGGAACCACCGACTGAAACAGGCACCAAAAGGAGAGCCACCCAAAACCACCTGGTGAGAGCGGAAGAGATGGCAACAGACCCCTATGTAGCAGTCAAAATGACAAACAAGAGACCACCACAGAAAAAGCAGCCGTGCAAGACCAAGAATACATCAAGGCACCCTACACAACCAAAAATGTGCAAATGGGTGAATAGGAAGCAACACCCCCGCCGACAGACTAAGAAGAGCAAAAGCAAGCACAAAAGAAGGAACAGTACGCAAGAGCACCGAAACCTTCCAAATGACAAAAACAGCACGTCCCCGTACTCCAACTGACCAATGGAACCCCGTGCAATGCACCAACACCAACGGAAGGTCCCACAGGGAGGAGACAACACAGGACAAGGGGGTAGAAGGACCAGAGACGCGAAAGACGAGCCACCAAAGGCCCCACAGACACAAAAGGGAGACCAAGAAAAAGCTCCAAACGAGCCCCCCCTCAAACATAGAGGGTAGAAAGGGCCAAGCCCAACCAACACCGACCCCCCCCCCCAAAAAAAAATATCCAGGACCCAACCAGGAGCCAAATCATAGGGCAGACACTAAGATGAAAGGAGACCCAAAGCGCAGTGAAAGACCACAAAACAGAGGGGCGCCCCCACAGCGGAACAAGGCCCGCAACTCCAATGAACCATCATTCAGGAACAAGGAACACTGCACAAGAGCCAACCCAGAAGGAACACAGACCGGAACACTGGAAGAGGAACCGGAGGGTTCAACAATGGATATGAAAGGAAGGTAACTCCCAACCCGGACGCAACACCGCCACCAACAACAGAGGAAACCACGGGGGCGAAGCCAACCTGGAACCACCAGAGGCACCAAAGCTCCACCACACCCAAACCCCAGCACAAGTGCCCAAAACAGGGTAACCAGAAGAAGGCGGACAACAGGCCCCTTGGCCACAGGAAGGACAACGCATCCACCTCCAAGCCCACGGAAAAGGCATTAAAGAGGAGAAACAATGGAACGTGCCAAGGACCGAAGTAGCAAACAAGTCCACCATCCGATATCCAAAACACCACAACAATGGCAGGAATACCATCAGTAGAAGATAAAAAGACCCCTCAGAGGGAAGAACCCACACAGACAGCCCGTCAACACACTCCCCCAGTCCAGGAGAGAAACCGCAGACAGCGAGGCAAACCATGACCCCGGCCCGGAACAAAGGAGTCAACAGAAGAAACTGAGGTAACGAAAAACGTAACCCAGATAGAACCACAGAGAGAAGCAGAACATGACTACATGAGAGTCTGCCCGGACACCAACACAGCGAACCGCCAGCAAGGCCGGTAAACATCCAGCGACCCAAATGAACAGCCAGCCGCCCCCTGCAACGGAGTACAAGAAAGCAGAGCCACCGACCACCAGTCTGCATCAAAGAGCCATCTAGAAAAGCACCCCCAAGGCCACAGACAGACACGCGCAGTGACCGTCCGAAAGGGAACAAACAGAAACGGACGACATCGGAACAGATGACCAACATCCAGCCACCAACACAGAACCATCCTCATCAGGGCAGGCACAGGAACCCCCAGATCGAAATCCAGACCAAAGGGGCGTCAATGAGAAAAACAAGACAACCCATCATAAGAGACAAAGGGAGAGGAGCCCAAGGCACCACCAACAAGCAGTTGGACAGAATACCCGGACCCCCAAACAAAGCCACACCGGCGGGCAAGTCCCCGACACCAGGGACCGAAAACAGACACCAGAGGCAAAGTCAGTGTACGATGCCCGAACACCAAACCCAACAGTGTCACAAGTGAGCCTCAACGTACATCCGATCCAGAGAAGGAATCAGGAAGCATCTGAGGTGCCAGAACCGCAGCAAAGACACGAGGGGAGGAACACAGGCCAAAAGGCAAACCAACATGAGAGGTCAAAAGGACAGGGGCATGGAGAGAAGCATCCCGGAAACCGAAGGAATCCATAGGCCCAATGAATGAGCAGAGGTAGGAACACCTCCAAGGACACCAACCGGCATTTGACGGAACCAAAACATCAATCCAACCAAGGCAGATCCAACACCGGACATAGGTCTCCGTGAGACATCCCACCATCCAAAACAGAAACCAGGGGAAATCCATCATGGACACGGGAAACAACAGGAAGGAACGGATGTGTTGAAGAACAACCCCAAGATCCGACCCCAGCATAAAAAGACCATGCAGGTCCACAACCTCCACCCTCACCGTGACACGGGAAGGACCCGGAACACAGCAGGCCCACACGGGAGAGGGAAGCGATCCCCGAACATGCAAGGCAGCCGCCACCGCAGGAACCAACATCTGCCGAAACACGCAAGGCAAGGGACAGAGGCCAGAGAACCAGAAGAAGACTCCAAGGCCGCGGAAAAAGAATGACCAGCAACAACACCATGTTAAGTAGGAGCACCCCAAAAGCGTACCAACACCATGGAAACCAGAGAAAGAGCCCCAGTCCGGGAGCAGCACGCTGCAGGCATGACACCGCATGATTCCAAGAAGCGCAGCAAAGAAAGTACATGAAAATGAAGAGCGTCAAAACGAATCGACATCAAACAGCTCCGCGACATACAAAGCAGAAGTCCAAACTGTGACAAAACCCGGGATAGAACCAGGGACCTACAAACCCACAGACAAACCCCCTCCCATGTGAGCAAAACAGAGAGGCCCGAAAGCAGTGAACATCAAGTCTGGTAAAGCAGGATAGTAACATGCAAAACGAGAGTGGCAGTCAGGAGTAGAGAACACGTATGCGACTCACCAGAGTGACCTGGAGGGAAGCCAACAACATACAGAGAATGCAGAAGCACAAGCGGAGGGAAACACCAAACCTAACAAGCACCCTCGAGGCAAGCGCCACAAAAATAAATGCAGCAACAGAAGCGGACACAAACCGCGAGCGAATGCAGCCCCCCCCACCTGCCTGCCATAAAAAATGACCAACAGCAGGAAACCAAATGCCGAGGCCACAAACAGGAAGGCGTGCAGGGAAACGCACAGTGGACTTACGAAAAAGCATCACAGAATAGGCAGGATCCGAACCCCGGTCCGGGAGGGTGGGCACCCCAGAAAACACGCGGGGACTGCTATAAGCACAATGGCGGCTTCAGGAGGCACCAAGAAACATGCTGAGTCCGCTAGAGCAGGACATGGCAACACGAGTAAACAATATCAGGCCCCCAGACAAGACGTCGAGCCTGCAAAGGCAAGGCTGGGTGCCAGCAGCAGAAACAGAACCGGCACTGAAAGCAAGACCCCGCTAGTCCGCTAAAGCAGGACAGGGGAAGACGCATAAATCGCCCAACAAGGGGGGAGAAAAACAGAACAAATGACACTGCATCCCGACAAAATAGAGCTCTAGAATTCGCTAAAGCAGGACCACTGCCCCCCTACATCAAGGCATGTACCATAAGGAAAATGTCCCAGGACGGCCATCAGCACGCCCATGAAAGTCATGACAGAAGCCAGAGCCAGGATGTCAACCCTCTGAATCGTTAGAGGGGAATACCAACATACTAACAAGCAAGCCAAGAAGTGGCCATATCAAGCACAACACCTCCACTAGCCGCCAGAAGGCGCGCAACAAACAGCGTGCTAAACCACAGCAAGACGGTATGAAGCCACGCCCACTCCCTGGCCGGCAAACGAGCCCACCGAGCCCAGCCGCTGGAGACGTGGAAGCAGACAACCACGAGAATGGAGGGAGCCCCCATTGCACAACACCAGCAGCACTGGGAGGTACGAAAAGAAGCAAGGCACGCCAAGTCCGCTAAAGCAGGACTCAGCAGTAGAGCCAAAACAAACATGTACGTGGGAGGGAGGGAACCGGCTAACAAACCACCAGCCCTCACCCCCCCAGTGTAGGCATGAAAACAACAAAGATACTCCGAGTCCGCTAAAACAGGACTCTGTAGGACAGCCAAAAGAAACATGCTGGAGGGAGGGGGGGAACCATTATGCGACTCACCAGCCCCCCGCCCCTCCCCCCCCCGGAGGCAAGAAAAAGAAAACAGTGACTCGGTAGTACAGTAAAAAGAAACATGTGGGAGGAAGGGAACGTGCATGAGACATACCCCCCCCCCCCCTGATAGTGCAAACAAAAGAGACAGGCTCAGAAAATCCCAGCGCCCGCTAGAGCAGGACAGGGAAAAATGCCCTAAGCGCCAACCAAGGGGGGAGTGAAACAGGCAAAACAAGCGCAAAAACCAACTCCCATTAGAACGGGGCCCAAGAGTCCGCCAAAGCAGGACCGCAGCCCCCAACTCACCTGAATAAACAGGAACATGAACAGCACTTGGAGTAGTGCAGAAACAAAAAAAAGGTTGTGCTGTGGATCTTGTATCCTTTAATGTGATTGGTGGTTGCCCCACTGGGGGCCATATTGGAGGGATAATGAGACTAGTATGTTAACTTTGTTTGGAGTTTCTGTGGGAGCAGGATGCTCATTAGTGATTACTGTGTTGAGGAAGACGGACGAGGAGGTAATGCATACAGACCCTGGTACCCATGGGCATAGAGCGTTTATTTATTTATTTATTTATTTATAAAGGTTTATATAACGCAAACTAGATCCCGAAGGGTATCAGAGCGCTTTACAGTTAGTGGTAGACAACACTATGAAGCACCTCATATCAGAGGAGAAACCAATGAAATGTCCATAATGCACTTTACTCATACAATGACCAGAATCAATAGTATTGGAGCTCAATTCTATGTTTAACTTAGTAGACTCTACTGAGCCTGGTGTTCTTTTACCCCAAAAAACCACATTCTTGAGTGTATGTATAATGACGAGTCTATATGCTAGAGAAGTAAATATAGCCTTGAAACAGTTTGTGAAAAAATAAAAACATGTTATAGCTGTCTTTGGATGCAATTTATAAAACTGCCAATCTATTTTGAGGTATTTTTATGAAAAGCATAAGTTGTTTGAAAGAAGAAACATTTAAGAATCAAACCAGATTATTAGATTCACTTCATCCACGCATCAATCCCTTTCAGTGTGCTGCCCTGCTTTATTAACACACTAGGGGCCCGATGTAGGTAAATTAGATTTACCGAATTTTAATTACCGAATTTTACTGATTCGGTAATTAAAAATTGGTAAATCTAAATGGTGGATATGTAGGTATTTCCAGATGTGGAAATACCGAATCTGTAACAATCGGTATTTACCGATTCTGTAAATACAGAATCGGTTTCCCATTGATTCCTATGGGCTTTGAAGCCCATAGGAATCAATGGGAAATACCGATTCTGTATTTACAGAATCGGTAAATACCGAATTTTGCAAGGGTGCAGGGGGTGTCACTTTGACACCCTCTGGCACCCCACAAATAGGCATGTGCGCCATGTGGCACACAGACATGCCCTAAGGGCATGCACACCTGAATTCGGTATTTTACCACACAATAGGATTGTATGGTAAAATACCGATTTTGTAGGGTCTTTGGGACTCAGAAGAGTCCCACCTACATCTGAGATTTACTGAATCGGTAAAAATACCGATTCGGTATTTTACAGAATCGGTAAATTTACCGAATCGGTAAATTTACCGATTCTGTAAAATTGTGCCCCTACATGCCAATTCTTGAATACCGGTCGGTAACGGCCGAAAATACCGATTTTCGGCCGTTACCGACCGACCTACATCTGGCCCTAGATGCCCCATTCTTTCTCCAAGCACCACGTATCCAGCGTTTTCATATGCTTAATTGAGCCAGAAGCCTTGAACAAACTAGCATCCCAGAACCCTGATCTAAGCTCCTCTGTGAACATTCTAACACCACTCACTATTGTTTAAGTATTGAGACCATAATCAAGCTACAAATGCAATGACCAGCATGCCAACACCCAATAAGCTTTCCAGCACCACAATTGAGCAAGTCTGTTTAGCACCTTGCTTCCCCTTCTTCAGTTCGAAAGCCATGTGAGTATGAATGAATATATGTGTATTTGTGAGTGTGTGTTGTGAATGGGTATATGTGTGGGTGTGTCCATGTGAATGGATGGGTGTGCGTGTGTCACCCACCCGCTCCTCTCAGACACCACTAAAATGAACAGAGTTAAGAGTAGAAGTAGAAGGCTGGAGAAATTAAACTCCATATTTTGTCAGAGGAGCACAGCCTGCAAGCATGTGCCACTGGCAACAGAAATGTAGCGGGTCAGGTGAACCAGACACTTTAAACATCTTATGGACCTGGCGAAGATCACAAAGGCATTCACCAATCGAAATAAGTATTTCCTTTGAGTAGTAACAGGATTCTTTGTCATCCTCATCCCTTCTGGTCTTGTTTTTCATATTAGTCACTTACATGTGGGGTTCAAGAGTGGTTGAAAGGTCAATACAATGCTAGATCTCCTACGTCTTCTAATGTCATGGTTATAATTCTGTAGGAATTATTAATTTCAATGAAGACCTAATACCTCCTATCCTTCAATAAATTATCGACTAATGCATTAAATAGATCTTTCTTTATGTCAGTCAATAAGGTCCCAGTGGAATTAATTAGTTCCTTGAAATTGGATGATAGTTGGTTTATTTTGTCTCTTTCTAATATCTTCTTGTTTTTTTTTGTGAAGTTGTAAAATTACTACTGAGTGCCTAATTATCAAGAGTATACAAGGTAATTTTTCAAGAGGCAGAGAATTGTTAATGTCTCAAAGAGTTTCATTCTGAGTCAAGTACTTTAGGAACTTTAGTATTTAAGATCTAGGGAAAATGTTTGGATGACCACAAACTGCTTGCCTTGTTCAAAGGCTCATCTCTGTAGAGGAGTAAAGAGGAACTGAATTAAAAAACTAGGTCCACAACACTCCTTTCTATAGTAATAATGACAGCATGTATAGGTAATTTCATAAGTTCACATAAGCCGTTAAATGGTGAACAGAATTAATGAAACATATATTTTTTAAAAACCTTGAAAGAATAAGAAAGCCCACTCTTAAGCACATCTAGTCAAGCCACCTACTTAAGAGCAAACAGACTCTTGGTTTGATAGTGAGTACAAGGAATACGGGCACTGGCAAAGCCGGTAGTTGTCACATGTGACACCTATTTGCTGTTCCAAATCTTTACTTTTATCTCAGATGGCTATGGAATGGTTTTTCTTTTGCTTTCAGAAAAATCATTCAAATATAGCTGACATGCATGCATGTACATGCACAGAAGCCATCTAGGAAAGATTTGTTTTTTTAATTTCAGAATAAATTGCAAGATGGCTGCCAAGCGTGCTTGTGCATGTTCAGTCCATTTCCTTCTAAGCAAAAGGAAAATAATTCTAAGATGGCTACCATGCATCTGCTCACATTTACAGTGGCAATCTTGTTATGGGCACACATGCATCTATCTTGGAATGGTTTCAAAACAATTTAAAGATGTCTGCAAGTCTACCTAGTGCGAGTGTCTGTTGCAGCACAGGAGGGTTGTAGGCAAGCGAGTGCTGGTGGGAAATGATTTTTAATAAGGAGGGTGGAGGGGGGGAGGATATAGGTGGAAGGAACAGTGAGAGATAGAGAGGGAAATAAAATAGCCGCAGATATATACTAAAATGCAAGATCTGGCATCAGCAGTGGAAAGATACATATAATCAGCTAAAGAAATGGTTCCACAAAGTAATCAGTCTTGAAATCACACACACACACTAACTCACTTATTGGCCTCACCTAGAAAGGATCAATATTTGCTCCTCACAGTGTGAAAAGGTAGCAGATATGAAGTGGTAACATGAGGCACCCCAGCCACCCCTCTCTCCCACAGTTCTTCCTCAGTAACTGCCGTTTCCTTCACTATACATGTTCTAGAGCTTTGGCTCTTAGTGGTTCTGAGCATGTCATAGAAAGGAGGGGTGGAAGGGAGATACTACAAACGATAAGACAATACCACACAGCTTTCTTTTTTTACCATAGCTAAGAAAATAATGCATGATTATTTAGTTATAAATTTGCAGATACAGATTTAGACATTGAACATTACATCTAAATGGATGTGTGCAATTAAAAAAAAAAGTGTAGGATGTACACTAACATTAAAGATAAGTATAAGGCTAAACTGTTTTATGAAACTGTTGTGTATGTGGAAACATTCAAGAAACATAACAATAAAGGAACACTATGAAAGAAGACTATTTTTACATTCTAGACAGATTGTCAAACAATAATAGATGATTATATAATATTGAATTAACCAAGAGTGAATAGAATTAAGATCACACTTGAATGTAGTCTTTCAATTATTTCGGAAGTCTAGTGAGATAGGTACTCATTCTGCTAATTTTTTTGTTGAAATGTGTTATATTTGTTCTTTCTACCCGATGCAATATGTTACCTTTATGTGGGTGACAGTCTACTTTCAAACTATCATCTTGTAAAATGTCATAAGTCTTAACATTGTTTCTGAAAACAGAGGGCCTGAATCACACAGGTAAACTTCCACGTTCGTGTAAGTTTATGATTGTTTGCTATTCACAAAGGGATTTATAAGTAGTATCTTTATGAGTGCAGAGTCTCTGCACTTGAAAAGATAGGTCTTTCTGTGCAGAGACTCCACACTCGTAAAGATACTACTGGAAAATACCTTTGTGAATAGCAAACAATACTTAAACATACACAAAGGTGTAAGTTTACATTTGTGAATCAGGGCCAGGGTGTTTAATTAAGCTGCTTAGATTCCAAATTGTCCATCTTGGATCTGATAGAGCGCCATGTTATTCTGAAAATTATAGGGGTACATTATAATCTCCAGTAGTCAGCACCCGCATATTTAGAGGATTATGTTAATTGGTGTCTTTTAAAATTGTAGTAATAGGCCGAGATCAATGCAATATGTAGTTGTATGCTCATGCTATTTGAGGACTAATGCAGTGCCTTAACTAAGAAGGATACCTTAGGTAATGTAGAATCTTTAAAACGAGAATATGTTTTGAATAACGTAGAAATTATTATTTCATGTAAAATGCTGCATTAGGTTAAACGTGCCATATTAAATTTACATATATAGGATGCTTACTGTGGAAATAAGAGTGATGCTAACGTTAGAAATGTTTTGCTTTAGAAATGAAATTAACTAATGTTTTTGAAATGAGTTTGAATTGTAACGTTTATATTAGAAGTGCATTTAAACTTGAAAAGGCCTGGGACAACGAGAAAGCCAGTAGAGCCCTAACGTTATTTTTCTTAGCTTAGCTTAGCTTAGCTTCTAATGTAGATTTGAATGTGTAATTGGTCTTGGGAAAAGGCTCCTTGTGCAGTTGAATTTCGAATTGTAACTTAGAATGTGTGCAAGGTTGTATCTCATGTATTTCTGTTGCAGGTGCATGGCCATGGAGCTTGTTAGGTAGAATGAGCCATTGTTTGGAAGTTAGGATAGTAGGAGTGGGAATGAAGGGAGAGCCTTGGAATGTACGACTGCAACATTTGACGAGGAAGGTGCCTGGCACCCAAGGACACAGCAACGGCTTTTGGATGAAGAAGTAGACAGACTGGAAAAAGCCATACACTGGTACCTGCCTCAAGGGGAGTGGCTGAGGCGGGCCTACTGTTTTGGGGAGTTTGTATGAGGAAAGTTCCCCGAGGGTGGAGAGTCAGTCTTGGGTTAGGCATTCTTTGAGGTCAGTCGGAGATGTAGTTAGAGGGAACTAGGCAGGAGAATAGAAGGAGCATCTTAGAACGATCTCAGTGCCTTAGGCTATTTATCGATGGATTGTGAATGCACTTCTTAGGAAGTCTTCACGGCGCACACTTATTCTCTTGTCTTGGGCGTTGATGATAAGTAGGGATGTCATTTAGAGTTAGTGTGGGGACAGACTAACTTTCTTTTCCTTTTTTTTTTGGACGGATGCAGTTAAGGCTTCAAGCTGGATCTGGTATTGTTTGCCTAATGCTTTTAGAAATAACTGCATATTGAGTCGTATGAGACTCCTGCGTAGGATTATGTTTGTATTAGTGCTGGTTTATTTCTTAAACCTCTTGCTGAGGTGCTTGTATCTTTAGTTGTTTTTGCTATGTAATAGACTCCTTAAATTTTATTTGATAGTTGGTGATTCTTGAGTTGAAGTTAATTTAGTTCATTCCAAAAGATGTTATGATTACTGTTGTTCTCCCCTTCACACTTCTTAGCAGACAACAAAGATCCAGTCGACCTGGGATTCTAAAGATTGGTAAGAAAATCTAGCAAAGAATCCCGTCTTCCTAGTTGGTAGCAGCCGGATGGTTGTCTCTAGAGTAAGGGGAGATCTAGATTAGGATAAGAGCTTCCCTAAGGCCCATAGAGTTCAGGTGATGATTGCCCAGTGGATGAGTGGCGAAAGACAGCGTTTCATGGAAACTGATGGAGAGTGACGGTTCGGTGAAAGCAGCAGTTCACGGAGAGTGAGTATGAATAGGGTTTTGTATTGTTAGATTGCGGTGTTTATGTTGTGGTTTTGTGTTGTAATATCTTGCGGAGTCGGAATGCCTGTTATATGAAAGGAGATCAGGCTGTGAGCGCACGCAGCCCGGGAAAGTCTTAGGCTCAAGGAGTAGCTTATGCAACCGTAACTGTCGACCATTGTTAAGTAGATCCTGAGGTACCATCGATTGCCCGCTGGACCAAGATAGGGGGGACGTATGTGTGAGTGTGTGAGTAACTGACGCTGGTCTTGAGTTGCTGAGTGTTTGTAACCTATCAGTTGAGGTGATTGTCTGGTCGTTTCATGGACAGACAGTTGCCAGTTTTGGGAGACAATTACACGACTGTGGATGTACAGTCAGACTGTGGACGTACAGTCAGCGAAGTAATTGCTTGGACGTACAATTAGTTATATCAGTGTGTGAATGGGACGTATGCGTGAGTGAGAAATGAACTGCAAAGGAGGGCGAACTGCTGTGAGAGGGGGACGAGTGACGTCAAGAGGTGCCGCGCTGGGATAGGGCGGTTGGTGTGGAGCCGTGCTGGGATTGGTGGATTGTATCGGGAAGTGGAAGAGCGCTGTGAGCAGAGAGACGTTGGTTTCATCATGACATGTTTTAAAGTTTTACGATATTTGTTTAGAAGAGAAAAGAAATTAGAGTCCCGGGGGGGGGGGGGAGGCTATGTCTGAGGATACTCCAGCCCATTACATGGCTACGAATGTGGGTTTGCATACTATATTGTGGCTTGAGAACTGGTGCAAGATGACTGAAGGCAATGAAGAATTGACCTTTACCCAATATGGAACTTTTAGATTGGAAGTGTTATATCAGTTGAAATCGATTATGGCTTCAATGCGTCCTTTACTCAGACCGACCCAGTTTGAGGCATTACATGCATGGATAAGGGCGGAACACAAAAGGAACAGAGAGAGAAGACAGGAAAGAGTGAAGAGGTAAGTTAGGGCTTTTCAAGATGCGCAATGGGATGCATTGGAGAAGAGATGGAGAGTACAGACGATTGAGGGGGATAAATTGTATCCACTGTTGGTCAAGTCGGTGGCACACAGAAAAAGGATGCTGAGGAGGATGACAGTGTTACCGATGACAGCTTGATAGAAAGGATGTTATCTGAAATGCCACCTCCATACAATCCGGAGTCAGAGGGGGAGAGATCAGCCCTGATAGAGGGAGTTAAGGAACCGCAGGCTCCGCCGAGTTCAGAAGTAGTGGGAAAACTCTCGATAGGGGAAATGCAGAAGGTAGAGAGTGTCAGTTCTCAGAGGTTACCAGATGCTCTTAAGGTACCGGTTACCGTTGGTCGCATTGTGTCAGTGTAACACCCAGAACCGGTGAGGAACGGAGATTCACCTCAGATAGAGGTCAAAAGGAATGCTAGAATATGAGGAAGTAGTGTGCTGTGTGAATTGGTTCAAACACCAAGACTTGTAGAATTGAGTACGCCATTGCCAGCTACGGCGGACTCATCAAGGGGACTCATGGATCTGAGAGGTCCGAGGCTGAAATCCTTAGTTGAGTTAAGACCTGACCTGAGGATGTGGGACTCGCCTGAAGCAAATCCGAGCGTCAGGGCCAGAGAGGATTGGGACAATGGGTGTGCTGAGAACAGGATGACTCAGAAGAGGATGACTCCTAGGGGTACATCTGAAATGAGCAGGTGTCAAGAACAAGATAGTGAATACAGGGAGTCAGGTGGCTCATCCAGTCGAGAGACACTGAAAGCAGCAATAAAGGTAAAGAGGTTAGACATAGTGCAGTTAAAGGCAGAAGTGGACAAGATTGTAGAAGAAAACCTTCCCATGGAGAGAGTGGACCTTTATGAGCCAGATGAGTTGTTGTTTGTAGCAAAGGATGTGACTCGCAAAGCAAGATCAGCACATGAGAAATTAACTGAATTGGTAAACAGATATGAGGTGGACTTGTCTAAAACGAAAATGTTACAAGGTGGCCACAGATTACAGTACACTGGTCAGGACTTAGATGAAAAGAGAATAATTGGACTGAAGACTCACATTAGAGAGTTGATCATAGGGATGAGAGTGTGGATGAGGCTCGACAAGTGGGAAGAAAGATGGTCCAAGAAAAAGATAGTTAAAAGGAGTGTGACAGAGACACCTCCTCCTGGAGGGGGAACACCAGGGATAGGGAACTACCCCTTGCGAGAGGTAGCTAACGGAGGGTATGTGCATGTGCCTTGGAGTCGAGGTGATTTGTCAGCATTCACAAATGACTTTCTGAAGTTGAGGGAAAGCCCAGTCGGATGATACAAGCAGGTTGAGAGGTTTGTCAAGATTTCGAAGGTGTTATGGATTGACTTGAACACTTTGTTTGATATTGTGGTTCCAGGAGACTTGTGGGTGGCATGTAAGATTGCTATTGAATGGCCCACCTCCGAACCGGACAGAGATGCTGTCACAAATGGTCCATCACCAATTGTTATGAAAAAGTATGAACAGGTGATCACGTGGTTGAAGTCTAAGGTATCACCACAGGATATTGATTGGATGAAAATAGATCGGACAGTTCAGGAACCCAAGGAGACTGTCCATGAGTACTATGAAAGGTTATTGCAAGTCTTTAAGCAGTACAGTGGGTTGGATGTAATGGACCGGCAATGGCAAATGGGATGGTTATACCTACAGCCCCTCATAAACCAGTTGATTGCTCCATCGCACTGTTTCCAGAGATTGACACACTGAGTCTGGAACAACTGATGGGTAGAATCAAATCCGGATTTCCAGCGGACCCGTGCCCACCTAAAGTCTTTCAGGTAGCCCGTCCCTTATTGGAGGAACGTGTCATCTCCCTCCTAAATAGATCCTTGGAGACAGGGCATATACCAGCAGAACTTAAGGAAGCGCGTGTAAGACCTCTGCTGAAGAAACCAGGCGCAGACCCCGCAGTGTTAAAGAACTACAGGCCGATCTCTCAGTTACCATTCCTCTCAAAAATACTGGAACCACATGTATTAAAATCCCTGTCCATGTACCTGGAGTCTCACCACCTACTTCATGAACGACAGGCAGGGTTCCGAGCGCATCACAGCACCGAGTTGGTGACGCTCTCGGTGCTGGATGAATTGAGAGGCCTGGCTGACGGTAAGAAACCGAGCGCCCTGATTTTGTTAGACCTTTCAGCGGCGTTCGATACCGTCAGCCATGCTCTGCTTCTGGAAAGATTGAGGGGCATATTATCAAGCCTGTGCGCTAAAGTTATCGCCGCTTTATCGGCCGAAAACGGCCGATAAAGCGGCGATAATGGGCTTGATAATATGCTCTATGGAATTCCAATCGAAGCACATGTTAGATGTGAAGACATCTAACATGGGCTTCGATTGGAATTCCACAGAGCATATTATCAAGCCCATTATCGCCGCTTTATCGGCCGTTTTCGGCCGATAAAGCGGCGATAATTTTAGCGCACAGGCTTGATAATATGCCCCTGAGTGTTTTTGGTATCAAAGGCCGGACCCTCAGATGGTTGCAATCCTTCCTCTTGGGAAGGACCCAAAGAATACAACTTGGGGAAGAAACTTCAGAAGTGGGGACGCTAGAATGTGGGGTGCCCCAGGGCTCGGCCCTGTCCCCACTTCTATTTAATCTATACCTGCAACCTTTGATTGCTTCTCTGGCGCGCATGGGCTGTACAGTATTTAACTATGCGGACGACACGCAGCTGCTGCACAACTCCAAACCCAGAACATCTTGAGGTACACGGTCCAATGGATGACGGAAAATCTTTTAAAAATCAACCCAGACAAGACCGAGGTATTGGTGATTCCATCTGCCACCTCACCATGGTGCGATCTCTATTGGCCCGCGGAGTTAAGCCCGGCTCCAAAACCCAGCCTGAATGTAAAGAGCCTGGGGATCAAACTAGATTGCGACCTATCAATGGTCAATTAGATCTCTTCCGTGGTGGGTAGCTGCACCAACATTATCCGACAGCTACGGAAGCTAGTCCCCGTTATCTCCCAATCCATGATGCGCTCTATTGTCGCAGCCACCGTGATCTCGAGGATAGATTACGGAAATGCCCTCTACCTCGGCCTGCCGAAAACCCTGACAAATAGGTTACAGGTTGTTATGAACGATGCTGCACGTCTCATCTTTAGGCTGCCAAGACGATCTAAAGCATCTCCCCTGTTACAGAGCCTTCACTGGCTCCCTATTAAAGAGCGAGTGGAATTTAAAAATCTGTGTATAGCTCATAAGGCAATCTATGGTTTGGCGCCCGCTTACATCAAAGACCGAGTGGTGGTGTACAGTCCAATGAGAACTCTTAGATCCTCAGACTCTCAATTATTGGTCTGTCCCCGGTACAAACTTGTAACCAAGGGAGGAAGAGCCTTCTCTGTGTTAGTTCCTCAGCTATGGAACACACTACCTGAGTTGCTGCGCAGGGAAGAGAACCTCCTACGCTTTAGACAGGGGCTAAAAACACTGCTGTTTAGAAGGTCCAGGAGTGCTATCTAGGCTAGTGGATGCCTCTCTGTATTGCTAAGTTATTGTTTGTACCACCGATTTCCGAGGCCCTAGAGACCTGCAGGTGATTGGGCGCGTTATAAATCAAAAATAACAATAACAATAACAATAACAATAACAATAACCGGAAAGACATGGGACAGTTTGTTTCAAAGTTTGTCCTAGTATTGAGACCTGAGATTTGTCCTATGATCCAGCAGCATTTGATTTGTTGGCAGAATAAGCCGCTGGATGAAATACTGAGGTATGCCAGGTATTGCAGCGATGAGATAGACTTGAAGCATAAAAATCTTAAGGACAAATTGATGCTGGTTCAGATGCATGCAGCGGATAAGGGAGGAGGTACCCTGGGAAGGAAACAGAATGGTCAGAAAAAGGGAAATGGAGAGGACTCTAAACCTAGAGTAGATTCGGCAACTCTGAAGAAGACTACAGAGTGTCATCAGATTGGACACTGGAGATGTGAGTGTGCCTTTAATCCTGCAAATCAATTACAGCAGGAGGAGGAGGTAGCTCAGGCACCTCCGCCTGAGGTAGTGACAACTGTAATGAAGCCCAGATCGGTAAAAGGGGGGACCTCGACTCTGCTAATGCAGGTTCCCCAGCCACCATAGATCCCGTCAGGGACTCGGACATACCAGCAGATGCCTCTCTTTGATGAGAGTGAAGACTGTTACCTGGATGCGTTGGCATGACGGTGCCTGAGAGGGGAGGTAGACTGCACACTTGGGGCAGTCTTGGAGGTAGACCAGAGGGGACCATTTGAGGAAGCTGACGTTGATGGTCACCCTACCACATTTTTGGTTGATACTGGTGCTACCCGTTCTACTGTGAGATTGGCAGTAGTCCCCAACCTACCCCTCTCTGAACAAACGATCCATGTTGTAGGTGTTGCGAATAGGAAAATGACAAGCCATTTGACAGAACCAATTCCTGTGAATATAGGAACGTTTCGTGATAGACATCAGTTTGTGGTGTGTGATTCTTTATGAGTGCAGAGTCAACGCACTCATAAAGAACTCAATTGTACCATCTATTGCACCCCTAAGGGAGTGGAGCTGCAGACTAATGATGACGATGCTGCTTTTAAGGTCACAAATCAGCATCTGTGTATTGAAATGTACCCTGTTGTGACAGTGGAAGAACTTCCACTTGACCTAAGAGATTCAGTCTCACGAGAGGTGTGGGACTTCACTGGTGAGGACATAGGCTTGATCAAAGGAGTTGAGCCAGTTAAGATACAGGTTAAACAGAATGTTGATTTCCCCAGAACCCCTCTGTGCAATTTGACACCAGAAATGATTGCAGGTATCAAACATGTGATTGAGTCTATGATTAAGCAAGGGATCCTGAAAGAGGTAACGGGCAGTCCATGTAACTCGCCTATTATGGGAATGCAGAAGCCGAGTGGGAAATTCAGAATAGTGCAGGATTTGCGCCGGGTTAACAACATAGGCTAGATGTAGGTAAATCTAATTTACCGATTCATAAATATCGAATTTTACCGATTCGGTATTTATGAATCGGTAAATTAGAAGGAGGCAGATGTAGGTAATTTTCAAAACACAATTACCGAATCTGTAAGATTTGGTATTTACTGATTCGGTAAATGCCGAATGCAAGGGTGCAGGGGGTGTCACTTTGACACCCTCTAGCACCCCAAGTGCAGGCTTGTGTGACATGTGGCACACATACATGCCCTAAGGGCATGTCTGTGTGTCACATGGCACAGGTGTGCATGCACAGATGTGCATGCACACCTGAATTCAGTATTTTACCACCCAATAGGATTGGGTGGTAAATAACGACTCCTAAAGGGCCTGTGGCACTCTATGAAGTGCCACCTACATATTGATTTACAGAATCGGTAAATTTACCGATTCGGTATTTTACCGATTCTGTATATTTACTAAATCGGTAAATTTACTGATTCTGTAAATCAGATGCCCCCTACATCTCAATAGCCAAATACCGGTCGGAAATGGCTGAAATCGTCCGTTTCCGACCGGTATTAAGGCTCCTACATCTGGCCCATAGTTATTCCCTGTTGTCCAGTGCTACCAAATCCATCTGTAATACTGTTCCAGATCCCATGTCAAGCAGAATGGTTCACGGTGATTGATCTTTGTCAGGCCTTCTTCTCAATACCTTTGCATGAGGAGAGAACATTTATTTTTGCGTTTAAGCTGGAAAATTGTGTTTTAACATGGTGTCATATCCCTCAGGGGTATACAGAAAGCCCATTGATGTTTAATCAGATCTTGAAAAAGAACGTTGAGAGTCTTGTGCTGCCACAGAACTCTGTTCTTGTGCAGTACATAGACGACCTCCTTGTCGCGTTAGAGACTGAGGATGCATGCATGATTGATACCATTGCCTTATTGAATCATTTGGCAGAGAATGGACACAAGGTGTCGCCAAACAAGCTACAATAGTGTTTGAATGAGGTGCAGTATTTGGGTTACCGGATAGAAAAAGGCAAGAGAAAGGTGTCACCAGACAGGATCAAAGCTATAATGGGTATGATGACGCCTTCTACCCAGAGGAGGTTAGGATGTTTCTAGGGATAGTTGGCTACTGTTGTCAGTGGATTGACAACTTCTCATTGAAGGAAAAACCCTTGCAGAGACTGACACACAAGGATGTGAGTGATCCGGTACCATGGGACAATGACTGTATGAAGGCCTTCTTGCAGTTGCGAGAGGACCTTTGTCATGCTCCGGCACTGGGGATACCTGATTACGACATACCTTTTTCATTGTTTTGCTGTGAACGAGAAGGTTCTGCATTGTCAGTTTTAGTACAAGATCATGGTGGTGCCCGTAGACCAGTTGCCTATTTTTCAGCTACTTTAGCTCCAGTAGCTTCAACGTTGCCCGGATGTCTCAAATCCGTTGCTGCAACGGGTGTCAGCATTGAAAGATGTGAAAGCATTGTTATGGGTCACTCATTGACTGTATATGTACCACACTCTGTTGAAATGTTGATGACAAGGACCAAAACACAGCATCTGACCAATAATAGGCTCACACACTACAAGCAAGTCATACTTGCTGCGGAGAATGTGACTCTTAAGAGGTGTTCTGTTTTGAATCGTGCTACCTTGATGCAGTTGCCAAACACACTTGATGAAGATTGTGAGGATCATGATTGTCTCAATGTGACTGAACTTTGCACCAAACCTAGACCTGACATTGTTGATGAACCATTGTCTGACCCTGATTAAATTTTCTTTTTGATGGTTCATGCCTAATAGACAGTGTTGGTCGGTTAAGAGCAGCATTTGCTAGATGTACCTTCACAGGAGTGGTTGAAGCCGCGTGCCTAGACGGAGTATATTCTGCTCTGGTAGCTGAGATCATTGCTTTGACTCGTGCCTGCTTAGAAGCTGACCTGATTTGAATTACCATTTATACCGACAGCCAGAACGGGTTTGGTGTGGTTCATGACTTTGGACAGTTATGGTCTCAGAGAGGTTACATGACATTGTCTGGATCACCCATCCATAATGGGGAGTTTGTGAGGTTGCTCCTAGAAGCCTTACAACGTCCTAAAGCAATTGCAGTTGTAAAGTGCACGGCTCATGGAAAGGGGACAGATTTCGTGCCACTTGGGAATCGGTATGCGGACGAAGTTGCAAGTTTCTGTGCCGAACAAGGTTACTCATTTACTGAACTAGTCATAGAGGGGAGCCAAGAAGGAAACCAAGTTCAGCATGATGTTGGCCATGGCAGATACTTGGGATGAGCTCAAGTGCCTGCAGGAACAGGTTTCAGACCAAGAGAAGAATGTCTGGGTCAATTCAGGCTGTGTGAAAGGAGAGGTGGACATTTGGGTCTCAAGTGATGGAAGAGCACTGTTGCCAGATTAGATGCTAAGTCCGATGGCAAGACAGATTCATGGTGCAGTGCATTTGAGAAGAGATGCAATGGTGCGTGTGTTCAGACAAACGTGGTACAAACTGCGATTTCATGCAGTAGCGGAAGCTGTGTGTCAGAGATGTGTTACATGTCAACAAATGAATGTTGGAAAGAAAACTGTGGTTACAATGAGTCCCATTGGGAGGGCAGGAGGGCCTTTTAACAGGATGCAGTGGACTTCATTGAGATGCCTAAGTGTAACCATTTGAAATACATCTTGGTAGTGGTGTGTGTGTTCTCAAGGTGGGTGGAGGCTTACCCTACTCGTAGGTGCAATACGCTCACTGTAGCTAAGTTATTGTTGAGGGAACTCATACCTAGATTCGGGATTCCGACCTCTTTACAATCGGACAGAGGAACACACTTCCATAGCGAAGTCATGAAGATGCTTTGCACAGCACTGAATGTTGATCAGAGACTCCATTGTAGTTATCGTCCAGAGGCTTCTGTGGAGTAGATCAACGGGACTTTGAAAGCTTGAATGGCGAAAGTATGTTCATCTACTTCTCTGAAATGGCCTGATACTTTGCCTTTGGTGTTAATGAGTATGCGCAGTACTCCAGACAGAAGGACAGGTCTTTCACCCCATGAAGTGCTGTTGGGGAAGGCTATGAGGTTACCAGCGGCGCCATCGACAGCCTTGCTGAGCATCACAGATGATCTGATTCTTGATTATTGCAAGGGACTCGCTGATGACATCCGTTTTGTGTCCCATCAGGTGCAGGCTGCTGTGGTTCCGGCTTCAAGTGATCTCTGTCATGACCTGAGTCCAGGAGATTGGGTGCTTGTTCGGAAGCACGTGAGAAAGAGCTGCTTGGAGAGGCCCTTACTAAGTAATTTTGATAACGCACACTGCTGTGAAGTGCAGAGGATTGCCGAATTGGGTGCATCCTTCTCACACCCATCGAGTTCCAGCACCCTTGAAAGAAACAGCTCCTCTCCCAAATGAAAATCCAGCTGAAGTGGCAGGGTCACAGGAGGGGACAAGCCAAGCTGTGAGGGTGTCTGAAAAGGCTGGTTGCTCACTAGACCAAGCTGAGGAGGATCACGACAACAGCGACACTGAAACTGCTTCGGAAAAAGGAAGTTGCTGTGAAAGTGGTCCAGAGTCAGACTCAGCTGAAAGAAGATGTGAGCAGGGTGAGCAAAGTGAGAGCAAGAGAGCCAGCAGAGCAGGAGAACAGTGGCGAGAGAGACAGAGGCGACTGAACCTGAGACTGGTCTCTGAGAGAGATCTTGCTCCGTGTCTGAAGAGTCTGAATCGGACAAAGGCGAGCGGAGGCAAGCTCGTGGAGGTCTGAGGAGATCAAGGTGAACTAGAGTGCCTTGCCGAAAGTACTTCTCTCCAGAGTGGTCTTATGTGGTGGCAGATGCCAGGAGTACTGAGGTCCAGAAGAATGAGGGCAGTGACAGTGGTTAGTAACAGCCCTAAAGTGAAATTGGACGTGGTGTTGTTGGTACTAGGACTTGAAATTGAAGGAGTACTGACCATCACAGTTCCGAATCTCCCGTATCTGAGTAGAATTCGCAATTTAATCTTGAATAGACTGATTTTTCCTACTTTTGGAGCTGAAGTGCCATCTCACGAATCAATTATGCTTCGTCTTGAACTTTTGCAGCATGTTCTAGAGGCTGTTGGAGCAAATGTTATTTTGTATTAAAGAGACTTTGTTGTAAATAGCTGAAAAAGAAAACCTAGGTCCGAGTGGAAAAAGAAGAAACTTAGGGACTTCCCATAGAGGACGGAGAAGGGCTAGGGTTGTCTCTTGTTGGGATAAATAAGGAACTGAAATTAAAAAGGGAACTTTCAGCTTCTGAGGTGTGGTTCGAGAGGTTCAAGCAACTGAAGAAAGAACAGGTGACTTTCGAGTGCTGTTAATGAACAAAGAATTGAAAACAGTCCTGAGACCTTGGAGACCCAATTCGTAGAGCTAGGTGCATAGTAGGCACACTTGTAGGAGGAGTGATTCTCTTCATTATTCTAGTAGTTGTAGTTTCATATTTGGCACCACATGAGCAGGCAGTGGAGGTAGAGGGAACCCCTACACCTACCACTCCTAGCTAGAAAGAGGGCAAAATAGGAGATGAAAGAGTTTTGCTGCTAGAAGAGAGTCATAGATTACATGCAGATTTGTCTAGAGGTGATTTTAAGCTTAATGCATATGCAAAGTTGTTGTATGAATATATTGATGCAATGGTTGCGAAAGATTGTTATGTGTATGCAGTTGCCGGCTTCAGTAGATGAAGGCATTAGATATCATTATCTTCCATTGACATATGGTATTTCATGTAGTTTGCTGCTTAGCATTTTTTATGGTCAAAATCATTTTGAGTATTTCTTTTTGAATTATGATGCAGTTCTTCCAGAAGTGCCAGCTTACAAGCATTTGAATAACTATGATTATTACAAATCAGAGGATAGACTTGGAACGTATTTCATTCCGACTAAAGAGTTGAATACAGCTTATGCTCATCGCCGTAATCTGACGTGCTTGTTGTCAGATACAGAGAAGAAATTTATAGATCAAGTAGAAGACAGGTACAGAAAACAGAAACAGTTACGAGATTCAGGACAGGGTAAAGTGGATTGGACAGACAAAGAGAAGTTACACAAGTCGAAAGGGAGTTTTGGTACAATAGCTTTAGATGAAGTGCAAAAGGGGAAGTTATGTATACATCGACCACAGACACATTATGAGAATATTAATGTGGGTCAGACCATGTGTGAGCACACTTTTATATTGGAGTACTATGCAAAGGACTTTCTGCAAAGTGTAGTGCAGATAATTCCAACTGTGTATTTTGTTTGTGGGAGGAATGCTTATGTGCGATTGCCTGAGAAATGGTATGGTACGTGTTATTTAGCGTTTATTTTCCCTAAGATTTATCATACAGAAGACTTTGAACTTCTAGAGGGGGTACATCATGCAAGAGTGAAGTGAGGGGAAAGTGCAGCAGCTGTGGTTGGAGATATTTTTGGAGCGATGATACCAACCTTGGGAGTAATTTTGAATGATGTGAAGATCAGAATGTTGGCGACTGTTGTGGATGAATTGTCAAAGAATATAGCTAAGTCGGTGTTGGTTGAAGGTGAGAAGTTATTGATAAGGTCTATGGTTTTACAAAACCGTCTTGCTTTAGACGTCCTTCTAGCAAAAGAGGGAGGAGTCGGTAAACCTTTGAAGGTCCAGGAATGTTGCAATAATATTCCAGACAACAACAAGGATCTGGAGAAATATATAAGTAACATAACCGCAATCCATTATGAGAATGAAGATTTGACTGAAGAGACTGTTTGGGGAAAAGTTAGTTAAGGTTTTGGAAAGGTAGGGAGTTGGTTTTCGAACCTTGGCAAACGTTTCCTTAGTTTTGTTTTGAAGCCTCTTATTATAGTCACGGCATGTGTGATTGGATTGTGGGGTTTGATAAGAGCCTATAAGTGGTATAGATCCAGTAGATTAGAGAGATCACTGAGAGTGCAAGAGAGGCGGATGGAGGGACTGCAGGACAGTCAATATCAGAACCTTAAGAACATGGAAATGCTTAGAAGAGGAAGAATGGCAACAAGTTCTGTTTAAGTCGGTTCTTTCCCCAAGGATGGTGTAGTTTGTGATGACACAGGTTATCCAAGGGGGGGACTGATAGAACGCCATGTTATTCTGAAAATTGTAGGGGTGCATTATAATCTCCAGTAGTGGGCACCCGCATATTTAGAGGATTATTTTAATGGGTGTCTTTTAAAATTGTAGTAATAGGCCGAGATCAGTGCAATATGTAGTTGTATACTCATGCTTTTTGAGGACTAATACAGTGCCTTAACTAAGAAGGATGCCTTAAGTAATGTAGAAGCCTTAAAACGAGAATATGTTTTGAATAACGTAGAAATTATTATTTCATGTAAAATGTTGCATTAGGTTAAACGTGCCATATTAAAATTACATATATATAGGATGCTTACTGTGGAAATAAGAGTGATGGTAACGTTAGACATTTTTTGCTTTAGAAACGAAATTAACTAATGCTTTTGAAATGAGTTTGAAATGTGAAGTTTATATCAGAAGTGCATTTGAACGTGAAAAGACCTGGGACAACGAGAAAGCCAGTAGAGGCCTAACGTTATTTTTATTAGCTTAGCTTCTAATGTAGCTTTGAATGTGTAATTGTTCTTGGGAAAAGGCTCCTTGTGCAGTTGAATTTCGAATTGTAACTTAGAATGTGTGCAAGGTTGTTTCTCATGTATTTCTGTTGCAGGTGCAAGGCCATGGAGCTTGTTAGGCAGAATGAGCCATTGTTTAGAAGTTAGGATAGTAGGAGTGGAAATGAAGGGAGAGCTTTGGAATGTACAACTGCAACATTTGGCGAGGAAGGTGCCTGGGACCCAAGGACATAGCAACGGCTTTTGGATGAAGACGGAGCCAGACTGGAAAAATCCATACACTGGTACGTGCCTCAAGGGGAGTGGCTGAGGCGGGCCAACTGTTTTTGAAATTTTGTATTAGGGAAAGTGCCCCGAGGGTGGAGAGTCAGTCTTGGGTTAGGCATTCTTTGAGGTCAGTTGGAGATGTAGTCAGAGGGAACTAGGCAGGAGAATAGAAGGAGCATCTTAGAACGATCTCAGTGTCTTAGGCTATTTATCGATGGATTGTGAATGCACTTCTTAGGAAGTCTTCATGGCTGACACTTATTCTCTTGTCTTGTGGGTTGATGCTAAGTAGAGATGTCATTTAGAGTTAGTGTAGGGACATACTAACTTTCTTTTCCTTTTTCTTTTGGACGGATGCAGTTAAGGCTTTATGCTGGATCTGTTATCGTTTGCCTAATGCTTTTAGAAATAACTCTGCTCATCATATTGAGTCGTATGAGACTCCTGCGTAGGATTATGTTTGTATTAGTGCCGGTTTATTTCTTAAACCTCTTGCTGAGGTGGTTGTATCTTCAGTTGTTTTTGGCTATGTAAAAAACTCCAAAAATGTTATTCTGTAGTCGGTGATTCTTGAGTTGAAGTTAATTTGGTCCATTCTAAAGGTTGTTATGACTACTGTTGTTCTCCCCTTCACACTTCTTAGCAGACAACAAGGATCCAGTCGACCGGGTATTCTAAAGATTGGTAAGAAAATCTAGCAAAGAATCCCGCCTTCCCAGATCTTTACTGAATTTCTGAATAACTTTAGTATGTTCATGGTTTAGTGAATTTGGACCATTTTTCACATTCATTGGGGCCTTGACTTTGATCCAATCACCTCGTTTCACTTCTCTCTGTGTTGTGTGATGATCAATGTCATACTTTATTTTGCACGCCACTTGATGTCTTAGGGGCCATATAATTTCGGCGTTTGCGAACGCATTAGTGCGACATGGTATGTATGAAAGAAATCTGCGTGCAAAATAAGGAATCGCAAAATTAGCGATTCCTTATTTTGCGATTGCATTTAAATCACAAATTTTGAGATTCCTTAAAAGCAATGTAAGAAGCATTAAAAAAAATGCAAATTGGCCTTAAGGAATCGCAAATTACCACCAACTTCAAGTTGGTGGTAATTTGCAAATTCCTTGAAAAATGCACTTTATTGCATTTTTCAAAGTGCAATGTGAAGCACATACATACCCTTTGGGCATGTATGTGCACCACATGTGCACCCATGCTAATTTCAGAGGTGCAACAGGGTGTCCTTTGGACACCCCTGCACCCTTAAAGTTATTCTCAATTTGCGATTCTCAAATTGCGAATCGCAAATTGAGAATAACTTCCCATTCATTCCTATGGGCCTCCTGGCCAATAGAAATGA
This sequence comes from Lissotriton vulgaris, assembly GCF_964263255.1. Lineage (NCBI taxonomy): Eukaryota > Metazoa > Chordata > Amphibia > Caudata > Salamandridae > Lissotriton > Lissotriton vulgaris. Next base: position 709,951,540 of record NC_141694.1, read on the forward strand.
ATGGGAAAGTATTCCTTAATTGCGATTCGCAATTTGCTAATCGCAATTAAGGAATACTAAGAAATCGCTGAAAAATTGCGATTTTGTACATACATCCTATTTGCGATTCTCAAATAGCGATTTCTAAAAAATTGCTATTTGAGAATCGCAAATCAGGTTGTTGATACATATGGCCCTTAATTCTTTCTACCTCCAGGACTGCTTAGTGCTCACATAGAACCACCCTTTATGCCATTTCATCCAACTGGGAACTAGATGGGTGTTTGGTTTCCTTCCTTTCAATAAATAGAAGAGAATGCATTCAGATGTTTGATGGGGTGTAAGGCAAAACACTATCAGCCGTCTTGGCTAGCTGAATAGCTTCCTTATACATTCTATTAAATATTTCTACCATCCCATTGCTCTCTGAATGACACAAGGAACGCAGACGGTGTTTAATATTATTGTTTTTTAGGTACTCTTGCATCTCGTTAGGACAATATTGCACCCCATTATCCGATAGTATGGAGATTGATAATCTCTAGCTTCCAAAAACCTCTTCTAGAAATTGTATAACAGTTTTTGAGCTAATGTCAGTGGTAAATTTGATTTCTGCCCATCTGGAGTACAGGTCAATTAAACCTATTATGAAAGGAGAATTTAATTCACCACTCAAAGGTCCAATGATGTCTAGAGTCAAGTCTGTCCAAGGCTCTTTGGGAAGTTTGTGAGAGTATATTGGAGGTTTTCTGGTGACTAGAATCTTGTCACAGTTGAAGCACAAGGAACATTCTCTCACAATACTTTCTAGTTTTAAATCCATCCTTGGCCACCAAAAGTTTAATCTTAATCTTTTTTTAATTTTGCAGACACCAAAATGTCCTTCATGTGCAATCGCAGAGCCACAGGTGGAATCAATTTACTACCACGAAGCAAACAATAATCCACTATAGCCAGTTCATGCTTAGTCACCCAGTATGATCTAATGCTTTCCCAATCATCTCCTCATAGTTTCCAATTTGTTTCAAGCAAATGCCTCACTTTAGCACTTTATCATCCTTCATTTCCCTGCTCCAATTTTCTTCTGACACAGTTCCACATGTTATTACACACACATTCTCATTCTGTCCTTCTTCATCTTCTTCTACTCCTTCCTCCTTTCTAGTTATAGTGTGTCTAGTAGTTTAAATAAACAATAGGCTGTCCTGTTTTTAACACCACGTAAGTATGCTACATTGAACGTGAACTCCTGCAGGTTAATGACCCATATCCTGATTCTGCTAGATATTGATCTATTTGAGATATTGAGATATTGAATCCTTTCTTTAAAAATACTTATTTACGAGGCCTGTGACCAGTATGTACTGTAAATGTATTTCACCATAGGACATTTTTGAACTTTTGCAGTCCCCAAAAAACTGCCAGTGCCTATTTCTCAATGACTGAATGGTGAGTTTATGCACCCTTTACTGATCTTGAAGCAAAAGCTATAGCATTCTTTCCACTATGGTCTTCCTGAGACAACACAATTGCTAATTCTATAGAGCTGGCATCAGTTGTGACAATACATTTCTTTCCAGATATATATGATCCTAAATTCGAAGCTTTAATTACACAAATGTTTTAATCTTGAAATTCATCTTCACATGCCTTATTCCACTCAAAAGCCACTTTGTTTTCAACAACCTCATACTGAATGTTCTGCTGGCCATCTTGCTAAGACATTTACTATAGAACTCTATCATGCCCAAAAAAAACTTTTAGTTAATCTTTGTTTTATGGTTCCACTTTTTGTTTTAAAGTATTGACTATCTTTTTTTGGTTCTAGTTCTAATACACACACTCTAAATCCTAAGTATGCTATTTCTCCGCAGCCAGATTTGCAATTTGCAGTTTTCACAGAAAGACCATTATATCTGAATTTCTCCAAAACCAGTCTCACCCTTTGATCATGCTGGGTTTTGTCCTCCTCATATATCAACACATCAACTTGATAATAGAGCGCCCCAGGGACGGAGTGTAAGATGGATGGCATGGCTGTTTGAAATATGGATGCTGTTGAGACTAACCTGAATAGTATCCGTTTGAATCTGAATGGTCCAACGGGTGTGATGAATGCTGTGATATGTTGTGAATCAGGATGTAAGTGGACTTGATAGTTGGTTGAGGTGAGCTCAAGAGTAGAGAAGAATTTTGCTCATGACATTTTTGCTAACATCTCAGTGAGGTTAAGTAAGTGGAATCTATCAACTATTGCTTCCCTATTGAGGGCTCTAAAGTCGACACATATCCATATCTTTTTATCAGGTTTGCATCCCACTACAATGGCTGCTAGCCACTCTTTGCCCTCCACCAGTTCTATGATGTCTATACACTATGGGCCATATGTAGGTAGCTTAATATCGGTCTGTAACGGCCAAAAATCTGTAAATTTGCCATTACCAACCGGTATTTAGCTTTTTCTAATGTAGGTGACTGGATTTAAGGATTCAGTCATTTACATATTCGGTAATTTAAGGAATCAGTAAATTACCGAATCCTTACATCCTATGTAGGGAGCACTCAAGTGAGTGCATTTTTGATTTAAGGATTCGTTATTTACCACCAACTACAAGTTGGTGGTAAATATTGAATACCTTTTAAAAAGCATTTTTGTGCTTTTTTAAAAGTGCCATGTGGCAGACAAACATGCCCTTAGGACATGTATGTGCACCACATGTGCACACATGCACGATTCATGGGTGCAACAGGGTGTCAATGTGACACCCTGCCACCCTTGAATATGCTACCCCTATTACCGATTCGGTATTTACCGAACGGGTAATATTGAATGGCTTCCCATTCATTCCAATGGGCCTTCAGGCCCACAGGAATGCTTGGGAAGGTATTCCTTATTACCGATTCAGTAAATACCGAATCAGTAATAACGAATATTACCAAATCGATACAATTTACAGATTGTTTACCTACATTCTGTTTACCAATTCTTAAATACCGAATCGGTAAAATTTGGTATTTAGGATTCGGTAAATAGAAATTACCTACATCTGGCCCTTTATCTATTTCTTCGTTTACCCCATCAGTCATGCATAAAGGGAAGTTCTTGACCTTTGAAAATACTGGCACTGCTCCCTCTCTGATTTTTATTTTGTGTATATATTTTCTAAACACCCTAGTTTTTCATTAAATACCTCTGAGAAATCTTTCCTCAAAATATGTAACTCTGTATGCTTTGTACTAGAATTTGTGGGTGTGCTTTGGTGTCAAAATATACCCCCAGATTTTCCTGCACAGGCTATACTAGGATGTTGTCTCACTTTTCTAATACATAGATGTTTGAGAAGGCAATTTCATTGTTGTACTCCACTGTCCCCTCAAAATATCATCTCATATTTAAGGGTTGCCCACCATAACCTCCTGGCCTTATGTTCATTTAATGGAGTTTTATTTTACTACTGAAACATTCATTATAGACTTTTCAAAGATGATTGTAAGTCTAGAGCATGAATAAAAACTGTTTCAATAGATATGTTATTCATTTTGATCAAATACTTCGAATCACTCATTTGTAAAAAAATGTCATCACTTACTTCAGTATGACTGTTATTCTTCCTCAAGGGTTTATCGCTCCTGCAGCATATCATATAGTGTCCTGTCTTTCTACAGCTATTAAATACTGCTTTCACTGTAAGTCAGTCTTTTGAACTGTGCATATGACCTACCTGACCACAATGATAACAGTGATCTTTGAAGGAAATGTCATTTCTTTTGTATGTTCTTTTTGCCTTTGATCACATTCACATCCTCTTTGATCATTCATATTGTTTATTTCATTTTTAATTTCCTTCACACATGCTAACATATGCTCAGCTTGTTTAGCAACTATCAATACCTCATCTAGTGGCACGACGTATTTCAACCATAACTCATCCCTTATTAGGTCTATGTTGCAATGAAGTACAAACTGTTCTGTAATGAGTTTGTGAGTGGCACCTCCAAACTTACATTTTGCTGCTATTTTCCTCAATGCGGAAACAAAATCTTCAATGGTTTCACCTTCCTTTTGTGCTCTCCTACCGAAATGATATCTTTCTAGGATTGTTCTAATGTGTGCCAGGAAATGAATATCTAGTTACTTTATGCAAATCTCAAATGCATTTAGACATCTCAATTCAGGCAAAAGCTCTAAGATTTCCTTTCCATGTGACCCCTAACCGTGCTGTAAAAGTGCTACTTTCCTTTCTAAAGCTATATTTGCTCTGCATACAGCTACTTAATTGTGAAACACTTTTTTCCATTCATTCCAAATCATAGGAGGTTCATCCGGACTGGACATAAAAAACAGAGGTGGATTTATGCTTTACATTTTTCAATTTTATTTCTAAATACAAGACTTAAGATTTGAACAGTGATTTTATGTGCTGTTAGGTTATATTAATCAAAATATATAATGTATTAGCTCAAGACCTCCACATATACTGATGACTTTATGTAGGACATAAAGACATATACAACACTATATGAAAATAAATGTTATGAAGATATTCATGTGTATAGGAGAATTCTCCACAAATATGTATGTCTTTCTAATAAAATGACAATATAAAACACCAATAACTTGTAAGATATTGTCAGAATCCATAAAAAGTGAGTGAATCCCTGTTGAGCAATTTCTGCACATAATGACTCTCAACTGAATAGAAGTGTCTCAGAGATGTGTGGTGCTGTGTAGTTCGCTGAGGAAACTTCCCTTCAGCTCATAAAGAGTATTCGGTCCAGCTTCAGTGAGGCACTCAGTAGCGGTCGCTCATATTAAAAATTGGTGGGCCGGGGAATTAAAACAAATAATAAACATATTAAAAAATGTAACTTACCTCCTCTGACGGCCGCCACCTTCTCCCGATTATCGCTGAGTGGACATCCAGGAACTGCTGCACACTGCGCTAGGTCCCAGCTCCCAATCCTAGGGCTGCTCACATGCTGGGAATACAATTCCCAGCATGTGAGCAGTGCTTGGATTGGTCTGAGCACCTCGGTTCGGCACTCAGACATATACTGGGATCCTGCGTTGGTATCTCCACCCAGCTGTACAACACAGCTAGGTGGAGAAAGGCTAAGTGCATATGATGGTTTGACCGGCCCAAGAGGGCCAGCCAAACCATCATCTGCACTTGGCAGTGCCCACCATGCCCCACTTCTCCCTGGTGCTGCAGCTGCAGCTTCAGTATGGGAGGCACGGCCCTCCCTTTTCTCGCAGCCTGCAGGGCTAAAAATAAAATGATAATAAAAATATTTTATTATAATTTTATTTTTGTGGGTTGCCTCTGTTGACTTTAAGCGGTAGGCGGGGCGATGCTCCTTCCCCATAATGGAGTAGCCGCCCCTGGAGGCGCTCGACAGACACTGCCCCAAGGTTATAGTATCTTCTTTTACGTGTACAACTAGTTTACTGAATATTTATTTTGTGAAGAGTTAAAGCTGAGGGTATATTGATAAGGATTAAAGAGTCTCAAAGGCAATGTGAAGAAGTTGTTCAAAGTTCATCATGCACTGCATCCATCAGTGAGACTCATTCGGCAAATATGAAGCAAGCGCTCAGTTTGGACATGACAATGCATGAGTACTGTCGCTATCAAGGGTATGGTGGAACCAAAGATTATCAATCAACTGTAACTCTTTATTCATGCAGAGTTTAGTTTCCTTTTCCATTACATATCAACATTTGTCTGTGCATATATTTAGTCTCAGTTATCACCGGAATGATGAAAAGTTTTAGTTTCTTGTTCTTAAGTACTGAAATTCTGCACGGAAATCCTGTTTACTAGAAGCCAGTTTTATTAATATTTCCTATGATTCAGCAAGTTAAATTTATCAAAGTTCTACCTTGTTGGTATGCTCACCATATGTGTCCCATCCTCATGGCCAGTTTAAAAAGGTGCAAAAACACTATCACCAGCAGATGTGAATAAGTAAATAAGCTTATTCATGAGGCACCCCAGCCATTTTACTCTCTCCCAAAGCTCTTCCTCAGTATCTGATTTTCCCTTCACTATACACTTTGTAGAACTTTGGCTCAGAGTGGTTCTGTGCATATCATAGAAGGGAGGGGTGGAAGGGAGATACCACAAATAATAAGGTGATACACACAGTAAAGAACATTATTGCCAACACAGCAAACACCATTGCCCAGCTTTTACCGCCTGCACCAGTCCATGGTACCAATGTGAATGAGGGTCATCTGGTCTAAGAGTGTAAAAGTGCCTGAGTGCCAGTTATTCAGTGGGTAGTCCACACATGGCATGGGTGGGATCACACACACAAACACACACACACCACAGGCAGCTGCCCAGTGCCAGGTGAGGGACATGAACTGGCCTGGGGACCACAAGCACATGGCAAAGCAAATCCAGGCAGAGCGTTTCTTGCCATCACCAAAAATAAGAAATGCCAGCACTTTACTTTTTTGTTGTTGCATGGAACACCAATGAAAAATGTATCTTTTCCCCATGCACGACAGCAATACTTTGTTTTCTGTGGCAACTGCCTCGGTCAGCAATGTGCCTTGCCAAGTCATTTCAAGGATATCACTCACGTAATTATGCCATTTATGGAACGACATGGCTCTAAATGTCAAACTTAAAATGGAGCTGCATTGTTTTTGAATGGGTGATGGAAAGAGCTGATTCATTCGATGAAATAAAGGTTCATCGGCGCTGGAAGACTATACTGGCCTGCTGAAGTCAGTGGAAGTGAACCAGTGTTGGAAAGGCAATACCACTAAATTCAGTGTAAATGAAATCTTGATGAAAGGGTGTGGCATGATTTAGTGCATTTCACAATGGATGGCTTGCAGTCTAGTAGTTTTGGTGCATCGAGTCAGGCTTGCACTAGCTTGGGGCAGGATGGCAAAGAGAGAGAGCAGTAGGAACTGTTTTCTGAGGGTTCAATTTGAGATGTTGGAAGGACATCCAAGATGGGATGTCGTTAAGGGTCTTTACAAGATTGGCTATGTCTTCCTGTGAGGAGACTTTAAAATACAAGTACTTGCCATCTGCATATAGAAGATGATGGATTTTCTCAGGAGAGAGCAGAGGGTATCTATCTACAGATTGACATTTTTTGGGGAGAGGATGGAGCCTTGGGCAACCTTGAAGGAACCTGAATAGAGAGGATAGAGACTGGAGAGAGAGAGAGCTTGACAGTTTTAGCTACTAGACCAAAATACAAGATATGACCCAAATCTTTTCATAACTATGCCATTTCTTTCCATCCGATCCACATGCAAACACTGTCTCAATTTCAGAACTGCCTGCAGGGGAGCAATTCTGGGCCTTAGATTCCATCTCAATGCTTGTTGCCTTTTTATTAATTTAATTACCACTATTGGTAAAAGAATAAGAGCCAAGGCCCAAATATTTTCTCAGAAGCCCGCCGCGGATGCTGCAGAATGTTGCAATTGCCGAAAACCAACACTTTGAAGTCTTCTTTCTGTGTTATTCCTCTTTCCTCCACCGGTGTACACTCTCTTCCCCTTAATCTCACTCTCTCAGGTAGCTATTCATCCCTGTTTTCTCTCTTTATTGCTGTTTCCTCCTTCTCCTTCCCCCTTTTTCTGGTTTTACTCTCTGTTGTTCTGGGCCAAAGTTTGAAGATGACAACTAATTACCCGTCCAAAAAATGTTTGTCAGTGGCCAGGGCCGGCTTTAGAGCTGTTGGTGCCTGGTGCGACAATCATTTTTGACCACCTCTTCGAATTCCCTCAAGACCACCAGGCAAAAGTGACCCTCATCTCTCCATACCCCCTCTCTCACATACATTTCATTGGTTTTAAAGCACTGGTAAAGGCTGACTTTACTGGTAAGAATGTATATCTACCCAAACAAACACTTTTCAACAACATTAGGAATAGATAATGACAGACTGGAGGAAAAAACCCAGAATGTGCTAACCTATTTTATGCACTTTGCATACAACTTGATGAAAGTTCATAACAGTCACTGTTCTATTTTAGGGTTGTATCTTATGAACTGCAGTGAGAAAAGGATCACAGTGACAAAGCAGTAATCCACTCATCTATCCATATAAAATACAGATCTGTGATCTGCGCGGTATGCGTTCTTTGTAGCAGGCATATTGACCCTGTGCGCTACTTTGTGGCCAGCTAAAACTGCCCCTAGACAAAACTCTGATCTCTGTCTTTAGCAGGTCCATTAATCACAAGAGGTATAATGACATTTTATTGCTGCCTGAAAACTGGACGCACAAGGAACTCCTGAAGGTGTTTTTAAATTGTAAGTTATTGCTTGACCGTCTCCCCCTTTAGGTCAGCGCCCCCTCCCCATGTCAGCGCCTAGTGCGGCCGCACCAGTCGCACTGCCCTAAAGCCGGCCCTGCCAGTGGCCACCAGCTCAAATTAAGTACTGCCTACCAGCAAGTGACTGCCGTAAGCCTCCATTAAAGTCCTCCCATTGAAAGTTTGTAAGTTTTTCTAGTCCAAGCCCATAAAGAGCCTGTGTGACACCGTCTATATATGTCAATGGTATTTTGTGTTGTAGGCCTTGATGTTACTGTACCACTGTGTAGGTTGTTCTTCATAACCCATTCAGAAATCTAATACTGTTTAATAACAGTGCAGCATGCGATCTCTGAAAGCCTGGATAGACTGTCTATTTACATAAAAAATAGACAACGCTGATAAAAAGAGCCAACTGTGTTTATTTCCTCCTTCCATTCTATCTGTTCTATCTAATCCAGTATCATATTTTCCTTTGTTTTGGTTTGGTTCACTTGTGTCATGTTTAGGATATTAACACTCTGACAGCCTGAGAAATAGCCATTACAATGCAGCTGTTTTCCCTCATACCATTACATCGCAAGCGTTACCGTGCATGCGATGTAACAATGCGTACTCATTACTAAGCATTTTTTTACATCGCATGTGCTTTTACCAAGCATGCCTTTACAGCGACTTTTTGGGAGCGCTGATTCTGGGAGTGCCGAGGATCTCGTGGGAGGATAGACGCTCCACAGACCCCGGGTTCTATACTGTGACTCGGGACTCCCCAGGTGTGTGGGCAATGAGAGAGGGGACCGAAGAGAACTAGGATGCCTGATGGAGCCGCCTGGTTCAGCTATTGGGGAGTCGGGCATGGGTTCTCCCATGACCGTCCCCTACCCAGCTGGACATTGGAGAGGGACATTCCACGTTCCGCTGTCGCTGCTGTTCACTGCTTCTGCCTCGGACTGAATCGCCGCTGTTGAGAGTGGCGCCAGCCTTGGTGCAGCTTTGCCCCCACCGGCTGCCTGCCAGTTTCACTGTCGCCCTGCTGCCCCCCCCCCCATGCAGGCTTTGTTCCTGGATTTTGCCTTGCCTCTTCATCGCCTTTGGAGACCCCAGTGAACTTTTCCCAGGTGTGGGGGCGAGGGGGTGCAGGAGCTACTACCGATTGACTCTCTTGACGTTACTCCAGTGGACCCGAGCCTACATGCCTCCTCTCTTTCCTGACGTTGATTTTTGGACTGTGTACCCCCCCCCCCCCCCCCCGGACTTCTTCTGCCACTATTCATACTCACTGGGTCACTCCCATAGACTTCTTTGCTTTTGTTCTGTCGGCCATTTTGCTGCTGTTCTCGGATGCTTCTCTCTGGACCCTGACCCGCCATCTTGTCCATTCCCTCGTCTTTTAACTTTTCCCTGGTTTCCCCCTCTGATTTGCCTTTTCTCCTTTCCCTTGTATCCCTCCCACCCTACCTTGGTGCTGTGACTACGTCCCCCCTCCGACCCCACTTAATGGAACTCTGCTCTCTTGGGTCTTGACCTGAGAAAATCTACTATTTGTATATTTATGTATATAGTGAACTCTAACCACTAGTATATGTAGTAGACCTGTACTCTCTACCATTCCAATGTGACTCTTAGAGTATATCCATTTTATCTCTTCCTTGAGTGACTTTGCAACTTGTACGTTTGCAGTTTTTTCTGTGTGTAGCTCTTCCTTGTGTGACTCTACAACTTGTACATTTGCAATTTCTTTTCTGTTTGTATCGTTTATGTAACTCATGTAATCCCAAGTACTTATGTATCGCAACTGGTTCTTATGTAAAGAGCTCTGACACCTTCGGGTAATTTTGGCGCTATATAAATTCGCATTAAATAAATACATTTAAAAAAAAGTTGCGCGGAAACAGAGGTTCTTCTGTTTCCTCACAAGGACGTGCACCGCCCCTCAGACCCGACGTGCAGCAGGAACCAGGAGGAGTGAAAGGAACCACGAGGAGAGAGAGGTAAGGGGGATTGGGCTGGGGTGGGGGTTACTTTTTTAGGGTAGGGTCGGGGGGGTCGTGCAGAGTAGTATATTAGGGTTCAGGGTCAGGTCGGGCGATTGTGCAGGATAGTGTTTTAGTGTAAGGTAGGGGGGAGGTCATGCAGGGGGTAGTGTTTTAGGGTTTAGGGTAGTGATGGGGTGGTCATGCAGGGTAGTGTTTTAGGGTAGGGAGAGGACTGGGGGTTGGGGGAGGGTCGTGCAGGGAGTAGTGTTTTAGGGTTCAGGGTACTGTTGGTGGGGTCATGCAGGGTAGTGTTTTAGGGTAGGGAGAGGACTGGGGGTCGGGGGAGGGTCGTGCAGGGGTAGTATTGTAGGGTTTGGGGTAGGGTCAGGGGTCATGCAGGGTGGTGTTTTAGGGTAGGGAGAGAACTGGGGGTTGGGGGAGGGTCATGCAGGTGGTAGTGTATTAGGGTTTAGGGTAGTGTCGGGGTCATGGAGGGTAGTGTTTTAGTGTAGGGAGAGGACTAGGAGTTGGGGGAGGGTCATGCATGGGGTAGTGTATTAGGGTTTAGGGTATGGTCGGGGGTTGTGCAGGGTAGTGTTTTAGTGGAAGGAGAGGACTGTTGGTCGAGGAGGGTTGAGCTGGGGTAGTGTTGTAGGGTAGGGTTGGGGGGTTGTGCAGGGTTACTAAATTAGGGTTTAGGGTAGGGCTGGGTAGTGTAACTTACCTTAGATACTTTTACCAAGAGTATACCTTTACCACGCATGCCTTTGCATTGTAATGGCATGCGTGGTAAAGCCATATTTGTGGTAAAAGTATGCGATGTAATGGTAGGTCATAGTAAATGACAACGCGAAGTAATACCCGTGTTGTAATGACATGCGTGGTATTAGTACGCGTTGTAACGTGCCATATTCGACAGCATCGCTGGAAAAAAAGTATTTTTTCATCGAAGATGCTGCAGTCATGTAATATATTTACCAGGATTTGAAACAAGTATACTATACCTTTATTTGTTTTTCTTACAGTACATATATTAATAAGGACTTTGGAAATACAGCTTTACAATTGTGGGACCCTTCTCATTTCCTTTAGCACACTTCAGAGGCCTTTCAATACTCTGAGAAGATGGCTGCCATGTTTGGTCAATGCCCAGGGGTATAGCTTTTGGGGGTGTTTTTGGGTGTGAAACCCCCCAAATAAGAGCATTCTTGGCATGTTAGTTGGGTCTGGAGTCCCTGAGTTGAGTCTGCTCTCTATGTGCCAGTTTTTCTGGTTGTGAGCCAAGAATGAAAGCCAAAACAGTGACCTTTGTGTACACGTGAGAGAGAGGCAGACATACCCATCTGATGACTGGATTTTAAAATATGAAACCAGATAATCTGGAATCTCTGGCTTCCCTGCTTGTCCAAATTGTGTGATCCTTATTTCAACGAGCCTCCATTCTGTTTATTATCACATCTGAACTTAGTTTTAAATATTGAAAGCGCCTTTTATGTTTGATTTAATAAGCTATACAGTTGCTCCATCTATAATAAGATTCTATGCCATGTTTAGGGTTTACATGACTACTGACTTGTCTCTTACTTCACTTATGGCATTTTTGTTGGGGGGCGAGCATTGAATGTTTCTAAATGTCTGTCTATGCAGTGATATAACCTGATGCACTATTGTGAAACAGTTCTGCCTGTTACAGAAATACAAATTGTATTATTTAATTTTGAAGAGATTGTATCATATTTTTACATTATGTTTGATGCATGAGATACATATATATATATATATATATATATATATATATATATCTTAGATCTGGAGACTGGCAAGAGAAGTCACAGTGATTCCAGACCTAAATCGAGGTTTAACCCCAATACCCCGCATGATAACATTGACTCATTTCATGAAGCCGTGGTGCATGACATTCGTAAATTGGGTATGAGGAACACTATCCTTGCTGCCACAAACTTAACCAAGGGCTAGCAGCAGTACTAATCTCCCTGAAGCAAGCAACCTCTTTTGTAATCATGCCCTCCGATAAAGGAGCAATGTTGTTCTGTTGGACGTTAAGAGTATATGGCCAAAGCCAAGAGACAGCTTGATTTTTCTGGCAGTTATGTTAAGACCAATGTTGGACAATATATTGCTACCATTGATTGTTTCCATGATATGCTTTTCAATTGGCACACTTCAGGGCTCTTAAATCAAGAAGAACGTTTGTTTTTAACAGTCAAGAAACCTGTCAGCCCCTGTTTTTATATGTTACCTAAAGTCCACAAACAGAGCACTAACCCAGCAGGTATGCATATCATCTCAGCCAATGATAGTCTTTTAGAGAACGCCTCGATATACTTAGACCACTTCTTATTTCACTATGTCTGCAGCCTACCCTCCTACTGCCGTGATAGTATGGGTTTTACTCCGCGGCAGAAGGTTCACTGAATCTTTAATGCAAAACCCGCATTTCATCCCGATAATAAAACATCCCTTATGGGTTTCGGGTCCGCTGCTCCTTTATCATAGGGAAAGGTTGCCAGTCACGAGTGTTCAAAACTCCCCAATTTCTCCTTTTAAGCACTTGACCCGATTGACTCCCTGGTGGGTCTCACTGTGTCACGATGTCTCTGCATGCTGGGAGTTGTAGTTTCCATTTTCTCCCCATCAGTGGGGGTCGTGTGCTGACAATAATTTAATTCCTTAATTGTTGCTTTTTAATTTACTGCCAGCATGCACAGACATCGTGACACAGTGAGACCCACCGGTGGCCCCGAAACGCGTAAGGGATGTTTTATTATTGGAATGAAATGTCGGTTTTGCATTAAAGATTCAGTGAACCTTCTGCCGTGGAGTAGTGTCCTTAATGCAAGGCACCTCTGTTTTTCATATCTCAGCACGCCTGGCCTGCCGTGGAGGATTGCACCGCCTGAATAGGACATGGATCTGCAGGTTTGTGAATTGTTCTGAGACGAAGCAGCATGGGAGAATCAGTATTTAAAACCGGACGTTCATTCTGAAAACCCACTGGAGGGCTATAAATTAAAAAGCAACAATTAAGGAATTAAATTATTGTCAGCACACGACCCCCACTGATGGGGAGAGAATGGAAACTACAACTCCCAGCATGCAGAGACATCGTGACACAGTGAGACCCAGCGGGAGGTCAATCAGGTCAAGTGCTTAAAAGGAGAAATTGGGGAGTTTTGAACACTTGTTACTGGCAGCCTTTCCATATGATTAGGGAGCAGTGGCCCCGAAACGCAAAGGGATGTTTTATTATCGGAATGAAATGCCGGTTTTTTAGGTTTTGCCTCGCCAAAAAGATGCGCTCTGCGCATCTTTTTCGGCGCAGGCGAAAACCTGATGAGAACTGTAGTGTGGCTTGGCTCGGCCCTCGTCATTCATTGGCTGGCTCCGTAAATGGAGCCTAGCCATTGGACGAGGGGCCTGTCCGTCAATGCCGGACCAGACACGGGGGCGTTCCCGACATTCTTTGGCTTTTGCCGACGTCACGCGAGGCCGGGAACGCCCCCGAGTCTGGTCCGGCATTGCCGGCACTTCTGCGTCTCTCCTGCCCCGTGACTGGCCGGCCGGCCAATCCTAGCGCGGCCGGCCGGAAGTGCCCGCCCCCCGCAGCCCGGGGGAAGAAGGAAGACGGCAAGCAGTATGGCGGCGCCCGCGGGGCTCCCGTGGCCTGGAGGGAACCCCGGCAATCGGAGGACAACACCCGTCTACACACCCCATGGATATCAAGCTCTGACCTCCACTCACCACTTTTTCGGATTCCAGATGTCTGGGCTGCCCAGCCTGTCGCTGCTCGCCTCCCAGACCGATCGTCACGGTGCTCTGCTAGAGGTGCCTCGAGATCCTTCGAGGTTCCGCTGCCTTGACGCTCTGCCGATTTGGAATGCCTTGTCCCGTTACCTCCGTTTCCCTTCTTTGTGCGATGCTGCCCAGATGTGTTTGTCTGCTCTGAGCCTGGGATCGGCTCCCATGGACCTGCCTGGACCATCGTCCTCACTCACGCGCTGCTGCGGGGAGTTTGCTTGTGCGTGGTCAGATTGCCCTGGACGACATCACGGCACGGGCCCCGCTGGTGGTACTGAGCCCGGGACGATTTCGCTGGTTTATTCTCCACCGTGGAACGCAGAGCTGCACCAAGCGTGGAGAAAAGGTACACCATGTCCACCGCCCGGTCCCCCGCGTGGATCATGGCCACACCAGGTACCCAGGATGGCCGAAGAGCACCTGACTATCGAGCGCTAACCGACCCAGCGCTAACGGGCTCAAGATCATGCCCACCCAGCACAGCTAGCCGGCCGGCCATGCCAGGTAAGAGCGCTACCAGGGGTCTGCATCATGTTGCTGATTTGTGTGTCTAGTGTGCATCTCGTTGTGTTGTGTCTGTATATGCTACCTCTAAATCGGATGGGTTGTCTGTGTGTGTTTTGTGCTGTTTTTTGTCTATGTCCTGTTTCCTACGTGTCACCAGGTGGTGTAATATATTGATGGTCCTGTATGTGGGTCTGTGGGGTGTGCTGTTTTTTGTGGTGTCTGTCTATGTTCTGCGAGTGTTGCACTGTCTGTGTGTTTGAGAGTCGTGTGGGCCTGTAAGTGCTGTTGTGTGTTGTGTATGCCTGTGCCCTGCTTGTGCTGTGCGTGGGTTGTCTGAGAGACTCGTCTGTTCACGTGAGTTGTGGGTGTTTTACTCTTTAAAATATGATGCCTTTTTTATTTTATGTTGGTAGCTACTACTTTATACAGTATATTATTAAGCTAGATGCCCGTGTGTGCTTGGGGATCTGCTAATTTGAGGAAAGTCTCTGTGTTGTAGGTGTATTTTGTGGTGAGAAGCTTTCAAATAGTCACTTGTTCACTGTGTATGCTGGACGTCATTGCGGGCTTTGTGGGTGTCCAGTCTTCCAGAACATGAATAAAACTACTGTGGCTTACACGCTTCCTTTTGCCTTGAGCTTTAAGCCGAGCGCGTCGAAATACATTATGTATTCGCTTTCCGTGGCCCTCAAAAGGTATGCTAGTCAAATTTAGACTGTAAGCACCACCCTCGTGCATCTTAATTTGTGTTTACTTGCTGGCTTTTTTTGGGCTTTAAAGGTTTTCTTTTTCAAACTGCTGGTGTTTTACCTGTATTTTTTTCAAACCTTTGTACAAGGCAAATTTAAAAAAAAAATTACCCATACCCAAGTCATTCCATAGTGCGCTTCAAAGCGCTATGTGCACTCCAGTCTCATGGAAGTTGGCCCGTGGCACTTTCCGTTGCCCGAGCATTCTGGCAGTTACTTCTATTCTGACTTAATCGGTGTAGAAGTGCGCACACATGCATTTTGTTTTGCAGCAAATGCTACAAAAATCCCCAGCAACGTTCAGTTCTTCTGGGCTCCTGGGCTTCTGGGATCCTGAGCTGTGTGGCGGTTGTAAAGTAGACTGGGCCTCGCATCCAGGAGGCTGTAGTGATGAGGATAATGATTCCAGGGACTTGATGGTTGGGTAGGAGAGTGGAGAAGAGGAGGGAGGGAGAGAGACAGAGGATTGGAGAAGGAGAAGGAGAGAGCAGCGAGGTGGTAGGTGTTGTAGTCTGTGAGCTGCCGCAGATAATGGCTTGTAGTTGGTGGTTTCAAGCTGTATACAGACATCTCTCACAAAGCTCTTTCAAGGTTAAGTTTATATCAGGGAGGAGACGGAGCAGAGGCTGCTATAGAGAGAGAAGAGTCGAGTCTGGACTTGTCAGGGCGGACGTGTGTTACAAGACCATTTTTCTGGCATGGGAGATGGTGTGCCAAATGTGTGTCGGTCCGCTGCCCACACTGTGAAATACCCGCAAGCTCTTCTATATACAATGGCAAGTACCTGGAAACTGCGGCACAGATGGACAAAGGCTAGTAGCTCCTCTGTACACATGGCAAAATAACCGCAAACTCCGCTATATAGACTTATGCATACAAGCTAAGTTAGACATACAAACCTCTCCAAGCTCTGCTGCACATAACTGACCAATAACTAGAAGTTCCAGAAATCACTTGCCTCTGTTGCATATGGGGCCAAATTCACACAACCTTTGCTACATGAATGGGTAAATACCGGGGCCCCCACTATGTACAAACAAAAGTATGCTATAATGCACACGACAAATAACCACAAGCTATACTACAGACCCCAGAAACTGCTGCACTGACGGACAAATACATGCATCTCTACACGTACGGAAATGCTAAACATACAGTCAATACTTGCAAGGTCGCTGTGCACACAGATTTTCTGCCCTTCACCCCCACCCTGTGACTCCTAAGACTTTCCTTTATACGTGATTGTTTTTCCACCAACACAATGGATACATTGAACAACTCCTAGTGTCCTTGATTTAGGGGTGAATGAGCTTTGTCAAGAGAAGGTTAACTGCTTCTGCAGTACATGAATAACAAGCATTGGAAATGCAATAGGTCTCGGATTTATTTGAGTAAGAGCTAATGGCATTGTAAATTGCAATGTCTTTTAGCATTGTGTTATGGAGTGTATGCATGTGGTGTGTACTGGAATTATGTGGGTTGGATTGGAATTGTAGCAATCTGCGCTTTGATGAATATGTTTAAAAAGTTTTTTTTTTTTTGGTCCTTGTCTCTGACCCTGCCTCCACAGCGCTCTGAAGCGTAGTAACCGTACTCGTGGTCGCTTTGACTGCATATACAACAACAGTTTGGTTGTGTTTGTTGTAAAATTATATATTTCTGTCAAATGGCTTCAGATTTATTAGCAAAACAAAATTTTTCGGCCAATAAATAGCGATCATAAATATAGACGCACTTTCCCCGGTTTTGTAAAGCAAGTCCAAAATCAAACTCTCGAGCAGTAAAACTGATCAGGCGTTTACTTATTTCATCTACATTAAAAATAATGAGTGAGTCGGCCCTTGGGCCTGGAATTTTTCGCATGCCGGTTGCGCCAACCTCTTTTAAGTCGGCGCATTGACCCGCTGAGCTGCCTCGCTAGCCTGCAAGCCAGGAGGTTATTATGGGTCACCAGAGCTGCAATGCTGCATTGTTTTACGCCACATCAGCCTCTTGCGGAGGCTAGCGCAGCGTACGAAGGGGGTGTTGAACGGCTCCTGTCAGGATTGGGAGGTGGGGGCTGCGTCATGCGCGCGCAGTTTATTTTTCCGGGTATCTCGCGCTCTCCAGTGACGCCGAGATTGATGGATCGAATACAGACTGCGCAGAATGATAACTAATGCACACCAGAAGGGTCTGGTATCCTCTGTGGATGAGATCTAAAGCCCTGTGACTCGCATTAAATGTAGCATACTTCTGCTCTGTGTGGGGGGGGCTCTGTGTGGGTGTATGTGTGGAGGGCGCTGTGTGGTTGTGTGGGGGGGCGCTGTGTGTGTGTGTGGGGGGGCTCTCTGTGGGTGTTTGTGTGTGGCATTTGCGAGAGATTAAGCTATTGGCATTGTAAATGACAATGCCATTTATTTATGTTAAAAAAAACATAAATAAAAATAATGTCAAGAGCAATGCCAATAGCTCTAACTTTAACAAAGGCAAAACCATTGCATTGTAAATGCTTGTCCTTCTTCTGCCGTGGAGGAGCGTTCTTAATGCAAGACACCTCTGTTTTTCTTACATCAGCACGGCTGGTCTGCCGTGGAGGATTACACCATCTGAAAAGGATATGGGTCTGCAAGTTTGGGAATTGTTCTGAGCCGAAGCAGCACGGGAGAATCCGTATTTAAAACCGGACTTTCATTCTGAAAGCCCACTGGAGGGCTATAAATGAAAAAGCAACAATTACGGAATTAAATTATTGTCAGCGAACGACCCTCACTGATGGAGAGATAATGGAAACTACAACTCCCAGCATGCAGAGACATCGTGACACAGTGAGACCCAGCGGAGGGCATTCAAGTCAAGTGCTTAAAAGGAGAAATTGGGGAGTTTTGAACACTCGTTACTGGCAACCTTTCCCTATGATTATGGGGCAGTGGCCCCGAAACGCGTAAGAGATGTTTTATTATCGGAATGAAATGCCGGTTTTGCATTAAAGATTCAGTGAACCTTTTGCCGTGGACTAGCGTCCTTAATACAAGGTACCTCTGTTTTTCATACATCAGCATGGACAGTCTGCCTTGGAGGATTACACCGTCTGAAAAGGACATGGGTCTGCAGGTTTGGGAATTTGGGAATACTACTCCTAAACTGAGAAAAAATCTAACTTTAACCCCTCCCACGCTCTTGACGAGCTCAGCTCGTCATGAGCCACGGTTCTCGTGGGCTCATGACGAGCTGAGCTCGTCATGACCGTTAGAACGCTCGCACACTGGGCAAATTCCCCTGCTGTGCGAGCGTTCTAATGAAACGGGTGTGGTCATGACGAGCTCAGCTCGTCATGAGCGCACGATCACCGTGGCTCATGACGAGCTGAGCTAGCCATGAGCACCGGGGCGCTGTGCGCGCCCCCACTGCCCCCAGCACGGCAGGGGAATGACCCCATCAGCCAAGGGGTTAAGAATTTCGGTATTCACAGAAGGCATTTAGGAGTAGGGGTGAGCGGGAAATCCGTTACGCCCGCGGATTTTGCGGATTTTTGGGAAATCCGCAATCCGCGAATTTTGCGGATTTCCCGCAAAATCCGCAAAAAAATATCCGCGGACGTAACGGGTTCAAAAGTTGAACCCCCACTCATGGAACTATTTTACAATGGCGCCAGCAAGCTGCCAGTGCCGTTGTAAAATAGTTACAAAGTTAGCTTGCACAGGAACCACCAGACAAAACGAAGCAGGTGCTGCTTTTTTTTATCTAAGTGCTTCCTGTGCAAGCTAACTTTGTAACTATTTTACAACGGCGCTGGCAGCTTGCTGGCGCCATTGTAAAATAGTTACAGCTCACAGGCAGCTCACTCAAGGGACCCCTGCGCCCTTCGGGGCGATTGCATAGTAACACACACATGGTCGCTCGAACTAGTTGATGCTCAAATTCAGTGACTCATTCATTAGCCCAAAAACAATCGTGAGCGTCATTGAGGCTGGACAGGTGTGCCTTCTTCCCAAATCTACTGTGGAAAATCAGCTGTGATGCTGGATAGGCTTTGCATCCTTGACTTTCACGAGCGCAATACCCGTGCTGTTCCTGTGACCAGGAGCTTCTTTCTCTTCATCTGCTGAACTGATCTTTCTCTGACCTTTTATACACACAAGAGGCACATACCCTACTGGGCACATTGTGTTCGCACGGGTTTCGGCAAGGTCGCGAGCGTTTTGTACAATTTTGCAATTTGCGAAATTGTACAAAACCCTCGCGAACCCGCAGAAACCCGTGCGAACATTAAAAAAATAAAAAATCCGCAAGGATTCGCGGATTTTGCAGATTTTGGCAATCCGCAAATTCGCAAATCCGCAAATTCGCGGATTGCCAATCCGCAAAATCCGCCCATGCCTATTTAGGAGTCTTAAAGTTAGGAGTCCTAACTTTACTACTCCTAAATTGAGAAAAATCCTAACTTTAAGACTTTCGGTATTCACAGAAGGCATTTAGGAGTCCTAAAGTTAGGACTCCTAACTTCTGTGAATATCGACATGAGTAAGTGCCTTCTGTGAATATCGACATGAGTAAGTGCCTTCTGTGAATACCAAAATGAGTAAGTGCCTTCTGTGAATACAAAAATTGTAGTAAGTTTAGGATTTTGTCTTAAGTTAGTTCTGTGAATCGGTTCCGATGTCTTCACATGCCTGATAAGAAGCTCTGCAACTCATTTCCTAGATGGAAGACTCATAACTTAAAAAGAAAAAAGTAGAGTTTTTCAGCATCCTGTAAGGATGCAAAGGTAAGCAGACCTTAAGGTACATAACCAAAACTTTGAATGGACATTCTCAGAACTCTCCATTAAGGATTTGGATGAGAGATCCTGTTGGCCCATCAACTACCCTCACACCTGAACCACAGAATTGTTTAGGTTTGGCTCATAATTACATATCTGAGATAGAGATACTTGGTAGTCTCACAAAACCTTGCAAAGTCATCATGTTCCTACAAGTATTATCTTGATGATGACATTAAAACATTCTTTCACCCAGATATACATAAAACTCCTTAAATTAAGTGGCATTTGAAAAATGTTATATGAGCCACTAGTTTAGTTGCAAGATCTTACCAACCTCAATTATTTCTAAACATTTTTTGACTTTCCCATACTTGACGCATGCTCCTTGATATCCAATATTTCGAAAGTCCATGAGCACCTCTCTCCAACACACAACCATGGCTATACAGACTGCCTTTAGAGTTTTATCTCGCGCAGTTTGCTAATTATGTTGCTTGAAGATCCGCATTCTAAGGTTTTGCTATATTAAAGTCACCATTCATGCCTTGGTTATTTTTTGTAATATTTGTGTTGCTTCCAATATTCAGTCTCTCACTTATCTCTTCTCTTAGCCTTTGACCTAGAGGGTAGATAGTGGCATCTGGTGAATGGGGTCTGAATTATGACCTTATATATATATATACAATCATTTTGCAATTGTAACTGTCATGATTATGAGATGGAGGCAAGTCAAGCATTTTGGTGACCGTAGTTTCCTAGGATGAAGATTGTCGCATGTAAGTAGCAAAGTATGTCTATTTATCTGTTCTAATGCCATTACAATGTTGTATGGGCTAGGGGGTAGAAGTATCTTAGTGTCCCAAAACAGTTCCAGAAGGTTAGGAAGCCAAAACAGAGCCCTCAAGAGCAGGTTGATAAAGATCACAAATCTTCTGTTCACATTTCACCTTCAGAAATGGTTCCATGTTGAGCCCCCAGCCCAGTAAGCTGGCGTCTGAAACTATGACTAGGTTTCAATCAATCAATCAATCATCCAATCAATAGATTTGTGGAGTGCTACTTGTCACCCACTTGTGACTTGTTCATGATTGCTCAGCCGTTCCAGGCCTCCTTTTGGTCCAACCACAACTGGATGTCCTCTTTGACCTCCTGAGAATGTGGAATCTATTCTATGGAAGAAAGACCTTTCATCAGGTGTGTGGTCTTGAATTCTTGTAGAACTTTGTAATCCAGCAACCCTGGAAACAATTATTAAAAAAAGGAAGCCAGACTCTCCTATAATTATCATTTGGCTAAGAAAAATCGCTCTCCCTTCTAGCATCAGCTTAAGTTCCTTCTTAATACTTGTCAATTTGGATAGATGTCTCCACCACTAAATGTATTGTGAACCTTAGAAAGTCCATCTCTTGGCTGAGATTCATGTCTGATATGTCCGAATTGATGAGGAAATGTGGGGCCTGTAAGATACATTGTCATACTAGGATGAGATAAAACAGTCAGACGATCCTGGTCAACCGTAGGATGACATCCAATAAATGTGCACTTTCGCTCCCCAGGTACAGTGGGACTGCACTATAAGCTTTATTGGCTTGTTGAATCGCCATGGGGATGAGGAGATACCTAATCATAGAGCAATGAACTTGAATATCAGACTGCCCCATCTGAGATGCAGGAACTGATGTGTAGCAACAATGTTAGGTAGTTGTTCTTCCTTCAGATCCAATCACATCATCCTTGCCTTCCTACAGGATAGCTTTGAGAAGTTGAATTCCCTCCATCTTGAAGTGTCTGTACACTAACTGTGGTTGAACTCTCTTGAGTTGATAACAGTCCCTTCTAAAAACCGGTTGCTTAAAAAGTCGAAGGGGCAGAGATATGGAGAGCATTATTGCCAGCGTCCTTGACATCTCTTGTACTTCTCTGACAAACAGAACATTTTCCACCTCCAAAATAAAAAAAAGTCTTAGGTTTTTCTCCTGGTTGAAGTGCTATGAAAATCTTGACATGAGATACCAATTGCCAGCGAACTGTGTTAGTTTTCCTCAAATCCTACTTGGCTTGGAAAAAAAGGATGATGTTCACTTGTTAATATACCAGCACCATTTCTGAAGAAACATCGGTAGTCACCTTTTGAGCCATGACCCTGGCCAACTCTGCTTCCCATCTATATTTCGAAAATTAAGCACCTTTAAAGATAGTCTTAAGATACAGAAAAACCCTCAATCTCACTCATTGTGTCGGAGTTCAATTAAAACATTTTCCAAGACTGCCATTTTAGTTATGTGTCCAGGTCTAAGAATTTAGCACAATATAAATAATAGGAATTACCAGACCAATTATAACTACTCTGGTATTCCTACAACAGGAATTCTCAGGTGAAGTAGCACCAGACACGAATATTACAGATAGAAATTCAAGTCTGCAAAATATTATGAGGCTTTTGCTGCAAGCGAACCAGGCCTCAAGCCCTTGCCCTTGTTAGACCGGTAGGGGGAGGCCAGAACGCTTCCCCTGCCAACATACAGCCTCTTGCTTCATGCCCTGTACTGGCCTCCCCAGTACCTTTTACGACTGGCTTGCACCGAATACACATTTTATCCTGGTAATTCCAGGTCTGCTTGTTATTGTCTATACATTGGGCAAACACTCATCATGACAGCCAGATTTATGTGATGGGGCCACATGTGCAAATGTTATTTTTGGTCACATGGTATCCCAGCATATAAATCTGGCCAACTTTTAATTGAGGCCAAGCTTATTAAATGTAAGTACATCTCTAATATTCTGGTTTTTGTGGGCTTGAGAAGATACAATGTGTTCTAATATCAGAGCAGAGCTGGGGGTGTACGCACATGGATAGTAATGTTTTTATAAAACTTTTGGTGCCAATGTTCTGCCACTTCAATGCTTTGTAAATATTAGTTGTTATGATTGTCCACTTTAATGGTACTCACCCAATGAACATCGGAAGGATGAAATGTTGAGTTGACCATGGCGGGAACCATCACGGTGACCTGGTGGTCACAAACATGGTTGCACCTGTTTCAGTTTTTGTCGAGTAGGAGCTTACCAAAATGGCAACATCTACTTATTCTTAACCCATGGTCGGCCTTCCCATCACACACTGTGTATTTTGTTGGTTGCTACAATTTCAGCTGTAATTTGGGTCCTTAGCGTGGCATGTAACTGTTGCAAAGTCATCCTGTGCCCTGGGCACCCCCCAACTTTTTGCTTGCTGACTGGAACTGGTGGTAACTGACTCTGACTGACCCTGGGCTCTGTTTAACCAGGCCCAGGACCAGTGCCAAGCTAAAAGGAACACATTAGAATACAGTTAAGACACCCAACATACACTAGGGTACACTATGGTATGGTGGGGTACCCCTGTAATTGGCATGACCTACCACCTAAGCCCCTAGTATGTAATAGGGCAGGGGATTGAAACTACCTGGAAATTTCCAGTATCCTGGGGAATGGCAGTTTAGAGGCCAGCAGATTCTCTGCACCAGCATGTGTGCAGTGCTGAAGCCTGAGGTCAGTTTAAAAGCTGCACTGGGGGGACAGCTTTTAAACCTTAAATTGTGCCCAAACTCGACTTTGGGGGTAGGGGCCCTTAAAAATTAAAAACCTACCATGTTTTTGCATATTAGAGACCCCCAGGGTCACCCCTAGGTATCCCAGGGGTGGGGGGTCAGTTATCTATAAGGAGCACCCTTATAAAAGGAGTTTTTATATGCCTGGGTAAAGTGAAATTTTACATTTCACTCCCCACATTGTATTAAAGTGCTGCTCAAATTCGACTTTGATGCTAGAAGGATTGGGTAAGGATGATCTGCAATATTTCTGCAGATTCAGAACCCCTGAAGTCTACCCTAGTTACACAGGGGGTGGGGGTCCTGTAGAAATTAGGGAAATACTTATTAAATATGGTTTTATAAGCCCTGGTTCTTGAAAGGTGGTCCAGGTCATTTTCCCTATTGTAAACCCCATGGCCCATAGGTTAACATGGTAGGAAGTGATTGATTAATAAATATTGATAGGAGAGGACTAGCCGGACCATTCAAAGACTTCCCAGAATGGTAGTAGTAAATCCAACAATATTATATTGTTCAATTTCTCCTAAAGTGTACATACAATAAGTTATGAGACTTTCTTGTTTGTAAGTCCAAATTCAGAATTTCAGTGGTCGGCCCTGATTGGTCAGAGTTAAGTGGATTAGCCAGGTTGCTGGGAGGGCCGGGTGCTGTTCTATAGGAATGCCAGGCCAGGAGGTGGCGTCGTAAACAACGCTCTTCAAAGGCAAGAGGGGAGGCCTGGGTTTTAGTCCACTATGACAGTCTGACCCAGAGTCAGGGCTAGGTTTAAGAAAGGTATGTGCAGATGGTAGGGGGTGTGTTTAGCCAGCTCTTACCTCCTTGCTGGAAAATCAGCCATTATGGATTTGGAAGAATGATGCACTCTGGGACAAACTAATGCCACACTCCACAGGATGTGGTCATAACTATGAGGAGTTGCCCTGCTCTCATTGGTCAGCAGTGACCTGGTGCTTGACCCAGAGAATTTTGAATAAGTATCTGAGAGGGGCAGAGCCCTCCAGATCTGCTGCTTGAAACTAAATGAAGCAAGAAGTGCCCTGCTGAAGATTTTGCTGTGTGCAAGGAACTCTAAGGCCTGACCTATGAAGACTGCACCATCTGAAACTACATCCCTGTGGATTACCTTTCTGCCAAAAGACTCAAGAGTGGAAACTCTCTGCAAGCTACAGGTTAACAGAGCTCACCTGGACAGCCCCACAAAGAATTCAAAGCCTGGAGTACCAGTGGATTTGTAAGGGTTTTGTTCAAGTGGATTGCGGAATTGAAGTTTCACACTTTCAAGGACCCTCTTGGAGTTTCCAGAACCTTGGATTGTGTGTTGGATACTTTGGGACCCGCAAGCAGAATGCCAGGAAGGTGTTCTAACTGGACCCCGCTTGCTGAAGAAGGCGGCCCACTACAGTGGTGAGAATTCTTCAGAACAATTTATAAAGGTGTGTCCCTGAAGGAGAAAACGAAATGACTTAAGGGGCACTGTTGGTTTCTAAGCACTAGAAAGTGACTAATCTTTAAAAATTCATATCAGAGGTTCCGTACAGTGGAGTATTTGCGTTTTGGTGTCATTTAAAAGATAAAAATATTACCTATTTTTATAAATTGGTGTTGGATTTTTATTTTGTGTTGTGTCTTAATTATTTACTGAAATGGGGTTTTTAAATGCTTTATTTACCTGTCTTCGAAGTTAAACCTGTCTACTCGCAGCCACGTTACCAAGGTTTGAGCAAAGGAATACTTTTCTAAGACCTATGCTGAGTCCTATCATGTGTTAGTGGCCTTATTGCCAGTGGCAGACCTACATTTGCCCCTACCAATAACCCACTTTCCAACAGTAACGTTGACCAGTGGGCCTCAGCAAGCATATTTACCTACCCTTAGTGGCGGCCATATCCTTGATCCCATCTGTTCCTATTTTCCCATCATAATTGAGGACCCGCTCTCGGTGCCCTGGTCGGACCACTTTCTGTCCTGTTTTTCCTGGGCTGCTGAAGGCAGCTACATGGATCGTCAGTGCAGATCTGGCCCTGCCACCACTAAAACCGATCTGTTGGCTTTCGTCCTTGCTCTGGCAGAATCAAGACCTGCCTTCCCCTCCAACTTGAGAGGTGCACTAGCCAGTTTCACCAAATGGATTGTGCAGGTGGTGGATAGTCTTTCACTGCCCTGGTGTTGCAGGCGGTGCAGGGAATCCCCCTCTAAACCCTGGTTCTCGTCAGATCTAAAAATACTCAAGCAGCAATGTAAAAGATTGAACGCTGCTGGCGTAAGGACTATTGCCCTTCAGCAAAGAAGACACTCAGAGAAGCCCTGAAAATGGATTACTCTGCCATCAATCAGGCCAAAGGCCTCTATTATACCGAGCGCATAGAGTCAGCTAGCAATAACTCCAGGGAAATCTTCTCTATTGTTCAGAGCTTTCTGGCTCCTAAGGTGGAGGCTACTATGCTCCCTACTTCCGATGCCTGGTGCGAAAAGCTTTCCAATTTCTTTGTTATTAACATTCGCGCCATACAGGCAATGTTTACAGGTCAGAGCTTGCCTAGGCCGGAAGCTGTGCCCCCAGTTGGGGTGCTAGCTTCTTCATTCATGCTTGAGGGCTTTTTTCCCATTGAGTTGCCAGAGTATCTTAAAATTCTTAAGTCCATAAAATCCAGGTCTCCGTCTGACCCCTGCGTGGCCAGACTCTTGGCCTCCATTGCAGAGTCTGTCAACCCAGAGGTTAATGTACTTATCAATCTCTCCTTTCAAGAGGTGCTTGTCCCAGCAGAGTCGAAACAGGCAAAGATCCTGACGCTTTAAAAAAAAATTGTTGGATCCGTGAGACCCGGGGAGCTACCGCCCTATCTCTCTGCTATCTTGTCTGGCAAAAATCTGTGAGAAGGCGGTCAATAAACAGCTTACTGATTTTATTGAAGTCTCTTGCTTACTCCACCCGGCGCAATCAGGTTATAGAGCTGCCTACAGCACGGAGTCCTCTCTAGTTGGAGTCTCTGCAGCTATTCGGGACTGCTTGGACTCTGGTGGAAGTGCAGCCCTTATAATGCTGGACCTTTTGGAAGCATTCAATACTGTCCCCATTGACTCTTTCTGGCCCAGCTGGCGGACATAGGTATCTCAGGTTTGGCATGGAGGTGGTTGAAATCTTTCCTGGAGGGACGTTCACAACAAGCCTTGCTCCTGCCATTTTCATCCCCGCCTCAATCAGTGACCACGGGAGTACCGCAGGGGTCCTCTTTGAGTCCCCTGCTCTTTAATATCTACGTCACACCTCTGGTCCAGTTGGAGGGAGATCGGGGAGCCAAGATCGTGGCATATGCCGACGATACCCAACTTCTGTTTGCCTGGGATAAATTGGAATTTTCTACTCTGGAGGCAAAAGATTGCCTGACAGCTGTTTTTCAAAGGCTCTCTGCTGCTCAGCTCAAATGCAACGAGGATAAGTCGGAAATCCTTCTTTATGGGAATTTCCCTCCCCGGTTCAGAAAATCTCTTTGGCCGTCCGACTATCCTCTGCCATCCTCCTTGGGCCAACCAGTTAAGAACTTTGGTGTTTGGTTCGACGAGCAGCTATCCTTCTCGACTCAAAAAAAAACTGTCCGGGGCTGCTTTGGGATACTAAAGTCCCTTAAGAAATTCCTTCTGCTGCTTCCCAGGGCAGCAAAGGAAGCAGTGACCCGGGCACTGATCCTATCCTGCATTGACTATGCCAATGCATTGTACATTGGCCTCCCAGACTACACTCTCAAAAAACTGCAGGTGGTCCAGAATGCGGCAGCTAGGTTTGTCTTTAACATTCTTATCAGAAACCATGTCAGGCTACATCTGCGTATGCTGCACTGGTTGCCTGTCATCAACAGTGTAAAGTTCAAGGCCTTGGTTATCGCGCACCGTGCACTTCATGCGGGGGGTGGGACTGAATATCTTAGGAAGCGCTTTGCATTTTACACGCCTGCCAGACACTTGAGGTCTGCATCCCAGCTTCTTGCACAGATACCCTGTGTGTCCCTTCAAAGAATGGGGGGCAGGTCTCTCGCCTTTAGGGCAGCTACACTCTGGAACTCCCTGCTTTATTCTTTGCGTAGCATTCAGGATCTGGGGCAATTCAAGAAACAGCTCAAAACGTTCCTGTTCTAATCAGTTTTTATTCTCAGCACCTGTCATGATTCACATCCCTACTCGACCAACACCTACGTGCAGGACGCGACTGACCTATGTGCAGGACGTGTCTCAATAAAGTTATCAATCCCCGGTTAAATCCCTCCCCTGTCCCGTGCCAACCAGAACTCCATAGTTTGTATAAATGAGCCTATCTCTATGGTCATGAAATATGTGTATTGTACCAGGGAATGTCATATTCGAATGCTTGAAATATTCGTATATAATTGAATGTGCTTTCATTGTATTTGTACGTATCAATGCTTGTTTGGTTTGGTATCAACATTGTGGCGACCGTAGTGGCAGTGATATGCCTAGGCCACGTAGTGGGGCCTACCTAGACTTGGGACACAATAAACCACACACTCTGGCTACTTGCTATGGGCCTAAGACCCCGAGCGGTCTCGCGCCCCTTTATTTATACCCAGGGGCTTAACCCGCCCCTGAGGTGTATGCGTGCGTGTGTGAGTGCAAGGACGGGCCGGGTGGCTCTGTCACTACATCCCTCCAAACTCACAGATCAATAGTCCAGGTCATGAGACCTTTTTGTGGGAGTCCAGTTTGCAGGCATAGTCTCTTAGTCTCTGGCTAGGAGTCGGGTTGGGCCTTAGATGGTACCTCTGGCTCCGTTGACTCTCCGTCACTCTGTCACCTTTGGGTTGCGCTGCCTGGTCCCGGGCCTCTCCTGGGGCGCTGTCCGGGATGTCCCTCCTTTCTGGTTCAGGTCTCGGCAGGGGTGTTTCCATTTCCCGCTGGCTTGTCGGCATCTCGTTGACCTTCTGTTCGTTAGCCATATGCTCCGCCTCCTCCGAAGGTTGACTGGCCTCCTCGTGCCCATGGGGAACGCGGTTGAACCATGACACATTCCGTGTCACTGCTCTTGTGCCTCGGGTTGCGGATATCATGGTGCCTTGGATGTTAACGATTTCCCACACCTCGGGTTCATAGGCGGTGTCATACTTCCAATTTAGGTGTCTATGTTTGAGGACAACCTTGTCGCCGACCACCAGAGACCTGGGCTGGTCTCTCCGAGCCCTGCTGGAGTTTTCGTTGCTGCGTCTTTTCCTCTCTTGCTTGGCATTTTGGTCTAGTTCTGACGGGCACCATGACGGTACCATCGGCACACAGTCTCTTGGCGCTTTCTTGAACAGCAGATGCGCCAGAGCACAACGGGTGGTGGAGTGTGGTGTTTGCCGGTATGCACTCAGAAACTGGGACATGCATTCCTCCGCGTCTTCTCCTTTCTCGACACCGATTTGGAGAGCGCGGTTCAAAGTCCTCATAAATCTCTCAACCTCTCCATTTGCCTGTGGCCATTGTGGGGTGACTTTCCGGTGGGGTATTCCTCTTGCCGTCAGATACGCCTGGAAGTCCCTTCCCTGAAACGGTGGACCATTGTCTGACTTGATTTCTTCCGGTAGGCCCATCATGGTGAAGATCTTCTCCATTGCCTTTTCACCTGCACAAATGCCGTGGAGGGTACCACCTCCACTACCGGGAATCGTGAGTACGAGTCTATCACCACGAGTGTGTGTCGTCCATCTGGGAAGGACCCAAAATCTACACTGAGCTTTGACCACAGCACTTGACAAGGGTCTTCAGTGATCACCGGATGAGGGGCCGGGTCTTGACTTGTGATGGTGCACGAGTGGCAGCTACTTATTTCTTCTTCCACTGCTGAGTCCATGCCGGGGAACCATACTTTACTGCGCAGCCATGCTTTAGTCTTTGATACCCCTTGGTGGCCTTGGTGAGCCAGGCGCACTACTTCTCTCTGTAGACTGTGTGGGATCACAATTGCTGTGCCCCGGAGGACTATCCCGTGTGGCCCCACACTGAGTTCACTCTGAGCTCTCCACATTTGCTGTCTTGACTGCTGTTCGGTGGTCGTGAGGGCACTGACCCCATCCATGAAGTGCTTCCAGTTGCGATTCGTTAAGGTGGCTTTCACTCGGTTACGGCACTCATCTTCTTCTGTGGCCCTCCTGATGGTTTCCGGCATGAGGGCCGCGGGGCACGCCTCCTGCGACAGCATCTTCACGAATTCCTCTGCCTCTTCCGTGTCCTCCACCCCTTGGTCCGTGGTGTCTGAGCCTGGGTGCCTTGACCAGAAGTCCGCCGGGATGTCCGCCCCGATGCGGTAGAGGAACTTGAACCGATAAGTCTGTAGCTGCACGGCCCACCTCTCGATGCGGGGAGGGGCGAGTCTGGCTGTCCCCGCAAACAGTGGCACCAAAGGCTTGTGATCCGTGACAACCTTGAACTTGTGTCCATATAGATATAGGTGGAAGTGTTGACACGCCCACTTGATTGCCAGGGCCTCCCGTTCGATCTGTGCATACATCATCTCGGTCGCAGTCAATGTCCGACTGGCATACGCCGTGGGCACCCATTCATGTGCCTCCGTTTCTTGCATGAGGACGGCCCCCAGACCAACCGGGCTGGCATCTACAACAACTCCCGTGCCCCGATGTGGTCGGAAGTAGGCCATGACCTTGTTGTCGATCAGCGCGTCCTTGACGGCTGTGAATGCTTCATCCTCCTTCGCGGACCACGTCCAGGGTTGTCCCATTTTGGTCAGCAAGCATAGGGGTTCTGAGAGGGACGCCAGGCAGGGGATCATACGGCCACAGTACGTGGCCATCCCTAAAAAGCTTCTGACCTCCGTTGCTGATGTCGGTTTTGGTGCCGCCCTGATTGCTTCTCGCTTTTTGGGGTCCACCTGGAGTCCCTCCCTCGAGAATATGTACCCGAAGAATTCCACCGATTCTTTGTAAAAGGAGCACTTGGCCCAGTGCAGTGAAAGGCCGTGGTCAGCCAGGCGTTGCAGCATGGCGCGGAGGTGTATATGATGATCTTTGAGCGTCTTAGAGAAGACTAGGATGTCGTCACTCAGGTTTATTACTCCCGGCAACCCTGACAGAGTCTCTCTAATTGCGTTCTGGAAAACCTCCGCGGCCGACGACACGCCAAAGCTTAACCGCTTGTACCTTCGAAGGCCGACATGCGTAGAGAATGTGGTTATGTCACGGCTATCCGGGTGTAGATCGAGCTGATGGTACCCGGCATTCAGATCCAACTTCGAAAACCACCGAGCTCCGTTTAGGTCTGCTACAATGTCGTCCATCGTGGGCGTCAGGTGTCTCTCCCTCTTCACCGCTTTATTGGGCAGGCGCATGTCCACGCATAGGCGTATGGCCCCAGGCTGTTTAGGTTTCGGTGCGACCACGAGGGGCAAAACCCAGGGCGTCGGGCCCGACACCTTTTCTATAACTCCTAATTCCTCAAGCTTCCTCAGCTCCTCCTCCGCTTGTGGCCGCAGGTGGAAGGGCACCCGTCTGTGCCTCAATGTGGTTGGTTTCACTGTGTGGTCCACATGGACCTTGAACGTCTTCCCTTTCAGGCGGCCAAGTCCTTGAAATAAGGTAGGGAAGTCCTTCAGCATCGCGTCCGCGTGCAGCTCGTACACTTGTCGTGCAAAGAATACTAGTTGGAGATCCTCCGCTTTGTGGCAGCTGAGTAGCGTGCCGCGTCTTCCTCCGGTCACGTGGAACCTTGTCTTCACCTCCTGATCATTGCATGCGGCCACTACTTCTATCACCCCTCGCAGGGGAAGGGGTCATCGCTCTCGTAGGTATAGATTTTGGCCTTTGAAGGCAATAGCGTCGGACGTGGAGTCAGTTTTTCGTCTTGGGCGCTATCTATCACATTCACAAACGCCCCCGTGTCGATCAGCGCTTGTACTGGGGAGTCGGCTATGGTGATCTCACACATGGGGGGGTGGCCTTCTCCTTGACCCTTCCCTTACTACGAATGACACGAAGAAAACGTTGTCGTCATCATCATCCAGTTGAAAAGCCGATCGTAAGGTGTCACTGCAGGGACCTGGGTCTTCCAGCGACAACTGTCGTACGGCCTGTGCGGGGCCTCTTGCACCTGATCCTGGTTGTCGACCACCCCTGATGCTGCACACTTTCGCGAAGTGATTTGGCTTCCCGTAGTTCGAGCATATTTTGCCTTTCGCGAAGCATCCCCTTCCTGCCAAGTGGTCCATTCCGCAGTTCCCACACGTGTTCGTGCGCGGTGTCGATGGGGTGTTCCCTCTTTGGGTTGACGGCGGTCGGCGGCGGATCACGTCCACCTGTTCTTCCTTGATGGTTGGGGCCTTTGCCACCATTCCTGGGCGGTGCAGGGCCGCCTGCATCTCATCTGCCCTGGCATTGGAGAGCTCGTGCGACCTTGCTAAGACGAGGATTTCATCTAAGGATATCCGCGGTTGCCTGAGGATGAGGCATCTGAGTTGCACCGATCTGCAACCTTGAATAAGTTGTGCGCGTATCTCCAGTCGTTGGTCCGGCAGTTCGCAGGCTGTCGCAAGTTTCGTCAGCCTAGCGTAGAAGGTGTTGATGGATTCTGATTCACCCTGGCATGCTTGGCGCAGTTTAAACCACTCGTAGTCAGGATTCACCCTCGGGTCAAAGTATCGATTCAGCGAGGTTACTGCAGCGTCGTAGTCATTGGCTTCGCCTCTGTCCGTCACCGTCTCGAATAACTCGTAGAGCTCATCGCCTCCATAGCACATTAGCAATGAGCGTTGACCTTTCCATCCGTCTCTCTGACCCCGATGAAATAGTGTTAAAGTCTCCCTATCCATAAGCGCCAACGTGCTGCCGCTGTGAATGGGTCACAAAGTTCACTGAAAGGCGGGAGGGGTTCTGCTAGCCCATCTCCGGGAGGGGCTGGCGTGGTGGCCGCAGCTGGGCCTGCTGCATTGGCGCCAGCTTGAGGTGGTGCGGCGGCCTGAGGCCCTGCCTGTTGTGGTGCCTGTTGAACTGCGGGCACCGCTGCAGCTCCTCCATTATCCTCCGGTTGCACGCTCATGTTGTCTGGCGGGGCGGTAGGTGTCGGGTGCCGGTCGTGCTGAGATATGCCTCACTCTGAGGCAGGTATGTGGGCTTCTCTGCCAGGTGTCGCGCTTTGGCTTGCACCGCGTGGCGTGGTGCGTGGTCTCAGGGTCCTCTGTGACGTGGCTGGTGCCGGTGGTGATGTAGGGCCCGTGAAGGGCAAACCGGGCAGGGGTGCAGTGGAAATGTTCCTTTGTGTGCTGCTGCCACTTGCTGTTTTAGGTGTGGTATGTGCATCGCAGTGGCGTGGTCCTGGCGTTCCAGGGTGTGGCAGGTCAGGGGCAGTGTGTGCTGATGCCTCCTCCTCAGCAGGGCCAGCGCAAGGTCTTTTCTTTTCCCCACGTGTGAGGGGGTTTTCACAGTCCCGATGTGCCTCCTAAATCTCCCTGCAGGCACTGCCTCACACGTGCTGTTTTTTTTTTTTTTTGTTCTCACTCTTCCCTCGCCGGGCCTGAGGCAGGTTTCCCACGGCGGGAGGTGGAGTAGGCCGTCCAAGACCCCCTTCCCTCCTCCAGGGCCGTCAGGCGTGTGGGGGCGTGCTCGCGCGCGGGGGCCAATCCGTCCACCCGATGCGCGGAAGGCGCGAGAGGCGGCTGGTGGGTACAGGAGAAGCGCAGGGGCCAAAACCCTCCCCCTGATGCGCTGACAACGTCACGGGTGCATCCGCCAGTGCGGGCTTGATGCTGCTCGCTTCTGGGCGCGGTCGCGGTGCAGCCGGTACCGGAGCGTCAGCGAAGGTAGGGCCGCATGCGAGCGGGTTGCACACCCTCCGGGGCTCACCTTGGTGCCACGACCAGGCGCAGAACTCCTCTGAACGCTCGGCAGCGCGTTCGACAGTCGGCAGCTGCGGCAGCAGGGTGGGCACCCGCGGCGCCCGGCCTAACGCCGAGGGCTCAAGCGCAGCAGGCAGGAGCCCTACAGGCAGCAGGCACGCACGCTTGCACACGTCTGTGGGGCGAGGCGTGGGATGGGACCCGCCTCGTCGCCAGTGTGGTGACCGTAGGGGCAGTGATACGCCTAGGCCACGTAGTGGGGCCTACCTAGACTTGGGACACAATAAACCACACACTCTGGCTTCTTGCTATGGGCAGAAGACCCTGAGCGGTCTCGCGCCCCTTTATACATACCCAGGGGCTAAACCCGCCCTTGAGGTGTATGCACGCGTGTGTGCGTGCAAGGACGGGCCGGGTGGCTCCGTCACTACAAACATGAGAGTTTATTGCAGCAAATTCTAATGACGAGCTGATAACTTGTTGCCATAAGAAAAGACGTAGAAACGATTCTTGGTAAAACGCTTCTGAAATAGGACATCAGAGAACAGAACTCGCGCTGCTTTCTGCGCTTCTGAGAAAGACCCGTTTTCAGTAAAAAAAGAACGAGAGAACGCCGCACGATACGTCACGCACGACGCAGCAGCCATCTTGGGTGTGGCATGGTTATAAAATGTCCCACCTGACTTCTGGAAGGTGCCTAGCATTCTGGCAGTTGTCACGGAGACAACTATCTGCTTAACTGTTTTCCGGTGAGAAATCTATATGAAGCCTTCCTGATTCCTGAAGGTTCCTGGACAGCAGCACAGCTTTACATCGATCATAACATAAATAACATAGCATATACACGTATCACCCGAAGGTCTCAAGGCTCTGAATAACAGATGTATATTGTACCCAACTCAATGGTACTCATTTTATCGTCCTCAGATGAATGAAAGGTGGACCCGCCGGGATTAGAACCTGTGACCATGAGGTCAAACACAGGCTACAGTGGATGCATTAGTCCACTGCGCCACCAGACCCAACCCACCTATGGAAGGAAAAGGCAAAGCTAAGTGAAATATTTCTCATTTAGGCGCCCACCGCAAGACAGCACAGATCTAGAGAATATTCATTAACAACTTTAAAAGACAATTTTTGGAACATTCTTTCACAGTAAAGAAGCTTTGGAAGAATTTAAAGAAAACTCAAAAGACGTTTATTGTAATTAGTGAACACTTAATTCACTACGAACTTAGATACCTGTTTGTAAGTTGTTTGAATATATTTCTCTTTTCAGAAAATCGTGATGGTACAAATGCTTGGGGGTCAGAGATAAGTAAGTGAAATCAGTTGCGCAGTTAAATAGACTGTTGAAGAAATCTAGGTAAAAGGAATAAAGTTACTTATTCAATTTATTTCCATGCTTTAGAGAAATCAAGTCATTGAAAAGACCAGGGGAACCCAGTGGGTAGCTAGGGACCATGGGTATCAAGTACTTTTAAGGAGACAAAGGTCCCCAGCATAAAGAAAATCATGCAAAAATGTTATATAGACCACAATAGGCTACTATACATTTCTATCTCTTGTCCAGCCGGACAGGGAATTTATTAATCAAGTAAATTATTAAGGGTAAAGGTACATTTCAGCAACAACGCATTATATTACAGTAGGGCACAGTCCTGTACCGTACAAGGAAAGAGTAAGTAAGAAAGTGGTAGAGTGAAAATATTTTCAGGCAAGAGGGGTGAGCTATCAGGGCACTGTTTTAAATCAAAGTTGTCAGTGTATCCTGGAGTAACACATACATACAGTAATGTACATTGGTAAAACGTATGTCTACTCAAAGGAGTCGACGTTTCGATCCCGTGCTCAGGTTATATAGGGATCATCTTCAGGACTTAAAGAATTATTTTGCCTGATTCGAAAATTATACGCCTCCACTGAGGGTGATAAGGTGACAGAAAAGGGAAGATGATATCCGTTTTGGAACTGGCTAATTGGCGCAGAAGCGAAGGCTTAGCCGGGTGGGAGCCTTACGGCGAGTTGTTGGCTGGTGTGACAGGGCAGGCAAGTATTATAGCTCTGTTGAAGCGTCCATTGCCAAGTCTTGACGTGCAGGATATGGGGCACGTGGGCTTATTAGGTTTCAACCGCTGTTTGATGACCCGTCTGGGACAGCGTGGGTTGGATGGCAGGCAAGTATTATAGCTCTGTTGAGGCGTCCATTGCCAAGTCTTGCCGTGCAGGATATGGGGCACGTGGGCTTAGGTTTCAGCCGCTGTTCGATTACCCGTCTGGGACAGCGAGGGTTGGATGACAGAATGAGGGCAACGTAGGCTGGCTGGCCGTCGTTGTAACGCGGTCGGTTCAATGACGGATCCACGAAGATTCGGGGGATATCTGGACGCGGGCTGGAGGCTGTGCCTGTCCGGATGCTCGCACAGCCTCCAGCCCGCATCCAGACATCCACCGAATCTTCACGGATCTTCGTCCTTCTCTTGCCTGGTGTCTCCTGCAGGGTTGGCATCCTCTACAAACTGCCTCCTGCTGACTTTTCCAACCACTAAATTTAGCTGAACACCCCCTCCCCCCTCCCGCCTACTCTGGGGGGGGCTCGCCCAGTTCACCTTTTTTTTTTAGGAAGATCTTTGATGAGATGATTCTGATAGAATGTCCACACAGCCCTTCTTTCGCCCTACCTATGTTTATTCCCACTGTCCCTCTCAGTGAAACTGGACGGCCCTGGGCTCTCTTCCCAGTGAGTCCTGTGGGGTCTGCTCAGTGACCCCAAGCTGAGGGCCCCAGGACTCCTCCCTTTTCCTGGGAGGAGTGGGACATGCTGCTGTTGGGCCCAAACTCATCCAGACACTGCTCTTAACAGGCCACTTAAGACGATGGGAGGGGGGGGGGGGGTTAGGTTAAAAGGAAATGAGACAGAGTACTAAATAAAAATTAGAGGCAGGGTTGTAAATGTCCATCTTAAAAGGGCAAGAAAAAAGATTGTTGATTCAATTTTCCCCAATGGGAATTAATTATACTGCCTTATAGTGTAAGTGATACAAGTATACTTGGGTTTGTATCTCTGCTCATGAAGGAGCTAGAATCCTCTTTTTAGCTCGGTTTGTATTGTTATGTATTTTACTATTTATACACAAACATTTTGAACTATACGAGTAAGTAAAAATGAAAAGGCAATAATAATTATTAGCGCTAAGAAAAAACTGGCAATGCTTGTGATAGGACTAACTGCTAGCCCCACATGTTTTGTTGATGTTGGTGGTGGTAAAATAGTGTTTGACTCCTTGCAATGTTCTCGTGTCAACAGCTTTGGAAACATATCCTCGCTAAAGTCCTTTCTGATTGTCAAATCCCAAAACTTTTTATTACTGCCAGAAAGGGCTGCTCCATAGGACAAGCATATTTAATCAGAATGGGTTCAGAAAGTCTCAACCTTTCCAAAAACACATACATTGAATTGATTATATATTTTTGACTGCACTCTGGAGAAAATGCATATTTAATGACATTTAAAAATTCTGTGGGCTTTTCGAACAGTCAGAAATTAGTATGAGAAAAATGCTTTGGAATGTGTAATATGTGAACTTTTGTTTTTGTGAATGACATAATACTAAGGAAGTTAGATAGTTCGTGATTTCCCAAGGAAAGGGTTTCCTGGTGTTTGTGAATGTGTCTACCTAAGGAGAAAGGTAGCAACCTAGCACAGAAATAAACATTTTTGAGACGGGGTAGAGGTAGGGAGTGCTCGCTGCTGCCTATCATGGTTAATGAGTTGAGGGAACAAAAAAACCCAATATATATAGAGAACACTGAATTTTTAATGGGCTGTGTTTCTGAGGACTACAGTATTTTCATAAAAAGGGCAAAGGAAATACCCCAACCTCAGGAAATGCAACACCAACCAGGACCTTAACAAGGTTGATAATAGTAAGAGGGATGTCGAGTTAGGCAGGGTCACAGGTCAATCTACATCAAGAGCTAAAATCTAAGAGGGTACCATAGTTCTACATGATGCACCACTTGTCTTACTTGGGGAAGAATCTGACCAACCATCTCTTAGATAAGGAGGCCTTTTAGTGCCTTATGCTAATTTTGACTCTACAAGTTGGTGATGGAGAGACGTGTTGAGTCCATGATGGGTAACATAAACATTCCATCATGAGGAAGAGATATTGTGATGGGAAATGCAACCATGACTTCTTGTAGGAGAGGTGTGTAGGGACCATGAATG
The DNA here is from genome assembly GCF_964263255.1 of Lissotriton vulgaris. Lineage (NCBI taxonomy): Eukaryota > Metazoa > Chordata > Amphibia > Caudata > Salamandridae > Lissotriton > Lissotriton vulgaris. The sequence goes on from NC_141694.1 coordinate 709,989,263, forward strand.
GAAATGTAAACATTATTAATAGCTGTATACTACATTGATATTTGTGTTTGTTTTCTTACAGTTTTAACAGTTTCTAAAATGTTGTAAGATAGATGAGTTCTGAAGAACCTGTGGTAAACCAGTGAACCTACCAAGACACTGTGTCAACCACGTTTTAGTATTCATAAACTTGGCTTAATTGATGATTTAATGTATGTGTAGATGTTCTTAAATTAATAGATTTATAATTATTGATGAAATATGAATATATGCTATTGATGGAAGAATTTTTTAACAAATGGTTGAGTGAGAACAAACATATAATGTTTTTAAAGGATGAGGAAATATTTAGTTATGTGTTCAAAATTGTAAACATTGCATAAAATAAAGGAACCTACCGACAGAGGTGTTATGGATAGTACACAGCTCATATAGAACTTTTACTGTACAAAGTTACTTTAAGTTGGGGCATAATAGCGTATTGACTAGATACTGTTTTATACATATGCATGTATATATAGAGAGGAGTTTGAATGTGTTGTTTGCCATTGATGTAAGTACATCAGACCATCTGCCTTATTTAGGGCGGACACTCTGATGTACATTTGTAATTGTTTGGAACCTCTAGGAAAAGCCTGGTGGCCCCAAAACAACAAAAAGAACATGCCTTGGTTGAGTCAATAGGTCTCACCTATTCAAGTTCAATTGGCTTGGGCAATGTGTTTAGCCATGTTTTACATCAGTGTGGCTGTTGTCCAGCATGGCTAAAAGTTAGTGGTGTGGAGTGTCATAGATTGTAGTGGAGGGGGGAGTGTAGTGTCGTAGATTGGATTTGTTAGAGCAGTGTCGGAGACTGGAGTAGGAGGAACACAACAGCAGACCCAAATACCTAAACGACAGAATACACTTCCACGTACACTAAAAAAACCTCGGATCCGCCAACATCGCACTAGCTGATACCCAGCACATCTACAGAACCAGAGCGGGTGGTAGATCGTTGCAGCCAAAACCTGGAAGGGGCTACCAACAGACATCAGACGTGCCCCTTCCCTGAACACCTTCAAGAAGACCCTCATGACCTGGCTCTCCGGCTGAAACGGATCTCCCTCCTCCCCTCTTAGTGTCTTGAGATCCTCACGGGTGATTAGCGCGCTTAAAAAAACCCTGATTGATTGATTGAGGAATAGAATGTCATAGAGGTGAGAAGAGGGGAGTAAAGTACAGCGGTTCAGTGGCAGAGAGTGTTGTAGAGTGCAGTATAATAGAGAGCAATGTCGTAGAGTGGGCTGGTGTAGAGTGGAGTGCTGTAGAGTGGAGTTGGGTGGAATAAGGTGGAGTGGTTTGGAGTGGATTGAGGCAGTGGTGTGGATTGGATTGGAGTAGTTTGGATTGGGGTAGAATGAGTTACATTGAGTGGAGTGGGGTGGATTGGGGTGGATTGGGCTGAATGGGCTAGATGGACTGGATTGAATTGTAGTGGGGTGGATTGAAATGCGATGAGGTGGCTTGGATTGGGATGGATTGGAGTGGGTGGATTAGATTTGTTTGGGGTGAGGTGGATTGCTTTGGGATGGATTGGATTAGAGTTGGGCGATTTGGAGTGGGGTGAATTAGAGTGGTGTGGAAGGTGTGTATTGGACTGGACTGGAGGAGGGGGTGGATTGGAGTGTGGTGGGCTGGATGGATTGGATTGAGTGCGGTGGACTGAACTGGGGTGAGATGGATTGGATTGGGGTATAGTGTGGTGGATTGGAGTAAAGCAGGGCATCCATAATGTCATGCGGTATAATAGTACTCAAACCTGGGCTATGGAGAAGACCTTCATCGCACTACCTAATGTAAGCTGATGAGCAATACATGCGTTGCTCTTTCCAACTGAGTAAAAATAGGGCTGTGTTAGACAAAATGCTGTGCCACTTAGGCCCGAGGTAAGACGTGGGTGGATATATCTGCAGGGAAACTATGTTACCCGCAATAACATTTCCTAGCCTGTATCCTTTAACATAAATCAGTCGATTATGATTATTTCCCCCCCAGAATGGTCAATAACATGTGGGCCCAGCAATACCAGGTCCAAATACTGATGCAGTGACCCTTATTCTGAGGAAAAATCCACTTTTCATATACCAGATGCTGGTAAATTGGAGTGGGGGTAAGGCAGTGAGGGTTGAAAGGAAAGCAGAAGTGGTGTGCTAGCAGAATGGAACATTCTGTGCTCCTCTGTACCATGTGAGGGTGTTGGTGGGTGATAGGAGTGAAGGAATGGCCTGCAATTGCAACCCAAACCTAAAGAAAAATGACTTCCTAGTTTTGCAATTTCCTAATTATGAATGCAAATCCGTAGGAATTGCTATTTGTGGAATGGCTGGTTGAATGCATGCTGTTTTGCAATTCCCAAATAGCGATTGATTCGCTAATTGGAAATCGCAAATACCAAATTTCTTACCTATGGCCCATAGTTCTGGGAGGAGTACATACACGACATCTGGTTGTATCCCATCAATCACAAAAATATTTCCCACTTTCAAAATATAGCTGTGGGAGAAATATCACAAAATCAGGGGTCTCTTTACTTGCTCATCTTTCTCAAAAAGTTTATTGTCTATCAAAAACATAACAATGAAAGAGGCAATGTCTTAAATGAGTCTTAGGCTGTGGTGTTTCCTTTATTACTTAAATACATTGGGTCATATGTGCAAAGGCTTTTTGTGCTCGCAAACGGACTGATTCACAGAATCTGTCTGCTTGTGAACGCAAAAAGGCTGTTTCACATTGTGAGAAAGTGCCATCTTTCTTGCATTGGTATGCCCCCACTTTTTGCTGAATTGCTGATGTGCTTTGACTGAGTGTGCCCTGGGCTCCTGCCAACTAGGTGCCCAGGGCCTGTGTTCCTTCCCTAAAACTGTGTTGAAACTAAATCCCAATTGGCATCTCGGGCCACCTGTCAGCTCCTAGTAAATAGTACCCTTGGTACCAAGGGCATGGTGACCAGATAAGACCCCTAAGGGCTGCAGTCCTTGTTGTGCCACCCTTAGGGGCCTGTGTCCTGACACCCACATGCTGCCTTGCAGACTGTGTGTCTAGGTGCAGAACTAAACAAAGAGTTGACATGGCACACATCCCTGTGTGCCATGCCCACAAGCTCACTGCCCTGGTATCCATCAGTCACCCCTCTAGCTGGGTGCCCTATGCCAGTGGTGTGGGCACAGGTGCATGAGCCCTGTGCCCCTACAGTGCCCATGGCCATTCCTGGGCACTGTAAGTGCAGTGCTGCCATTAAGAGTATATGGGGCTGGGATGTTGTCATTACGAACTCCACGGCACCATGATAGCTTCACCGAAGACTAAGAAGTTTGATATAAAACCTCTCAGCACATTAAACCAGCTCTGATGCCAGTGTGGGACGTAATATAAAATGCACCAGAGGGCATCTTAGAGATGCCCCCTGTAACCTAACCTACAATCCACATATGGTCTGAGAGGCTGCCTGGGCTGCCACACAGCAGACATGTTACTGGTCCCCTGGGTGGAGAGCCCCCTGCTCTCCTGGGCCTGCAACAAAGCACATCCTGGGCAAGGGGCTAGGACTCCTCCCCCAGGATGGGCAGGGGAAGCTTCAAAGGCATGCTGCCTTTGTGAGCTTTTCCAGACCACTTGCTGTACTCAGCAACTGGCCCCCACCAGTTCTGACCCCCACTCTGGCAGGAAGACAGGCGGGAAACTCTACATCAGGGAAGAGGGTGTGCCAGCCTGTGCCAACCCCACCCCTCAGGTGGGAGAGGCGAGGTGAAACACAACCCCGGGCTCCGGCCATCTTGAAGATGAGGAGCCCTGCCCAATCACAGCTAGGCTCCTGCCCCCCTCCCACAGGGGAGGAGCAGACTAGGGGGTGTACCCAACCCAGGATAGAAACCTATTGGTCCCTGCTCTTGCCCTACCTGTAACACCCTTAAATATAGTATTTAGGGGCACCCTGAACCTTCCTTCCTTAGATCCTGAGAAGAAATCAAGACAGAAGATCAAGGAGAAGAAGACCTGCTGTGCAGCTGCTAACAACAGGATGACACCAACTGACTTGGCCCCAGCCCTACTGGCCTGTCGATCCTGGAACCTGCTCCTGCTAAGTGCCAGTGACTCCTGCGGACAGGAACCTTGGAAAACCCGGGGGAACTGCCTGCCTTGACCCTCTAAAATACTGGCACTCCCATGAGCAGAGGCTCTGCTCCAACAGCAATCCCCTGGTGCCAGCCAGGAACCCCGAATCCAGCCAACTCTGCACCCGCCGAGCCCGGCTCGTGCCTGAGTGATCACAAGGACGTCCCCCAGGTGACTGGGACCCGCAGACCAGTGCCCAAAGACCCTCCTTGACGACCCAGACGACGCCTGCAGCCTCAGAACCAGGGACCCCTTCAACCACGACCAGCTGAGGGTAAGTTTTCCCGTCACCAAAAGACACCCCTGCACCTGGCGCCCTGCGGCTCCCTGTGCCTTCCTCTGGGGTCCCTACCTTTTCTCTAAGATCCCAACTTACCTTTCGAAGTGGTGGTCGCACCTGAAGAATCTCCGTCCCCGAGTTTGAAGCCTTTGTTCCCTTTTTAACTTTCCCATTGGATAACATTGAGTGCCCAACGGCTCAAAAGAACCCTGCACCCTTTTGCCCAAGTGCCGCAGAAAGTGCAACTACTACCCTACTCTACTTCCCCACTTGCCCTGAGTAAGTGACCAGGAGCTCAGCTCCCACAGCCGCGTGGCCTGCTTGCTTGCAGCCATCAACCGAAGGCCCGCTACCCTCCATTGGATTGCATAGGACCTACTCTCTCTGCACCCGGCTGCCCCTGTGCCGCTGAGGCTGTAACTACTGTACCTTTCTGACCCTGGGAGACCCCTGAGTCTATGCCCGAACCTTAACTTCACCAGTCGAGTACTCACCTGAAAATCGATAACTCACTTTCCTTCCATAGGATAACATTGACTGGTTTGACTCGAAAAATCTTCTAAGTGTGAAGTTTTGAAACTTTAAAATATTCATCCTAAATCAGCCGAATAACGAATTTCGAATTACTCACCTGTGATCAGGAGAGAAGCCAGTACTGTACCTTCAGCCCAGTACTGAACCGTAAAAGTAATTTTAACCATACTTACCAGTAACCTGAATTTTCTTCCATTGGAAACCATTGACTGTTTTTCTGTGAAATTTCTTCCAAATGTCTATTTTTGCAAACTACAAATATTCCTTAAAAATCGTACCAACTACTAAGACGTACTTGCTTAACCTGTCTTATGTAGAGATCCCAGTGCTGTACCTAGGATTCCAGTACTGGATTACAAAAATAAAGAGAACGTACTTTACCTGTGACCTGAATTTCCTCCCATAGGATAACATTGCTGGATTTTCACTGAAAACTTTCTAAGTGTGAACTTTTAAAATACAGTTCTATTCTTTATAAATCACTGCAATAACCAAAACACTATTACTGAACTGTTTTCAGCTTTGGTCCCGGGACTGAATCTAGGATCCAGTCCTGGAGTTACAAAAGTAATCTATAAAGTAATCAACTGCATTTATGTAGAAAACCCCATTGAGCTCAATGATAAATTGTGTTTGAAACTGTGTCGCCTACTGCAACCACTGTAGCTATTGTACATGAAAAGTCTATTACCTTTTTGCAAAGTAATTTTCCTAAAGTCACTCATATTGAGAAAAGTAAATTTTGATACCTGTTTGTTCTAGAAATAAAACAACTATATCTTTTGAGATAAAAACAGTTGGCCTGGAGTTCAGTTCCTGAGTGTGTGAAACCTTTTGCTGAAAGTGAAAGTGTGTACAACAAATGCTTTACACTGTTCTCTGATACTTCCTTACCGCTCGATCCAGCTACCACTTTAGAGAATAAGGTCAGATCTGACTATAACCTCTGCTATACCTCTGGAGATTGGGGACTCTATACACACTGTACCTTACTTTGGTCCAGTATATATAGAGCCACTTTGTTACACACATGTACAAATCTCTATTTGTGATTCAATAACCTATTAGCAAACGCAAATTGGGTTTGCGATACGGTACCAGGAAAAGGCGTGTTTAGGGTGTCCCTTCCGAATACCAAATTGCAGTGGAATGTATGAATGTTTTGTGACCGAAATGCAGTCAGAAAACATTGGCAATTTACTGCCATTTGGAAAATGGTGGTAACCCATTTGCACATGGGAGGGGGTCCCCAGGGGACCCCTTCCTCTTTGAGAAAGGTTGGTAAAATATTTTTTAGGACAACTGCCTACTCTTAAAAAATTAAAAGAACCCTTTTCACTTATATTTTTGAAATGCATCCTGTTTCCTTTAAGAAAAACAGGCTGCATTTAAAAAAAAAGATTGCTTTACTAAAAAGCAATCACAGATATTATAGTGGTCTGCTGACCCTAGCAGGACTCAAACCATCCTTGTGATGGCTGCGATTCCTAATTTGTCACAAAATGCGAACCACCTCATTAATATTCACAAAGAAGGTCAATTTGCAACCCATTAGAGATCGCTATTGAAAACTTTAAAGTTTTCTTACATTACGAATTGTGATTTCCTAATTGTGAATCGCTAAGAATCTCAATTAGGAAATAGCAATTCTGAAGTTTTGTACATGCGGCCCTTAATCTCTTTGGGGTAGATTTACAAGCTCCTTGCTCTAGTTTTGAAGTGTATGAAGGCTTGCCTAACTGTGCCTTCTTTGTGAAGGAAAATACGGGCAGAAGAAGTTAGTGAAAGACGTCCCATTGCTACCCCTGTTCATTGCATTGACCTAACCAAATTAGCGAACAGATTCGGTATCGACACATGGTAGAAACCATTCAATTACAAACCAGTATCCATCAACACAGAAGGAACTGTGAACACAGTGTTCAGAAGGAACAGGGGAGCGTGGGGACAAGAGAGATATTCGCATTCCTTAAGAGAACAAACAGAGGACAAGGCAGGGTGTTTTTATGCAAGAGGGCTTCTTGAAGCAGAGGCCATGATGATCTGAGACTGGAGAGACCGAGGGCGGTGAAAAAAGATGGCGTAACCGGCACGTGCTTTGGTACAACTTTAGCTCTACATGCAGAGGAAGATTTACAAGAAAGTGACACATCTATAGAGATGCTTCACTTTCTTTACACTACCCTAAAGAATGCTTGCACCACCATGAATGCGCTGTATTTAAAAAACGGCGCAACATGGCGGAAGGATTGACAGATGCGTCCGAAATTTGGACGCATCTGTTGGGGCAAAAGTCACGCATTGCTGGAGTCGTGTCGCAAGCACTATGCAACTCCAGCAATGCATTTTGTGGCCTATTCTTACTATACTGCGTCACTCCTTACGCCTTCTTCAAGCAGGCGTAAGGTTTTGATGCAGTGGTGTCCTAACAGTGATGCAGTGAAATCTTGTATAATGTCACGCAGGGCTTTACAACGTGACGCATCTCCCTAGATGTGTCACGTTGTAAATAGGGCGCATTGTTTGTGCTGCCGTTGCGTCACAAAAATTGACGCAATGGAGGCGCAAAGAGGCGCGAGCGTTTGTAAATCTGCCCCACAGTGTCTGATAATTTCTCTGCCAAAGGCATCTTACAACTCTGATAGGTTCACAGAGATGTGCGGTAATGCAGCAGCTGAGAATTATTCAGGCTTCATGTGCCCGGAAATGATCCACCGGTTGTTGGTGCTCTAAGGGGTTTATTTACAAGCTGAAAGAATAATGTGAGGAGGGTCAGAAGGGCATATTTAACGACCAGGGCAACTCAAGCCCTTATTACAACTAGCAACACAGAAAGGAGTAGCCAGGCTACTCCTTTCTGTTTTGCTAGTTTATTTACAAGCCCCTTGCTCCACCTGTAGGTCACTTTTCCCATGTTAATAATGACGCAAAAGTGGCGCAAGGGGCTTGTAAATAAGCCCTTAATTGTTTAAACACCAGACAAAAAAAATGGCCAACAGAGTGCTAAGAAGTTCAACTGAGCAGACCAACCCACCCCTGCACGCGCAATTTCCGTGATCACTGGAAGGGAACCAGAAATAGACATTTGAATTTGCCAGCAAAACAGCATGAGCATTGAGCAATGACTTCTTGGTTGTTTGTTGTGTGACAGGCGATGCAGGAAGAAATGCAAATACAAAAGGATCTATGCATCACGGAGTTACGGAGGAGGGAAGGGCGCACTGTGAAAGGGCGGGAAGTTGCATAAACTCTCAGCTGCCAGCCAGTGTGATGATGGTTGGCTCGCGCATGCCCGTTCAGTGGCTCGCTTAAGGTGCCTTTTATTCCCCTTAAGCTAAAATCACGTTATTTCTGAAAAGGGACTAAGAGGGCTGTGTTGTTGGAGCTCTTAGATGTTCTTATAAATTGCGAATCATTTTCTTTGATCACTCCAGTCATGGTTCAAGTAGAACAGAATGTTTATATGGGTCACTCGTGCGTTTTTTGTTTTGATTAGACTAAAAAAAATACAGGTGCAGAAACCAACTTGTTAAAATTTTCCTGTGAAGATACTATCTTACATATTATAGACGTATCATATCTCACTCCTTATTTAGCACTTTAATCCTTAACGCTTTACAAAGAACCAATTTGTTTGGTATCATTAATGAATAAATGAACCCGGAACTTTCCTTGACCATGAAATGATGAAAGGTTGGGCCCGATTCACAGAACTAACTTAAGACAAAATCCTAAACTTACTACTTTTGGTATTCACAGAAGTGAGGATTTTGTCTTAAGTTTGTCTTAAGACAGACTTAAGTTAGGATTTTGTCTTAAGTCTGTCTTAAGTCTGTCTTAAGACAAACTTAAGACAAAATCCTAACTTCTGTGAATACCAAAAGTAGTAAGTTTAGGATTGTGTCTTAAGTTAGTTCTGTGAATCGGGCCCCTAGTGTTTACAATGTTAGGATTTGAACGTGCTACTTCTAGAGCATACTAAGGTCACAGGTCATTGTGCTTAACCGATTGCATTTTACCACGATATAATTGAATATGTTTTATTTCTATGATTGAACATACAAGAGGTATAAGAAGAACGCATTGGCAAAGCCAAAAGGTTTCGTCCATGCAAGATCTATTGACTTTGTCAATGTTTTTAGACATGTTGTACAGCAGCGGGGGCTGCTGTGCAACATGGCTGAAAGTAAAAAAAAAAATAATAGGAGTATTAGGTGGCCAGTGTAGGCCGCATCACCGCTCTTGTTTTCTTTACTTTAAACCATGTTGCACAGCAACCAGCGCTGCTGTGAAACTTGTCAACAATATTGACAAAGCCAATAGATGTTGTTTAGGCAAAACCTATTGGCTTTACCAATGCTCTTTCAGCTTGTTCCTTGCCATTAGTTATGTCCTGCATGCACTGAAAGGACAAATGTAGTCAAAATACAGCAATCCTGCACTATATGGTGTTATAATATATAACCAAAGTACACAAGGTTTTCAGTGCTGTTGTGTAGCCTGGTAAGTGCCAGCATCAGAGTAAGGAACCTGCAAGTTGTGCAGCTTAATTAAAAACTAGTGTCGAGGACCAAAGTGGCTCAGTGAGTTGAACGATCAACACTGGCGAATGTGATGGATTGAAGGACACAAGTTTAATCCCAGCAAGAATGAACCATCCATCAGTCCCAGACTTTATAGTGCTTAGAAACAGCAAGAGTGCTTTAATAAATGCTATAAAATGTTCTTCTTTTTTAGGATAAAGTCACGTGAATGAATATGTCAAATAAGAACAAGGGCAAAGGCAGTAATAATTACAAAATGTTCTCAGTTAAGGTGTGCGCCCTTAAATTATTCCAGCCAGCCCGCACCCTGTCCCTCATGATTGGTTGTTCAACTACACTAAATCAATTGAGTGATTACCACTTTAGCCTCGGCTTGTCTCTGAGCAGGGCTCTAATAATATTGCCAGGCTGATAGCCCTCCCCACCCCCACCAGGACCCACTGCCGAAATGCCAAGGCAGCCATAGGCTTCAGACAGGCTAGAAAACAAAACAGGGGTTTATCTAGTCTTGCATACTTAGCGAATGCTGCATGTACTGTGAAGCTTGCACTGCTGTAAGTGATGTGTAATTGGAATATGCTATGTTACATTGCATGCGTTACTACGCATTCTATTACAACGTGTTGTTACAACAACTGCATTGTTACAACACATCCCATTACATCGCAAGTCGTTTCTACGATTTGTTGTAGGAGAGCGCTGGACTTAGTAATAGTATAATTTACTATTCCAACTCCAGCCTGCGCAACAGTAGGGAAAGTGTTGTGATAGTAACTTATACTGTTCCTTAGTTTAGAGCGCCCCCTACAGCAAGTCGTAGAAACGACTTGCTTTGTAATGGTTAGCGTTGTAACAACCGGTCGTTGTAACAACCGCGTTGTATGCGTTGTACCGCATGCGATGTAAAGCTGCTTCCCTCTACACATCTGCTAAAGAAATATGAGGAAGTTGCTCTGCAGGGTACAAGATGTCCTCTAGAGGTGGTGGGATAATCAAATGTTTCCAGTCAGCAGCAAAAGGCAAAATTATCAAAAATGTAAGCAAACGATTCATGAACTATTGAAGTGCTGCGAATTTCCTAAAGTGTATGTAATGGGGTGTGGCTGGCGAGCCATCATGGGGAACTAACTACAATAGAGTTCCCTCATTACCCCATATAACCCATTTTCTGACAGTTCCTCGTGCCCTCATAAAGATCGCTGGTAAAGGGATGAAAGCTGCTTCCAGACAAGCGCGCCTTTCTTTGTGCTCAAACACTGTGGGGTCGATTCCGATTCGGGAAAAACCGCCCCGAATAGCCGCTCGGAGCGTTTTTCCCATACGAATCGTACACTGCAACATCCCCCGTACGTACGATGAAGTACGATTCGTACCAGGAGCCGTACTTCGTACAAGTCGTATAAGACACGGTACGACTCTAATCTCCGTACAATTCTCCCTCAGAACCCGCTATACGCGACATCTGTATGGTTTCCGGCTGGTTTTTACGACCCAGCAGGTACGATACGTTTCAGGTACGCATTGTACAACTCTTTTTCTACGGGAGCTGAAAACAGCCGTAAAAGCAGAGTTTGCGCCAAAACAGGTACGGTGCGTATCCCCCATGATCGCAGGGGTACGCACCGTACCCCTGCGATCATGGAGTGTATGAGCCATACCTCCATTGTACGATCGGTGTACGAGCCGTACCCCATGTACGATGGGGGTACGGCTCGTACACTGATCGTACAATGGGGGTACGGCTCTTACACCCCATGATCGCAGGGGTACGGTGCGTACCCCGGCGATCATGGGGTGTACGGACCGTACGGTGTGTATGTGTTTGTGTGCTTTTCCGTACGACTCGCCCTTACCTGATGTGGACCGTACGAATCGTGTCCTCATACCCCGGTCCGGATCGTACTCGTCGGGTCGTACGGCATGTGTACGAGTCGTACGGTATGTGTACGAGTCGTACGGTTCACGGTTTCAGCCTTGCAATACGTACGGATCACGACGATTTGGACGGATTCACGGAATACGGATCGTACTTCGAGACTCGGACGGACGGGTACGATTCGTACGGAGAGGGCTCCGGATACAAATTGTACAGACGTTTTTTTTCCCGAATCGGAATCGACCCCTTAGCGTTGCAGGAAATGGCTTAGAAAATTCACGAAAAGAGGATGGGGTGGAGGGGGGCTGTAAAAGCACATGGTCCGACCCATAGAGGTGTCATCTTCTCTAGCCCAACTTCTCTCTGTTTTTTGGTCATTTTGTCGCACAGACATGTTTATGGTGCTGTAAGAAACACTTAACAACTTGAAGGTCTGGAGTGAAGCTGAGTCTACTAGGTCCTCAAAAGAAACAATATAGACTGAACATGCATTGAACCAGCCCACGGATGATCAGAGGACACTGAGAAATAGACTTAGATTAAAGTCCTATCAGCCCACCCTCATGGCGGAGCATCGTCATTTAGGACATCAAAAACCCAACCGGTGTCTCCGTGCCTAGATGTATTGGCTGGATACCACTCGATTAAAGGTTCAAAGAATGAATGAAAGTGTCCTCGCCATTAGCGGTGCTGGTACAATGCAGTGCAGTGTGAATATAGTGAGTGAAATTAAAATGACGGTCAAGGCAAAAAATCTTTTTTATTCGTATTCACCTGGACGTCACATTAAAAAGGGTGAAAAACAGTGTGAAAAAATCACTGTAGTCTTTGCTTGAAGGTCAATGGGGCCAACATGTTTCTGCCGCAAGGTGAAAGTCCACCGGCATTCAAACATATTGTCAACAAATGAGCCGTTGCCGGGTGAGGTGAGGCTGGGTTCCCACAAATAATTGGGTAAGTCCATTTGTCTTTCTAACTCGGTAAACAGAACTGTTATGTCTGGCCCTAAGGGCAACCGTTTTATACGATACTGGCCGTCACAAGGATGACTGGCTTGAGCTGTGTCCTACTAATACTCATTTGTTGACAATATGTTTGTGTCCAGGACCGTTTGTTTCCTGGAATTTAGTTTTCACTTGTTTAACAACAATGTTTGGTGTGTTTCTCTGTTTTTCTTTCTGCAGGGACGGTATCCTCTACTTATCACAGAACTTGTAAGGATACGGTAGGATGGTCGAGTGACCACATTCGCCGAACTTATTGTAGTTTCACATTTCACTCTTTATGTAACTCAATCTAGAGTGTATCTTTGCAGTAGCATTCATACATCATTGGCCCTGAAGAATGCCGGTGGACTTTCACCTTGCGGCACGGAGACACCGGTTGGGTTTTTGATGTCCTAAATGACGATGTTTCTTTTGAGGACCTAGTAGACTCAGCTTCACTCCAGACCTTCAAGTTGTTAAGTGTTTCTTACAGTCTCAGTAGGGGTTTAAACTTGAATGGTCTTTAAATGTATTCCCTTTTGACCCTCCTCTGAAAGTTGTTTTTTCTATGTTTATGGTGCTGCCTGCCACTCAGAAAGCTGCTGAATTTAACAGAGAGAGACCCCCTGACACCAGGGGAATAGGGTACTTGTCAACAGTGAGGTAAGAAAGTTTCCCTTGGCAAGATTACTGACTAATCAGGCCCAAATGTTAATATTGGACATTAACGTAGAACAAATATAACAAAACATATGTGTGTACAAAATGTCTATAAAGCGGGTATAATTTAAATTTTGATATTTTTAGCAGCACATAAAATGTGAACTTGTTTTTATTATGTATTTCCTATGTTTTTAATATAAAAGAATAAATTTGGTATATTTTGTACACACATATGTTTTGTTATATTTGTTCTACGTTAATATCCAATATTAACATTTGGGCCTGATTAGTCAGTAATCTTGCCAAGGGATACTTTCTTACCTCACTCAGAAAGCTGCACCAGTTCCTTTCATGTACAAGGTGCAACGTGTGTGTGTGTAAGGGGGTTAAAATTGTCGCAATTTGAAAACTATTCCCTGTGCTACCCACAATTGCAAAGATGAAAGCCATTTAAAAAAAATTCTATAATGTTGGTAATGGGTGCAGCGTCAAAAGCTATCTTTTTTAAAATGTACTTTAAGATACCCAATTAATTACTCAAAAGTACATAAACTCTCCGCAACTGCATGGATGGGAGGGAGTGTGGGATTGTGTGGTGGGGCATATGGTATGAAAATGAATGTTGGTACATCGGGGAGAAGAAATTGAAGGGGAAGGCACCAAATTTGCGAAGACCGAATGGGACCTTTGTGATGTACACTGCGGTTCTTAGGGTGCTCGCCGTGACAGTCACGTCATCGTTGTGGAGGATGAGAGCAGCATAAAGAAAGGACCGCTAGGAAACTGAGGCTATGGCATGGCGGTCTGGTTCACTACAGAGACAAGCTGCAGAGGGATTTACTTTGATGGAGTGCTATCCTCCAAAACAAGGTAAAAGGAGTCAGATGCCTACCTTAACATGCCTTAACTGAAGAAACGTTCTTGTTTCAAGATCTACTGCCTTACCTATAATGCCCTAAAAGAGAAAGGCCCACTATATCTGAAAAAAATAAATTAACTGCATACACACCTGGTCGTAGCCTAAGATCTTGCGATAAAGCCTTATTGTGCATTCCTCACATTCGCTTGACTCGTAGAGGTAGAAAGGCTTTCTCTTACCTCGCTACCTCTTACTGGAATAAGCTTCCACTCAATGTTCGCTCTTGTTTGAACTGCTGTATGTTCAGAAAACTACTCAAAGTCATCTATTCTGAATCCTTCCCCCTTGCACTGATACTTGTTTCCATGACAGCACTGAGATGCCCTCAGGTGATTTGTGTGCTATATTAAATATAAATAACATAACATAACATAACGTGATTAAAGTAGTTTCACATAAAACCGCATAAAAGCGGATGGCATGAGTAATTGGGCCACAGGATACCGACACCAGAAGCACAGCCCCCCCCAAAAAGCTACAGACATTAGAAAGGAAGGAAAGAAAACTGGTAAGCACACAGACCAATATGAAGTGAAGGCAGGATGTACGTCCCTTTTAGGATATATTAAAAACAATAGATTTCACAAGCACAGCCCAAGTGCTGTGCAGTCGAAACCTAAAAAGGTAGTTTTCTAATTTCCAAAATTTCTATATAGATGATTAAACAGAACACACCCTGGGTAGGTTCCATGTTTAAATATCAAAAACAAAAATATAGTCAACAAAAATATCGATGTAAAAATATTGATTACAAAAATATCGACTCCCTATACTTAAACAGGTAAGTTCAATATTATTGACTCAAAAATATTGATGTAAAAAATATCGACCTAAACAAATAAAATAACTTAAATTAAATTAATTAAATAATATTATTATTAAAAATTAAATTAAATTTAATATATATTTTAACTAATAACAAATAAACTTAATTTAATAAATATAAACACAAAAAAGTGTACATATACTTACTTAAATACAATTTATTAACTATTATCTTTAATTAACTTATAAACTTTATTAATTAAATATAAATAAAATAAACACATATATAAATAATTTAAAATATTCTATATTTAATTCACACATTAAACTAATAAAAAAAAAATAATACATACATTTAATAACAAAATAAAAACATTAGCAGTTAAAACATTGGATAGCGGGAGGGTAAAAATTATTATTCCCACTCCAGTGAGTGCAACAGTAGGGAAAGCCCTGGATAGCGTAGGGGTAAAAATTACTATTCCCACTCCAGTGAGTGCAGCAGTAGGGAAAGCGTTGGATAGCGTAGGGGTAAAAAATACTATTCCCACTCCAAAGAGTGCAACAGTAGGGAAAGCGTTGGATAGCGGAGGGTAAAAATACTATTCCCACTCCAGTGAGTGCAACAGTAGGGAAAGCGCCGGATATCGTAGGGGTAAAAATTACTATTCCTAATCCAGAAAGTGCAACAGTAGGGAAAGCTTTGGATAGCGTAGGGGTAAAAATTACTATTCCCTCTCCAATGAGTGCAACAGTAGGGAAAGCACTGGACAACACACACCTAAAATTAATGTTCGCAATTACAATTAATAATTACTAAATAATTAATGGTAATTAATTTTAAAATATTTAATAATAATCAATACAAAATTAATTACTTACCACCCTTCACACCATTTACACATATAAACACCACATCACACACCTAAAACTAATTACACAATTGCAATTAATAATGACTAAATAATTAATGGTAATTCATTTAAAAATATTTAATAATTAATCAATAAAACATTACCACCCTTCACACCTTTTATACATATAAACACCACAACACACACCTACAATTAATTAAACAATTAACATAATTATTTATTAATTGACTAATTGAAATTAATTAACAACTAATTATTAAACTATTATTAATTAATAAATTAACACATTAATTAATCAATTATTTTCATATAAATAAATTACTTCCCACCCTATTCCCCTATACACCCACAACCCGCTACAGAACTAATAACGCAAAATTAAACTTAAAATAAATTAATAACTAGAAAAATTCTAAAACATACAATAAAAATGACAAACAATTCTTATTAAAAACACTAAACTACATAACATTATTAATAAATCGATATTTTTGTCAACTATATTTTTGTAAACAATATTTATTACATCTATATTTTTGTAATCAATATTACTTACCTGTCAGTCGATATTCGATATTCTTGTCAACTATATTTTTTTGTTGTCGATATTTCTTCCAAACGATATTTCTGCGGTGATATTAATGTCCGACGATGTTTCTCCGTCGATATTCCTGCTCTGCACCCCCTGGGTGAATACATAAAAATATATGGCTGCTGCTGTAAGCACGTTTCCCCTTTAGATAGTCGTAGTCTAGGGTGGGGACTCTACTTCCTATAAATCATTGAGCAGTACCCATTGCATATCCTACTTAGTTCTCCCACTTATTTATTATGGCTTGTGCACTGTAATAAAAGTGTATGTGGGATGTGGAAGTGGTGTATGTGTATTAAGAGATGCTCTGCGAGCTTCATAGAGTGGCGTTTGTGAGAAGTAGCGCAGTGTGTGAGCAAATGTGGGCTTTTTATGAGGGAATGCTCTGTCAGACTGGGAAAGACTGTTTCAAACTGCTCCTTGGAGCACTCTCATAAAGAACAATGTAGTCTTCAGAAATCTTGTACACTTGGGAGTCGATTCCGATTCGGGAAAAAAAACGTCCGTACGATTTGTATCCAGAGCCCTTTCCGTACGAATAGTACCCGTCCGTTCGAGTCGCGTAGTACGATCCGTATTCCGTGAATATGTCCGAATCGTCGCGATCCGTACATATTGCAAGGCTGAAACCGTGAACCTTACGACTCGTACACATGCCGTTCGACTCGTACACATGCCGTACGACCCGACGAGTACGATCCGGACCGGGGTATGAGGACGCGATTCGTATGGTCCACGTCAAGTAAGGGCGAGTCATACGGAAAAGCACACAAACACATGCACACCGTATTGTTCGTACACCTACGATCATGGGGTACGGTTCGTACACCCCATGATCGTAGGGGTATGGTTCGTACCCCTACGATCATGGGGTGTACGAACCGTACCCCATGATCGTAGGTGTACGAACCGTACCCGGGGGACCATTTTGTACCTGTTTCGGCGCGAACTCTGCTTTTACGTTTTCAGCTCCCGTAGAAAAAGGGTCATACGGTGCGTACCGGACACGTATCGTACTTGCTGGGTCATAAAAACCAGCTGCAAACCGTACAGATGTCGCGTACAGCGGGTTCTGAGGGAGAATCGTACGGAGATTAGAGTCGTATGGTCTCTCTACGACTTGTATGGAGTACGGCTCCTGGTACGAATCGTACTTTGTCGTATGTACGGGGGACGTTGCAGGGTACGATTCGTATGGGAAAAACGCTCCGAACGGCTATTCTGAGAGGTTTTTCCCGAATCGGAATCGGCTCCTTGATGTCTGCTTTATTTAGCTTTTCATAGGGACCATTCTAGCCAGTGGACGTGTTTCATCATCTGGTACATTGACTAGGACTTCCTCATGGCTAGAAATGTTATGATTCATAATTAGACCATATGGTTTTACCTTGTGGTATTCACCTTCACTATAGGATATTCTGTTCATGTTCATCTACCTAGTGGTTCATGATACGTAAAGTGACTTGTGCTTTCAGGTCGAGAATACATACAACACCAACATTCGTCTCTCCTAAAATCGTAATGAAAATTGCATTGCAATTGTTTTTGAGATAGAAAAGTTGGTGTGTATGAAAAGACACTGTGCGAGAGAGAGGCGTGTTTATGAAATATGGGTGCTTTTTGAGGAAAAGGAGTGCGTTGAGCATTTGTACATAGGGGTGGTGTAGGAGAGAAATTGGCAGAGAGAAGGGTTGTGTGATAGGGTGCTGTGTGGTTTAAGAAGGCACCGTTTGTTTGGCTAAAACGAGTACTGATTATGCACATGATGTGCTGCAGTGTACCAGGCAGCTTTTCGGAGGGGAAGCTGTTTTGTGAGACAAGCACTTGCAATGCAATAGGTCTCACATTTGCAAGAGTTTAAGCTATTAACATTGTAAATGACAATGCCTTTTATTTATGTTTTAAAAATCAACACATAAATAAAAGGCATTGTCATTTACATTGCCAATAGCTCAAACTCTCGTAAATGTGAGACCTATTGCATTGCAAATGCTTGTTTGAACTTTTGTCCCGATGCAGGGACCCAAGTTAACCGGCTTATGGATATCTTTGACACTTGGAAGAACGCCTTGCCTTCCTTTGAACTGAATCACATGCTCTGAAGAACCCAATGCAACTGCTGAGACGCTTTAATTTAGGTATAATCGCTGCAAAAAATGAAAAGACATTCCAGTGAAGGGCACTGGCATTACTTACTTCGCTGTGGCCAGTGCTTAAAATGGGAAAATAAAAGTGAAGGCACTACCCTTGCGCTATCGGAACTTCACTTTTTGTGAAGTTCTGTGGCGCAGAAGCCTGCGTGATATTTATCAGGCAGCTCTAAGCCACTTTTTTTGGCGTACTGCTGCCTGATAAATATCAGTCCCTTTAACACAGTGTTCTGCGTTAATGGGGTGTGCAATGGGTGTTGCTGGGGGCGTTCCCAGAAACATCCATGGCCTTTTGACACTGCCCCAGATTTACGAGAAATCGTAAATCTAAGGCAGTGCCAAAAGCTTACGACTTCCCAGGGGAGGCGTAAGGGAGGCGCAACGGGGAGAAATATCTTTATTTCTCCTCATTTTTCCTTTTTGCATTCTGCAGCACACATAGAAAAAGGAAAAGCCTCTTGTGATTACTTTTGTACAGAGAGGTTTCCCTTCCTGTACCAAAATAATCCTCCCCGCAAGACCGGCACCATTGCACCATTGTGCAAAGGTGCCTGCGCTGGCGCAGGCAGCCCATTGTGCGCCGGCCCAGGGGAAAAGGACAGGAATGCGCTGTATCTTTTAGATACGGCGCATTCCTGCCCTTTTCTTTTGCCGTAGGGAAGTGCAGTAGGTAGGCCTGCTGTGCTTCCCCTACGGCAGAACCTTATAAATGAGGCCCTAAGTACCAGAGCCCCTGCTTGGTTCTGAGAAGTGCCAGTGCTCTGCAATTGAAAGTATTACGTCACTCTTGAGAAGTGCAGGTACTCACCCTCTCAAAATAAAAAAGTGCTGGTGCTCAGTTCCGGCCCATTTAAAGCACTTACTGTAGCCTGGTGGAGGAGAGAGGTATGCAGTATTCAATCTATGACAATAAACAGAGGAGTTTTGCCACTGCCAGGTACCCGTAGGTTTTGACTGTGGCAAGAGAAGGAATGCTCGATGGACATAGATTGTGTGCGGGGTGATTTATGGTTACTCTAAATATGGATATCCCCACTATTATTTCACTGCTAATGTGGAGCAACTTGGAATCATGTGTTCACACTCACACCCACCCACGTTCTCGTTGAACTCAGTCCAGTAAATCTTGTCAGATATTGAAAGCCATGGCTGGCCTCTTAAGCAGACGTTCTCTTTTTGGAGTTTCGGAACGAGTGTATATTGTGTAAAAGAATGGCATGCGGTGGAGGTTCCTATCTGAGGAGGTTTGAGCCAGCGCTATGTTTTTGTCTCTGTGGTGTTAAAAAAAACAAGAATGTTTGCATTGTCGTGTCTATTGAATAACCACAGACAAGTATGTATATATTTAGACAGGAGCTTTACTGAATGCCTCCTTCCTCATCCCTGTCCCTACTCTAACTACCCCCATCCTGTCTACACTCCTCCTCTTCCCTTCCACCCCAGCTAGCTCCACCCACCCAACTACTAGACCGCTGACTACATAACATCTCCCCCTTTCTTAATAAAACAACAGAACAGTGTGCTAACTCATATTTCCTCAATGAGTCTTTTTGGTCGCTGGATGTCTCGGCGGGGTCGCATAGAAATGGCTCCAGTACTATCATCAATCAGGGGTTCACTTAGCTGACCCCTACTCTCCTGGTCAACTTGGTCCGACACTTCAGGAGTGAGCATTTCGGTCACGTTCATCAATGGTCCTTTCATGTCCCGAGGACATTTCTTAAAATGCGAGATATTCCTTGAAACTCGTCGTTGATCAGATTCCGCAGTTAGCATGGTGCCCTTCTGTTGGGTAACCAGCAAAGGTTCATCTCGGAATCGACAGTCAGTTTTTCTCTGTTGGTCTTGTTTGACAATCACATAATCTCCTTCATGCAAGGATGGTGATTTCGCTCTTCTTTTGGCATTGGCATATGATTTCATTTTGTCTTCGTTGCATCTATCAGTCGCCATCATTTCTAGATGACTGCAGATTGGTGACACTGCTCGCAAGGCCCCTTCCCAGGTCGGGATGCGATTTCTCATGGGGCGCCCCAGCATCAGTGTTGCAGGGCACTTTCCGGTAGTTGAATGAGGGGTTGTCCTATAGGCTCTGAGAACCTCATTGAGGGCCACTTGCAGGTCCTTCTGTTCAGCCGTGGATTGCTGGAATGTCTTTTTGATCGTGGCCATGAATCTTTCGATGATGCCATTCGCTTGTGGCCAAAGAGGCGTAACTTTCCTGTGATTAAAATCCAGGTGTTTTGCAAACGCACTGAACTCGTGCCCATTGAACGGAGGTCCATTGTCCGTTTTCACCTCTCTGGGGACACCCCATGTTGCAAACACTTCATCTAGCACTTTGAGAGTGCTAGAGGCACTTGTGGATGGCACAAATTGCGCGATGGGAAATCGTGAGTATTCATCGATTATGGCTACCACGTACTTGCCAGAAGGTAGTGGTCCGTAGAAATCCATGGCGAGTTCTTGCCATACTCCTCTGGGTAGGGTGGTCATTTGCAATGGGGCCGGTGGATCACCTTTGTTGGTCAGCTGGCACAAATGGCAATCCTTCAGGGTGGACTCCACCATCTGGTCGAGGAGGGGAAACCACACGCGTTCCCTGAGAGCTCGCTTTGTTGATACTACTCCCCTGTGGCCTTCATGGGTAAGGTTGATGACGGCTTGCCGTAGTTGACCAGGGACCACAATCCGTTGACCTCGTAGTATTACTCCATCTGTGGTAACAGACAGTTCGTCACAGATGTGTCGGAATGCTTGCATCTCCTGCTTGACAGCCGGATCATTGTCTTCTTCTTGAGAATCATGTCTCCACCGATTGGTCTGAATCCGGCGGAGCACTTTCTGCAGGACGACGTCTTGCGCAGTGACTTCTCGGATAACATCCATGGGAATGGCAGGCGGCAGTGCTTGGTCGACCACGAAGTGGATGTACTCCCCGGCAATAGAAGGGTTGGAATCCGACGATGCATGAGGGTGCCGGGACATGTAGTCAGCCGGGTTCTCTGCCTTCCCGGGTTTGTGGACAATGGTAAAAGTATATTCCTGAAGTCTCAGGCCCCATCTCTCAATCCTCTGAGGCATTTTGTATCTGGGGTTGCCGTAAATGGTGACTAGCACCTGATGATCGGTGATCAGAGTAAAGTGCTTGCCGTAGATGAAAACATGAAAATGTTCACATGCCCAAACTACCGCAAGACTCTCCTTCTCAGTTTGCGAATATGCCCTTTCAGGATTGGATAGACTGCGACTGGCATAAGCAACAATGCGTCTCTGGTCTAAGCATGGGCGAATTTTGCAAATCTGGCATTCGCGAATTTGCGTATTTGCGAACTCGCAATCCGCAAAATCCGCGAATTCTCGCAAATTTACGGATTTTTTTTTGTGTTCGCAAGGGTTTCTGCCAGTTCGCGAGGGTTTTGTACCAGTTCGCAATTACAAACTTACTTGTCGGCTCGCAACGGTCGCAACTATGTTGTTTCTACGTCTGGTTCATCATCACAGGTTCCCAGCAACCTCTGTTTCACCACTGCCGCACTCTGTTTCACCCATGCCACCCTCTGGTACATCAATGCCACCCTCTGGTTCATCATCACTGTAGATTATTGGGGGGAAAAGCAAGCACACCTGCCCTGCTTCAACTGACATGAATTAATTTGGGGGTGATTTATTAATGTGTCACTGTTTTAAAATTCAGTCTGGCACCTGCTTCCTTATCTGTAATTTGCTTTCTGTTTTTAGCTAGTAAATTATTGCTTAAACTGTTAATGTTATGTCTTTTTGGAAAAATGTATTGCATTTTTTTTAAACGGAACGCTTTAAAATTAGGATAATTTGAATTATCTTTAAATACATATTATTACCGATGCAGTGTCGATATTTTGGTCCACAATATTTTTGTACTCAATATTCCTGTACTTTTCATTGTAAAGTGAATATTAGGGTTGTGGCCTTTTTGACGATTAAAGTTTTTCACCACATTATATATTTTTTTGTGGTAGATAATACATCTTACAACTCCAGGGCGTAATCTGTTGGGATCAGAACACCTCTGTGATCCCTACAGCATTAGTTTGCCTAAATATATACCTTACATGTTTATATATTTGGGCTGCAGTGTTGATGTTTAACTTCAGATGGATAGACCGGTGCTGATGTTCTCTTTATGCCCATATATCTAAGTTCCAAGGAGGGCAGCCTCAATCTGCTCACATGGCCTATATTCTCGTTGTCTTTCTGCTAATTCTTGCAACACATATCTTCTAAACGGAGATATAACTGTGAATATCGTTGAATTTTCTGTCCCTTTACACCCACAAGTGTGTTTTCTAGCGTGTTGTTCTTTTGACCTTGTATCATAACAAATGCAGAACTACAATTATTCCTTTGTTATGTACTTTCCTTTAGGTCGCCTCAGTTCAGCAGGACCTAGTTGCCTGCCCTTGTACGACCTCATGGAATAAGGTTGTATGAACATCCCTTTTTAGACTTTCACTGTGTAGTACGTATCACGTAGGTCCTGACGAATTGCCATCCGGGCAAGAAACATGTTGACCTGATCAGGGGGTTGTAGGTATCTTGCTTTGTACTACCTAAAGCATATATCTTCCCTCCCACCATTTTAATCAAGGGCGTCAGCCACGCCAATAAAACTTATTGTGGACTGACCCACCTTTTTTAATTCACCACTTTCTCACGACTGCACCTTTTTTCATTCCCTCTCACCCGCATGCACCATATGGCCGGAACAAAAGATCTCCGATAAAGAGCCCCTTTACGGGTGCCCGTCAGACATTGCAGCGCCAGTCTGACGAGGAGCAGAACCCATATGATGAAGCCTGACATCTAGCTTGCTAGGTGTGTGAGGGTTTTAATTCCAACAAGGGAAATTCCCTTTCTTTTTCCTTTTCCTTCCCTTCTCCTTCCACGCTCCACTCTCCACACTCTTGCTTTCCCTTCCCCCCTCTTTTCCACCTCCCCTGGGGAACTTTGTACATTGTTTTGTTACCAATAAGCATGGGCGAATTTTGCGAATCTGGCGTTCGTGAATTTGCGTATTTATGAATTCGCAATCCGCAAAATCCGCGAATTCTCGCGAATTTGCTGATTTTTTTTTTCTGTTCACAAGGGTTTCTGCCAGTTCGCGAGGGTTTTGTACCAGTTCGCAATTGCGAACTTACTTGTCGGCTCGCAACGGTCGCAACTATGTTGTTTCTACGTCTGGTTCATCATCATAGGTTCCCAGCACCCTCTGTTTCACCACTGCCACCCTCTGTTTCACCCATGCCACCCTCTGGTACATCAGTGCCACCCTCTGGTTCATCATCACAGTAGATTATGGGGGGGGAAAGCAAGCACACCTGCCCTGCTTCAACTGACATGAATTAATTTGGGGTTGATTTATTAATGTGTCACTGTTTTAAAATTCCAGTCTGGCACCTGCTTCCTTATCTGTAATTTGCTTTCTGTTGCAGTGCAATTTTTTTTCCAGGACCTTTGTGGCCTACTTGTAGCTAATATTTGAGCCTGCTGTGAGGGTCAGAGCAGGGTCATAGAATTGTTGCAACTAGCAACTGAACTCTGGAGGGGCCCCAGTCAGGAAGCACTACAGGGAATGGTTACTAATGATGAGTTTGAAGTTGAACTTTTGCACCTGCTGAGTGCTTTCAGTTTTGAACAGCAACTGTAATGCCCCAAATAAACATAGGCAACTGAACTCTGGAGGGGCCCCTCAGGAAGTACTACAGGGAATGGTTACTAATGATGAGTGAACTTTTGCACCTGCTGAGTGCTTTCAGTTTTGCAAAACTCGTTTTTCTGCAGAACAGCAACTGTAATGCCCCAAACAATCTTACTTGTGAAAGTTGATTTCTAATCCAAAAGTGATCCAAAGAAAGTCAAAAGGCCTCAAATCCAAAAAAGTGCAGGCAAATGTCAACCTGAGGAGTTATTCTGATAAAAATCATCATTTTCAGAAGGTCTATGCTGCTTGATAGTGGATTTCTTGTGCAGAATTGCAAATTTTGTAATTTCGCGAGTGCGAGATTGTTGCTGCCCGCCGCATCTACATGTTCGCAATTGCGAACTCTCGCGATGCGTCGCCAAACTCCAGCGGGATCCCGCAGCAAGATCCAAAATGGCGCAGCACTCGCAAAATATCGAGTAAAACAACTCGGCAAACGCTGAATGACGGTAAGTGAACGCTGCACGCCGCAAAATTGTATCACCAAGAAAAAGAAATCCGCTGCGTGCAAATTTGCGGATTTTCGGTAAATTAGCGAGCGTTCACGGATTGCGAATTGACCGAAAATCCGCAAAATCCGCGAGCGGAACGGATTTTCCGCCCATGCGTAATCTGGTCAGAGTCATTGTCATATTGTGCTAAAATAGCCCCCAACCCCACAGGACTGGCATCCACAGTGATTTCAGTCTTCCGTCGAGGATTGAAGTATGAGAGGTTGTCGGCAGACTCTACTGCACGCTTGATCTCTCTGAACGCTTGTTCACACTGGGGCGTCCAGTCAAATGGTTGGCCTTGTTTGGTGAGGGTGCGAAGGGGATGGCTGATGGTCGCATAGTCTCTGATGTAACGGGCACAGTAACTGGCCATCCCCAGGAACGATCTCAGTTCACTGACATCTTGTGGGCTCTTGGTGTTGTTCAAAGTCGCTATCTTGTCCGGATCAGGTTTCATCCCTGCACCCGAGAAAATGTGGCCAAAGAATTTTAAAGTGGACTGGTGGAACTCGCACTTGTCTTTGTTTAATGTCAGGTTCGCATCTAGCAGGGCGTGACAGACACGATCAAGTGCTATATCGTGTTCACGGACATCGGAGCCATACACAAGGATATCGTCACTGTAATTTAGAGTGTTGGGGATATGTTGAATGATTTTCCGGATTGCCTCTTGAAAAATTTCCGCGGCTGATGAGACACCAAAACTCAGTCTCTTGTATCTGAAGAGCCCTAAGTGGGTTGCGAATGTTGTGATGTAACGGGACTTGACGTCCAACTCCAGCTGGTGATAGCCTTTGTTTAAATCCAGCTTCGAGAACACCCTCGCCCCGTTCAAAGCAGAGATCATATCGCTTAGATGCGGCCCAGGATGGCGCTCCCTTTCTATTGCCGTGTTGGGTAATCGCATGTCAACACACAGCATCACCTTGCTGGTGGTGCCCTTCTTTGGTACGATGATCACTGGCGATACCCATGGGGTTGGACCATCCATTCGTTCGATGATGTCTGCTGACAGGAGGTCTTGAAGTTCATCCTCAATGGCTTTTTGGAGATGAAATGGTACACGTCGAGGGTGCTGTGCCACAGGCCTGATCTGTTCATTGATGTGTAGGTGTATCTGGCATCCCTTCATTTTCCCTAGCCCTTGAAACAGCCTGGGAAACTTGCTGACGATGTCCTGGTCATCACTGACCTTAAAGAGGATTTCGACAAGGCGGAGACGCTCTGCAGTTGGTTGGCTGAGTAGGCAGTCGGCCTCTGGGCCTTTGATGACATGTATGACCGCCGGGATAGAGATGGTGTCGTGTTTGAGTGTTGTTGGGAATTTTCCCAAGCAAAGAAGTGGCTTCTTGGACATCCAAGTGAAAACTCGGACTGGTGCATACGTTAGTGGGGGCTTAGGACTCATTCTCTCATATTCTGTGACCGAGATATAGTTCAGCGAAGCCCCGCTATCCAGTACGAATTTAGTGTCATGGTTCCCTACTTTTATATCCAAGCGTGGATATTTCTTGAGTTGGTCGGGGTCTGCGATCATGTTCACGTATTCAACTGTGTATTCAGAATCTCTGGACGATGATCTGGAGTCCCGGGACGGTGATCTACGCTCCCATCGAGATCTGCGCGACTCTCGGCTGGAGTGTGACGAGCCTGAGGATAATGCAGACTTTCCTTGGACAGCTCTTATGTGATGTTTCCTGGTTTCGGAGCGAGATGACCTCGTCGTTTCGCTTCGCCTCTCCCTGTGATAGTCCCCACACATCACTTCGAAGTGGTTCGTCCGCCCACATTTCCTACATCTCTGACCCATGGCAGGGCAGGTATCTGCATGAGGATAGTCATATCCACATCTGTAACATCTTTTTGTCCTTTCTGGTCTCCTTTCTCTCCGCCCAGGTTCTCGCCTCCTGTGCTCCGGGTATCTTTGACGAGACAACGGTCTCGGTCTCCATTGCTTGTCTTTCGAGTTCCTTCGACTGCTGCCTTTGGCTTGGACATGACGCGCTTGTTCATGACTCACATTGCGCCCCGTTTCAATGTTGGTGGCATGTTCCTCGGCCTGATCATAGACGCGAGTCATTTCTTCAATGTCGTCTAGTTCATGGGGCTTTCTTAACAGCCGCCTCCTGAGGGTTTCTGAGTGGCACCCATCTATGATTTGTGACTTTATAGCGGCATCTGTTGAGAAGGTGTCAAATTCACAGTGTCTCGATAGTCGCCGCAGTCGGGTGATGAATGCGCTCATCGTCTCATCCTTTCCTTGGTGCGCTTGACGAAACGCATGACGTTCATAGTCCACATTTCCCTTCTCGGCGCTGCTCGGGACAGGACGCTTCTGCAGGGTTCTGTGGGCAATGGGAATGCCAATCCCACCTTCGTCGCCAGTTGTCGTGTCTATTGAATAACCACAGACAAGTATGTATATATATATATTTAGACAGGAGCTTTATTGAATGCCTCCTTCCTCGTCCCTGTCCCTACTCTAACTACCCCCATCCTGTCTACACTCCTCCTCTTCCCTCCTCTTCCCTTCCACCCCAGCTAGCTCCACCCACCCAACTACTAGACCGCTGACTACATAACATGCATGTTGTGGGGAAAGAGTAAAAGAGCACTAGAATCTAGAAAGCTGACCAATGGGATGAAGAATGAAACATGACTCCTATTTCTTTGCCACCCACTTCCACTACTGCTCTGCTACATCAGTACTAGCCGCTGCAAAACTTTCCATTTTCATATCTACCAGGCGTTATTATAAGCCAACTCTATGGGCTGATTACTACATTTCCTCGCCAGGTTCTTGTTTTCTCAGTTTTTATACAACGAAATAGAATCAACATATTTTACGAATCTAACATACTTAAAAACTGTACTTTTCACCCAAGAATAACTTTTAATGTGTGAAATGTGGTAAAATGTCACACTGCGGTATATATGTTGTTATTTGTATGCTGAAGTGAAGCGTGACTGTTGACAAATCAGTGACACACTCAAACTGTGAAAGCAGTAGTATTTTTTTTTCTGTTTAAGAACCTCACTTTGGCATACAAATAACGAAATGTTTGTCGAAGGGTGACTTTTCTTCAAAATACCAAAATTTGTAAAAAAATAAATTACATTTCTCGAGAACAATGTGAAGACAATAACTAACACTGGCAAATTTTGAACAACAACAAATCAAGTGCCAAAAGAGGGAAATTGGTATTCATGCACAATTTATTAATAGTGAATACCTGTGCACGATCCACTGGACCATCAAATTACAAAAACCTCTATGAAGGTAATATCTCACCAGATAAAGCAAAGGGTGACCAGATTTTGAGATGGAAACCCCGGGCCTGTCCGGGCAAATCCGGGACGTTTGGTCGACCTAATAAAGCAGCAAGGCTAAACCTATTTCTTTATTAATGTTTCTAGAGATTCGTAAATCAAAATGAATTCAATGAGGTGGCGTGGAACGCTCGTTACTGCCAAATACAGTAATCCAGGGGTCACAAGCTCCCAGTGACAAGGCAGCGTAAGCCTTTCATTCAGTCGAGGTCTGTAAATTATGCACTATCAATGTGATAATAGGGGCATATGTTATTTAGAGTGCTTAGAAAAGGCAAGAGTGCGGTATGAAACGTTATATAAGACAAGCATTTGCAATCCAATAGGACTCGCATTTACGTGAGCCCCATTGCATTGCAAAGGTGGGGGGGTTAGAGAAGGCACCGACAGCGGGAGTGCAGGGGAGAAAGGGGCAAGAGAACACGGACAGCGGGAGGGGGAAAGCGAGAGGAGATTTACGCTTAAAATAGTGTCAACTGACACGCACAGAGGTAAGTTCCACGCACCCTTCTACTCCTCCGTAGTGCACCCATATGGCGAGCATCCAGCTGCTGCGGGTGGGGGTGAACGCGGATCATCTACCACTCCAGCTGGGTCCATCCAGGGAGAGGTGGGAACGGGAAACTGGAACCAGAAAACGATGGATGTCCAGGAAAGAAGAACTAGCCGCACAGAGGAGGCACCCTGCCACTAACATAAAGGACGGACTCACAGCATTGCAGAGGAAAGGCTAAAAAATAAAGGTAACTTTATGCAAATTGTGCAGTCCAATGAGTGATCATAACTTTGCGAGTTGCGGAGGGTCTAGTAGGATGGCTCGGATGTGGGGGGGGGGCTCTCAGCGCACATGGGGCAGCAGATGTCCACGTGGCTATCGGTGATCTCTATGCGCAGGTACTGCTGCAGGCAGGCCAGACCCACGCGGTGCAAACAGGGCAGTAACGGAGGGCCCGTGGGCTGCGGTTCAAGGCACAAATGACATTCAGCGGGGCGCGCATGCGCTGCGTATACGAGACCTAAAAAACAATGAAGTAGTTCCTACATTCAAAGATACCGCCCTGCAGCGTAAGTTTACTGTAGTTGGTTGATGCTGCTTCCTTGAGAAACTGAAGAAAACGGAAGTGATGGATGGGACCACTAGCCAACAATCAGCGAGGTAAGAAAAGCAATGCTAGATTTTACCAATGGCAAACGAAAAAACACAATGGGTGGAGTTTCAGTAGTAATACTGATTACTTGATGCCTCGGAGAGGCAGCCATGCGATGCCTGTGCGAGACCTAAAAAAGGATGCCCGCATATCCAGTCACTTGCATTGCAGATTTGAAACTGTTATAAACTTGCAAGGCTAATAGAACCATATACCTTTCACCATTGTTTTTGAGGGTGTCATCACAAGTCAGTGTTTCACATGGCCTATGTACACGAACGACAATTCAGTAAAAGACCCTGGGCAGTGGAAGTGGCATCACACACCCTTTGACCTTCAATTTCACTCATACACACATGCTTACACATATACATTCACACTTACACAAATTCTCATGTAAACACACACTCACCTGCAAGCACGCAAGCAACATATATTTAAAAGCATTTTTTGTACGTACCTCAGCTGCCAGGGAAGGTCATATCCCAGCTAATTGTGCTCCATGTTTTATGACACTAATCGTTAATAATAAAGCATTACTCACTATTAATTTAATAAAACAAATGAGAGAAAATAAAGAATGGAGCCCCAACCGATGTCTTTAAGGACGGGGTGCCACTGTGTTCCTGGCACTGATTTTTACCAATTATTAAGCCAAGAGTCGCAAAGGCAGGGTCAGGGTTCCCGTGGAGAAAAACAGGAGTCGCAGCTGCGTTTCCTAGCGACCCCTAAATGACATCCCTGCCTATGTAGCTTATCTATTTCCAGTAGGTATTGCCAGGCAAGTAGTATGTAAGAGAGGTAATTGACGATGGTTGATTTTGGGGAAATGTAATAGCCATCCATTGGCCTAACAGGTTTGTTTAATGCTTGTTCTGTCAAATGTGTTCTGTTTTGGATTGGTGTGTTGTTATCAAGTTGCTTACAACTAGATGTCTGTGCTGCACTGATTGTTTTGTGGTATTCTGTCTTGTGTTTTCTGTTAGATGTTTTGTTTGTGTCTTTTGTTTAGCATTTGTACAGGCCTTAGCACATCCATAACCAACTATAAGGCATGTCTGTGCTGTGCAGGTTGTTTGTGTTGTATTCGCTCTTGTTTGTTCTGCTGGATGTTTTCTGTGTGTTGTTTTATAGTAGTTAGAGCTATAGTTAGCACAGTGTCAGCCAAATGTAAGGCACATTGGTGCTGTACTGGGCGGCGTGTGGTGTCCTGTGGCATCTTTGCTGTTGGATAATAGATTGCTGTATGGGGGTACTGTGGGAGGTGTCAGTACTTTAACATTAGTGACACTGAGCAAAGACTCTTGAATGAAAACTCTTCTGTACATTAAAAGCAATATCAAGATGGCTGGCTTATGTATGTTGAAACATGTTGTAATACAAATGAATAAAGTGTTCTGCTCTGTCAAGGGTGGTTGAGCATGTAAGTGGCCTTCCTTTATAAAGTACGCACAAGGATGCTTTTGTGTTGGATGCGAGAGGGCTGAGAGGGAATATTGTGAGCAGTGTCATCAGATTACTATGGTTACAATGAGCATTGAGCCTTGAATGGAAACTATAAAGTACATTACTGGCAGCGATATCAAGAGGGGGGTAATGTGTTCAAAATCAGCTAATATAATGACATTTAATTTGCTTTAAGGGAGTGATGGTTCATGTTATGCAGCAAATTGCAAATGAAAATATAATTGCTTCTGCAAAACAAACTGTTAATTTGTTATCTTTAAGAAGGATCTCCCGTTTTGATTGGCGTGTCAAAGAGCAGGGTCAGGGCCAGACTGGGAACCCAAAGCACCCTGGCAAATTATGTCAGACCAGCCCACGTGTGGGGCGTAGGAAGTGAGCTCAGCAAGCGAGACTGACCACTACAAAGGAGGCTTGGGGGCTGGGTTCTCTCCCCAAGAAAGTTTTGGAAACAAATTACAAAAATGGTGCATTCTACAACACATTTTCATTATATATTCAATTGTATTAGCTTTAGAGCACAGTGATGAACTTAGAGTGCATAAGAGTATGGCAATCTTGTTGGGGCCCTTCAATGATTTCCTCACCATCACCCTCCAACAGTGCCCCACATCTCTCTATAGCCCCTCTCACATGCATTTCATTTGTTTTATAGCACCTCTCATTCAAGTGTAGGGAGTCAGAGCACTTTACGTTATGCACACATACCGAGGCAATGAATCATACGTGTGCAAATCAGTATTTAGAAAATGTTGCAAAAGACAAAAGGGACTGCAAGGTGTAGGATTTACATGTCATCCATACTGGTAGACATTTTTTTAAGAGTGCTTGGTCTGGAGAAGCACAAACTCAGGATTCAAATGGTAATACAGTGGCAGGACTTTCTAATAAGAATGTATTTCTAACCAAACAAACCCATTTTAGCAATCTTAGGATAACGAAAGACTGCGGAAAAACCTCACTTTCAAACCTATACCATGCAGTTTGCATGCAGCACTGTGATTGCAGTTCTCAGCTCACTGTGCTAGATTTTTTATGTTTGCAAGTAACTACAGGATCTCTGTGACAAAAGCAGTTACCCACTGAGCTGTGCACATTTCTGTGATCATTGTGGTACACGTTCTTTGCAGCAGGTATATTAACTCTCTGCACAAAATGAGATGAGTCAAAACTACCAGCAGACAAAACTGCGATCTTTCTCCAGCAGAAAGATAAACCGTTAGAGATATTGATCTTGACACTTTTATTGTTGCCTGAAAACTGCTGGGTATACAAGGAACTCTGCAATGAGAGTAAAAATTGAGTCATTATGCTGGACAGTCCTGCTGATTTTGTTACTGGGGGTCGATATTGTAGCACTGCTACAAAATAGGTTGCAGTAACAAAACCAGTCTCCCACCCCTCCAGCCTCCCAGGGAAACACCCAAAGCCCGGTGCGGCCAGGTCCAGCCTTGAGCAGAGTACATTTTTATGTCAGGGATTATTGAGTACATATGTGGCTTTCTTGTTATGTTTACACAAGGCTACTCTCAATGTGTGTTTTGTTGACTCAGTAGAGTGTAGGGATGTTAAGGTAGCCTGAGGGTCTGTGGGAGAGTGAGTGTTGGAAGTTGATGGGAGGTGTGTTGATTGTGAACTCTCTCGTTAGTCATTTTGAAGTATTACATATTGCCACTGATGCAATGGATTTGAGGCAAGTTCTAGATCCAAGACCGTCAATGTAAATTAGTAGTAAGATGAGATGAACTATGCTCAAAGTTGAGACAACAGTTGGGTAAGTTCTCACTTATGTTGCTTGCAAGGATTAAAAGTTACTCATTTTCTGGGGAAGTGGTCCTTCCCCAAGGTATCGATGTATGGAGTCAGAGTTATTCATTTCTTTGAAATTCTGTCAGAGAGTTTTTCTCACAGGGATCGAATATAGAAAACAGAGGAATACTTATTATCCTGGAAAAGAACCAAACGTATGAGTCCCAATGGGATTGCTTATGTTTAGCAGACATGTTGTTCTGAAGACAAGACAACATAAGACAACACAATTGAGAGGACATGACTGAAGTGCTGCATACAAACGCTTCCATCTGGAGTGTGAGGGGCTGCTTGCTGCTCTCCGGCTCTTCTATGCTCCTGAAAGATTCTTCATGAACAACAGACCCTGCTGCTATATCCCACTGCCAGCCCCTTTATAGAGCTGTGTTGCATTTGAGGTGGCATTTAGACAAGTTTTTTCTTGCTTTGCTGTCCAAAACTGCTTTCTAAGAACTGCTGTTTAGCGGAGTCCAGGTTTTCCTTCTCTTGGCCGCCTAGCATTTTGATTTTCACTGGATTGCTGCCTGCTGCTTTCTGCTCCTTCTCTCTGTCCTGAGATGGTAAGTGCAGGCGGGAGGCAGCCCTTGGGAGAGGCGCACAATGACAACGGCTGGTGAAATTATCGGCATATAGAATCTAAGCACTCAACCTACAACAAATATGCCAGCCTAATCACTTTATTATCCTTCACCAATTGTAATGGGACAGGTCTGTTTGCACTTTTGTCACCAAGTCACCATGTCCTACCCAACATGAGCTGTGTTTTGGGCATTCCTGACACTGTTCTTTAGGTCTGGCTCGAAAGGTGACGCTGTAAAGGCAAGAAAGGTGTGGCTGTACTTTTGTCTTGAATATTTAGTGCCAACATGGGTTCTGAAGAGCTCTGAAAGATTATAGAAAAGTTTGTTAGTTTCTCTTTCTGGGCTTTGATTAATTGGGTAAGATCCCAAAACACACTCCAGTAACATGTTACACCCCCTTGCTACACCTAGAGATACACAGGTGGAGAACATGACAAGCAGGGCAAAGGGCATTTTGGGGCCAGCCGCCAGCCACATGGGAGCACAACTGCTATTTGCTTAGTAGGGATCAATTTGGAGTTTGGAATAGGAGCAGGATGGATCACTAGAAGTCATGTTATCTGCAGTACTGCCCATCTCAAAGAACCCGGGCAATCTCCTGCACAAAGCGTGGCCTATTCACAGGTTACAATCTCACTATCTTCAATTGTTATGGAGGACCTTATTCCCTAAGTGGATTTGTCAACCAAAATGAAGGGGCCTGTTTGCCTCAGACCCCATCCTATTCAGCTACCCTCAGACCAAATAATACATCGCTACAAAATGTGAATGAAAAATAGCAAAATACTTGCATGCTACTATCATCCCTGAGTTCTCCCCATCCATTGAGATTTCTATATACATCACACCCAACATAGGAGACACTAGACAGCTTGGCAACATGATCTTATTCTCCACCTCACTTGGTGTTTTGCAAGAATCAGCAGAAAGGCAACGAGAATATAGGCCAAGGGTTGATTCCGATCCTGGAAATAAAATGTCCGTACGATTCGTATTCGGAGCCCTCTCCGTACGAATCGTACCCGTCCTTCCGAGTCGCGTAGTACGATCCGCATTCCGTGAATCCGTCCGAATCGTCGCGATCCGTACGTATTGCAAGGCTGAAACCGTGAACCGTACGACTCTTACACATGCCGTACGACCCGACGAGTACGATCCGGACCAGGGAATCAGGACGCGATTCGTACGGTCCACGTCAGGTAAGGGCAATTCATACGGAAAAGCGCACAATCACATACACACCGTATGGCGCATACCCCCCATGATCGCAAGGGTACGGCGCGTACCCCTGCGATCATGGGAGATACGTGCCGTTCCCCGCGATCGCAGGGTGTACGTACCGTACACCCAGCGAACATGTGGTATGGTGCGTACACCCCGACATCGCGGGGTACGGCACGTACCTCCCATGATCGCAGGGGTACGCGCCGTACCCCTTCGATCACGGGGGGATACGTGCCTTACCCGGGGGGGCTGTTCCGTACCTGTTTCGGGGCAAACTCTGCTTTTACAGCTGTTTTCAGCTGTTTTCAGCTCTCGTAGGAAAAGGGTCGTACGGTGCGTACCCGAGACGAATCGTACTTGCCGGGTCGGAAAAAGCAGCCCGCGATCCGTACAGGTGTCGCTTACAGCTGGTTCCGAGGGAGACCCGTGCGGAGAATCGAGTCGTACGGTCTTTGTACGATTCGTACGGAGTCCTGCTCCTGGTACCAATCGTACTTCGTTGTACGTACGGGGGACGTTGCAGGGTACGATTCGTATGGGAAAAACGCTGCGTACGGCTAATCGGAGCACTTTTTCCAGGATCGGAATCGGCCCCCAAGTGAGCAGATTGAGGCTGCCCTCCTTGGAATTTAGATATATGGGCATCAAGAGAACACCAGCACCGGTCTATCCACCTGAAGTTAAACATCAACACTGCAGCCCAAATATATAAACATGTAAGGTATATATTTAGGCAAACTAATGCTGTAGGGATCACAGAAGTGGTCTGATTCCAACAGATTACACCCTGGAGTTGTAAGATGTATTATCTACCACAAAAAAATATATAATGTGGTGAAAAACTTTAATCGTCAAAAAGGCCACAACCCACATATTCACTTTACAATGAAAAGTACAGGAATATTGAGTACAAAAATATTGTGGACCAAAATATCGACACTGCATTGGTAATAATATGTATTTAAAGATAATTCAAATTATCGTAACTTTAAAGCGTTCCGTTTAAAAAAAAATGTATAAATGTTTTCAAAAATACATAACATTAACCATTTAAACAATAATTTACTAGCTAAAAATGCATGTAACTAAAAAATATATGTAACAATATAATACAACCTAATATTAAAATGCGAAATTAGAATACATTCCTAATACAAATAAATATAATTTATAAATAAAAACAATTAAACCTATTATCTATTTATTAACCCCTCCCATGCTCGTGACGGAACCGTTCCGTCACGAGCCTCAGGTGGGATGTGCTGGTGACGGAACGGTTCCATCCCGGCCCGCTCGCCGCGCCTGCGCGGCGTGAATTCCACGCCTGCGCTGACGTTCTGAAGAGCGGACGGGCCCGTGACGGAACCGTTCCGTCACAAGCACAGCTCACTCGCGGGCCGTGATGGAGCGGTTCCGTCACGGGACCGCCACGCGGCCCCGCCTCCCCCATAGCACTGCGGTGGAATAGCCGCCGCAGCGAAGGGGTTAAACCATTGAAATTCATTTTATAAATATACTAGCAGCCCGTCCCGACGTTGTCTGGGTAATAATTGCTGCCGGCCAGTAGTATATTGTTTTGTAGGATTTCGTTTTGATAGCATTTCTTATCTGTGACAGGCCTGTGAAATGTTCCGATTCACAGTGCACTGTTGATGCACTTAAGAGTGCGCGTTCAGTAGTGTGCGAACTTGAGTTTCCCTACTTAATTTTTCCTTGCAATATTATATAGCGCGAACTCGACAACATGGCATGAGCATAATTTACATTACAGAAGAACACATTTATTTGTGGTAGATACGGGGAGACAGCGATTTGCCTGGAATCACAGGATGTTGAGCTGATGCCGAGATTCGAACGTAGCTCCCCAGCTCTAAAGTTCGCTATTCTAGAACTTGTGGCGGGAGGTGTGTCTAAAAGTGTATGTCGGTGCTGGCCATCAATGAGAGAGACCTGTGCATTTTTCAAAAGGGTGGTGAAAAAATATGAGTATGTTGCTGGAGATGTGGGCCGCCGTGCCAGCAATGTACTTACCGGGGGAGGGTAAACACCCATTATTCCGCAACTTTCTTTCCACATACTTTCATTACGAAAGTACCATGACTCCGCAATGCCATTATAACGCATGGCATTACATTTTATATGCTTTTACCACGCATACATTTACAACGAAATTCGTTGTAAATGCATGAATGGTAAAAGCATGTTTTTTTAAAAATGTTTGGATAAGGTACGTATGGGTATAGGGGTATATGTTTTGGGGTACTGAGGTATATGTTTTGGGGTGTTTGGGTATTTTAAGGGTTCAGATATAGTTTTGGGTTATGAGGTACAGGGGTAGTTTTAGGGTTTAGGGATAGGCATGGGTTTTGGGGTACAGGGGTATTTTTAGGGTTCAGGGCTAGGTTTGGGTTTTGGGGTATAGGGTTATTTTTAGGGTTCAGAGGTAGGTTTGGGTTTTGGGGTACAGGGGTATTTTAAGGGTTCAGGGCTAGGTTTGGGTTTTGGGGTACAGGGGTATTTTTAGGGTTCAGGGCTAGGTTTGGGTTTTGCGGTACAGGGGTATTTTAGGGTTCAGGGGTATGTTTGGGTTTTGGGGTACAGGGTTATTTTTAGCGTTCAGGGCTAGGTTTGGGTTTTGGAGTACATAAGGTATTTTTAGGGTTCAGGGGTAGGTTTGGGTTTTGGGGTACAGGGGTATTTTAAGGGTTCAGAGCTAGGTTTGGGTTTTGGGGTACAGGGGTATTTTAGGGTTCAGTGGTAGGTTTGGGTTTTGGGGTACAGTGGTATTTTTAGGGTTCAGGGCTAGGTTTGGGTTTTGGGGTACAGGGGTATTTTTAGGGTTCAGGGGTAGGTTTGGGTTTTGAGGTACAGGGGTATTTATAGGGTACAGGGCTAGGTTTGGGTTTTGGAGTACAGGGGAATTTTTAAGGATAGATTTGGTACAGGGTATATTTATAGCGTTAAGATGGATTAGTGTTTAAGGGTGTTGGGGTATTTTAAGGAGTAAGGGTGGGTTATGATTATGGGGTGCAGGGGTATTTTAAGGGAGCAGGGTGGGATTAGCAGACGATATGAGACATGGCATGAAGGGTGGAACGTACCACACACCCCCAGCGTTTGTCACACCCCCAGCACACGCCCACAGCACAACGCAGACACGCCCACAAGGTACTACTTTGCTGGCACGGTTCTTTTACCTTTTAAATGTATATGTTGGGCGTCTGCATAGCCTATGTCCTTCTGCTGCAACTGCCCTTTCCAACGCTGTATTGGGTGTTGTGATTGGTGCTATGGTTCCTGAGATTACCCGCCTCAAAGGTTTGGGCTCTCTCTTTATTATATTAGTATGGACAACAAAATTGAATATTTTAAATACTAAATCACATAACAAAAACTGGCAAATGATTTAAAATTATAAAACAATAAAACATTAAATGAAAAGAAATAATTCGAAAATAAATACCTTTAAACAAAGTACCATCAACAAATCTTATAAAAATCTAGAATGATGTAAAAAACAGTAACCTAACTCTAATCTAAAATATAAAAAAAAAACAATTTATATACACTATTCTACCTACAATCCCACAAACAATGTGGAAAATCCAGACATTTTTTTGGGGTTTAGATTTAATTCTAACTCTATTCTGATAAACGTAGTGGAAAATACATATATGGTGGAGGCAGATTTAGTACTCTAACTCCAACTTAACAAGCATTGGGGAGAATGAACACATTGGGGGAGGTCATATTTACAATTTTAACTCTTTACTTCAAGACACACTGAGGAAGGTTCATACAAGGGAAGGAGCAATATATTAGCCTAACTTCAGTCAAACAAACATTGGGGAAAGTGCACTTTGGGGTCAATGGAATGTTTATTATTCTAAGTCCAGTCTAACAAACATAGTTGAAATGCATATATGGGTAGGGATGGTCAGATATACTACATACATGTATTTACTATTTGAACTCAACTCTAAGAAATATTGGAGAGAGTGCATGCATGGTAAAGAATTATTTACTTTTCTAAATACAGTCCAAAAACCATTGAGGAAAGTGCACACATTAGGGGAGTGGGCAATTGATTATTCTGACTCCAGTCAAGCAAACAATGGGGAAAGAGCATATACATTTGAGGGGCCAGAGTCACTACACCCAAATAGTACCCACTAACATTATTTAAGAAATTACATTAAGAATGATAAAAAACCTACAATTCAGTAATATCATACAACATTACATCTAAAATATATTTTTAAAAAGTACAAATATAACAAATTTGTAAAGAAATTCAATTATTTACAAAAATTAAATAAAAAGACCCTCAAATTCACAGATAAAATACTCTACACTCAAAAAGTTTATAGTCTACATTTTACATTCTTCATTTTTTAATTAGTAATATATAATTTTTTTAAAAGCATAAACACCGATCTTCTAAATATACCCCAGAACCTGGTTAAAAAAATAGAACAATATCTATAAAATATATATAAACAAATATTTTAAAATTGTAATTTAATTAAGCATACAATTAATCAATATGCAATTAAAAGTTTCAGAATTAATAAAGTTATCGATCAACATCAATTTATATATATAATTTAGAACGCTACCCATTCAAATCCCCAGTGAACTCCACAACCCGAAATTAAACTGTAATGCATAATTAAAAAAATATTCAAGATTTAAAAATATAAAAACAATTTAAATTGAATAATTAACATATTAGGTAAATAACAATAATTAATATATAAATAAAAACACCTCCCACCTAATCCCCCAATGAACCAAACAAACAAACAAATCCATTACTAAAACATATTTTAAAAAGGCATTTACTGTAACATATGTATTAAAATATAACGATAATACAATACAATAACCCCATAATAAAACAATATCAAGTAAACAATATTTAAAAATGTGATATTACAGTAAAATATAACAAAACAGTATACTTACCTTTGATATTTTGTCCACAATATTTTTGAATTCACAACCTTCTAACTGTGATATTATAGTCAAGTTTTGAGCCGCTACTTAGGTGGAATACCAAACATGGAAGGTATCTAACTTTGAGTGTAGGGTCTAGCATTTATGGTCTAGGATCACAGAAGTTATGCCCACAGGTGAGAAT
Organism: Lissotriton vulgaris; assembly: GCF_964263255.1. Classification (NCBI taxonomy): domain Eukaryota; kingdom Metazoa; phylum Chordata; class Amphibia; order Caudata; family Salamandridae; genus Lissotriton; species Lissotriton vulgaris. The sequence goes on from NC_141694.1 coordinate 710,028,517, forward strand.
GCACCAGGGGCTACTGTCAGTTAAACATAAGCCAGAAGAGGATCTAGGACCAAAGAACCATAATCCTGCATTTCTACAAATGCCATAAATATTCCTGATGAGTTATTGTGATTAACCTCCTCTATGTTCATGCTTAAATCAAGTCATGCAGTCACGGTTCGCCCATTCAAACTTTCTTGAAGGAAATAAATGCCATATACCTTTATCAGTTGACCTAAAACTAAAGAAAAATTTGACTTCCTCCTCTATTATTCTGTCAGGCGAAACTTTATTAGTTATCTCACAATTACCTCTGCTGACCCCCCATCCTTTCCCTACTTGCAACAACACCAGTCAAAGTTCCATATGAAGGGCTCTGTGAGAAGGTCAACCACAGCAGATAAGAACACCCATAGAATTACAAACTCCAAAACTCCACCAAAAGGGACTTTCCTGCAAATGAAAAATCAATGTTCCCAATTAAAGACAAAAACACCTGCCTTTTAGTAGACTATTGAGTTGTCCCCATTGTGCCCAAACTAGCAAGATGTAAGTTATGTAATGCCTTCTTCACCAAATGCCAGGTATAATTAAAAGCAAAGGATGGGCAAAGCCTTGTGTAGTCCTAGGTTTTGAAATTTGAGTAGCATATAAATAACTTACTGGGGCCTTTTCCTTTTTTAATTTATTTTCCTAATTTCTCCCTTTAGGTTTTGTTACTTTTAACCCTTTGTCTGCTGATGACGGAACCGCTCCGTCATCAGCTGCGGTGGCGCTGTGCTGATGACGGAGCGGTTCCGTCATGGCCCGCTCGCTGCTCATGCGTGGCGCGAATTCCGCGCCTGCGCTGAGTGTTCTATTGAGCGGGCGGGCCGTGATGGAACCGCTCCGTCATAAGCACAGCGCCACCGACGCTGGTGACGGAGCGGCTCCGTCACCAGCATGTGGCCGCTGCGCGGCCGCCCCGCCCCCTTAGCACTGCGGCGGAATAGCCGCCGCAGTGAAGGGGTTAATTTACTCTAGAGCAGTTCTCTCGTTTTTCATTCCATATTGTAAATTATCTTTGTTTTCTACTCATGTTATTTAACTGCTTTTTATACCCTCTTGCCATTTTGAATGCAAAAACCAGATTAGCAGAATGCGTAGGGCCGGATTCAGTTACACGTTTGTGTAAATGTATTCTTTTTTGGTATTCACAAAACTACAATGTTATTGTAACTGTACGACTGCAGAGACTCTGCAGTTGGAGTGGAGAACTCCGCACATAGAAAGTTAGAATAGGCCTATCTTTTTATATGCAGAGTTCTCTGCCCGACCTCCTCAGTCATAAAGTTACTATTAAATTGCAGTTTTGGGAGTACTGAAAAATACTAAACTTACACAAACATGTAAGTTTATATTTGTGAATCAGCCCCATAGTATACTCAAAACTTGACAGGTGTGATGTCTGTAGACTTTAAGGCTGTTGGGACATACAAGGAACAACAACAGTAGTTTATTCCCTATAAAGATATTTGTGAGATTCGCCTAAATGTGGTTTCTAAGGAATATAGATGGATACTCTGTTAAGGAAAGCTGTAATGTCCAGCCCATTGTGAAAAACACTGGCATAGACTGATACTGAATTCTCGAAGATGAATCGTGGGGTCCACGTAGATGTGAGTTACATGGGAACTTAGAACATTTCTCAATGTGTACAAGAGTAATTTCAAGGTCCGATCAGAACTGGTTTTCATGAAATATAGAGACATACTCAGTCCCTAAGAGAAATAAAAGCCTTCTGGAAATGACCAGAAACTTAGAATTACCCACCTAAGTAAAGTACATTCAAGATTACATGAAAATTGGCATGTTATTGAGTATCATGGACAACTATTTGCTAGTTACTCCCAGGAGGGTGTTATAGGAAATGTGGAGAGTTACTCTGTTCTCAGGAAAGGGTTTTATATTTGTGGGTCCTTGTATCTTTCCGCCTACACAGATTTGATCTGTGAAGAGCAAAATGAGGTACTCAGCTCTCAGTGATGTATATGTAGTGTCCTTCTGGGTGCAATTAACATGGAACACAGAGAGTTCATCAGAATCTTAAGTAGATTATGTGTGAGGTCCCCTCAGAAGGGTGTTATAAGGGTTCCAAGATTTGTACTCTTTTCCCTATGAATAGTTATTAAGGTTACTCAAGGAAGCAATATAACGTGCGCCAATATAGAGGTTCTGTTCCTTTTGAGAATATATTTTCATTTGCGAGATCCACCCAGCCTCATTTTATAAGACAGTAAGATGTTATTCTGTTCATGCAAGGCATATGAAAACTATCCATAGAGCAATTACTAAATGATAAAGTTATCCTGTTGAAGTGGTATTAATTATTATGTCCACACAAGTATACTTTACATGTATTAAAATAATTCATTCATTCATTCATTAAATCTTTATTTTGACATTTTTCAGTCATAAAAGATTACAGTAAAAACAGTATAGATAAAAAGCCTAAAATTAATTAGATTAAAATGAATTTGTCATGAAATGTACACAGTCACTGTATTAAATCACCCCCGGGTGCCGCTGTAGTAAGAGAGGATCTTTTGACCACATTGCTAAAAGGAATTTTGAAAGTGCGAAAACTATATGTGGTGATGTATCCGTCTTAAGAACTCTCAGTGCTACAGAGCATTTATCAAAACCCATGTTCTTGCATAGGGGAACAAGCCAGTACTTTCTAGCTTTCCTATAGGCAGGGCAAAAGACGAGCATATGCATTTCGTCCTCCTTGGACGCACCACACCCAGGGCAAGATTTGCTCATGGAAGACGACCACTTGCCTACAAATACCCCTAACGGTAGTGATCCGTGCCTCCATTGAATGTATAGCTTCCTTGCTCCTACTGGGTAGATAACATTCAAAAACTCCTCAAGGGCAAAAGAATGTTTGAGTGTTAGAAAGGTTATTGTCAGGGAGCTAGCTTTAGAATCTTGCAACCATTTATTCTGTTTATAGTCCATAAAATATTTTGAAAGCATTTTGCCGGAGACCCCCCTGCATGCCTGTTCTGGATCGTACCAGAGGTCCAGTAGTCCAATTTTTCCTAGTTCGTTTTTCACGAATACAAGCCAGGGGATTTTAGCTGCGCTAGCATGGCTCGGCACATCCTTTAATTCGTGCCTATAATTGGACAGTTCTGGTGTTATCCATAGCCTGCGCCAAAACCTTAAGGGTTTCAGGGCTAGCTCATCCTGGATAAAACTCAGTCCTAAGTCCAATCTCAATGGAAGGAGAGGAGTGCTTAGGGGGAGGGCAAGTAACTGCCTCATAAACTTGTTCTCCACTTTGCCGATATCAGAGTTGCAGCCAGAGTTCCCCACCATGGAGTGCAGATGCCCTTGCCTTAACTTTGTAGATCTCCAAAGCGGGGCTCACTGGTTTAAAAGTGGATGTATTTGCCATTTTAAGGATGCCACCAGCTAACTGGGAGAGTTTAAGTTGGGCTTTCACCTGTTGAGGACCCCAAGAAAGATTTTCATTGATCGTCACCCCCAGGTATTAGAACGTCTGTACCCTCTCCAGTCTGACACTACCAAGAAGCGGTGTTGGGCGAGTGTGTGCCGGGGGACTGAAAATCATATATTTGGTCTTATCAGCATTGATTTCCAGTCCCCGGCAACGACAGAAGTCGATAAAGCCATCCAACACTCGCTGAATCCCCAAAGGGGATTTGGAAAGCTGGAGGGTGTCATCGGCAAACATTATCGCTGGCACCCTCTTGCCTGCCAGTCTCGGTGCGTCATTATTGGGAACCGCGTCCAGGTGAGCTACAACACCGTTCACATAAAGACAAAATAGGGTTGGTGCCAGGACGCAAAATAATTACTTCACTTCTCGAAAAGGACTATTAAGAAGGTGTAATTATGTGCACTATTTCCATCTATGAAACAACAGCCCCGTATCCATCAGGACTGTTCCAATGCTGCTCCAATTTAGGAAAGAGTTAAAGACTCAACTTTTTAAAGAACACTACATTGCAATGCATTAATCATCCACAACCAGATTCCTCTCCTCTTACTCGTTTGACTCTATTTTTGTCTTTGACCATGCACAGCACTCTGCTGCATTTTGTTTAAGTTTGAACTATAGAAATATCATACACATAGATGCATTCAATACGTTACCAAGCCCTTCACTTAAGGAGGGGTGGAATGCAGCTGTTTCACATGTTTTCCACTTGTTGGAATTGGCAGGAACTAATGTGACATGGTAGAGCTTCTAGCCCATCTTTACCAGAATACCTGGGATGCTATAGAGAGTGATTATCACTGGTGCAATGAAATTCAAGGGGGCATCCCTGCAAGGCACGTGGAGAGGCCACCTTCGGGCTCAATCAGGAGCTCTGCAGCCAGAGTGCTGTGCTGAGGGAGCCCCCTGGAGCTTGCCCCCCCCCCCCCCACTGTGGAGGCTGCAAGGGCCTGTGTTACGCCCCTGGTGATTATATAAGTACAAAAGTTACCTGATGAGACCAAGGTCAAGAACTTGTGGCCCCAAGAACTAATCCCAGGCTGATTAAGACAGTGTGGCAGGGGAAAGGTTGACAAAATTATAAAAGGAGGATGTCAACAGCTCCAATCATCATTTTTTATTGAAGGTCAGTGGATAAGTGATGGAACAGAAAGGGCAAGATAAGGACTGTAAGCAGCATGGACCCTAAGCATCTACGAGAAACTCGAAGGGGTGCAGAGGATTAACCAGTTGGCCCATGAAACGGAGAGTGTGAGCGAAAGGAGTGCTTGTGGGAAATAAACAGCCAGTGTGGAGCATAGGCCTTCAGGGCTCATAAGAGGCATTCATTGTCTGTAAGCATCCTGAGAATACTTGGAGGAGGATTTGTAGCAAAAGGGCCAAAACATTTGACTGGGATTGTGAGAGGAAGTAAGGTGTGGAGAGGGGCAGTCTATAAAGAGCATGAATCCTAATGGTGTAGATCAAATTAGTAGGGGGGTACAGAGGCATGGGAAGATGCATTGGAGATCAAATTGAACATGCGGAGAGGAGGAGAGGTGTGGGGTAGATGAAGAGAAATCTCTGTGGACACGAAGCCTTACAGGAAGAAAGTGGGAACTGAGACCCATAGAGTTAGGGTCTCACACAGTTTATGGATACTAAAGGATGTGGGAGTTAAGGTTCATCTAGAGCCATACAGAAATGGAACACATTCCCAAAATCCAAACTCCACATTTGAGATCCCATAGAGATATATTGAATGGTTTCTCTTGCAATGGCTGAATGTGCAATCTTTTCTTTACCCTGGATACTGCTCCGTTGGCTCAAGGTAAGTGCTATGCTACATAAAATACAATTAACTATATACAAATTAAATAAATGCCATCTAACCACTTCGCACAGTGGTACCGTTTCTAACCACTAGGGGCCCGATTCACAGAACTAACTTAAGACAAAATCCTAAACTTACTACTTTTGGTATTCACAGAAGTTAGGATTTTGTCTTAAGTTTGTCTTAAGACAGATTTAAGACAACATCCTAACTTAAGTCTGTCTTAAGTTTGTCTTAAGACAAACTTAAGAAAAAATCCTAACTTCTGTGAATACCAAAAGTAGTAAGTTTAGGATTTTGTCTTAATTTAGTTCTGTGAATCGGGCCCTTTGTTTGGTAAGAACAAGTCGATTTGGCCTTGTAGTGTTGTGGTGGGCTGGCCCTTCTTAGGTGTGGTTGTTTTAGATCCATTTGACAACGAGTCTTGGTGAAGTGTGTCTGACTATTATAAAGCTGTACAGTGATGTGGAGCAGTGGTGACATGTTCAACCTGCTAAGCTCCAGTCCTTACCAAAATATCTGACCACGTAGTGCCATGGAATCATATCCACTAGACAGGTACACTGGGTGAATATTCTGCTTTCTTTTATAGTCTCTATACCAAGGAAGGTACACTGGTGTGTGTGGTTTGTTGAGAGCATGCTTAAATGATAATTTGTGGTTACATTGCTTCCTGTATGAAAATTGCTGCAGAACCGGTTGATGTTTGTGAGGGGTTCTTCTCATGCATGTACATGGAGCGCCTGTCAGTTAATGTGTGGTTACCAGCTGTAAAGAGCTTTTCTGAAATACCTGGTTGTGTGAGTAATGTTGTTTGCAGTTCAAATTGCATTTAATTGCACACTTAGCCTAAACTATGCTCTCCTTTTGTGTACTGAGTCCTATGAAGCTTTTCCACATTTAAGCACTCCGGGTAGTAAAGCGCACTCAAAATAATTGCTCCAAGACTTCTCAAAGCAATGCGCCTTCTTTTTATGGGAAAATGGCTGTTTTGCAAAATGCTGCAGACAGTACAAATTGGAACACATCTGTCCCTTCATTTCAGCTAGGGTTTGAGATGACGCAGCAGCTGAGAATGTCTTAGTTAGTTCTTGTCTGTCATGTGCGGAAAATAGCAATGTAGCTTATAGCCCAAATAAGATGTCTGAAAAATGTACGGCCACAGATCGGATGAATGCAAGTTAGTTACAAATCTTGTGCGCAGATAACAAAAACGCATTTACTAAATGCAATGCGCACCAGAGGGAAGATCGTCCAGGGTTAGAGTGAAAACGGGTACAGGATGTGGTCTCACGGCTAGGGCTGCTGACTTTGGAGCTGGGAAACCAAGGTTCGAGGCTCTGGGTCAACTCCACATCCTGTGACTCTGGGTAAATCACTTAATCTCCCCGTGCATAACAAAAATAACGACCGTGTCCTTGTGTAACGTAACTGGTGCTCATGTAAAGCGCTCCAATACCTTCTGGTCGAGTTCATGCCATATAAATCTGCCCAAAAACCCAAAAAAATAAGAGCCTACTTTAGATCTTGGCAGACGGTTACTCAGTTACAACAGTGACGTACTAATAATAATCCATTAGGACATAATGTCCATGAAGCGGCGGCAATGTAAGATTGCAGAAAGGGCATGGCGCCGCCACTATGACATTACTGCTAAAATGGCGTATAGGGTATCCATCAAAGCTTATCATAGGGACATTCTGCTGGAGAAAAAAGCATTTTTTCCAAAAAAGAATTGAGGCTGCCTCAAATACCAGTAAGGACATTTTTTCAATTGTAAGGGAGTTTACCTCACCCAAGATGAGCACGGCTCCGTGTGCTCACTCTGAATCTTGGATCATGTTCTTGGCCGATTTTTTTACTAATGAAATTAAGACCATTCAGGACTCCTTTGTGCAGTCCGAGGTAGTGGCAGTCTACGATGGGTGTATGACGTTAGCACGCATACTATTACCACGCATACCTTTACAACGCGGTATTTACAACGAATACCGTTACAACGCATAGCGCTTAGAGGTGCTGGATAGTGGTAAGTATAATTTTATATTCCAACTCCAGTCCCCGTGGACACCTGGGAAGGTATTGGATATAAAATTAAACTTATTCCCTATCCTAGAGCGCCTCCCAGCGCAATGCGTTGTAATGCTATGCGTGGTAATGCCTGCGTTGTAATGGTAGTGCGTTGTAAAAAATGCGTGCTAAACGTTGTATACCGTCTACGATACCACCTTTCCTTCTTCTTCTTCCCTGGTTGGAGGGGCTCCTACACTTTGGGAATTTCCGCCGCTTTCCTGTTCAACATCATTGGATTTTCTGACCAAACTAAAATCAGGCTCTCCTTTGGACCCCTGTCCGGCCAAATTTTTAGCTAGAATGGCGGAAGTGATAAATCCCATAATAAACCCGGTGCTCAACCTATCGCTCAGCACGGGAGTGGTCCCTCTAGCCTGGAAGCAAGCCCTGATCATACCGCTCCTGAAGAAGCCCAATCTGGATCCGGTGGAACACGCCAACTATAGGACTATCTCCCTTTTGCCAGCTTTTGCCAAAGTCGGGGCGAAATATGTACACTCCTCCCTCTCTAACTTCCTTGAGTCCAATAACATTCTGCATTGCACCCAATCCGGCTTTCGTACCAACATGAGCACGGAGACAGCGTTACTAGAAGTAACGGAGGCAATCAAGGAGGTTTTGGATGCAGGGGGCAAGGCGATGCTGGTGATGCTCGACATGTCGGCGGCCTTCAACACCGTTCCCCACACTGGTCTCCTCTCAAGACTCAGTGAGAACCGGTCTGCGGGGGACAGTGTTCAGCTGGTTTAAGTCCTTTCTAGCGGGCCAGCGTCAAACGGTCTGGGCTCCTCCCTTCTCTGCCGCGGTGCCGCCATTAGAGGTGGGAGTTCCTCAGGGCTCTATTTTGAGCCCGACTCTCTTTAACATCTTTATGGCCCCCCTGGCGGCACTGGTGGAGTCGTTTGGTGCCCAGATTGTGTCGTACGCCGACGACACCCAGCTCCTTTTCACTTGCGAGAAGGGGTCTGATTTCGACGGGGAGAGCATCAGAGGCTACCTTGGGGTTGTGTTCAAGTGGTTCCAGCAAAACAGCCTGAAGTGCAACTCGGATAAATCTGAGGTGCTCTTTTTTGGTTGTCGGTCCGATCCTGGGTGGCAGTCTTGGTGGCATGCGCACATGTTCCCTCCATTGGCTGCTTCTGCTGTGGCCAAGAACCTTGGAGTAAAAATTGCTAATAATCTCTCATTGAAGCCCCAGATTCTTGGCCTAGCTAGGAAATGTTTTGGCCTGCATAAAATGCTCCGAAAATTTCTTCCTCTACTTTCGCAGGTACATAGGAAAATCACGGTGCAGGCTCCAATCGGGTCTCGCCTTGATTACGCCAACGTCCTGTACCTCGGATTGCCAGAGTATCTTCTCCAACGCCTGCAGACAGTCTAAAATTCGGCTGTTCGTTCCATTTTTGGCCTCCATCGGAGAGCCAGTGTCTCTGGTCTTCTGAAGACTCTCCATTGGCTCCCCATCCGGAAACAAATTATTTTTAAGGCGCGTACTCTGGCCTTCAAAGCTCTCCATGACACTGGCACCAAATACATCCAACGGCGGTTGGCCTTCTATCAGCTTTCTAGATCTCTGAGGTCAGCATCATTGACTTTGGCCTCAGTCCCTGTTATCAGGAGAGCACGGATTGGAGGTCGGTCGTTTAGATGCTTGGCGCCTCAATTATGGAACACCGTGCCGGTGTCTTTGAGAAGGAGCACCAACTTGTTAGCTTTCAGGAAGGATTTAAAATCTTGGCTGTTTGTTCAGTAGTACCTGTTCCCCTTCTGTCCGTCCCGTGTCTGTGTTAGGTCAGAAGCGCCAGGACACTCCTCGGAGTAGCTGTAGTACAAAACATCCCCTAACATAATATAACATAACATATTGGAATTTATATTTCACCGGACTGGATATCCATCCCCATTGTTTTGGAGTAACCCGTCCACTAAGATCTAAATCAAGCCCTAAATGCCTAGTGAATTCTGTGTCCTTTAAATGTGCTGGATCAGAAAAATACTGGGTGAGGTTATTTACATTGAGGCCAGTGGCTCTGTACTGAGCGTTCTGCAAGACGTACCTGATAATTGGTCATCAGAGTTCGTGCAGAGTTGACAGAGCAGCAGCGTTCTTGGGCCACTCATGTCTGAAAGAGAATTTGACACAGTGATTCGTCTTTTACCTTGTGTAGATTTAATTGGAAGGCCACCACCTGCTGCAATGCCTTCAAAAATGTCTCTGGATGTCATGGTAGCCATCTTGGGTGTGGGTGGAAACATTATCCTGGCTTCGGTAGCAAAGCAAGAAGCAAGCAAGCATAGCATGCCAGGAGTCTCCCAAAAGAACATGAGAAATGTCTTTACAAAAGTTGTCCTAAGACAGGCATGTACAGTTCAACTGTACGATATCAGTTTGGTAAGGTTGTCTACTCATGTGTTTACAGTATCTGCCAACCAGCCCTATTCATACACTTAACACCATTTTCACGTTTACAGATTTCCTCTCATGTATCACTTTCACTTGGGTAAATCTTGATGATCCGCTGAGGCCCTAAGTTATCAATCGATAGACTGCAATGTCTGATGACCCAATACTGAACCTATACGTATGTATATTACTTTTGTGTTTTACGTTTGCCAAAACAATTGTGCCTTCTACGCATTGCAGCTGTGTCTATGTGATTAATCTATATTTCCCGGCCCCCAATGCCAAGGAAATAATGTATCACTGTAAGGGGTTTTATTGCCCTATTCGGGTCTTTTCTACACGCTGTACAAAGCCACAAAATAAATACATAAGTAAATAAATGTAAAAGAAACATGAGGCATCGTGCATTTTTTTGTTCAAGTGAATTGCATTCATTCTTGAAAAGGGAATATGAAATATGACATCTGTTAAAATATGTAACACATTGCTCCCAGTCATGCATAGACTGCATAATTTATTTCTTGTAGTTTATAATACTTTGCTTAAATGATGTGCTAGATTATATCTCTGTAGCACTGTTAAAATGTATCTACTTTAGACTAATGATGAGGAATTAATGAGCATATGTGGGAGGTGTGAAATGAAAACAGTGGAGAAAGAAATGCAATCAGCAAGCAGACAATAGCCTTCTTCCCCATATTAGTGCAGTCCTGCTGTTCCAAAGCATCACACTTCCAGGGTGAAACAACAACATGCAGACCCTTGTCTGTTGGGGAACAGACTTCCACCGCCACCAGGATCTATTGATCCAGATGAGGCAGAGGTTGGAATCGTGAGCCAAAATGCAGCCATGCCTGCTCAGGCACCGCCGTCAGGATCACAATGTCCATTTCCCACAGCCTTTGGATGGTGGTCCCACCACCATAAAAAGGCTGTCAGAAAGGGAATTTGAGGGTCCCAAGCAGGGCCCCCATGGACCACTGCTAAGTGGCCAGGGGACACATGTGGTGCCCCCCCAAACATCCATGCACTGTGTGCCAGGCACCACATGCTTGGATGTTTGAAAAATGCTTTTTTCTACTGCGGCTTGTGAGACAGCCGTTTTCTGGGCTGCGGTACAAAAGGGGGTGGTGATGGACGGAGCATCTGAATCAATCAAACACTCACACCCAGTCAAAAGATCTGGGTTTAATCCATCACCGTTCTTTAGCCCACTCTGCCACCCCCAGTTCAGACATGGCTATATGCAAATCAGTCTGACCCTGTGCCTCATGGGACCAGTCCAGCCCGAACTGCCAAGCCATGTCTTCCCTGGACCGGAAACAAGCTTCAGAGGACCGGTTTCTGGCATTCCAGCCGTCTTCAGCCCGGCTTGCTTGAATCCAGTGGCAAAGTGAGCAAGGGACTCACGTCTGAGCATACCCTGCCACACTTATGGCGGCCAAAAGCGGTACAAAAGGGGGTGGTGATGGACGGAGCATCTGAATCAATCAAACACTCACAGCCAGTCAAAAGATCTGGGTTTAATCCATCACCGTTCTTTAGCCCACTCTGCCACCCCAGTTCAGACATGGCTATATGCAAATCAGTCTGACCCTGTGCCACATGGGAACAGTCCAGCCCGAACTGCCAAGCCATGTCTTCCCTGGACCGGAAACAAGCTTCCGAGGACCGGTTTCTGGCATTCCAGCCGTCTTTAGCCCGGCTTGCTTGAATCCAGTGGCAAAGTGAGCATGGGACTCACGTCTGAGCATACCCTGCCACACTTATGGCGGCCAAAAGCGGTACAAAAGGGGGTGGTGATGGACGGAGCATCTGAATCAATCAAACACTCACACCCAGTCAAAAGATCTGGGTTTAATCCATCACTGTTCTTTAGCCCACTCTGCCACCCCACTTCAGACATGGCTATATGCAAATCAGTCTGACCCTCTGCCTCATGGGAACAGTCCAGGCCCGAACCGCCAAGCCATGTCTAAGCATGAGTGTATTTTGCGAATTCGCGATCTGCGAATTTGCAGATTTGCGAATTCGCGATCCGCAAAATTTGCGAATTTGTGCGAATTTGCGGATTTTTGTTTTTTTGCGTGTTCGCGGGGTTTTTTGCGTGTTCGCGGGGTTTTTTGCGTGTTCGCGGGGCTTTTTGCGTCTTCGCGAACCGCTTGCATAGCGAAGTTACCCATGCAGTCGTTATGGGAGAGGGAGAGAGAGATAGATAGATAGATAGATAGATAGATAGATAGATAGATAGATAGAAAGAGAGAGAAAGAGAGGGAAAGAGAGAGGGAGAGAAAGAACGAGAGAAAGAAAGAGAGGCCGGATCTCTGAAGGGCCAGATTCCTGAGTTGCCCCTACAGAACATACAGCTTTTTATTTTTAGCAAAATGCATATGAAAATTGTGCTGTAAAGGTCTCTTTTAGTTTAACACCTCCTGACAACTCAAAATGGGTGTATTTGCCATCCTCTCCCTTCTTCCTGTTTTTTATATCTGTAAGTGCTCCCTGATGAGGTTTAATTCCTTGGACAGGTGCCTCGTTGCCTACTTGTAACTTTTCTCTGACCCTGCTTCAAGGGTCAGAGCAGGGTCAGAGAATAGTTGCAAGTAGGCAACGAGGCGCCAGGAAGCAATTAGCAGCAGGTGTCCAAGTTGAAGTTAATTTGTTTGTAACCCTTTTGTAAAAGGTTACAAAGAAATTAGGTTCAACTTTTGCACCTGCTGCTGTAACCCTTGCTTGGCTGAAAATTCGTCCCCGCTGATTTGCGGATTTTACCGCGATTTCGCGAGATTCGCGGATCGCGAAATCGCGGAAAATCCGCAAATTCGCCCGCGAAACGGATTTTACGCCCACCCTTAGCCATGTCTTCCCTGGACTGGAAACAAGCTTCCGAGGACCGGTTTCTGGCATTCCAGCCGTCTTCAGCCCGGCTTGCTTGAATCCAGTGGCAAAGTAAGCAAGGGACTCACGTCTGAGCATACCCTGCCACACTTATGGCGGCCAAAAGCGGTACAAAAGGGGGTGGTGATGGACGGAGCATCTGAATCAATCAAACACTCACACCCAGTCAAAAGATCTGGGTTTAATCTATCACCCTTCTTTAGCCCACTCTGCCACCCCAGTTCAGACATGGCTACATGCAAATTAGTCTGACCCTGTGCCTCATGGGAACAGTCCAACCCGAACTGCCAAGCCATGTCTTCCCTGGACCGGAAACAAGCTTCCGAGGACCGGTTTCTGGCATTCCAGCCGTCTTCAGCCCGGCTTGCTTGAATCCAGTGGCAAAGTGAGCAAGGGACTCACGTCTGAGCATACCCTGCCACACTTATGGCAGCCAAAAGCGGTACAAAAGGGGGTGGTGATGGACGGAGCATCTGAATCAATCAAACACTCTTACCTAGTCAAAAGATCTGGGTTTAATCCATCACTGTTCTTTAGCCCACTCTGCCACCCCAGTTCAGACATGGCTATATGCAAATCAGTCTGACCCTCTGCCTCATGGGAACAGTCCAGCCCGAACCGCCAAGCCATGTCTAAGCATGGGTGAATTTTGCGAATTCGCGATCCGTGAATTTGCGGATTTGCGAATTTGCGATCCGCAAAATTCGCTAGTTTGTGCGAATTTGCGGATTTTTGTTTTTTGCGTGTTCGCTGGGTTTTTTGCGTGTTCGCTGGGCTTTTTGCGTCTTCGCGAGCCGCTTGCTTAGCGAAGTTACCCATGCAGTCGTTTATGGGAGAGGGAGAGAGAGATAGATAGATAGATAGATAGATAGATAGATAGATAGAAAGAGAGAGAAAGAGAGGGAAAGAGAGAGGGAGAGAGAGAACGAGAGAAAGAAAGAGAGGCTGGATCTCTGAAGGGCCAGATTCCTGAGTTGCCCCTACAGAACATACAGCTTTTTATTTTTAGCAAAATGCATATGAAAATTGTGCTGTAAAGGTCTCTTTTAGTTTAACCCCTCCTGACAACTCAAAATGGGTGTATTTGCCATCCTCTCCCTTCTTCCTGTTTTTTATATCTGTAAGTGCTTCCTGATGAGGTTTAATTCCTTGGACAGGTGCCTCGTTGCCTACTTGTAACTATTCTCTGACCCTGCTTCAAGGGTTAGAGCAGGGTCAGAGAATAGTTGCAAGTAGGCAACGAAGCAATTAGCAGCAGGTGTCCAAGTTGAAGTTAATTTGTTTGTAACCCTTTTGTAAAAGGTTACAAAGAAATTAGGTTCAACTTTTGCACCTGCTGTAACCCTTGCTTGGCTGAAAATTCGTCCCCGCTGATTCGCGGATTTTACCGCGATTTCGCGAGATTCGCGGATCGCGAAATCGCGGAAAATCCGCAAATTCGCCCGCGAAACGGATTTTACACCCACCCTTAGCCATGTCTTCCCTGGACTGGAAACAAGCTTCCGAGGACCGGTTTCTGGCATTCCAGCCCTCTTCAGCCCGGCTTGCTTGAATCCAGTGGCAAAGTGAGCAAGGGACTCACGTCTGAGCATACCCTGCCACACTTATGGCGGCCAAAAGCGGTACAAAAGGGGGTGGTGATGGACGGAGCATCTGAATCAATCAAACACTCACACCCAGTCAAAAGATCTGCGTTTAATCCATCACCTTTCTTTAGCCCACTCTGCCACCCCAGTTCAGACATGGCTACATGCAAATCAGTCTGACCCTGTGCCTCATGGGAACAGTCCAACCCGAACTGCCAAGTCATATCTTCCCTGGACCGGAAACAAGCTTCCGAGGACCGGTTTCTGGCATTCCAGCCGTCTTCAGCCCGGCTTGCTTGAATCCAGTGGCAAAGTGAGCAAGGGACTCAAGTCTGAGCATACCCTGCCACACTTATGGCGGCCAAAAGCGGTACAAAAGGGGGTGGTGATGGATGGAGCATCTGAATCAATCAAACACTCACACCCAGTCAAAAGATCTGGGTTTAATCCATCACCGTTCTTTCGCCCACTCTGCCACCCCAGTTCAGACATGGCTATATGCAAATCAGTCTGACCCTGTGCCACATGGGAATAGTCCAGCCCGAACTTCCAAGCCATGTCTTCCCTGGACCGGAAACAAGCTTCCGAGGACCGGTTTCTGGCATTCCAGCCGTCTTCAGCCCGGCTTGCTTGAATCCAGTGGCAAAGTGAGCAAGGGACTCACGTCTGAGCATACCCTGCCACACTTATGGCGGCCAAAAGTGGTACAAAAGGGGGTGGTGATGGACGGAGCATCTGAATCAATCAAACACTCACACCCAGTCAAAAGATCTGGGTTTAATCCATCACTGTTCTTTAGCCCACTCTGCCACCCCAGTTCAGACATGGCTATATGCAAATCAGTCTGACCCTGTGCCTCATGGGAACAGTCCAGCCTGAACCGCCAAGCCATGTCTTCCCTATACCGGAAACAAGCTTCCGAGGACCGGTTTCTGGCATTCCAGCCATCTTCAGCCCGGCTTGCTTGAATCCAGTGGCAAAGTGAGCAAGGGAGCCACGTCTGAGCATACCCTGCCACACTTATGGCGGCCAAAAGCGGTACAAAAGGGGGTGGTGATGGACGGAGCATCTGAATCAATCAAACACTCACACCCAGTCAAAAGATCTGGGTTTAATCCATCACCGTTCTTTAGCCCACTCTGCCACCCCAGTTCAGACATGGCTGTATGCAAATCAGTCTGACCCTGTGCCTCATGGGAACAGTCCAGCCCGAACTGCCAAGCCATGTCTTCCCTGGACCGGAAACAAGCTTCCGAGGACCGGTTTCTGGCATTCCAGCCGTCTTTAGCCCGTCTTGCTTGAATCCAGTGGCAAAGTGAGCAAGGGACTCACGTCTGAGCATACCCTGCCACACTTATGGCGGCCAAAAGTGGTACAAAAGGGGGTGGTGATGGACGGAGCATCTGAATCAATCAAACTCTCACACCCTGTCAAAAGATCAGGGTTTAATCCATCACCGTTCTTTAGCCCACTCTGCCACCCCAGTTCAGACAAGGCTATATGCAAATCAGTCTGACCCTGCGCCTCATGGGAACAGTCCAGCCCGAACTGCCAAGCCATGTCTTCCCTGGACCGGAAACAAGCTTCCGAGGACTGGTTTCTGGCATTCCAGCCGCCTTCAGCCCGGCTTGCTTGAATCCAGTGGCAAACTGAGCAAGGGACTCACGTCTGAGCATACCCTGCCACACTTATGGCGGCCAAAAGCAGTACAAAAGGGGGTGGTGATGGACGGAGCATCTGAATCAATCAAACACTCACACCCAGTCAAAAGATCTGGGTTTAATCCATCACCGTTCTTTAGCCCAGTCTGCCACCCCAGTTCAGACATGGCTATATGCAAATCAGTCTGACCCTGTGCCTCATGGGAACAAAAATACTTGCAGACCATTGCAAAATGAAAAGACTTGATCATTATTATTTGTATAAATTCCCTACTTAACTTAGCCTTAACCACTAGTAGTTAATAGTTGGTCTTTAGGAGTCATGGGATACAGAATCTGCATACCTGAACCAAAGGTGAATACAGCCCAAGAAGACAATCCCCACAAATTGTACCAGGCTACGCCTGAGGAAGAAAGTAAATGTTCTTGGAAATGTTGCTCCCAGGATGGATTGGCACTTAGAGTGGCGTGCACTCACAAGAACTGGAGCCAAGGTGCTCTCAAGATCATAACGTGAAAATATAGGAATAATATTGTGGTAACGTAGATGGAATTATGCAATAGACAGACATTTCATATCAGAGGTTGGGGACCAGAAATCAGAGACCTGATATAGAAGGAAATAACAATGTAAACACTGCGTCAATCTTTGTGACCTGTTTGTGACCGTTGTTTGACATCCATTTTAAAGCACAGAATCGCCCATAGGGCCTCGCGGCACTCAACTGTGACTATTGAGCATTTAAGAATGGAGCAACAGGATCTATAAAGAGAGAAAAGCCACCTTTTTAGAGCCTTCCTAAACTGTAGGTCGGTAGCAATCAAATGGATGATGAAATGGAGAAAATTCCAAATGCGAGGAGCCTACATTCAGAATGATCTGCCATCTAAAGGGGACCAACGAAAGCAAGGAGTGACTAAGGAGACTTATCTGGCAGAGCAAAAGGATCTATCTAGAAGGTATATATTTAGAAAGATTGAGAGAGATTGAATCATAAACCTTCTTATATAGAAAATGGTCTGCTATACTGAGAGTCTTGAGAGTTGTGTGATTATGCACAGGAACCCAATGTAGTTTTTGGAGAATCTGAGAAGCACCACAATGTCAGGAGACACCTGGCAACATCCTGACTACTTGGTTCTGTACAGCTTTAAGTTGCAAAAAGGATGTTAATTTTCATTCCCAAGGAAAAGCTGTTGCAGAAATGTAACCTGGCCCTTTGATTTTTGATATGCAAAGCTGTTACTATCCCAATGGAGTAACGGCAGGACAGTGCAGATACAGCATAAATGGTAAGACCAGTCTGAGACCACTGTTGAAACTAGACTATACGTCAGCAATATAGCATCAATTTTAACTCCCAAGCTCTTGACATGACGTGAATCAAAGGGGCAAAGGGCCAAAGCGGAAGGAGCAAAAGGTGCAGTGGTGCTGAAATCTATTTTGTATTTCAGTTCAGCCAGTGAGCACTCACCCAACTGTGTACACTCACTTACCAAACTTGTAACAGACAGGTTTCATTAGAGGATGTGTATAGTCTGATCGATAATTGGGTAGTTAAACATTCTCATAACCAAAGAGCATTGTGAAAAGAGTGATTGCAAGCAAATTCTGCAACACTAATCTAGTTTCCTCAATCAGAAGGACAATTCATCATAAAACATCAGCTATATTGTGCCATTGCCTGATTGACTCTCTCATTTTGTCCGTCCTACTGCAAGCAGGTCTGGTGGATTTGTAGTTGACAGAATTTTAAACAACGTATTCCAAAATTCGAAGATAAACTGGGGCCACCTATCAGAAATGCTGATTTCACAAAGTCCATGGAGACAGAGCATTTCTTTTAAGAACACCTTTTCAAATTTCATAATTGTTGTATCAAAGTAGGAAGTCAGTTGTATGCTCCACCAACATGGCAGGAAGCTGTATACATATCAATATAATGAATATATATTTTTTCTATAGCAAGTGTTCAATGATTATATACAGAGATAACCTTTTGTGAGAAATTGGGTTATTGGTTGACAGGGTTGTGAGCCCTGGCCAAGCAACAACCAGAATCTCTTGCATGGCGAACCACAAAAAGTCACTAAATTAACCTGTGCTTAACCCTGGGTATCAGGCTTAACTTAGGATCTGTGTGTAAAGTATTTATGCTGCACACAAAGTGAAAACAAAAAAAACAAAAAACTATTTAGAAATATAGAGTACATTTTCAAAAATTATTTGACACCAAAATTACAAAAACCCAATCAGTAGAACCGTAGTTAAGAATTGCTAAAGTTTTTAGTAAAGACTAGTGCCTAAAAGATCCAAGCGGCAACTGTAGACATTTAGTCGTGCTAGACCAGGTCAAAGTCGAAGGTTATGGTCCACTTAGATGGAGAGCGGTTTGCATACAAGAAGTGGAGTGGGCTTAGTCAGCACTTACTTCGAACTTGGAAGAAATTCTAAGAAAAAGTGTCTGAGAAGAGAAAGTTAATTGGGGCAAGGCTGTAGGGGGTGTCCAAGGAGGTCGCGTAATCATTTGATGGCCTTGGGTTTGAGCTGCGGTGAAGATTTATACATTCAGACATAGTTGCCGAAATGTGAGTTTAAACTCTCCAGTGGGACAATACAGAGGGCTGTAGCTGAAGACAGTTCCATTAGGTCAGATACCCCTTCAGCAAAGAACCACTGAAAAGGATTTGCTGCTGCAGAGAAGAATATAGTGGGAGAAGCCACAAAGTCAATCTGATCAGAGATGCACGATGGGCGGACAGGCGAACAGTTTGGCTCCTGTCTCCACCTGGTTCTCCAAGCACTTTTGGTCCAAAATTTGTCTAAGTCCTCACTTTCGTTTTTTTCCATCTGGGTACCTTTGGCACCGTAACCAAGGACTAGTGGAGCACCTCTTGGGGATTCATGACTCACTCTGGCTGGGTCAAGGTGTGGGATCAAGATGCTGGGAGCCTTTTATGTCCCTTTGGCCAGCAGACTAGCCCTTGGAGTCACTCTGGTATTCCTGGATGAAGGTGAGGATGTAGGGCTCAGTAGCAGGGCTGGCCTCTGAGGGTTCATGGCAGGCTCTATGAAAAAGCAGCTGTCTGGCACAGTGCACAGCAGGTCACAGCACCTGGCAGTCCTCTCTCTTCTGCAGGTCCAGTAGTGAACTGAAGATCCTATTTTATACCCTAGTGCCCTTCTTCTGGATGGTGAAAGAAGCTTCGGGAAATGTTCTTTGAAGGGCATAGAATTTCCTGACTCCCCTGCTCTGGTTCCAAGCTGGCTGCAGGAACAATGCAGGGTTGTTGGGCCCTTTGTGTGAAGGCAGAGCACAGGCTATTCAGGTGTAAGTGGAGCTGTGCTCAGCTCCACCCCCATCCTGCCAGCAGATGGTCCATAGAGGCACACCCAATCCCTCTATTGCGTGCCTGTCTGGGAGGAATTCACAAAGTCTAACTGTCAGCTACACCCAGCCATGTGACCGAAGACAGGGCGCAGGGACAAAGGGCAAAGGGCAGGGAAATGCCAACTTTCTGAGAGCGGCATTTACAAAATTGTAATGAAAAATCTGACTTTACCATTAAAGAGGGCTTATCTTAACAGTTTCATGGGTACCAAACATGGAATAGCTATCTGCTCCCAATCAGGCATCACCGCTTAATAAATATAATAAGGAATCCAAAATGTTATCCTGTGGGAGGGGTAGGCCTCACAGTAATGAAAAACGAATTAAGGAGTTGTTCATTACTAGGACATGTAAAACTTACACGTAGATGTCCAACCTTTTAATTACACAGCACACTGCCCTGTGGGCTACCTAGTGCCTACCTTAGGGGTGGGCTATATATAATCAAAGGTGAGTTTAAGGCTTGGCAAAGGGGGTTAAATGTCAAATGGACACGGCAGTTTAAACTGCATTTTGGCCACAATGGCAGGGCTGGGACATGTTTAAAAGTGCTGCATACGTGGGTTGCACAGTAAGTGATGCAGGCCACCTGGTAGCATTTAATTTACAGGCCCTGGATATATTGTATACCATTTTCCAATGGACATATAAGTTAATTAAATACAACAATTAGGTAGATGTCAATCAAACTATGTTTAGGAGTGTGAGCACAGGCACTTTAGCACTGGTTAGCAGTTGTAAAGTGCACAGAGTCCAAAGGACAACAAAAATAAATGTCTGCAAAAATTGGAGGAAATAGGAAAAAAGGTTTGGGGATGACCATCCAAAGGCTGACAGATCTAACAGTATAAAATATATTGATCTTATTTTTAAATAACCATTACTGACCAGCAGGGTGAACAATCAGAGCAATGGTATCTCGTATCCCTGTTTTCTTTATTCTCCCATTGCCCTTTACTCAGGTCTGTTACTCAGCTTCTCATATTCCCGTTGTGCATGGTTAGCCATAAATATGGACAACAGTGGAAATGTTAATCCCTCTAATGGAGCCATAATCTAGGTTAGTGAATTCTGACAGTAGCAAAAACTTGTTTTTCAATAAAGCTTAACCAAAGTTTGCTGGTCAGTGTTGAGCTATTACGTTTCCTACCAAAGACAAGCTTTGCTTGAGACACTATCCTGACTTTCCATAGTAAAAACAAACCTCTGCTTTGCATCAACTTGCTTTTTTTTCTTGGTTAAGGCGCACTGAAAGTTTCTGGTATACATAGGTTCTGGAGCTCTATTGTCATCTTTTTCAGAGTTCATAAATATTTGAAACATATCTATTTGAGTAGGCTATTGTTTCTCTGATTTTATGTGAGCTTGCTGTGTGGGAACTATTAATGCATCAGTAGATTTACTACTAATGAAACTGAATCTTTCAATTCATTTCAAAGACTTATAAAAAGCTGCTGCAGCTGCCTTGTGCATCAACAGCTCTTAATTTCTTAATTGCTGAAAATAACTTATGTATGAAATCATTTCTAAAATGCTTTTCTCAAGATCAATAAAAGCATCCAAACACAGAGGCATAAAAACATATTTCACAGGGAAACTTGAAATATAGAAAATTTTTAATGGTTCCATATGAATTACGGATTTCACCATCACAGTGATAGCCCACACACTATTCTAACAATTGCA
Organism: Lissotriton vulgaris; assembly: GCF_964263255.1. Taxonomy (NCBI): domain Eukaryota; kingdom Metazoa; phylum Chordata; class Amphibia; order Caudata; family Salamandridae; genus Lissotriton; species Lissotriton vulgaris. The sequence continues at coordinate 710,049,520 of NC_141694.1, forward strand.
CACCACAATACACAGTACGTAGTACACAAGTATCATAGTGCAAACATATGTCCAAGTATTAAAATAGACATTGCAAAACACATTCTAACAGTTGCACATCCTAGATTATGCATTCCAATATACAGAAGTAATTCACAGTCCTAGGGAGACTTTTCAACACAAATAAGTAATTACACACTCCTCAGTACAAATACACATTATCTAGTGCACAATAATTACACGTTTTCGTACACAATATTTATTACATACCACTCCATAAGACATAATACTCACACAAGTACTCACTATAAAGCATGCGCTGTAGTCGTTGTAGGTGTTTGGCTGGGATTCCTGCGCCAACACCCTCGCCCCCCTCAAGAAACCCTCCAACAGCCACGCCAGCAAGAGAGCCACCTGCTTCACCAACCAGCTCCAGACCTCCAAACGCGCATGCCGGAAACTGGAGAAAATATGGCTCCACAAACGCACACCGGACAACCACGCAGCCCACAAGGACGCCACCCGCAGACATCACCACCTCATCAGATTAGCCAAGAGATCCTCCTTCAAAGATCGCTTGGATAACAACGCACACAACAGCAAAGAGCTCTTCAGCATCCTAAAGGAACTCTACAACCCCAGCGCCAACGGCATCCCGCCCTCACAAGAACTGTGCGACTCTCTAGCCATCTTCTTCCACCGCAAGATCGCTGACATCCACAACAGCTTCAACACCACAACCGCCCCAACTAAGCCAGACTCCACCTCCCCTGCGAACACCACCAGCGCCATCCGCCTGACCTCCTGGTCCAACGTCAATGACGACGAGACACGCAAGGTCATGAACTCAATCCACTCAGGATCTCCGTCAGACCCGTGCCCACACCACGTATTCAACAAAGCAGACGCAGCCATCTCACCCCAACTACGGAAGGTCATCAACATCTCCTTCAAAACAGCAACATTCCTGGAAATCTGGAAGCACGCCGAAATCAACGCTCTCCTCAAGAAGCCCAAGGTGGACCCAAGGACCTCAAGAACTTCCGGCCCATCTCCCTTCTCCCGTTCCCGGCAAAGGTCATCAAGAAAATCATCAACAGGCAATTGGCTCGCCACCTGGAAGACAACATCATCTCTGACCCGTCCAGTCCGGATTCAGACGAAACCACAGCACCGAGACAGCCCTCATCGCCGCCACAGACAACATCAGGCGCCAACTAGACAACGGCGAAACATCAGCCCTCATCCTCCTGGATCTGTCACCTGCCTTCAACACGGTCTGCCATTGCACTCTAAAGAAATGCCTCCTAGAAGCCAGAATCCAAGAGAAGGCCCTTGACTGGACCACATCCTTCATCTCCAGCAGAACCCAGAGCGTCCGCCTCCCACCCTTCCGATCCGAAGCCACCGACATCATCTGCGGCGTCCCCCAAGGCTCATCCCTGAGCCCGACGCTGTTCAACATCTACATGGCCCCCTCGCACAAGTGGCCCACCAGCACGACCTCAACATCATCTCCTACGCCGATGACACCCAGCTCATCCTCTCCCTCACCAAGGACCCACACCCCACCAAAACCAACCTCCACGAGGGAATGAAGGCCTCGTTGACTGGATGAGGAGCAACCGTCTGAAGCTGAACTCGGACAGAACATAGGTACTCATCTTCGGACCCACCCCCTTAGCCTGGGACGACTCCTGGTGGCCAGCCACACTGGGAACAGCAGCAACACCCACCGACGATGGACGCAACCTAGGATTCATCCTCGACTCCTCCCTCTCCATGGCTACGCAGGTCAACGCCATTTCCTCCTCCTGCTACAACACCCTCTGCATGCTCCGCAGGATCTACAAGTGGATCCCGACTGAAACAAGAAGAACGGTGACACAGGCCCTCGTCAGCAGCAGACTGGACTACGGCAACGCACTCTACACAGGAATCCCAGCCAAACACCTACAACGACTAAAACGCATCCAAAACGCCTCCCCCCGACTAATCGTCAGCGTCCCCCGCCGCAGCCACACCACCCCTCACCTGAGAGACCTACACTGGCTCCCCGTCGACAAGAGGATCACCTTCAAGCTCCTCACCCACGCACACAAAGCACTCCACAACGCCGGACCAGCCTACCTTAACAGCAGACTCAGCTTCTACACCCCCACCCGCCAGCTCCGCTCCGCCAGACTCGCCCTCGCCGCTGTCCCCAGCATCCAAGGAATGACCTCCGGCAGCAGATCCTTCTCCTACCTCGCTGCCAAGACCTGGAACACCCTACCTACCCACATACGACAGACCCAAGACCTACTCAAGACCTGGCTCTTCGAGCAGTAGCAGCACCCCCTCCCCTCAGCGCCTTGAGACCCTCACGGGTAAGTAGCGCGCTCTACAAGTACTCTGATGATGATGATGATGATTAAAGCATAATAGTACACAGTAACGTATATTTGAAAAAATAATACTAAAACAAAACCATAAAAATATATTTGTCTAGAGTCATCTCCAGCTACATAAATACTAATGCCTCTTACATGAAAAACAACGAACTCAAAGTTGCCATCAAAACTCAGAAAAAGGTTGCTGACCCAGAAAGATACATATAAATGTTTCATTATATATGAGCTAAACTGTTGTACCGGCATACAAATTAAATCATAAAAGGATATATAGTTTGTTTCAAAATTGATAAAAGAAATCTCACAGAGAAATGAAAAGCAAAACAAAATTACAAAGAAATCTCTAGTCACTTATTCCACAAAATGATCAAACAACCCAAAGGTATTAAAAATAATTATCAATCCATTGAATAAGGGCAACTGAGAAAACCAGAAATACGCATTCACAAAAACAATGCAATACTCATAAATCAAAATGGAAATATATATTCTTTTCACCTAGAACAATTACATGAGGCATTTTAGTAAAAAAATGGTTTTAAGCAATTTAATGAAAAATACAAAAGGATCCACCTACTTATCTGAAAGGTGTTTAAGACAAAAATAATTACAGGGCAGTATAAATAAAGCTATGCATGTCCATAATTTATTGTCGACCTATGCAAAAAAACTAAAGATGTACGTTATTGCTTAAGTAGTTTGTCCAAAGGAATTCGGAAAAAAAGGAATGCAAAGTATCAAAATAAGTTGTAAAATATTTGGAGGAAAATGGGGACATGCCAGTAACAGAGGGACATGTTTTTGCTGAAGAAAAGTATAAAAGGACAATTTATTTTACACTCTTCATGATAATGAAAGACGTTATGAAATTATTTGTTCATTAAAACATTTCTACAGGCATTGTAACTATACAAAATATAGTGATAGTTGTAAGAAACTGAATTGAAAAGCAGAAAAGAACAGTACTGCAATAAAACGTATTACCACTTGTGACATTAAAAATAAGTCACACTGCAAATGAAACATGTATTAAACAGTATCACAAGTCAACTAAGAAGCAAAAAATAAAAAAAAACTTCAAAATATGGATGAGACATGAAAACTGAATTTTGCTCAGTTAAAGGGACATTCAATTCCTTCTTCAATAAATCCAAAATTAAATAGTATTGTATCACATATGCATGATTGGAGCAAATTGTATTGAAACAAATAGATTAATACGAGAAATCTGCTGTGCCTAAAGAGCAGCATTTCACCTTTAAAATAACACGTAGTGAAAAGTTACGGAAAACGAAGTACAGGAAAATCAAAATGAAATTGTCTACATTTTCCTCAGGAAAAAATGAAAACTCTGCAAGTAATGCTAATATGGTATGCAATAAAAACGTGGATCATTGCCAAAAAATAATACATTTGACAAATAGAAAATAAATTAATAAATGCATGACAATATCATTTAAATTTACTCATAACACTTGTCTATCTTGCAGAAGCACTTTTTTATCAGTCACAAGTTTTCCTTTCAGGAGAACTTACAACACAAACAATCATAAATTGTACAACTTTGCTTTACATATGTTACAGATGGATAATACACATTTATAGTGAAGCAAACTGTTGCAAATACTGTTAACAACAAATGTCAGGCACATTAGTGTTCTACACGAACTATACTTAACAATATGGTAGTTTATGTTTTCACAGAAGCTCTTCCAAACATCAATGTATCTAAAAACATAGTAATACAAACTGTAAGTGGTATATCAGTGTATCAACCTGTGTACGGTCAGTGTTAAGATTCAATAGTAAAAATATCCTTAGATAAAAAGAACTACCCCAACTCATAAGCAAGAGCACACCATGTTACACTTCATAATACCAGAATATAATCTTGTTACTCCATGCACCTCTCCACTGCATGTGTTTCATCCCCTCCTCTTCCCCTAACCAAGCTCCTTCATCTGTTTTTTCCCCTATCCGATCCAGACCTCCTTACCTGGGCTGGTCTTATCTCTCCCTGCATCTTCATCTTCCGCAAAAGGCAACTTATTGGCCTTATCTCCTCTTTTACCTCTCCCATTAAACACTCTAAACTCCTTGGTCTAGCCTAATGACCCTCCCTCACTTACACTCTGTTTCCATGTTCCCGACCACTCGCACATCTGCCAATTATCTCTAGCTTTCTCCTACAAGTTATATCCCATTATGAATCTCAAAAGCACATCTTCATTGACTCCCCTCCACCTTCCCTCATGCATGCAACCAGAAGCTACAACTAACATAGAAAACGGCGATATGGACTAGCTACAATCCTCGTGCATGTCCCTCTTCCTTCCCCCAAACCTAGTAAAGTCACTCCTTAGTCTACTGCAGCAACCACGAGAATCATGCAGTAGGTCATAGTTAATGCTAACAGCTTCTGCTGCCACACCTGAAGGTACAACATGAGCTAGAGCTCAAGTTACAACTTAAACTACAAGAATATCATCTTGATCAATTTGAGGTACCAACAGGACCAATTTCAGTTTGAGGAAGTGTAATTTAATATAGCTACTGACATGGATAAACAAGCATAAACACATCAGCGCCATCACCAGAGGAGCCAACAATCATCGGCATATCCTTAGGAGACTAAAACCTTTCCTCTCTGCAGATGACATCATAACTGCGACTCAGGCACTTGTGCTTCTGAAACTGGAGTATGGTAGTGCTACCCTAGTGGGCCTCCAGAAAACCTCACTTGCTCCTCTTAAACCCACTCTTAATTCAGCAGCCAGGCTCATCATCAGATCTAAAAAAAGTGATCACATCACCCCTGACCTACTGGCGCTAAATTAGGTGCCACTTGAGGCCAGGATGCTTCTCAACATCGCTTGTATGACTCATAAAGTGCTGCACCACAATACCCCTTCCTATCTGGCCTAGAAACTGACCCTTTCGGGTGGCACAGATCCTCCAGAAGTATGAGTTCCTTATTGCTCAAGCCACAACAATTCAAGAAAAATAAAACATTCTACTGTTCCTTTTCTGGAATGGCCCCATATATCTGGAACTCTCTCCCCACCGAGATTAGATGTAAAGCATCCACATTACTCTTCAAGAGAGAAGTAAAAAAAATCCTATCCAACAAATTTCTCTGTCACTCAAGACTTGTCCACATCCCCACAATATTCATGGAGCTTTTTAAAAATAAATTCACTGCAACTTCTTCCTGGAAAGTTCAGCGTGATCAGTCAAGCGGGTTCTGAGAAAAAGGGAGAGTCCCAAAACACGTTTTGAGACATTAATTTTTTCATGGGTAATATAGACACACCTACAGCTAAAACCACCAAATTTGGTCGAAAGCTAGATCATGGACCAGAAAGAGTGCTTTTGTGATTTTGTGTAAATATGTTCAGTAGTTTTGAGCAATACATGCTAAAACAAATTGTATATTTCATGCCACAGCGCTCTACAGATCTGAAGATCTCGTGATGTGATCTGATTAGCTATCACTACATCAACAACAATGTAGCAGCAGCCAACATAGGGCTTGGGACTCAGTCCTGAGGTCTAATAATAGTGAAAAAATACATAAGGGGGAGGGTAGGTAAACAACACCTTAGGCCAAAAAGTGTATTTTTTATTTTTTTGCAAATTTGTAGAGGGTTTGCAGGTGGGCCAGGGCCTGGGGTGGAGAGTGCTTAACATTTATAGAGGAAGAGTGCAATGAGCATGAAACGCGTCCGGCGTGAATTGACAGGCATGCTGTAAACTGGATCCACCCGCCGATCCGGCTTTTACCTCATGAAGGTTGCTTCAGTGGATGTCAGAGTGCATCTCCAACTGGTGGGAACCTTGGAGCTTATATATATATATATATATATATATATATATATATATATATATATATATATATATATATATATATGAAATGAAGGCTCCTCCTCAGCTCGCTCTGCGCTCGCAGACACCGCCTCCACGCCAGCAGAAATGAGGAACGGACCAACAAAGTCAGCAAAAAGATGTTTTTATTTTTCCAACAGAACCAGCGACGCGTTTCGAGCGAAAAGCCCTTGTTCACGCTGCAACATGTTTAGAATAGTACTGCTTTTTTATACTCATAGTGATGCTAATACCACCCCCACCAAGGTCACGTGTTTGTAATAAATAGTGAAGAAATACTATCGGTGGTAACATTTCCTATTTGCTCATGATACATCAAGAAAATACAATTACTGGTTAAATCCAAGTAATAACACAATCACAAGATAGAGCTGGTAGAAAACAGGCCACAATATCACTCAATGTGAACATTTCAAAATGCCATCAAAATAGATTCAACGGGCCATGGTAAACCTGATATGTTGCAAAATGTGCAAATATATATAACATAGCAGCGAAAGTTAAAGTGCAAAAAGTGTATAAAAAAGTGCATAAGTGAAGGAGTTTCAAGAAGTGCAAAAATGCAAGGATAAGCCGCATTACCATCAGAACAGAGATACCTGATACTTATTGTTAATCTACACTCATAATATACTGAGTTCATAATAGACTGTATTATTAAATAAAAGGTTCTCTAAAAATTACAAATGGTAAAATTCTATATCAAAAAGGTTAAAAATGAGAATATGTAAAAATAATACCATATTTCATATATATACACTCTTACATATCAAAAACCACTATACAATACAAAACCTATACAAAAGGTAGAAAAAGTTTCATCTGGTTTCCATATCTCATATATATACACACATACACACACACATATATATATGTATCAAAATCAACTGTACAATACAAAACCTATATAAAAAAGTAGATAGAAAATATTTCATCTGGTTTTAGAATAATACAGTTCAAATATAGCAAAAGGAGGTGTGCATAAGAAAAATGCATGTAAGATATAAAATGTCAGATACAAAAACGCTTAAACACCACTTTTTTGTAAATCGGTACAATGTGAAATATATGTTATCAGCTATGTGGGTAATAGGATACAGTGTAACTCCTAATAGGAAGCCTACCTAGGAGAACAAGGACCACACATATAAGAAGACTGGATAAAGACAGATAGCTCAGATAATTTGCTGCCTAAAGAATATTTACAGAAAATGGTGCATTTCTTCAATGTTGTTGAGCCCATTAGGCCAACGGCTATCGAGCTCGAGAATGAATCTGGACTCCAGTTTTCTAAGCTGTAGTTCATGTTCACCCCCTCTTTTTAAGTATGGTACTGCCCCAATAACAAAGTAACTGAGGCAATTCAGATCATTGTTGTGTACCCGTTTAAAATGCCGGGCGACCGGGTAAGATGGGTCACTGTGTAGTATAGCCCGCAAATGCTGTAGTATCCGGACGTGCACCTGGAGCTTAGTGCTGCCAACATATCTAAGCCCACAGGTGCACGTCAGGACATAAACAGCATGATCTGTCTTACAAGTATAGTTACCAGTAATCGGTTTGGCGACTGTACAGAAAGGGGTGGAATAGTGTGTGGTGGTAGTACCGAATTTACAAGCTCGGCAACTAGAGCATTTGTAGAATCCTCTGGTAGGACGTAACCAAGGTTTTATATATATATATATATATATATATCCAAGCTACAAACATCCCAGGATCCTTGGTCCATCAAGAAAGTAGCACACGCAGGGGGTAGTTCCACAAAAGATTTATTGCGGGAACTTAACAGCAACGACGCGTTTCGCCTTAGGGCTTTGTCAAATTGTGTAGAGAGCCGAGGCGCCCGTCTGCTTAAAAAGACGTCATACAATGTAAACAAAAGCAAGGTAGGACTGTGAAATAAGTCTCACACATGGCCGCCATCTTAAGACGATCTGATATACCCCATAAAAGCCATAAATGCAACTATGTTAAATAACATTGTCCAGTTTGCATAACGGAGTTATAACTAATTACATTGATTAACAATTGTGTTAAAAAATGAAGAATATAAAGCTCAATATGAGCAACCACAGTCGGAACATTGCAATGGAAACTGATCGTGCCCTAGATGGGCATAGCAATTATTACAAGAGTGGAGCGTGGGAACAATACCATTTAGTGTATAAAAGATCCGAATTACCGTGTTGTAATGTGGTAAAACCTAAGCGGTTATATACTGCCACATGTATATACCCAATGCTTGCAGCAATAAATAAAGTGCGTTGTGCATATATAAAGAGCTCAAATGCTCATACTATTGTAAAAAGTGACCACACTCAAACTGTATCTTGTGGTCACTTTTTACAATAGTATGAGCATTTGAGCTCTTTATATATGCACAACGCACTTTATTTATTCCACATTACAACACGGTAATTCGGATCTTTTATACACTAAGGGCCCGATGTAGGTAAATCCCATTTACCGATTTAGAAATACCGAATCTTACCGATTCGGTATTTCAAAATCGGTAAATGGGATGTAGGTCCCAACATCTGGATTCGTTAGCGAATCCTTAACAATTCTTTAATTACTGATTCGGTAAATACCGAATCGGTAATGCCCATTCATTCCTATGGGCTTTGAAGCCCATAGGAATGATTAGGCATTACCGATTCGGTATTTACCGAATCGGTAATTGAAGAATTCACAAGGGTGCAGGGGATGTCACTTTGACACCCTCTAGCACCCCCAAAACGGGCATGTGTGCAATGTGGCACACAGACATGCCCTAAGGGCACGTCTGTCTGTCACATGGCACATGTGTACATGCACAGATGTGCATGTACACAGGAATCGGTATTTTACCATGGATTTGTATTCCATGGTAAAATACCGATTCTGTAAGCCATGTGCCAAAGGTACATTTTCTACCTACATTGCTTTTTCGGTAATTTTAACGAATCGGTAAATATTACCGAATCGGTAATTATTTTACCGATTCGGTACATATTACCGAATCGGTAAATATACCGATTCGGTAATGATACCGATTCGGTAAAATTACCGAAAATGTGCCCCTACATCTCGGTAGCCCTTTACCGATCGGAAACGGCCGAAAATCGGTATTTTCGGCCGATTCGGATCGGTAAAGGGCTACCTACATCGAGCCCTGAATGTTAGAACAAGATATTATCCACAAAACGGGACATATTCTCCGTAAGACAGCCAATGGACGAGATAATGGGGCGGCCTGGCGGACATTCCATATTTTTGTGTAACTTGGGGAGGTGGTAGAAGGTGGGGATCATAGGATAGTTGTTCCGCAAAAAAAGATGTTCATCTTTGCCCAGCATCTGAAGGTTGTACCACTTCTGGATAAGTGTCTCATATTCTGTTATGCTCTGTTGATACATTGCAGTGGTACACTTTGCATAGAATTTTTCATCTGAAAATTGCCTCAGTGCTTCACCTACATATTGGTCCCTGCTCATTAGGACCACATTCCCCCCTTTGTCCGAGGGTTTCACCATGATGGTTTTGTCGCTCATCAGGTTTTTTATGGCCATTCGTTGTTGGTCAGTGATGTTGTTCTTTTCGGCACGGTGATCCGCTTTTCTATACTGCTTGAGGTCATTTTTCATGGCCTCCGTAAACACATCCACAGCATCCCATGGCGATTGTGGCACGAAAACGGAGGTAGGTCTAAACATACTTTCCTCCGTTTCCTGCTCTACCCCTTGTAGTATTGCTCGCTGAGCGATATTCAGTCGACTGGTGTCAGATTCCTGTTCCAACCGTAGGTCCTCAAGGGTCTCGATCACAGGTAAATCTCTACTACTAAGGGCATCTGTCGCCGTCATCCTCGCCCCCTTCGTATTGCGGTCTTTCATGTGAGGGCGTAATTTGAAATGCTTGTAGAGTTTAAGCTTTCTGGTAAAGCAGAACAAGTCTATCCGTGTTTGCGTGTATTCTAGATTGTTGGTGGGGCAGAATGTTAAGCCCAGGCTGAGTACTTCAGTTTCTATAGCAGTTAGTTTTTTCTCGGTGAGATTCACAACTGTTAAGTTGACCGAGTCTCCTGGGGCATCGCGCCCGCTTGTTATTGCTTTTTGTTCGTGCTGCGATTGGTCCAGCGGGAGGTTTTTACACTTCCTCTGCCTCCTCTGCCCACCGCCTGACCTCCTCGTCCTCCTGGTCCTCCTGACCCCCCTGCTGCTGTTGCTCCTGCATCCGGTGGTTTGTTCTTCCCATCGCGCAGCCAGGACTTTTTGATGATTTCGAACTCCTCCTGAAAAGGGGTTCTTTTGGGTCGGGCACCTTGGGCGGTGTTTTGTTTCCCTGTGCCACCAGGTCTTTGTTGTTCGTCACTGGACTCATTCTCGGTATATATATAAATAAATAAATTATATATATATATATATATATATATATATATATATATATATATATATATATATATATATATATATATATATATATATATATATATATATATATATATATATATATATATATATATGTATGTATATATATAAACAATCCCCTTTCAGGCTTAGATAAATTATGCAAAAAGAAGCAAGGAACTCCCGGTAGTTCCTAGTTTAGGTGGAGAGCAGTTCCTATATAGAGCACCTTACACCTTACGACACCGAATATATTATCGATAGATACATCATTTTTAGATGGTTGGTGTTGTACCTTGTTGTTCAACTTCTGCCACTGGTGCCTGCCTCTTAGGGTAGCCACTCTCTTCACTTATGAAAATCGTGAAGGTTGCACGGTGGGAAGGAATAAAATCCATTTATTGCTTCCGTTCAGCAACACAGATAAAACAAATGATACATATCTACTTCACAGTCTTGGTCACATTTGGGAAAAAAGACATTTCTCTCGCTATAGTGTCCTTTCACTATTTCCACCCAAGTGCAGAGCATTCTAATATACATAATTCACATTTCTCAACCTTAGACAACCTTTCATTTTCAAGAGAACCTCTTATTCAAACTCACCATCTTTTTAATTTTTTTATTTTAAAAGCAGATTATCTTAATCATGTCCAACTAAACTTACAATGCATTCACTCGAGATGCCTGCGTTTCATACAATGGAGAGACTTCATTAAAAAAATAACATTTTATATTCACAATATCATAGCCAATTATTTATCTAATCTATATATCAAACTCACTGGTCAGCATGATTTGTGCCATGAATTGGAAGACAAGCAACCCACAACCAGTTTCTCCCTTGTTATGGGCTGATCAGCCGGGTATAGCTTGTTTCTAGTGACCCAGTCTGTACAGGGTCCAGGACTGGGCATACCCGTCTCACTTAGGGTGATATAATAAAGTGTACAAAGAGTGATGCTTTGATTAATCTTAGCCACTGGTAATTACTTGGAGCCTTATCCCGGTCCATTGATATTTTGCAGATCATGCCACCTAAGTTTCGTCCCGGCTATGTTTAAATCAGCTTGACCCTGCCCCTACATAAACAGTCTACCCCGAACTGCTAAGCCAGGTCCTCCCTGAACCAGAACACAAGCAATTCAGGACTGGTTTTGCCCTTGCCATGGGCTCATCAGTCTGGTATAGCTTGGTTTCAGGGGCACGGTGTGCACGGGTCCCACATCAGGGCGTACTCGTCCCTGTTAGGGCGACATGCTAAAGTATACAAAAAGTGATGGATGGAATGCAAGAATTAATCTCAGCCACTTGTAGTTACTCGGGCTGCATCCAAGTCTATCATTTTTTTGCACACCATGCCAACTCAGTTTGATCCCAGCTATATGGAAATCAGACTTGACTCTGCGTCAATGAGAACCATGAAGTCCAAACTGCCAAACCAGGTCCTCCCTGAACTGGAAGACAAGTAATGCACAGCTGATTTGCATATGGCTGGGTCCAATCTGTGGTGGCACAATGGGCAAAAAATTATGGATTGGGATGAGGCCCTGAATGATTACCAGTTTCTGAGATTAATTTAAGCATCCCATCCATCACCTGTTGTTGTTGCAGTTGATGCACTAAGTTCGATGCGTATGTCCAGATGTGGGTACCTTGCTCACTGTGCCACTGGAATCTAGCCATACCTGGCTGATGAGTCTTTATTGGGGCTAAACCGGTCCTAGGTCGCTTGTTTTCTGGTTCAAGTAAGACCTGGCTTGGCAATTAAGGCTGGACTGTTCCGATGAAGAGCAGGGTCAAGGTTAATTTGCATGTGGCTGATTTTAAGCTGAGGTGGCATGGTGGGTGAAAAACGATGGATTGGGATATGATATGATTTGGCTTTTATAAAGCGCGGCTTACACTCCATGGAGCATCTTGGCGCTAGTCATAACGTGTCACAGAGGAGAACATTGGGAAACTACATAACACCAGGTGAGGGGGAGAATTAGTGGATCTGAAAATAGTTTGTGAGGTGTAGGGGTTAAATTAGCGCTAGACAAAAGGTGTCAGAGGCATTAAAAATCCAGGTTTTAAGGGCCTTTCGAAACAGGTTCTCTGAGGGGATCAGACGCATGTGGGCTGGGAGCTTGTTCCAGGCTCTGGCTCCCAACACTCCTAGGGATTTTCCTCCTTTTGTAGTGAGTCTGAACCTGGGGACCACCAATAGGTTTAGGTTGGAAGATCTGAGTGAGCGGGAGGGAATATATCTTCCAAACCTTTGGGACAGATAGGTGGGGCCAGACTGGTGGTAAACTCTGAAAGTGATTAGTAAGATTTTGAATAACACTCTCTTGTGGATAGGTAGCCAGTGCAGGGTTCTAAGTGCTGCTGAGGCAGATGACTTCCTAGGTAGTCTCAGCACTAGGCGGGCGGCGGCGTTCTGAACCATCTGCAGTTTGTGCAGAACAGCTTTATTGGAGCCTGCATAAATGCTGTTACAATAATCCAGACGGGATGTGATGAGGGCCACTGCTACCGTCTTTCTAGCTGTCAGGGGGAGGAGGTCAAAGAACCTTCTGAGGCCCTTGATAATGTTGAAGCAGGACCCTGCCACAGTACCTGCTTGTTGTTTGAAAGATAGTGCTTCATCAAACCTTATGCCGAGGTTGCGGGCCGACTTGATGGTGTTCGGCGGGACTTCAGCGTCTTGGGGCCACCAGTGTTTAGGGGAGAAAAGATTGTCTTGGCCAAAAGGAAGGATTTCAGTTTTTCCTGAATTGCACTTGAGGTGGTGGGTTCTCATCCATTCAAAGGTTGCGGTGAGACAGTCTCTCAGATTTTCCTCTGCTATAGTCGTGTTGTTGTCCAGAACAAGGATGAGCTGAGTGTCATCAGCGTAGGATATCGTGCTGATGTTGAAGGATGTAATGAGCTCAATCAGAGGGGTCATGTAAAGGTTAAAAAGAATTGGGCTCAAGCTGGAGCCCTGTGGCACCCCTGTTTTTAGTGCTTTTTCGTCTGAACGGTGGCTTCCTAATATGGTAACTTGTTTCCTATGACTGAGGAAGTTTTTCAGCCATTTCAAGGCAGTTCCTGTTAGTCCCGATTCTGCCAGGCGGCCAATTAATACGGGGTGTGAGACCGTATCAAAGGCCCCCGATAGATCAAGCAGGATCAGGACGGCTTTTTTTCCTTGATCCATTGCTATCTTGAGAGTCTCCACTGTGTGTAGAAGAGCTGACTCCGTGGAGTGTTTAGCTCTGAAACCTGCCTGGCTGGGGTGTAGGAGGTGGTTATCCTCCAAATATCTGGTCAGCTGTTTGTTTACCGCCGCTTCTGTAAGTTTGAACAGCAGTGGAAGCAGTGAAATTGGGCGAAGGTTGGAGAGTGTAGTGGGGTCAGCTAGGGGCTTTTTCTGCAAAGGTTTTACGGCAGCAAGTTTCCATTCAGATGGAATGGCGGCAGTGGCCAGAGAGGAGTTGATGATAGCATTTATACTTGGATTGACCGTGTCCACTAAAGTGCGAAGCAGCAGAGGGGGGCACGGGTCAAAAGGGGAGCCTGACTTGATGGAGAGAATAGCTTGACGAGTTTCGTCGAGGCTGACAGGGGCAAATTTATTTAGCTGAGAATTCCTGTTGGTAGGTAGTGGGTTTTCATAAGAGAGGGGTTCTGGGGAATCTGGGAAGTCTTTGATAAGATTTAGAATTTTTTGTTCGAAGTAGTTTGCTATGGAGTTGCATAATGCAAGTGAGGGCGGAATCTCTTGTCTAAGGATTCTGGGGTTCATGAAGTCATCAACTATTTTGAAGATTTCTTTCTGTTTGTTGTTAGACAGATTGATGACTTCTAGAAAGTGATCTTTCTTAGCGCTTTTTATCATTGCGTGATATTGTTTTCTAGCAGTTTTATAGGCGAGAAGTTCAGTTGTGTCATAAGTGAGGCGCCATTTCTTTTCAAGGGTTCTGACCTCTGAGCGTTTGTCTTTTAGATGGGGGGAGAACCATGGGGCGGACTTTTTGTTCTGTTTTTTTCTCACTTTTTCTGAGTTTGGAGGACCACAGAAGTCTGTGATCCATTTACAGAAGTTGTTGTAGTCTGTTTCGGTACTTCCAGTCAGGGGCGGTTTTGAGTCCTCAGCAATGAGGTGCAGATTGGGGGAGTTCACAAGTTTTTTCCAGTCTCTCTGTATCTGGACGTCGATTTTTAGGTTGGCTGTGTTGGATCTTTTCTTATTAGTGGCCAGTTTGAAGGGGATCAGCCAATGATCGGTCCATGTTTGAACCAGGGGAGTTTCAACGGCTAGGGTTTTAATATTGGTACAGATGCAGTCTAAGATATGACCTGCTTTGTGTGTAGGCATTTTAGTCAATATTTCCAGCCCCAGGACATCAGTTAGATCACTGAGCCATATTGTGTTAGGGTCGTTGGGTTTATCGAGATGGAAATTTAGGTCGCCTAATACTGTGAAATTGGCGTATTTCAGAGTTAGAGTGCTGAGTGCCTCTTCAAAGCTTTTGGAAAAAACGTTCTGAGGTCCTGGAGGACGATAGATAAGAGCACCAGCAAAGGTGTTCTCCTCATTTATCTGGATACAGAAACCCATGCTTTCTGCCCCCCTTACGTCCGAGAGTTCGAACGTGGAGCATTTCATAAAGTCCCGGTGAATAATGGCTAAGCCACCCCCTCTCTGTTCTTGTCTATCGGTTCTCTGGATGAGGTAGCCTTGGGGGACGGTTTGGGCTATAATCGGGTTGCACCATGATTTTAGCCAAGTTTCCGTTACAAATAGCATGTCAATATCATTCTCCGTGATTAGGTCATGAACATGCGCCCCATTTCTGCATATTGACCTGGCATTGATCAAGGCTCCTCGGAGAGAGGTCGAGCCTTCCGTAGTGGATGACTGTTTCTCCGGGGTAAGGAGGGTTCTGCAAGTGTAACAGCATGATGGTCCTAACCACTTCTCAACGTCAATCATATTGTGACAATGAATATTATCCTGATTTAGGGAGAGAATCTTGTCTCTGGTAAGGGTAGGTATAAGATTAGTACATACCGTGGGTTGGACAGCGTGACAGGCCCTAGGCCCGGCCGTGACGGGATGCGGCCTGAGCGATTGCCAGGGGCTGAAGTTAACTCAAGCATTCCATCCATCACCTTGTGGTTGTTGCTGTTGAAGTTCTAAGTGCGACGGGTGTCCTGTGCTCACTGAGCCACTGGAATCAAGCTATACCTGGTTGATGAGCCCATATCAGGAAGAAATCAATCCCTTGTTACTTGTATTCCAGTTCAGGGAGATTCTGTCTTGGCAGTTGAGGCTAGACTGTTCCCATGAGGAGCAGGGTCAAGGCTGATTTGCATGTGTTGGGGTTCAAAATGAGGTGGCATGATGTACAAAAAAGATGGAATGGGATGAGACTCGAGTGATTACCAGTGGCTGAGATTCATTCAAGCATTCCATCCATCACCTTGTGGTTGTTGCTGTTGACAGCCTTCCACCTGATGCATTAAGCACATTATTGAGTTATTGGCCTTCTCATTCCCCTGAATATTTCAGAGGACATAATACAGGATTTGCAAGATGCAGAGAAAGTATCTATTCTCAACTACCTGCGAAAAGACTAAGGGGATTTTAGTTAGAGTTGTCCGCATGCTGTACATTTGGCTTTGCCTGAGCTTGTTTTTTTTTGCTGCCTTCTGTATCACTGACGCCAGGGCTAGCAGGTGTGGTGCCAGGCTTACTGAAGAGCAGGCTAGGATAGCAGCTGAAACATGTACCTGTCCCTAACCGGCTCTCATACCAGAAGTCCTTCTTTGTTGCAAAGATTTTTTTAGCCTGACTCAATAATGTATTATTTAACAACACTTCCCTCTTGATGAAAAATGTTAGCCAAGAGTACTTCCTTTTCAGAAGTATAATTACATGGTACTATTTCAAAATCCAGTTCTTTGAAATTGTTCTATTTCAGAGTGTATTCCTCATAAAAAGTGACACTCGCAAAGCCCGAATCTGCGAGCAGCATGCTTGTAATACCCACCCTGTCAGATGTACAGGGACCGCACTGCAAAATTGCCCATGACTTTTTCTATTTTTAATCACTCGCCTTTCCCTAGTCCTTTGGGTTTGACAACGCATCTATTCACCTGACTCAAAGAGATCTGAGCGAGCATGACAGTGACATCTTTGAAGTTTGAAGACATGAATAAGGGCGGAAGGGGAACCGAGGTAGCCGCTATTGTTGCAAAACTACTGCGTGAAAAGGGGGAAGAAGCTAAAAATGGACGCCGCTCCGCGTCCACCCACTCTGCAATTATTAAGCAGTGTTTCAGGGAAAATGAAAGCATTTAGTCAGACGCTTTAAGTGAATTAGCAGCGTTGGGAACAGAGAAGTAAAATGGTGAAGTGATTCTACCAGTGTGTGTGCATTGTCATTGTGTGAACACGCAGGCGGTGAGCATCGCTTATCAGAGGTTCACTTCTGGAAATCAGTGGTGTACTGACTCTCTTGGGTGTTTCAGTTTGACTTACATCTTAAAAACTGTTTTAAACTCTGTCAATTGGACATCATATTTCACTCATGACTAACTCTTTATTAGGAACAAGTTTGATTTTGATGACCTAATTTCTGCAAATTTAAGTTGCATGATATCTAACAATATCGAAATATGCCTAAAACTTTGGTAAAAAAACAGCTGAAATAGGTCTTATCTGGGGGCTCAACATCCTCAAAGTGGCACTGGCTAAAGAGAGTCAGAGACAGGGAAAGGAAGAGAGATTCCCTCAGGACAAAACGACAAAGGTGCGATAGAGGGAGAGAAAGATCACTTATCTAAGGAGGGTGTCTTGGTAGGTGGGGACCCTGAGCACTTGGTTGAACTTAGTGTTTTTTCACTGAGAGGTTCCAGAGACTGGAGGAGGCCTGGGACCAAATTACACGCAACCGCTGGCTGGCGCTATTTATGTCTGTGGTGGTAAATTAAAGTAGTGGTTGGTGCAAACACAGTGATTCGCTCTTAAATTGGCACTTATTGAGCTCACTTTATATTATACAGCCCTGTGTCTTAAATTAGCACTTGCAATACTCACTTTATGTCATACAGGTCTGTGTCTCTTACATTAGCCCTTACAGTGCTCACTTTATATCATACAGTCTTGTGTGTTAAATTATACTTCCAATATTCACTTTATATCATACAGCCCTGTGTCTTAAAATAGTCTTTCCCGTGCTCACTTTATATCATACGGCCCGTGTCTTAAATTAGCACTTCGATGTTTATTGTATGTCATACAACCATTTCTTAAATTAAGTCCTTCTAGTGCTCACTTTATATGATACAGCTGTGTCATAAATTGGTCCTTCCAGTGCTCACTTTATATCAAACAGCCCTATGTCTTAAATTAGTACTTCCAATATTCACATAATAATATACAGCCCTCTGTCTCACATTAGTCCATCCAGTGCTCACTTTATATCATACGTCCTGTCTGATGTTCTCTTTATATCATACAGCCCTGTGTCTTACATTAGTCCTTCCAGTGCTCCCTTTATATCATACGGCCCGTGTCTTAAATTAGCACTCCTGATGTTAATTTGAAACATACTTCAGGGTCTTAAATTAAGTCCTTCCATTTCTCACTTTATGTGATATAGCTGTGTCATAAATTGGCCCTTCCAGGGCTCACTTTATATCATACAGGCCTGTGTCCTAAATTAGCACTTCCAATGCTCACTTTATATCATACAGACCTGTGTCTTAAATTATCACTTTCAATGTTCACCTTCTATCACACGTACCTGTGTTTTAAATTAGTACTGTCAATATTCACTTCATATTATACAGCCCTCTGTCTTACATTAGTCCTTCCAATGCTCACTTTATATTATACGGCCATGTGTCTTAAATTAGCACTTCTGATGTTCACTATAGCTCATAAGTGTTAGACCTGGCACCATTGGCGTGGGTCTCCCTTCCATTTTTTGCTGTTGCATCTTATGTTTTTGCTGGTCTTAGATGCTTTTGGGCACTGTGCCACTACTGTTCAGTGCCACAGTGCAAGTGCTCCCTATGGTAAATTGATGTATGGATTAGTGAATCCATGATTGGCTTGATTGGTTTACTTGTCAGACCCTAGTACCGTGCACTGCATATGCCCAGGGCTTGTAACTCCAATGCTGCTGGTGGGTTTGCAGCACTGATTGTGCCACCCACTGGAGCAGCTTGTAAAGTGTGTCTCAGGCCTGCCATTGCAGGCCCTGTGTGCAGTCTGGTACTGCCATGTTGACTGGGCAAGGGCACCCAATTGCCAGTCCCTAAAGCTTCCCTTTTACACATATTAGTTACCCCTATGGTAGGCCCAAGAGCAGAGTGCATTGTAGGTAAAAGGTAGGACATGCCATGATGTGTGTGGCATGTCCTAATAGTGAATTACAGCCATTTTCGTTTTTTTCACTATTGCAAGGCTGCCTGTTCCCCATAGGCCAGAATGGGTAGTTAGATTATAACATCTTATAATCCTAACTGACTCAGGGAACTAGGTAGAAATTTGAGTTTAGTATGCCTGAACTCAGAATGATAAAATACATCTTTTAGTGAAGTTGGTTTTAACATTCTGCATTTGAAAATACAATTTATAGAAAGTAGGTATTTTCTTGCCTCTGCTAGGTTGTGTATTCCTTGTCTGGAGTTTGAGTGACAGGGGCTGGGCGATTCCAGGAGACAGGGTGAGTCAGCACAGAGCTGAAGAGAGAGATCTGCATGTAGATGGGAGGGAGGAGTTGCACCTGGGACCTGAATAGGGCTGCGCCTTCCCTCCACAATGCTGGCTCCACCTCCTGTGGTGCGTCTGATGTCCCTGGCCTACACTGTCAAAGGAAGAGAAGGAGTCCTGTAAACAAAGTGCTCCAGGACTGACCAGAACTGGTTTTGGCTCGGCAAAGGCCTCTCTGCCTTCAGAGAACAAAGGGCAAATGAGTATAAATATTGGGACCTAGACCCAAGAACTTTAGATCACTTCTGTGAATCAAGACGGACCTTGGCTGAGGAGAAGAACCAGGAAGCTGAAGGAGGAGACTACCCCTGTGCTGTGTGTTTGGGGGTTGGCCTGCGGTGGTTTGCCTCATTGCCAAAGAGAGGAGAAAAGAACTGAGTGTGCTTTCTATCAACTTGAAGAAGAATCTCCAAGGGCTTGAACCAGAGCTTGCCTCCTGCCTGAAGTCTCAGGGATACAAGACTTCACCAACCAGCTCCCCCCCTGAATTCCCTTGCTGGGAATTGAAGTTCCTGCTGTTGTGCTGAGCCTTCTGAGAGACTGTGTGCCGCTGGGAGCTGGAAGCGCGACACAACGATGAGAAGCGTGTCCCCGCTGCAACAGCTGTTGTCGCATTGCCGAGGAAACGAGCCACCACTGCCACTGTCATCATCACATCGCTGAAGCGTGGCGCATCACCAGAGAAGCGGGCCGCCGCCACAGAATTCCCCGTCGCATCACTGGAGAAGCCCGTCACAGGGCCTGTCGTGGCTCCAAAGATCATCGAGTCGCCACCCGGCCGTCGGGCATGCATGGATCACACCAACGTTGTTGCATCGCAACCAAAATGCCATTTTGTTGCATCGCACCAGAGAAGAGTATCGCATCGAGGTGCCATCTTGTCGCATCGCACTGGAGAGCAGTAAGAAACCGACGCATCAACTCCCCACACAGTAAGGAAGCGAGCATCAACTGTCCTGCGTGTAAGGAAATGACGCATCACCTTCCCTGCGACCCTTTTATTTTGTTTGCATTACGCATTTAAGGTACATTGAGAGTAAAGTGTCGCATTGCTACTTGAGAGAACTCAGTTATTTTATAAAATTTTAAAGTCTATTTTTTTTATATATCTTTTTATTGAAATACACATCAGCAAAACAGTACAGTGCAGATCATACATTACAGTACGCATGGGTGGATAGATACATTGACTTCATCATAGAGAGGAACATCATGGGGATATAGGGTCATCACGTTAAATACTTCGATGTGGTAAACAGATCTCCCCTCTATAAACATTCCACGGATTCCAGATACAGGACCATTTCCTAGGACCCCCCTTGCCAAATATACTGTTTTTTTTCTCTGAACATACACCAATCAATGTTCTTCCCCCAGGCTTCCAGAGTGGGTGGTTGAGCTGCCCCCCACAGTTGTGCGATGTTTCGTTTGGCCAAAATGAACCCCAATGTGACCCACTGCGTCTGAGAAGTGTTCAAGTTTGTGGGCTCCCAAATATTTAAAATACATCATCTCGCCTCCGGGCAGAGACACGTAACACCTCATTGATTGTGTCATGGATTTGGAGCCAGTAGGAGCTAATATGGTGCATTCCCAGATGGTGTGCATGAATGTTCTGGCGAGGCCGCAACCCTTTTTACATTCGCCTGTGTCAGACCACCCCATGTGCACTAACCGGGGCCCTGTTATGTAAATCCTATGAAGGACTTTAAGCTGAACCAGTCGCAAGCGTACAGGAATAGCCACCTCTTTAGGGGAAGATACCCCAGCTTGCCAATCTTCATCGTCTAGTTCTATCCCATCCTGTGTCCACTTGCCCGGCAGAATCCATAGAGGGTCTGCCACATGATTGATTAACTTTTTATATATTAACTAGCAGCCCGTCCCGACGTTGTCCGGGGATGAAATGTAATGCGTGCAATGTTTGTAATAGTAAATCCTAATTTATGTGGCGCCGAGTGAATTCCGCGGTTCGGAAAGCCACGCCCCTTTTTTTTAGGCCTGCCCCCTCTGACAATGCCGAGGCTCACAAATGAGTAAAGGTTTGCTTTTGTTAGCGCCGCAAGTACTGTGAGTGTTATCAGTAATGGAGCGTGAATGTGCGCGCACAGTGAAATCCGCGCACATTTATTTTGTGTTTTTTGTTTTGACCCAGGCCCCTCTGACAACGGTGACGGCCACAAAGGCGTGAATGTGGCACCGAGTGAATTCCGCGCTTTTGAAAGCTGCGCCCTTTTTTTTAGGCCAGCCCCCTCTGACAACGCCGAGGTTCACAAATGAGTAAAGCTTTGTTTTTGTTAGAGCGGCAAGTCGGCAAGTACTGTGAGTGTTGTCAGTAATGGAGCGTGAATGGGCGCGTACAGTGAAATCCGCTCCCATTTTTTATTTGTTTTTTGTTTTGGGCCATGCCCCTCTGACAACGGTGACGCCCACAAAGGAGTAATGTGAAGTGTAGTTTGAGACACCCATTGCTACTTTGACATGCCCATCACTGACAACAGAACGCCAACGCCCACAAGGGACTACTTTACCCATAAGGTTCTTTGACCTTTCTAATGTATATGGTGGCCAGCTGTATAGCCTATGTCCATCTGCTGTAACTCCCCTTTACAATGCTGTATTGGGTGTTGTGATTGGTGCTGTACTTCTTGAGATTACCCGCCTCAAAGGTTTCAGCTCTCTCTTTATAATAGTAGTATAGATGAGGTTGTTTTGTTGGGGAGGTGACCATCTAAAATTCTGTCTTCCAAGAGAGAGGCCTCCAGGGGATCAGAACCAAGATTGGAGTGAGTGTGAGACCTGTGCATAACAAAAATACTCGATGTCCGCAAGCTCATATTCGCTCTGAAGCGTACTGAAGGACTTGACCCCTTCTCTTCCCCAGATATCCTTGATAGCCGAGATACCGATCAGATCCCACCTATCGAAGCCCTTCGTTTTCCACAGATCGCCTAACTTCTCTGAATCCCAAAGTGCGATGGCTAAAGTTAATTTATGTCTCCAACCAAGTGAGTTGGTGGCGTTATGCCAAATTTGAGCAGAATGTTTCATTGGGCCCGTCAACACAAATCTTTTAGGTCAGGAATACAAAGCTCTGCTGTAAGTGCCCTCCGGAAGGAGCCATCTGTCCATGACGTAGCCCAGGTCGTCCGCACAACCATATGTACAATGATTGATGGCCGCCGATTGGGTTGCCCAATAATATTTCTTGATATCCGGGAGGCTGATGCCTCCGTCATACCAGTTTAACGTTATTTTGTTAAGGGCAATTCGGGGTCTACCATCCCATAATAAGTCCCACAGGCAGGTCCTCGATCCCCCTAAAGTAATGAGCTGGAACTAAATCTAAGGTGTTTTGTAGGGCATAGAGGAATCATGGTAAGGCCATAATTTGGAATAGGGCGGCCCTGCCCAGGAGTGAAATAGGGAGTGTCTTCCAACTAGCAATGTCACTTTTGAGTCTTCGAAGAGGGGGAAGAAGATTTTGGGCATAACGGACCAAGGGGTCAAGTGAGATCAAAATTCCCATGTGTTGATTTGTATTTGACAGTCCCGGGCGGAACAGGGGGTTCCCTGCTTAGTACAAATAGTAGTGATTTTCCCCAGTTGATGGCGAGTCCAGAGAATTTGCCGAAGATTGTGAGGACGTCTAGCAATACCATAAGGGATTTCTTAGGAGAGGCCAAATAAAGTAGTATGTCCTCTGCGTATAAAGATATGCGGTCCTCCCATCCGGGGGAACACCGTAGCCCCCTTATCATCGGTTCCCAACGGTTCCAAGCAGCAAAGGGTTCCAAGGCCAAGGAGAAAAGGAGAGGGGACAGTGGGCAATCCTGACAAGTTCCCCGACTAAGCAAAAATGTGGACGAAACGTTGTTATTTACCACCACTTGAGCCAGTGGTTCGGAATATAAAAGACACACCCAGTGGATATAATTCAGACCAAATCCCGACTTTGCTAAGACAGCCCATAAATAGGGCCACTCAATTTCATCGTGGACAATGGTTGCATCTAGTGACACGATCACAGCAAGTTCTCGAATGGTGTGGGCTCTATCCACCACCCCGTGAACTCTGCATAGGTTGAAGGCTGTATTTCTATGGGGCATAAAACCAGATTCATCAGGATGCACTAGGCCACTGATCACTTTCACCAGGCGGTTAGCTAATAGTTTGGCTAATATCTTAGGTTCTGCGTTTAGAAGTGAGATGGGCCTATACAAGGCACAGTCTGTTTTAGCCTTCCCTTCCTTATGTATAGTGGCAATGGTAGCTAATCTTTGCTCCCGGGGGAGCATTCCCGCTTCCCTTGATTTTTCAAACTTGGCTTTCAGATGGGGGCAAGTTTATCCGGCTTAAGTTTGTAAAGTTCAATGGGGAGTTCGTTAAGGCCCAGAGTTTTCCCGGAATCTAAAGAGCGGATCACTTGCGCAATCTCGTCAGCTGTAAGAGGGCTGTCCATAAAGTCTCGATCCTCCAGGGAGAGACAGGGGAGTTTAATATCCCGTAATACGTCTTGAGAGTCTGCTTCTGTGTGGGAGTTCAGTGACATGTAGGCCATTTGAAAATGGCCAGCAAACCTATCTACTTTATCCTGAGGCTCTTTGAGCGAGATGCCACCTTCTACTATAAGCTCTGGGACCAGCCTGATCGCCCATTCCTTTATGTCCAGCCACACTATGTGCTTCCCAGCCTTATCTCCCAGATTGTAAAGTCTGCCCTGCTGTTCCCTGCTGAGGGCCTTGGCCCTATCAGAGACTAAAGTTCTGTAATCATGCTGCTTCAGGTTCAGCAGATGGAGCTTCTCCGGCGTCACCCCAGATTCCAGGTCGCTTTCTAGCCTTTAAATATCAGCCTCAAGCTTGAGAACTTCCTTCTGCTTGTCTCTTTTGGAGCCAGATATTAGAGACAGTGCTGTGTCCCCGAATCACAGTCTTAAACGCTTCCCATAAGGTCTGGGAAGAAGACACAGACCCCACATTGTCAGAGAAATATTCGTCAGTGGTCTTTATGGATCTTAGGGTTGCGCAGATAAGCTCTGGCTTATGAGCAGATGGACCCAGAGGGGCGAGTGATCGGAGATACCCCTAGCTAAGGTTTTGATTTTGTTTATATAGGTGCCTTGTGCAGCATAAACAAGACAATAGTCTAAACGGGAGAGACTGTGGTGTGCCCCAGAGTGAAAGGCGTTTTGTATCTGGTCTGGATGGTATTCTCTCCATCCATCAACCAGCCCCATTGCCTCAAGAAAGTCAGGCAACCACCGAGCCGATGGCCTCACCTCCGGGGAGGGGGATACATATCCAATGTACTTGAGACCACTGCATTAAAGTCACCCCCTATTACTAAGAGCCCCTCCGGAATGGTGAGCAGGACCGCACCCAAGTTAGTGAATGCTGTGCCCTGAAAGCCTGAAGGGGCATAGACGGACATGAGGGTAATAACCTGGCACTCCCACATCCTGGAGACACCAACGTATCTGCCTCGATCATCCGCCCACATGAAATTTGCTGCTAGTGGAAATGCATTTCTCATCATGATACCTACCCCCCTGGAACCCGAGGTGAACCCAGAATGTGCAACCATTTTATATTCCCCCTGTGCATCGCTTTACAAGGTTTCCAACCAGATGCGTTTCCTGGAGCAGAACTACATCTGGAGCATGCCTCTTAATGTACTGGAGAACAACGCTTCGTTTGATTTTGTCCCCTAACCCAGTAAGGTTTATGGAAGAAATCTTTGTAAATCTGCCCCATTGTTTGTTAATAAAGTGCCCTACAGTGTATTTTATTAATTGTAAATAAAAATGTTTAAATCTTGCTGTTCCATTGTTTCAATCTGAACCTCAGTAGTATTCTGTTTATCATGTATTAAGCTCTCTACTTGTTTTTACAGTGACATTTCTCTTCAATGTAGGTATTTTTCAAACCCAAATCCCTTAGTCATACTGAGGCTGCCACCCTGCCGTATGTTACTCTCACTGCCTGGGCAGCGCTGGTCAATACTTGTGGCCGGAATGAAAGCAAGTGTCTTGGGAAGCGGTAGGTAATTTGTGATGTGACGATCACTTTAATACCTTGATTTCATATTGTACGTTTTTATTGAAGTAACCAATATCTTCCTCAATGGAGCTTTTGTCAGCATATTGTTCAAGTGCCTCCGTATAATTGGTGACACCTTCAGCCAGTCTTGACTTGTAGCCACCTCCGGATTGTATTCTGGGAACTTTAGTTTCATTTTAGCTTTGTAGGTGTCTGTAAGCTGGAATTTATTTAGCAGAGTACTAAATACCAAAACTGGTTGAAGGTACATATCTCTTTTTTTAACAGGGTGAATTGTTTGAAACATGGATGAATAGAAAAGAGACAAATATAGTACAGAACATTTCACTATTCGAATACTCATGAAATTGGGCTGGACGATATTAAAATCTGACCCAGTGATTGGTGAGAGATTACCCTGTAGACCATCTGTCATTTTTAGAAAGGTGATATCACTAAGGAGTAGTTTAGTGAAAAGTGAATTATGTTACTAGAATACTTGGGTGTCATGGCTAAAAGGGAAAACAGGTTTTTATTTCTGTAAAAAGATTAAAGCATGTAAACATGGAGTTAATACCATCATCATTTGTTACTGCTCCTCTTTATCACAGACTGTGAACCCTTCATTGCCTGTTTATACCTGTTTCTTTTTGTATTACCCCCCCATGGTGCAATTGTCCTGGAAACTGTGATTAATCCTGTTTTTTTTATTTTTTACCCCTAGTTGTTGACAATTGTGTATTTATGTCCTTCCTTCCGTCCTATTGTAAAGCGCTCTGATATCCCTCGGGATCTTGTTCGCGCTAAATAAAACTTTATAAATAAATAAATAAATAAATAAACCCAACAACCCTCCATCCCACTGCCCTGCACTCAGGGTTTAGAACTGCCCATAAAAACCTTGCAGAGTGCCTGTCGCCCCAGAGAAAAATTCAAAGAAAGAAAGAGGGGAAAAATAGTGTGCTCAGTGTCTCTGCCCCTAACCATGGTACTCGTAACACCCCTAATAGGCGGGTAGCTTAAGGCCATACGCAATCCTCAGCCCCTGCAATCAAACACTCATGCCCCACCCTCCCCGGCCCACCCTGCCACCATGTCCCAGTTACTCAGGTTCAGGCTGCCATGTTCCGAGTCTTTATCTCAAGGAGGTCGAGTGTCAGCATGTTCCTCGGCGTTGCGATCTGTTGGACCCTTTGCACCTTGATATTCGATCCACTCTGCCACTGCTTCCGGTTGGTCGAAGAACCACGCTCTTCTCTCCACCTCAACCCGGAGGCATGCTGGGAACAGCATCGAGTATTTCAGACCCCTTTCCCTCAGGTCGCGTTTCACAGAGAGGAATGAACGCCTCTGCTTCTGCACTCTTTGCTTGAAGTCCAGAAAGAAGAAAATGCCAGCGTTTTCGTAGCGAAGGGGGGCCCCTGCTCTGGAATTCTGGAGAATCACATCTCTGTCACGAAAGTTTAGGACTCGAGTCAGCATGTGTCGGTTTGGAACGGCCGCATGAGACCCTGTGAGTGTTTAAGGCAGAGGTCTTCAAACTTTTTGATGCTGGGACCCCCTTGTCAAACCTTTTTAGGCGTAAGGACCCCCTTCTGACAAAAGTTTCTAGAAACTGGTGCTCCTCATCAACAACTATCGACAACCATAAATGCGCCTGTTAAACCCGGCATCTTTTGGCATGTTTCCCCTGTTTTTTTCCTTTCTGACGTCCAAGTTTTGACTCTTTTTTTTCTGGTTTAGTGTCTCTGCGCTCTTACTCACTGCTGTTCAGTGTTAAAATGCAAGTGCTCCTATTGTAAATTGTATTATGGAATGGTGTTTCCATGATTGGCATGTTTGACTTACTAGTAAGTCCCTAGTAAAGTGCACTGAGGGTGCCAGGGCCTGTAAATCAAATGCTGCTGGTGGGCCTGTAGCACTGATTGTGACAATCATTAAAGGAGCCCTGAAAAGGGTTTCCAGACCTGCTACTGCAATGTGTGCATGCAGTTTGTAACTGCCATGTTGATCTGGCAAGTGCAACCACTTGCCAGGCCCTATTCTTCAATTTTCTTACATGTAAGTCACCCCTAAGGTAGGCCCAAGGTACCCCTGTGGGCAGGGTGCCATGTATATTAAAGTTAGGACATGTACTGGTGAGTGTGACATGTCCTGGCAGTGAATTACAGTGTGTTTCATGTTTCACTATGGAAAGACTATTTGTCCCATAGGATAGAATGGGAGTTTACTTATAACATCTTACAAGCATATATTCCCATTGGGACAAGATAGAGAAATGTGTTTAGTATCCCTGAACTCAGAATATAAAAATGTATCTTTTAGTAAAGATGATTTTTATGTTCTGTGTTTGGCAATACCACTTTTAGAAAGTAGGTATTTTGTTGCTTAGCCATCCTGTGTCTCTCTGCTGGGTTTCTGGATTGACTGTCTGGCTTTGGAGTGACATGGGCTGGGGTTATGCATTTTCATCAGACAGCCACTGGGGGGGTCAAGGTGTGTCCAGCCTTTCCTGGATGAGTCAGGGCTGTGCTAAATAGACCTGGGATGTATTTATAGTAGTAGGAGGATATTTCCTGGCACCTGAATGGGCCTGGTCTGCCTTGGACAATACTGTCACCACCTCCTGCCAGGGAGCTGGGCCATAGAGGATGGAACTGATTTGGGTTTGGCACAGACATTCTTTGCTCAAAAGCACAAAGAGAAACTGAGTATAAATATTGGGGCCCATACCCCAGAACTTTAGAACTCGCTGGAATCAAGGAACCTGCCAAGAAGAAGAGCTGGAAGAACTGCCAAGAGGAGTACTGCCCCTTTGCTGTGTTGTTGCTTTGTTGGGTTGGCCTGCAGTTGCTGCTTCTGCCTTGGGCACTGAAAGGACTGCACTAAACTTTCTTTACTTGTTGCTGAGTATCTCCAAGGGCTTGAAGTAGAGCCTGCCTCCTGTTCTGAAGTCAAAGGGACTGCAAAGACTTCACATACCTCTGGGTACCGCCTCTGGAACCGTGGATTCAGTTGCCATAGAGGGGTGAAAGCAACCGACTCCATCACCGACTCTGAGGTTAGCTCTGTCGCTGGCTCCGTGTCCTGAAGGCACCGCAGAGGGCACTGCTGCATCTCACACAGCAACCCTGGCTTGGGGACACTGCTTGCAAGTCTTCGACACACTGTCCCGTCCCACACCACAGTCTGGACTGACCAACACCAGCTCCCCGCAACTGGCACTATCACCTGCACCGTGATCTGTCAGCACAGCAAAGAGCACCGTCTTCACTCTGCACCTCAGCTCTGGTCTCATTGATGTCGCTGGATGACAGTCACTGGGCCGAACAAATCTTTGTCATCACAAAGAGCCAGACTTCTCCCAAGCATCCTTAACACTTGCAGATTACCTGATAAGGCACATTTGCCTTTTTCATTCAGGCAGGCAAAGCAGCTGATAATGATCTAAATTAGCCTTCCCATGGTAGGAGGGCTGTCTTTTTGGAGGGACAAGTGAAGCTGGGG
Source organism: Lissotriton vulgaris (assembly GCF_964263255.1). Classification (NCBI taxonomy): domain Eukaryota; kingdom Metazoa; phylum Chordata; class Amphibia; order Caudata; family Salamandridae; genus Lissotriton; species Lissotriton vulgaris. The sequence goes on from NC_141694.1 coordinate 710,078,471, forward strand.
AATCTGCGACCGCCTTCACAAGACTCCACAACCCCACTGGGGGTCGCACCCCACAGATTGAAGACCTCTGCCTTATGGTAATGCAAGTTACAAGCTATAGCAAATGGTTTATCAACCTCCTGCACCAAAAGTAGAAGTAATCTACCCTACTATCAAAACGTGTGGGGTTAGAATTGTAATTACACACTTCATTGCGTTCAATGGGAGAAGAGCGAGAGTCAGAGAATCTGCTTACACGTTTTATGCAATAGTATTTTAATCATGTGTGCTGGTTTTAACAAAACTTTCCAGGGCTTTAAGTGGGATGAAAAAACTGAAGGAGGGGTCTCTCAAAGGGTTGTGGCCAATGTAATTAACGGTGTGGCTTAAAAACACAAGCTACAAATCTGTGCTTAGCATAGTGTGCCACCCAACTTGTATTTTGCTGTTTCTGTCATTGCATCCAGATATATAATACAACAAGTAACATCATACCTACAACAAGTTAGGACTATTGGCTTTGTCAATGGTTGTTAGTTGCATAAGATAAATAAGCAGCAACTCTGGCTTGATGTATTTAATATTGAAAAAGCTTCCACTTAAAGCCCTGTTAACACCACAACAATGTTGCTGCTCCTGAGTCTCGAAAAGAGAAGGGAAATCCAGAGAGAGCATGACTCTCTTTAAAGGATTTCCCTTCCCCTACAACGCTCACCTGGCATGACGTCATGCCGTAACTTTTCCACTAGTGAGAAGTGAGTAGTGTGAGCAGTGTACATCCATGTGCTCACCTGGCATGTCATGCTGTAACCTCTCCACTAGTGAGAAGTGAGTAGTGTGAGCAGCGCACATCGATGTGCTCACGTGGCATGACGTCATGCTGGAACTTCTCCACTAGTGAGAAGTGAGTAGTGTGAGCTGCTCACATCGATGTGCTCACCTGGCATGACGTCATGCCGTAACTTCTCTAATAGTGAGAAGTGAGCAGTGTGAGCAGCGCACATCAGTGTGCCTGCTGTCACTGCAGTCTGGAAAAAAACAAACCGCCTGTGCCAGGGCACAAAACAGAGCCTGATAGAAACCCGTTTCGAGGCACCGGTGAGAACTGGCCCACTTAAAGTCCTGCTTATCTTACCAAAACCAGGACGCAAGGGGTACATTTCTGAAGTAGGTAAAAGAAAACTGAAGAGATGTATTGACTATAGGAGCGTTGTTTCCCTGTGCAAAGTAAATGTTACAAGCAATCTGTGACGCAGTATGAAATGCTTTTATCATGAAGGTTTTACCATAAACTTAATTTTGCCCTCTGCACTATAGTAATATACTTGTGAATACGCATTTATTAGTACAGTTGTTCTAAATAACCTGTTATTGGGCTGCATTTGTTTTCACAACTATGACAGAAACAAATACATTCTACATTTTATAGATAAGATTGCCGTTTATATTTAATTGTAATCCAGAATTGAGAAAACTGGATTATAAAAACGACAATAATGTACATGCGTCTATTGAGCAAACTGCTGCTCTTTTCTGTTTAACCCCTTCGCTGCGGCGGCTATTCCGCCGCAGCGCTAAGGGGGTAGGGCGGCCACGCGGCGGTCACGTGCTTGTGAAGGAACCGCTCCGTCACGGCTCGCGGGTGAGCTGTGCTCGTGACGGAACGGTTCTGTCACGAACGCGCCCGCTCAATGGAACGCGCCACGCAGGCGCGAAATCAGCGCCGCGCAGGCACGCCGAGCGGGCCGTGACGGAACCGTTCCGTCACGAGCACAGCTCACCCGAGGCTTGTGATGGAACGGTTCCGTCACAAGCATGCAAGGGGTTAAGGCACTGAATTTTTTGTAGCCCATTGAGAGGTGCATCAAAAGAAAAGGTGCTTGCAGTTGCACGCTGCTGTGAAATAACTTGGCTTGGTGTGGAGTCAATGTATTACAAATAACACCTTACATCAGATATTAATTTTAATCTTCTAGCACCACTGGTAACTGAAACTAATCTAAAAATACCATAGAAATCTCATTCACATAACTAAACTTGAAATGTTTCTTTAAATATCAATGAATGTAACGTATATAGGTAAACGTGTTTTCAAAAGTAATTAATTTCCTTTTTTATGAAAAATTACAAGGATCAACATACACTCGATATATATAATGCATTTTAAATTACATCTTGAAAATGAGGGGAATACATTTGTACACTCAAAGAGCTCAACGCATCTCCTTCCTTGATTTCTGTAAACTCTCAAATGTATTCCCCTCATTTTAACGCTGTACAAAAACAGAACATTCATTTTTCATTTCAGGAATCCTAAATTTAAAATGTATTATCCAATTCAAAGGGTTTCGGCCTCCCTCCCCCTTCCCAAGCCTCGTGTGTGTCAGTCTGCGCTGAGACAGCTTCCGGGGGACACACACAACCGCACCAGAGTATTTCACAGGTATTTAAAAGACCTTCCGCGTGTTAATGAGGCTTGATGTTTTTCACCCCTCGGTGAACTTATGGGTTGAGGCAAGCCACGCTCGGACAGATTCTGCGACCCCCTTCCCAGGACTCCACGACCCCCCCGGGGGTCGTGCCCCACAGATTGAAGACCTCTGGTTTAAGGATAAGGTCCTCGATAAATAGGTCTGGGGATTGCCCCTCAGCTTTCTCTGAAATTCCTAGGATGCAAAGATTATTGCGCCGAAGTCGACCTTCATAGTCATCCAACTTGAGATCCGCGAGAGTGCAAGAGTCCTGGAGCTCACCGACCTCCCTTTGTAGCTGCTAGACTTCGTCAACGAGACTAAAGGTCGTGATTTTTACCTGATTGACTTTTTCGTTAAGTTTTCCAAGATCGGCCCTCATAAGATTAACGTCAATTGCCACAGTATCCAAGGAAGTTTTTACTCCAGTAATGGCCCCCATGACATCCTTAAACGACAGCTCCAGGTCATCTTCCTCGGGGCTCCCTTTGACGGCATCTTCGGACAGTCGGCCCCGCTGAGCGTCCTTGGAAACTGTGTAGCGGTCCAGTTTGTTAGTTTGTTAGTTTGGACTGGTTTCGTCCCGCAGGATCCAGTGCTCAGGGTATGCTTCAAACCAGACTAGGGCACTCAGAGTGGGCCGAAGTGCCACCCCCAACAGTTCTTAATAGCTACGCCAGCCGGGTAGGACCGCAACAGCGATGTGCAGGCCCTTGACAGTTTCTCACACTTTCTGTTCCCCTCTCGGGGGGGGAATGGGCCCCTAAAAATCAGTCCCTGGCAGCTGTGGTCGCCCAGGGGGTCAAAACCACCAAGGGAGTCACAGTCTTCAGGGACAGCCGCTGTATGCACATCCAGCAGTCATCTTGTGCTGACCCCCGGGACACTCGCCTTGGCCCCTCCTGCCTGGAGTAGTTTGAATGAAAGCACAGGGGGGCTACTGCTCCCTCAAAGCCCCGCCTCTCCAGTGCCTCAATCGACCAATTGTTTACTGTGCAGGGTCTGTGACGAGGCAGATTATGTGGTAGATGTGGCTCCGATGGGGTCAGCCGGGGGAGGCCACAATAGTAAAATGCGCATCGCCGCCATTAGCCAACTGGCAGCGGATGAGTGCTGTGCCGGCCGCGAGGATTGCGCCCCACTGCCTCACCAGGAGTGTCGCGCAGCTTGGAACTCACCGCCGCCGCGGGTGTTAGGCACCTGGTAGTGGTTTTGTGATGGGGAGTTGCAGCGGCACCTTTGATCTTGCGGCGCCACCACGCAATGCGGTCAGACCGGCCAAGTCTCCCCTCCGACGTTCTTGTACAGTGCAGCGTTTAGTTGCTTGCTGCTGGGCGTCCAGTCACCGCCCCTGCCGCGGGTGGAAACACTTCTTTACTGCTCCGTTCCAGAGCTGCGGCGGGTCCTTTAGACCGCGGCGCCACCTCACAAAGGAGCCGGACCGGCCGGGCTTCTCCTCTGGTGTCCTGAGTACTGTGGGCTCCGGCTTCTGTGATTTTGGTAGGCCTCTATATTCCGGGGAAGATATCTTCCCCATCCGACCTGCGCGGCAAATCCGGGATGGCAGGTCGGGAACCGCTATTGTTCAGACCCCTGGGGCTGTCGTTGGGCGAGTCGGATGTTATTGCAAGATAGTCGTGGGGGAGGGACGGTCTCTGGAGCGAACACACTACGTGGCCATCTTCGATCCGCGCTTGGCCACGCCCCCTTAAAGTCTATTTTTGAGTACAGTATTGTCTATTTTTGTTGTTTGGTCTTGTGTTAAGTCTATATAAAAGTTCTTATTTTTATAATACAACCTGTGTGGTGTCCATCTGTAGTGTTGTCACTGTATTACTGTATGTGTTCACAAATGCTTAACACACTGCCTCTGAGATAAGCCTGGCTACTCGTGTCAAGCTACCAAGGGGGTGAGCAGGGGTTATTTTAGGAGTGTAGCCCCTTACCCTGACTAGACGCAAGGATCCCTATTAGTTAAAGGTACCTACCTCTGCCAACTAGAGACCCCCAAATCTAACAATATGGCCCTGTTTCTTACATTAGTCCTTCCAGTGCTCACTTTATATCATACAGTATGTGTCTTAAATTAGCGCTTTGAATGTTCATCTTATATCACACATCCCTGTGTCTTAAATTAGCACTTCCAAACTTCACGTTATATCATACAGACCTGTGACTTAAGTTAGTCCTTGGAGTGCTCATTTTATGTGATACTGCCCTGTGTCTTATTTTAGCACTTGCAGTGCTCACTTCAGGTGATACATACAGCACCTGGCCTTCCAAACATATAGAAAGAACAAACCTCTTTCAATGGGTTTAAGATAGTACAGGCACCTTCGATTTGTTGATATGAAAGAAGTTTGAATGTGAGTTCGCCAACATCTGTTCAACCTTATTTACATATTCTAGGGTGGATTGGAGCTTGAATAAAGTGGCATGAATATTATGAGTAAGCAATGTTGTCTAAACAGACTTGCCTTACTTAATCAAGACTGTCTTGGCATCTGCCTAGTTCGAGTGAATAGTGACCGACCCATTAAAATGCAGTATTTTGATACTCGGTAGATGTTGGATTTACCATTTTAGTTAATGACCAGAAAGCACGATTTATCCTTAAAGGAAAACAGGATGCATTTAAAAATAAGAAAAATTTAACTTTTCAGTTTCAGTTTTTTAAGGGCAGGCAGTGGTGCCCTTAAAAAATACTTTTTGACCCATTCACAAAGGGGAAGAAGTCCCCCGGGTACCCCTTCCTGTTTGCAAATGGTTAACCACCTACTTGTAGTAGGTGGGAAATAGCGAGTGTTTTGCGATTGCAATTGCGGTCGCAAAACATTCATACATACAAATGCGAGTCGCTACTAAGAAGAGACGCCCTTGGCACGCCCCTTCCTAATAGCGAGTCGTAAACCTCATTTTGCGAATCAGTAAATGTACTGATTCACAAAATGAGATTTGTACATGGCCATGCCCTAAATTGCGGTCGCAAACGGGCTGATTACCCGTTCGCAACTATAATTTAGGGTTCTTTCATCTGGCCCTAGAGCCTTTGTGGGCCATGAGATGCTAAAAGATGGGAAAGATTGAGTGACTGGGATACACTTAGTACACTGAGGGTTTGGGCCAGGAGATTCTCAAGACACTAAGAGCGCAGGTTGAATGATGCTAGTGAACTACAGGCTCTCATTCTACACTTAAATTTGTCTGCAACCACTCTATGGCACCCTGACGGTAGCTCTGTTGGGAAAACTAAGTTAGAATATTTGTTTATACCCCTTCACCAACTACACCCCTCAGGTGCTTGAGGTGAAGGTAAGCACATTTTTCAGTGCCCACCATCTTGAAGATGGTTGGACTTATCCAATCAGGACTAGGCCCATGTTCCCCTCCCACAGGAGGGTGGCATAATAGTGAGTATATAAAACCCCAGGTAAGACCTATTGGTCCCAACCTGAAATGCCCTGGTAATGCCTCGAAATGTAGTATTTAGGTGGCACACACAGACCCTGAAAGCAGATTCCTTATGACCTATGAAGAGCCGGACACTACAGTGTCGCACCAGCAGAGAAGACTACAGACACCAACTGAATTGGTCCCAGCCATACTGGCCTGTCTGCCACCGTCGACGATCCTGCACCAAAAGACGACCCGTCCTGCAGCCCAGCGATCTCCAAAGCCTTGAAAGGGCTGCCTGCCTTCGACAAAGATCAAGATCTTCTGTGGCAATGGACCTGTCTAGAAGAAACCAACTTCAAAGACAAAGAACCACAGCCGGACCCTCCTCTGCAGCCAACTCCCTCGGCCCGAGTCCAGGTGGCCTATCAGTCCTGTGAAGGTTCACCAGTGCTCCTGAGCAAGAGTTTACCATGGGCTGACCCTTGCCGGACTCCACCTCGACACCTACAGCCTCAACTCGAAGACACCCCCTAACTCTGAACTGCTCGGCAAGCTGTTTTCTGACACTCCTGCACCTGAAGCCCCTGGGCCTTGGGGAAATTGACCAAAGAGGTCCCTATGTCCCCTAGCATCTCTACTTACCTGGGCAGCTGTAGGTTTTCTTCGTACAGCCTCCTGGCCTGAGCCTGCAGCCTTTCACCAAGACCGTTCTCCACCATTGCATTGCATTGGGCGCCCAATGCTGGGTTGCCATTCTGCACCCTGCCGACCCTGTGCCACTGAGAGTGTAAGTTTGTTGCTGTCTTGTGGCCCCCACCTGTACTTATCTTAACTCCAGGATATGGACCCGTCACACTGCTTTAACCCCTTCCGTGCTCGTGACGGAACCACTCCGTCAAGAGCCATGGATGTGCTGTGCTGGTGACGGAGTGGTTCCGTCACGCTGCGGCCGCCCCGCCTACGCTGCAGGAATTCCGCCCTTGCGCGGCCGTTCTAATGAGCGGGCGGGGCCGTGATGGAACCACTCCGTCACAAGCACAGCGCGCCCGTGGCTCCTGATAGAGTGGTTCCGTCACGAGCATGGCGGCGCCGCACGGTCCCCCCTCCCCCCCAGCACGGCGGCGAAACTACCGCATAGGCCAAGGTGTTAATCACCTGTGAGCAAACCAACTTCGATTAACCCCCATGTCCATTGGATAACATTGGGTACCTGATCCCTAATTTGACCTCTGCACCCGGCTGTCCCTATGCCGCTGGTGGTGAAGTCTTGGTGTTGATTTGAACCTTGCCAGGTGTTGAACACCGAACCTGCAGATTGAATTTGTAAGTCGAGTATTACCTGCAAAACTGCCTCTTTTCATTTGTCTACTTTTTAAAGTAGAAAGTGTTTTTCCGGAGAAACTTACTTACCCTTTTGCGTACATCTTGGTCTTAAAATAAATAATGAAAGAAGTAAATTTTTTATAAAGATAGGTGTGGATCTCCTTTTTGAGTCTTGTGCCATTTATTAATCATTGTGTGTATAACAAATGTCTTGCACTCCTCTATGTTAGGCCTAAGGTTACTCGCCCACAATACAACAAATAGAGCACTTTGGGTTTACATTGAGCTCTGTGCACTTCTGGGGCAATCTCTGAGCTCTGTGCACGATATAAACACCTAGTGGGAAACCATATACAGATCCGGCTTCCGACAGTTATTCTTAATCGCCAAGAAAAATGTCCTGCTAACAATACTACAAATCATACTTAACTAAGCAAGCTGCAGTCATCGTCTGCCTAGTTGAAGCATTGAACCCCCATGTTGAACTGAAACAATGTAGGTATAACCAAAGCGTTTATTTAGTATATGAAATATCCATACATGTTATTAGAAATAAACTATGCATGTGTGGTATCAGCCAACAAATAAGCTGAATAAACAATATTTATTTTGTTTTTGTTTTCATATTGTTAGTCAATGGTTTTCAAAACTGTCATAACATTTAATTTCAGAGCCCATGTACAACAAACTTTTTCATGGCTCAAAGATGAGCAGATAGCATTTAAGATACCATTACTGGTAAGGGGTAACCCGTTACAAGTTTGTCGACCTGGGTAGCATTCAATATAGAAGAACAGTGGTCCTCAAACCAAACATTCACAATATCGGAATTCATCTCAAAATCTTAATTTATGAGCAAAAAATCAATTTGCGCTCCTCATGAGTAAAAATACTTCATTACGATCTTTTCTTATGATATGCATGAAAGAATGTGCAGAGATATGAGCTTCATATGTAATAAGGCCACATTTATTTACATCAATGGATTTAAATCACTATACATCTGGTGGTTGCTCCAGAGGGGGAACATGCAAGGAAAGTGGTGCTCGAAAATAAGTAAGTGGGGGAACTTATTCCCAAGGTGAAGAAAACAGTAAAAAAGTTGAGGTTTTTAGTGAGATTGATCAGGCGTATCAATCTTGGTGTCCTGTCCCAATGCTATTTTATAGGGTCTATTTACAATGATTGGTACAATCACAGATTGTAATCATCTGTGGCACGTGGCAGTAATAATAAGAATGGGTCCAGGTACATGAATAGTTGTCGACGTTTCAACTCGACCTGTGGCATGTAGGATGTTTAAGCCTTGCCTGCGAGTCTTCCTCAGGACGAGATTGGTGGGGGATGAGGGGGGGGGGGAGGGGGGTCAACCAAACTCTGGTTAAATGTACCTTATCTGAAGGGGGAAAAAGATGCTATCAGAGCTAAGTTAAAAAATAGGACATCTTATAAGGTTATTAAAATTAGCACATCCTGATGCCATGCAACTGTAAAGCTTACCCGCTCTTATCCGTGCGCAGATAGTGCCATATTTCTTGGCTCAATAGAAGTAAACGGAAGCCCATCCAGGGTCAGTCCGCTAATGCAACTCAATTGTATACTATCTGAAAAGACAATAGTCACCGTATAAATTGTCTGAACTACATAGACCTATGTCATATCCATAATGTGAGTCCTGGTGGTGGTCACATGTGGGCAAAATGATTCACCATATGAGTTAATAAAAATTGATTAAAAGCCAGTTACCAGAGAGACGACCACAACTAGCATCATGAAAAGGAGAAGAGCCAGGTTTTCAGCTGCTTGTGTAAACGGCATGGGAGGAAAGGGTAGCAATATGAATGGAAGAGTATTCCATAGCTTGGCAGCAATGACCCGAAAGGATCGCCCTCCCCACCTGGGTTTATGAAATCTCAATATCTCCACCTTCCTGAGAGAGGCAGACCATACCTGTCTATTAGGGGTGTACCAGTGGAAAACTGTTTGCAGGTGCATTGGGCCCTAACGGAAGAGAGCAGTGTGGACTAAACAAAAAGCTTTGAAAATCACACGCTTCCTGACTGGCAGCCAGTGCAGGGAGAGAATACCCTCTCTGACCGACAAGAGTTTGGGAATATAATATCTACTAATTACAGTTTTATACTTTAGAATCAATGTTATCGTCATGTACCTGAATTAGAATGATGAATTTACTTTGTAAATTATATTTTACAAACTTTTTATTATATATGAATTAAATCTACTTGAAGTGTTAGTGTATTTATAGATGCTGATCTACAGGTTGTGGACTAAATTGTCTGAAAAATTATAATGACTTTAGTATCTGTGAGATTTCATTAAAATATTTTATATGAAAAATGTTTTATGGCTGGTTATTTATATGTATATTTTATATTTGTATATTTTATGTCATTTTACTACTAAATTAACAAATACAAGACAAAGAGCCCGGTCTAGCTCTAGAATAACTGAAGACTGTATACATTAAAGCATTACTGAGACTGACCATGGCAGGCATTGCCCATGGATGCTTCTTCACCATAGTATAATGGAGATGGCAACTAACCTTTGCCAACAACTTTTAGATATGAAAAGGAATAGACCACTGCCCACTCCCAGGCAGCATTTCAAATACTAAAAAACATACAATTTGCTTGCCAGTTGAGGCACTCTAGAAACCAAAATGGAGTAGTTGCAGTGACTGTGCATGGCCTACAATCCACCTTCTACCCCGCACACTACTGGTACTTATCCATTGACTCACTATGCTGGAAATACATATCTTTAGACTAATTTAGGCAAGGGGAGATGCCCATAATTTAGGGGGGGCTATGTCCTGTTAAAAGTTAGGGCAATACTTAGACTGTCTTTCCTTACTTTAGGCAGTCTTAAGTCTGTTTTATGTTGGGGAAAATCCTTTTAACACTTTTGGTGCTCATGACGAGCTCAGCTTGTCATGAGGCACAGTGGCGCTGTGCTCATGACGAGTTGAGCTCGTCATAACCGCCGCGGAACACCCACACAGGGATAATTCCCCTGCTGTGCTGGGCGTTCCATTAAGCGGGCATGGTCATGACGAGCGCAGCTCGTCATGAGCACAGCGCCACGTGCTGCATGACGAGCCGAGCTCGTCACAAGCACCGCTGCGCCGCGCGCGGCCCCGCGCCACGTGGGAATTTGCCCGCGGCGAAGGGGTTAAAGCCAGACTAATGTTTCCTGGCTTAAAACAGTCTCTAGACTGTTCTAAGGTAGGGAAAATATTCGAAAATCAGAACCTTAGATTTTGATGCTAGTAAGAGATACAGAAGTAGACAAGGGCACATATCAGCCAGCAAAGACCCAAAAGAAACCTCAGCTCCCCCAACCTCGTCCTAGCAGAGACCCCTGGAATGAGCTCCCAGTCAGCATCAGACACTCCCCTACCCCGCACGCCTTCAGGAAGAGCCTCAAGACCTGGCTTTTCGACTGACCCGAAGCTGCACCCCCTCCTCCCCCAGCGCCTTGAGACCCTCACAGGTGAGTAGCACGCTTTAAAAGCCCCTGATTGATTGATTGATTGAAAAACATGACATCAAAAATCCAGAAATACCCCAAGGAATTCCAGTAGCTATTCTCACCTATTTTGTATTTGAAGTATAGACTTTGTATTAAGACCAATTGTGGAAGCTCATGAATTTCAATAAGAAGATACCTATTATGCTCTTGCTTTTTAAGTACAAATAATCATGGTCACTTTAATTTTGCGATTCTGCCGCCAAGGGGGTTCCCGCATAATTATGTATTTGCCACATAATCCATCATCCACTGCACACTTGACAGATTTTATCAAAAAATAATTGATTCTAACTCAAGGCTCAAAGTTGCTAAAAGCACAACAACACGTGACCATTTACCTTTCAGTTGCCTATTGCTGTATGCAAGTGTTAAACTGTCATTATGGAGCTGAAACCTTTTGTTCAGACAGACAGAACATGCATAAAAATGTCAAAATAATGAAGTAATTGTATCACTAAATGTGTTCCATTAAACTGCAGAATATGCCTTTTTTGCAGCATAATTTGCTCAACCCAGCCACTTAATTTTGTCTCATAATTCTAGTGGGCGTGCACATACTATATTTGTTCAATGATATCAACAGCTTTCTCATTCAGTTCCTCAAAACCTGCTGATTAAACAAATTGCACCATGATGGTTGCCTTATTAGAGCAGGGTTGGTGGTGACCCACCACTTTCTTCCCACCTCTCATGCAGTCATTAGTAAAGCTGAAGGCTTGAACCCTTGCCCTCATTTTAGCTAATGGCCGACTTGCTCAAGCACATTGAATACAGATGTTGCCCTTCTTCCACATACTGTATATGTTTGAAAAAGAGATACAATACAAACACTAATGCTTTCAAACTGCAGACTTTAAAGTTTAAAAACGTTATGGTTTTGTTTATTTGGGTGAGGATGTGGCTTAACAGCCAGAGCGGCCGACTTTGAAAATGCGGACCCAGGTTGGAGTCTGGCGGAGGCTCAAACATCCTTGGATTCTGGGCAAATCACTGAATCTCCCCATGCCTAAGCATTAATGTGTCTGTCTGTAATGCAACCAGTGCTTGTGTAAAGCGCTCTGTTACCGTTGGGTCGAGTTCGCGCTATATAAAACTGCAATTAAAAAAAAATCACAAATTATGACAGGATGCATGATGTTGTCATGGCTCACCTACAGTGCCTGGCTTTAGGGCAGTGCCACTGGTGCCTCTGCACCCGGTGCCAGGCTTTAGGGGGGTCCTTTGCATCACAGACTGAGGCGAGATAGGAGCAGCCTGACATTTTTCAGGGGAAAATAGAGTTTTATTAGTATGACATGCCCAATCATGTTTCATTGAAAAACCTGAGTTTATGGGAAGCGTTTACTATCATTTTGCATCTGGTTTGCATCATAAAAGTGATGCAAACCTGGTGTAAAGTGTTGTTATGGCTTTTATTTTCCAGTGTCAAATCCTGAACGGCATTGGAATGTAGCCCTAAACTAACACAACGCAGCACTGTGTGTTACTTTGCAAAAGGAGGCATACAATAGGTGGTATAGTTCCCATGCACCCAGTGAAGGATTTTCAGTATGATCTCCGTGTACCAACTTTGGCAGAAAAGGATTTCTTTGAAAAAATTACGCCTCTTTCAGGCAGGCGTAAAGTTAAAGAAAATATTTATTTTCTACTAACCTTTCCACTTATTGCTTTGTATGTGTGCCACCCCATACAGCACACACATAAATTGGTAGTGTCAAAGCATAGAATTTTGAGGTGGAAGGCTGTCCTTCAAGTATAAAAACGATGCTTGACATCACATGCACACCCTTGCACTATGGTGCAAGGGTGCATGCATTGCCGCAAGGCTGCCTAAGGTACGCCAGCACTAGGGGAGAGAGCAACAACACAATTGTTTATGTAGTACATCTGCTCTCTTCATTTTTCCATAACAAACTCTCCTATTACCTACTTGTATAGATGACATGTGACTCTTACACCTTGTAGTCCTCAATGCCTTAAGTAGCATTTTTTACACATTGATTTGCACACTTGTGTGACACATTGTCTCTGCATAATGTCTGTGATGTAAAGCGCTCTGACACTACATTAGGATGAGTAGGGCTATAAAATAAGTAAATGTGAGAAGGGAGCTAAGGAAAGATGAGAGGCACCATTGGAGAGTGGTAGCGAGGGAATCAGGGAAGATGGTGGTCATTGCCGTTAACGCACAGGCATGCGTTAGGAGGGCAGTTGGCTGAGGGCCCCACAAGCGTAGGGTCCACATACAGACCAGAATTTAACACTAATTTTCCATTAAACAGTTTTATTCCTATTGGTGGTTGTGTAGGCAGGGCCCAGTGCACTGCTTTGCCCGGGGCCTATAATGCTGTCAAGACGGCCTTGGTGGGCGGGCCTACAGATAATGTCACATCGGGCGCCACCAATGCTAAAGCCGTCCCTGCTGCCCTGCCTCTGTCATTGGCAGCAGCTCAAACCGACAATGCTTTCACTCACTGGTTCAGCCTACCGCTCAGATAAGTTCAGGCTTACAAAGCTGATTTGTCCAGCAGCCAGGCAAACGCTGCTGGAAAAGTGATTCTGGTAAATTAGCGCACTTGAATTTCAGCCCAGCCAGGGTACTCTGATGCCTTCAAGGTGCTCGAATCAGGGTTCATATGTTTGGGATCAGTTTGAGCTGCTGTTTCACATCATTTGAATATCAAACTGACTAGAACGCCATCATTTGGATAATCTTGGAAAGGATTTGAGGCGACTGGCCCAGCCACATGCAAAATTAACCGTTCACTTTAGTTTTCACCCGGAACATCATTTTAATGAGCCATATTAAAGAGAGGGAGACAGATTTGTAGAACATATGAACACACTCCATTCCATATTTTTTTCCTTGAGGTTTGGGCAAAAACTACACATATAAATACTTTGCCCATCCTTCGGAGGGCTTCAGCGGCATCAAGATATATTTCCTGAGGTGGTCCATACACACATCATACCTACCTATATTTGCTTACCTTCATGATGTTGTGGTAATCAATAGTTTGCCAGGGCGATATTTTGTGACTTTATAATGCAGCATACATCCTTACCTGACTCATGACATCAGACAATAAATGGTTCCCAGGGGACTATACCAACAACTAGCGATAATTATCGCTATGTTGGTTTAGCGGCGATATTTTTATCGCCGAGCTGCGGCGATTTTTATCGCTTAAGAACCTTGCTATTATCAAGGTTTATCTCCTAAGCGATAAAAATCGGCCGAAATGCATGAATATCGCTGAAAAGCCAGCGATATTCATGCATTACCGAGCTAATGCTCTTAGCCATGTTATCCATCTACCATTGGATAACATGGCTAAGAACTGCTCTGGGGCAGGTGTTAGCTTTTGGAGATATTCACGCTTAGCGTGAATATCTCTGCTCTGGCGGCCGACTGTTTGCATACAATGCTTCCAAATTGTGGAACACTCTGCCCCCAAACATTAGAGCCCAGCCTAACCTCCTTTCATTCCGTAGAGCTCTCAAGACATGGCTGTTCCCGTAAGGCTCCCACTGACTCTGGTTCCTGTCATTAGCGCTGGGACGCCTACGGGCAGCCATGTGCTCTACAAATCTGTAAAATATGGAGATAGCGATGTTAGCGACTGTTTCCAGTCGGTAACATCTTGGCACGCCCACTTTGCATGTCATTAGTGATAAATATCACTGACATGCAAAGCGGGGCCCAAGATGGTCGCTATCTCCTACTGGTGTTAGCGACAGCTAGGTAATAGGGAGATAAAATTATCTCCACTTTCTTGGCTTTTAAAGCCAAAAAAGCGGAGATAAACCCCCTTGATAATATGCCCCTATTACTTTATATTTCAGGAGACCATTAATCCATTTAGAATTCCAGCACAGACCTAAAAGGTGAGTTGGTGCAAGTGTCATAAAATACTAACAGGGCTTTAAAATGATGTAAGGCAGCACGCTGACAAGATCACCCATCTTTATTTAAAAGACCATGGTAAAATTAGGCGTGTAATGAAGCAGCACACTCTCCAGAAAAATAATCAGAATCCCTGCAGGGTAAATACAGGGGCATAAAACAGATGAACATAAGGAGCAGTGACTTCTGTTCTAGAGAACAGCCCATTAGGTAATCTGAAGAGCGATTGAGCTGAAAAATAAAAACACACCACTTACGGTGAAATAGTGCACGCCCCAAACCTCAAACCATATCGAGTTCAATGGATTACCTGTACTAAACAAGACTGAGCTTCAAGACCAATTACAAACGTTTTATACCCCACATCTGAAAATAAAAGATCAGTTTCACATCTAAGAAGATCACGTGTAACATATGCCACGTTAGAGTATGCACGATTTGCCTCACCATAACTAAGCACAGCAGACATGTTTCAGCAGTTTTGCTTTTGCACAAAAATAAATCAACCTTCCCGGCTCCTTCTGCAAATCGAGAAATGCCAAAGAATCATTTGGCTCGTGAAGGCTATTTATTAAGCCTCTCAGGGCTAATATATTGTTGTCAAGGTGAGCGATGTCAAATCTTGCTTCAGAGCCCCTGAGTCATGAGTGCCGTGCTAGAAGAAACATATTTTTCATCGGGTCCATTTCTTCGGGCGAGGTGTTTACAAGTGAAGCCTCTTAGCTGGTACAGAATTGGGAAAAAACAACCTTCACTGCACAAGATCAAGGTGCTCTTCAAGGAGGACGAGCATGGAGTATTTTAGGTCCACTCTATGGTCAATTGTCAGTGATGGGCCCTCTTTACATTAAATGGAAAATAAAAGTGTGCCCTTACAAGTTTAAAAGTACGATTGTATTGAAATGATTCGGATCATCACTCTTGCGGTACATGGTCAGATACATATTTCACTAATTTTAAAGCTAAGAATTCATTATTGGTTGAATGACATAATTTGTGATTTTTTTTGTGTTCAAAATATTTTATTCGTCTGAGAAAAAAGGCATACAATCAGGTGAAAGGGCGATACAGACAACATAAATAGCTATAGGATACTAATGACAAACCAATGCATTACATTCGTCAGTTGATACAATGGAGTATCTAGGAACAGTTCAGGCGTAAGAGGGCAAAAATAGGGCCATGTGTTATTTTAGGATCCATGGGGCATATTACCAACAACTAGCGATAATTTTTGTCTCTAACTTGTTTAGAGACAAAAATTATCGCCGCACATTGGCGATTTTTATCGCAGATAAACCTTGCTATTAGCATGGGTTTATCGCAAATGCGATAAAAAACGGCCGCAATGCATGAATATCGCTGAAAAGTCAGCGATATTCATGCATTATCGAGCAAATGCTCTTAGCCATGTTATCCACCTCCCATTGGATAACATGGCTACGAACTGCTCAGGGCAGGTGTTAGCTTTTGGAGATATTCGCGCTTAGCGCGAATATCTCCAAACGTTGGTAATAGGAGATAGCGATGTTAGCGACTGTTTCCAGTCGCTAACATCTTGGCACGCCCACTTTGCATATCATTAGTGAAAAATATCACTGAAATGCAAAGTTGGGGCCCAAGGTGGTCGCTATCTCCTATTAGCTGTCGCTAACTGGTGTTAGCGACAGCTTGGTAATAGGGAGATAATTTTATCTCCGCTTTCTTGGCTTTTAAAGCCAAAAAAGCGGAGATAAACCCCCTTGATAATATGCCCCTAGGTTCATCATTCTCTCCCTGGTTTTCTCTGCTTTGGATCCCTGATATCACAATGAAGCCAATAAAATGAAGCAATATCACGCCCTAGAAATGAACACAACTCTTCATCAGATCTGACTGGTATGACATTATAGCAAGGGATGTGACACATTAACATTCCAAGTAGACACAGCAAACTAAAGAGTATCAATCAAGGTTTGTTTAGATTTGTCATTTTCACCAATGACCTGGTATTAGACATCAGTGAAAGGGACTTCTGGACACAGATGAAATTGATTACCCAAGCAGTGACGGACCCGTGCGGATGAAACAGGAATTTAAAAAGGGTCAAGTAATTTTGCTTGTCCAATTTGATGGTGATTATTTATGACCTGAGGGATAAACCAATCTCTTAGCCTTACTGGTTACTGGACCAAACCACTAATCCTCTAATCGGAGGGGTTCCCTGAACAAGCTATCCCCTAGGAAGTGAAGATAAAGGGGATTGGCTCAACAGTTTAGTCTTACCCGTTAATAGAAACAACTTAAAATGCACGGTCTTTGGGATTTCTTTGGTATTTGTAAGAGTTTTGAGGCAAGCAGAAGATGTTTCATTAATAATACAATCGTAAAGAAACCCTTAAAATGCTGTCATTTAAAAAAAATGTCTGGGAATACTGTCTTATGAAGAAAGAAGTGAACAAATTACAAGGATATTACCCTTTTGGGCATCTTTTTGCCAAAGGACACTAGCCATTAACCCCTTCGCTGTGGTGGCTATTCCGCCGCAGCGCTAAGGGGTGGGGCAGCCGCGCGGCGGTTCCGTGCTTGTGACGGAACCGCTCCGTCGCGGCTCGCGGGTGAGCTGTGCTTGTGACGGAACGGTTCCATCACGAACCCGCCCGCCCATTATTTCATTAGCGCAGGCGCGGAATTCGCACCGCGCAGGCGCGGCGAGCGGGCCGTGACGGAACCGTTCCATCACAAGCACAGCTCACCCGAGGCTTGTGACGGAACGGTTCCGTCACAAGCATGCAACGGGTTAAAATAATAGACAAGTCACTCTGTACTCAATGAGGGCATGTGTGATTGATATAGATAAGTGATTGAATGAAAGGTAGGTAGAGCCTCAGCAATTGGTAGCAAGAATAATACAGTTTGCTGTGTGCAGCACACTTGAATTGATAGTAGATATAAAGCAATTGGGCCCCCAGCGATGCTCTAACGAACGTATCATTTTGGAGGGTGCATGTGATGTGTCCCTTTCTTAATTTTGATTGCAGTTCAGCAGTCCTCTTGTGCTACTCTGATCAGCAGTTAATAACCTATATTAAAAAACACTTCTCTCTCATTTGATGGAATGGGTTAAGGAGGAGAGTATCTTATTAATTAAGGAGGACACATTTTGGAAACATATTTACTATACTATTTATAAAGCTGACCCTTGGCCTAGCTACATTGGGCGATCTTCAGGGAGAAACGGTAATGCTCAGTGTGTAAACTTTTTAAAAATGTCTCCAGGGTATTCAACAGACCCAATAAGAGCAGACTCTGGCACAAGCTTATGAGTTGGGCAACTTTGATGGCTTCTAGTTGTTACTGTTTGAACTACATAAATAGTTCTATAACTAGTATACATAACATAGAAACAAATAGTGCTATTAAAACCCACTATAAATAAATAATCATGAACCACTTTTGTTGTACTTTTATTCAAAATTTATTATCTTTGTTTGATTTTGTAAAGGGTATATACTTTTTGTTTAAAAATTGAGTTATTTATATATATAAAGGGTAACTGATCAAAAATAGTTTATCATTGAAGGTGCAAAACATACATATGACAAGACATAAAATTAAACATAAGGAAGATGAATGAACATGATGTAGGCAAAGCGGTAGATACACACTACGCGCGTTTCGACTCGTTAGCCTTCATCAGGTGACCCGTCTTTGACTCTATAATTAAGACACAAAGAATATTCATATAAACATACTATACATTAAATGACATAAATATAGTGGGCACATCTATATAAATTGGTATATTTAACTTAACTTTTATCACAATAACATACATGTACATTTCATTTTTACATTATTTACAATTAAAATTTCATATTCTCGTGTACATGTCCTAACCATTCGTAGTCTCAAATAAGCCACATCAATTAGGTTGAGCATTACATTTCATAAAGGTCTTGCGTACACGTGTTGTTCCCTAGATGTAAATATTGTAATACAATCACTGGATATGTCTCACATACTCTAACAATCTTATACAAAGACATGCTCTTACCAAGTGATATAGAGGAGCCAGGATATATATCTCATCAAGCATTACTGATACATATATACAGTCGATATTAATAGGTGACTATGGTGATAAATTAGATGAGTGTGGCATAGACAGGGAATGGGTGGAATGGGGGGGGGGGGGGTTGTGTAGGTATAGAGAATGGGACACATAATCATCCTGAATTAAAATTTAGAGGTTGGGGGCATGATAGAAACCATAACAGAGATAGGGACACATAATAATCCTGAATTGAGGCCTTATAGGAACACATAATGCAACATATTAAGACTAATCGGTATATACTGGTACTTACAAAAAACAGCTAAAGATGAGTGAAAAGCTGGTCAGCAAATTAAGATAGTTGTATGTTCAATCTCGTAGCCCTAGCAAAATGGTCGGGGAAGTGCTGATGCAGAGTTGATATATAAGCGTGTAATTTCCTAGAATGGTAAAGGAAAAAGAAAAACAAAAAAGACCTAATGGGTATATATGAAAACCTAAGAATAGTCTAGCCAAAGGCCTATGTACCTTTAATGTATTATGATCACGACGTAAAAGATCTCATTGATGCCGGAAGTGAATATGATGCTGGTAATAAACCACTTCTAATATCTTGGCGTTGTGGATATTGGCTCTAAAAATATAAGGAGCATAGTATTAGAAAAGGATAGTGAGATATACTATCAGATAGATAACAGCAGAATGATGAGATCCATAGCAAATACCTTAAGGGTTGGGCATCTAGAAAAGAAGCCAGATCGATTTTAATGTGGAAATTGTAGGACGATTCTAAAAACGTGAAAAGAAGTAGATAAACAGGATTACTACTAACTGTCTAAGTTAAGATTAACAAGTCAAGATGATGCTGATAATAAGTGGAGACTAACAATAAAGTGGAATAGCTAGTGCTGGGTGCTGCTGAAAAACCGTAGAAATCTTTCTACTGACATAATTACATGACGTTTATAATAATCAGAAATATATGACTCTCCTTTATAGTTATATGGAGTATGTGCTTGTGTGGTACAGCCATGTTACTCCAATATCAGAGATAGCAGTAAATGTATTAAGCGTCTATCTAAAGTAAGAGGGAGTTTGGTGGATGCTTCCTAACTGTTACTAAACATAACGAGTAGAATGGATCTCTGCTCGTTCAGACCTAACTGGTAATGGGTAGGGCTTGTACCAGTGACAAGACCTGGCGAGAATTTCTGCCTGATATTAGAGATAAACTTACTTTTAGGGATTAAAATGAAGTCGATCGTCTGGCTTCATCAATGCATCGTCGGTAAAGGATCCCGGCGTCTTGTGTTGGAAAACGGGCGGACATAAGGTCGCGCCATATTTAAAGGGGCATTAATTAGCTGTAAGGACACGGACAGAGACGACAGACTGGGAATGAAAAGCGGGAGGCATAGTACTCGAAAACGGACTACCGAGGGTTTAGCTAGCTATCCCGGTGTGGATGAGAAAAACGAACAGAGAAAATAGAAGAGGGGACATAAGAACGGAGGATTAAAAGTGAAAGAGTGAAGATTGAGTATTAGGTTAGCATTAACGTAACTGCAATACCCCAGTCGGATACTCAGAACCATAGAGAACCCAGCATGGAGCTCTTGTATTTTAAAGAGGGGGGAAGGGGACCGACTAAGGTGCTGTTAGACTAAGTCCAGTATTGGTGCTACATGGTATAGATGCATGATGCCACAGTGCTTATCCAGTTACTAAGACATGCATAAAAATGAAAATAAAAATAAATTAGAATATAATTACACGCTTATATATCAACTCTGCATCAGCACTTCCCCGACCATTTTGCTAGGGCTACGAGATTGAACATACAACTATCTTAATTTGCTGACCAGCTTTTCACTCATCTTTAGCTGTTTTTTGTAAGTACCAGTATATACCGGTTAGTCTTGATATGTTGCATTATGTGTTCCTATAAGGCCTCAATTCAGGATTATTATGTGTCCCTATCTCTGTTATGGTTTCTATCATGCCCCCAACCTCTAAATTTTAATTCAGGATGATTATGTGTCCCATTCTCTATACCTACACAACCCCCCAACCCCATTCCACCCATTCCCTGTCTATGCCACACTCATCTAATTTATCACCATAGTCACCTATTAATATCGACTGTATATATGTATCAGTAATGCTTGATGAGATATATATCCTGGCTCCTCTATATCACTTGGTAAGAGCATGTCTTTGTATAAGATTGTTAGAGTATGTGAGACATATCCAGTGATTGTATTACAATATTTACATCTAGGGAACAACACGTGTACGCAAGACCTTTATGAAATGTAAAGCTCAACCTAATTGATGTGGCTTATTTGAGACTACGAATGGTTAGGACATGTACACGAGAATATGAAATTTTAATTGTAAATAATGTAAAAATGAAATGTACATGTATGTTATTGTGATAAAAGTTAAGTTAAATATACCAATTTATATAGATGTGCCCACTATATTTATGTCATTTAATGTATAGTATGTTTATATGAATATTCTTTGTGTCTTAATTATAGAGTCAAAGACGGGTCACCTGATGAAGGCTAACGAGTCGAAACGCGCGTAGTGTGTATCTACCGCTTTGCCTACATCATGTTCATTCATCTTCCTTATGTTTAATTTTATGTCTTGTCATATGTATGTTTTGCACCTTCAATGATAAACTATTTTTGATCAGTTACCCTTTATATATATAAATAACTCAATTTTTAAACAAAAAGTATATACCCTTTACAAAATCAAACAAAGATAATACATTTTGAATAAAAGTACAACAAAAGTGGTTCATGATTATTTATATATAGTGGGTTTTAATAGCACTATTTGTTTCTATGTTATGTATACTAGTTATAGACCTTTCTCAAACTAGACATTTTTTCCCTATGTATAACTAGTGGTTTTCATATATAGGGGTCCCCTACTTCCTAAAGTGAACTACATAAATATAAATAGGTGACAGGGTGCTGGGGCAATGTGATGAGATTACCCTGTGAATGACGTCAGTGCAATTAAGGTCGTGTTGTGAACTGGCCCTCCCTGTTAATTAATCTGTACTTTGTTAACCAACAAGCAGATTTGATGAGCAAGAATGTTTCCAACTAATCAGCAGGCCGTGCACCTCCCTGCTCTGTTTCATGCAGACAATGGCATCATCTATGATGTACTCTCATTGGTCACCAGAGGTCTCTTGTAACTCTATTGGAGTATTGCAGACAGAAGGACGTCTGTAGTAAATTGAAAATTATGATTTGCTGTGTTGAGGCTGATACATGACTAGAGAGTTAGATAGGTAGAACATCTCAGGGTTTGATTACCCTAGCATCAAGTTTGATTCTGATTCCCCATGGAGATCGGATAATGATGCTTTAATGCCAGATATGGTGGCTAATCACTGGCTCCAGTTGGAGTAGCTTGACAGACTCAGATGGCTAGTTAAGATGGTCTGCTAACATACTCAAGTGTGGCTAATAGTGGAAAATGCTCCTCTTGACTGCCTGTGAGAACCTGTGCAAAAATGTTGTTAAAATATGTATTCACTTTTTTAAGTTTTGCATGTAAACAAACAAATACATAACATTCACAACCGTGTCACATAGTTCCTGGTTGCCCACATACTTTATGCTGCACATTTCTTAATTGTCAATGTGAGAGTATGGTCCCTACCCAGCTGACTAATACAATGCACATACAGCTATTCTTCTCCTAGTCCATAGATGTACTAAATCTCCACATGACCTGCCAATTGCCTCCAGCCAGAATTTCCCTATCGAGTTAGAGTACCCTTAAGTACTGTCATCTAAGTCCTGCAACTGTGTGCCCGTCTGTTCCACTAGAGTCACCCCTCACATGCTCTTAGTATGTCCTCCTAAACAGAAAATCTTTAGTTACCTTGTCGCCTCTCTGGGACATCCTAATATGTGTCTCCACTGCTAATGCACATTCAGTTGTGTCCCTGACCTAGTAAGACAGAGCCGGGTCTCTAGTCCTCAATCACCTATTTCAGTAAAAACAATGCCATATTATGTTTTCCTATTTTTTGTTTTCACTATTATGTAAAACAAGCACTACTAAGGGTAGAGAACCAAGACAGTCCCCATTGTTCCTCATAAACGACTTACCACCTTCCACCAATAGGCGAAATCCTGTTGCAGTTAAGCATGGGCGAATTTTGCGAATCTGGCGTTCGCGAATTTTGCGAATTTGCGCAATCGCAATCCGCATAATCCGCGAATTCTCGCGAATTTGCAGATTTTTTTTTGTGTGTTTGCAAGGGTTTCTGCCAGTTGGCGAGGATTTTGTACCAGTTCGCGTTTGCGAACTTACTTGTCGGCACGCAACGGTCGCGACTATGTTGTTTCTACGTCTTGTTCATCATCACAGGTTCACAGCACCCTCTGTTTCAACACTGCCACCCTCTGTTTCACCCATGCCACCCTCTGTTTCACCCATGCCACCCTCTGGTACATCAATCCAACCCTCTGGTTAATCATCACTGTAGATTATGGGGGGGAAAAGCAAGCACACCTGCCCTGCTTCAACTGACATGAATTAATTTCGGGTTGATTTATTAATGTGTCACTGTTTTAAAATTCCAGTCTGCACCTGCTTCCTTATCGGTAATTTGCTTTCTGTTGCAGTGCAATTTTTTTTCCAGGACCTTTGTGGCCTACTTGTAGCTATTCTATGATCCAGCTGTGAGGGTCAGAGCAGGGTCATACAATTGTTGCAACTAGCAACTGAACTCTGGAGGGGTCCCAGTCAGGAAGCACTACAGGGAATGGTTACTAATGATGAATTTGAACTTTTGCACCTGCTGCTGAGTGCTTTCAGTTTAGCAAAACTCGTTTTTCTGCAGAACAGCAAATGTAATGCCAACAAACTTACTTGTGAAAGTTTATTTCTAATCCAAAAGTGATCCAAAGAAAGTCAAAAGGCCTCAAATCCAAAAAAGGGCAGGCAAATGTCACCCTGAGGAGTTATTCTGATAAAAATCATCATTTTCAGAAGGTCTATGCCGCTTGCTAGTGGATTTCTTGTGCAGAATTGCAAATTTTGGAATTTCCCGAGTGCGAGATTGTTGCTGCCCGCCGCACCTACATGTTCGCAATTGCGAACTTACACCGCACGCCGCAAAATTGTATCACCAAGAAAAAAAAATCCGCTGCGTGCGAATTTGCGGATTTTCGGTAAATTTGCGAGCGTTCGCGGATTGCGAATTTACCGAAAATCTGCAAAATCCGCGAGCGGAACGGATTTTTCGCCCATGCTTAGTTGCAGTACCAGGCAGGGTGCATACATTTGGCTCCACCCAGCCCACATAGCAGGGAAGCCACTGAACAGCCCAGATAAATTATGCTCAGCCTAATCAGAGTAAGATAGGTATGACGCACATAAATAAAATGAAATAGTTTAAGGGCCTTATTTTGGCTTTGGAAGGCTCTTCCAATGGGACCGCTATGGTGGCGGTCCCAGGAAGACCGCCAAGGCCATGGTGAGCCCCCCCACTGAATTAGGAGTTTAATCCAGGGCGTGCGGGTGGAGCTGCAGTGGTCTCAGGGAAGCAGCTGTGTAAGGCTCATAGGAGAGCCTTAACAACATACCGCCTCCATGAGGGTGCCTGCAGCATGTTCCTGCAGGGTGTGTACATGCCACACTGTACAGGAACTAGGGTGCAATTCCATGGGGGCACATCATGATTCAGCTAGGATCCCTGTTACGGCCCCCTAACCTGCATGTCCGTGACACTTTTCATGTCGGGGTCCCGCCATGAAAAGGGCGGTGAATGTGCAAGTCATAATATGCTCGGCCAGTTTAGTTGAATTAGGTCTGGCGTGATGTGGTCCTGTTTTCTGGAGCAGGTGATGAGTCCGGCTGAAGCGTTCAGGGTGGCTCTAAATGGAGCCAAGATAGTTTAAGGTAGCCCAGCAAGGGTCATCAAATAATATCCCAGGTGTGAGAAAAGTAGGGATTGTACAGCAGGCTGTATGTCCTCAGGTGGAAGAAAAGGCTTGATTTTCCTAAGGGTGTTGAGCTGAAGATTGGCTCCCCTAATAGTTGCACTATGTGATTTTGCATATTTAGGGGTCCCCTAGGTTCATCTGATGATGCAGGGGAGTTCAGAATACACAGATTAAAAGTGGTATTTTGCAGCTCAAGTTCAATTTTCCTAGCCTTTTCAGCGGTGTGTTGAGGAGTCCTCCCCACTAGGCAAAGAGGTTATGCGTGCCGAGAAAGGGTTGCTAGAGTGGTGATTTTGAAGAGTTTCTTGGGTCAATTTTTAGTGCTGTCAAGGTGAGCGCTGAAGTGACGGGTTTTAGCATTGCAAATACGTTTGTTGAATGGGCAACTCAACTTCCTTAACTGATTGAGGCTGGTAGTGGAGGGAGAGTTTCTCCAAAGTCACTGTGAAAGCCTAAGTTTGTGACGATGATAGTTTAGGGAGTTATTAGAAGGCTCTGCATCACTACGCGCAGCGCTCTGCTTGTACGCGCTCTGTGCATTTTTAACTCCCAGTTTGTTTCTTTGTAGGTTTGTGCAGCTTACGCCCTGTTTTTATATTATCGCCGCTTTCTTGTCACCGCCGCATTACCTGCATTTAAATTGTGCCCAGCACCGCTGTTTTGGCGGATTTTCCAGCGAGGCTTCCTCCACTTGCAGCGCCATCTTGGGGGGGACTCAGGGACGCTGACGCTTCTCTTGCCGCGCTCTAGCAGTCAGGTCTGACTGGTTAGTGGCAACTGACTGTGTCTATTTAATGCCGGTAAGCGCCAGAGTCTGCCTAGAAGGCTCTGCATCACTACGCGCAGCGCTCTGCTTGTAGGCGCTCTGTGCATTTTTAACTCCCAGTTTGTTTCTTTGTATGGTTTGTGCAGCTTACGCCCTGTTTTTAAATTATCGCCGCATTCTTGTCACCGCCGCATTACCTGCATTTAAATTGTGCCCAGCACCTCTGTTTTGGCGGATTTTCCAGCGAGGCTTCCTCCACTTGCAGCGCCATCTTGGGGGGACTCAGGGACGCTGACGCTTCTCTTGCCGCGCTCTAGCAGTCAGGTCTGACTGGTTAGTGGCAACTGACTGTGTCTATTTAATGCCGGTAAGCGCCAGAATCTGCCTAGAAGGCTCTGCATCACTACGCGCAGCGCTCTGCTTGTAGGCGCTCTGTGCATTTTTAACTCCCAGTTTGTTTCTTTGTATGGTTTGTGCAGCTTACGCCCTGTTTTTAAATTATCGCCGCATTCTTGTCACCGCCGCATTACCTGCATTTAAATTGTGCCCAGCACCTCTGTTTTGGCGGATTTTCCAGCGAGGCTTCCTCCAATTGCAGCGCCATCTTGGGGGGACTCAGGGACGCTGACGCTTCTCTTGCCGCGCCCTAGCAGTCAGGTCTGACTGGTTAGTGGCAACTGACTGTGTCTATTTAATGCCGGTAAGCGCCAGAGTCTGCCTAGAAGGCTCTGCATCACTACGTGCAGCGCTCTGCTTGTAGGCGCTCTGTGCATTTTTAACTCCCAGTTTGTTTCTTTGTATGGTTTGTGCAGCTTACGCCCTGTTTTTAAATTATCGCCGCATTCTTGTCACCGCCGCATTACCTGCATTTAAATTGTGCCCAGCACCGCTGTTTTGGCGGATTTTCCAGCGAGGCTTCCTCCACTTGCAGCGCCATCTTGGGGGGACTCAGGGACGCTGACGCTTCTCTTGCCGCGCTCTAGCAGTCAGGTCTGACTGGTTAGTGGCAACTGACTGTGTCTATTTAATGCCGGTAAGCGCCAGAGTCTGCCTAGAAGGCTCTGCATCACTACGCGCAGCGCTCTGCTTGTAGGCGCTCTGTGCATTTTTAACTCCCAGTTTGTTTCTTTGTATGGTTTGTGCAGCTTACGCCCTGTTTTTAAATTATCGCCGCATTCTTGTCACCGCCGCATTACCTGCATTTAAATTGTGCCCAGCACCGCTGTTTTGGCGGATTTTCCAGCGAGTCTTCCTCCACTTGCAGCGCCATCTTGGGGGGACTCAGGGATGCTGATGCTTCTCTTGCCGCGCTCTAGCAGTCAGGTCTGACTGGTTAGTGCCCTATATAACTCGTAGCTAGATGGCGCGCAGCATTTGCGCGCAGCGTGGGCGCCGGATCATCGCCGGAGTCACGCCAGAGTCCAGCCCGTCTGCGCCCGTCAGCGTCCCGGAGGCGGCGGAGCAGCGGGAGAGCCTGGCTCTACAGGGCACCCTCTCTGCGGGGAGGTTGGTCTATTATTCTTCGAGGGAACTCCGTGCTATGCAAAATTTCTCCTGTGCCTGCCGACCCGTCTTTCCTGGCCGCTTTAGGGGAAAACGATTCTGCCCTGGATGTGGCTGGTCTCCTGTCTATGCCTCCGCAGCCTCATTGCGGAGAGGTGAGGATCGGGTGAAACATCTTTGCCTATTGTTCAACACGAGATCAGTAGGTAGGCATGCCCTGGATATCTTTGATCTCCTGGTTAGGGAAAAACCTTTATGTCTCCTGCTGACTGAAACTTGGCTGGGGGAGATGTCTAATCCTGACATTCTGGCGGCCATTCCCTCGGACTATAACATCTTTCGTCAAGATAGAATTAAGGGAAGGGGAAGTGGGGTGGCAGTTGTAGTAAAGAAGATAGCCTCCTGCACGATTCTCCCCTTGGATCCAATTGCAGGATCTGATTCCCTCGCCTTTACCATTAGGTTGACCCCGCAACAAGTTGTGAAAGGCCTGCTGGTCTATAGACCGGCAGGACCAGTGGGTTCTTTTTTTGAGGACCTCCAGGTCGCCATATCTCGACTGGCCTTGAGTGCGCAGCATTGTTTGCTGGCGGGAGATTTTAATTTCCATATGGATATGGAGGAGGATTCGGATTCAAACAAATTGTTTGATATTACGGCTCCTCTCGGCCTTGTCCCTTTCCTTGTGGGTCCCACACATGACAAGGGACATACCTTGGATCAGATATTTTCCTCGGTTCCCTTAGTGGATATTGAGCTTCTCCCGGTACTCTGGACCGACCATAGGCTGGCCAGATTCTCCGTACTTGGGAGTCAGCAATTGCCCAGCAGTGCCTCTAGACAACATGGCTCTGCCATAAGGGCATTGCACAGAGTGACTCCCGAGCTGCTAGCTCAGGCTTTTGTGGACCAACAATGCCCCTTCTCGGGCGATCTAGAGCAGGACGTTGAGGCTATGCAGCTGTGGCTGCTGGAGAGGCTGAATGAGCTAGCCCCCGGAATGGCCCCTCAGGCCTCGGCTAAGCGGGTTTCCGCGCCGTGGTTTACCGAGGCATTGCGTGCCACCCGTAGCCAGTGCAAGGTGGCTGAGAGGGCGTGGCGTCTTCAGTATGAGGTGGAGGCCAAACTTGCTTACAGGACGGCAGTCAAAGCCTACCATCACGATATTCTCCGGGAGAAAAAGGGCTATCTGGCCAGGAGAATAGAGACTGCCTCGAACTCCTGTAAAGAGATCTTTACGGTAGTGAGGGAGTTTACGGCCCCCAGATCCAATCTGCCTCAAACAGCATCACCTGAGTCATGGGTCTGTGATCTTGCCAGGTTCTTTACTGACAAAATCAAACTGATCCAGGACTCCTTCATAGAGAGGTCCGCTGTGGTGTCTCCGGGCATGGTGGTTGGATCAGCTCCATTGTCCACTCGGGATGCGGTTCTGGCAGAGTTCCCCTCTGTCTCCATCGATGCTTCCCTTGCACTCCTGACCAATCTTAAATCGGGATCATCATTAGACCCCTGCCCGGCCAAATTTTTGGCCAGGATGGCGGCTGTGGTAAACCCATTGGTCAACCCCCTTTTTAACTTGTCATTGAGTGAGGGGAGGGTCCCGCGGACCTGGAAAAGGGCAATGGTGATTCCCCTTCTTAAGAAGCCTGGATTAGATGCAGAGTTGCTGGCCAACTACAGGCCGATCTCCCTTCTCCCGGCGCTGGCGAAAATCACGGAGAAGCATGTGCATGGCGCCCTGTCTAGTTATCTAGAATCAAATGATCTTCTGCACCCTTCGCAATCCGGTTTCCGCCCTAATTTAAGTACGGAGACGGCACTCTTGGAGGTGTCAGAAGTTAGAAGGGAGACATTGGATTCAGGGGGCAAGGTCATGCTTGTCATGCTTGATCTGTCGGCGGCCTTTGACACCGTCCCTCATGAGGCGCTCCTCGCAAGACTCTATGACATCAGTCTGAGGGGGACGGTGTTCAATTGGTTTACATCTTTTCTTGAGGGCCGCCGACAAACGGTCTGGGCCTCCTCGAGCTCTGCTGAGATGCCGACTTTGGGAGTCGGAGTTCCGCAGGGCTCTGTGTTGAGCCTGACTCTTTTTAACATCTTTATGACACCTTTGGCGGCATGGTGGAGGCTTCTGGGGCCCAGATCGTTTCCTACGCTGATGACACTCAATTGCTTTTCACGTGTAGGAAGGATCAGGCTTTTGACGGCGACAGCATTCGGGGCTGCTTGGGGATGGTCTTTAATTGGTTTTAGCGGAATAGCCTCAAAGCTAATTCCAGCAAGTCGGAGGTACTGTTTTTTGGCTGTGCCTCGGACCCTGACTGGCGGGCCTGGTGGCCATTGGATATGGGCCCTCCTGCTCAGGCATCCCAGGTGGCAAAAAATCTGGGAGTCAAGATTGACAATAATTTGACCCTGAGATCACACATTCTTGGTTTGACGGGCACGTGCTTTGGCATTCTAAAGATGCTCCGGAAATTCCTACCTTTGCTCACAGAGGAGCATAGAAAGATTACTGTGGAAGCCTTAATCGGCTCGAGATTGGACTATGCCAACGTCCTTTACTTAGGTCTTCCGGACTATCTTGTTCAGCGGCTGCAGGTGGTGCAGAACTCTGCGGCCCGCGCCATCTTTGGTCTCCATAAGAGAGCGAGAGTATCTGGGTTGGTACAGTCGCTTCACTGGCTGCCCATCCGGAAGCGGATTATGTTCAAAGCGTTGACTCTGGCTCACAAAGCGCTTTTTGGCTCGGGAGCTAGGTACTTACAGCGCAGGCTGGTCTTTCATCGCCCGGTGCGATCGCTGAGGTCGGAATCTTTGTTCTTGGCCGTGGTTCCCCGAGTGAGGAAGGCCCGTTCCGGTGGCCGCTCTTTTGGCTTAAGGGCCTCTCAGTTGTGGAATACCTTGCCCCTGGCCTTGCGGCGCATCCCTAATTTGTTCCTGTTTAGGAAGAGCCTTAAAACATGGCTTTTTAACCTTTAGGATGTCTGTTTTTTTTCTTTTCTTGTCTGTCTCTGTTTTTACTGGTGTTATGTTGTCACACTGAGCTGCCCAAATAAAGCGCCGGGACACTCTTCTTGAGGAGCCGAGCGCTATAGAAATAAATTATAACATAACATAACATAACACAACATTAAACCAGGGTTTGGATTGTTTGATCAGAATCCTTTTGAGTTGCTTTGGAGCAATAGAGTTGGATATACTCGTCATAGAGTAAATGTAGTGATCAGTAAGGTCATTCAGATTGGTCATGTTAGAGGGTAGTTTGAGACTATTAGTGTAAATGCATGTTAGATCACTAATATTGATATCTCCCAGATTATGAGGCAGTTGTTTGGTTTTACGTGGTTGGCCCTGTCTATGGATGACATTTTCCTGAACAGGGAGGATATTTGGTAACGATCCGACCAGTCACAGGGTGAAATGTCCTCAAGTTGAATGATGTTGTCTTTAGCTATGATAAGGTTGAGGGTGGCACCCATGTTGTGGGTAGGTTCCTTGCAGACACAGGTGAAATAGAGGTCAGAGAGGAAGGCCTTAAAGGAGCATATTAAAGGATCATCTGTGTCGTTCCAATGAAGGGTAAAATCTCAGAGGAAGATATGGCTAAATTGGTCTGAGCATGAGGTTATGGACTCCATCATTTGCTCGATGAAGAGAAGATTGTCACCTGCTGGATGATAAATCGTGTGGAGCACATAGACAATTTTGTTGTTGTTCCAGATTTCGTTGACTAGTTGCTCACAGGAGGACATCAGAGAATTTTGAGCTTGCTTCAGCACGAGATTGGAGCGATGTATGCAAGCAATGTCCACCCCCAGTTTTAACAGGTGGATCGCATCTGATAATGTCTTAATCAGGAGGGATTAAGATGCCAAGAACTGGAGAGGAGGAGTCATTAAGCCAAGTTTCAGTGAGGATCAAGAGGTCTAATTTTTGTGAAATGATAAGTTCCTAAATATCTGCTGTGTGCTTCACAGCAGATCTGCAGCTGAGAAGTAACGATTTGATGTGTGAGTTGGTAGTGACTTCTTCACTGTGAGATGTGGTGATCTGAAGAACGTTATCCCTATTCATAGATGTCAGATTCACACTGGGTTCTCTACCAGGGTCAGGGGAGTAAGTTGGGATGTTGAACGTAGAGTCAGTTAGAGGGGCCTTACCCAGAGCCAATGTATGCTGTAAGAAGAGCGAGGGTGTCGTCATCCGACAACTGCAGAAGAAACCTAAGTGGCCAAAACTGATGGTTTGGAAGAGGCCGGGCTCGCCAGAGAAGGCAAAGTGGGTAAATGGGCGAAGACAGATCATCCCCCCATGTATAGCCCTTAGGGGAGGACTAGGCTGGTCAGAATGATTCATAAAGGCCGCAAAAAGCACAACTCCAGATCTCTTGCGAAAGGAGTACACTTGAGGTCCTTAGTAACTATTATCTCCCAGATTCAGGAAATATGTCTCACCAGATAGGGAAACTCCCCACCCACACTCGACTCCTTCATTAGCAATGCCGTCAGAGGAGAGTGTGTAGCAAACAACAGTGTCTCAAAAGGGTGTTACCTAAAGGTTAAATACATGTAGCACAATACATTGCTGAGAATAAAATCCAGAGGGGAGAAAGCCAGGGAGACATTCTCTTGTGAAATACATTGTATTTCAGTAAATATACATGTTTGACATATTACTTTTCATATCTACAAGCACATGGGGTGGTAGCACTGTGCTACATTGAATGTCATGTAACCTATAAGATACTGTGCACAAGTGCTCTTGAAGGATTGTGACGGCGCAAGTGACATGTTACATGGTATGTACAGCGATAGTGACGGGCGCAACAAGAAACAAGTGGGATTAAAATTCTTTACATATTTAGGATACCATAACAGTTAATGGTATAGAGTACAAAAATAATCGAATGAGGTATCAGTGACGGGGGCGCCAGGAGTTCCGCTGTGGAAGTCGACGGCGTTTCGGCCTGTAGGAGTATTAGGCCATCATTAGGATCAGGTTACAGTTACTTATATTGCAGTACTGGGGATAGAAGGGTACAAACATTTCTATATATATGCATTCATTTAATGGTGGGCCAAGAGGGATAGATAGGGCAGAGTAAGAGGGTTGCTTAAAGTTGAGCCCAAAAAAAGGGAGGGGAAGGGGTAGAGAACAAATACAATGGGTGCTGCAGACAATTACTGTGTGACAAGGCTACGAGTAGAAAAGTGTAAAACAGAGCGGTAGTCGCATGGTGGGAAGGCAACTTACTTAAGATCAAGAGTTGCGAAATATGACACGGTCCAAAGTGACTGAAAATAGGACCTGAAGATAAACCTAGGCACAAAGGGAAGGAAATGAGAACTAAGTGGCGAAGGGGAGGAGAAGGGTGTGTCAAGAGAAGGGACTGGACTGCCGAACTTAATTAGTTGGATGTCGGTAGGGTCCAAGGATATGGGTGCAAGGCATTGCTCCAAATGCGAAAGCCAATAAACTGCTGGTAATGTTACCTGGGGATTAAACATCTAATGAGCAGGTGTCCAGGAGGGCAGAGAGATCATACTTGGGGGGAGAGAGAGGGCTGTGAATGTTACAAGTGGCAAGCCCGTGGATTGAGGGGATGGGTCAGTGGTGAGGAGCGGTGTGGAAGCGGCTGTGCTTCTGTGACTTCCGGACTCAGGGAAACCTATGTGGATAAGATAGGAATGCAGGAGGGCACACTTGTGTCACAGCCAGGCTAGGGTGAAGCTGTGTGTATGGGTAGAAGCGAGGATGCAGAAGGCATGTGACCAGGGCAGTGCATGCATAGCAGCCAGTCAAGGTGGAAGCTGCATGTATGAATGGGTGCCGGGAATGAGGAAAGGGTTGGGACCAAGGGCAAGTCTTGGAATAGGCTGGGAGGAAAACGAAACAGTGTCCGTAACGCTCGGGCAACCCGAAGCAGGCATATCTGTTAATCACTTTGTGGAGTGTGGCCGCAAGGGAGGGTGGGGGTGGTGACAACTACAGGAAGAAGGTGTGCAGCTCCGATATAAGTCGGCAAAGCAACTAGAGCGTACAAGGACGGGCGCGTGAAAGGCGGGCTGTCCGTCAAGGACAAGTGTCGTGTAGGTAACAGTCCTGGAGGGCAGGGAGGGGGGAGAAGAGCAATCGCGAGGACACTTACTTGAAGGAGTCAGCAGAGGCGAAGCAAATCAATGGGCCATCATTTGTCAGGCTCAGATTGTGTGTCTCGCAGCAGTCGCAACTATATACACGTAGTAATTTAACAAAGCTTCTTGCCGAGCAATCAAGTAACAATTGTATTAATTTCAGAGTTCATTCAAATGTAGTTGAAAATACAAAACAAACTCCTTGCAGTTCGCCCTCTTTACCCTGTTACCTGTCTTTTTATATACACGTAGTAGGTCACGTAGTGTAATCCAATTAAGAAACACTATCGTGCGCGCTGCGATATCGGCCAGGGTAAAGGATAGTTTAGAGGGGAGAAAACAGGGAAGATAGATTTAGGAGGTACACAAAACCAGATTGCAATTAGGAGGACATAAACATATTATATGGCAATACAGGTCAGTATTGAATATAAAAAGGAATACAAAAATTATATACAGTAGGTTTGTCACAAAGTCGATGGGACAAGAGCGGGTATCCTCAGAGGTGCATCAGAATATTAAATCAGTTACTTAGGGGGTACACTTGAAGTAGTGAGAGTTTGGACCCATCGGAAGTACCCCAGAATAATACAGAAGATATTGGAGGGGGTGTACACAGGTAAGTGACAGTTTGGTTGGAGCAAAGAATTGGACGCGATTCATTAAGTTATAAAAATTGTACTTGATACGATTAATTTAGTTAGCATAATACAAAAAATGTACAGAAAATGAATCAAAAATAATGGGTACAGCTGGATGGGGTGAATTAGGAAGGTAGGTACAGATTGTTAAAGGAAGAGCTAGATGGAAAAAGCGCTCAGTGTAGGCAAGTAGACCCGGTGGGTTCAAGGATGGCTTATCTCAGTGTGGTATTCCATTCATCCAAAGTGTTCAAGCATTATTCAATGGTATTGCAGCAAGCTATCCAGTGGCATTCACATTTGTTCAGGAGCCTGGGGTATCTCCCCCTCTGATTAGTATGGTTGGTTGGTCAATAACCATCCAGGTAAAGTCAGTATCATTGTGATTATTTTCTTTGAAGTGTGCGACTAGGGTGCTGTTAACACACCGTACTTTCTACGACTGCGGTGCTGTATGATTCTGTCTTTCAATCAGAGGAGAGTCAGCACAACACTTAGCAACCATTTCTCCCAATTATCATCTTCCATAGCCCATTTACCTGTGTCCTTCACAATGCAGATTGATACAGTTTTATTTTGTGTAGCCCCAACCCACCCTCTACTGGTCCACTAAAAGCATATCCAGCACCACACAACGTCTCTTTCCAGCCCATACCAATAAGCCCAGAAAGCTGTTCAAGGTGTTGAACATTTTCTGTGACAAAGGGCATCAAGTGTACTGCACAGTGTAGAGGCATCTGTGAAGGACACCATCTTAGTGATGGCAACTCTAAGATTGTGGAGGGGAATGAATGATATTTATTGTTTGGTTACTGAAAACCATTACATAGAACCAAAAAAAAAAAATAACAACATTACAAAAGTTAAAATCAAGTAAATTACAAAAGTTCAGTTTATCTAATTGCTCCATGGGCCCTGGTACTACATCGGAAAAGAATCATGGGCCAACAGGAGCCTCTAATCAGACCAGTAGAAGTCATCAACATTGCCCGTGCTTGAAAGATGAACTTTCCAAAGGCCGCCATATGCTTTACCGTGGACAGGGTATAAAGATGGATTGTGGAGGGGCAATGTGTTCCAGAACCGGATGGATAAATGCACCACCTCCAGCACCTTCCCTGCATTATGCTTATACTGCCTCTCCGGTGTCGATGCCACCATTGCTCAAAACACCTACATTTTTTCAGTTCTGATTTTAGGCCAAGATCGCGCTAGCACCTGTACAAACACCAGATTGGATTTAAATCAGGTGTCCATTCATGCCAGGGACAATCTTATCTTGCTGTCATTTTCCTTTAATTGCAATCAAAACAAGCAGGGTTCTTTATTAAAGATAATTAGGGTAACATTTTCAAGAGACAGCAAAATCTATCAAAGGAAGTTTAGTAAACAGGCTTGGCTGAAAGTCACATGGTGCAGTGTGACAGTGACAGCTAGGCCACCGAAGTCCAACCATACACACACAAAAAATTATGAACTGCATCCGTTTCCAATAAGCACTCAGCTACCATTCCACTCTTCAGCACCTATTATCTTGTGTGATCCTACAGCCTGTGTCATCTTCTCAACACCGCCCTCAATCAACCTGCAAGAATCACCCACAAATCAGAGCACATTTCTTACCAGGTTTAGAAAGAACCTAAAAACCTGGCTTTCTCACACCAACTCTAATGCATTAACTAGGCCTTCACCAGAGGATTCCCAGACTCAGCCATTCGAGTTCACAGCAATTCAGCTCTGTGATATCCCTTAGGGAATGAGTGTATGCGCTTTTTAAATATCGTAAATAAATAAATAGTGCAACACAAAGCACTTATAAAACAAGCATTTGCAATGCAATAGGTCTCGCATTAGGAAAGTTTGAGCTATTGGTATTGTAAATGACAATTTTTTTATTTATGTGTTGTTTTTGAAAATAGCGAAATGAATAGCTTTGCTATTTACAATGCCAATAGTTTTAACTTTAGCAAATGTGACATCTATAGCATTTGTAATGCAATATAAAAGTTATTGTAATTTATAATGGCAATAGCTTTTGTAAATAACTTTTGTAAAGATTATGTTCATTGTATTTTATTGTGGCAAAAATCCAAGAACAGAAGTGAAATATTAACATGTTTTTGTGACATTTGTAATAAAGCTTGAAACATTGAGAGAACATATTTGAACCAGTTGTTGTTGAATGGTTGCACAGATTGATGCTGTGGTGGTGCTGAATGATGTTCTTGTGTCGACGAGTGATGCTGTGGTAGCGTATAGTGATGTTGTGGTGCCTTTGAGTGATGTTGTGGTGCCTCTGAGTGATGCTGAATGATGCTATGGTGATGCGATAGATAGATAGAGTGAGAGCGATAGATAGAGGGAGGGGGCGATAGATAGAGAGCGATATAGGGAGGGGGCGATAGATAGATATAGGGAGGGGGCGATAGAGAGCGATAGATAGAGAGAGGGGGCGATAGATAGAGAGCGATAGATAGAGGGAGGGGGCGATAGATAGATACCCGCGCATACGGATCTGGCAGGCACGTCTTCTCCGACATCACTCCTAAAGTGTGGAACTATCTGCCACTACACATAACAGCCTACTGCTCACTTCTTGGGCCCGCAGGGCATGTTTCAGAAGAAGGAATTCACTTTTACTGTGGAGTGGCAGTACCCTGTGAGGGCATGTGTCAGCTGTGCAGTGCCAGCAGACATGTTAGAAGTTTTATCAGGAACCAGGCCACAAAATATCCCGGCCACACCCAGCACGAGCTTCTGTTTCCAAATATAAAGAGAGAAATCCCGAGATGGCACGTGGCGCTATCTAGCAGCAGAGCCTGGTTATCTGCCTCAGTATTCAGAAACAGGGAAAGTTTCAAAATATAGAACTACATTTTGAAGCATTAGTGTCGGGCGCTTAAGGGTCGCTGAAATAATATCTTCCAGCCTCTCTTTTCTGACAGACCCAGCACCTCCCAAGGGGGGC
The DNA here is from genome assembly GCF_964263255.1 of Lissotriton vulgaris. Classification (NCBI taxonomy): domain Eukaryota; kingdom Metazoa; phylum Chordata; class Amphibia; order Caudata; family Salamandridae; genus Lissotriton; species Lissotriton vulgaris. Next base: position 710,115,146 of record NC_141694.1, read on the forward strand.
GCATCTGAGGAAGGTGCTATACTTTTAATGGGCACGTAGAGTACTTCACAGCGGGGACACTATGTAATACATGGGTTATTACATGTATTTCTCGGGATGGCTGCAAAGTTTGCATTTTTTTTATTAGAACAACGCCTAAACTTCTTAGCGTGAAAATAAATGACGTCAGGGAGGATCGTGGAGTTCTAGACGGGCCTGCCACGCACCGAATGGGCGCCCCTGCATTGCTTGGTCCCACTTTTTATTAAGGAAGTTCTTCACAAATTGACAAACATGCACGCTTTAAAGTGCCACACTGCAGGCTTCAAAGTGCCACACTGCAGGCTTTAAAGTGCCACACTGCAGGCTAATTTGAACTTGTCAGTGTTTCATTTCCCTCTTTTATGCTGGCTTGGCTGGTTGTATTTTATCATGCTGAGCTGAATTTCTTTGTTTATTAGTTTCTGGAAATGTGACGTTCTTTTGTTGTTTTGCCATCTAAGCAACAGCGTAGCTCATTTATGACACTAAGCGTAGCATCGAGGCGCTGCAGTTCGTGGGTACCATTCCACGCAACTCGGCGCTTTTCAGGCGACCCCTGTGACAAGTAAAGAAGCCTAGATATGTTGTGTTACGAAGAAGAGAAAGAGCGAGCAGCGCAGGAAGAAAAAGAAAGTGTTAAAAAGTAACTGTATGAAAAGAACTGAAATATGAAATAAGGAGGAAATTTAAGCAAACGAGTAAATAGCCAAAATGTGACTGCCAATATTGAAAGTTGGCACGTGCCACTTCTCCGAAACACTCAGATCAAGTCCTGAACACCCAAGAGCCTGAGGCAGGAGAACATACGCAATAATCACAACACACTCTTGTGCACACATAAAGAGGACTCCAGCGCAAAACACAACCAGCAACACAGAACAGAAACTAAAAGCAGCCCGGGCTGGGTGAAAGGGCGAGGGCTGCCCGCACATGCGCGCTCCGTGCCCCGGCGCCAAAGCGGAGTGCGGCATCTGAAGTCCCGGGTCCCAGGAGGGGGCCCGGGTGAAGACCAGCGCTGCGGAGGAGACACGGAACACGCCGAAAGAGCCCGGTGAGTGGTGGGGGGTGGTGGGGGGGGTGTACGTGCGTGTGTCTGTGTGTGTTCGAGTGTGTCTGTGCGTGTGTCTGTCTGTGTGCGCGTGGGTCTGTTTAAAGTAGGGGGGGCGTGTGTGTATGCAGGGTCTGTTTAAGGGGGGGTGCGTGTGTGTATGCAGGGTCTGTTTAAGGGGGGGTGCGTGTGTGTATGCAGTGTGTGTGTGTCTGTGTATGCATGTGGCTGTGTATGTGCGCATGCGTGAGTGTGGCTGTGTGAGTGTTTGCGCCCAGGAATATTAGGCACGAGAGGGGCACGGCGCCGTGCGCGCCCACGAGGTAAAATCTCCGGCAAGGGAAGCGCGTGTCAGTCTGCTGTCCACATTCCCCCCAGAGTGATAACATAAGTTGTCGACCTAAACAGCAAAAGCTTCGCTTTTGCTTTCGTCTAGGCTCGACCTAAAAAATTGTGGGCTCCTGCACAACTAATTCCTAATGAACAGCTGAGAAAACTATTGTCCAGTTGTGCATGACATGGGCCAAGATGGCCAGCAGGATGATGTCCAAGCAGGAATTGCTGTAGCTCAGATCCCTCCCATGTCCCTGCAGCCAAACTGAGGAAAATGTATCCAGCCAAACCAAGGTCACCACATTTCCCCATAACGAACAGAATATGTTTCAACCTGCCAGATTGGTTGTGAGCACAGCCTGCAATGAAACCTGGCTCTGATCGTTGGAACAGTGGACAAGAGGCAGTGGTTAAAGGAGTTCATTTCATCCTAATGCTTATCTGAACACTTACCCCTCATTACAGTCTTGTGGCGGTCCCACCACCACAATCATTATATGGCGGGCTCGCCCGCCGTGGTGGTGGTGGTGGTGGGACTGCCCCCATCAGTACGGTGGTTCCAGGAATCAAATTGAGCATAACAATCGGGTTTTGGTGCCTACCGCACCAAATTCTGCATCTCCTAGTATTTTCCGGTTATTTTCAACCTGGTAAACATCAGCAGGGTTTACCTGCTAAAATGTATATGGGGGGGGTGTGGATTTATAGCACCTGGTACTTACAAAGTGTGAAAAAATATGCACAACTTTAATTCCACCATCTGTGGCCTCAGGAGTTATCACACACCTTGTAATTCTACAGGCTGTTCGTAATGAGGTCTAAGAAAAACCTCTACAAGAAAAAGCACAAAAAAACTTCATAGCAAAAAGTATTATATATATCAATCTAATTATGAGTTCAGTTTATGCACCGAATGAAAAACTAAAACTTGATGCTTTGCTTGTAAGATTGCCCCACTTTCCTTGTGTGGGAATAGCTGCTGGTGCAGTATTTATTCAGGAGAGGTGTCATTTAAATAAGGCTATTTAATTTACAGGAGTAAACCAGCCAAGCACAAAAGGTATCTTCACTAGACATATTTATGTGGCCCTTAGACAAAGTGGCATGATAAAGAATTGGAATATAAGTGCAAAATGTGATGCATTCAGCATCCACAGGCGTTTCACTTTAGAAAAACACAAACAAGGCCCTTTCCCTGCACTCATAAACCTGATGTGGATGGAAAGATACATCTTAGGGTAGCAGTCACTGGTACTGGCCGTGAAACTGACGAGTAGTGTGATGAGGGTTGCTCAGCTCCTCGTTTAATGTGAATTCAGCCTCCGCACACAAAGGCTGTGCTGAGGGTTGATGACTAATATCACTCACGCCGTCTCATTCCCCTGTGATCCCTGCATGCATCATGCATACCAAATGTGCTAATTCATCGAAGTCTTGCTCAGTGCCTCAGAATGTCACAAGACAGAGCTGGATGACGGGGAATCCATTCACTTTCTGCTGACACCTCTAAGGACTATCGTACGACTTTCTCGGGCTGGTTACATCCGGTGCTGTTTTCTGGTCCATGGAACGTCACTTCAGGGGAGTACTTTACCTCTGTCCTACACACAACATCGGGCAGGTTTCAATTCCCTCAGGACCACTGCTGTGTCCACCATTGTGGGGCATCTCCAGTTCATTCTGAAGTTTAATTGAGAAAGCAGGGATTTGAGCCCTAGTCTGTTGGAAATTTCTTCCAGTTTATATCTGCAGCAGTCACATTGAAATTACTGTCTCATTGCTACCAGCATTTACATAACATTTGAGTACAATGTGGTAGCTTGTAAGACTGGGTTCTCCAGAACATCTGGCTTCAGAGATCACTGGGCTCTCTTAAAGACACAAAACTCAGGGACCCTAGTACCCAGCACTCTAGATACCAAGGGGCAGATTTACAAGAAAGTGACGCATCTGTAGAGATGTGTCACTTTACCTTCGCCACCCTGAGAAACCCTTGCGCCACCATGAATGCGCCGTATTTATAATAGGCTGCTCCATGGCGCAAGAGTTGACAGATGCATCAGAAATTCTGACGCATCTGTTGAGGCAAAAGTCACGCATTGCTGGAGTAATGTCACAGTAATATAGAACAATGGTCCAAAGACTATTATTTCACAGTGTCACAATTAGTCAACAATTTCAGTATAATAATCTACTCTAAATCAATAGATTGGACAATCTCACAACGCAACAGCAAAATAGATATTCAGTGGTGATTTATTCATTTTTCTACCGTTACTTACCCAGGTCCTAGATCGTTTGGGTTACCCCATTTCATTAATGGAGTATTGTCACAAGCACGATGCAACTCCAGCAATGCATTTTGAGGCCTATTCCCACTACACTCTGTCACTCCTTACGCCTGCTTCAAGCAAGCGTAAGGATTTGATGCAGTGGCATCCTAGCAGTGACACAGTAAAATCTTGTAGATTTCACTGCGTCACTTTTACAAGGCTTTCCTGCATGGGAACGTCCATCATGCATACATTATACCTGACGCAGGTATAATGTGACGCCGGGCTTTACAATCTGACACATCTCCCACTTTGTAAATTGGACACATTTTTACACCGCCACTGTGTCACAAAAGTGACACAACAGTGTCACAAAAGTGTTGCAAGGGGCTTGGAAATCACCCCCAAGTACGCAAAAGAAGGAGGCTTGATGGGTAGACATTAAAAAGTAGCCAAGGCTCGTCTAGATACAGTTATGCATTCTTTTCTTACTTGCAATACAGCATGAATGTCTAGACAGAGCTGTGTGATAACACCTCTGTGGCCAGATTTACTAGCATTTTGCATCGGTGTTGTGCGACTTTTTTGGAGGTGCCACTACGCAAAATGTTAGTAAGTATTTATTAAGCCACACATACCTACATCTGTGTGGCCTTATGTAACTAAATAAAGAAAATGTAACACAAGACAACCCCTTGAGCTGTGTTGTGTTACACTGCATCTGGGAGGCGTTCCATGAGTGGAGCATTGGCGTACTGGAAATCTCACTTCCTGAGTCAACTCCTTATACACTTATTCAGAATTTGTCAGGTGCATTCCAGTCATGAACCTTGCATACCCCAAAATGTTTTCCCCTACAGCATCTGAAAAGATAAAAGGAAAATTAATCTGAATGGTCCTATGACTCTGGGAAGATTCATGTGAGCCAATCTCCGGTGTAGTGCTAACACAGCGTAATGTATGCTGTTAATTCTAAGGCAAAAGCAAGAGTATGCAGTTCCTAAGGGGGAGGGGAGGAAGGAAAAACCTGAAAAACAGGTATTCTACCTGGTGTTAGCAAGGGAAAGGAGAGGTGAAGGTGTAAGTTGAAGTGGAATAGCTCCAATTAGGAGCAAGAGCCCTCACACACCCCGTGGGATGCCATGCTTCATCATCACAAAAAACACAGTTGATGGACAGAATGCAGAACAATGTCTTACATTCACCTCAGTACAAAGATCTGGGCCTAAATCCATCGTTTTTTTTGCACTCCACACCACCCTAGGTCAGACAATGGCTATATGCTAATCAGCCTTGACCCTGTGCCTCATGGGAACAGTCCAGCCCGAACTACCAAGCCATGTCTTTCCTAGACCGGAATCAAGCATCCAAGGACCGGTTTTTGGCTATCAGCCTTCTTCAGCCTGGATAGCTTGACTCCAGTGATGTGGAGAGCCTGGGACTCACGTCTGAGCATACCCAGCCCACTCGGGGTGAAAATTGCGAAAAACACAGTTGATGGACAGAATGCAGAACAATGTCTTACATTCACCCCAGTACAAAGATCTGGCCTAAATCCATCGTTTTTTTGCACTCCACACCACCCTAGGTCAGACAATGGCTATATGCAAATTAGCCTTGACCCTGTGCCTCATGGGAACAGTCCAGCCCGAACTACCAAGCCATGTCTTTCCTAGACCGGAATCAAGCATCCATGGACCGGTTTCTGGCTATCAGCCTTCTTCAGCCTGGATAGCTTGACTCCAGTGATGTGGAGAGCCTGGGACTCACGTCTGAGCATACCCAGCCCACTCGGGGTGAAAATTGCAAAAAACACAGTTGATGGACAGAATGCAGAACAATGTCTTACATTCACCTCAGTACAAAGATCTGGGCCTAAATCCATCGTTTCTTTGCACTCCACACCACCCTAGGTCAGACAATGGCTATATGCAAATCAGCCTTGACCCTGTGCCTCATGGGAACAGTCCAGCCCGAACTATCAAGCCAGGTCTTTCCTAGACCGGAATCAAGCATCCAAGGACTGGTTTCTGGCTATCAGCCTTCTTCAGCCTGGATAGCTTGACTCCAGTGATGTGGAGAGCCTGGGACTCACGTCTGAGCATACCCAGCCCACTCGGGGTGAAAATTGCAAAAAACACAGTTGATGGACAGAATGCAGAACAATGTCTTACATTCACCCCAGTACAAAGATCTGGGCCTAAATCCATTGTTTTTTTGCACTCCACACCACACTAGGTCAGACAATGGCTATATGCAAATCAGTCTTGACCCTGTGCCTCATGGGAACAGTCCAGCCCGAACTACCAAGCCATGTCTTTCCTAGACCGGAATCAAGCATCCAAGGACCGTTTTTTGGCTATCAGCCTTGTTCAGCCTGGATAGCTTGACTTCAGTGATGTGGAGAGCCTGGGACTCACGTCTGAGCATACCCAGCCCACTCGGGGTGAAAATTGCAAAAAACACAGTTGATGGACAGAATGCAGAACAATGTCTTACATTCACCCCAGTACAAACATCTGGGCCTAAATCCATCGTTTTTTTGCACTCCACACCACCCTAGGTCAGACAATGGCTATATGCAAATCAGCCTTGACCCTGTGCCTCATGGGAACAGTCCAGCACGAACTACCAAGCCATGTCTTTCCTAGACCGGAATCAAGCATCCAAGGACCGGTTTCTGGCTATCAGCCTTCTTCAGCCTGGATAGCTTGACTCCAGTGCTGTGGAGAGCCTGGGACTCACGTCTGAGCTTACCCAGCCCACTCGGGGTGAAAATTGCAAAAAACAAAGTTGATGGACAGAATGCAGAACAATGTCTTACATTCACCCCAGTACAAAGATCTGGGCCTAAATCCGTCGTTTTTTTGCACTCCACACCACCCTAGGTCAGACAATGGCTATATGCAAATCAGCCTTGACCCTGTGCCTCATGGGAACAGTCCAGCCCGAACTACCAAGCCATGTCTTTCCTAGACCGGAATCAAGCATCCAAGGACCGGTTTCTGGCTATCAGCCTTCTTCAGCCTGGATAGCTTGACTCCAGTGATGTGGAGAGCCTGGAACTCACGTCTGAGCATACCCAACCCACCCGGGGTGAAAATTGCAAAAAACAAAGGTAATGGACAAAATGCAGAACAATGTCTTACATTCACCCCAGTACAAAGATCTGGGCCTAAATCCATAATTTTTTTGCACTCCACACCACCCTAGGTCAGACAATGGCTATATGCAAATCAGCCTCGACCCTGTGCCTCATGGGAACAGTCCAGCCCGAACAACCAAGCCATGTCTTTCCTGGACCGGAATCAAGCATCCAAGGACCGGTTTCTGGCTATCAGCCTTCTTCAGCCTGGATAGCTTGACTCCAGTGATGTGGAGAGCCTGGGACTCACGTCTGAGCATACCCAGCCCACTCGGCGTGAAAATTGCAAAAAACACAGTTGATGGACAGAATGCAGAACAATGTCTTAAATTCACCCCAGTACAAAGATCTGGGCCTAAATCCATCGTTTCTTTGAACTCCACACCACCCTAGGTCAGACAATGGCTATATGCAAATCAGCCTTGACCCTGTGCCTCATGGGAACAGTCCAGCCCGAACTACCAAGCTATGTCTTTCCTAGACTGGAATCAAGCATCCAAGGACTGGTTTCTGGCTATCAGCCTTCTTCAGCCTGGATAGCTTGACTCCAGTGATGTGGAGAGCCTGGGACTCACGTCTGAGCATACCCAGCCCACTCGGGGAGAAAATTGCAAAAAACACAGTTGATAGACAGAATGCAGAACAATGTCTTACATTCACCCCAGTACAAAGATCTGGGCCTAAATCCATCGTTTTTTTGCACTCCACACCACCCTAGGTCAGACAATGGCTATATGCAAATCAGCCTTGACCCTGTGCCTCATGGGAACAGTCCAGCCCGAACTACCAAGCCATGTCTTTCCTAGACCGGAATCAAGCATCCAAGGACTGGTTTCTGGCTATCAGCCGTCTTCAGCCTGGATATCTTGACTCCAGTGATGTGGAGAGCCTGGGACTCACGTCTGAGCATACCCAGCCCACTCGGGGTGAAAATTGCAAAAAACACAGTTGATGGACAGAATGCAGAACAATGTCTTACATTCACCCCAGTACAAAGATGTGGGCCTAAATCCATCGTTTTTTTGCACTCCACACCACCCTAGGTCAGACAATGGCTATATGCAAATCAGCCTTGAACTTGTGCCTCATGGGAACAGTCCAGCCCGAACTACCAAGCCATGTCTTTCCTAGACCGGAATCAAGCATCCAAGGACCGGTTTCTGGCTATCAGCCTTCTTCAGCCTGGATAGCTTGACTCCAGTGATGTGGAGAGCCTGGGACTCACGTCTGAGCATACCCAGCCCACTCGGGGTGAAAATTGCAAAAAACACAGTTGATGGACAGAATGCAGAACAATGTCATACATTCACCCCAGTACAGAGATCTGGGCCTAAATCCATAATTTTTTTGCACTCCACACCACCCCAGTTCAGACATGGCCATATGCAAATCAGCCTTGACCCTGTGTCCCTTATGGGAACAGTCCAGCCCGAACTACCAAGCCATGTCTTTCCTAGACCGGAATCAAGCATCCAAGGACCGGTTTCTGGCTATCAGCCCTTTTCAGCCTGGATAGCTTGACTCCAGTGATGTGGAGAGCCTGGGACTCACGTCTGAGCATACCCAGCCCACTAGGGGTGAAAATTGCAAAAAACACAGTTGATGGACATAATGCAGAACAATGTCTTACATTCACCCCAGTACAAAGATCTGGGCCTAAATCCGTCGTTTTTTTGCACTCCACACCACCCTAGGTCAGACAATGGCTATATGCAAATCAGCCTTGACCCTGTGCCTCATGGGAACAGTCCAGCCCAAACTAGCAAGCCATGTCTTTCCTAGACCGGAATCAAGCATCCAAGGACCGGTTTTTGGCTATCAGCCTTGTTCAGCCTGGATAGCTTGACTCCAGTGATGTGGAGAGCCTGGGACTCACGTCTGAGCATACCCAGCCCACTCGGGGTGAAAATTGCAAAAAAACACAGTTGATGGACAGAATGCAGAACAATGTCTTACAATCATCCCAGTACAAAGATCTGGGCCTAAATCCATCGTTTTTTTGCACTCCACACCACCCTAGGTCAGACAATGGCTATATGCAAATCAGCCTTGACCCTGTGCCTCATGGGAACAGTCCAGCACGAACTACCAAGCCATGTCTTTCCTAGACCGGAATCAAGCATCCAAGGACCGGTTTCTGGCTATCAGCCTTCTTCAGCCTGGATAGCTTGACTCCAGTGATGTGGAGAGCCTGGGACTCACGTCTGAGCTTACCCAGCCCACTCGGGGTGAAAATTGCAAAAAACACAGTTGATGGACAGAATGCAGAACAATGTCTTACATTCACCCCAGTACAAAGATCTGGGCCTAAATCCGTCGTTTTTTTGCACTCCACACCACCGTAGGTCAGACAATGGCTATATGCAAATCAGCCTTGACCCTGTGCCTCATGGGAACAGTCCAGCCCGAACTACCAAGCCATGTCTTTCCTAGACCGGAATCAAGCATCTAAGGACCGGTTTCTGGCTATCAGCCTTCTTCAGCCTGGATAGCTTGACTCCAGTGATGTGGAGAGCCTGGGGCTCACGTCTGAGCATACCCAGCCCACTCGGCGTGAAAATTGCAAAAAACACAGTTGATGGACAGAATGCAGAACAATGTCTTACATTCACCCCAGTACAAAGATCTGGGCCTAAATCCAGCGTTTCTTTGCACTCCACACCACCCTAGGTCAGACAATGGCTATATGCAAATCAGCCTTGACCCTGTGCCTCATGGGAACAGTCCAGCCCGAACTACCAAGCCATGTCTTTCCTAGACCGGAATCAAGCATCCAAGGACCGGTTTTTGGCTATCAGCCTTGTTCAGCCTGGATAGCTTGACTTCAGTGATGTGGAGAGCCTGGGACTCACGTCTGAGCATACCCAGCCCACTCGGGGTGAAAATTGCAAAAAACACAGTTGATGGACAGAATGCAGAACAATGTCTTACATTCACCCCAGTACAAACATCTGGGCCTAAATCCATCGTTTTTTTGCACTCCACACCACCCTAGGTCAGACAATGGCTATATGCAAATCAGCCTTGACCCTGTGCCTCATGGGAACAGTCCAGCACGAACTACCAAGCCATGTCTTTCCTAGACCGGAATCAAGCATCCAAGGACCGGTTTCTGGCTATCAGCCTTCTTCAGCCTGGATAGCTTGACTCCAGTGCTGTGGAGAGCCTGGGACTCACGTCTGAGCTTACCCAGCCCACTCGGGGTGAAAATTGCAAAAAACAAAGTTGATGGACAGAATGCAGAACAATGTCTTACATTCACCCCAGTACAAAGATCTGGGCCTAAATCCGTCGTTTTTTTGCACTCCACACCACCCTAGGTCAGACAATGGCTATATGCAAATCAGCCTTGACCCTGTGCCTCATGGGAACAGTCCAGCCCGAACTACCAAGCCATGTCTTTCCTAGACCGGAATCAAGCATCCAAGGACCGGTTTCTGGCTTTCAGCCTTCTTCAGCCTGGATAGCTTGACTCCAGTGATGTGGAGAGCCTGGAACTCACGTCTGAGCATACCCAACCCACCCGGGGTGAAAATTGCAAAAAACAAAGGTAATGGACAAAATGGAGAACAATGTCTTACATTCACCCCAGTACAAAGATCTGGGCCTAAATCCATAATTTTTTTGCACTCCACACCACCCTAGGTCAGACAATGGCTATATGCAAATCAGCCTCGACCCTGTGCCTCATGGGAACAGTCCAGCCCGAACAACCAAGCCATGTCTTTCCTGGACCGGAATCAAGCATCCAAGGACCGGTTTCTGGCTATCAGCCTTCTTCAGCCTGGATAGCTTGACTCCAGTGATGTGGAGAGCCTGGGACTCACGTCTGAGCATACCCAGCCCACTCGGCGTGAAAATTGCAAAAAACACAGTTGATGGACAGAATGCAGAACAATGTCTTAAATTCACCCCAGTACAAAGATCTGGGCCTAAATCCATCGTTTCTTTGAACTCCACACCACCCTAGGTCAGACAATGGCTATATGCAAATCAGCCTTGACCCTGTGCCTCATGGGAACAGTCCAGCCCGAACTACCAAGCTATGTCTTTCCTAGACTGGAATCAAGCATCCAAGGACTGGTTTCTGGCTATCAGCCTTCTTCAGCCTGGATAGCTTGACTCCAGTGATGTGGAGAGCCTGGGACTCACGTCTGAGCATACCCAGCCCACTCGGGGAGAAAATTGCAAAAAACACAGTTGATAGACAGAATGCAGAACAATGTCTTACATTCACCCCAGTACAAAGATCTGGGCCTAAATCCATCGTTTTTTTGCACTCCACACCACCCTAGGTCAGACAATGGCTATATGCAAATCAGCCTTGACCCTGTGCCTCATGGGAACAGTCCAGCCCGAACTACCAAGCCATGTCTTTCCTAGACCGGAATCAAGCATCCAAGGACTGGTTTCTGGCTATCAGCCGTCTTCAGCCTGGATATCTTGACTCCAGTGATGTGGAGAGCCTGGGACTCACGTCTGAGCATACCCAGCCCACTCGGGGTGAAAATTGCAAAAAACACAGTTGATGGACAGAATGCAGAACAATGTCTTACATTCACCCCAGTACAAAGATGTGGGCCTAAATCCATCGTTTTTTTGCACTCCACACCACCCTAGGTCAGACAATGGCTATATGCAAATCAGCCTTGAACTTGTGCCTCATGGGAACAGTCCAGCCCGAACTACCAAGCCATGTCTTTCCTAGACCGGAATCAAGCATCCAAGGACCGGTTTCTGGCTATCAGCCTTCTTCAGCCTGGATAGCTTGACTCCAGTGATGTGGAGAGCCTGGGACTCACGTCTGAGCATACCCAGCCCACTCGGGGTGAAAATTGCAAAAAACACAGTTGATGGACAGAATGCAGAACAATGTCATACATTCACCCCAGTACAGAGATCTGGGCCTAAATCCATAATTTTTTTGCACTCCACACCACCCCAGTTCAGACATGGCCATATGCAAATCAGCCTTGACCCTGTGTCCCTTATGGGAACAGTCCAGCCCGAACTACCAAGCCATGTCTTTCCTAGACCGGAATCAAGCATCCAAGGACCGGTTTCTGGCTATCAGCCTTTTTCAGCCTGGATAGCTTGACTCCAGTGATGTGGAGAGCCTGGGACTCACGTCTGAGCATACCCAGCCCACTAGGGGTGAAAATTGCAAAAAACACAGTTGATGGACATAATGCAGAACAATGTCTTACATTCACCCCAGTACAAAGATCTGGGCCTAAATCCATCGTTTCTTTGCACTCCACACCACCCTAGGTCAGACAATGGCTATATGCAAATCAGCCTTGACCCTTTGCCTCATGGGAACAGTCCAGCCCGAACTACCAAGCCATGTCTTTCCTAGACCGGAATCAAGCATCCAAGGACTGGTTTCTGGCTATCAGCCTTCTTCAGCCTGGATAGCTTGACTCCAGTGATGTGGAGAGCCTGGGACTCACGTCTGAGCATACCCAGCCCACTCGGGGTGAAAATTGCAAAAAACACAGTTGGTGGACACAATGCAGAACAATGTCTTACATTCACCCCAATACAAAGATCTGGGCCTAAATCCGTCGTTTTTTTGCACTCCACACCACCCTAGGTCAGACAATGGCTATATGCAAATCAGCCTTGACCCTGTGCCTCATGGGAACAGTCCAGCCCAAACTAGCAAGCCATGTCTTTCCTAGACCGGAATCAAGCATCCAAGGACCGGTTTTTGGCTATCAGCCTTGTTCAGCCTGGATAGCTTGACTCCAGTGATGTGGAGAGCCTGGGACTCACGTCTGAGCATACCCAGCCCACTCGGGGTGAAAATTGCAAAAAAACACAGTTGATGGACAGAATGCAGAACAATGTCTTACAATCATCCCAGTACAAAGATCTGGGCCTAAATCCATCGTTTTTTTGCACTCCACACCACCCTAGGTCAGACAATGGCTATATGCAAATCAGCCTTGACCCTGTGCCTCATGGGAACAGTCCAGCACGAACTACCAAGCCATGTCTTTCCTAGACCGGAATCAAGCATCCAAGGACCGGTTTCTGGCTATCAGCCTTCTTCAGCCTGGATAGCTTGACTCCAGTGATGTGGAGAGCCTGGGACTCACGTCTGAGCTTACCCAGCCCACTCGGGGTGAAAATTGCAAAAAACACAGTTGATGGACAGAATGCAGAACAATGTCTTACATTCACCCCAGTACAAAGATCTGGGCCTAAATCCGTCGTTTTTTTGCACTCCACACCACCGTAGGTCAGACAATGGCTATATGCAAATCAGCCTTGACCCTGTGCCTCATGGGAACAGTCCAGCCCGAACTACCAAGCCATGTCTTTCCTAGACCGGAATCAAGCATCTAAGGACCGGTTTCTGGCTATCAGCCTTCTTCAGCCTGGATAGCTTGACTCCAGTGATGTGGAGAGCCTGGGGCTCACGTCTGAGCATACCCAGCCCACTCGGCGTGAAAATTGCAAAAAACACAGTTGATGGACAGAATGCAGAACAATGTCTTACATTCACCCCAGTACAAAGATCTGGGCCTAAATCCAGCGTTTCTTTGCACTCCACACCACCCTAGGTCAGACAATGGCTATATGCAAATCAGCCTTGACCCTGTGCCTCATGGGAACAGTCCAGCCCGAACTACCAAGCTATGTCTTTCCTAGACTGTAATCAAGCATCCAAGGACTGGTTTCTGGCTATCAGCCTTCTTCAGCCTGGATAGCTTGACTCCAGTGATGTGGAGAGCCTGGGACTCACGTCTGAGCATACCCAGCCCACTCGGGGAGAAAATTGCAAAAAACACAGTTGATAGACAGAATGCAGAACAATGTCTTACATTCACCCCAGTACAAAGATCTGGGCCTAAATCCATCGTTTTTTTGCACTCCACACCACCCTAGGTCAGACAATGGCTATATGCAAATCAGCCTTGACCCTGTGCCTCATGGGAACAGTCCAGCCCGAACTACCAAGCCATGTCTTTCCTAGACCGGAATCAAGCATCCAAGGACTGGTTTCTGGCTATCAGCCGTCTTCAGCCTGGATATCTTGACTCCAGTGATGTGGAGAGCCTGGGACTCACGTCTGAGCATACCCAGCCCACTCGGGGTGAAAATTGCAAAAAACACAGTTGATGGACAGAATGCAGAACAATGTCTTACATTCACCCCAGTACAAAGATGTGGGCCTAAATCCATCGTTTTTTTGCACTCCACACCACCCTAGGTCAGACAATGGCTATATGCAAATCAGCCTTGAACTTGTGCCTCATGGGAACAGTCCAGCCCGAACTACCAAGCCATGTCTTTCCTAGACCGGAATCAAGCATCCAAGGACCGGTTTCTGGCTATCAGCCTTCTTCAGCCTGGATAGCTTGACTCCAGTGATGTGGAGAGCCTGGGACTCACGTCTGAGCATACCCAGCCCACTCGGGGTGAAAATTGCAAAAAACACAGTTGATGGACAGAATGCAGAACAATGTCATACATTCACCCCAGTACAGAGATCTGGGCCTAAATCCATAATTTTTTTGCACTCCACACCACCCCAGTTCAGACATGGCCATATGCAAATCAGCCTTGACCCTGTGTCCCTTATGGGAACAGTCCAGCCCGAACTACCAAGCCATGTCTTTCCTAGACCGGAATCAAGCATCCAAGGACCGGTTTCTGGCTATCAGCCTTTTTCAGCCTGGATAGCTTGACTCCAGTGATGTGGAGAGCCTGGGACTCACGTCTGAGCATACCCAGCCCACTAGGGGTGAAAATTGCAAAAAACACAGTTGATGGACATAATGCAGAACAATGTCTTACATTCACCCCAGTACAAAGATCTGGGCCTAAATCCATCGTTTCTTTGCACTCCACACCACCCTAGGTCAGACAATGGCTATATGCAAATCAGCCTTGACCCTTTGCCTCATGGGAACAGTCCAGCCCGAACTACCAAGCCATGTCTTTCCTAGACCGGAATCAAGCATCCAAGGACTGGTTTCTGGCTATCAGCCTTCTTCAGCCTGGATAGCTTGACTCCAGTGATGTGGAGAGCCTGGGACTCACGTCTGAGCATACCCAGCCCACTCGGGGTGAAAATTGCAAAAAACACAGTTGGTGGACACAATGCAGAACAATGTCTTACATTCACCCCAATACAAAGATCTGGGCCTAAATCCGTCGTTTTTTTGCACTCCACACCACCCTAGGTCAGACAATGGCTATATGCAAATCAGCCTTGACCCTGTGCCTCATGGGAACAGTCCAGCCCAAACTAGCAAGCCATGTCTTTCCTAGACCGGAATCAAGCATCCAAGGACCGGTTTTTGGCTATCAGCCTTGTTCAGCCTGGATAGCTTGACTCCAGTGATGTGGAGAGCCTGGGACTCACGTCTGAGCATACCCAGCCCACTCGGGGTGAAAATTGCAAAAAAACACAGTTGATGGACAGAATGCAGAACAATGTCTTACAATCATCCCAGTACAAAGATCTGGGCCTAAATCCATCGTTTTTTTGCACTCCACACCACCCTAGGTCAGACAATGGCTATATGCAAATCAGCCTTGACCCTGTGCCTCATGGGAACAGTCCAGCACGAACTACCAAGCCATGTCTTTCCTAGACCGGAATCAAGCATCCAAGGACCGGTTTCTGGCTATCAGCCTTCTTCAGCCTGGATAGCTTGACTCCAGTGATGTGGAGAGCCTGGGACTCACGTCTGAGCTTACCCAGCCCACTCGGGGTGAAAATTGCAAAAAACACAGTTGATGGACAGAATGCAGAACAATGTCTTACATTCACCCCAGTACAAAGATCTGGGCCTAAATCCGTCGTTTTTTTGCACTCCACACCACCGTAGGTCAGACAATGGCTATATGCAAATCAGCCTTGACCCTGTGCCTCATGGGAACAGTCCAGCCCGAACTACCAAGCCATGTCTTTCCTAGACCGGAATCAAGCATCTAAGGACCGGTTTCTGGCTATCAGCCTTCTTCAGCCTGGATAGCTTGACTCCAGTGATGTGGAGAGCCTGGGGCTCACGTCTGAGCATACCCAGCCCACTCGGCGTGAAAATTGCAAAAAACACAGTTGATGGACAGAATGCAGAACAATGTCTTACATTCACCCCAGTACAAAGATCTGGGCCTAAATCCAGCGTTTCTTTGCACTCCACACCACCCTAGGTCAGACAATGGCTATATGCAAATCAGCCTTGACCCTGTGCCTCATGGGAACAGTCCAGCCCGAACTACCAAGCTATGTCTTTCCTAGACTGTAATCAAGCATCCAAGGACTGGTTTCTGGCTATCAGCCTTCTTCAGCCTGGATAGCTTGACTCCAGTGATGTGGAGAGCCTGGGACTCACGTCTGAGCATACCCAGCCCACTCGGGGAGAAAATTGCAAAAAACACAGTTGATGGACAGAATGCAGAACAATGTCTTACATTCACCCCAGTACAAAGATCTGGGCCTAAATCCAGCGTTTTTTTGCACTCCACACCACCCTAGGTCAGACAATGGCTATATGCAAATCAGCCTTGACCCTGTGCCTCATGGGAACAGTCCAGCCCGAACTACCAAGCCATGTCTTTCCTAGGCCGGAATCAAGCATCCAAGGACTGGTTTCTGGCTATCAGCCGTCTTCAGCCTGGGTATCTTGACTCCAGTGATGTGGAGAGCCTGGGACTCACGTCTGAGCATACCCAGCCCACTCGGGGTGAAAATTGCAAAAAACACAGTTGATGGACAGAATGCAGAACAATGTCTTACATTCACCCCAGTACAAAGATCTGGGCCTAAATCCATCGTTTTTTTGCACTCCACACCACCCTAGGTCAGACAATGGCTTTAAGCAAATCAGCCTTGACCCTGTGCCTCATGGGAACAGTCCAGCCCGAACTACCAAGCCATGTCTCTCCTAGACCGGAATCAAGCATCCAAGGACCGGTTTCTGGCTATCAGCCTTCTTCAGCCTGGATAGCTTGACTACAGTGATGTGGAGAGCCTGGGACTCACGTCTGAGCATACCCAGCCCACTCGGGGTGAAAATTGCAAAAAACAGTTGATGGACAGAATGCAGAACAATGTCTTACATTCACCCCAGTACAAAGATCTGGGCCTAAATCCATCGTTTTTTTGCACTCCACACCACCCTAGGTCAGACAATGGCTATATGCAAATCAGCCTTGAACTTGTGGCTCATGGGAACAGTCCAGCCCGAACTACCAAGCCATGTCTTTCCTAGACCGGAATCAAGCATCCAAGGACCGGTTTCTGGCTATCAGCCTTCTTCAGCATGGATAGCTTGACTCCAGTGATGTGGAGAGCCTGGGACTCACGTCTGAGCATACCCAGCCCACTCGGGGTGAAAATTGCAAAAAACACAGTTGATGGACAGAATGCAGAACAATGTCATACATTCACCCCAGTACAGAGATCTGGGCCTAAATCCATAATTTTTTTGCACTCCACACCACCCCAGTTCAGACATGGCCATATGTAAATCAGCCTTGACCCTGTGTCCCTTATGGGAACAGTCCAGCCCGAACTACCAAGCCATGTCTTTCTTAGACCGGAATCAAGCATCCAAGGACCGGTTTCTGGCTATCAGCCATCTTCAGCTAGGATAGCTTGATTCCAGTGGTGTGGAGAGCATGGGTCTCATGTCTGAGCATACCCATCCCACTTGGGGTGACACATGCTAAAACAACAGTTGATAGACAGAATGCAGAACAATGTCATACATTCACCCCAGAACAGAGAACTGGGCCTAAATCCATTGTTATTTTGCACTCCACACCACCCCAGTTCAACATGGCCATATGCAAATCAGCCTTGACCCTGTGCCTCATAGGAACAGTCCAGCCCGAAGTGCCAAGCCATGTCTTTCCTGGACATCAGTGATGTCATTTGAGATGTCATCAGTGAAGTCACTGACCATGTCATGAATGATCTAATATGTGACATCATCAGCAGTGCATTGCGGGTGCGCGAAATATAGTTAGTCCAACTATATAGGAGCAATTTCAATGGTTTTGTATGAGTGAAATGTCCAGCAAACTATGACACCCCTAAAACTTTTTTTGAGTGAATTTCAAAGGTTTTTTTAAAGCTAATTCCTAACTATATAAGGCCTGAAACCTATGGTTTTTTCAGTGAATTTCAAAGGTTTTTTAAATGCTAATTCCTAACTATATAAGGCCTGAAACCTATGGTTTTTTAAGTGAATATATATATGTACCACATTGCGCACTATGCCTTTACCAGGAATCCTGCCCGATTTCCACTTGGAAAATAAAGCTGTTACCCCATCGTCAATGCACAAGGGTGCTGAACAGTTTACTTTACTGACAGCTGCAAGAGACATTTTCCAGTACTCACCCTTATGACAAGGTGCATTTTGGGAACTGTATGCCAAAATCGGTCAGGTGACCAGGAACGTTATATATTTGTAGTCACAGACACTTTCGTCGACACTCCTACCCGTGAGCAAGGCCGGATGTGCCGAAACTAGTTGGGTACAATGGATTGATGGTGCTACAAGCTTGATTAAAATGCTTTCTGGATACTGAAAGGGCCTCTTTTGTGTTGCTTCGTTGTACAGAATTGCCGGGTCTCTCCGTGCCCGGTGTAAGAGGCCGCCCTGCAGGGTCGGGGGCTCCCCATTCGGAGGTGCTTTCGTGAATATATATATATATATTTTTTTTATATATAAGGGGACCAAGGAAGTCGGCCGTGGCTGTTCCTCTGGATGGAGTATCACACAACCTACCTGCACCAGCGCGGACCTATCGTTCTGCCTCACTCTTCCACACCACCCACTCAGACTGGACGTTACAGTGCCTTCTAGGAGCTGCAGTTTATCAATGGACACTGAACTGCTACGGGTGTGACGACATCATTAGGGGGAGGAGCAGCGAGTGCTGGGAAGTATTTTATTCAGGTGGAAGCTAATGAGTGTGTTCAGTGTTGGGCGCTGAAGAAGGCTGACTATGCCGAAATGCATTCGCCGCCACTGCTAAAAGATGAATTAAAACGAGCTGGCTTTTCAGAAAATCCCTTCGGCCTCTGAGTCCTTCTTTCCGAGAGGGACTGTTTCCACATGTATTTACTGCGCCTGCCAGTGACGCAGAACCGAAGGCTCTGCAACACCAAAAGGTCGAGGAAAGAAATACTGGCATCAGACTGTTCGCAGCTGTGAGGCGTCGAGGTATCGACATTTCCTTAACACCGCTAGTTATCACAGAGCAATATGGGGAGACTGAGGTATTTTACCTATGGGTGCAAAGTCCGTATTGACTGCCCCTGCCCTGTCTGCTGTTCTGTGAGGCTGGTTGTTGCAGCGTAAGGGGACCAAGGAAGTCGGCCGTGGCTGTTCCTCTGGATGGAGTATCACACAACCTACCTGCACCAGCGCGGACCTATCGTTCTGCCTCACTCTTCCACACCACCCACTCAGACTGGACATTACAGTGCCTTTTGGGAGCTGCAGTTTATCAATGGACACTGAACTGCTACGGGTGTGACTACATCATTAGGGGGAGGAGCAGCGAGTGCTGGGAAGTATTTTATTCAGGTGGAAGCTAATGGGTGTGTTCAGTGTTGGGCGCTGAAGAAGGCTGACTATGCCGAAATTAATTCGCCGCCACTGCTAAAAGATGAATTAAAACGAGCTGGCTTTTCAGAAAACCCCTTCGGCCTCTGAGTCCTTCTTTCCGAGAGGGACTGTTTCCACATGTATTTACTGCACCTGCCAGGGACGCAGAACAGAAGGCTCTGCAACACCAAAAGGTCGAGGAAAGAAATACTGGCATCAGACTGCTCGCAGCTGTGAGGCGTCGAGGTATCGACATTTCCTTAAGACCGCCAGTTATCACGGAGCAATATGGGGAGACTGAGGTATTTTACCTATGGGTGCAAAGTCCGTATTGACTGCCCCTGCCCTGTCTGCTGTTCTGTGAGGCTGGTTGTTGCAGCGTAAGGGGACCAAGGAAGTCGGCCGTGGCTGTTCCTCTGGATGGAGTATCACACAACCTACCTGCACCAGCGCGGACCTATCGTTCTGCCTCACTCTTCCACACCACCCACTCAGACAGGACATTACAGTGCCTTTTGGGAGCTGCAGTTTATCAATGGACACTGAACTGCTACGGGTGTGACTACATCATTAGGGGGAGGAGCAGCGAGTGCTGGGAAGTATTTTATTCAGGTGGAAGCTAATGGGTGTGTTCAGTGTTGGGCGCTGAAGAAGGCTGACTATGCCGAAATTCATTCGCCGCCACTGCTAAAAGATGAATTAAAACGAGCTGGCTTTTCAGAAAACCCCTTCGGCCTCTGAGTCCTTCTTTCCGAGAGGGACTGTCTCCACATGTATTTACTGCACCTGCCAGGGACGCAGAACAGAAGGCTCTGCAACACCAAAAGGTCGAGGAAAGAAATACTGGCATCAGACTGCTCGCAGCTGTGAGGCGTCGAGGTATCGACATTTCCTTAAGACCGCCAGTTATCACGGAGCAATATGGGGAGACTGAGGTATTTTACCTATGGGTGCAAAGTCCATATTGACTGCCCCTGCCCTGTCTGCTGTTCTGTGAGGCTGGTTGTTGCAGCGTAAGGGGACCAAGGAAGTCGGCCGTGGCTGTTCCTCTGGATGGAGTATCACACAACCTACCTGCACCAGCGCGGACCTATCGTTCTGCCTCACTCTTCCACACCACCCACTCAGACTGGACGTTACAGTGCCTTCTGGGAGCTGCAGTTTATCAATGGACACTGAACTGCTACGGGTGTGACGACATCATTAGGGGGAGGAGCAGCGAGTGCTGGGAAGTATTTTATTCAGGTGGAAGCTAATGGGTGTGTTCAGTGTTGGGCGCTGAAGAAGGCTGACTATGCCGAAATGCATTCGTCGCCACTGCTAAAAGATGAATTAAAACGAGCTGGCTTTTCAGAAAACCCCTTCGGCCTCTGAGTCCTTCTTTCCGAGAGGGACTGTTTCCACATGTATTTACTGCGCCTGCCAGGGACGCAGAACAGAAGGCTCTGCAACACCAAAAGGTCGAGGAAAGAAATACTGGCATCAGACTGTTCGCAGCTGTGAGGCGTCGAGGTATCGAAATTTCCTTAAGACCGCCAGTTATCACGGAGCAATATGGGGAGACTGAGGTATTTTACCTATGGGTGCAAAGTCCGTATTGACTGCCCCTGCCCTGTCTGCTGTTCTGTGAGGCTGGTTGTTGCAGCGTAAGGGGACCAAGGAAGTCAGCCGTGGCTGTTCCTCTGGATGGAGTATCACACAACCTACCTGCACCAGCGCGGACCTATCGTTCTGCCTCACTCTTCCACACCACCCACTCAGACTGGACGTTACAGTGCCTTCTGGGAGCTGCAGTTTATCAATGGACACTGAACTGCTACGGGTGTGACGACATCATTAGGGGGAGGAGCAGCGAGTGCTGGGAAGTATTTTATTCAGGTGGAAGCTAATGGGTGTGTTCAGTGTTGGGCGCTGAAGAAGGCTGACTATGCCGAAATGCATTCGCCGCCACTGCTAAAAGATAAATTAAAACGAGCTGGCTTTTCAGAAAACCCCTTCGGCCTCTGAGTCCTTCTTTCCGAGAGGGACTGTTTCCACATGTATTTACTGCGCCTGCCAGTGACGCAGAACAGAAGGCTCTGCAACACCAAAAGGTCGAGGAAAGAAATACTGGCATCAGACTGTTCGCAGCTGTGAGGCTTCGAGGTATTGACATTTCCTTAAGACCGCCAGTTATCACGGAGCAATATGGGGAGACTGAGGTATTTTACCTATGGGTGCAAAGTCCGTATTGACTGCCCCTGCCCTGTCTGCTGTTCTGTGAGGCTGGTTGTTGCAGCGTAAGGGGACCAAGGAAGTCGGCCGTGGCTGTTCCTCTGGATGGAGTATCACACAACCTACCTGCACCAGCGCGGACCTATCGTTCTGCCTCACTCTTCCACACCACCCACTCAGACTGGACGTTACAGTGCCTTCTGGGAGCTGCAGTTTATCAATGGACACTGAACTGCTAAGGGTGTGACGACATCATTAGGGGAGGAGCAGCGAGTGCTGGGAAGTATATATATATCCAACAAAATAGTTGCCCTGTGTGTGTGTGTGTGTGTGTAGGTGTAAATAAATTATAAACGGGGAGTGAGCAAGGAGCAGGGCTAGTTTGAACATTTTTTGCCACAGCTGCTTTTTGTTCCTTGTTCGGCCCTTGATTCAAGCCTCTTTAGACGGAAGAAAAAAACTGAAAGTGAAAAGTACAAACTACAAAGATTCCTTTACAGAAGCGCACCTCGACCAGCACTTGGTGTTGTTGGTCTATAACATGCATGAACTTGTTACTGCATGCTTTCTCGGTCCTAGAGAAAGAGGGCGCTTGACTAATGGAAAATTAGCATCAAAACAGCTTGTTCTCTCCTTGGACACTTTGAGAGCCTATTAACCTGGACAATGTGCCCTAATTCTTTTTCAATAAAATAGTTCTCTCTGAAGATTCTGTTTCCATAGTTCTGGAAGTAAATGCAGAACTTCATGTCCTGAAAAAATCAAGGATGGGTGAGTAGATGTCAACTGTTAATCTGCAAGATGCCAAAAATACAATGTTGTGACCACGAAAGAGGACAGAGTGCTGCCAACTAAGACAGGTATTTTACTCTTGTAAGTCTGTAATGTGTTTGTAGATGTCATAAAATCATTGATGTACGTCCAAAAGTGCCCTGGTAATGAGCTTCTGATTGTTCCTTTGCTTCGTGCACATACTTGCAGTGTGTCCGGAAACATTGCTGGTCAGAGGCATCAGCTCGCTAAAATCATAGGGGTTTTAAAAAGTCCTAGAGCCCGATTCACAGAATGAACTTAAGACTAAATCCTAAATTTACTACTATTTGGTATTCACAGAATGCACTTACTACTTTCGGGTTTCACAGAGTGAACTTACTACTTTCGGGATTCACAGAATGAAGTTACTACTTTCGGTATTCACAGAATAGATTTAAGACTACTAACTTTACGTCCGCACTCGGGCCGGAAATTCCGGCCTGGAGGCAGAGTTTCCGGCTTGGGGGCAGAGCTTATGGCCCGGAGGCGGAGCTTCCAGGCCAGAGGCGGAGCTTGCGGCTTGGAGGCGGAGCTTCCGGCCCGGAGGTGGAGATTTCAGCGATGGCTAAATACCCACCTCCGAGCCGGAAGCTCCGCCTCCAAGCCGCAAGCTCCGTCTCTGGGTATTAAGCTCCGCCCCAAGCCGGAAACTCCGCCTCCGGGCCGAAATTTCCGGCCCGAGTGCGGACGTAAAGTTAGTAGTCTTAAATCTATTCTGTGAATACCGAAAGTAGTAAGTTCATTCTGCGAATCCCGAAAGTAGTAAGTTCACTTTGTGAATCCCGAAAGTAGTAAGTGCATTCTGTGAATACCAAATAGTAGTAAGTTTAGGATTTAGTCTTAAGTTCATTCTGTGAATCGGGCCCCTAGTGTTACCAAACCAGCATGCACAATAAATGCTCAAATAAAGTCAAGTGGGAAGTGTGTGATTGTGGGAGTGAAGGAGGTGGATGAGGTTGTAGTACAAGACATTTTCAGCAAAAATGTGGTTCAATTGAGCATTGTGATGCAATATTCTTGACAGCTTAAGTGCTGCCAACAAACAGTTCTCGTCAGCCTCACTACCTCTCTAGTGTGCCTGGTGTGAAGGGTTCATCAGCTGCACTGCTAAAGAAAATGCTTCTTGTGCAATTACCAGAAGAGTTATCCAGCAGCGGCTCCTCCACAATGGTGGAGGAGCGTCGCTCCACTCACTGTAGAAGGAAAATAAAATGATAATAAAATAATGTTATTAGTGATTTTTTTTTCTCTGACAGCCGATGCTGTGCAGTCAAGGGCAGGGGGGGGTGGTGGGGGTTATGGCATCCTCACTGACAACCAGTAGAGAGAGGAGGAGTTGTTGGCCCCTGGAAGTGCGCATGACTGCTTGGCCGGCTGTCTTATGCCAACCAAACCGTCATATGCACTTTAGGGCAGATTTACAAGCCCCTTGCGCCTCTTTTGCGCCGCCGTTGCGTCACTTTTGTGACGCAGCGGCCGCGCAAAAGATGCACCATGGTGCGAGCTATTTACAACGTGACGCATCTGGGAGATGCGTCACGTTGTAAAGCCCTGCGCCTTAAGGTGGCGTTCTGGTGCAGGGGGGGGGGCATTCCGGAGCAGGAACGCCTCCTAAAAGTGGCTGAGTGAAATCTACAAAATTTTACTCAGTCACTTTTAGGCCAATGCTACGTCAAAACCCTGCGCCTGCTTGAAGCAGGCGTAAGGCTTGATGCAGCATTAGTAGAATGGGCCCCCAGAGCAATGCTGGAGCTGCGTCGCGCATGCGACGCAACTCCAGCAATGCAATACCTTTACGGCACAGATGCGTGACACATCTGTGCCATTTTTGCCCCATGGTTCGCCGCATTGTAAATGCGGCGCATCATGGGTGGCGGAGGCAAGGCGCACAATTACTGGCGCATCCCTTCTAATTTGCAGGGATGCGCCAGTAATTGTAAATATGCCCCTAAGAATTCTCCAACCCAGCTGTGTTGTACAGCCGGGTGGAGAAGCAGCAAAGGCTACCAGTCACTTACAGAGCGCCGAACCAGGCCACTCAGACCAATCCTGGTGCTGCTCTCATGCTGAGAGAAGTGTCTGGATTGGGTGGGAGTGGCCCATGCATTTCCTCATACTTCTTCACGGATGCGACTGGCAGGGAGAGTGGCAGCGTTAGGTAAGTTTTTTTATTATTATCGTTCCCCCCTGCTCTGCCCCGCCAGTTAATTTTGCGGTACAAAAGGGGGTGGTGATGGACGGAGCATCTGAATCAATCAAACACTCACACCCAGTCAAAAGATCTGAGTTTAATCCATCACCGTTTTGGAACCAGCCACCCCTAGGGTTTTCTTTTTTAAATAACGAAGTTGGATGCAAGGGAAAAGCTTACCTCGCATCCCAAGTCTGATTTTTTTTTTACTGTGATTTGCAGAAGTTGGGTTAAACAAAGTGAAAGTAGACCACAAAATTAGACATGGTGTGCTTTCACCTTGATCGTTGCTCGGGGAGGTGGGGGCATAACTGTATTCATACAAAAAAGAAGAAATGACCGGTCCACTGTGTGTTGCTGTACTAGTAACCTAGAGAACAGGACTCATGCAAAAACTGTGAATGAGTTACAACTGGCTGAGATACTCCCACCAGCCCACCCTTCTGGCGGATTCTCATCATGTGGGATTTGTTAATCCATCCAAACGACCCACCGAACCATCAGATGACGGTGCGGCTTATGGATATAGAGTAAAAACTCTAGCCAGAATGTTACTCAGAGGGTAGTGCTAAAGGTGTGTAGTGCAGTGCTGTAGTGAAGTGAAATTAAAATTGACGACTTAGACAAAAAATATGTTTAATGAGGATTGTCTAAGTGTCAAGGTTAAAACCCCGCCAGGTAGTCTAAATTTATAACTACACTATGGCGTTGTGCAGGACGGTCAACATGTTTCAGCCTAATTGGAAATCTATCCGGCTTTCGTCAGGACCTAGATGATAACAAGCTACTGCAACATGCAAAAAATGTGAAGAGTGCAAAATGGTAACACAAATAGGTGTTTAAACTATATATAAATCTTCATATCTACCAGGAACTTGGAGCCCCAATGTGCACTGGAAGAAGTAGATAGACATACAAAAACAAACACATATTTACATGTATATCCACATGTTCACAAAGAGACTGTACAGACAACATACTAGCATAAGTATTTTATACTCAGCTTAATCTTGAGCATACTAACTCTTTTCACAGAAAAGTTAACCTGTCTGTGAATACTCACCCCGCTTCGCGTCGGAGACGACCTCACCTCACCCGGCCGGCAACCGCTCGGGAATATGAGGCCCCGCTCTAATGTGTGAAAAAGAAGAATGAGGCATAAGTTTCCAAAGTTGTATATGCCCCAGCTAATAGCTTTCACAACCAAACTCTAACAATCTAGGTTGTGGACGCAAAAATTCAGAACATGGTCTCAACCACACTGGTACTGGTAAAGAAGAAGAACACCCACTCCTAATGAAAAGTAAGGGACTAATCACTGCAATCCCAATCCCAAACCCAGGTTAAATAAGATTATACACCGTTCTAGGGTCATGAACTGGATCCTATTTGCTGTTTAATACATTTTAGTTAAAAAAATCAGCACCAAGGGGAGAGAGACCTTACCTGTCCGTCGGTACCTCTCTCTGTCATCCGAGGGGAAGTGGAGGTACCGACTGGACCGGCCTCTTCCTTTTTATATAGGGGTCAATTGAATAATTGCCTTGTTTGGCTCAATATCGCCCGCCAAACCTCAAAGCTAATTGGTAATTGCGAGGCGCTTTTATCACTGCGCATGTGTGTAGCTGAAACGTAATTGTGGCCCAGTATGCAAGCTTGCGCGTAGGTATTGTGTAACACTCAATACAAAAACCGGCCACTGACATTTCACGCATGCGTGGCGCATCAAAGGAACGGAAAGACGCTAATCCCTGGCGCCGCCGTATATGTTAAAAATCGCCTTGCCAAATGCTTTGGCCTACTGAAAACCACTCTACTACCTCAAAAAAGATAACTGCTAACTGTAGAAAGTCCCACAGATCAGACCAAAATAGCCGTAGATGCGGCAAAGATGTGCAGGGATGCCGGATTCAATTGAGAATGGCGCATGCGCGGGCGTTGTATGTCACGGAAACAACACCACGCGCCTCCAGTGCGCCGCCGCCTGTAATCTCTGTAGTTCAAAGAAAACACATACGTGCCAATGTAGTTTTGAAATTGATAATATGTACTATAACAAATCTCATTACAACATGTCAGTATAATAAACATGCAGCACAAAAGTCACAAGAACCGATTGCTCGAAGCACTCGACATGCTATATCAATGGTCACATTATTGACTCTCTATGGTTTAAAGAAATGCAGTTGTGATTTCAAATATGACTAGTTATGACAAGATAATTGACAAAATGCATTTCATCAACATGTCAGTGATGGAACATACAACGTTGATCACAAAGAGGTTGCACTACCCATCAGAAATCGTCAAGAAGTGAAAGAATAATTTACAGACAATTATGTACAAGCAGATAGCTAAAAAGAATGTTATAGTTGAAGCAACAAAGCCAGGAGGCTTATTATCTCCATTCTAATTAAGAATGGAAGAAGCTAAATTGGAATGGAAGTTATGGGTGTATTAAAAGATACTTAGAGAGACATCCACGGAATGGAATCATTCAATCCTCTACTGTCACTGCGGTGCTTGAAAATCCATTTTTGCTCCTTGATGAATAAAAACTTAGAATTGTCACTGATGTGTGGTTGGATGTAAGGATGCTCTAAGATCACCCACTTCAAATTTTCAGCTTTATGTTTCATTGACAGAAAATGATTTGTCAGACATGTCGACTGTTTGTGGCACCGAATGGTACTTTTGTGTTCGCTGATACGAACCTTCATTTTGCGGGTAGTATGGCCAATATACCTAAGTGAACACGGACAGGTGATCATGTATATAACTCCCTCGGTATTAAAGTTAGTATGTTTTCGGAGTAACCATGGATTTCCAGTACCTATGTCCACTTGGTCCGCTTTGTATGTCTGAGGGCATGCGCTACAAGAGCCACATGAGAAATGGCCACGTACTGGTGGAATGTGCCACAATGTATTGGATATTCCTGTCACTTTTGGTCTAGGTCTTGTATGGACCAAACTGTCCCATAAACTGCGGGCTCTCTTGAAAGAAAACAAGGGTGGCGGAATGTTAGTTTGGGCTATGTTCAAAATATCCCAATGTCTTTGCACTGTCTTTTGAATCCTGTTGGAAAGGACACTGAATGTGCTGACAAAGGACAGCCTATCCAAGGGCGCCTTTTCCGGTCTTTTGTCCAAAAGGGCCTCCCTATTGTTATTTGAGGCCCGTTTCCAAGCTTTTTTTACCAGATGGCGAGGGTACTGCCGTTCTTGTAGTTGTTTGGATAGAATACTGGCATGTTTGTCAAAAAGAGGTTTGGAGGAACAGTTTCTGCGAATTCTCATGAACTGTCCTACTGGGAGATTCTCCCGTGAAGCCCTGGGGTGGTGGCTATTGAAAACCAACAAGGAGTTCCTCGACATGGGTTTTTTGTAAAGTTCACATTCGAATTTACCCTCTTTAGGAAAGATAAGAATATCCAGAAATGCAACTCGTCCCGACTGAACTCCACAGTGAATTTGAGGTACCGATTTTGATTGTTAAGCCATTCATGAAATGTTTTCAAGTCTGATGGTGTACCTCGCCAAACCAAAAAAATGTAATCTATGTATCTCTTCCATAGCACCACCTGATGGAAGTAGGGGTTGCTATGGTTGAGAACATGATTCTGTTCAAACAAGTGAACATAGAGGTTGGCGAGGCTGTGGGCAAAAATACTCCCCATAGATGTTCCTGAGGTTTGGAGATAAATCTGATCTTCGAATTTGAAATAATTCTCCATCATTGCCAATCTGGCACACTCCATGATAAAGTTCACTGGAGTGATACTCTGAAGATCTCGTGTGGCTAGAAGAGATCTAATGGCCTCTAGAGTCTCCTCCTGCGGTATGCAGGTATACAGGGACTCGACGTCGAAACTGACCAATAGGTCAGTCTCGGCGTCAAATTCCACTTCTGGTAACAGACTAAGGACGTCAGCCGTATCCTGCAGATGCGTGGGCATCTCTTTAACGAGAGGCCTCATGAAAAAGTCAACAAAGGTGAACAAAGGCTCCAATAGGGAGCCGATCCCTGAGATGATTGGGTGCCCTGGAGGGGGCCGAACAGATTTATGGATTTTCGGCAAACAGTAAAACCCAGGCATGACCGGATTGTTTGTTACCAAGAACTTGGCTTCTTGCGGTGTGATCCACCCTTCCAAACTCCCTTCCTCCACTAGGGTCTTAATCTCTGTGAGGAGGCGAGGGGTTGGGTCAATGGCTAGACGTTGGTAAGAGTTAGTATTGTCCAATTGTCTTTGACACTCTTGGCGGTAGGTGGCCATGTCAAGGATGACAGTGGCACCCCCTTTATCCGCCGGTTTGATGATAATGGACTGATCTGTGGTTAGGTGTGCAAGAGCCACTTTTTCTTTGATGGACAAGTTCTGAAAACTGTGTTGATCTTCATCAAAAAGGGCCATGACGTCATGGGTCACTGCTTGTTCGAAGGTTGTTACTTTGGAGGGAACTTGATGTCCTAATGGAATGAAAGTAGACTTGGGGCGTAGCCCTGTATTAGTCAAACGATCATATCCCTCTGTGGTCGAAGCATTCTCTTGGGCTTCGAAGAAAAAGTGGAGACAAACCTTCCTAAAGAATTCTTCTAATTCACAACGAGTCTCAAAGGAATTAACATGTCAGCCGAACACAGCAACCCCTTAAAGATGTTCGGCAATCACAGGCATAGCTATGATTTGGCGCCAGGGCGTGACAGAAGTGATTTGCTTGTAAGGTGATTAGGCCAGGGAATTTTATTTGATAAGATGAATACGGAAACTAGACGAAACGTCCCCTGTTTTGGGCAAGTGAAGGGGTCATTCTCCCTGACAGCCCCCGACAGCCAAGACCACCACTTTATCGAGGTGAGTCAGCAATAAACGTGGACAAGGATGCTGTCTTTTTGCATTTGTTTCCAGCGAAGAAGGCCTTATTTCAGATGAATATATTTATTTACGAGTTTCATTAAGCACCTCACTTCACAGTAGCGACTCCAGAGTGCCAAAAAAGCAAACAAAGGGGTTAATTGTTCCAGCAAAAGCTCATATAGTGAAGGAGTCAAAGACAGACATGTCTAAAAGATTATCAACAATCACAGTCTTATTTGGCCTTGTATGTACCAGAACGTATACAAGATGATCAATAACCACACGCATGTTTCGCCCTGTTTATAATAGATCACATGTTTGTCATTTTGAATTTTTGATCTAAGCGCCAATTTTTATTTTCGAATCAAGACTTACCCAGTGGCCACTCTGCATTGAGCAATGAAAAGAAATACATAAAGTGCGATTGAACACTCGTGGGAGAAAATACCCAAATCGTTTTAAAGCTAAAATATTTTTGCTTATGCATTTTAAAATTCTGTGGAAAATAATGCTGCTTTGAAATTTTCCTCTTTATGTCATTAGTCAATTGGGTATAGCTTTCATATGTACTTAAGATTTTAAAAAAAGTCCTCTCACCCTAGCCTGGAGGAAACATATTTTTTTTTCTTGCTGTTTTCTAGTTTAATTGTGTTGGTTTTATGTTATAATGTTCTCCGTTTTACTGCATGCTTCCATTAGCACTACTTTAATGTAAGCCATCTCTCTGAACCCAGTGTCACGTGACAATCTAAGCAGAGCATTTGGAATCTATGTACGTAAACGGTGCATAATTTCGACACTTAGGTCCCTCAATTCGAGCAAATTAAAGACCAGAGGGTCTGAAAAGTATTTTCACGAGAACACAGGGTTTGGACATATGTGGGTGCCGAGTTAGCATGCAAGAGTCACAGTACATAGATTAGGGATTAGATCGCGTTTCCTTCTCAGAAGTATCTCTACAGTTGAGTTGTGTAAAGCCGGGAGGAGGAACGTCTGGAAATGTTTCCCGCTGTTGAACTCTGCAATGTTGTCGTTTCTCCAAGAAAGGCCAAATGCTCGTTGCTGGGGGTCGGTAAAGCAAAAGGCGACCCAGGTGTGGAAAGTTGACTAAAAACTCCCTTTTCTTCCTGGTGTCCCATCATGCACCCTATCCACCCTAACACCGACCAGGCAAGCCGATTTTTCTACTTTAAGCATGAATCCTGTTATACCCCCTCTTGCCTGTCTTTTCTTCTCATTGTACTGGCACATGCAAAGAATGATGGCCAGCCATCATGTATCTTACGGGTTTCCGTCCTGTTCGATATTTTCCCTTAAAACAGAACGGAGTCAGCTAGACGGTTGCTTCGTCAAATTCTCCCCCTCCCTAACTCTATCACAGAATGAGCAGCTCTCGCTCATCAATGATCTCAGCTTGCAGGGGCAGCCACGGGTTGGGTCAACAATCAAGAGTAAAACTGATCAAGCACACGAGACAGACACGAAGAAGAATAGTTAACCACTGCCCATTCTCCTTCTCCACAGCTGCACACACATACCATTGTGAAACATCACTGCCCTTGTGTGGAAGTAAGGAGCACACAATACCTCGTCCTCTTTACCCTTCCGACAGAAATGACCCTGTAACAATGCCTCGATTCTCTGTCCCCAGACACTAGTAACTCTGTAACTTGTCACCACAATCACCCTGATGCAATGTGTTTGTCTATGTTTAACAAATGTGATTCAAGATATTCTTTAAAGGAAAACAAGCCTGCTATGTCTTCTGTATGATTGCATCATGGATAATTGAATCAAGCCCGGGGAACTCCTTCTTTTGATTGTGCAAGAAATGTATATAAGTGCTGTCATGTTTCAAGTAAAGCAGACTACTCCTGAACCCGCTTGGTGAAGGAGCTCTCCCTTAACTCAAGTTCTGGAATAAAGCCCTTTAAACTCGAAGACCACGGACTCTGCTCCTCATTTTATGTATTACCCTTCTTTGATATCTATAGAAATTCCGGCAGTGTAAATAATAAGTTTTTATTTACCACATTAATTGGCGCCTGAACAGGGACGCTCCCTCTTCCCTACGCGCCGGCGATGTAAGTCGGGTCCTTGTCCCTTCCATACTTTCGACGGACTTCAAGTGCACAACAGCGGGGTGTTCCCGCTAACTCCCTCGAGACGAGGAGGAGACGGACTGTGACTGATCATCCACACGAGGCGGTGAAGAAGATAGCGGAGCGTCCCAACCCAGAGCCCGATCAGTGAGAGCGCCGAGTCCGAGGTCTTTGGAGCCCCGACATTCCTGCGCAAGCGTCAAGAGTCCGATGACCAGGTCTTCAAGTTTTGCTTCTCTGTGAGTACCACTGGGAATGTATAAAGACGGGTTCCATTTTGGAACACGGTAAAGACGAGTCTCATTCGTGGGACCGGTATGGTTGCACTATGCTCTAGTGTGTAAAGTATTTTTGTATATTTCAAGTTTTTCAACCATAATTGGTCGAGTTTAAAAATGCCTCTGTTTTCCAAATTACGTACGATAGGCACCAAAAAGAATCTATTAGAGAAACCAGTTAAAGTCCCGCCTAGAGACACGCCTGGACATTTCATGTATAACAAACATGGACTGGGTGCCATATTGTTCTTAGACCTCTGGGTAGACTATACCGAGAATTTAGAAATGATGTATAGGTGGCCTGCCACAGGTACATGGGACATGGAATGTATTATGAGAGTGGAGGAAGAGTTATGGAAAAGAAAGCCGAGGCCCTCACAGACAGAAGCCATTGAGTTATGGCGGAAGGAAGCACATAGGAGGGCCCAGAAAGAACTAGGGAAAGTCGAGAAAAGTAAGAGAATGTCGGAGCAGGCTAAAGAAAAGCAATCACAGGAAGAAGGCGAGAAGGTCTTAGCTGAACAGGCAGATAGAGAGAGAAGCGCCCTTGTTACTGGCATTTATCCCGTTTTGTCAGAAGAAATTATAGAAGAACATCCCAAATCACCAGTGAAAATAACTCCCACTGTCCCCGACAATTTCTCCCTGCCTATCTGTCCGAACCACCCCCGCTTATGTTAACACGCCTAGAGCACGCCCGTCTACACGTGCATCTGAACTAGTAGCCGGTGGTTCCACCTCTGATTTAGGAGTGCCCGGGAACAGGGCTGAGGATAAAGACGATGTCCCGCCTCTTGAGTGTCCTTATGACCCCGAACCCGGTAACGGTCCAATAGCCACGATATCAGAAAGATTAAGACAAGCCCTGGATCAACTCCAAAAGGGCCCTGATATAACGAAACATTTGGATAGAATTTATGAATTTATACGAACAGGGGAAGGTCCGGATACTCTGGTCCAAGTCATGAAGAACAGAAAAGTACCTATCAGGGGACTGCTCCTGCGGTTCATCATAAACTGTTTGATCCGGGAACTAGACCCAGGTAATGGGAGTGTAGACTCTGAGTTAATAGACCTTAGTGATCAGATACACAGAGGGGCACACGATCTGGGACATCAGATCGACAAAATAAATAAAAGACTGGTTAAGAAAATTGTCACTATTCATTCTGAGAAAGTTACACAGGAGGACGACTCAGAGGAAGATGAGGGTCCGACACTAGGTAGAATGAATTTCCTGGGTGTAGCGCGGCATTGTCATGGCTCCAAGTGGCGACCCCCGCGAGTGTCGCAGAAAGTTAAAAGATTAGATCCTTCTTCGGAGGACCTTTTCCAGTCCACAGAAAGAGCCCTGGATGAATGGATTGACAATGAGCCTCACCTTACCCAACACGAAAAAGAATTGGCCCGGTCTGCTACCCATTGGATATCACAGCACCGGGTATATGGCCCAGATATAGTAGCACAAATGTTTCTGGCTCTTCCCCGAACAGAACAACGGCTAGCAGGTATTTATATGGTCCAACACCTGGCTACCTTATACGAGAATAACTTCCACCGACCAGATAAGCTATACAAATTGTTACAAGAAGTAGTGACAGATAGATGGAGGTCTCGGGAACCGGAATTGATCAATACCATTCTGGACTTGCGCCTCCGTTACCTGCAACTTACATTAGCTACATCAGATCATGAAACTTACAGTATAGGCCAATACCCCTTACGAGAAGTCCACCCCATACCACAGCCATATGGCACATTGCAACGAATACATGTGTATACTCCCCTCACCAAGTTAGAAATATTGGAAATTAAAAAAATGGTGCCCTCTCACGAAAAAAATCCCGGAGGATTTCATAGAGAGTTGAAGGATATCCTCCAAATGGGTAGTTTCACATATCCAGATATAATAATACTCCTTAAAGTAATTCTACCTACAGGCATATTCGACAAACTAAAGGAAATGGACTGGGAGGTGGGTGGTAAAAAGATTACGTGGACTGCCCTAGAAAAAGAAGAGACAGACAGAAAATCAGGTGAAGGTCTGGGTGAATGCGTAAAAGAATTGCCCAGTCTCCTCATACAGGTCTTGCCTCTATTATTGACAACGAAAAAGGAAGATTGGGATGCCATTTCTGCCTGTGAACAAAAGCCAGACGAAGATACGGGTGATTATTACACCAGGTTAGAGAAATGTTTCTCTATAAACAGTGGACTCGCACATAGTAGTGAGGCATATCCCCATCTTTTTGTATCTAAATTGGTGGACAACGCCTTACCCCCCCATCAGAAACAGGGTGTTAAAAATTGAGAGTACCTGGCAAGCAAATAGTCCTTCACAAATGTTACAAATGTTACAGTACCACCACAACAGAATAAGGGAAGAACAGGAACAATAAAAGAAAAGAGTAAAAGACACAAAAATGAAGGTATTGGTTGCACAGACGGCACCAGTAAACACGGGCCCCAAAGGTAATGTGGGGGCCAATAAAGGTACTTGCAACTACTGCAAGCAGCAGGGCCATTTTGTGAGGGAATGTCCAGTCCTGAAACACAACATAGCGACAGGAAAAACAAAAGAACGTCCTCACACTCCCAGACCAGGTAACACTCAACAGCCTCAGACTATTACGCCTCCACAGGTTCAGACGCCTGCTGCCGCTGCCACACAGATGTACCAGTACGCACAGTCAGATTACCCCGAGTTTGAACCATATTCATGAGACAGCCTTGAGAGAGAAAGTGACTTGCCCCTTATCCCGGTTCCAGTGGATCAAAAAGGTCCATATGTGCAAGCCCACTTACTGGGACAAGACAGAAAATTCCTCATAGACACAGGGGCAAGTAGGACCACCATAAGTCATAAGGAAGTCCCAGAGGTTCCTCTCTCTGGCTCACATAATATATCTCTGGGCTTTTCAGGAAAACCAATAATAAACAAAGTATCTGAACAAGTCTCTTTAGGAGTGGGTCCTCTGACACGTACTACTGACCTAGTCCTTACAGAAACGTGCCCAGAGAATTTACTGGGAATTAAGACACTTAAAGAACTAGGAGCGGTAATATGCTGCTCACTGGAAGGAATAAAATTGTTTCTACGAGATTTCAAAGGACAGTTCACAGTCAAAGAATTCGACCCCAGACCTAATGACATCCCACAACATCTGTGGGCAAAAAGTTTGACTGATGTCGGATACATGGACATTACCCCACACCAGGTCACCCTCAAGGAGGGAATAGTCCTACCCCATATACGACAGTATAAGATTCCACCCGAGGCTGAACAAGCCTTACTCAAAATAATTCAAGAACTCATAGAACATGGAGTGGTGGTGGAGACGGATTCAAATGTTTGCAATTCTCCAGTTCTTCCAGTCCTCAAAAGGACTGACCCTCAGGCACCCCCAGTCTACCGACTGGTGGTTGATCTTCGAGAACTGAACAAATGTGTGATCCCACAATATCCAGTGGTCCCAGATATTTCCTCACTATTGACTGCCATAGACCCCGAAGCTGCATTTTTCACAGTCATCGACTTGAAGAATGCGTTCTTCAGCATTCCTATACATCCCGACAGCCAATACCTTTTCGGGTTCAGTTTAAAAGGACGGAGTTTTAGGTTCACAAGAGCTCCCCAAGGCTATACGGAAAGTCCAAACATTTACAGCCAAGCACTAAAAAGACAACTTGACAGTATCAGTATGCCTACCAACACAGCATTGATACAGTATGTAGATGACATTCTCATCACAGCAAGGACAGAACAACATTGTGAAAAGGCATCCCTCACAGTTCTACATTTTCTGACAGACAAAGGTCACACAGTATCTCCCTCAAAATTGCAGTTCTGTGCACAGCAAGTGGCTTACTTAGGACATTTGCTGTCCAAGGAGGGTAAGCAACTGACACAATAACGAATCCAATTGATTTCAACAATTTCACAGCCAAAGACACAAAAAGAAGTGCGTGCATTCATTGGTCTCACCTCATATTGCAGACAATGGATCCCTCAGTATGCCCACATAGTCAAGCCACTCATACAGTTAACTACAGTGGAAGCAGCCACTCCTACAACTCTCCCTTGGACATCAGAACACTCCCAAGCATTTGAAGCTCTAAAATTAGCTCTGTGTCAAGCACCAGTTTTAGCTACCCCAAATTACAGCAAGCATTTTACCCTGTTCGTGACAGAACATGACGGAACAGCACTATCCGTCCTCACACAAGACCAAGCAGGAAGAAACAGGCCCTGTGCTTATTTTTCTAGCACATTGGACCCCGTAGCACTAGCTTTGCCTGCATGCCTGAAATCCGTTGCGGCTACAGCCCTGGCCATAAGACAAAGTGATTCAATAGTGCTAGGACATCCCCTGATAGTAAAAGTGCCACATGACGTGGAAGTCCTTCTAAACAGAACACAGACACAACACCTGACTGTAGCAAGACTGACAGGATACGAACTAACGCTATTCCAGCCACACATAGAGATAAGGCGATGCAACATATTGAATCCCGCTACCCTTTTGCCCTCAAGCTCAGATGACACGATACAACATGACTGTGTGGAGATGATCGATGTAGTGACAAAACCAAGACAAGACCTAACAGATGTTGCACTCCCAGATCCTGATGTAACACTTTATGTGGATGGATCGTGCATGAGAACAAGCAATGGAGAGTTAGTGGCAGCCTATGCAGTAACAACGGACTGTAAGATTATAGAGACACAAAGAATAGACATCCTGTCAGCCCAAGAAGCAGAGCTCATCGCTCTGACACAGGCCTGCATATGGGCAAAACAATTGAAAGTTAACATCTACACCGATTCCCAATATGCATTCGGTGTAGTTCACAATTTTGGAGTGTTATGGCGAGAAAGAGGTTTCCTTACCTCACATGGGGCCAAGATACAACATGGCCCCCTGATTCAAGCCCTACTAGATGTCATACACCTACCTACAGCCATAGCTATTCTAAAGTGCAAAGCACATACCAAAGCTACAGACACCATATCCAAAGGAAATGACTTAGCGGACCGGACTGCTAAACAGACAGCCCAGAGTCCAGCGAACACAACAGACTCTCAGGTACCAACACAGACTGTCAATATGGTAGTAAGGGACCCCTTGAAAGATGTACGAGACATACAGACACATGCCTCCGCAGATGAGATAAAGAAATGGACTGAACAAGGAGGGGTCCGGACCGATCAGGGTTGGGTGACCAAAGACCAAACAGTATGGTTTCTCCCTGACTCAATGGTACAAGTCATAATAGACACGGTCCATAGCCCTGCCCACATAGGCGAAAAAGGTATGCTAGACAGTCTACGGAACATCTGGTTTAACAAACACCTAAGGGCTGCAGCCAAACAAAAAGTAAAAACTTGCATGATATGTTGCCAATTAAATCCTGGTAAAGGAGTACCAGTAGAACAGGGTGGGTTCCAGCCTCCTGATCATCCTTTCGAAGTCTTCCAAATGGATTACATCCAAATGGACAGATGTAGAGGATACAAGTATGTACTGGTGGTAGTGTGTACACTGACACGATGGACTGAAGCATACCCCGTCCCGGACTATGGTGCCCAGACAACAGCTAAGCAATTACTTACTTATTAAATCTTTATTTCGATCACAGATCCTAAAAGATATACATTCAATTCAATATGAGAATTTTTAAAAAAAACATATTAAACAACATAGTGATCACATTAAGACTAAAATTTGAAAGAGTCACTCAGTTTTTGGGGCTATCTTGCAGATTTTTAGCACATCATTTTTATACGTCGACATCGGGCATACCACATGGAAGTTAAAAATGTGGATAGCGCAAAGACCAGGGAGGGGGATAAGTCTATCTTAAGGATTCTGTACGCGGGTAGGAAAGTTCTAAATCCCAAGTTCCTAAGCAATGGAACTAGCCAATATTTTCTGCTCTTTTCATATCCCCTGCAAAAGAAGACAACATGAATGTCATTCTCCTTTGAGTGGCCACAGGATGGACAAGTTTCTAATGAGGAGCAAGAGGACCAAGATGCTGTAAATAATGCTAGAGGAAGCGTTCCATATCTCCATTGGAGAAATAATTTCCTCGTTAATTGCGAAGACATGGCATCTAGGACGCTTTCAAGTTGGTAAGAGTCTTTAGTTTGTATAAAGTTATTAGACAGCGAACCCTCACGTGTTCCATCCATGGTTCTATGGAGCATCTGCTCATAATAAGCTCTCGACAGTGCCTTTTTTGGGATCCTGGGGCACATGTTGAGTGGGTCAGTCCACAATTTGTGTAGTCCAATTGCCTCCAGCGTTTTCCTAATGTAGATCAACCATGGCATTGTTTTTGCACCGGGAAGTTCCAGAAATTCCTGCAGCTCAGCTCTGTAGATTTGAAGATCCGGGCTACTCCATATTCGCCGCCAGAATGTCAGAGGCTTTAAGCCCAGTACCTCCGTTATAGGTCGAATGTCCAAGTCCAGTCTGAGCGGGAGTAATGGTGTACTCTGTGGGAGGGCAACAATCTGTCTCAAAAATTTGTTTTCTGTTATTAATAATTTAGATGATAGAGTGTTCCCCCACAACTCACCCCCATACGTGACAGCACCCCGGGCTTGAGCTTTATAAATGTGAATTATAGGGCTTAGTGGACGGAAGGGGGATTTTTTAGCCAGTTTCATAGTGCCTCCCGCCAACTGTGCCAGTTTGATATTTGCTTTCGCCTGGTGAGATGACCACGTTAGATGTTCATTAAGAGTAATCCCAAGGTATTCGATTGAATACACCCGCTCCAGTTGGACTTCTCCTAGCCTTGGGGAGGAACGATTATGTGGCTTAGGGTTGAGGATCATGTATTTAGTCTTCTGGGCGTTAATTTCAAGTCCTCGAT
Source organism: Lissotriton vulgaris (assembly GCF_964263255.1). Classification (NCBI taxonomy): domain Eukaryota; kingdom Metazoa; phylum Chordata; class Amphibia; order Caudata; family Salamandridae; genus Lissotriton; species Lissotriton vulgaris. The sequence goes on from NC_141694.1 coordinate 710,153,897, forward strand.
CTAAGCAGAACTGCAGGAACCCGTCCAGTACACGCTGAATGCCCATAGGGGATTTAGACAGCAGCAGGGTGTCGTCTGCAAACATAATTGCAGGCACCCTGCTGCCAGTCAACTTTGGTGCATCGATATTGGGGATCCTAGTTAGATGGTCAACTATCCCGTTCACAAAGAGGCAAAACAGGGTCGGTGCAAGAACACAACCCTGTCTCACCCCTCTGCGAACGGGAAACCTTTCGGTTAGTTTGCCTCCTCTTCCGCACCTTACGCGGGCATAGTTGTTACTATGTAATCTCCTCAGGATACCCAGAGTATCTCCAGGGACATTCAACTCCTCCAGGACTTTCCATAGTTTCTGTCTTGGTACCAAATCGAAGGCGGCACGAAGATCTACAAAAACTGTATACAGGGTGCCGCCCTCGATTATAGCTGTCCTCCAGTAAATCAGGTTCAACCTAAATATTTGGTCGGTTGTTGACACTCCCTGTCTGAATCCAGCCTGATAGGGGGTCAAGACACCCCTCTCATCTACCCAGTTTTGCAAACGATTCAAGATCAATCTCCCAAAGAGCTTCCTGGATATGTCAATAAGACTTATGGGTCGGTAGTTGGCGGGAGCAGAGGGGACCCCTTTTTATAAATTGGGACCACCTCTGCGCCCAGCCAAGTATCCGGGACCTCCATACCCCCCAGGATAGCGTTAAACAACAATGTAAGGTAGGGGGCCCATATCCCTGGTTCCTGCTTAAACAAGTCCCCAGGGACCCCATCAAGACCGGGGGCCTTTCCAGCAGGAAGCCCAGCTATTGCCGCACTCACCTCTTTTTCTGTAAAATGATCGGCACGCGTGCCTTGTCCTGACATGCAATCTGGACTGCTAGGAGACCCTTCTTCTGCTGAATACAGGGCCTTGAAATGGCTCTGCCATAGACTTGGGGAAATGTTGGGCTCAATAGCTGAGGGTAAATCCTCTGACTCGTTTGCGACCATGCGCCAAAATTTACGCGAGTCTCGAGTAGTTAATGAACTTAAAAGGTTTTCCCAATATCCCTGGTCCCATTCGGCCTTTGCATCTACCAGAAGTTTCCTGTAGGATCTTCTCCTGGCTTGGATTTCCTCTCTATTGGTTCCACTCTTAATGGCCAAAAGCAGTTCGGTCTTAGCTGCCCGGCAAGTGGCATTATACCAAGTCGTTTTGCCTAGGGGTCCTGATCTTTTTCCCTGCGTTGAGAATAAATCTATCTCTAAAGTGTTAATTAACTTAGCATGTACATGAGCGAGCTTTTCCCTATTAGCGGGCCCTTCTGCCTGTTTCCCTTTTTGGAAAGCATCCTCCAAATACGGAAGGATCCTTGCATAGAGATTGGGTAATCCATCACTCCTAGTGACTAATTTCTCCCATTTAACTTTCCTCTGGTTGTTTTCTAAAAGGAGCCCAGACTTATTATTGTCCATACTGGGGGTAGGGAGTTCATTCCCTGGTGAGATGTAAAAAAGTTCCAGGGCGTTATGGTCACTATCTCGTCTCTCAATTACTTTTAGATCAACTACCTTTGACCACATGAATAACTTGACGAGAATGTAATCTATTCTGGATTCCCTGCCGATTTTATTGTAAGTACAGGCACTAGGTGTATCGGAGATACAGCGGCCGTTGTAGGCCCTTAGTCCCTGATTTAGGGTAAGGGCAGTAATCTGCAAGGCCAAGCAATTAGTGAGAGAAGTTTTCCCCAGGTATGGGTTACCAAGGGTCATCTATTCAGACAATGGACAGCCTTTCTCTTCTAAACTAATGGAGGCTGTTTCTCTTCTACTGGGATATTCCTGGAGATTTCATTGTGTCCGACACCCTCAAGCAGCTGGCCTAGTAGAGAGACACAACCAAACCTTGAAAACAAAACTAGCCAAAGTATGTGCAGAAAAAGGGATAGACTGGGTCACTGCCCTCCCGGTCGCTCTCTTTTACATGCGAATGGTGGCACATTCCCGGACGGGACTGTCCCCTTTCGAAATAACATTCGGTAGACCTCCCAACATTTGGGGTGTCCCTTCTCCTAGGAAACTAACTGAAATTGACTCTAACATGTTGACAGATTACTTGGCTTCCTTGATGTCTGCACTCCACTCTTGTCGTTCACAGGTTGCAGCAGCTTTTCCAGATCACACCACACCTGAGGAACATACCATCAAGCCTGGTGATTGGATACTTGTACGGAACTTCGATCGTACCAGCCCCCTGGAGAAAAGATGGACGTCCCCCAAATTGGTTCTCCTGACAACCAGGACGGCCGTCAAAGTGGAAGGAAGAAAAGGGTGGCTCCACGCCAGCCATTGCAAGAAGTTTTTTGGACCAATACTAACGGACAATGTGCCCTGTCCTGCAGCTATAAATGCCCCGAATATAAATAACATTTCACCACTTCCAGAACTCACTCCTCAGCAGGAATACAGATCGCGGCTGCCAAAAATAGACTAAAGACATTACACCTGATCATAACGAACCGGTGGCTAACTAAGCCCAGGAACAAGCTCTTGGTGAAGCGGCTACTGGGAAGCGTTTGATCTCGTGTACAGATACATTTTTTATATTAATTAATAGACAATATGAGGAGTAATGACATGATGCGCAAATTGAAAAGGACTAATTATGTGAAATTACTGCATAGCAGGTTCTCGATTTTTTTATTAATAATGTTACTTGTTTGCTGTTTAGCGGCCTGTCTGGGTTGGATCTTATATACAGTTTTCCCTCCGCACTCTTCCGCACTTGTAAAGAATACAACTATGCATTCCCATGTTGATCTTCCCCCACACCTCGAGGACAGAAGAAAGGAATTTATAAATAATACATTCATTTCCACTCTCCATAAACACCAACTCATTGTCAACAAGACGAACTGTTGGGTTTGTGGCTTGATGCCACATTCCGTACATAAGGGAATGCCCTTTTTCTCCCTCCCGTTCGGTTATTCAGGGTCCGCCTATGCATTAGCCATAATATTTTCTGCCTCAGTCAGAAACATTCCCCCGACAAAATTGAAAAACAAGAGTAATTGGAACGAAGTAAAGACTAAAATAGTAAAGGCTGTTTCTAAAATGGTGGATCTTACTGTGACCTGGGGGAGGGCCGAAGATCACGAAAATATCAGTTACTCTCAGTTCCATGACATCGCTTCCTTCAGGGAAATGTTTTCCGTCAATCAAAGACAGACAGATCAAGGAGGTTGGGTAGTACCGCAAAACAGCCTGTTTTGTATAAGAGGAAAAGGAAAGGGGGAAGTAATGGGGAACAGCGAATGTGATAGGACATATACACTACCCGCTCCCGATTTTCCGACCATAGTAACTGCCCCAAACACCTATTTATCTGTGGACCCCATGCGCGCACTTGGTTGCCTCAAGGCTGGTCTGGAAAGTGCTGCATCGCATTCCTTTTACCACCAACTTACACAGCCCCTGCCGATTACCACCTGATTGACCCTCTGACCCAAGTTAGAAGACAACGAAGGGGGGTCATAGATGCAGAAGATACTGCAGGACAAGAAGCTGGAGATTTCTTTAAAGGTTTCCTCCCTTTCTGGGGACCTATGGCAAATAGTCGCCACATCCGGCAACTAACTTGTGTAGTTCAGGCCACCATAGACGAAACAACTGGCGCCTTAAATAAAATTACAGCTGAAGTAGCTGCAGACAGACTCATGACACTGCAGCACCGTATAGTTTTAGATGTCCTGTTAGCCGACCGTGGTGGTGTGTGTAAGGTAATAGGGTCCAGTTGCTGTGTATTTATTCCAGACAATGCCCCATCAGTTTACTCCGCTCTATCCCGCCTCCATGTACTATCCGATAAATTGGATATGGACGCGGGCACATGGTCCCTGACCGGCTGGTTATGGGGCCTCCTGTCCACCTGGGGGTAGAAGGCACTAACAGTCCTGGGCCTCGTTTTGGCCACTGTTTTCACCTGTTGCCTCTGCGTTCATTGTGGCCCCGCCCTTTGTGGGCTGTGTGCCACTACCTGTACTCCTCGTCCACGGAACAGAGGAAAGAAAAATGAAATGATCATGTTGCAAGAACAAGTGTACGACTTAATGAATATAGAAATTGATTAAGAATTTCTGTAATAGGGTTTCTATGGGACAAGGAGGGAATGTGGAAAGTTGACTAAAAACTCCCTTTTCTTCCTGGTGTCCCATCATGCACCCTACCCACCCTAACACCGACCAGGCAAGCTCATTTTTCTACTTTAAGCATGAATCCTGTTATACCCCCTCTTGCCTGTCTTTTCTTCTCATTGTACTGGCACATGCAAAGAATGATGGCCAGCCATCATGTATCTTACGGGTTTCCGTCCTGTTCGATGTTTTCCCTTAAAACAGAACGGAGTCAGCTAGACGGTTGCTTCGTCAAATTCTCCCCCTCCCTAACTCTATCACAGAACGAGCAGCTCTCGCTCATCAATGATCTCAGCTTGCAGGGGCAGCCACGGGTTGGGTCAACAATCAAGAGTAAAACTGATCAAGCACACGAGACAGACACGAAGAAGAATAGTTAACCACTGCCCATTCTCCTTCTCCCCAGCTGCACACACATACCATTGTGAAACATCACCGCCCTTGTGTGGAAGTAAGGAGCACACAATACCTCGTCCTCTTTACCCTTCCGACAGAAATGACCCTGTAACAATGCCTCGATTCTCTGTCCCCAGACACTAGTAACTCTGTAATTTGTCACCACAATCACCCTGATGCAATGTGTTTGTCTATGTCTAACAAATGTGATTCAAGATATTCTTTAAACGAAAACAAGCCTGCTATGTCTTCTGTATGATTGCATCATGGATAATTGAATCAAGCCCGGGGAACTCCTTCTTTTGATTGTGCAAGTAATGTATATAAGTGCTGTCATGTTTCAAGTAAAGCAGACTATTCCTGAACCCGCTTGGTGAAGGAGCTCTCCCTTAACTCGAGTTCTGGAATAAAGCCCTTTAAACTCGAAGACCACGGACTCTGCTCCTCATTTTATGTATTACCCTTTTTTTATATCTATAGAAATTCCGGCAGTGTAAATAATAAGTTTTTATTTACCACACAGGTACCAGCTTAAAATAACGGTGCTACTGCTGCCTTTCCCTCGCCAACTGCCACATGTGAAGAGGTCAGGAAGGCTCACGTGAGGAATTATAACGAGCAGTGGTGCGCGCCCGTAGCCCGAGCCCTAAAAACTTGAGACTGGTGCACGCGCTCCCAGCATCTGTCTTCAATTACAGCGGCCCCTGACAGCTGGTAATTAATGAAATATGGCCTTCTGCTGCTCGTGTCCGCACAGAATATGCAGGAAGCGGAGCAACTCTACAGCCTATGGCCTATTGCATGCTCTCTTCCAAAAAGACACGCACCAGAAGGCCAATTGAAATGTAGCTGGCAAAAATAAAGGACTAAAAATCACGAGCAGCCAGGAATTTTTAGGTAGCTGTTCGGAATCGCTAACTACAGGACTCTTGGGCTCCGCCCACACTGCTGACGCAGTGTGACGTAGGCCCGAGCCTGAAAAAAGAGTGGGGTGGACCACACAGACTTCAGACTATGCCCTCCCTTAATGTGCACAACAGTCTTTCCACACACCCTAGTAGCAGATGGGGAACATTGCCCCCAGTATGTTTCCTATCCCTAGGGGAGTAGAAATCCCTCTAGACATCAGGGAAAATAGCCACAAGAGGCGGAGAGGGTGGTCCACCTAGGCCTCACCCCATGTCACTTACTGTAGAACAGCCCCAACAGTCTTTTTATCCCCCTCCGGTGGCAAATTGGGGCGGCAACCCCCAATGAGAGAGGCAGCTTCGAGGATGTTTCCTCCAATCTACCCGTAAGAAGAGTAGAACACCCACCAAACACAAGAGAAAAAAGTAAAAGAAAGAGAAGAGGTGAGGGAACAATGGGCGGTCCTCCACCCCTGAAGGCGCTAATAGTATTTCTGTCCCCCCCCCTCCCTCCAGTTAGTTTATTGGGATTTCCACACACTCTGCCCTCGGTGCAGGGAGCTGCATCCAACACGGGACCTCCTCATCCTCAGGTGCCATCTTGTCTTTTAGTACTAGGACACTCCTGGGAGTAGCTGTGTGCTGTATAAATCTCTATAACATAGAACAGAACACCCTATAAACACCAGGGAAAAATGGTTAAAAAATAGAAAGGGTGAGGCGGCTTGTCCAGGCAGCAGGCCTGCCCCTAAAACAAAACGGACCCAGCAGTCTTTTTCTCCTAAGTTGTATCGGACCTACGCATTTGGATTTTGAGACGCTGCAAGGGGGATCACGAATTAACCCAACAGGCAACTGCCTTAAGGTGATACTTTCTCAGGATTCGAAACGAGAACAGAGGAGGGACCTTCCGAATGCGGTGAAAGAATAATTTCTTCTCATACATAAGAAGGGTAATATCTTGGTCTTTATTGAACTAATACGTTCTCTCCAAACTCGAAAATTGTTGAAGAAAATAACTTTAAAGATATGGGTTCACCACAGTCAGACAACCCAACATAGAGAGAGAAAATATATACCTCTGGTGATAAATTTGGACTGGAAATACTCTACGCCTTGATATCGATTGCACCCTGAAGAAGTTCTGGTGACAGAACGAAACGCGTTGGCTGGTGTTTAAAATGGATTATTAAAGCAGATTGAATTTCAATTATCACGATTCAGCGTTTTGCATAATGAGAACTGTTCAACGACTTACCAATCTCCTATGAACTGTGGAGACTCACTTTCGCAGCGGTGCTTTTTCATCTACAAAAAGTATTTCTGTCCCCCCCCTCCCCCCAGAAATTTATTGGGATTTCCACACACTCTGCCCTCGGTGCAGGGAGCTGCATCCAACACGGGACCTCCTCATCCTCAGGTGCCATCTTGTCTTTTAGTACTAGGACACTCCTGGGAGTAGCTGTGTGCTGTATAAATCTCTATAACATATAACAGAACACCCTATAAACACCAGGGAAAAATGGTTAAAAAATAGAAAGGGTGAGGCGGCTTGTCCAGGCAGCAGGCCTGCCCCTAAAACAAAACGGACCCAGCAGTCTTTTTGCTTCCTGGGACGGAAGACGGGGGTAGGAGGGTGGGGGCAGGGTCTTACAGTATTCCCCCAATTGAGAGGGGGGAAGATAGCCCAGTAAACATCAGGAATCTTATTTCCAGAAGGAAAATGTTGGGGTGGGATAACCCAACAAAGCATTGCACCTGACCCCCACTGCTAAAGTCAATACAGCCTCTCTGCCACCCCCCTACACACAGGATAAAATGTCAATTCCATTTGTTCCATTTCAATCTTAATCAAATGTGTGTTTGCTCCATTTCAAACTGAACCAGAGGAGGGATTGGACGATTTGCCCTCAATCTGCAACCGAAGGGTCCAGAAAGCCCACTGGATGCTAGGGATAAATAAAAGAAAATAAGAGTGAGGGCAGGCCCCTTCTGAAATCAGATTTTCCCCACAGTCCTAAAGCCCCAACAGTCTTTCTGTACCATCAGGGCCTAAAGCACCCCATCTCCATAGCAAGGCATAGGAAATCTGCATTATTTTGAGCATATTTTTAACATTTGGTATGGCATTGAGAGAATAAACCCCAATTTCCTCTTACTTGCCACGGTGAGTGGCATTGCTATTTGGACTCTTTGTCAACCGGCAACCAGGGAAATCTACCAATTCCATCAATTTATGAAAATTCACTGCCCAAGTGATTCCAGGGTGGTGTGACTTGCATGGATCCCACTTTGTTTTCTTACCCAGAATGCCCTGCAAACCTCAAACCTTGACCAAAATCTCACATTTTCCTCACCTTACTGTGATGGAAAGTCCCGGAATCTGTGGGGTTAAACAAAATTCTTACCAACCAACATTCTCACAATGTTACCACTGGGTAACAGGTGCATATGTGGAGTCTAGAGTGATGCAACAAGGGACCTAATACAGAAGTGTGTTGGACTGATAGCAGGGTTACAGACATGTGCTCAGTGAATGAAGCACATCTCTTTGGTTCATCAAAAATGATAGAGACAAAAAATGCAGGTACTACAAATGTGTGGGGTGGAGGATTAGGACCTGTAAATACTGCAGATTTTAGTGCAGCTCTAACTCGGGTATCTGATTCTAGATGGACAAGCTCGAGCTGTTGATCCACTGGCAGGCATACTTCTATTCTTTTTGTGAGTTTCGCTCAAAGACTTTGTTAATCCGTCTCCCTGTTTCCATTGCCTCTAAGAGTCTCATGACGAGCCCCACGTTTACCACAAAGTCACTTTAGAGGTTACAAGATCTGCATTGTGGTGTTTTATTAGATGGACAGTTCAGCTGCTAAGAGCAATCAAAATGTTTGCATAAAACTACAGAGAAAAATTGAATTGATGTGGTATTCCTAATTCACCTGGCAACACATCTTTTCTTAGGGGACTCTAAGGACCCAACTTGTAGTTTAGCATTCCCACCCCCAGTAAACGTTAGTAGTTTTGTCCTGCATGAATTTACATGGGGAAAATGGTGTGTGTTTTGGGGGGGTATGCTGCAATACTCACACTTTGGATATGTGCTCTAACATCAAAGACATGAAGAGGAAGCGAACATCATGGTGTCATGCCCAGTTAAACACACAGCTCATCTAAAGCCCTGATTACAATTAGCCAAGAGCAGAATCCAATGTTTATTGCACTTGATAAAGTCTGACAGCATTAAGAAATGGAATTTATTACGTGTGGTAACACAATTTGTGACTTTTTCCTCAAAAATTGAACCTAACAGATTGATGGAGTCTGGTGCATTCTGCATAAAAATCCATATTTTCCAGTATTTACCAGGCGTTGTTCCCTCTGTTATTTTTACAGTAGGCTTTACCTCCCAAAATTTACTTGGGGGTAATTGTGGAATTGCGGTGCCTGCCTCAAAACTCTGATAAGTGCCGTAACAGGAGTTACTGCCCATATCGAAATTAACTGGGCCAGAAGTGAAGAAAGCACAAAGGTACACATTTTTTCTTATCAGTTGATCCTATCTCTTAAAACAGTTGTCTAGGGTAAGTATCAGTCAGGCCTGGATCACGGCCAGTGGTGACCAGTCTCCATTGAGTGAGCTGTGTAACAGGTTTGCACAAACTGTAGTGGACAAATAGCCTTAGACATGAGAAGAGGAGACAGCTTGTCAAAGTCTCCTTATGACATCAGCCCCAGAAAGATCATGTGATCCTGAAACCATGTCCACTAATTTTCAAGATTGGATCCTGAAGGCAGCTAATCAAGTTGCACCTGAAAAATGTTATCGTCCAAATAGAGCCACTCCATCTGCCCAGTGGTATACAGAGGAGCTGCGACTCCAACGTCAGTATTGCAGAAACTTAGAAAGGCGCTGGAGAAAGCATTATAGCCCCCCCGCTAAGCAAGTCTATAAAACTGCACTGGCAATATATAAGAAAGCTCTCATTACGCGAAAGAATATTTTCTTCACTGGCCAAATTGAGCAAGCACAGAATTCAGCCAGAATGCTTTTTCAAGTGGTGAGCTCTCTTTCTAATCCTCCAACTGGACCTACAACTGAGAATTCGCAGGAATTCTGTAGCTCACTGGCTACATTCTTCACCTCTAAGGTGATGGATATCTACTCCACATTCTCCAAAGAACCAGTGGGAGGATCCATGGACCTATCCACCCATCCAGCGCCCACTCACCCTCTCTTCGCTCAGTTTCGGTCAGTCACTGAAGATCAGGTCTGCATGCTTGTTGCTAAGATCAAATCCGGATCTCCGCTTGATCCATGTCCTCCTCTCATAATGAACCAACTACATAACACCATCACCCAGCCGCTCACCGATATCTGTAATTCCATCTTCAAAACTGGTGTCTACCCTGAGATTTGGAAAAAGGCTATTGTCAAACCTTTGCTCAAGAAGCCTTCCCTAGACCCCACCGTTACGGCCAACTATAGGCCTATTGCTTGCCTTCCCTTCCCGGCTAAAATCGTAGAGGCCATTATGAACCAACAGCTGTCAGAGTTTATTGAGCAAAATGGACTCTTGGATGACACTCAGTTCGGGTTCCGGAAAGGACACGGAACCGAGACAGCGCTGATAAAGGCCTCCGACGAAATCAGACATATTATGGACTCGGGAGGAGCGGCAGTGCTTATTTTGTTGGACCTATCGGCGGCCTTTGACACGGTCGACCATGTCATCTTGGTCGACCGTGTCGCAGCCCTTGGGATTAACCATCTGGCAAAAGAACTCATAGTTTCTTTCTTAGCTGACCGTAAGCAGGCAGTCAAACTGGGTAATCATTACTCACCGACGTCTGAACTGCCTTGCGGGGTCCCTCAAGGATCCTCGTTAAGTCCGACGCTTTTCAACATTTATGTCGCAGACTTGGCGAGGGTCATCAAATCTTATGGGATGCGTTTAACCACCTACGCAGATGACACCCAGCTTGTGCTGGCGGTGCATAAGAACGGCCCAGTGGTAGCAGCTAAGCTTCAGGAGGGGTTACTGGACATACAATCATGGATGCACAGGAACTGTTTGAAGCTTAATGCGGAGAAAACGGAGGTGATGACCTTTGGTAATATCTCTCCAGAGTGGTCCCCGACATGGTGGCCCAGTCAGATGGGCCCTCCTCCGGTTCCAGCCGCCAAGGTTAGGAATTTAGGAGTGATTTTTGATAGCAAGTTATCCTTTGGATATCATGTTAACAAGGTGGTCTCTGCGGCGTTCTTCATGCTGAAAAAGATAAAAAAACTTCTGCCGTATTTACCAGCATCAGCAGGAAAAACACTGATTACTACCTTAGTGTTTTCCAAGCTTGATTATGGAAATGCTCTCTTTTTCAACACGCATAAATGCATCCTGAACAAGCTTCAATCTGTCCAAAATATGGCAGCACGGATACTGCTCAACATACCCAGACGCCACTCCACTTCGGCAGCCATACGTCAGCTCCATTGGCTAAGAGTGGAGAGCAGGATCAAATTCAAAGCTTTGTGCATTGCCTATAAGGCCATCCATCAGACTGGACCGAAGTTCCTAAAGGAGGCATTTCAGGTGTACATTCCTAAAAAGAACCTACGATCAGCAGCAAGCTATCAACTGCCTGTACCCCGCACAAGAACGGCAACATGGGGTGACAGACGATTTTTGGTAGCAACTCCAATATTGTGGAACTCACTCCCCTTAGACATTAAAACTGCGCCAACCCTGATTAGCTTCCGCAAGGCTCTGAAGACCTGGCTCTTCAATCAATAATATTATTAATATTAACCATCTGGCAAAAAGAGCTTATAGCCTCTTTCTTATAATATCGTGTCCTGACCTCTGTATCTTGGAGTATCTCATTGCGCCTAGACACCTCAGGGTAGTAGTGCGCATTAAAAATTCCATAAATAAATAAATAAATAAATAAATACCACAATGAAGGTCTCTGCCTGAGTGATGGGTTCTCAAGGGTGGAGGAGCAGACACACCATGCATGCAGTTACTGTTACAGACACTGCCTTGTCTGTGTCCTCTACTGTACGAATGATGGTCACTCAACATTGCTACTTCATGATAGCGGGAACGGTTGATCGCTTTTCTCACAAGCAATCTTACATTTCTAAGACAGAATCAAAGATTTACAATATTCATATAAGGAAATACTGTTACTGAGAAAAGCTTCCTCATTATTTATGTAGAAACCAATGAAACCAGGAGGCACACTGGTACCCGTTCATGTGCACACATGTTTAAGACAGTTGCACAGCTCTGCCCAAGGACGTAACACAGGCCCCTGCAGCCCCTGTGATGCGGGGGAGGGTAGGGAGCTTCCAGTCAGTCTAGTACCTATGAATATTGATGAGATATGGTAGAATGGGGTCCCTCATAACAATCTGCAGGGGTGAGGCAGTAATGGCTGGCATGTACCAAGGGTGACGGGGCCCAAAATAAATAAATAAAATCGACTTACCTTTCTTGCTTGCAGCATGACATCCTTTTCCCTCGCGTATCTTCTCAGGACCAGGGAACTGCACTGCCCATTCCTGGTGCTGCTCTCACAGCATGAGAAATGCAAAAAGAACAATTGATGGACAGAATGCAGAACAATGCCCTACATTCACCCCAGTACAGAGTTCTGGGCCTAAATCCATCGTTTTTTTGCTCACCATGCCATTCCAGTTTGGACCAAGCCATATGCAAATCAGTCTTGACCCTGCGCCCAATGGGAACACTCCAGACCAAACTGTCAGGCCAGGTCCTCCCTGGACTAGAAACAAGCATCCTAGGACCGGTTTGGGGGTTTCACCCTTCTTCAGCCAGGGTAACTTGACTCCCGTGGCATGGAGAGCACTGGACCCACATATGGGCATACCTGTCCCCCTCAGGGTGACAAATGCAAAAAGAACAATTGATGGACAGAATGCAGAACAATGTCATACATTCACCCCAGTACATAGCTCTGCGCCTACATCCCTCATTTTCTTGCTCAGTGTTACATCTGGGGGTCTCTAGTTGGCAGAGGTAGGTACCAATGTCCAAATAGGGACCATTGCTTCTAGTCAGGGTAAGGGGGATACACTCTGGATAACCCCTGCTCACCCCCTTGGTAGCTTGGCACAAGCAGACAGGCTTCTCAAAGGCAATGTGTAAAGTATTTGAACCAACACTCACAGTAACACAGTGAAAACACCACAAATGAACTCCACACCAGTTTAGAAAAATAAAGGGCCATATGTAGGTAGCCCATTTGCGATTGTAAATGCTGAAATTCGCAGAATTTCGGCATTTACGATCGCAATTAGGGCAGTGTGCTATGTAGCACACAAAAACCCACATGCAAAATAAGGAATCGCAAAATTTGCGATTCCTTATTTTGCAATTGCATTTAAGGAATCGCAAATTGCGATTCCTTAAATGCAATGTAGGAAGCACCCAACTTGTGCGAATTGTGCCTTAAGGAATCGCAAAATACCACCAACTTCAGGTTAGTGGTAAATTGCGATTTCTTTAAAAAATGCACTTTTTGGCATTTTTCGAAGTGCCATGTGGGTCACATACATGCCCTTAGAGCATGTATGTGGGCCACATGTGCACACATGTTAATTTCAGGGGTGCAACAGGGTGTCCTATTGACACCCTTGCAACCCTGAAATTGCATTCTCAATTTGCGATTCTCTAAATGAGAATTGCAAATTGCGAATGTCTTCTAATTCATTCCTATGGGCCTTCTAGCCCATGGGAATGAATAAGAAGGTATTCCTTATTTGCGAATCTCTGTTTGCGATTCGCAAATAAGGAATAATTGGGATTCGCAAAAAAATGTGCTAATTTTACCTACATTTCGTTTTGAGATTCCCAAAAAATCGCAATTTGAGAATCGCAAAACAAAAATTACCTATATCTGCCCCCAAGTATTTTTATCTAAACTACACAAGACCAAAATGACAAAAATCCAACATACACTGTTCCTTATAAAGAGTTCCAAGGTTTGCACCAAAATAATCCACAGTTGCGTCACTTTTTTGCCAAAGTACCTGTAGATGCGACAAAAGTTCCAAGCGGCAGCTGCAGTGTCAGAAAACAAGCGATGCGTCACTCCTGAGACCATGGGGAGGCGATGCGACAACCCCGCTGCATGCAGCGACTGGGTTGGGTCGAATCCGGTCTGTATGGAGAGCGATGCGATACTGTGTATGGATTCCGGTTTGCAGGTTCTCTGGTAGTAAGCATCTCGCATAGGCACGAAGCTATGATCTTCAGGGCGGTGCCGATCTTCGGTGTAGCGTTGATCCTCTTCTGTCTCGGGCCCTCGATGCGTTGGCGCTGGACTCTGCAACGATGTTCGCAGTGACAGGATGCAGTCCGCAAGCGAGCAACGCGTCGGGTCTTGCAGAGACAACAGGCACTGCGATGATGTTCGCAGGAACGGGAATCTTCTTGCACTGTCGACGATGGGATCCGCAAGCGAGCGTCGCTTGCAAAATTGTAGATCTTCTTCTTATCTTCTTTTCCAGCTCCCCAAACAGAAGGAAACAACCTCCAGAGGCCCCACAACTGGATCAAGCACTCTAGGCAGGTCAGAACTCACACAGCAGAGTTCAGGGGGGAAGCTGGGGTGAAGTCCTTTTGTTTCTGGGACTTCTTAACAGGAGGCCAGCTCTCCTCAGGCCCTTGGAGATCTCTTCAAGCAGGGGACACAGCATCAGCAAAGTCCTTCCCCTCTCCTTGGCAGAATAGCAACTGCAGGTCAGCCCACAAACACACAGCAGGACAGTCCTTCCTCTTCAGTCTTCCAGCTTTCCTCCTTGACAGAGGTTCCTTCTTGACTCCAGGATGATCTAAAGTTCTGGGGTCTGGGTATCCCTTTTTATACCAATATTTTCTTTGTTCTCTGAAGGCAGAGAGGCCTTTGCCTAGTCCAAACCAGTTCTGGTCAGTCCTGGAGCACTCTGCTTACATGACTCCTTCTTTCCTTTGAGAGAGAGGGGCAGGGTCGTCAGTCGCCCAGCAGGAGTTGGAGCCAGCATTGTGGAAGGCAGGCACAGCCCAGTTCAGGCCCAAGTGCTATCCCCTCCCACTACTCAAGATGCAGATGGAGCTTTTCAGCCTAGTACCAACTCACCCAGCCTCCTAGAGCCACCCCAGCCCCTGTCACTCACAAACCAGACAGTCAATTCACAAACAGGCAGATGCACATAGAAAGGTCAGACAAGAAAACAGCCACTTTCTAAAAGTGCTGTTTTCAAACACAGGATTTAAAAAAGATCCTTACTAAAAGATGGGTTATTAAATTCTGAGTTCAGAGATACCAGACTTCAGGTTTCTATCAATTCCTATGGGAAGATATGCAGGTAAACATTATACACATCATTCCCCATTCTAGCCTATGGGCCTTTCAATAGTGAAAAACGAAATTGGCAGTATTTCACTACCAGAGCATGTCACCCGCAGTAGTATATTCTCTACCTTTCATATACACTGCACCCTGCCCAGGGGGGTACCTTTGGCCTTCCATAGGGGTGTCCAATGTGTACAGAAAGTGAAGGGTTAGGCCTGGCTAGTGGGCGCACTGGTCAGGTCAGCATGGCAGTTAGCAACTGCACACAGGCACTGAGGTAGCAGGCCTGAGACACCATTTTAGGGCTACTCATGTGGGTGGCACAATCAGTGCCAGCGGCCCACTAGTAGCATTTGAATCACAAGCCCTGGCACACTAAGTGCATTTTACTAGGGACCTACTGATGAAACAAATCTGCCAATCATGGATAACCAATCATAATTGCAATTTATACAGAGAGCATATGCACTTTAGCACTGATCAGCAGTGGTAAAGTGCCCAGAGTCCTATAGCCAACAACCACAGGTCAGAAAAAATAAAGGAGGAAGAAGCAAAACATTTGGGGATAACCCTGCAAAAAGGGCCATTTCCAACACAACCCCATTCCAGCTTAAAGCCAGGGTAGACCAAACGATACCTCAATGGGATTCCCTACTTAGGGTGATAGAACACGGAAACTGGCCCAAACAGCAGGGGACTATTCCTGTTCTATGCCTTCCTGAACCCAATTAGATCCCTCTATCCATACTCTCAGGGCCCACTAGGCTAAACCACGGGGGACCCTTCTCTTCACCTGGGGATACCATCTGTGCAGCGCCTAACCGTACTTCACTCAAAGCTTTGTTGACACGGGTATACAGTACCCACCTTGCCAACACAACGGTGTGGCCCAGTCCACCCCCAGGGTGTGACTCCTGCCTCCCTTCCAGGGGCAACTCTGTCCACCAGGACAACCAGCCACAGGGGTCACCGACAACTGTCAGTGATGAGAGCCAGGCCTCCTGCCTGTTAGGTCTCTCTAACCTCTGTGTCATCAGAAAGTGGGAGGCAGTAGCCCCAGTTGCCTTGTCGTGTTTATATCTAGGACCCTAATTCGATATTCCCGATTTATGCCCTTGTGAGGTTATAATCAATAATATCCTGATAAAGGCATAAGAATCAGATCCATATTCAGTAATAGCCCATGCAGTCCAAAGCACAGCACGGCTACTCCCATTGACTCCAAGAAAGCAAAACGCGTTCTTTAAACAAACCAAGCCTCCAGCAGTCTGGGAAATCCTCCCTGCTTTTGTTTTGATTTGAACAAGAACTCCTGAAGTCCAGAAAGAACTGTTAGTTCTTAGTGACGTCTTATGTCCAACCTTACGTCAAACCCGGCACCTTCCGGGTATAAAATACCAACAGTTGCCTTAAGCAAACACACAGTGGTTTGGAGCAAAGCGGCCATCTACTTGCCCGAGAGCCCAGCTGATGCAAGAAGCCCACGGAAGCTGCCCCTCCCATTTGACGCACTGAGCGAGACGCTGTCTTTTTCTCCAGCCGAGAAAATCCAGCTCCGGTGTTTCCAGCCTACCCTTGCGGGTTGCTGGGAGATCGAGTCCTGAGGAAAGAGATACCAGACCTCCCACATTCTATTACCAAGGTACGGAGCTGACTAAACCCTTAAGAGAATTCTTGATGCTGATTCTTGGCAAAATAATCTTAAAACACTTAACTTAAACTGCTACTTACTAAACCCTTGCCAAGTATTAGGCTTAGGACAGGTACACCGGGGTAGGCTTAGTTAGAAAAGCACCAGTTGAGTACGTTAGTCAATGTATTTATGTATGTATATATTTTATCCATTTTAAAGTATCATATGGCTAAGAAACCATATCAATGCTTTTACAGTATTATTTTATAATACTAATTTTACTGTATGCACTTTACTTTGTGATAAGTATTGCAATTGTGGCAATTCATTTCTCTTGCATGAGAAAGAAGACTGCTCAATAAATAACACCTTTTATTGAAAACACCCGTCTCTCTATTTCTCTGCACTCTGATGAAACTAAGTATGCACGATTGACTGAGCGAAATAGCTGTCTATTGTTTTCACACGACTCTAGAGATACACTCTTATTCTGAGGGAGCAAAGTTGTCATGTTTATGCGGTTGTCGGAAACTGAATCCCTTCTTGTCTGAGCCAGGGAAGTTCATCCCTCCCTATTCATTCAAGAACGTTTCCAGTGACCTCTGAGCTAGCTGGCGTGAACCTAAATTAAGTTTAACATAGTCAGTAGAGTCCTAGATGACCTCAGTCCTACGTCTATACTGCTGTTTATGTTATTCCTATACGCAGAGCCTATTGGGAAAATAGGAACTACACTACAGCCTGGCACCTTTCCTCCAGTCTCCCTCCTGCCAAGCCAGGTAGAGCATCCTGACACTGACTTGCCAGCCCAGGGTCTGTACCCTCAGGCTGACCAGAGGTCCTGGACGAGGCTCTCCTTTCCCTACTCCACCTTCTGGGTTCCCGCACTCTCCTCCCAGGAGAGGCACCCTCAGAACATAACTCTGCTATCAGTTCAGGACCTTTCTCCAGCAACTGGTCCCCCAACCTAGGGTCTAAACCCTTGGGTTGCACTGGGGTCAGAGGCAAGGACTCCCTCTCTCTGCACCCCCTTCAAGCAGGCCCCCCCCCAACTGGGGTGGTACCCCTGGAAGCCAATCCGGTCAGGACGCTGGATACAGATGTCCATCCCTCCAGATTAGGCAGATCCTGAACCTGGCCTCCCAACCCAGGGTCTTTACCCTGCGGTCGAACACTTGCTGGTATGCCAGGACTTCTGGGGACTCACACAGTATCCCCCGAGGGTGATACATGACTCATGTGTCTGGTGACAGTCCGCCTGGCGCAGATCTCCCGACCCCTGTCCACCTGACAGTGAGCAAGGATCCCCCAGGACAGAAGTGGTTTCACCATGGTCACTCCTGGGAAACTCAGCCTTTCTGGCTGGCCCCTGACCCACACTACCACTGGGGAACACATCCCCCTCTCACCCCTCAGTTTGGACTTCTGCACCCTCCCAACTGGAGGGGTTCCATCAGACACCAGAACGACTGGAGCTCTGGTTACATACGCTCCCGGTTCTCCTGACACTAGGAGGTCCCCCTCAAATGTCCTTCAAGTACAACCTAGGTGCCCAGCCTGGTGTTCCCTTAAGGAACCCTCCAGGCCCTGAGACTGGGTTTCGGGCACTTTGGGACCCACAGTCAAACACTCACTCCTTCTCCACTGAGACAGGACGTGAGCCCCTACACCTCTCCCACTACACTGGGACCTAACTGGGAACCTCTTCCACCTCCCTGGTCTGGAAGATATCTGTGCCACTCCTTTTTGGATCACTCCCCAATGCCTCTTCAGACTCTCTGGAATCCACCAAGAGGTCTGCCACCTGCACAAGTTCCCTGGAATCAGAGAACTCACACTCCACCGGGTGTTGGCATAGCTCTGGAAAACAGGGACTTAAAATATGCTCTCCAACAAATGAATCACACAGCCCCCTACAAGGGTTAACCAAACCATCCTTCACCTCACCATCCAGCGCCCTGCACACGTACCCCACAACACTCTCCTGAGACTGGCAAAACAGTATCTGACTGTCTCTGTCATACGACCCACACTCTTCTGGGCGGGCTTTACACTCACACACCAAGGTTTCTACAATGGGGAACCTCTCTCCCTGCACCTCTCATCTAGAGTCAGTAGAGTGTCCCTCCCACCACTAGAATATGGTTCCCCTGTGTCAGTCCCCCAATCTACTTCAGGGACACTGCACACCACTGGAGCTACCTCATAAACCTGAACCCCCCTCCTTCAAGTTAGGCGCCACATCTCTGGGTGTTTGTACCTTTCTCTCAGCACTAGAAACTACAATCTTGCTGCCACCAGCTGAGTTGGACTCCACCTCCAACTCAGCAAAGCTCACTTCCTGAGCTAAACATTTCTCTTCTTGCTGGGCTGAGACACTCATGGCCTCAAGCCTCTTGAGCTCCAAATCAAGCTCCCTCATTCTTAACTCATGTGCCAAGGTCAATTTCAATTCTTCCAAGGCATACATCTTCTTGCTCTCCTCTGCCTTCTTCTTAATTTCTATTCCCATCAGCTTTGTCTCAAGCCTCATGACTTCTAACTCATGATCTCTTTTTTTAAGTTTGAGTTTATTCAACAAAGACCAATAAAATTCAAGAAAAAACAATAAGTACCTTAAATTACATTACATAAAAGAAGTAATTTATCAAAAAACATTCTATGAAAAGAAAGGGAAAGAAAAAGAGGGGGGAAGGGAGAAAAAGGACGGGGGAAACAAGGGAAAAGGAAAATAGATATACTATTCTAATCTTAACACTTTTGTAAACTTGTAAGGGAAGTAGCATATGGAAATAATTTATGTATGCATAAGGAACAATTTGAGAAGCAAAAAACAACTATTGTTTTAAGAAAAAAGCATATACGGGATTCTTAATGTGAACGCATTAAAATAGAGAGATAAAAGACAAAAGGTGTATCAAAGCGGCTTCCGAACCTCATCTGAAGTTCGGACAAATGGATTCCTATGTGAGGCAATGTAGGATAGATATGTGGATATAGGAAGTCATTAAAGATCTCTTTTAATGGACACAGAAATAGGGGAAATGTAACTGGTAACAAGTCTGTGATGAAAACAAACAGCATTCCACCAGGTTCTAAAAGTGACTTTGTCTGCTTGTTTCCAATTAGAAGTTATTAAGTGGAGAGCTATTGCCAATAACAAATCTACTATTTTAAAATTAGAAGGAGATTGGGGTCAGCTAGGCGATAAAGAGCCTAGAAAAACGTTAGAAGAGGAGAAGGGGATTTGTGTGCTAAAAATTGTATTATTCTGGGACCAGACTAGTTGCCAAAATCAGCATTTGTGCAAGGGCAGGACCAACAAGTAGAATTAAAGTTTGTGGAAAAGGAGGTTAATTTTGCGGGAGTAAATAAAAGTCATTGATAAACAAAATAAAGGGTTTGAGAAGTGTTAGCACCTCTGGAGGTCTTATGGATTTTCAGCCACAATTTATCCCAAAAGTAGGTTGTCCAACATTCCGTAAGATCCTTTTCCCAAGCCAATTCAACTTTTGTTTTGTTACTGTCAGAAGAAAGAAATAAGCATTTATAAAGTGATGAAGCTGAGGAAGAAGTAGTTATTAAGGAAAAAAGCATGGAGCAATTGGAGGGAGGGAGAAGTTGTTGGTGGTAGAGAACGAAGATAATGGGGGAGTGAAGGATATAAAAGATCATATTAAACCTTACAGGTGGATGGTAGAGAAAATTCTTTTTGAACATCCAAAAAGGATAAAGGAATATTATTAAGTAATAGTTGTGAAATCCAAAGTAGTCCCGTAACTCTCCAGGATTTCCAATAAATAGTGCGATTCTTGATGCGTAATAAATTATTGTGCCATATGGGTTGTTGATCTAATGAAGAATATGATGGATAGGTGGAGGGTATTAATGGCGCAAGGATTTTACGGATGTGAGAGATGATTGGAGTCCGAAAGGAAGAAATATTGTTAGTAAAGGCTAAAGATTCCTTAAAATTGAAGGGAGATATAAAATAATTTTCTATAGTCAAACAAACTGGAGGGTGTACACACTGATCGAGAGAAAGCCAACAGGAAGATTGTTTTAAAGAGAAAGTATAGTGATCTTTCTTTAAATCAGATAATTTAAGACCACCAGAAGTCTTGTTCACCTTCAAAGTGGATAGAACTATTCAGGGAGATTTATTTTTCCAAGGAAATGTTGTTCAAAGAGAATCTATAATTTTTTAATAAAATTCAGGAATACGTACAGGAAGCATGGAAATAATATATAGAACTAGAGGAGAAAGCATCATCTTAATGGAGTCTAATCGTCCCCACAAAGAGAGAAAAAGAGGGTGCCATCGATCAATAGAGTCAGATAAAGTTTTGGTTATGTGGGCAAAGTTTAATTTTAGTGTTTCGGTAATGTTAGAAGAAAACCACAGGCCTAGATATTTTATCTAAGAAGTTTTCAATAAAAATCGGTAGAAATGAAATCCTGTTTAAGGCAAAGCACGTTGAGAGGAAGAACTTCACACTTGTCGTAGTTGAGACAATAGTCGAATAGTTGAGAAAATATATCAACCTGTTTCTAAAAAACAGGAATGGACTTAGAAGGATTAGAGCAATATACAAGAATGTCATCTACATAGACAGACATTTTTACATGGGAAGTATCAAGTCAAAAACCAGTGATTTGAACGTGCTGTCCAATTTTAGTTAAAAAGGGTTCTAATGCTATTAGAAATAAAAGCGGAGAGAGGGGGCAACCTTGACGTACTCCCCTAAGAAGCGGAAAATAACCCAAGAATTTCCCGTTAACAAAGATAGAAGCTTTAGGACCTGGAAATAATAACGAAATAAGAGATATTAATTTAGAGGGAATCCCTATCCATTTTAGCGCCTGAAAGATGAAGTCCCATCCAATTCTATTGAATGCTTTTTCAGCGTCCAACGCTATAGCTGCAATGGGATAATCAAGAGAGGAAGCTTTACTAAGAATATTAAAAAAAGACTTTGGAATTATCGAATGATAAATGCCCTTTTACAAAACCTGATTGTTCTGGACCAATAAGTGTAGGAAAAATGGAATCAATACGAAGAGCAAGAATTTTTGCAAATATCTTATAGTCACGATTGACTAAGGAGATTGGGCGATAATTTTTGCAGAGCGAAGGGTCCTTGCTATTTTTGGGTATTAAACAGATCATGGCTTCCTGAAAAGTACCAGAGGAGGCACCTGCTGTAATAAACAAGTTAAAAAGTAATCGAGGACATGGGATAAGGAGACTAGCAAAATGCGCATAAAATTCAATAGTAAATCCATCTGGATCCGGAGCTTTCCCACTTATTAAAAGAGAAACTGCATGAGTAATTTCAGAAAGCCTGATATCTATTTCTAAAGATGTAAAATCAGTATTAAGAGGTGGAGGTTGATCAATAGATTGAAAATAAGCAGAGAGATCAGTTGATGTTCGGGAGTGTATAAAGTTTTATAAAAGGAAAGAAATTCTCTTAAAATGTCAGCATCTTTAAATAAGGAAATACCCGCAGAATTCCGTTTAGACTCAATTTTAGTCCAATCGCGCCGTATTTTCAAATAATTTGCTAGTCATTTCCCCTTTTTATTTTTACCTCTATAATAACGAGCGCTGCTTTTTAAAAGATATGAAAAAGCAGCTTCAGTGGAAGATAGATTGAATTTAAATTTTGTGTCAATAAGTTTTTTTTATGAAGATTCAGAGTTTGAGAGATAATAAGAAAGAATACTCAAGCTGTTTGATCTCAGCAAGTAATTGGGAATTTGTAGCTTAAAAAAATGTCTTCTTCTGGGAAATAAAATTGATAATAAATCCCCTAGCTGCAGCTTTAAAGGAACCACAGATCATAACAGGAGAAGAATCTGGAGTAGAATTTAGGAGAAAGAATTCGGAAGTAAAGGAGGTGAATTGGCTTGAGAACTTTGGATCAGATAATAAGGAATTGTTAAAACGTCATCTTAGTGAATGATCAGTAAAGGGTAACAAATCAAAATCAACAAAAACAGGAGCATGGTCTAAAATTAAGATGTATCCAATTTTGGATTGGGAAACCTGTTGAGACAAGGATTTGCTAAAGAAGAGGTAATCTAGTCGAGATTATGAGTGATGAGAGGGTGAGTAAAATCTATATTCATGAGTATCAGGATTACAGAGTCTTCAAATGTCCACTAAGGAATTAAGTCTTATGGTAGAAGTAAATTGGGAATGCATCTTAGTTTCAAAAAATCTAACTGAAGAACACCTATCCAATATGGGGTCAAAAACCTGATTACAATCGCCACCACAAATAATATATTCATCATCAAATAAAAGGAGCTTCTCTGAGATATGAGTCCAAAAAACATTGTCAACAGGAACAGGGGCATAAATATTAAATAGGACTAAAGGTATTTCATCTAAAGGAAGTTTTACTATTATCCAACGACCTTCCGAATCACATCCTTGATGAATAACTGAGACCTGGTATTTCTTATGACATAGAATAGAGACTCAATTTTTCTTACCTAAGCTTGGGAAGAAAAAACATTACCAACCCAACATCGTTTCAATTTAGACGCTTTAGCATCAGATAAATGTGTCTCTTGAAATAGTGCCATGTCAGCATTTAATTTAGCTAAATGGGATAATACCCGCTGCCTCTTTATATGATTATTTAATCCCTTAACATTCCATGTAATTACTCTAAATATAACCAATCCAAGTTGATTTGAACAGTTGTTATGCATACAATAAATACATTAAATGTATTCCTGAAAAAGTGATAAAAAGCAGAACGAAACTGAAACCAGTTAAATTTAACATGAACAGTTATCAAGCAAAGAATAAGAAAACTGAATTCATTACCTGAAGAAAGATAAAAGATAAAATGACAAGAAATGAAATAGAAGAGAATCCAGATTGGAAAATTAAGAGAGAGAGAAATAAAATAATTATCTCTAGAAATAAAAAGGAAAAAAGGAGAAGGAAGGAAGGACACAAAGGAAAGAAAAGAAAGAAAAAGAAGAAGAAAGAGAAAGAAAAAAGGATATGAAGAAAGAATACACTGAACATGAAAACAAAACAAATCAAACAACAATTGATTGTGCATAAAAAAGTCAAAAAGACATACCACAAATGGACAGTAAGAATGGGGATGGAGGAACCACATAAGGGAGGTAGCACACCGGACTGAAAACTCCAAGAGGGCACAGCAAAGGGAGAAAACAGCCTCCAGGAAGACGACGAAGAAGTCATAAAACAAAGGATCACATAACCGCACCTGATAAAAAGAAAAGGAAAACATTAGGAGGGAATATCAAAACGTAACAAGATACAGCAGGAAAGAAAGATCAAAACAATTAACGGCACATATTAATAGGGCACTCAAGACAATTATAAATGGGAAATGTCCATGGAGTCATCTCTGCAGGAGTTCAGGGATTGTTGAAGAAGCACAGGATCTCATAATTTGTCGTCTTATTATTGTAAGTTACTTTGAAGAGACAAGGAGGAAACAGTCCATGTCGTGCATTCAGGGAACGGAGAGCAGGACTCATGTCCAGAAACTGTTTACGACGGTCTGCGGTAGCTTTGGCGTAATCTTGCACAAAAAAGAGATTGGAACCATTCCAGGTAAGTTTCCCCTTCTGTTTGGCAGCTTGAATAACTTTGACCAGACCTGTGTAGAAAATAAAGGATAACACCTCTAGGTTTTGTTGACGATGATGAGAAGTAGGAGGAGTGAGAAATTTGATCTAAACGATGAGCCCGCTGAATATTCATTGTAGGAGAACTTGGTAGACCAAGAAGTGTTGGCAGAAAGGATTGAAAGAAGGATATAGGATCAGGTCCTTTGAGACCTTCAACAAGGCCGTAAATACGTAGATTGTTGCGCCTTTTGCAGTTTTCTAAATTTTAAACCTGTTGTTTAAGAAACTGTATTTCTTTATGCATACCTGGAACCGGGTCAGACACTACCTGCACTGAGTTCACTCTTCTCTCGAGGTCCGCAACTTGTTGTTCGGTATGGGGCCACTTATCTTCAAGACTTTGGAGACGGGTATTTGTTTCGGTCATGTATGGTTTGAGTGAGCGTATTTGCTTAAGAAGAAGCTCCATGGAGATGGAGTGGGAAGAACTAGTGGGAGAAGGAGGATTTGTCTTCACTCTCTTTCCTGATGTGGAAGGTATTTTAGAGTTAGGTTTAGAGCTTGGGCTAGTAATATTAGAAGATGAATCATCAAATGTTTCATCCATATTGTCTGACAGCACACTGAAAGGATTACTGTCCTCTATCGGCGTGCAGTTGGTTTTAATTTGCTGCGCATTACTGCGGTTGGAGCGTGCCAATATCTCAAAAAATATGAGTGAGGAAAATAACTTGCAGCTATACACAGGACCGTAAAAGGGTGTCCAAGAGAATAGTAAATGATACTGAGGAGAATTAAAAATACAACTAACACCAACTAATGATAAACATAAGTTACATGCAAGAGCAGTGACCAAATAGAAGAAGAAACAGCCATGCTTAAGATCCAATTGGCATAGTAAAAATGAACAAGCAAGTAAATTCAAAGAAGAAAAACTAAAATGGCGCCCATGAAAACATTTATAATTTCTGAGGAAACATGGAACTTTGTCTGTAGGTGCCAAAAACACGTAAATTGCCCAGAAGAATTAAGAGGCGATCGAGAATGGGATAAAAGCATTAATTATTGTCCATTGAGTATGCTGAAACATATTTCATGGTGAAACCACATTCAAGTTGCTGAGCGGAATGCGTGGGGATCGGCAGAAATGCAAAATGGCCGATGCGACTCAGCTATGAGCCGCAGACTTCTCCAAATGCCGTAAAAACATTTTACACATCTCACCCGCCTTTCCGCAATAGGAACAGTCCATGCAGAAGAGGTTCCGCTGCCCGAAAATGCAGCCATGAAATCCACACATCCGCGTTGAGAGCCTGGAGGGGTCCCGTCGCTCTACGTTCTCCCAGCGCTCCTCAGAGCGGCAGTTATTCCTTCTGGCTCCTAAGCCCCCCCTAACTCATGATCTCTAACCCTTTGGTTTTCCTCCAACTCCTCTGGGAAAAACGTCTAGCAGAATGGTTCTGCCAGCCCTGGAGGCTGCTCTGGACATAGGCAGATCCCGTGACCTGAAAACATCCCCTTGTGCATCCTCATCCAACTCTGCATCATCTGTCTCCCCAGCCTCTTTGGCCTCCCACCCACAGTAGCTCCTCCTTCCTGGAGCTGCTCTCCATGGGACATCCAAAGCTCCTGCATAACTGCTTGAGCTGACCTACTTTGTAATCACTTAACATTTCAATGTCAAACTCCAGTTCTGCAACATCACTTGCTGGTTTACCCTTCTGAGAGATGATGCATGGGTGACTCAAGGATCAGATCAAAATTAGAAGAAAAAAAAAACACTGTATGTGGTTGCATAGTGGTCTGCACTAAACTAGTGATGTACATGAATTACTGTGGTCAAGTACAAATACAAGCTCAAATCCTCACTGCTGACCACCAATGTTAGATTTGGGGGTCTCTAGTTGGCAGAGGTACGTACCTATGTCCAAATAGGGACTATTGCTTCTAGACAGGGTAAGGGGGATACACTCTTTGGATAACCCCTGCTCACCCCCTTGGTAGCTTGGCACAAGCAGACAGGCTTATCAAAGGCAATGTGTAAAGTATTTGTACCAACACTCACAGTAACACAATGAAAACACCACAAATGGACTCTACACCAGTTTAGAAAAATAAAGTATTTTTATCTAAACTACACAAGACCAAAACAACAAAAATCCAACATACACTGTTCCAAAATAAGTCTTTAAAAAGAGTTCAAAGGTTTGCACCAAAATAATCCACAGTTGCGTCACTTTTAGCCCAAAGTACCTGTAGATGCGACAAAAGTTCCAAGCGGCAGCTTCAGAAAACAAGCGATGCGTCACTCTTGAGACCCTGGGGAGGTGAGGCGACAACTCCGCTGCACGCAGCAGGTGGATTGCGCCGAATCCGGTCTGTATGTGGAGCGATGCGATACCTTGTATGGAATCCAGTTTGCAGGTTCTGCAGTAGGAAGCGTCTCGCATGGGCACGATGCGACGATCTTCAGGGCGGAGTCAGCGATTTTCGATGCAGCGGTGATGTACGGCGCAGCATTGATCCTCTTCTGTCACGACCCCTCGATGTGTTGGCGCTGGTCTTCGCGACAATGTTCACATTGATGGGATGTGGTCCGCAGGCGAGCGGTGTGACGGTTCTCACAGTGACAACAGGCTCTGCAACGATATTCGCAGCTACAGGAATTTTTCTGCATCAGGGCGATGCGCTCCGCAATCCAGCGACGCTTCGGGTCTTGCAACGACAACAGGCGCTGCGACGATCTTCGAGGCAACGGGAATCTTCTCGCACTGTCGACGATGCGCTCCACAAGCGAACGATGCATGCAAAATTGTAGATCTTCTTTTCTTCTTTTCCAGCTCCCCAAACAGCAGGAAACAACCTCCAGAGGCCCCACAACTGGATCAAGCACTCTAGGCAAGTCAGAACTCACACAGCAGAGTTCAGGGGGGAAGCTGGGTGTGCAGTCCTTTTGTTCCTGGGACTTCTTCACTGGAGCAGTACAAAAGGGGGTTGTGATGGACGGAGCATCTGAACCAATCAAACACTCACACCCAGTCAACAGATCTGGGTTTTATCCATCACCGTTCTTTAGCCCACTCTGCCACCCCAGTTCAGACATGGCCATATATAAAATCAGTCTGACCCTGTGCCTCATGGGAACAGTCCAGCCCGAACTGCCAAGCCATGCCTTCCCTGGACCGGAAACAAGCTTCCGAGGACCGTTTTCTGGCATTTCAGCCGTCTTCAGCCAGGCTAGTTTGAATCCAGTGGCAAAGTGAGCAAGGGACTCACGTCTGAGCATACCCTGCCAACTTATGGCGAACAAAGCGGTACAAAAGGGGGTGGTGATGGACGGAGCATCTGAATCAATCAAACACTCACACCCAGTCAACAGATCTGGGTTTAATCCATCACCGTTCTTTAGCCCACTCTGCCACCCCAGTTCAGACTCGGCCATATGCAAATCAGTCTGACCCTGTGCCTCATGGGAACAGTCCAGCCCGAACTGCCAAGCCATGCCTTCCCTGGACCGGAAACAAGCTTCCGAGGACCGGTTTCTGGCATTTCAGCCGTCTTCAGCCCGGCTTGCTTGAATCCAGTGGCAAAGTGAGCAAGGGACTCATGTCTGAGCATACCTTGCCAACTTATGGCGAACAAAGCGGTTCAAAAGGGGGTGGTGATGGACCGGAGGCCAGCTCTCCTCAAGCCCTTGGAGATCTCTTTAAGCAGGGGACACAGCAACAGCAAAAAGTCCTTCCCCTCTCCTTGGCAGAATAGCAACTGCAGGTCAGCCCACAAACACACAGCAGGACAGTCCTTCCTCTTCAGTCTTCCAGCTTTTCTCCTTGGCAGAGGTTCCTTCTTGACTCCAGGATGATCTAAAGTTCCCGGGTCTGGGTATCCCTTTTTATACTGATATTTTCTTTGTTCTCTGACGGCAGAGATGCCTTTGCCTAGTCCAAACCAGTTCTGGTCAGTCCTGCAGCACTCTGTTTACATGACTCCTTCTTTCCTTTGAGAGAGAGGGGCAGGGTCATCAGCCACCCAGCAGGAGGTGGAGCCAGCATTGTGGAAGGCAGGCCCAGCCCTATTCAGGTCCAAGTGCTATCCCCTCCCACTACTAAAGATGCAAATTGAGCTTTTCAGCCTAGTGCTGACTCATCCAGCCTCCTGGAGCCACCACAGCCCCTGTCACTCACAAACCAGACAGTCAATTCACAAACAGGCAGAGGCACACAGAAAGGTCAGACAAAAAAACATCCACTTTCTAAAAGTGCTGTTTTGAAACACAGGATTTAAAAAACATCCTTCCTAAAAGATGGGTTATTAAATTCCGAGTTCAGGGATACCAGATTTCAGGTTTCTATCTTGCTCCTATGGGAAGATATGCAGGTAAACATTATACACAGCATTCCCCATTCTAGCCTATGGGCAAGATAGTCTTTCAATAGTGAAAAACAAAATTGGCAGTATTTCACTATCAGAGCACGTCACCCACACTAGTACATGCTCTACCTTTCACATACACTGCACCCTGCCCGGGGGGTACCTTGGGCCTTGGGCCTTTCATAGGGGTGTCCAATGTGCACAGAAAGGGAAGGGTTAGGTCTGGCTATTGGGGGCTCTGGTCAGGTCAGCATGGCAGTTAGCAACTGCACACTGCGGTGGCAGGCCTGAGACACCATTTTAGGGCTACTCATGTGGCTGGCACAATCAGTGCTGCGGCCCACTAGTAGCGTTTGAATCACCAGCCATGGCACACTCCGTGCACTTTACTAGGACCTACTGATGAAACATATCTGCCAATCATGGATAACCAATCATAGTAGCAATTTATACAGAGAGCATATGCACTTTAGCACTGATCAGCAGTGGTAAAGTGCCCAGAGTCCTATAGCCAACAACCACAGGTCAGGAAAAATAAAGGAGGAAGAAGCAAAACGTTTGGGGATTACCATTTCCAACACTCACCATGCAATTCCAGTTTGGACCCAGCCATATGCAAATCAGTCTTGAACCTGCGTTCAATGGGAACAGTCCAGCCCGAAGCCAAGCCAGGTCCTCCCTGGACTGGAAACAAGCATCCTAGGACCGGTTTCAGGGTTTCACTCATCTTCAGCCAGGATAACTTGACTCCTGTGGCATGGAGAGCACGGGACCCACATCTGGGCACACCCGTCCCACTCAGGCTGACAAATGCAAAAAGAACAATTGATGTTCAGAATGCCGAAAAATGTCATGCACCACCCCTGTACAGAGATCTGGGGCTAAATCCATTGTTCTTTTGCTCACCATGCTATTACAGTTAGGACCCAGCCATATGAAAATCAGTCTTGACCCTGCGCCCAATGGGAACAGTCCAGCCTCAACTGCCAGGCCAGGTCCTCCCTGGACTAGAAACAAGCATCCCAGGACTGGTTAAGGGTTTCACCCCTCTTCAGCCAGGATAGCTTGACTCCAGTGGCATGGAGAGCACGGGTCCCATGTCTGGGCATACCCATCCCACTGGGGTGATAAATGTAAAAAGAACAATTGATGCACAGAATGCAGAACAATATCATATATTCAACCCAGTACAGAGATCTGGGCCTAAATCCATCATTTTTTTGCTCACCATGCCTTTACAGTTCGGACCCTGCCATATGCAAATCAGTCCTGACCCTATGCCCAATGGGAACAGTCCAGCCGGAACTGCCAGGCCAGGTCCTCCCTGGACTGGAAACAAGCATCCTAGGACCGGTTTGGGGGTTTCACCCCTCTTCAGCCAGGATAGTTTGACTCCAGTGGCATGGAGCAGAAAAAATTATTATATAGGGGTTCTGCCCAATAAACCCTCCAAAACTTGGGCTAGATAAATCACAGGGATGAAAAAGTAGAACAAAGGGGATGTAGAGGGATAAATTCAAAAGAACTTTCTTTCTCTCACAAGATATATTTAATTATCTTGTAGTGTACAATTATTTATCCAACATATCATTTCACAAATTTACAAACACAAATATACGCATCACAGGACAAGGTGGCACACAACATAAGAAAAAATATATGAAAAAATATAATGGATAAGCTATACATATTTATCTATATACATCATACAAGTACATTATATACATTACATATAAACAAACTTGGTGTACCCTACAAAAAAGAAAAATAATATTAAATCAACTATATTCACAAAAACCTGCAAGTGATATAGAGCTACAAAGGAAGTCCTCTTAGCGCCTAAGTTATGAATTCTTTATGCACATTATTATAAGAGAGAAAAGGCGCCAGAAATGAAACACAATAATCAATGTAAGCGGACTCCTTAGAATGGTGTCTGTGGCATGGAGAGCACGGGATGCACACCTGGACATACCCGTCCCACTCGGGGTGACAAATGCAAAAAGAACAATTGATGCAGCACCAGGATTGAATAGAGCAGGCTCTCTCAGCACTTCTATGAGCGCTAGAGGCCTGCGCAATCTCTGAGCCAGTGACCTAGGACAGCTAGGTTAGTGAACTTTAAAATGTGCATGTCTGGCTGGCTGTCACATTTTAAAGCATACAGCTCCCTGCTGCCACTCCGCAGCACTGGCTCCACCCTGTCCTGACAATTAGGGCATCATTAGGATGGCAGGGGGACTTTGTCCGCCCGCCATCCTCACTGTAAAAGGGACCGCCCGCCATAAGGGCGGGTGTCCCGTGGGGGCAATTAGGATGCGACCGCCACAGTGGTGGGCGCATCCTGCATTCCTGGCATTGTGGCGGGCGGTGCACTCAGCTCTGCCCGCCACAATACCAGGAAGGCATGTTGTGCACTTCCATGCACAACATGGCAGGCACCGCGCGGTGCCTTTCAAAACACAAAGGAGCTAAGAGGGAAAAATGGAAAGGGTCGCCCTCCACTCATAAACTATATTTCAAGATAAAGACCCAATCCAAACGCGTGCTACTATAATAGTGACAAACAGGGGGTATATATTGGAAACCTTCTCCCCACTACACTCTTATAAACTTTAGAAGGAGGTAATGCACTTTTGCTCCGCTCAAATTAAAACACCTGTTCTCCCGGGCAACACCTCAGAACACCCACTCACAATGAGCCAACTTAAGGTTGGCTCATTGTGAGTGGCGCGGTGCCTGCCATGTTGTGCATGGAACTGCTGGGGGTACCATAGGTACCCCCATCTGCACCCCCCACCCCCCAGAGTATATGGGGGTCCGCAACGGGCCCCCGCAGTCAATTCCCGCATGCCTTTCCGTGGCGGCAATGGCGCCACAGAAAGGCATCTTTCCGCACCCATGTTAATATGGATGTCGGTGTCTAACAGACACCGCCACCATATTAAACCCTTTTCAGCCCGGTCAACGAGTTGACTGGGCAGAAAAGCGGCAGACGGTCTTTCTGTCCGCCGGGGTTTAGCCCGCCATAGTGATATGGCGGGGGGAAATGGGGGCGGGCGGGGTCGGATCACGGGCGGAGTTGCTGAAAAATAAAATGGTAATATATAAAGTTTGTCACCCAGCTCTGGGGCTTGTGGGGCGATGCTCCTCCGCTCAAATGGAGGAGACGGCCTGGGGGTATCATTTTAAGTTACTAAACAGTCTAAATCTGTCTTCTTTTTCTTTGTAAATGTAAATGTAAATGTGGAGAAGTGTGGCTCACTGGTTAGAGGAGGCAGACTTGGAAGCAGAGGTCAGCCCGGGACCAGGGTTCAATTCCCGGCTCGAGGGCTCTTGAGTCCTAAAAATGTCCATGGACTCGACAATTCTCCCCCCGGTGCCTACTTGATTCACAGGTTCACACTCTGCGACTCTGGGCAGGCGGGATGCCTGGCTTTCACCTTGCAGATACCCTGCTGGGGTTTTCTCACAGGGGAATACCAGAACGGGTTCCCTAAGCAAGCGCTTAGAAACCGCTCGGTGATTTGTGCTATATAAATTCCTGTACATTTACATTTACATTGGCAAGCTGACTAAACATCCTAGATGACAAAGAAATACGTTTCTCCACTTTAAAGGAATTAATAATAACTTCAAGACAACCCTTAAAATGCACCGAACATCTGACAGAAGAAGCTCTCTTGTCTGCGGGCACCGGCTTGACGTGATTGACGGAACGCATTTAGAAGGCAGCCAAACTGAAATGCCAAAGGCACCCCGGAAGTAATTGCGAGTGAAGATCCCTGAAGGTCATGGGGACAGCGAAAAGGGCAGTAAACGAGCGCCCGTTGTTTTGTAAAGGGCCACGTTTCAGCCCGGGCACAAATAATATGGTAGGTCGCGGAGTCTTATGATTGAAACACAAGCTACTCCAAAGAGATGAACTCTCACAAAGAAATGACAAGATTGAGGCCTTAAGCGTTTACTTGGAATACAGGGGATGGGTTCCCGGAAAGCCATTCTCTATCAGAAAAGTGAACATTTAAGAGGACATTTAGAAATGAAGTGAAGCATAGACAGCGTGTTTACAAGAAATATATTTTGTTTCTCATCGGTTATCACCCTTTCCGTTTAACCTAGCATGTTGCTATTATTATTATTATTATTATTATTATTATTAAGCTGTTTTATAGCGCGCACAATTACTCCGGAGTATCCTGGCGCGGAAAGAGGGGAACAGTAGACGCAGAGCATAGATCAGCAAACATACTAGACAGCTATTCTAAACAGGTGAGTCTTCAGCGCTTTTTTAAAAGCAGTGAATTCGTCGATGCAGCGTAGAGCCGCAGGGAGGGCGTTCCATGCGCGCGCGGCCTTAACAGTCACAGAGTGGCCTCCCAGCCGAACACGCTGGAAGCGCGGGACCAGCAGCAGATGTTGAGCTGCTGAGCGTAAATCTCTGTTAGGGAAGTACCGCGTGAAACGTTTCATCAGATAGGCAGGGCCACACCCATTGATGGCTTTATGGGCCAGAGTCAGAATTTTGAAGGTGATACGATGCTGTACCGGCAGCCAATGCAGGCTCTCCAGATAACTTCTAACACTGATCCGCCTGGAGATATTCCCCAAAAGTCTGGCGGTGGCGTTTTGAATAATCTGGAGCCGCCCGATCAGATAGGCCGGTGAGCCACTGAACAGGGCATTGGCGTAGTCCAGACGCGAGAGAATTAAGGCTCTCGCGACTGACTCGCAGGCCGGGGCAGGCAGATAAGGGAAAAATTTTCTAAGAGACTTCAGAGTCCCAAAGCAGCCACCAGTGAGCCTCTTGATGTGCCCATCAAAGCGGAGGTCTTCCCCAAACCAGACCCCAAGGTTTTTAGCCAAGGTGTTAGAGGCACATGGTGCAGGAAAGCCAACCGGCCACAGTAGGGATCGAAAATCAGGGGGAAACTGGCCATAGAGCAGGATTTCGGTCTTGTCCTCATTACACTTCAATTGAGCAGACGCTAACCAATTGAAGACTGAGGACAGACAGTTCTGAATCTGCTCAGTGTCAAGCGCCTCTCCAGGCCAGGTAAACAACAACTGCGTGTCGTCCGCGTAGGCTATAACTTTGGCTCCCAGATGTTCTGCTAGTTCAATCAGAGGTGTCAAATATATATTAAAAAGCAAAGGGCTCAGAGTCGAGCCCTGTGGGACTCCTGTCACGAGAGGTCTCGCCGAAGAGGAGTAAGGGGGGAGCCAAATCTGTTGGGATCTAGCCGACAGAAATGAGCTCAGCCAATCTAATGCAAGACCTCCAATGCCAATGTCGGCAAGCCTGGTCAGGAGGCGTTGGTGGGGAACCGTGTCAAACGCGGCAAATGCTATGGAGACCGAATTTCGGAAATCATCGTGAACTCCAGATCAAAACTTTGTTACCAGTTAACTTTAGAAGAGCTGAATGCTGCAAGTTTTCTTCCTTTGTTGTTTGCTTATTTTGACTGTTTCTGTCTGGGTCTTCCGCTTAAGTCCTCAAAAGCACAAAAGGCGCTAGAAACAGCCGTAATTGGTGTGTGCTAATATTGTATCTGTTTGATACTATCATCAAACAGGGTTCAGACCAATTTGCAGTATCAAGGCTTTCCACCTTCTGGGGTAGACCCACATCCCTAACCTAGTTCCGGTACGATAGTTCTTCGGCATCATTGGCTTGCCCCTCAGTGCCACCAGTTCCTTTTCCAACTGTGTTTTGCCAGTTTCATGTTCCAGCACCATCAGGCAGGTTTTTTCCAAGGCTGGTTCTGTGTCCGCCACCCTATCCGCCAGTTTCTTATGATCTACCCTCAGTAAGTTCACATCATGGGCTACAATTTCAATTTACTGTTCCAGCGACTCTTTAGTGTCCTTGATGGCCACAAGGATAGTAACCATGTGGCATTCCAACCCTTGGTCCACCAGTGCCGGCGAAGGCGGGGCAGCAGCCGAGGCACCCAATGCATCCTCCACTTTCAGCAGTTGGGCTGGTTTGTTGCGTACCATATCACTCTCCACCACAACCCCAATCAAGCCAGTTTGTGAGTCCCTGGGCATAGTATTCTTAGGGCCACCTCTAGCGGGAGCTGCGGGCCTCACTTGGGTCAATGTTACCCCTTCTCTTCCATAGCCACAGTACCCCGGGCACGTGAACCCCTATATGCCGCTCCTCCATCAATCCTTCCGGTGAGCCTCAGTCAACGCCCTCCTCTCACCGCATCCTTCAGTCCAGCCGGGCCCAAAAGAGGTCCTCCAGCAGTAGTCGCTCGTGGTGACTATTTGCCCTAGGGGCGCCACGTGGGCAGGGGAGGGGTGGGGGGTTCTTCTTCCCCCCTCTGAACTCTCGACTTTTTTAAAGTAGGATCAACCTGTAATTGTTCATTTTAGGGAAAATCTGCATAAAACATATAAAACAAATACGGAGTAATACAATACATCAAAAAGCCATACAGTAAATGGAATTACAACATGCAGAATTAAAATGATAAATCCTTTAATTACATCATAATCCATCAAAATAACCTATACACTGTTACCTAGCCTTTGTCTCAGGTGCCAAGCTCACTATAAATATTTTGACAATGAAAAAGCTGTAAGCTCGTTATTATTAGTTCTTATTATCCGTAGTGCATGTTCACACTCCCTCATGGCCTTGTTCCTACAGATGACATTTATCCATTTCTTTCTGATATAATAGTACGCTGGACAGAAGAACAGAAAATGGGCTATAGATTCTGCCTACACCTTGCAGAAAGGACAAGTCTTCAGGCAATTAACATCTGCTCACCACTTATTGCAAAAATAATTAACAGATAATCTTCCAAGACGAAATTGTATAAATAGTGATCTTGCCTCAGCTGGTTCAATCTGATCTAAAAACTGTTCATAACCAATACGTTTTAAAAATCCTAAAACCTCTCACTCAAGGAGCCCAATTTCAATTTTGACTAACATACATCCTGGAAATGCAGGTCATATCTTACTTTAGTATTGGCAGTTAATTTCTTTTTATTGGACTCAATATTATCCCAGGCGTCATGGAGGTCCAACTCATAGAACCAAGAATTGATGTAACAAAAACCTAGTTACTTACATATCTTATCTATTGCTCTTTGTACTGTAAATGCTCCCTTATAGGGTCCCAATGATTATTTAGACTACAATCTCACTCTATTCAACAGTGGTTTAAAATTGGCTAATTCTGCGACACTGTTTAGCCCCAAATCTCTCCGTATCTGAATTGATTATGCACTTTGTGGGAAATTAAGAAGAGCATTCAGAAATCTATTTTCCACATGGACAAGACTAGTTAAATTGCAATTGCTCCAGAGCTGTGTCTGCATAAAGCTGCACTCAGTCCTTTAGCACAATGTATTTCTAAGACTGTGGATATTGGGTGATATGTAGAGGATTCATGTGATTTTGATACTGAAAAGGCTCTGTGTTGAAGAGTCAGTTGACATTTTGTGATCTGAGATGTCCAAGACAGTGAATCCTCCAGCCACACACCCAAACAAATTCCTTTACCCTTTCCAGACAAGTTTCACCAAATTGTATTTTACCCTTGAAAGTCCTACGTGAATGGAATACCATAACTGTTGTATTTCCAGGATTTATTTCCAATCCATGCATATGTGCAGAAGTTTGAAAATCGATTAAGTAGTGCTTAAATTCCCCTAGAGGTCTTGGCGATAAGTAGGGTGTCATCTGGGAAGAGAAGGAGAGGTATTTTCTGATCAGCAAATTTGGGAGAATCATTATTACATTAGTAGAGCATTTTGATCACCCCCATTTATACACAATGTAAACAAGGTTGAAGCCAACGCACAGCCCTTGCGAAACCCATGACTAATATTAGGCTGGTCTGTGGGTTCACCCTGCTGCCCGCACATAACACAGGCATAATTATCATAATTATTTCGGATTCCAAACAATTTACCGGCATTTCCATATTTCTTAACACCACCTAGAGCTTGGGTCAGGGCACCAAGTTAAAGCAGGCCTTAAATCTACAAATGCAACATATAAATGAGCCTGTTTCAATACAGGTCCCTTCAAGTTAATGAAGTTCCTGAACCCTCCCCAAATGCCCTTCTGGAGCTGAGATGAGTCACAAACCATACACCCAGGTTTTCGGTTGAAAGGCTCTGGGACCAGTTTTCACACCTCAAGAAGGGAAAAGCACTGACATGCAGCAGCTTCTGGAAGGAAATTTTAACTAGCCATTGAATCACCCGGTAGGAAAAGTCAAAATTAGAAATGTTAATTTTTAATTATTTATCTTCTATATCTATCAGTAACCCAACTTCATAACTGAAATGAAGTTTTTGCACGAATATTAAAAACGGTGGTGAATCATTCTGTAGCTCATCCCAAACCAAAGATTATCGTTTACATTTCTGACTACTCAGGTGAAACACAGACCAGTTTTGCTGTTTGTTAGAGAGCAGTAACAGAGTGAATGAATGATAGTTTTTGAAGGTAGGCTCTAGTAAAACAGAGATTTTACTTTTTTTGATCTATCTTTCCCACCTAGTTCTGGAACTCGTGGCCCAATCACTTAGGACCTTTAATTACT
This sequence comes from Lissotriton vulgaris, assembly GCF_964263255.1. Classification (NCBI taxonomy): domain Eukaryota; kingdom Metazoa; phylum Chordata; class Amphibia; order Caudata; family Salamandridae; genus Lissotriton; species Lissotriton vulgaris. The sequence continues at coordinate 710,190,944 of NC_141694.1, forward strand.
CCTAGTACTTGCACTAGGAATCTTGGTGTGCTGATTGATTCCAGTCTTTCTTTCACGCCACAGATTAGGTCTGTGGCCTCCAAATGCTTTGATATATTATGGTCTACTTGCAAAGTACTGCAATCCCTGCCTGTGTCTGTACATCAAATAGTTGTTCAAGCTTTTATCATCTCCTGCTTGGATTATGCTAATTCTTTGTCTTGGTCTTCATACTTTTCTTATGAATGAGTTGCAAGGGGTTCAAAACGCTGTTGCTAGAGTGAGTCTTAATCATTCATGGAAGATGTTGGTAAGACATCTCCTTCCTATCTTACATTGGCTGCCCCTAACCTACATTGGCTGCTGGTGTTGTATAATGTCTGGTATCCCCTTGGGATCGTGTATCCCCTTCTCTTCTGCTGCCTTCGGAGAATTAACTCAGCCCGGGCAGGATCAGACAGAAGCAGTCGATCGGTCCAGCATATATGTACCTGAAAAGCTCTGTGTTTGATTTACAGAGCTATTAACGTTGAAAATCCTGTCTATCTCACAGTGAGGATGTGCTTGTACAAGCCTGTTTGTGCTTTATCCTCTTTCTTTGCTTATCTCTTGCTGTTTCCTAGGATTTAGAAAAGTCATGTTGATGGATATTCCCTTTCTTTCATTAGTGTGCTTGTGCCTACCTTTGGGTCATGCAGGAACAATTTGAAAACCTGTCTTTTTTTCAACATTATCAATTCTGCTTGCTCACTATTCTGTTTCCAGGACAAGGACTCCCCTTTTTAGGGTAGCAGCTTGACCCTTGTAAGTGTTACACATTCAATAAAACTAACCCTGGGCGAAGTACTACGCTACGCTCGCGTAGTCTGTGAAGGCTGCGCTACTTCGCACAATGCAATTTGCACATAGCACAGTGCAAACACACGTAGCATAGCAGGCATTTTTTGCTTGCTCGCAGTCCTCAACATCAAGTTGGCGACCAAGAGCATGCAAAATGACATCCGGGCGAGACTTTTTCCTCGTTCGTGATCAGCAACATCAAGTTGCCGATCGCGAGCGTGTAAAATAAACCTCCTTGCGAGATTCTCAACGCAGGGAGGTCAGGTTTCTCATTGCGAGTGGTCGCGTATGCTCGCGATCGCTTACGATGAAAAAACTACCAGTCCGCGTTGAGAAAGCTGCAGCTCGAGTAGAAATCTACTCGAGCAGCAGAAAACGACCGCTTGCACTGTGAAAGATGCGGTTTGCACTGATTGCACAGTGCGGACATGCACCCAGCACTGTGCAATCAGTGCGAACAGCATTTTGCACAGTGCACTAAGCAGTTCGCGTAGCTACGTGTAGCACGCGTATTGCAAAGTGCACTTCCCTGTAACTACGTGTATCGCTACTACACGAACTACGCCCAGGGTTAACTAAAACTAGGGTTATTTCCTGGCAAAAAGAGGTCTTTTTTACAGGTTCGCCTGAATGTTTAGAAGCTGTAACAGTCGGGTTGGCCATGTAATCTTGAAGCCATATTTTTCTTTGCCAGCTTACATTTCTGTGACCTAAGGCCAACATACAGTGGTCGGGGCACATGGGTTAGTACAGCCCACTATCTCAAAATACTGACTGAGGGAGTGGATGTGTTGATGAATATGGTACGCTAATGTATAACATTTCCGACTGATAACAGAGTGCCATCAAGGAAACATTAACAACACTATGTGATTTCCAAATGCAATATTTTGAAATTACGTGCGATATCTAATAAATGTATTTTCCATGCAGTTTCTGAAAAATCATGCAGTGGACGTTGATGATACAGTTCATGTCACCTTAATCCACATCCAGGTTTATGACTCTCACAAGACATTTTCTTCTTAAAATAGTTTCTAGGAAATGAAAATTATTCAAATCATAAACAGGCAAAATACAAAAATTACCAGAAAAGACTTGTATTCCAATATTCTTGATTTATGTGAGGTTATGCTCATGGAATATACATTTCACATGTGTTTATGCTTCCAAACATTGCAGTACGATGCATATTTCCAATGCTAAATTTAGTGGACATTTATTAGTAAAGTGACTTTAGGAGTTTTATAAAGCAATACATGTCACCAAGGTCAATTCAGAACGCAGGGACAGAAAAGTAAAACATGGCAATTCTCAACTTGTTCCCCATAAGCTCAGAATAAATGCTATTGATCACATATGATAAATTTCGAGCCCCAGGGAGTCAGATTTTATTGGGCATGATAAACAGCGCTTACTCCTCTAGCCAATTGGGATCAAGGCCTTAGTAGGGCATAATCCAAAGATCTGCCCCAAAGTTCTCAAAGGGTCTTCTGGATATAATATACATCAGTAGCAGATCCCCTACATTTCTGTCTTCCTGAGCATATAACTCAAGTCCATAAAAACATTCCTCGCCTAATAAAGAAGTTTGTCATCCAACGAGATTGTGCCCCTTCGTAGATGGAGGAAAATCAAGTTTCTAAAGTGCATAAACTAGATAGTGACACTACAGTATTGAGGGATTGTGTTTTTCTATATTGATGATCATGGGGTTATTCACACTCTCCCATACCATATATTTTCATCAATATCCTCAGACATAGGAGTGCCTGTCTTTTCGGTCTGTTTGCACAAATAGCTGCTGATCTAAGTACTGTGATACAGTATGTACTGTAGGTTATAACAAGAATAGCTATAGGGTCGTCATCCCAACCCTGATACCTTAGCATCCTTAGCACCCTGGCTGACTTCTAGGGCAGCAGAACGTAGGAACCTCATAGAGATGGGGGTATTTCCAATCTGTGGTCCGGCGGCGGCAAAAGTTTCAGACTTCTTCCTCATAAAGACCTTTGGGAGCAACAGGTGCCTGTGGACAGCCTCATATTCCGCTAGAAAATGATCTTGACTGCATGGCTTAATTCTCAACAGGACAGAGGGTTTTTGTGTACTGTGGAACATGATATGGTTCAGACAAGCCACAAGAAGGGGTGCAAATGGTCATTTATTGATTTTGTAAAATAAATAGTTGTTATGATGGTGCAGGTTTAGCAAGTTTAGTAAGTTAGGTCATTACTTCGAGGCTGCTGATCCATACTTTTGTTAGTGGACGTTGAAGGTTCTTCAGGACCAATGGATCTCCTTCTTTGCTGAAGCATCCATTGCCTCTGGATATGGGAATGGTAGTCAGCTATGTTAAAAGGACATCCTCTTTGGATGAGCCATCATCTATAGCAGCTATGGGGACTCTCATGTTTTTGCTTTGCATCCTGGGACTAGTGATCTTGCTTAGCCCATTATAAAATCATGATTAAAAGTCCCACATGCAAAGCAAAAAAAGAATCAGGACTGAATGAGGTAATAACGCACAAACTTGGAAAACTTGAGAGCTCTGAGTGCAGCACATCTCAGAATACTTCAGATTTGATGAAATAGGAAGCAGTGAGGCATAGGGTTACTGAGCAAGGACTCGCAATCCTACTCAAGTAAAGGACCTATAGCTGAACTGAAAATGCCAAAGACAAGCATGCTTACTCAGGCACATGGAAGCTAACTGGTTCTGGTGTTGCTTATTAAAAATAGCATCTTCTTTATAAAGGATCGCACTCAAAATCTTCAAAATTGGATCATGTTTAAACTAGCAATAATGCTGAGATTTTCTCGAACGTTTTAATGAAAGTGAAAAAACACATAAACCATACATTTTCTTATAGCAATCACATAGTATTTACACAAATAATACAATATAGCATTTACCATCCTGAAAAATAAAATAAATATAAATATAAATGACTGTTTAAGAGCTGCAGACTTTCTTCTATATCCATGTAGTCAAAAATAATAATCCGCCAAAAATGGGGAAAATATTTTCTAAAAAGCTTTATCAAATAAAACAAATCCAATAGACATCGCTTGGAGCAATCCAAAGTAGGTCAGAACAATTAAAAACCCGAAAAAGTGGTTAAAGAAAGAAACACTCTTGGACACCCAAAAATACTGAAATCAAAGCTAAAAATATTGGCTTAGTATAAACAAAACGTAATTTCCTTTAAAGTAAAAATAAAAGAAATGTAACTCCCAATGCCTACAGGACACGTTCATTGACATAAAGCTGAAAAGTAAACAAGAAAACCCACCTGCAAAACACGTAACATTCCCAAAAATGCATATACAATACACTTAAACATCATAAAATACATAACATAAAATAATACAACATAACATTACAAAACAATACTAAAACTGTGTATCAAATTCCCAAACCACACACTAGTAAAAGTCACTACTATTTATATAACCAAATGAACAAAAAAATCACAAACAACACTATTACTAACCTCTAGATCATCCCCTACAACCCCTTACCATCAAAACCCTTGAAAAGCCTTTAAAAAGGACTTACTTTTGAGATGAACAGCAGCACTGTACCGCAAACTTATACTAAAAATGACACAAATAGAGTACAAAATAGAAGGTAGTAGTTAAAAAAATGGCTGCTAAATGAAACAAACAAAAAAAAGACTTTCTCCCAATAGAAATGAATGGTAAAAAGTAAAAAATACTGAACAAAAATGTTATACACATTTTTCAAGTATAAATTGAATAAATGCATAAAATATATACAATTATTCAATATATAATAAAAAGTATGTTAAAATTATGTTGAAAATATGTATATAAAACAATTTAGGAAAAGTTAAAAAAACTGTTAAACAGTGGAATAAAAAGTGTAAAATGTACAACATGCAAAACAATTTAAGTATGATTTGCATATTTTATGACAATAAAAATGTATTAAGTATTTATTAATCTATATGTAAATGTTCTTTTTAATTTGGAACATATATGTTTAAAAATGTAAAAACATACATTTAGAAAAATGTGTGACATGTCTTTATTATCTAAAAATATGTAATTAGGAATATTATTTGTTACAAACATACAAACTATTTATACTACATCCAAATGCAATTTACACAATGGATTTCACACCAAAATGAAATAATCACACTCCAACATAAACCCATTTTAGGAAAGTTTTGGACACTAAAGGGTTGACATTTATTATCTCCACTTCCATCTTTACCAATTTAGGGAAAATGTAGAACACTAAAGGGATGACATTTACTATTCACACTCCAATCAATACCATTTTGGGGAAGATATTGAACACTGAAAGGGTAATATTCACTATTCCCACTCCACTCTATACCAATTTGGGGAAAGTATTGGACCCTAAAGGGGTGACATTTACTATTCCCACTCCAATCTATACCAATTTGGGGAAGATGTTAGGCATTTAAATTGTAACATTTACTATTCCCACTCTTAACCAATTTGGGGAAAGGGTTGGACTCTAAAGGGGTGAAATTTACTATTCCCACACCAATCTAAAATAATTTGGGGAAAGTGTTGGACACTAAAGCGGTGACATTCATTACTCCCAGTCCAATCTAAAGCAATTTGGGGAAAGTGTTGGACACCTTTGCCATTCCCAGTCCAAACTATTCCCAATCCAATCCAACCCAATTAGTGGAAGGTGTTGGACACTAAAGAGACATTTATGAGTCCCACTCCAATCTATACCAATTTGGGGGAGGTGTTGGACACTAAAGAGGTTACATTTACTATGTTACTACTCTTATCTTTCCCAATTGGTGGAAGGTGTTGGACACTAAAGGGGTTACATTTACTACTCCCACTCAAATCTAACCCCATTGATGGAAGGTGTTGGACACTAAAGGGATGACATTTACCAATCCCACTCCAATCTAAGCAAAGATGTGGAAGATGTTGGACACTAAAAGGGTGAAATGCACTATTTCCACTACAATCAAAACCATTTTATGCATGGTGCTACAATTTAAAAAGTTTATATACACAATTATTACACCATACTCACACAAAATTTACAATACATAAAATAAACAACAATTTACTCGGAAAACATACTAACCAAAACTACAAACTTATCTATTTATATTTAAACATTAAAATATAAAATCTGTTCTAACACTATTGATAATAAATGTATTTTTATATTATTTACTACCATTCCTAAAATTGGTACAGTAAAATAAAAAAGTAAATCATAATCAAAATTAACAATCATGAGTTAAAAAAATCAATATTTAAAGTGTTAATGTAAAAAATATTTTTACAATGACATTATCATTTTCAATATAAAAGATTTAAAAATAGTTTATTGTTTTTGTTTTCATTTTTTTTTAAATGTAAATTTGTCATAGTTTTAAAGAATACTTTATGGCACTATATTCCATTTTTATTAAGTTTTATTGAAATATATTTTATTACATATAAATAAATTGTTGTAGCAAAATACATTTATTTTTTACAATATTAGTTTGCATTTCTTTAAAATAATAAGCAATAAATGTGCTTTAAAATATCTGGCTATCAAAAATCCACTCGCTCTTAACCCATAAAAAACGAATATCCTACAGTTAAAAAAAACATGTGAATCCATTATTTTTATACATAAAATCCAACAAAAACACAAATTTCTATAATTTCATAGTACATTAAAACATTTTATAAACATATAGAATAAAACACACTACAGAGAATTACATACAGAAAACATTTACAACAATATTACATACAACAATATATTCTAAAACAATATGTTTACCTTCTATATTCCTGTCTCTGATATTCCTGACATCTCAATATTATTGACACCATTTTTTTGTATCAGAATTTTTTTTATTCAATATTTTGTCCAAACAGCCACCCATGGCCAGCAAAGATCTTCATGTCCAAAAAAGTGAGTGACTCATTACTTGTGGTGTGGGTAAACTTTAGATTGGGGGTCACAACTAATATTCCATGAGAAAAAAAGGCACTGTGGTGTTTACCTATCCATATAATCAGGACATCATCTATGTATCACTTGCATGCTTTGATATTGTGTCTAAGTCGGTTGGAAGGATCCAGTATGTACTTCTTGTCAAAGTTGTGAACCTATAATCCAGCTACACTGGGAGCGGGAGTACTACCCATAGAAATCCCATGGGTTTACAAGTACAATGTTCTTTCATACTCCAAAATGCTTTTGATCAGTGCCAATCTGGCACATTCCAGAATACAAATTGGGGTGTTGAACGTACCCAGTTTGTGTTGCCTAGTGCTTCTTGTATTACCTCCAGAGAATCTTCTTGTGGTAAGCTTAGGTGTAGGCTTTCAATGTCCAAGCCTATCAACAGGTTGTATTCTGGATCATATTCCATATCACTCAGATGGTTCGGAAGGTCCTTTGTGTCTTTCAGATATCTGGAGGTCTGTTTTACTAAAGCTTTCAGGAACAAAATCACAAAACTTTGATAGCGGTTCAAGTAGAGACCTGATCCCTGATACAATGAGCCGCCCTGGTGGTGGCAATTTGTTTTTATGTATCTTAGGAAGTGTGTAGAAATATGGCATGATAGGATCCCTATTTTACAGGAAATCTACATCTTTGTTTTGTTATCCACCCCTTTCATTCCACATCTTTCAGTAGCATGTTGATCTCTTTAGTAAGTAGTGGTGCATAGTCTGACTCTAACATTTTATAGTTCTGTTTGTCTCCTAGAAGACTCCTACACTCTTTTCTGTAGCCTGTAGTCAATTGAATTACAATCCCACCACCCTAATCAGCAGGTATGATGATGATATCTGAGTCTGATCATAATTTTGCCAGAGCCTGCTTCTCCTTGTTAGACATGTTACAATATACTTTTATATTGGATACTTCAATACCCACTACTACTTTGAATACTACTTGTTTGAAAGTTAGCATTTGTACTGGGATTGCACTGGTAGGAGGGCAAAAGTTAGACTTTTTTTCGTAGCCCTACATCCCCTCTATCCCCAGGATTCTCTTTGTCACTAAAGAAGACCTTGAGATTAAGATTCCTAAAACAAATCAACTAATTCGCAATGGAGGCAAAACATGTTAAAAGTGAGGATTGAGGCGAAGCCTAGTTCTTTGCTAAGTAACTGTAACTGGATGTCTAACAGTTTCTGCTGAGTTAAATTGGCTACTAGATTGTGTTTGTACTTGGTCCTGGAAGTTGGTTTACCATGCTCCTCGTGGGTCCTCTGTGGTCATTATCTTCCCAGTGGACTTATGTCTCTATTTGTTTTTACCTTGTGTCCTTGAGCACTCTAAAAAACAAAATCTGTAGTTGGGTGGTAACCTATGGGGTATCACTTGATTGGAGGGGTTAGACCATTTTATTAGTTGTGGAAGGGGGATGTCATGGAGGTTAAAAAATGGGGGGTATGCATTAAACTTTTGCATGGTTGGGTCTATGGTTTTCTTCTATTTTGTCCTCTATGCCTACCCCTTTTGTCTTCCCCACTGGTTCACCTGTCCGAGTCAAAATAACGTCCATCACTTGAATTAGATTATTTTCTTTCACTGTGCAACTCCATGGGTGCTATCTAGTCAGGAGTTGAGTAGGGATAAGTTTTGCCAAAAGAACATTTCTTTACATCATGTCAAAACCTCTGTATTTTAAAAAGACATTTCCTAACTGATTTCACTGAGTCACTGTAGTCACTGTAGTTTTTGAGTCATTCATGTTTGCCTGTATCCCTATAAGGATAGCTTCTGATAGTCCTTTGGTCATTTTGATTATTAAGATAAGCCAGTGCAGCTTGCAGTGGCAGTCTATGTGGGCCCACTCCTTTCCAAATGTTGGATTCTCCAAGAAAATGCATTAGGCATTAGTGACCCAACGCCCTATAGGGGTAGTGTTTGCACTCACATATTCCGTCATGGTCATGATCACCCCATGTAGAACTGTCTTTATGAAATTATGTTTCACCTCTGTGAGAGTGTGCCAATCTTTAGTTTGTGCTACATTTATATCACTTAGTAGGGGTTGACCTAACAAAATATGATTTACATCCTCATCTGCAAACGTAAGTCCCACATTTTCTGCCATTCTCTCAGTGGTTCTCACCTCACTGCGTTTTACAAGAATGTTTCCACTCCTTATATCACTTTGAATTCAGTATGGTATGGTTCAGAGAAGGAACCTAATCTAGTATTGGAAGAGAATTTCTTTGGAATTAAGTTTTATCCTGTAGATTCACTATCACTCGACAGCTGTACTCTCCCTCCCTTATATCTCATATCAGGGAATATTGGGGAGTCAGAGCATAATTAATGAGTCTCCTCAGCTTCCAATAAAACAACAAACAATATAAAATAGGAAGTGAACTCTTATTTGGAGCCTGATTATGATGTTGGGTTATCTTGCGTCCGACAGACACGGTCTCGGTCCTGGGCATTCAAGAACGGCTAATTACAATGCGACGAAACACTGTTTGGTCGCATACTTCCACTTCTCCATGTGAGCTTATGTTATTGCCGTAAACTGGCCATAACACAAGCTCCCATTAAGAAATGGGAGGTGTTGTTCATCCCTGCACCCCGTGGCAGGCACTTCAGGGTGCCTGCCACAATGTGCAAGGATCAACAGGGGGGCGCCATAGGTGCCTCATCGGCCCCCAACGCGAGGCAGCACGCACAAGAGGGCACTGCTGGGAGCCCCCAAACATGCTTTCCATCATGGTTTCCAAGTCAGACAGGCCGGCATGGAAACCATGTCGGACACCGTGCATCGTAATCCCAACGGCGGAAAGTCCCCCTTTGGGATTACGAGTCAGCTCAGACTGGCTGATGAGCTCCATGAGCCCTTCGTAAGCCAGTCAGAATGACTGGCTGGTTTACTTTCTGACCACCAGCATTGTAATACGGTGGTCAGAAAGTAAACCGAGTGGCTGATTATGATGCGGCCAGGAAGGCTCTGACAGTTGGTCAGAGCCTTTACGGGCCACATCAAAATCAGCCCCTTAGTGTCCTGTCCGAACCTTCGTATCAATCTATCATGACAGGAGGGGGGTTCGTATTCATTTATAAAAGGACCCTCACCCACCAGTACCATTGGTGGCATATGTCCCCACCAGGAACTTACGTTCTTCTCAATTAGCTCTGGCTAAGACGAAACGCATCTACAAGGCTAGAACAGGTGGTCGCTCCTTTTCCTACCTGGCAGCAAAAAAATGGAATGAGCTCCCCGCCGACCTGAGACATACCACAAACTATCTCCAGTTTAAAAAAAAACTGAAAACCCTCCTCTTCCCCAAACTCTAGCCTTTCAGCATCCAACATCAGTATTTACTATCTGGTACAAGTGCCGTGATATCCCTTGGGATGAGTGTCGCGCTCTATAAAAACCGCAAATAAAAAATAAATAATAATAAATAAATAAACATGCTTCATCCTTGGGTCCTCACCCACTACCCCTAATTTGTTTGGGTGGGCTCAACGCTATTGATTAGCAGAGCCCATTTTATGCAGGGTGCAACCAGATCTGAGATTTAGATTATTTTAAGGTATACCATATTGTTTCTTCCAGTAGCAGTCAATAGTCTATGAATTAAGAAGCTACCTGTTTGTACTAGAGTGTCCAGATTGAATACTGCACACAATTAACTGTGCAACAGTTTGCTTAGTCTTTTCTCCTTTGGCTTGCAGTAACACAGCAGTAAGATTGTATCCAAATTAAATATATGCAACATACATATGTTAGCAAATCGATGTGCTTTCAATAGGTATTAAATTATATTAGTTTAAATTTGTGCTGGAGTTATACGTTGTTTGCTTTTTAATTGTGACAGGGGTGGCCTTAGGCATGTGCAAACTGTGCACCTGCACAGGGCCACCAAACCCCAGGGGCCACCACGCCAATATATATCCTTAATATAATAATCCTCTGAGGATGGATACATATTTGCGTGGCGGCCCCTGGCAGGGATTTGGCGGCCTCCGGTTCTGTTCCACTTCCAAACACCCTGACCCCCCCTCTTCACCGGCCTCCGCGCCTGCATTCCTCCTGGTTCCTGGTTGGCTTCTTTTTTTCCCTACCCACTGCTGGCCGGCTGGTACCTTCCTGAGCTCCAGGGGGCTCCGCCCCGCCCGGACCCCCTCTTCTGGGGCCCCCTACCTACGCTCCCTGCCCAGGGCCACCATCAGCCTAGAGCCGCCCCTGATTGTGAGATTATTGGAACTTGTATGTTTTAAACATTGCCTGTGTAGTTGTTGACTAAGGAAACTAATAAGCAAGAGAGTAGCCAGAAAATTAAAATAACCCCCCACACTTTGATCCATCCCTTGAACGCCATCATGTGAGCAAAGCGAGTAAACTCTACCCACTCTAGATGAAGTCCCTTGCTCCAGCCTTCTGTCCCATCTATTTCTCCAACCTTTAATCCTATCATGTGCCCATCCATCAATCCATCTTTTCATGTTTTCACCCATACATCCACCCTTTCACCATTCCATCTGTCCACCCTCTCTTACCATTACAGTCTTGCACTTTATCCTTCTACTTCCAACTATTCCTCCATGCTGTTACCCATTCATTCATCCATTCATTTCCATCCATCCATCAATTCATCCTCCTTTTATCAATCCACCAATTCATCCTTTTACCCTTCCATCCAGCCGTCTGTTCATCCATTCACCCATGCATCCAGCCTTTCATCATTACAGACAATTTCTTTCACCCACCCATGCAAATCTTTTTTTCCCCTTTTACCCATCAGTCCATTTATCCTTCCATTCATCCTTTCATCCACAGTTTCATTCTTATTTTCATACATCCTTCCTTTTGCTCTTCCTTTCAAATCTCCCTGCCATTCTCTCCTTCCTTCCCTCTCTTTTTGAGGATCACTCTTTTGTGGTTCACTCCTGATCACTGTGTTATTTATCGTTTTCTGCTAATATGTGTGTCAATAAAGTATTTTGCAGTAATAATAAAGTGTACATCTGATTATGTTCTCCATTTCATGCAGTAGAACACTGTGGGGCCAATTCACAAAGGGCCTCAACACTCATGGGGAACTTCCGTCCTGCAATTATTCATTGCGGAAGCCCTGACTTGACTGTGGTACTTCCGCCACCAGTGCAGGGGCCCTTTGTGAATCAGCCCATGAATGTGCACAGCTCAGCTATTTCTGCAGCTCATAAAAGGATGACTTCTAAATGTGACCAGATCCTTTAGTTTTTCAGAGACCCTCAAAAGACTGCTATCCAGAAGTCCTCCAAAGTATACTACAATCAGTAATGAGAATACAATGTCACACCTGCTCTAAATTTGACTTATAGTTCTTAGTTATCTCAGAGAATACTATCGGCAAAGAGAACAATCCTATTATATGCCCTCTATGTATTGAGTGCGTAGGATATGAAAATGTACCTGTCCAAACAATCTCTAAATGAAAATGAAGGGATAGTATCTGAATTTATGACTTCCTGGAACAGGGAAATGCTAGACAGAATTGTAGAGCATTTAATCAGAGGAAGAGATCCAAGAAAACTGTCATAGATAGAGTCATCCAAAACAAAATATTTGTTAAAACGTCCAGGCCCTCATTTAGACCTGGGAAGAGGATCTAAGCTACGTCCCCACCCTGCCCGTCTCTTCGCAATTGCAGCTGACAGTTTCACATGGATGGACAGACTGTGACTAGAGACTGGTTGGATGGTGGCATACATTAGCATGGTGATGGAAGCATTTCCTTGATGATGGTCCTGTTCCACAAAGCATCCCAGAAGAGTCTCCTGCAAGAGCCTGCAGCTAACAGACACCACATCTGCCCTTTCAGTGCATGAGAGATCCCCTTGTTTTTGCACCACACTGCTGAAAATGCACAGAATTCCTTGGATTTCCCAGTATAGTGTACAATGGGTATCCTGAGTATTCCAGCACCGGTACTGTGTGTCTGCATGGTTGTGGTCAACTGAATACTCATATCATGTTTGCCATAAATTCTAATGACTGATGCACTGCCCCAGGGGTAGCGGTGACTGGACAATAGTTCCCAGTTTTCTCTTGGACTGACAAGCATACATGCTATGCTATGCTATGCTATGGTGACTTGTATAGCGCACGGCTAGCCCAGCGAAGGGGCGTCCCGGCGCTGCAGAAGGACAGATTACAGTGAGGTGGAGACGCTAAGGATGAAGCTATTGTTGAAAGAGGTGTGTTTTGACAGCCTTTCTGAAGGCTAGGAGATCATGCACAACAGGCCGGAGAAGGGATGGAATACGAAGTACTCCCCGATCCTCAGGGACATGCAGGCTATGACTACACCAACCACCAACCAGTCTCACCCCCTGATCATATCAGAATAGTAAAGAAGGACCTACCATCCGATTCTGGATTAGTCAGGTGCAGCAACAGAATATTGAGTAAAAAATATTGAGTTGCACAAATATCGAGGTCAGAAATATCGACAGCAAGACTGTTGTGGTCGAGAATACCCATTTAAGGTAAGTAATATCAATTTTAAAAATATCAGAGTGTTTAATATCGTTTGCCAAAATATAGTTGTTAAAATTATCCTTTTTGTATTAATGTTATGTATTTTAGTATATGTTTTATATGTATTTGATGTATGTTTTTTTGTATAAGATTGTTTGTATTTTTAATACATGTGTTACATTTTTAGTAGTTATTACTTTTTTTTAATTTTAATTTTGTGTTTTTAGTTCCATAGCGGGTTTATAGGGGAACAGGGTGGGAAGTGATTTAATTATATTAAATGTATTGATTATTTTGTATGCATTCATTTTTGTTTCATTGAGATGTTATAGTAATAAATGTGTAAAGTTATTTATTATTAATCAATTAATAATTGGTTAATTAATATTAACTAATTAATTGGTAAATAATTATAGTACTTGTGTAGTTAATTTTAGGTGTGAGTTCTGTTTATAGGTGTAAAGGGTGGGAAGTAATTTATTTTTCATTTATGAATTCCTATTTTGTTAATTAATTTTAAATAATTAATTTGTAATTAATTTTGGTAATTCTGTAATTAATTGTAGGTGTGTGTTGTGGTGTTTATAGGTGTAAAGGGTGGGAAGGGTTGGAAGCAATTCATTTTTAATTGATGAATTCATAACTGGTTGTTAATTTTAATTAATTATTTGGTAATTAATTATGGTAATTATGTAATTACTTTTAGGTGTGTGTTGTGGTGTTTATGGGAGTAAAGGATGTGAAGTAGTTTGTTTTTAATTAATTAATATATAGTTGTTAATTAATGTTCATTATTTGATTTTGTGTAAGTGTTTATATTTGTGAGTGTTGTGTTTACTTTTGAAGGGGTAAAGTGTGGGTATTAAATATATTTTAATTATTTAAATATTAGTTGTTAATAGGAATATTTTGTAATTTTAAAATACGTTTTAATGTGTTTTATTCTTTTATAGTTTGTTAGGTGTGTATTGTGGTGGATTTTATAGTGTTAAAGTGTGTGTAATTAATTATTGTTTATTCGTTCTATTTATTAATAATAATGTTCTAATTTGATTATTAATTATGTTAATTATGGGAATAAGTTTAACTAAACACTTTTAAGTGTTTTTTATTGATGTTGTGTTTAGGGTAGGAAATAAAATAAATACATTTAAGTTTTAATTACTTTTTTTGTTTGTTAATATTTTGCGGTTTAAATTTTTTTTATACATTCATTTTGTATTTTATTTTATACAATATTGGTAGGTTTTTATTATATGCAATATTAATATAATATGTGTTATTTTTATATGTTTAATATATTTGATTATTTATTTTTTAAATATTGTTTTTTAATTTTTAATATATATATTTTTTTCATGTTCGAGTGTGAATAGTACTTTTTGTTTCTCCACTATCCAACACTTTCCCTAATGTTGCACTCTCTGGAGTGGGAATAGTAATTTTTACCCCTCCGCTGTCCAACACTTTCCCTACTCTGGCACTCACTGGAATGGGAATTCAAAAATGTACCCCTCTGCTTTCCAACACTTAGGCTACTGTTGCATTCAGTGGAGTGGGAGTAGTAATTTTTACCCCTCCGCTATCCAACACTTTCCCTACTGTTGCTCTCTTTGGAGTGGGAAAAGTAATTTTTCCCCTACGCTCTCCAACACTTTCCTACCGTTGCTCTCACTGGAGTGGGAATAATAAATCTTACCCCTCCGCTATCCAACTATTTCCCTATTGTTGCACTCACTGGAGTGGGAATAGTACATGTTACCCTCCGCTATCCAACAGTTTGACTACTGTTGCACTCACTGGAGTTGGAATAGTAATTTTTACCCCTCCGCTATCCAGCACTTTCCCTACTGTTGATCTCACTGGAGTTGGAATTGTACTTTTTACCTCTCTGCTATCCAACACTTTCCCTACTGTTGCACTCTCTGGAATCAGAATAGTAATTTTTACCCCTCTGCTATCCAACACTTTCCCTACTGTTGTACTCACTGGAGTGGGAATAAAAAAAGATTCTCCTCCGCTATCCAACATTTGTCCTACTGTTGCATTCAGTGGAGTGGGAATAGTAATTTTTACCCCTCCACTACCCAACACTTTCTCTACTGTTGCTCTCTATGGAGCGGGAATAGTAACTGTTGCCCCTCCGCTATCCAACACTTTCCCTACTTTTGCACTCATTGGAGTTGGAATAGTAATTTTTAACTTTCTGCTTTCCAACACTTTCCCTACTGTTGCACTCTCTGGAGTGGGAATTGTAATTTTTCCCCCTCGGCTATCCAATATTTTCCCTACTTTTGCACTCACTAGAGTCGGAATACATTGTTTTCCCCCTTCACTGTCCAACATGTATCCTACTGTTGTATTCAGTGGAGTGGGAATAGTAAGTTTTACCCCTCCACTATCCAACACTTTCCCTACTGTTGCTCTCTTTGGAGTGGGAATAGTAATGTTTACCCCTACGCTATCCAACACTTTCCCTACTGCTGTTCTCACTGGAGTGGGAATAGTAATTTTTACCTCTTCGCTATCCAGTCCTTTCCCAACTGTTTCACTCACTGGATTGGGAATAGTAATTGCTACCCCTCTGCTATCCAACACTTATTCTACTGTTGCACTCAGTGGAGTGGGAATAGTAATTTCTTCCCCTCTGCTATCCAACACTTTCCCTACTGTTGCTCTTCTTGGAGTGAGAATAGTAATTTTTACCCCTCCGTTATCCAACACTTTCCCTACTGTTTACTCACTGGAGTTGGAATAGTAAATTACATTTCTCCGCTATCCACTCTACTTTTGCACTTGATGCAGTGGGAATAGGTATTTCTACCCCTTTGCTATCCAACACTTTCCCTACTGTTGCACTGATTTTATTGTGAAATGTAAGTTTAAATATTTTTTAATAGTTTAATGTTTTAATTTATTACAGATTTTTGTTTTTTTTATAATTTAAATCATTAATATATATTTCTATTTTTTATATTATTTTAAACTTTTAACATAATTTAAAAATAATAGTTTATTAATTGTTTTACTGTAAATATATATGTATAAATTATTATGTTTGTGTGTTTATTTTTTCATAACGTTTATTTGTTATATTTTATAAAAATGTATATTACATTTGTTTTGTTTTGTTAATATTATATTTCTTATTTAATGTATTTATTATATATTATTGTATTAACTATTGACTTAAAAGTCAATATTGTATACATCTGTATTTTTTACATCTATATTTTTTAGTCAATATTTTTCTACTTACCTGTTTAGGTGTGGGAGTCGATATTTTTGCTGTCTATATTTTATCGATATTTGGAACATCAATTTTTTTTACATCGATGGTGTGTCAGTGAACCGGACTGTGGGGGTGAATTTGAGGGGATGCGGAACTTCAGTGGGGAAATTTAATGTGCTCTGGGAGTATCTGGCTCTTCAGATGGGGGGATAATGTAGCGGTGGGGTGAGGTACAACAAGAGATTGATTTCATCCTCCATGGATAGGCTCTCAGGTGTGGAGCATAAGCTTTTGTGGAGCTTTCTTTCGTTGGATAGTGATGGTTTGAGGCTAGGCGCAATATGGGGCTTCAATGTGGAGTGCAATGGAGGACCTGGGGTTAGCCATGTAGGTTTTTAGCTGCTGAAGCAGGATCCAGCCCAGTCCACATGCACCACCAACATGCTGACTGAGGACACACCAAGACAAGCTCAAGCAGCAGTTACAAAAAGAGAGGTCAGGGACAAAGGATCGAGAAAATGCAAACACTGAGGGTACAATACATCTTTTGTTGAAGTGCTGCCAGTTTGCTTATTTTGATTCTGTGCAGGATCTTAACCAGATTAAACAACTAATATTTGAGATTACCCTGAGTTGTGCCCCTTCTTCTGCATAGAAATCTGACTCTCAGATTGCTGCGTACAAGGGCAGGGAGGGCTCGAGTTTGTGGAACACATACCAGTGGAGCCTGGGGCTCAGGAGAAAGCAGACTTCCAGAGCAGAATTGGCATCAAAACCAATCAAATTAGGGCAGAGGGAACAAACACAATGTTACACAAAACTCTGGCACCTTCTGGTGTATAACTATACAATACAGTGATACCTCCTACTGTAATTTCAAGCTGTTGGTGTTCTTTGGTGCTCCTGTATCCTGGTATGGTCTTCTAGTACCTTAGGCTATGGTTTCAGTCTTAAACAGAGCATCTGGTATGATAATAACATGGGGCAATATTGTTTTATTAAGTAACTTCATAAGCCTTGCATGTGATTGCATCTGATTTTATAAAACCTTAATGCACCTTAGCAGGACCAACATTACCGTCTACTCCACGTGTGTGTCCTGAGCTGCCCTACTAAAAAGGACTGGTGTTCTTTGGTACTCCTGTATCCTGGTATGGTCTTCTAGTACCCTAGGATATGGTTTCAGTCTTTTACAGAGCATCTGGAAAGATCCAGTATGTACTCCTTGCCAAAGTTATGAACATATAATCCAGCTACACTGGGAGCGAAAGTACCACCCATAGAAATCCCATGGGTTTACAAGTACAATGTTCTTTCATACTCCAAAATGCTTTGGATCAGTGCCAATCTGGCACATTCCAGAATAAAAATTAGAGTGTTGAACGTACCCAGTTTGTGTTGTCTAGTGCTTCTTGTATTACCTCCAGAGAATGTTCTTGTCGTAAGCTTAGGTGTAGGCTTTCAATTTCGAAGCCTATCAACAGGTTGTATTCTGGATCACATTCCATATCACTCAGATGGTTCAGAACGTTCTTTGTGCATTTCAGATATCTGGAGGTCTGTTGTACTAAAGCTTTCAGGAAGAAATCACAAAACTTTGATAGAGGTTCAAGTAGAGACCTGATTCCTGATACAATGAGCCGCCCCGGTGGTGGCAATTTGTTTTTATGTTTCTTAAGAAGTGTGTAGAAATATGGCATGATAGGATCCCTATTTTACAGGAAATCTACATCTTGTTTTGTTATCCACCCTTTCATTCCACACCTTTCACTAGCATGTTGATCTCTTTAGTAATAAGTGGTGCAGAGTCTGACTCTAACATCTTATAGTTCTGTTTGTCTTCTAGGAGACTCCTACACTCCTTTCTGTAGCCTGTAGTCAATTGAATTACAATCCCGCCATCCTTATCAGCAGGTTTGAGGATGATATCTGAGTCTGATCTTAATTCTGCCAGAGCCTGCTCCTCCTTGTTAGCCATGTTACAAAAGACTTTTATATTGGATAGTTCAATACCCTCTACTTCTTTGAATAACACTTGTTCGAAAGTTAGCATTTTAACTGGGATGGCATTGGTAGGAGGGCAAAAGTTAGACTTTTTTCGTAGTCCTACATCCCCTCTATCCCCAGGATTCTCTTTCTCACTAAAGAAGACTAATTCGCAATGGAGGCAAAACATGTTAAAAGTGAGGATTGAGGCGAAGCCTAGTTCTTTGCTAAGTACCTGTAACTGGATGTCTGTTAGTTTCTTCTGAGTTAAATTGGCTACTAGGTTGTGTTTGTACTTGGTCCTGGAAGTGTGTTTATCATGCTCCTCGTGGTTACTCTGTGGTCATTGTCTTACCAGTGTACTTATGTCTCTATTTGCTTTTACCTTGTGTACTTGAGCACTCCAAAAAACTAAATGTGTAGCTGTTTGGTAACCTATGGGGTATCACTTGATTGGAGGGGTTAGACCATTTTATTAGTTGTGGAAGGGGGATGTCATGGAGGTTGAAAAATAGGGGATATGCATTAAAGTTTTGCATGGTTGGGTCTATGGTTTTCTTCTATTTTGTCCTCTCTGCCTATCCCTTTTGTCTTTCCTACTGGTTCACTTGTCTGAGTCAAAAAATTATCCATCACTTGAGTTAGATTATTTTCTTTCACTGTACAACTCCTTGGGTGCTATCTAGTCAGGAGTTGAGTAGGGATAGGTTTTGTCAAAAGAACATTTATTTACATCATGTCAAAACTTCTGTATTTTAGAAAGGCATTTCCTTACTGATTTCATTGAGTCACTGTAGTCACTGTAGTTTTTAAGTTGTTTATGTTTGCCTGTATCCCTAAAAGGATGGCTTCTGATAGTCCTTTGGTCATTTTGATTATTAAGATAAGCCAGTGCAGTTTGCAGTGGCAGGCTATCTGGGCCCACTCCTTTCTAAATGTTGCATACTCCAGGAAAATGCATCGGACATTAGTGACCCAACGCCCTATAGAGGTAGTGTTTGCCTTCACATATTCCGTCATGGTCATGATCATGATCACCCCATGTAGAACTGTTTTTATGAAATTATGTTCCAACTCTGTGAGAGTGTGCCAATCTTTAGTAGGGGTGGACCTAATAAAATATGATTTACATCCTCATCTGTAAAAGTAAGTCCCACATTTTCCAGCCTTCTCTCAGTGGTTCTCATCCCTCTGTGTTTTACAAGAATGTTTCCACTCCTTATATCACTTTGAATTCAGTATGGTATGGTTCAGAGTAGGCACCTAATCTAGTATGGGAAGAGAATTTCTTCTGAATTAAGTTTTATCCTGTAGATTCACTATCACTCATCAGCTGTACTCTGCCTCAACTATATCACATATCAGGGAATATTGGGGAGTCAGAGCATAATTAGTGAGTCTCCTCAGCTTCCAATAAATCAACAAACAATATAATATAGGAAGGGAACTCTTATTAGGGGCTTGAATATGATGTTGGGTTGACTTGCGTCCGACAGACACAGCCTCGGTCCTGGGCGGTCCCGAACAGCTAATTACAATGGGACCAAACACTGGGGCACATTATGATGGCGGATGGACCTGAGTCCGTCCACCACCATAGAGTAGGAGGGAACCTCCGCATGGCCTGCGGAGGTCCCTCCAGTGCAATTAGGATGTGACCGCCACCCTGGCGGTCACATCCTCTATTTTTAACATTAAGGAGGGTGCGGCTTCAAGCTGCACCCGCAGCAATGTTAAAAATGCACGCATTGCATTTGTATGTAGAAAGTGGCAGGCACCGCGCGGTGCCTGCTGCTTTCTGCATACAAATGCAGGGGGGTACCATAGGTACCCCCCATGTGCACCCCCCCCTTTCACCTAGGGGGCCCGCAACGGGCCCCCGCAGTGAAGTTACACATGCTTTTCCAAGGCGGAAATGCTGCCGCGGAAAAGCATGTTTCAGAGCCCATCCTAATCTGGCTGACGGTGTCTGAGAGACACCGTCACCATATTAGTGCTTTTCCGCCGCGGTTGTGAGCCAACCGCGGCGGAAAAGCTGCGGATGGAAACCAGGACCCACCAGCCATCCTAATGTGGCGGTGGGTCTTTGGTGGTTCTGCAGAGGATTTTCCGCATCCTCCGGGCCGGCGGTGGCTACCGCCGGCCCGGAGGATGCGGAAAATCCTCCATCCTAATGAGGCCCATAGTTTGGTTTAATACTCCCATTTCTCAATGGGAGCACATGTTGTTGCCTTAAACTGGCCGTAACACAAGCTCCTATTGAGAAATGGGAGGTGTTGTTCATCTCTGCACCCCACGGCAGGCACCTCAGGGTGCCTGCCACAAGGTGCAAGGATCAACAGGGGGCACCATAGGTGCCTCCTCGGTCCCGAACCGGAGGCAGCACGCACAAGGGGGCACTGCTGGGAGCCCCCAAACACGCTTTCCATCATGGTTTCCAAGTCAGACAGGCCGGCATGGAAACCATGTCGGACACCGTGCATCATAATCTCAAGGGCGGAAAGGCCTCCATTTGGGATTACAAGCCAGCTCAGACTGGCTGATGAGCTCCTTGAGCCTTTCGTAAGCCAGCCAGAATGACCGGCTGGTTCACTTTCTGACCACCAGCATTGTAATGCTGTGGTCAGAAAGTAAACTAAGTGGCTGATTACGATACGGCCAGGAGGGCTACATCAAAATCTGCCTCTTAGTGTCCTGTCCGAACCTTTGTATCAATCTATCATGAGAGGAGGGGGGTCCGTATTGATTTTATAAAAGGACCCTCACCCACCAGTACCATTGGTGGCATGCTTCATCCTTGAGTCTTCAACCAATACCGCTAATTTGTTTGGATGGTCTCAACACTATTGTTTAGAGGAGCCCATTTTATGCAGGGTGCAACCGGATCTGAGATTAGGATTACTTTAAGGTATACCATATAATTAGTTTATGGAAAGATTAAAACCAAAAGGGGATGTCCTAAGAGTATACAATGCACGCAGATATCTAGGGCCACCATGTTTCTTCCAGTAGCAGTCTATAGTCTATGAATTAAGAAGCTACCTGTTTGTACTAGAGAATCCAGATTGATTACTGCACAGCACTAAGAATGTGTCCAAATTAAATGTATGTAACATACATATGTTAGCAAATAGATGTGCTTTCAATAGTTATTAAATCATATCAGTTTAAATGTGTGCTGGAGTAATACGTTGTTTGATTTTTAATTGTGAGATTATTGGAACTTGTATGCTTTAAACATTGCCTGTGTGGTTGTTGGCTAAGGAAACTAATATGGAAGAGAGTAGCCAGAAAATTAAAATACCCACCCCCCCCCCCCCCCACATCTATCCCTTGAACGCCATCAGGTAAGCAAAGCGAGTAAACTCTACCCACTCTAGATGAATTCCCTTAATCCAGCCTTCTGTCCATCTATTTCTCCAACCTTTAATCCTGTCATGTGTTCATCCATCAATCCATCTTTTCATGTTTTCACCTATACATCCACTCTTTCACCATTCCATCCGTCCACCCTCCCAACATTACAGTCCTGCACTTTATCCTTCTACTTCCAACTTTTCCTCCATACTGTTACCCATTCATTCATCCATTCATTTCCATCCATCCATCAATTCATCCTCCTTTTATCAATCCACCAATTCATCCTTTTACCCTTCCATCCAGCCGTCTGTTCATCCATTCACCCATTCATCCAGCCTTTCATCATTACAGACAATTTCTTTCCCCACCCATGCAAATCTTGTTTTCCCCTTTCATCCATCAGTCCATTTATCCTTGCATTCATTCTTTCATCCACAGTTTCATCCTTATTTTTATACATCCTTCCTTTTGCTCTTCCTTTCCAAATCTCTCTGCCACTCTCTCCTTCATTCCCTCTCTTTTTGAGGTTCACTCTTTTGTGGTTCACTCCTGATCACTGTGTTCTTTATCGTTTTCTATAACTTTTGATTTTCTAATAGCTTCTGTCTGGAGAGCTTCTAATATGTGTGTCAACAAAGTATTTTGCAGTAATAATAAAGTACACATCTGATTATGCTCTCCATTGCATGCAGTAGAACACTGTGGGGCCAATTCACAAAGGGCCACCACACTCATGGGGAACTTCCGTCCTGCAATTATCCATTGCAGAAGCCCTGACTTGACTGAGGGGCTTCTGCCACCAGTGCAGGGGCCCTTTGTGAATCAGCCCCTGAATGTGCACAGCTCAGCTATTTCTGCAGCTCATAAAAGGATGACTTCTAAATGTGACCAGATCCCTTAGTTTTTCAGAGACCCTCAAAGGGCTGCTATCCAGAAGTCCTCCAAAGTATACTACAATCAGTTATGAGAATACAATGTCACACCTGCTCTAACTTTGACTCATAGTTCTTAGTTCTCTCAGAAAATACTATCAGCAAAGAGAATAATCCTATTATGTGCCCTCTATGTATTGAGTGCATAGGATAGGAAAATGTACCTGTTCAAACAATCTCTAAATGAAAATGAAGGGATAGTATCTGAATTTATGACTTCCTGGAACAGGGAAATGCTAGGCAGACTTGTAGAGCATTTAATCAGAGGAAGAAATCCAAGAAAACTGTCATAGATAGTGTCATCCAAAACAGAATATTTTTTAAAACTCCCAGGCTCTTATTTAGACCTGGGAAGAGGAACTAAGCTACGTCCCCACTCTGTCCGTCTCTTCGCAATTGCAGCTGACAGTTTTACATGGATGGACAGACTGTGACTAGAGACTGGTTGGATGGTGGCAAACTTTAGCATGGTGATAGAAGCATTTCCATTCTGATGCCCCTGTTCCACAAAGCACCCCAGAAGTGCCTCCTGCAAGAACCTGCAGCTAACAGACACCACATCTGCCCTTTCAGTGCATGAGACCCCCCCTTCTTTTTGCCCCACACTGCTGTCAATGCACAGAATCCTTTGGATTCACCACCATAGTGTACAATGAGTATCATGAGTATTGCAGCACCAGCACTGTGTGCCTGCATCGTTGTGGTCAACTGAATACTCATATTATGTTTGTCATAAATTCTAATGACTGCTGCAGTGGCCCAGGGGTAGCGGTGACTGGATCAAAGTTCCCAGTTTTCTCTTGGAATGACAAGCATACATGCACAACATACGGGAGAAGGGATTGAATACAAAGTACTCCCTGATCCTCAGGGACATGCAGGCTATGACTACACCCGCCACCATTCAGCCTCACCACCTGATCATATCAGAATAGTACATGAGGACCTACCATCTGATTCCGGAGTAGTTGGGTGCAGAGACAGAATATCGAGTTAAAAATATTGAGTTGCACAAATATTGAGTCCCTACTATCATGGATCAGAAATGTCGACAGCAAGAATGTCGTGGTCAAGAATATCGATTTAAGGTAAGTGTTATCAATTTTAAAAATATCAGAGTGTTTAATATAGTTTGCAAAAATCTAGGGGTCAATTAGGATGGCGGACGGATCGCCACCGTCATGCAGGCGGTGGCGATCCGTCCGCCATCCTAGCCCGTCCGCCACCTATTTTCCCCCCGCCATATTACAATGGCGGGGGGACTGTGGCGGAGGGGAAGTCCGTCCGCCGCTTTTTAATGCGACTGCGGCGTAAAAGTTCTAATATGGTGGTGGTGTCTATCAGACACCGCCAGCCATATTAGGACGGCCAAAAGCAGATGCCTTTCCGTGGCCGCAATGCCGCCAAGGAAAAGCATACAGACTTTGCTTTGGGGGCCCGTTGCGGGCTCCCAGGGTGAAGGGGGGGGTGGGGGTGCACATGGGGGGTACCCCCCTGCATTTGCATGCATTTTTAAGTTTGTGGCGGGTGCTGCTACAAGCAGCACCCGCCTTAATGTTAAAGATACGGGATGTGACCGCCAGGGTGGCGGTCACATCATTATCGCTATGGAGGGAACGCCGCTGCGGACGGTCCCTCCACCTCGGGGGTGGCGGACGGACGCAGTTCCGTCCGCCAACATAATCGACCCCATAGTTGTTAAAAATATTATTTTTTTATTAATGTTATGTATTTTAGTGTATGTTTTATATGTATGTGATTTTTTTTGTATAAGAATTGTTTGTATTTTTAATATCTGTGTTACATTTTTAGTAGTTATTAATTTTTTTTATTTTAATTTTGCGTTTTTAGTTCCATAGCAGGTTGTGGATTTATAGGGGAACAGGGTGGGAAGTTATTTAATTATATTAAATGTATTGTGTATTGATTATTTTTTATTTATTCATTTTTGTTTAATTGAGATGTTATAGTGTTAAATGTGTAAAGTAATTTATTATTAATTAATTATTAATTGGTTGTTAATTCATTTGAACTAATTAATTGGTAATTAATTATGTAATTGTGTAATTAATTTCAATTATGGTAATTGTGTAATTTAATTTTAGGTGTGTGTTGTGTTTTTAGGTGTAAAGGGTGGGAAGTAATTTATTTTTAATTTATGAATTAGTAATTGGTTGTTAATTAATTGTAATTGATTAATTGCTAATTAATTATGATAGTTGTGTAGTTAATTTTAGGTGTGTGTTGTGTTTATAGGTTTAAAGGGTGGGAAGTAATTTATTTTTGATTTATGAATTTATACTTTGTTATTAATTTTAATTAATTAATTTGTAATTAATTTTGGTAATTGTGTAATTTATTGTAGGTGTGTGTTGTGGTGTTTATAGGTGTAAAGGGTGGGAAGTAATTTATTTTTAATTGATGAATTCATTATTGGTTGTTAATTTTAATTAACTATTTGGTAATTATGGTAATTGTGTAATTACTTTTAGGTGTGTGTTGTGTTTATAGGAGTAAAGGGTGTGAAGTAATTTGTTTTTAATTAATTAATATATAGTTGTTAATTAATGTTCATTATTTGATATTTATTTTGTGTAATCTTTTATTTTTGTGTTTGATTTTACTTTTGAAGGTGTAAAGTATGGGTATTAAATATATTTTAATTATTAAAATATTTGTCGTCAATAGTTTTAATTTAAAAATATGTTTTCATTGTGTTTCATTATTTTATAATATAATTCAGGTGTGTGTTGTGGATATTATATTGTTAAAGTGTGTGTAGTTAATTAATGTTTAATCGTTTTTTTATTAATAATTATTTTGTAATTGATTATTAATTATTTTAATTATGGAAATAAATGTACGTAAACATTTTAGTGTTTGTTTATTGGTGTTGTGTTTAGGGTTGGAAATAAAATTAATACATTTATGTTTTAATACATGTTTTTGTTTGTTAATATTTTGTGATTTAAAATAATAATTTTGTATACATTTATTTTATACAATATTTGTAGGTTTTTGTTATATGCAAATAATATTATAATGTGTTATTTTTATATGTTTAATATATTTGATTCTTTAATTGTTAAATATTGTTTTTTAATCTTTTATATTTTTAATTTTTTTTTATGTTTAATTGTGAATAGTACGTTATGTTTCTCCGCTATCCAACACTTTCCCAAATGTTGCACTCTCTGGAGTGGGAGTAGTCATTTTTACCCCTCCGCTATCCAACATTTTCCCCACTGTTGCACTCACTGGAGTTGGAATAGTAATTTTTACCCCCAGCTATCCGGCACTTTTCTTACTGTTGCACTCACTGGAGTGGGAATAGTAATTTTTACCCCTCCGCTGTCCAGCACTTTCCCTACTGTTGATCTCACTGGAGTTGGAATAGTAATTTTTACCTCTCCGCCAGCTTACACTCCCTAGTGTTGCACTCTCTGGAGTGGGAATAGTCATTTTTACCCCTCTGCTATCCAACACTTTCCCTACTGTTGCACTCACTGGAGTGGGAATTTCATTTTTTACTCCTCCGCTATCCAACCCTTATCCTACTGTTGCATTCAGTGGAGTGGGAATAGTAATTTTTAGCCCTCCGCTATCCAACACTTTCCCTACTGTTGCTCTCTTTGGAGTGGGAGTAGTAATTTTTGCCCCTCCGCTATCCAACACTTTCCCTACTTTTGCACTCATTGGAGTTGGAATAGTAATTTTTAACTGTCTGCTTTCCAACACTTTCCCTACTGTTGCACTCTCTGGAGTGGGAATAGTAATTTTTACCCCTCTGATATCCAACATTTTCCCTACTTTTGCACTCACTGGAGTGGGAATACATTGTTTTTACCCCTCCGCTATCCAATATTTATCCTACTGCTTTATTCAGTCCACCACGAGCGCTGAATCTGCCTTTCTTCGGCAGGGCTGCCATTGCCATCAGAGCCCCAGGGGCTGCAATTTCCAGCACTCCGTACGGCGCACATGCCGCACACCGCACCGCCAAGCGCCAGGAGGCGCTCAAAAGGGGGTCCAGGGCTCCCGCAGGGTGGAAGCCCTCTGTCAAATTTGCTGCCTGTCCCTCTTACCTGCATTGCCAATGCCTGCGCCGGAGTACACCACGAGCGCTGAATCTGCCTTTCTTCGGCGGGGCTGCCATTGCCGTCAGAGCCCCAGGGACTGCAATTCCCAGCACTCCGTGCTGCACACACGCTGCGCACCGCACAGCCAAGCGCCAGGAGGTGCTCAAAAGGGGGTCCAGGGCTCCTGCAGCATGGGACGCGCGCTGGCGTGCACGGGCTGCACACGGGCGTGCCCGGGCTGTGCCTGGGCCAAGGGCCGGCTCGTCTGTGCTCGTCAGGAGCCGTAAGAGGACGGGCTGGGCCACGGCTCTGAAGCTGTCCCCTGTATAAAGGTACTGTGACATAGTATTTGGCAATTCAGTTGGGACAAACATTTCCGCCATTAGAGCAAGCATAACTTGCCCTATTTGGAACTTTTAGATCTTAACTTTGTGGATTATTGGACATTGGTCAACAGACTTTTTAATTAGCACTGTGTGTATTGGACCTCTTATCCTGAATTGATTAGTGAGTAATCGATAATCTTATGACTGCTTTATATATTGTCTATACTGTCTTATTGCGATAAATTGTGAATTCTGCACCTAACATGGGGAATAGTAAAAATACGTCGGACCAAAGGAAAAAAACAGCTACCTCAGGGGAGCGCTCATGCCAGTCCTTCTTAAGCTATTTAACTGGCGCAGTGGGCGTTTTAGAAAGACAAATTAACACAGTCGAGGAGGCCCTTAAACCTGGGGTGGACGAGTGTGCTTTAACAAAAGTTAACCCAGAATTAGGGGGAGACCATAGAAATAATTTAGGTAAACCAGGCATTACCAGTTGTGTAGTGAACATTTCTGACCATCTAACCGACAGTGAACCTGAACCTGACACATCTCACCAACCTCCAAATAAACGAGCGAGAAACCCTAGTAACCACTCAGGGTCTCCCAGGGAGGGCGGGGTAGACCCCACTGTAGTTGAGAGGACTACCCCTAAAATTCGAAGAAGGGCCCAAAAAAAGACATCAGATAAATTGATAAGAGATAGAATTGGCAGTCTATTAACAAAAATTGCTGCTATGGAGACATCATTAACTAAATGTTTAGATATTGTGCAGCCGGTTTTAATCGATAGAGTAAGCTTGACTGATCACACTGCTAGACGGGAACTACCAGTCCCCAGCCCATGCCTAGAACATATTGTTCCTGCAATTATTAGCACTGATGCCTCTTTAAAAGTACCCTTATCAGTAGCTCAAAATACTTCGGCCACCAACAAATTAAATGATCAATCACGGATGAAGACAGCCCAAACTCCTGTCCTGGAAGACGGGAGAAATTACAAGTGTCTAGACCTACCCCCATTACTACTCCCTATGTAGTGGTTTTGGTCAATGTACCCAAATCTAACGAGGTGGTGGGAGAAACTTGGGTGACATTAAGGAATAAGTCCTTACAATGGTTGGGCTGTAGAACAGGACTAAATGATGAATTATCTTAGAATAACTAATGGAATGACAAAAACTACTGTGGTGGCACATCATCTTACATTGGTTACTGACAAAATACAGCCTTATGCTACGCTTTCCATGACAGACTTTGAAAGGTTTTTATTAACCCGTTTTAGATTAAACATTTTGCGCAGACTTTTAAGCTTTCCTAAGGTAAATGACTGGACAAGATCACTCTGTAAATGCCCATGCGATGATCTGTCAACTCAGTCGTCTATTCACATTTTGTTCTTTTGTACATTCTACACAATACCTAGGAAAAGATGGATAGTCCCATTGCTAAAAGGTATGGAATTAAGACAATGTCGCCCCGCATTCCTGGCTATCCAGAAGCTGGACAATGTTTTTACTGTTGCCTCTGACTCCGCCTTTTTAAAAGCTGTTTTTAGATCCCGGAAATCGATTGTAATATGAAATCTAATCCGTAATTCTTATCGAATTCTTAGTTGATGTATAATCTGATCGTTGTTTTTATTGCACACTGTGATTGTGTTTTACCAACTGTACTTTTATGGTTATTTTTCTTTTTTATAATAACCTAAAAAAGTTTCTAATTAATGAATGAATGAGTGGGAATAGTAATTTTAACCCCTCCGCTATCCAACACTTTCCCTACTGTTGTCTCTTTGGAGTGGGAATATTAATGTTTGCCCCTACGCTATCCAACACTTTCCCTACTGCTGCTCTTACTGGAGTGGGAATAGTACATTTTACCCCTCTGCTATTCAACAGTTTCCCTACTGTTGCACTCACTGGAGTTGGAATAGTAATTTTTACCCCTCCGCTATCCATCACTTACCCTACTGTTGCACTCACTGGATTGGGAATAGTAATTTTTACCCCTCTGCTATCCAACACTTATCCTACTGTTGCACTCGGTGAAGTGTGAATAATAATTTTTTTCCCCTCTGCTATCCAACACTTTCCCTACTGTTGCTCTTACTGGAGTGGGAATCGTAAATTAAATGTCTCCGCTATCCAACACTTTTCCACTTGAAGCAGTGGGAATAATTATTTTTACCCCTTTACTATCCAACACTTTCCCGACTGTTGCACTGATTATAGTGTGAAATTT
Source organism: Lissotriton vulgaris (assembly GCF_964263255.1). NCBI lineage: Eukaryota > Metazoa > Chordata > Amphibia > Caudata > Salamandridae > Lissotriton > Lissotriton vulgaris. The sequence continues at coordinate 710,220,422 of NC_141694.1, forward strand.
AAGTTTAAATATTTCTTTAATAGTTTAATGTTTTAATATATTATAGATTTTAGTTTTTTATATTTTAAATCATCCATACTAATATAATAAAGAGAGAGCCCAAACCTTTGAGGCGGGTAATCTCAGGAACCACAGCACCAATCACAACACCCAATACAGCGTTGGAAAGGGCATTTGCAGCAGAAGGATATAGGCTATGCAGACGCCCACCATATACATTTAAAAGGTAAAAGAACTGTGCCAGCAAAGTAGTCCCTTGTGGGCGTGTCTGCGTTGTGCTGTGGGCGTGTGCTGGGGGCATGACAAACGCTGAGGGCGTGTGGTACGTTCCGCCCTTCATGCCATGTCTCATATCATGTGCTAATCCCACCCTGCTCCCTTTAAATACCCCTGCACCCCATAATCATAACCAACCTTACTCCTTAAAATACCCCAACACCCTTAAACACGAACCCATCTTAACCCTATAAATATACTCTGTACCCCAAAACCCAAACCTATCTTTAAAGCCTAAAAATACCCCTGTACCCCAAAACCCAAACCTACCCCTGAACCCTAAAAATACCCGTGTACCCCAAAACCCAAACCTAGCCCTGACCCCTAAAAATAACCCTGTACTCCAAAACCCAAACCTACCCCTGAACCCTAAAATACCCCTGTACCCCAAAACCCAAACCTAGCCCTGAACCCTAAAAATACCCCTGTACCCCAAAACCCAAACCTAGCCCTGAACTCTTAAAATACCCCTGTACCCCAAAACCCAAACCTACCCCTGAACCCTAAAAATACCCCTATACCCCAAAACCCAAACCTAGCTCTGAACCCTAAAAATACCCCTGTACCCCAAAACCCATACCTATCCCTAAACCCTAAAACTACACCTGTACCCCATAACCCAAAACTATATCTGAACCCTTAAAATACCCAAACACCCCAAAACATATACCTCAGTACCCCAACACCCTTAAACACGAACCCATCTTAACCCTATAAATATACTCTGTACCCCAAAACCCAAACCTATCTTTAAAGCCTAAAAATACCCATGTAAACCAAAACCCAAACCTAGCCCTGAACCCTATAAATACCCCTGTACCTTAAACCCAAACCTACCCCTGAACCCTAAAAATACCCCTGTACCCCAAAACCCAAACCTAGCCATGAACCCTAAAAATACCACTGTACCCCAAAACCCAAACCTACCCCAGAACCCTAAAATACCCCTGTACCCCAAAACCCAAACCTAGCCCTGAACCCTTAAAATACCCCTGTACCCCAAAACCCAAACCTACCCCTGAACCCTAAAAATACCCGTGTACCCCAACCCCCAAACCTAGCCCTGACCCTAAAAATAACCCTGTACTCCAAAACCCAAACCTACCCCTGAACCCTAAAATACCCCTGTACCCCAAAACCCAAACCTAGCCCTGAACCCTAAAAATACCCCTGTACCCCAAAACCCAAACCTACCCCTGAACCCTAAAAATACCCCTGTACCCCAAAACCCAAACCTAGCCATGAACCCTAAAAATACCACTGTACCCCAAAACCCAAACCTACCCCAGAACCCTAAAATACCCCTGTACCCCAAAACCCAAACCTAGCCCTGAACCCTTAAAATACCCCTGTACCCCAAAACCCAAACCTACCCCTGAACCCTAAAAATACCCGTGTACCCCAAACCCCAAACCTAGCCCTGACCCTAAAAATAACCCTGTACTCCAAAACCCAAACCTACCCCTGAACCCTAAAATACCCCTGTACCCCAAAACCCAAACCTAGCCCTGAACCCTAAAAATACCCCTGTACCCCAAAACCCAAACCTAGCCCTGAACCCTTAAAATACCCCTGTACCCCAAAACCCAAACCTACCCCTGAACCCTAAAAATACCCCTATACCCCAAAACCCAAACCTAGCTCTGAACCCTAAAAATACCCCTGTACCCCAAAACCCATACCTATCCCTAAACCCTAAAACTACACCTTTACCCCATAACCCAAAACTATATCTGAACCCTTAAAATACCCAAACACCCCAAAACATATACCTCAGTACCCCAAAACATATACCCCTATACCCATACTTACCTTATCCAAACATTAAAAAAAAACATGCTTTTACCATTCATGCATTTACAACGAATTTCGTTGTAAATGCATGCGTGGTAAAAGCATATAAAATGTAATGCCATGCGTTATAATGGCATTGCGGAGTCATGGTACTTTCGTAATGAAAGTATGCAGAGTGATGGTATGTGGAAAGAAATTTGCGGAATAATGGGTGTTTACCCGCCCCCGGTAAGTGCATTGGTGGCACGGCGGCCCACATCTCCAGCAACATACTCATATTTTTTCACCACCCATTTGAAAAATGCACAGGTCTCTCTCATTGATGGCCAGCACCGACATACACTTTTAGACACACCTCCCGCCACAAGTTCTAGAATTCGGAACTTTAGAGCTGGGGAGCTACGTTCAAATCTCGGCATCAGCTCAACATCCTGTGATTCTAGGCAAATCGCTTTGTCTCCCCGTGCCTACCACAAATGAATGTGTTCTTCTTTAATGTAAATTGTGCTCATGCCGTGTTGTCGAGTTTGCGCTATATAATATTGCAAAGAAAAATAAAGTAGGGAAATTCGAGTTCACACACTACTGAACGCGCACTCTTACGTGCATGTACATGAATTTATATAGCGCAAATCACCACTGGTTTCTAAGCGCTTGCTTAGGGAACCCGTCCTGGTATTCCCCTGTGAGATAACCCCAGTAGGGTATCCCCAAGGTGAAAGCCAGGCATCCCGCCGCAAGGGGCCGTTGTGGAGATTAAGCAAGCTATTGCCCAGAGTCGCAGAGTGTGAACCCATTAATCGAGTAGGCACCAGAGCGAGAATTGTCGAGTCCATGGACATATTAGGACTCAAGACCCCGCCGAGCCGGGAATTGAACCCTGGTCACGGGCTGACCTCTGCTTCCAGGTCTGCCTCCTCTAACCAGTGAGCCACACTTCTCCAACAGTGCACTGTGAATCGGAGCGTTTCACGGGCCTGTCACAGATAAGAAATGCTATCAAAACGAAATCCTACAAAACTATATACTACTGGCCGGCAGCAATTCATACCCGGACAATGTCGGAACGGGCTGCTAGTATATATATATTTTTATTATTTATATAATTTAAAACTGTTAATATTAATTAAAAATAATAGTTTATTAATTGTTTTCCATAAATATATATGTATAAATTGTTATGTTTATTTGTTTAATCACATGTATTTGTTATATTTTAATAAAATGTATATTACATGTAGTTTATTAATATTATATTTATTATTTAATTTATTTAATATGTAATATTTTATTAACAATTTCCTTAAAAGTCGATATTTTATACATCTATATTTTTTACATCTATATTTTTGAGTCAATATTTTTGTACTTACCTGTTTAAGTATAGGAGTGATATTTCTGCTGTCTATATATTTTTTTTTGATATTTTGAACATCCGTATTTTTTACATTGATGTTGTGTCAGGAAACCATTAGTCAACGTTTGGTTGGCCACTATCTGCGGTGGGCATTATGCCACCTGAAAAGTCTACCACAGCTAGAATGAGGATCCTACTACCTTCAACTGGGGGTCAGTATAACTGCCATGGTGACAACCGTGCATGGCGTGAGTGGTGACTGATTCCATCCCAGCTCTTTTGTGTGGTGCCTACGGCCTGTGATATGCTCTGGTGCTATGGCAAAGATCTGGTGTGGTGCTTAATGGGGAAGTGGGAGCCTGGCACAACAAGAAGGTGATGGACTGTGGGGGTGTATTTGAGGGGATGCAGAACTTCAGTGGGGAAATGTAATGTGCTCTGGGGGTATCTGGCTCTTTAGATGGGGGAAAAATGTTGGGATGGGGTGAGGTACTACAAGAGGTTGATTTCATTCTCCATGGATAGGCTCTCAGGTGTGAAGCATACGCTTTTGTGGAGCTTTCTTTCTTTGGATAGTGATGGTTTGAAGCCAGGCGCAATATGGGGCTTGACTGTGGAGTGCAATGGAGGACCTGGGGTTAGCCATGTAGGTTTTTTTTTTTAATTCTTTTTTTATTAACAGTTTAACAGAAGAAAAACATCAGGTGGCTTGGCTAGTTACACATTTGTCCGTTATACAAGTCCATACTTCAAACAAGTCATACAAGATGGTGATCAGGGGATCATAGGGATTCCTGCACTTCCTCTCCCTCCAGACAGATCGGTGGAGCACAAATGTCACCTCGGTAACTGTTCCAGTCTGCCCATACCTTTCCCCACTTTTGGGGACAACCTCTGGATACGTAGACCGATCTCTCCCTGAACATGCACCAATCCATGTCCTCCGCCCATTTCCCAACCCGGGGTGGCTGTCTAGCTCCCCACAACTGAGCGATGTTGCGCTTGGCAACCATGCATGCCAACGCCACCCACTGTCTCTTATACACACACAGATCCGTGGGCTCCCAAATATTTAAAATACACCTACGAGCCTCTGGTTGTATCCCCACCCCAAGGACATCCCTCAGTCTATCATGGATCTCTACCCAATTATTTATTATTTATTTATTACAAGATTTATAATGCGCAGACCCAATAGGTCTGTACCTCGCTGCAGTGCCACAAAATATGCATGAAAGTTTGACGTTCTCCGCACCCCCTGTGGCATTCCCCACTCTCCGACCTATGCATTCGAACCAGGTGAGGCCCTGTAATATACAACCTGTGAAGGATCTTTAACTGCACTAATCTTAGTCTCATCTGTATGTCCACTACACTAGCTCCAACCCATCTGCACTCCATTGTGTCCTGATTAGCACCAGTGGGTCCTCCATATTGCTGATAAGTTTTTTATATATCAAAGAGATGGTCTTCTCTGGGAGGAGACCATCCAACACTCGGTCTTCAAGGGGAGATGCGTCAGGAAGTGGTGTGCCTACGGGGACGAGCGAAAGTAGTGCATGTCTGACCTGTAGATAGCGGAAGTGCTCCCTATCATGAAGGTGATATTGCTGCTTGAGGGAATCAAACGTGTGGACTGTGTCTTTCCCCCAGACTTCCTTGATCTGTGTAATCCTGATGAGTTCCCATTTGTCGAACCCTTTGGACTTCCATAGGCTACCCAGTTTCTCCGAGCTCAGTAGCGGGGCGGCGAGTGTTAGCCTGCCCTCCAACTTGAGATGTCTATTAGCCGCAAGCCACACCTGTACTGCATGCACTGTTCGACCTGTGAGGGGAAACCGTCCCGTCTTGGCATATAGTGCCCTGGTGAAATCTCCCCCGGGCACTTGCCAGCGGTCCATAGCATACCCGGGGTCCACTGGAGCCCCATATATGACGTGATTCACCGCCGCCAGCTGGGTGCCATGTAGGTTTTTAGCTGCTGAAGCAGGATGCAGCACAGCCCACATACACCACCAACATGCTGACTGAGGACACACCAAGGTGAGCTCAAGCAGCAGTTACAAAAAGAGAGGTCAGGGACACAGGATCGAGAAAATGCAAACACTGAGGGTAAAATACATCTTTTGTTGAAGTGCTGCCAGTTTGCTTATTTTGATTCTGTGCAGGATCCTAACCAGATTAAACAACTAATATCTGAGATTGCCCTGAGTTGTGCTCCTTCTTACGCATAGAAATCTGACTCTCAGATCTCAGATTGATACGAACAAGGGCAGGGAGGGCTCGAGTTTGTGGAAAACATACCAGTGGAGCCTGGGGCTCAGGAGAAAGCAGACTTCCAGAGCAGAATTGACATCAAAACCATTCAAATTAGGGCAAGTTGAACTAAGGACGTTAATTCTGGTGCAGGATAGTGGCAGAGGGAACAAACACAATGTTGCACAAAACTCCGGCACCTTCTGGTGTATTAACTATACAGTACAGTTATACCTCCTGCTGTAATTTCTCGCTCTTGGTGTTCTTTGGTGCTCCTGTATCCTGGTATGGTCTTCTAGTACCCTAGGCTATGGTTTCATTTTTTTTACAGAGCATCTGGTATGACAATAACATGGGGCAAAATTGTTTTATTAGGTAACTTCCTAAATCTTGCATATGATTACATCTGCTTTTATAAAACCTCAATGCACCTTAGCAGTACCAACATTACCGTCTACTCCACTTGTGTGTCCTGAGCTGTCCTTCTAAAAAGGACTGGTCACAACAAATGGCCTGCATCCAACTTAAGGTGCTGATGACATTCTCTTTCTCTTTCCTTACACATTTACCCCTGTGGTGGTTACTCAGTAGAAGCTGTCTAAATGTTCCCGTTTTCGAACCCCTGCGCGTAGAGAATTCAAAGATCTTTGTTGAAATCCACCCAGATTTTAGCCCTCTATTCAATCGTCTAACAGGATCTCGTGGTTCGCATATTACCCATTATCCGGTATCCAAAATGAGGAAATTAACTATTGGAAAAGTAGGGCAAGCTTGTCTGTTGGCATCTTATGAGTCACTTCCATGCTAGGGTGATAGCTGCTTCATGTTAGAATGCCAGACAGTGTTTCACAAATATCTGTACAGGCGCCTGATAATCAAATGTTTAACAACATGCTTTCTTCTTCCTGCATCTATTTCATACATCTATACTACTGGTCCACATGGGATGAGGGGTGTGGAATCATGCTTTGTCTCTCAGTGGAAAGAAGCCTTGCACACTCTTAGGATACCTGTAGCCCAGCACCTAGTAGTCTGGGTCACCTGCCATCCTGCTCTGATAGTGATGAGCCAAGGTTTTTTCTCCTAGTGTTTCTGGTAGCACAGCTTCCATGAGCACTCCCCAGCTGAGAGTTTTCCTATGGTTCCCAAGCTGTTTGATCCTCTGCCACATGCAGCTTTTAAAACCAACCAATGCATGCGAACAGGAGAATAAAAATGGCATAGCATCATATTGTTTCAGAATACGCATTGCCAACATCCAGGCAGTAATAGCCAATAGGTATGGCAACAACCAGATATTTGCAAATTAGAGATAGACAACGGCCTATGCAGATGGGGTAAATTGACAGGTTTAACTACACCATGTCACAGGACATGCTCATTTATGTGGTGCAAGGCACATAGATCTGTTGCAGAATATATATACTTTGCAGCCATAGGCCCCCAGGTGAGCTCCTTGATGGGTTTACCCACATCAAACATGGCTGGAGCTTTGTTTCATCTGTTTCCACTAGTGTGACTCGTGATCTAATGCTTCTTGTTAGGGGTGCAACTAAATAAATGCATGACATCAGACCAACTGAGAATGAAGGGGACTTGCAGGCAATGTACAATATTTGCCTTTCCATGCAATGTGCACATCTTATGGTTTTCAGTGGTGAGGTGGCTCAGCTAATGATGCTACCACCCAGTTTGAGTTTGTGAGGTGGGGATGAGGAACACAGCAGAGCTGAAGGCTGATTCATTGACAAGAGGAGGCAAAACCGGCCTTACATGCCCACCGGGTGACATCTTGCACTGCAGATCCATTAGCAGCTCAATTGCGTCTCTGTACAGATCTCAGATGGATGAATGAATATGCTTTTATAGAGCGCATGGCTACCAGAAAGCCTCCCAGGAGTGTTTATGAAGTGCAGCGAATAGGCAGAACACAGAAATTATGCATAGTTGCTGCACAAACTTATTTTCACACACCCCTCCAACCTCCGGGGGTTCCACTCACAGACTGCCTGCCCCACACTCACTTCTGCACACACACACTCACACGCACTCTCCTGCATCAGGGGCTCTGGGCATACACTGCCTGCCAAAGCACCCAACCTTCACACACACCTCCCTCTCCAACAGGGGTGTCTCAGGTAGCATACGTACTGCCTGTCCCTCACTCTATCCTGCACACATACCCCTTCTGAACATCAGGAAGGATGGTCTCAGCACAAAATCCATGCTTCACACTCCATCCTTAACAAACAGGCAGGCACACATGCACACAAACACACTATAAGACCCCTCCAGCTCTTACAACAGGCTGGTAGTATAGGCATACACCCTACCAGTACCCAAACTCTGCCATCCACATACAAACACCGACCTCTAGCTCTTGCATCAAGAGAGTTTCTGCACATACCCCACTACCCCTAGACTCCACCCTCAAAGCACACACATCTAGCTTCTGAAGCAGGAAGTTGTCTGCCAACATTACCTGCTTCTACCCTTCACCTTAAGAACACACACATGTGTATGCATGCATGCATGCACACACCACACACACACACACACACAAATGTACACACACCCTGCATGCACGCACACATGCATGCACACATGCACACGCATTGCCACCTCATGTAGCAGAAGGGTCTCCAAATACATTGCCTCTATAAATACTCCACCCACATTCACCACACACACACCCCTTTCGCCCCCCACATTCCACCTTCCACACACTGATCTTAAAGTTTTGCACCGGGGAAAATTGCCACAATGTATAGAAGGAGAGGACTCTACATACATACATACATACCTACTCACACAGATGCATATAAACATCTACATCTATCTATATCTATCTACAACTATACACACGCCTTAGCCTTCTGTGGGAGCGCTATCCATACACACTGTAAACTCTTGCAGCAGGGGGCGTGCTCTCCAAACACACATCCAAGTGATAGAGCTCAACAGTAGGTACAGCAAGAGAACTCTGTCCTATTGCACGTTTGACCTGTCAAATCCTGAAGGAGGGTATCCTCTGTGGTGTACGGTATTTGTGGCACTTGCCTTAAGTTCATTGCTCATTACTTATCAGTATGTAGGATCGACATTGGTCGACCTTGTGGCAAAGAGCTGAAGTGAGAGAAGCTTGCGGTGTTGATGTGCATGCTGTACCTGCTATGCGTGTGCATGTTAAGAAGAAGGGCTGTGACCTGTGTTTTACTTGATCTATATGTATGAGGGAACCTTCCACTGTTGCCACCAACATCTGTATTGCACCTATCCCTTGTGTTAGTGAGCTATCACTTTTTCTGCTGTACCTATGTTGTCTGACAGCGAGGTGCGGTAAATTAGGTTCTCCATAAAAAAGCCATCATGATTGGCAGTGCCAATGCTTGTTTAAGATATTCCCGCATTAAAAACGTGAGCACAGAGAACGATCTATTGCCGTCGTGACCTTGAATCGTTAAACTGAAATGCCACTGTGTATTACTTTCATACATCAACAGATAATATACATGCTGGGTATTGTAATTGAACTCGATGAAAAGTGATCTGGCTTCTTTCTACAGGTTTGTACTACTTCCTGTTCATTGACACATACAAAGGTGTACTGTCTGCCCGAACTCCTAAAACACAAATATGACACCTGAAAGAACCACAGCCGGAGGCATTCTGAAGACTGCACCAAGAGAGAAGAGTAATTGAATGTGACCCAGTAAGTGTTTACTACGCATGAATAATTGGTACAAGAGCAAATATGATTGGCAGGGCCACTGTTCTTGTTGACATCAAAAGACACACAAAGCTGGTGCTAACCATACAGCCCCACAAGCTTCCCCGCGAGCCTTCGCGTGGCGACTCCCCACAGTAGCCCTACGCGATACTGCATTCCGAACCGAAATACACGATGCCATAAATGAATATTTCAGGCTAAACACAGGGTCACTAGACTCGCCCTACGTATTGTGGGATGCATTCATATCTGTCATTCGCGGCATCTGTATAGCCAAAAAGCATGTCATATTAAAATCCATTCTTGGCTGCTGTCAAAAAAAGAAAGTGACATCACTGCCGTAAATGCTGATTTCTTTCACACCGATGACCCGGACACGCTAGCCCGTATCTGGAAAAAAATGTCTATATATCAGGTAAAAGCCCTTCGGGAAACACACCTTTTTAGACAAAGACACCCAGGCCCGGAACTACGGGGAGAGAGACAGGCCAGGTAGAACTTTAGCTCGTCTGTTACAGAAACCACACGCCTCCACCTATATCACCACACTATTAGACACAGTGTGCTGAGTTTTACATCCCAGGGGCTCCTTACATCCCTTTATGCTGATGATGCCGGATTGTACATTAAAAACCCGGAGACCAACTTAGGTCCTCTGATCCGTGAGGTGGTCCGGTTCAGCAGCATCTCAGGAATCCAGATGAACTGGTCACCATCTATACTTTTTCCGCTCACGGACACGACGACCCCCTTTGCCACGGAATACCCATTACAGTGGGCTGCGATACCAGTTAAATACCTAGGCATAATGATAAGCAGAAACATCGGGGAGCTCTGGCAGTGGAACTTTGGTAAAGCCATGAACTGACTGGAGGAGTGCATACCTGTGTGGTCCAAACTCCCTCTATCGATGGCGGGACGAAATGCCATCGCAAAAATGATAGTGTAACCTAAATTCCTCTATCTGTTCGTAAACATTCCTCTCCAGCTTATCATAGAGTTTTTTTGAGGCAGCTTCGCTCTAACTTAATAGCGCTAATATGGGCCGGTAGCAGCCTCGGGTGAAATACGAACTTTTAACGTTACTGCAGTCGCAAGATGGACTAGGCGCCCCAGATTTGTATCTTTATGCACTATGTTCTCAAGCACACTTTCTCCATTACTGGACCCACCGCACACCATTCTAGCCGCATGCCGCGATAGAGATGGACAAAGTCTCCCCCCTGGCCTCTGGCCCCAGTGCTGTTTCTCCCATGAATATCACCTGCTCCAGATATAGACACTACACAATGCATGCGATGGCCATGGGAGGGACTAAGGCGGCATGCAGGTGTGGCACAGCTCTATGCCCCATCGGTGCCGGTGGCCAATCACCCTTCACTACCCCCATTGCAGGACAGGTGTGCAAGTAGCCACACACTACAACTAGGTATAAACACTTTTGCAGATTTATACCAGGAGAGGGCTTCATCGACCTCACTGAGAAGGAGCTGACACCACTGGATGCCCTGCTCAACTACGCCCCCTCCGAAGACCCTATCAGCCCTGGAATACATATACACCACCTCTTCACAACATAGGATGATAATGTCTCTATATTAACACATGCAACAGACCGCACCAGTAACCTCTCGGATGACGTGCAAAGCGTGGAATGCAGACCTAGCTATTAATCTGTAGGACACACAGTGGTCGTCCTGCTGTAGTCAACTGGAGATGCTGTCTCCCAGTTACGGATTGCACTTGATACACTGTAAATTCATACATAGGATATACCATACAACAGCAACGTTATTTCGAATGGGGCTGATCCCTGACTCCTGGTGTCAGTGTTACTATGCATCACATGCAGACTTTATCCACCGTGCCTGGCACTGCCCTGCTGTTGTGATCTACTGGGGCGAGGTCTTTCACATAATAGAGGGGATCACTGGGATACCTGCCGATTTTTCACCACTAGTGGGACTGCGATATGTGGGCCAGATCGCTCGGGACGTCCAGAGATTGGTAGCGATATTACTTCTTCTAGCAAAAAGGCGGGTCGCTATGTATTGGGGCAGAGCGCCTGCTCCCAGGTCCCAAGATTGGCTAACAGACATTGTATACTTCTAAGAACGATTATCTGCATATTGGGAAATGCAGCCACAAAACAGTCGCCCTCGAGTTATATGGGAACCATTTATAACTTACCGTGGATGCCGTGACACTGGACCAGCAGCCATATCTGTAGGCATCAGCTCCCACCCTGAATATGCCATTTATTGTAGTCTTTGGGAGTATGATCTGTTGATTTACATTTGAAGTCATTTATGTATAACATCTGGCTTTCTTACAAGGCAGACCTATTATATTGTTGAATAAGGTCTTTCGACAGTTGCTATGTCACTACCCTAAAACCTTGCAGTACTCCTCACACCACAACCCTCCTTACCCGTCTCCCTCTGGGGCACAAATTTGTTTTGATGAATGACATGATTTTGTGTATTAGTTCTTTAGTTGCTGCATTGTGATTAAACAACAATGTTTCACTTATATATGTGCATTGACTCCAATATGTCTTAAATTGCTATAAATTGTTGTTTTAGTACACTACGTTCTGGGAACCCTTTCTCTTGTTCTGTACATTTACCCAGGTCCCAGTGACTACTTTGGGTATACCCCCTTTTTGTAACATATCTGTAGGTACAACGCTCCCTCTCGCAGAAAAGGGGTAGGCCACATGCCTTCACCACAATGTCATTAATTGTATATGTTAATGTGCGGTCTACTGTTCTTTTGGGAAGTGTTCTTGGAGATGTGGCGGGAGGAGGGAAACTGTGTGGCCAAAAAGGCCTCGTGGGAGTATGCACTTTGGCAGATCATTCAAATGTATAACTTTAATTTATTGCAGTAACTTGGCAGCCTGTCATTACAGATCGTACATGAGTGGACACTTGCATGTAAATGGCTATGTTTGTTAAAATAGATAAAATCTCAATAAAAAAGTATATAAAAAAAAGGTGATTTCGCTTGCAAATGGATACATGGAAATATTGATCTCCTACAACACTTTTTTTTTAATCATTGAGGATGCACAACTTCTTTTCTAGGTAAACTTTCTAAAGTACTGCTTACTTTGGTTATTAGGGACATCACCTTCCTTTAGGTTGACCAGCCATGAACAAATCACAAGATTGCCTTTTATGGAGCTGATTCACAAGAGTACGTTTGCATATGTTGGTTTACGCACATGTAGATCCACTCCTACACTTTTCCTTGTGTGGCTCCTCCGTTGGAGTGGAGGAGCATCGCCCCACTTAAATTACCCTCAAAGATGAAAAATAAAATGGCAATTCATTAACATTTTGTTTTTCATCCTCCCATCCTGAACCGAACGTCAGGATGGGGCTGCTGCTGAATGACAGCAGCAGGGAGGAGGGTGGGCTGGTTGTGCACTTTTCAAAGTGCGCATGTCCATTTGCCCGGCAGTCTTGCAACGGCCAGGCACACATGCACACTTTGAAACCTCTAACCCAGCTGTCTTAAAATAGCTGGGTTAGACTAAGTGTAGGTCTCCAGTGTCCTCGAGAGCGATGAGTGAGGCCGCACCTTCCAATCAGGGCGCTGCTCTCACAGCATGAGAGCGGTGCCAAGATTGGTGCTCGCACTTCATCTAGTTCCTGAGAAGAGGTCTGGATTGGAATACCGAGGACGTCAGATCTGGTAAGTTTTGTTATATTAATATTAGCAGGCCCGGGCACCCGCCCCCACATAGATACCAGCCGCCAGTGCACTTTTCTGATATTCACCATTTTAAAAAGGATATTTACACTTGGTCAGGTTAGACTGCCAAAAATGTACAACTTCTCAAGGCAAGAGTAATGTTTGAGAAAGGTTTTCTTTTTTCAAAACATTGCTAACTTTGAATATGTGCTGTAAAGTGCAACACACACAAAAAGATAGAAATGGAGGGTTAAACTATGTCTAAGCATAGTATTTTGTATTGTAAATGTACCCATCTACAACAAATTATGTGCTAGACATCACACACACACCTTGCACTATGGTGCAAGGATTTGTACATGGCACAAAGCAGCCTAAAGTACTCCCGCCCAGATAGTAGATATGGTGCTGTTTTCCTTTTTCCATTTCATGCTATACAGAGCAGCAACTTTGGTTGCTGTACTGCGTTTAATCACCACTTTCTAAATGTGCCCCTTAATGTCCTGTGTTTACCTTTATTTTAAATTTTCTAGTTTGCGAGACTTGATTCCTGCAGTCCCTCTCCCATCTGCTCTGGTGAAAGAAATTGGGTTACTTGTTCAGAAAGATGGAATCCCCACTCAAATTAAAAACCAGTCCTTGCCAGGATGAACTGCAAAAGTCACTAAATAAATCTGTGCTGGACCCTCTAGTAACTTGGCACAAAATCTGTCAGGCTTAACCCTGAGGCAAGGTATAAAGTATTAATGCAGCACTCAAACACCAAACGTTGTCAAGCTGAACTTAGAGGCAATGTGTAAAGTAATTTCCGCAGCACTAAAAGATTATACTATGATTACTCTTGTGGTCTCAGAACACTGCCTGTTACCTTTGCTTCCGTCATACAAGAGTATACAAAGTGGATCCCCTGGAAGGTGTTCTGGGAGCTGGTGGGAGATGAGGGTCCTCTTTTTATATCTGGTGCCTTCTTTGAAGTAGGAGACGTTTCTAGAGATTTCCACCCCCAGAGGTGCTTGGATGTGATCCAACTTCCTCACGACTACAACACACAGCACATCAAATCTGTAATTATATTTCTGCAGTTCCACTATCTAAGCAAAGGTGCCTTGACCAGTAAAAATGAGGGAGACCAATCCGTTGTCTGAAGATGAAATGGTTGATTATCGATTGCAAAGCATTTCTGTAACTATTTTTTTTAGTCTGTCATGGTTTACCATGGTTTGTCTGGTGGTATTTTATAGACTGTATCTAAACAATTATCTTTATTGTAAATTTTTTATAAATAATATTTTCTAGAAACCACAGAAAAATATCTTTATAGAGATGCTGTGCAATCATTCCTTGGAGCTTACTGCATTTCGTTATGTATGAACATCATGGTGATATAATACCTGCAGCAAGTGTCAACAGCAAAGAGAAATGATAATTCTAATAGTGATATGTCGAAGAACACAAGTGTTGTGATTAACATCCCTAATTAACAACAATGAATCCCGAAAGTATAGACATAAAAAAAACTTACATGTAATCACTACCTTTAGCGGTGGACTGGTGTAAATATGACGATGATTCAACCCTTTAGCCAGCAATTAGGCAGAGCTATCTCATCAGGATAGCCATAATCAATTTTGGGTCAACATTCTAAATTTGAAAGGACAAATAATGTAATTAAATAGATAATTAAAAACTAATAAAACGTTTAGAAACTGTACAGTTTGGTGACGGTATAGTCACACATGCTACTCATCCAAGATGAGGGTGTAGAGAAGCAAATGATCTATTACTAGCAATGGTTACAGCCTTGTGACTGAAGCAACAGTGTGATTAGACAGACTAAAAAACTGTGTCAAAGGAGCACGTCATAACTTTCTTGAGGCAATGTTTTACAAAGTTCAAATATTGTTAAGCTAATGAATAGCTGCCATGATGAAATAAAGTTACCATAGCAGCATAATACATAGGCATTAATGATGAAATATCTGTACTGTACACGAATGACATGAGAGCAAATGGTAAACTAGCAATGGCAAAGCCAATCGGTTTTGGCAATGCAAAAGCTATTGGCTTTGTCAGTGTCCCTGCTTGTGCACCAAAGTTGGTGTACTGCAGGCCTAGACCCAAAAAGGAGAGCTGCGTGTCAAACCAAATGGCACGCTAATCCTTATAAATCTAAAACCGGGCTAGAACACACTAGCCAACTGTAGTTTATTCTGAGCTGTGTGTCTGTCCTATTAAAAAACCGACATGTTTCGTTGCCCCTGTGAAAATTTGCGGCAACTTCTTCAGGGCTTGGGTCTGTCACTCCACCCTGCACCAATGTTCACAAATGCCTGTGAATAACATAAAAAGAGACAACACACCTCTGCTGATTAGCACTGGATGTCTGAATGAGTCAAAAAGTTTAAAAATACACATGTCATCCAAACATATGTCTGCTTCTACCCCACTTCAGCACCATGACTAATTTACCGTTTTTCAGCGTTTGTATGGTATACCTATACCTCATGGATTGATGTGCCAATGTCACTTTGTAATCGGTTTTTACCCTCGTCCTGCATCCGTCAGCCTGTAAAACCAAGGTATACATTACAATTCTTTAGGTGCTTAAAAACATTCTTTCTGATATTTTGTTCTCTGTATTCGTTATCTTATACTCATAAGAAGATTACTTATTACACATGTTTATTGCCTGCTCATTTCTGATATACGCTCTGTGTTGCCGATTACGGCAACTGTCAAAGCTGGCTCATTAAGCTCAAACTTCCTGCCCATTTCAAATACGAATGAGCCTTTTATTTATGGTATCGAACTTGCATTCAAATCCATTCATACTCTTACCGGTACCGTGCGGGTAGCAGAGCGTTGTCTCAGCACTGTGCTATTCCTAGTTTGGGGAGTGGTTTAAATCTCAATAACCGCGTTCTCACGTGGATCACGTGGTCGCGGTTCTCATGGGATAGTGTCGGGCGCCATCTGAAGATGTTTTCGTGGTTACATATATACCACGTTAAGAGGTGCCGATGTGTTCGTAATCCCGAATCCACCCCGTTATAATACTGTTCCTTGTACCTTATCCATCCTAGTATGGTCTGTGTGACCTACCTCAAAATATCATTGCTACTTTTATTTACAGGAATTTTATTGTGAAAAACTTTTTTGTAGAAAAATTCTTTTTATAAAAATGTTTACTTAAAATTGGTGCACACGTGTTTAATTCTGTATGTAGTGTCCATGATGCTTCATTTCAGACACTCTAAGGGTGTGAGTCTACTGTGTCTGTTCAGATAACTCCCCATCGGTGACTGTCAATTAGAACTTTATTTAGGTAGTTTAAACTGGACAAACACTAAATGTGTGTGTATTGAGACATTGCCCTGTGTATGTAAATAGCTTTCTAGAATTGACAGCTATATGTTCCCTGTTCACACTGGTCTTATATATATATATAGCTGAATATTTGTTCTATGTCCTATATGTTTGGTCCCTATAGATATACCACACTCCATTTATTGTTGAATCACTAGGTCTCGAACCTGTCAGTATTACATCATTACCCACGGTGGTATTATTCATGTATACCGCAATTGAGTGCATGTGTGGCGTAAAGAGATTTATATTAGAAACTTTACTGAACAAAGAGAGAAAATATAAAAGATTTTTGTGTTAACACTGTATTCCCTGTTATCTCATAGTTGGTACTGGACTGATGGTTTCTACTAGATGTCGACTTTACCCCATTCAATAAGGTCGTTCAGCCCATCCTGGTCTGCGCCCTCTTGGTAGATCCATCTTGCTTCCCTGGTGCTCAATCTCCTCTCTATGTTAAACTGGTCTCCCCGCACCTTCTCTAAGACTACCCATCGGATATCTCTCGGGGAGTGTTTCAATGTTTGAAAGTGTTGAACCAGTTTGGTGGTAAGTTTCCCTGCTCGCAAGGTGCTTAGATGTTCCTGTACTCTGACTTTGACCTTCCGTGACGTAAGACCAATGTAGTGTAGATCGCATGGGCAAGTCAATCTATATATTACATTGCAGGTAATGCAATTACTGAACTTGTTCAGATGCCAGATTTTATTGCCTGCCAAAGTCACGGTTTTGGTGGGTGCTGTAAGATTACATACTGAACACCCTCCACAGGGGAAATGTCCCTGGGGGAGGTTGGTCTCCTGTGTTCCTAGTCTGGGGCGTGTGTGGACCAGGCGGTCATGCAAATTTGTGGATCGCTTAAACGCAAACCTGGGGAGGGGCATCTTCATGTTTATTGTACTGAGAAGATGCCAATGTCGTCTGATGATTTGACGCACATGTGTGGACATAGGTCCAAAGGTTGTAACAACCGGGATGCAGTCTGTACTGTTCTTAACTGTACGTTCTAAAAGTGCTGCTCGTGGAGTGTTAAACGCTCGTTTCTGTGCCCTTTTAATTATTCTCTTGGGGTAATCACATTCTCCCAATTTGTTGGCCAATTTTTGTGCTTGCTCTGTATCCTCATTCACCGATGAACAGTTGCGACGGTATCTCAAAAACTGTCCTACCGGCAAGTTATCGCGAAGTGCTCGTGGATGGTATGACCTGTAGTGTAATAATGAGTTTCTATCCGTGGGTTTCTGATGGACATTTGTTATCAGCTTATTATCTTCCATACGGATATCTAGATCTAGGTAGGTAGCTGAAGTTCTGCTTACAGTCCATGTGAACTTGAGACAGGGATCTAGATTGTTGAGCCACGTGAGAAACTCTTGTAACCTGTTTTCGGTGCCTTGCCATATGCATAGCACATCATCAATATATCTCTTCCAGAGGACAATATTCCTCTGGAAGAGATTGGTGTCATGATTGATATAATGTGCCTCGAATTGGCCTACTGGGGGCAAAAGTTGCCCCCATAGAAGTCCCCGAGACCTGGAGATACATCTGATCTTTGAATGCAAAGAAGTTGTTGGTAAGTGCGATCTCGATGCATTGCAGTACAAAGGTTTGGGGCGTGTCATAGAACCATTCGCACTCCCCCAGAGCGCGCGCTGCTGCCACCAGCGTCGCTTCCTGGGGGATGCTGGTGTATAAAGATTCTATGTCTATGGTGACTCGTAGGTTATCAACTTGATCGTAAGAAATGTCCCCCAGAATGTTAAGCACATCAGTAGTGTCCTTCACATAGGATGGTTGTGTACCTACACACTCTCTGAGAAAAAAGTCTGAGAACTGTGACAAAGGTTCTAAAAGTGACTGTATCCCTGATACGATCGGGCGTCCAGGTGGGGGCCGTTGTACTTTATGGATTTTGGGCACTATATAAAATGCCGGCATCCTAGGTTTCAAATTGACTAGAAACTCTGCTTCTTTATACCTCACCCATTTCTTTTCTTTTGCATCCGCAACCAGTTTCATGATGGTATTTTGTAATTCTCTGGTTGGGTCTTTTGCCAAGGGTCTATAGTTCTTACGATCCCCCAAAAGGCGCTGTACTTCTTTGTCATAGTTTACTGTATCTAACACCACCACCGCCCCGCCCTTATCGGCCTGTTTAATGGTGATGGCGGTGTTCTTCTCTAGAGCTCTCAAGGCTTCCCAGTCTTTTTTATTCATGTTCCTATGCGATGTACCACTCATGTTATTTTCTAGCGTGGCTATATCCTGCAACACTTTTTCTTCAAACACTTGTGCTTCCGGGCCAACCACATTATTGGGAGGGCAAAAAGTAGAAGGGCATCTTAGGTTGGTAGAAAACAGAGATTGATTATCTATTTCCTTTTCTTTATCATGAAAGAACTTCTTTAATTTGATCTTCCTCATTAGTCCATATATTTCTCCTCTCAACTGAAAGCTGTCATGTCTAGGTGTAGGGACGTATCCCAGGCCTTTATAAAGAACCCGTGCTTCATCCTCACTGAGTTGATGCTCCGATAAGTTCACTACTATGGAATTCTGCCTCATAATTGTTGGTTGCCTCTGCCTCGGTTCCGTGTTATCCTGGGTGAGAACATCTGCCATGTTGTGTTGAGGTTCTGTCGTGCACGTCCTCGTCCTCGGCCTCTGTTGCTTGCACCTCTTTGGTTAGGAGGAGGTAAAGATTGTTGACCTAAAAAAACCCTGAACAGGGCTCTTAGATCCTCATTTGTTCTCTATCAGTGGGGTCAAACCTGACCCGCTGGTTTGAAGTAGTTGGTTGGACGTTTGTTTTGTCTTCTTTACTGCTTGTGTTGTCAAAGGACCAGTTGTTTGGTGCTCTCTTCCCTTGCCGTCATCCTCCTCGTTGGCCCTGGGGAAAGGTACTTTGGTCTTGGCTTTGTTGGTAATAGCGGTCCTCTGTGTATGGATATGCCCACTCGTGATTAAACCTGTCTAGATTTCTTTTGAGACCTTTGATTTTTTGATTTACCATATAAGTCTGGTATTCACCTAAATCGTTTTGAATTTTGCTCAACTGGTCTTCAGCATCTATAATGGTCTTATCCGCCTTTATTGCTTCTTCTATGTCTAAAATCTCTTTAAGAAGTTCCTCACTTAACCTTTTAGCTGTTTCAATGATCAAGACGAGCCAGTCCCTTGTGCATTTGTTCGCGATATAGCTCCAGTCAACTCTGAACTTCTTGTCTTCTAGGAAGATCTTGGGTTCAATGCGTACTAAGAGGCTGGCTGGGGCTGCTCCTGCTCTAAGGTACTCAGTCATAAGCGCTCCATGGAGCGCTATCCTAATTTGGCGTTTCCTGGTAGTGGAGAATTTCTCCCATTCATCACGCGGTGTAGATTTTCCACTTAGAGGGGCATCTGGTAATAGTGAGGGGCCAGACAAGATGGATGCTATATGGTCATCAGTGAAGGCTAGTCAGTGTGTGGCCATACTACTATGAATCTATTCGTGGTACTTGAGGGGGTAATTTTTGAATCATCAGACAAATCAACCAGTGCTAATTGATTGTGGGCACCACTAAGGTGTATACCACTGAATTCAATAAAAGTTTATTAAGCTCTCACGGCTAGGCTGCCGTTCTCAAGACTGAATACAATAAGGAGCTTAGGGGATGAACTTTTGCCCCCAGTCTGGCCTGTATTTATGTAGGCCAATTCGAGGCACATTATATCAATCATGACACCAATCTCTTCCAGAGGAATATTGTCCCCTGGAAGAGTTATATTGATGACGTGCTATGCATATGGCAAGGCACCGAAAACAGGTTACAAGAGTTTCTCACGTGGCTCAACAATCTAGATCCCTGTCTCAAGTTCACATGGACTGTAAGCAGAACTTCAGCTACCTACCTAGATCTAGATATCCGTGTGGAAGATAATAGGCTGATAACAAGTGTCCATCAGAAACCCACGGATAGAAACTCATTATTAGACTACAGGTCATACCATCCACGAGCACTTCGCGATAACTTGCCGGTAGGACAGTTTTTGAGATACCGTCCCAACTGTTCATCGGTGCATGAGTATACAGAGCAAGCACAAGAATTGGGCAACAAATTGGGAGAACGTGCTTACCCCAAGAGAATAATTAAACGGGCACAGAAATGAGCGATTAACACTGTGCGAGCAGCACTTTTAGAACGTACAGTAAAGAACAGTACAGACTGCATCCCGGTTGGTACAACCTTTGGACCTATGTCCATACAAGTGCGTCAAATCATCAGACGACATTGGCATCTTCTCAGTACAAGAAACATGAAGATGCCCCTCCCCAGGTTTGCGTTTAAGCGATCCACAAATTTGCGTGACTGCCTGGTCCACACACGCCCGGACTAGAAACACAGGAGACCAACCTCCCCCAGTGACATTTCCCGTGTGGAGGGTGTTAAATATGTAATCTTACAGCACCCACCAAAACCGTGACTTTGGCAGGCAATAAAATCGGGCATCTGAACAAGTTCAGTAATTGTAATACCTGCAATGTAATATATAGATTGACTTGCCCATGCGATCTACACTACATTGGTCTTACGTCACGGAAGGTCAAAGTCAGAGTACAGGAACATCTAAGCACCTTGCGAGCAGGGAAACTTACCACCAAACTGGTTCAACACTTTCAAACATTGAAACACACCCCGAGAGATATCCGATGGGTAGTATTAGAGAAGGTGCAGGGAGACCAGTTTAACATAGAGAGGAGATTAAGCACCAGGGAAGCAAGATGGGTCTACCAAGAGGGTGCAGACCAGGATGGGCTGAACGACCTTATTGAATGGGGTAAAGTCGACATCTAGTAGAAACCATCAGTCCACTACCAAATATGAGATAACAGGGAATACAGTGTTAACACAAAAATCTTTTATATTTTCTCTCTTTGTTCAGTAAAGTTTCTAATATAAATCTCTTTACGCCACACATGCAGGCAATTGAGGTATACATAAATAATACCACCGAGGGTAATGATGTAATACTGACAGGCTCGAGACCTGGTGATTCAACAATAAATGGAATGTGGTATATCTATAGGGACCAAACATATAGGACATAGAACCAATATTCAGCTATATATATATATATATAAGACCAGTGTGAACAGGGAACATATAGCTGTCAATTCTAGAAAGCTATTTACATACACAGGGCAATGTCTCAATACACACACATTTAGTGTTTGTCCAGTTTAAACTACCTAAATAAAGTTCTAATTGACAGTCACCGATGGGGAGTTATCTGAACAGACACAGTAGACTCACACCCTGTAGAGCGTCTGAAATGAAGCATCATGGACACTACATGCAGCATTAAACACGTGTGCACCAATTTTAAGTAAACAATTTTATAAAAAGTTTTTGTACCCCAAAAATTTTTCACACATTTTTTTTCCTGTAAATAAAAGTAGCAATGATATTTTGAGGTAGGTCACACAGACCATACTAGGATGGATAAGGTACAAGGAACAGTATTATAACGGGGTGGATTCGGGATTACGAACACATCGGCACCTCTTAACGTGGTATATATGTAACCACGAAAACATCTTAAGATGGCGCCCGCAGTAGCTCGACACTATCCCTTGAGAACCGCGACCACGTGATCCACGTGAGAATGCGGTTATCGAGATTTAAACCACTCCCCAAAGTAGGAATAGCACGGTGCTGAGACAACGCTCTGCTACCGCATGGTACCGGTAAGAGTATGAATGGATTTGAATGCGAGTTCGAGACCATAAATAAAAGGCTCATTCGTATTTGAAATGGGCAGGAAGTTTGAGCTTAATGAGCCAGCTTTGACAGTTGCCGTAATCGCCAACACAGAGCGTATACCAGAAATGGGCAGGCAATAAACACGTGTAATAAGTAATCTCCTTATGAGTATAAGATAATGAATACAGAGAACAAAATATCAGAAAGAATGTTTTTAAGCACCTAAAGAATTGTAATGTATACCTTGGTTTTACAGGCTGACAGATGCAGCATGAGGGTAAAAACCGATAACAAAGTAACATTGGCACATCAATCCATGAGGTATAGGTATACCTTACGAACGCCGAAAAACTGTAAATTAGTCATGGTGCTGAAGTGGGGTAGAAACAGACATATGTTTGGATTACATATGTATTTTTAAACTTTTTGACTCATTCAGACATCCAGTGCTAATCAACAGAGGTGTGTTGTCTCTTTTTATGTTATTCACAGGCATTTGTGAACATTGGTGCAGGGTGGAGTGACAGACCCAAGCCCTGAAGAAGTTGCCGCAAATTTTCACAGGGGCAACGAAACATGTCGGCTTTTTTAATAGGGCAGACACACAGCGCAGAATAAACTACAGTTGGCTAGTGTGTTCTAGCCCGGTTTTAGATTTATAGGATTAGCGTGCCATTTTGGTTTGACACGCAGCTCTCCTTTTTGGGTCCAGGCCTGCAGTACACCAACTTTGGTGCACAAGCAGGCACTGTCTCCTTAGCACCTTTATACTTCTTTTTTCTTCCTACACTATCACTTCCTTGGTTGGAGTGGCGAATGCTGATGATGAGAACCTAGGCAGCAGGCGAGTACCATCCTGCCAGCCTCCATGGTGTTACTCCTGTGAGGCTCCACCACTCCTTTTCCTCACTTTTTTTTAATTTTAATTTTCATTCTATGGTTGTCTCTCTCCTCACACTCTAGACAGTTCTTGGGGGAGGGAGTGAGAAAACAGGCACAGAGACTATAACAAACTCTTTTTAAATTATTTCTTAATAAAGGGTGACCTTGATCTAGAAACAGATGGCTAGATTGTACAGCCGCTATTCCAACTAAATAATAATTATTGGTTGGCCAGGATCAGGAGAAATAAGCCCACCATAGGGACAGGTCTTGTGTTGTATATGTTAGTGTGAGAGGGGGACGACCTGTCCTTCATCCCCTAAGCTCCTTATTGTATTCATGTCATCAGTGATGTCAATTTAGATGTCATCAGTGATGTCATGAGTGATGTCACTGACCATGTCATGAGTGATGTAATATGTGACGTCATCAGCAGTGCATTGCAGGCGCGCGAGTTATAGTTAGCTGAACTAACTATAACGGGGGAATTTCAATGGTTTTGTATGAGTGAAATGTCCAGCTAACTATAACATGTGTGAAACCTATCTTTTTTTTAGTGAATTTCTAAGGTTTTTTAAATGCTGATTCCTAACTATAACGTGGCTGAAACCTATGGTTGTTTCAGTGAATTTCAAAGGTTTTGTAAATGATAATTTTTTAATGTATTAATTGTTATTTTTTTTATACTGATTTACTATATTGTTTTAAAGTATTTATTTTTAGATATTTTATTTTTTAAATTACATTACATATTTTTAATATAAATTGAAAAAAAATGTTTTAAAACATATTGTAATTGTAATATTTTTTTATTTTATTTTATATGTTTTTTAATGTATATATATTTTATATAGCAGGCAATGATATCCTATGGAAGGAAATTCAAGTTACTGGTAAGTAGGGTTACATTGACTTTGTCAGGAATAGTAGTGAGCTGAAAGATGCAGCACTGAGGTCTCTCCTGATAACAGATGAGTAAATCGTTATTCGTAGTTTGGCTGATTTTTGAGGAATTTTATAAAGTTCCAAAACTCCACTCTTTGAAGAATTTCCAATTGAAATCAGTCAATGTTAGCATATGGAAGGAAATTCAAGTTACTGTAAGTATGGTTAGAATTACTTTTCAGGATCAGTAGTGCGCTCAAAGATGCAGCACTGACGTCTCTTGTGATAACAGGTGAGTAAATCAGAATTCGTAGTTCGGCTGATTTTAGAGGAATATTTTGCTCAATACTGAAGGAAGGGGCGGGGCTTGAGGTAACGTGTGCAAACACGCCCTGTGGCGCGTTTTAAGTTGGGGAATTAATTCCTCTTCAATCCTGAGGTCCCCTGTGAGCCAACTAGCCCACCAGGTACCTCCAGTATGCGCCAGGGAGCTGTGTTGTAGAGAGGTCTTCAGAGGGCATGCCCCCTTTTTACAACACTCTGCAACACAGCTCTGTGACGCTTACTGGAGATACCTGTTGGACTAGTTGCTCCCTAGGGGACCTCTGGATTGAAGAGGAATTAATTCCCCAACTTAAAACGCGCCACAGGGCATGTTTGCACTCACATCACCTCAAGCCCCGCCCCTACCTTCACCACTGTGCGAACACGCCCCGTTGCGTGTTCTAAGTTGGGGGATTAAGTCCCCTTGCATACTGGGGGTCCCTGAGGGCCAACTAGCCCACCAGGAACCTCCAGTATGCGCCGGGGGCTGCGTTGCAGAGAGGTGTTAAAAGGGGCGTGGCCTCATTACACCTTCTGCAACGCAGCCCCTGGCACATTTGCAGAGGGGGAACTAATTCCCCTTGCATACTGGAGGTCCCTGGGGCCAACTAGCCCACCAGGAACCTCCAGTATGCGCCAGGGGGCCACGTTGCAGAGAGGTGTAATAAGGCCACGCCCCTTTTTACACCTCTCTGCAATGCAGCCACTTGGAGTGTTTGCAGAGGGGGAACTAATTCCCCTTGAATACTGGGGGTCTCTGAGGGCCAACTATCCCACCAGGAACCTCCAGTATGTGTCAGGGGGCTGCGTTGCAGAGAGGTGTAATGAGGCCATGCCCCTTTTTACAGCTCTCTGCAATGCAGTCCCCTGGTGCATTTGCAGAGAAGGAACCAATTCCCCTTGCACACTGGGGGTCCCTGGGGGCGAACTAGCCCACCAGGAACCTCCAGTATGTGCCAGGGTGCTGCGTTGCAGAGAGGTGCATTAAGGACACGCCCCTTTTTACACCTCTCTGCAACGCAGCCCCCTGGTGCTTTTTCAGAGGGGAAACTAATTCCCCTTGCATACTGGGGGTCCCTGGGGGCCAACTAGCCCACCAGGAACCTCCAGTATGCGCCAGGGGACTGCGTTGCAGAGAGGTGTAAAAAGGGGTGTGGCCTCATTACACCTCTCTGCAAGGCAGCCCCCTGGCCCATACTGGAGGCTCTTGGTGAGCTAGTTGGCTCCCAGGGACTCCCAGTATGCAAGGGGAATTAGTTCCCCCTCTGCAAACGCGCCATGGGGCGTGTTTGAGAAGAGGTGCAGAGGGGGCATGGCCTCCTCCCGATTCCGTTTAAAAAAATATATACTTTTAAGAAGGGGGGCTGTGTAGGCACCCCGGGACACTGCAGGATCAGGCCCTGGGGGGTGGCGGTCCCCAGGGCTATCAAGGGCTCCAGGAGGGGGACCGTGCGCCCCCCTCCCACCAGTTAAAAGCCCTGGGGGGTGGTGGTCCCTGGGGCTGAGGGGTCCAACACGGACCCCCCTATTTTAAATATTAGTGCCCCGGGAGGTGGCGGTCCCCGGGGTGTGTGGGGGGGCTTGAGCCCCCCCACACAGGTTTTTTAAATTAAAAAAAAGAAGCCCCGGTAGGTGGCAGTCCCCGGGGCTGCGGGGGGCCGTGAGCCCCCCGCATACTTTATAATGAAGCCCCAGTGGGTGGTGGTCCCCGGGGCTCGGGGGGCCTTAGAGGCCCCCATCATACATATGCAAGCCCTGGGTGGTGGCGTTTCCCGGGGCTGCAGGGGGGCCGTGTGCCCCCCGCTACTATACTTACTTTGCCCCGGGGGTGTCCATCCCCAGGGCAGTGTGGGTGGGATTGGGCCCCCCCACACTTTTTTTCTGAAGCCCCCGGGATTCGGTCCCCCGAGGAGAAAAATTGAAAAAAAAGCAGGCCGGGGTTTTTTTTTCACAGGGTATCCCGCGATTTAAAAAAAAGTAATTTTATTTGGGCCTTGGGGGTCCTTGTGGGACCCCCTGAGCAGGCCTAGGGGGTTTCTACCCTGCCCCCTTTGCGTCTTTTGCGCACTTGTTTTTTTGTTTTCTTGTGCCTCGGTTCTACCGAGGCACAAGATGCCTGCCAACACTTCCTGGTTTGGAGTGTTGACAGGCAATTCGTATAAAGCTTGTGCTCGGGAAGGTACGCGTTCTGTACGCGTACGGTACTTCGTCTCTAGATATATCTATGATTTTACTCTTGATTTTCTCAGGAACTACTGAACGAATTTACACCATTTAACAAAAAGCGTAATCTGCGAACCGAACTCTACCTTTTTGCCAAATTTGGTGTAATTCCGTTCAGCAGTTCGGGCTGTAGCCCGTCTTAAAGGTCCTATGAAAAAAAAATTGCATAAGGAAAACACATTTTGGGACCCCCTTTTTTCTCAGCCCCCGATTGACGAATCACCCCCAAACTTTCTGGGAAGGAGCGGAGCAGGCCATTTTCTTGGAGAATTTCGCAAAGATTCGTCGACCGGCGCCAAAGTTATTCCAAATAGAATGTTGCGGATTTCCTATGGAAACTAGGTACTAACTAAAACTACCTACTGGCGACCGCCAGTAGGTAATATATATATATATATATCCTGCAATATCCAAGTATTAACTGCCTCCACCAGAACGAGAGTTGCGTCGTCTCGGTAAGACTCCTTGGATTGAGTCCCTTACACTCCTTTACACAAACGACCACGCCATGTGAGATTCAGTATTTCTTTATTTCTGCCGCTGCCAAACGCGTTTCGACTATATATGAGCACCACATCCGATTCTTCACGCAAAAATCAGACACTGACACGGGGAGATTTCAGGAAATACATGATTTATTTCTCCATTAGGCTGCAACGCGTTTCGGTATTCACTGCCTTGATCACACTGATCACTTCCTGGTTAGCGTGCATATATTAGAATTTGGCAGAGTTGCCCGATCACATGATCGGAGCTTTTTCATGTGGCAGGAAAACAGACTATTTTATCAGTACAACAACCCAGTTTCAATCATTTCAATTTAAATTACAGTTATGACATTGTTATACTCAGTATTATTGGTGAGAATCTCATAATTCATTTTAAGCAGAGAATTATTTTAAAATCCACAAATTAATTTGTCAAACAGAGTATGCAATACATTTCTATGTACTACTGTATACAACATTGGAATTCAATAAAGTGCAAGTGCAGAAGTTAATTAATGAGGACTCATTAATTCTTTCACTGATTTCATAGTCCTTTACATGAATTATATAGTCCAATAACGGGCAAGTGCCCATAGACCACTGTTGAACCTCACATACAGGTTACTTTCTGTTATCTTCTATGCACCACAATCTATAGATCTAATCTCGCAGGACCAATTGCATTCTCATTTATAAGTAATGAATCGTCATGCAACATGATATTCATTGATAATGAAAAAAAATATCTTATCATTAAAAGCTCTCTAAAACCCAATGTGTACCTACTGCATACTCTGATAAAATTACAAAAACAAAATTATAAGTATGACAATTCCACTTAGTGAGTTTTCATCCCCAGAGGGATGTGGATATCGATCTTATGTTCATATGCATCAATTTCTCGATACTGTCTTGAGGATATTTCATTCAAAGTTTTCTCTAAAGATGTAATTTGCCATGATCTAAAATGAGAAATTTTTATATTTGTATAAACTTATATAATTTAAAAACATTCCTTTAACCCTTATAGGCATATAAAAAGATGTTTTACAATATCCCAATGCATGGCAGTGTCTATGATCTACAGGCCTGGTCTCGTTTACATCAGCCAAATAGTACAAAATACCGCATTAAAGTGCTAATGCAATACAGTACTTATATGTATGTATACCAATGTTTTTAGTGCTATTACAAGTGCAAATTCCTGTTCAACTGGCATACGAATATGGTGCAAAATCGCTTTTTATATATATATATATATATATCCAAATCTAACAATGCTGTTTCCTATTCAGGTGGGTAATATAAGCTAACTGGGTCCTCGTTGCTGCACTAAATGATAGAAACCACACTTGAAACACATTGGAGCCGCAGCACTGTTCCTACTCAGTGGACTTATATTACCCATCTGTGTAGGAAACATCATTGTTGGATATTTTTAGGGGTTTACTACACCGCCGAGTAGCTCAGCGCAAAAAGTGGCTTGGGATTCAGCGATCCTTGGAAGGTGGAATGTATGTATATATATATCACCCACAGCAATCTTCATAAGAATGGATACGGACCACAGTATTTGTGCCTTAATGTTTATTCATTGCATAGTTGCCATAACGCATTTCGGCTCGGGATGACCCTTGATCACATGACATGGGACATCGTATCATTGCGGATATTAAAGTGACGAGTGCTCATGTGGCATACCACATGTACAACAAAGTAAAGCAATGAACATAGAAGACATTTGATTTTGAACCATAATGGTTGTTTCTAAATATTGCATGTTTGACATATGGTTTAAAATTAGGCTAAAGTTCAGGTTTTAAAAACATATGTGGCTAAAATATTCTAAACATTTCAATTGATCAAATTTATCACAGTCAAATACACTTGATTTGAATATATTGCTCTAGGCTTTGTATATGAAACTTTATTGACATCTTTTAACAATTTAGCCTTTAGTGACCAGTGTTGCCTTGTGGAGATGTTGTAGCCTGTGTGACTATATTTAATACATTTTAGTAAATTATGATTTTTACATAAGGCGCATTGTGGTTATCCTCCCTTCATTGTCAATATTTCCATTGCAACCTGTCTTGAATGTACATAATGCTATACATGAAAACAAATGCTGAAGTGCAAAGTGCAAAATTAGTTTATATATATATATATATATATATATTTTCACTGAAAAAAACACAGGTTTCAGGGACGTTATAGTTAGTTGGACATTTCACTCACATAAAACCAGAGAAATTCAGCCGTTTTAGTTAGTTGAGCTAACTATAACACCCCCGCAATGCACTGCTAATAACTTCACATATTACATAAATCAAGACATAGTCAGTGACATCACTGATGACATCACTGATGACCTCTCAAATTACATCACTAATGACATCAGGTGTGTTTAGCTCACCCAGGAGTGCCCCCAGGGCACGTGCTCGTGTGTATTATTGATAAGATGTACAGATGGTGCCTACAAATGTGTGCACAGAGGAGCTATGAATCGCCCATATTGTGCACGTGAGGTGCTCTGCAGTATTTATGGACGGCACATATGGTGCCTAGAGGCTGCAGGTCATGTATGTATCCACTGTATGGCTGTGCCTATGTAACGTATAAAAAGTAGGGGAACTGTGGCCCGGAGTCCAGCTGAGTGTGAGAAAGGGTCAAATACATACCTGAGAAAATAAGATACAGCAAGTATTGAGTTATCTTTCAAGTGAATGCCTAGAACGAATTGGCGGACCTTAAATGAAATGAAAAAATAAATGCATGTTTAACCAATCAAATGGAAATTCGCTGTTTTATGATCTGAGCCTTCAGTGGGTGAATGCAACCCCTGCAAATGTCTGTGTGCGACCACAGTCACAGCAGTGAACACTTCTCTGCAATGGGGAAGAGTGACTTGTGTACTTATAGTGCTATGAGGTCGCACCCTGGGAGGAATGCGACTGCCTGTGTGCAGGCAGAGTCACAGCAGTGAATCCTGCCCTGCAGCTGGGAAGAGTGACTTGTGTACTTATAGTGCTATGAGGTCGCACCCTGGGAGGAATGCGACCCCTGCAGATGCCTGTGTGTGGCCAGAGTCACAGCAGTGAATCCTGCCCTGTACCGGAGAAGAGTGACCTGTGTACTTATAGTGCTACAAGGTCGCGCCCTGGGACATAAGCACTCTGAAAGCATAAAATACTCTTACACGCAGTATTAGGCTGTTCAAAATGAGTCAAAACATTTCATGTTTGAGATCACAGAAATGCTTTCAAATATATATTTTAGTACTATGTAATCAGTAACCCTGGCCGTAGTTTGCGTAGTAGCGCTATGTGTAGCTACGCAAAGTGCACTTCACACTACGCGAGCTACGCGTAGCTATGCGAACTGCGTAGTGCGGTAGGAAAAATGCTGTTCGCACTGATTGCACAGTGCCGGATGCTTGTCGACACTGTGCAGTCATTGCAAACGGCATCTTGCACAGTGCAAGCGGTCGTTTTCTGCGGCTCAAGTAGATTTGTACTCGAGCGGCAGCTTTCTCAACGCGGACTGGTAGTTTCTCATCGCGAGCGGCCGCGAGCATACGCAACCATTAGCAATGAGAAACCTGACCTCCCCGCGTTGTGAATCTCGCCGGGAGATATATTTTCCACACCCGCGATCGGCAACTTGATGTTGCTGATCGCGAACGAGGAAAAAGTCTCGCCGGGATGTTGATTTTGCTGGCTCGTGGTCGCCAACTTGATGTTGAAGACCGCGAGCAAGCAAAAAATGCCCGCTACGCTACGCAATTTTGCACTGTGCTGCATACAATTTGCGTAGCACATAGTAGGGCATGTAGTCCTACGCCCAGGATTAGTAATCAGACTGTACCTAGTGCAAACATTTGTGTAAATGTCCATTAAAAGCACACACTCCAGAGCTCCCTGGTAACACTTTTGGGTTTCTTCAAAAAAATTACACATTTTAGGTGACAAAGCCGCCTCAAGTGACTCCATCAATCAAAGCCTGAACGGGTGAGAAGGTTGCTTTCTGTTTAGCCCTCTGTACCTCCCTCGACTTCACAGTATACTTTCAGCAGAGGCCCCCAGTGTTGCATAAACCACCCACAGATTATTACTTTTAATTAAAAAAATTGGAAACTGGTTTGTAACATTTAAAAAAGAAAGGATACGTCGATCCCTTCAAATGCAGCCCTCTTCAACAGGTGCCTATAATATTGATAATCATCCAATTCATATAGCGCTTTACACCACACAATAGTAGTTTCTGTGTGCTGTGAATAACATGTTTCTATTACCAATGTAATAGGGGTCAATGTACCTACCTTGGAAGACTGAGTGTGGCTATCAGAATTTGAAGGAATGA
Source organism: Lissotriton vulgaris (assembly GCF_964263255.1). Lineage (NCBI taxonomy): Eukaryota > Metazoa > Chordata > Amphibia > Caudata > Salamandridae > Lissotriton > Lissotriton vulgaris. The sequence goes on from NC_141694.1 coordinate 710,251,814, forward strand.
CACAGTGAGTGTGCACCACGTACGCCTGCGGGCTGTGTACAGAAGATCGAATAACACATATAAAGCGCCGACAGGTGCCTGAAGGGTTTCTAAGCAGTGACTAGGTGGGTGCCACTGGGATCCCATGCAGAGTCACCGGTTCTCTGGCACAACTGAAGGGCGTGTTTATAGCGCCTGTGGGTTCTTGTATAGAGAGACGTCTTTAATGCGGTCACCAGGGCGTAGGAAGGGTGCGTTATATTTGACATTTGCAACATAAGTGTGATGCTCCCTGGGCTGGGGTGAGAGTGACACCCCTGCCCCCTGAGTCCATACCCCTAGAGTGAAGGTTCACACCCCATCACCCACACCCGGTTGAGATGCCACTTTACCTCACGCACCTCTTCCACTCTTCCCAACTCTTTCACGGCCCCACCCACCCCTTCATTGCTGCTCTCTCCTCACACCTGACTGCGCCCTCTACCTCAATTACAAAGAGGGGGGTCATTTTCTGTAAAGCACCTGGTTTTCCAGATGGCGCCATAGAAATATCCGAAATAAACGGGAAACGCTTTATTTATAAATAAACAGAACCTCTTTGGTGGGGTCTGAGTGACCCTGTCTGTGGACCCGTGAGGGGGCAGTGGGGACACATCAGAGGAGCCCTATCTAGCCCCACACACACAAAGTGCACGGGAATAGAACAGGAGGACGTGGGTCACTACCCAAGGGAATCAGAACACATCATAATAATATTAATTTGTTGCTTGCACATATCGCTTCCAGCCCATGAACCGCTGCGAAGCACTGTAAGTAGAGGTTGTTAATCTCCCTCTTTGAGTCTCCATAACATCAAAGATGAGCGGATTCTGCCATAAAACAGTCAATAAATAAATACATTGGGTCATCGATGTTCAGATATTAAAATTTAGAGATTACCCCCATCCCCACAACTGCTTCGTACAACCCCCAGACTTAGAGTTTTAAGTGGGGTTGGAGTTTTCACAATCCACCTTCAATTGCAGCAAATATTTGTGACAGCCACTTGTAACCGGCACCGTACTGACCGCATTCGTCCTCTTTCCAACAGTGAAGAGAGGTACAATTAAATTAGTTAATATCAACGGAAATAACAGACATGAAGTGCTATTCAAAGGGTCATTAAAATTATGTGGCAGGGGAGCACCATCTTATGTGGCAAGAAAAGGCCCTTTATGCGGCATAATGAGGCACGTTTTACTTGATTAGTTTGTAATTTTAACACGCGGTAATATTGTCTGGATTTTGCTTTTTAGTACCATTTTCGCAACCAAGTGAGAAATAAGAAACTAAAAGATGCCATATAACGTTTGTGAAAAGTCTTCAACTGCGAGCGAACCCGTTGTCACCTTTTTATACCCTTGGAGCCGATGGAGCCAGAAGATTTGTATTGTTGTTGTGTTGTTGTTGTGTTGTGCCCTCACTGCGAAGCACACACACCTACACTGGACCCCTCTCTTCAGTTCTTTGAATTGTCCAGTAATGACCACACACCACAAGACCACTTATCGTGCCCGAAACTAGGACTCCCCCCACAGGTTCCAAATCCCCCTCCCCAAATCTCCTAACACACGCAGCTTTCCCCACAGGCATGTGTAGTGTAGTTCCTAGTTTCCCACTAGGCCCTGCGCATTGGAATAACATAAACAGTAGTATCGACGTGGAACTGCGGATATTCCAGGCCTCCACTGACTATGCTAAACTTAATTGGGTTGTGTTACCAACTAGCTCAGAGGTCACTGGAAACTTTCTTCTCTGCATAGGAAGTGATCAGCTTCCTTGGCACAGACAAGAAGGGATTCAGCTTTCCAACAACCGTGCAACATGACAACTTTGCTCCTCAGATCAAGAGTCAATCTCTAGGGTCGTGTGAAACAATAGACATGTATTTCACTCAGTCAGTCTAGTGCAGTTTACTTTCACGAGATGTAGAGAATAGAGAGACGGGCGTTTGTCAATAAAGGGTTAACATTTATTGAACAGTCTTTCTTCCCGTACAAGAGAAATGTATTGCCACAATTGCAATAATTGTTATTATAAAAAGTACGTACAGTAAGATAAGTATTGCGAAATAGAACTGTAAAAGCATTGATATGGTTTCTTAGCCATACAATGGTTTAAAAGTAATAAAACATATATACAGTCATATATACATTAGGCTAACATACTCAACTGGTGCTTCTAACTAAGCCTACCCCAGTGTGCCTGACCTTAGCCTAACACGTGAAAGGGGAGTAAGTAAGTAGCTTTAAGTTAAGTTGGTTTTGCCAAGGTTTGTTTCAAGAATTCTCGTCTAAGGGTTTAGTCAACACCATACCTCTGAATAGAATGATGGAGGATTGGTATCTCCTTCAGGGGTCTCTCTCGATATCCCAGTCACCTGCGAGGGTAAACCGGAAACGCCGTGGCTGGATTTCTCTGCACGAGAAAGGCAGCGGCTTCTCTTCAGCGCGTCGAGGAAGGAGGGGGGACAGCGTCCGCGGGCAGCTGGAATCTGCTGGATGTCTTCGCAGAGGACGGCTGTTCAGCTCCTTAAGCGTACTGCACCATAGGTCGCGCTTTAGCGGCGATAATGGTATCAGCAGCTTCACCACCACAGGATAGCAGGCTGCAGCGACAGAGTGCTAGATTTACCAACACGGGGTCGTGCAGGCAGCTGGCATCATTAGCTCGTACAACAGGCATTGCTTAAGGCAACGTTGGTAATATTTATACCTGACAGGTGCCGGGTTTGACGCAAGTTTGCTGGACATAAGACGTCAATTAAAGATGTCACTAGGAAGTGATAGTTATCAGTTGCTCATTAGAGTTCTATTACTAATCAAAACATAGCAAGCGGGGATTTCCAGGTTTGCTGAGTTTTTATCTTGTTGAAGAACTCGGAGTGTTATCTAGGAATATCAGATAGTGACTGCTGCTATGTCATTGCACTAATTGGTCGCAAAGGAAGTGGCAGAGGGAACTATGCTGGAATGTGGCTCTGTTCGTGTGAGGCCAGAGATGACTTTTTCAGAAAATCGCACTTGAACGTTTATGCCAATATAGGGAATACATGGATTTATAGCCGAATAGGGGCATAAGGTCACAGTATCGATCAGGAACCTAGATAAACACGCAACACCCACTCCACGGGTTAATGTCCATCAAAATTACTAAAACTAAGCAATTAGATGCATGTGTAACATTGCCCACCCCAAAATACATAAATGCATTCGAAATAGGCGTACTTGTAATACATGAATTTAGGTACTGTACGTTTTTTAAAGCATAGTAATCATTCAAAAAATTATTGCATATGTAATCAATGAACGATTATGCATAAAGAATTACACATGAAGTATCTCTGACAGAAGAAAAGCGAGATAAATCATCACATAAAAATGCATTGTAATAACATGTGTGCTAGAGGCTGGTGTAATATTGTTATGTCTCTAGATGTGTTTAGAAATAGAAGTGTGAAGCTTCTGTTCTCTAAGAATAGTTTTTACGTTAAGCAAAGAATTGTTCGTGCCAAAAAAGGTCAATATTAGAAAAATTGTCCAATTCAAAGAAAATAGATTTCCAAAGCTCTTGGCAGTTTTTTGTTGATCAAAACTGAAGGCCGAATTCAGAGTTCATGGGAACGCTGTGTGTCGGAAAGCTTCTCAAAAAGTTATTGTTTCTCTATGGGTGAGAACATCGTATCAGACAGGCTCTCAAAGAATTGGTCTACAAATTCAGGTGATAGTTCAACCAAATTAGATAGCGCTGTAACTTGGCAGGTGTGAGAATGATTGCTGTCATCGAAGGCAGGACCAGCAATGCTCACAGAACGTTGTACCTGGATGATGTTGCTTTTGTCACTCGCTCCACTGTTACCACTTGGCTGTAGTACAGGAGTCTCCACGAATGCCGTCATCAGGATTGGTAGCCGCTGGGGACAACACAATGCGTAAGCCGTTATTGGACTGAGCAAAGTATCGACGTCCATTGGTACTGCTGATGGAAGTGAAAGACAGATGTCCAACACGCATTCATCGCCGCAAAGCATACACCGTAGCACAGATAAAATGCAATTTTGCCATATCGGTCTGAATGAAAGGAACCAGGTCATGTTTAGATCTCTCAGCCTGGCCAATCCAAGGACGTTAGTTATCCTGTCCCGGTAGCGCATTGCTAGGATTGTCTCTTCCATTCCCATGGGAGCTATGTCTGAGGCGAGGCTTGCCATAACGTAGCAGGAGGGTCAAAAATAGAATCCCTGCGATGAGTCCCAAAAATAATGGTATGCCGCCAAAAATGGAGTGCACAAATTTAGGAAAGATTCCCAAAATTGCCTGGAAGGGTGTTAGCAGTCCCGTAAAGACTGTCTTAAATATGCCTGGGATGCTTGTTGCACTAGACATGTTAAGGAGTTGGCTGAACATTTCTACGAAATGCACGGGGCAATTTGTTGATAAAAGGTCATGAACTTCAGTAGCTGTCCTTGCAACTAGAAGATCATACGTCTCTTTAGATGACGTTATAGGCACTGTTGTCTGTAAAAGTACAGATTTCATTTTGCTTAATGTATCAATTCGTATAGAATAGAGATTCAGACGAGGCCAGATGGGAGTCACTATGTCTGGAGGCCCACTCGGAAACAATGCTTGCATACAACATTTGACCATGGACGTTACTTCTATTAGATAACTTTTCCCTGGCGTGAGGCCACAACATCTGTGATCCGTTCTAAGAATGTAACTCCCGTTCGAAAGTTGCATAAAGAAGGGCTCTATCTGAGTTGCAGGTGTGACTAGCTGGTGGCATGAAAGGTTGTTTGAATTTCCATCACATGCTCCGTGTAAATTAATACCCTGACACAAAAGTATACCGCTTAGTGAATGTTTACAATTTTCACCACTAGGAAATACATTTTTGTCACTGTCACTATAGCAAGAATGAGTGTATTGTAATTTCCATTCGGATTTTACATATCCTTTACCCAATTGTTCATACTGGCCAGCAGGTATGTACTCAAGGCACTTTTTAAATCGGAAAGTTGTTATCGGAATTGTGATAATTCCGTGTATTATCCATTCAATGACAGGACTCTCTGACATTGTCAATGGTAATCTCTCGAGTTTTTCGATGCTCAGGATTGTATAGTCTGCTCCTTTCTGTGCCAAACTGATCTGTTTATCAGTAAGGTTAAAACTGGAAAATAATGACGTTGTGTTGATTAAACGCCAAGGCACATAGCCTGAACGAAGATTTTGCAGCGTCCAGCCTAATTCTATAATAGAGCGTAATTGAGATTGGCCATGTTGTAACATTAGCAAATCTCTGTCTATCACATCAAAGGCAGAGGATACAATATTGTCCAACGAATATATTCTGGAAGACAGAGTCATTAACCCATTGTCTACCACAGAAAGTGATTTCTCCAAATTAATACGATCAATTTCTCGTATTTTTTCAGCAGTTTCAATTTGCTTTACTTTCCAAGCCTCGTTGTAAGCAGCATAGATACTGGTCGCTATGAAACGCTTTTGACGCTGTTTGCGTGGTCCAAGAATGAAATCGCGCAAATCAGCACCATCTTTTAGTAAAGACAAGTGTTGCTTAATTTCAGCCAGTGTGGACGAGGTTAGCCATTCAAGGCAGAGTTTCCCTACACTGTATGTTGTTATAATCCCTGGATGTTGTCTCTGGGAATATCTAGGGTCTAATCTGGTCATTTTTAACCCCTGTGTTTTATTCAGGAATCTATCTTGACAGCTATTTGTGTCTGTAGGCCAGATTAACCACTTTTTCCAATCAGGATTTGTTCTGTTGAAATGTAAAATGTGTGACACGTCTAACTCAATATCAGCTGTTGCATTTTCAGGTATTGGCTTTGGAATAGACGGTGTTTTAAGGTCTTTGATCTTAGCTAGGCCAAGACAAGATGTTTGGTGTATTGTGTCATTTAAAAATAACATTTGTTCTGGTATCATGCAGGTTCTAAATAGTGCTTCTATGCCTTGCACCTGCCAATCTTTTGTACCCCAAATTGTTTTTGTTTCAATATTATTTTTCCAATAATCAAAACCAAATGTCATCATTTTGTCATAAAATGCTTCTGAATATATCAATTTAGAATTTGTCAGCATTGTTTTCATTGCTGTTTTATCCAACAGTTTGTAATAAAACGTTTCTGCATCACTGGTGTTAAACCCTGAGAAGTATTTGAATTTCTCAAAAAATGCTTTAGAACTGCTTTTAGGTGGTGTAGCACAATGTTCCCATTGATTATACATAAAAACATTTCTAGGCTGTGCAGATTTATGCAAGTAATGATCCCCATAGTGGGTGTAACAGAATAACTGCTCATAACTAGATGAACCTTGTAAATAATCATGATCTGTGAATCTAGCTGACATTACTAAATCAGACATCATGTCATTAATACTGTTAAAGTCCCAATCATCAGAGAATGTACTTGGTGTCACAAAGTCACTTAAGGAAACCTTTAGTTGATGAGGATACTTCAGGATTTCGACCGGACCATATATCTCATAGTCTGTTTTCTCCCATACTACCCCACCAGGTATTGGAATTGCTGTGACATTTACTGTTGACAGTTCTCTTTTCTTCACGTGGGATGATCTGTGTGGTTTCAGGACTAGGTTGATGTTCTGACTTGCTGTGTCCATTCAATTGTAATGAACTTCCCTAAAATTAAAACTAAAATTAGGCATAGTAGGAGTATGAATACCCCTGAGATAATCCAATGCTCAATCAACGGTGAATCCAGATATAGTTCTTTGATTTGTTGAAGGAGTCCTGTTGTATTTTCTTTAGAAATCTTTTTTGTTTCTGGCATCACTTCGGGGTCATTTAAATCTTCAGAGAAGTTGTCGAAGTTGATGAAATAACCAGAGGCAGTTCTGTCAATTGATGGGATTGTTCTTTCAATCTGTCTCTCGGTAGCACTTTCTGATGCCACATCATTGTAGACTGGTGTTGTTTCTTGATGAACTGTTTCAATCTGTGTTTCAAGAGGCACGAGTTCCATGGCATTATTGCATAGTCCTTCATCGTGCACTGCAGGCTGATCGAATGTGATTAGTCTTTCAGTTTGAACCTCTTGGATTGTTGCAAGTTTGGGTATTCTGTTGTTTCTTGGGAGTCCACTGGGCCTACTGTTGATTATAGGCCACATGCTTGTGGTTTTACCAGATCGATGGACACAACTCTGTTCTCCTTTTTACCAGCAAGGGGCGGTAGCACAACTGATCTTGTTCCGGTGACTGCTAAGACAGGTACTGCTTTTCTGTAAGAAGGCCCAAATTCCTTCTTAACCGCGATCTTTTCTCTGACTAGATCCCCAATCTTTGGAATCCAGACAGGCCTTGCTGGGGCTGTTGCGGGTGGTGCCTCGTCAGTGGTACTTGGCTGTTGCTTTAACTTTATGTTGCATAATGATTTTCTTGTTTCATTCAGTTCCTGTAAAACAGCCAAACGATCTTTTACATCAAAGTGCGTTGTTTCTTCTTGTACCACTGACATCTGACTATCGAGGTCCTGAACTCGCATTCTAATTCCGAACAATAGTTCGTATGGGCTGAAACCTTTTAGAGAATTTCTTGGCATGTTGTTAAGACTAGTCTGGACACTTATTAAATGTTTGACCCACCCAGCGCCTGAACCTAATACCTTTGCTGTTATAGATTGCTTTATGTCACTGTTTTTTCTTTCTACCACACTGTTCCCTTCCGGGTGCGACGGACAAGAATACCGCAACCCAATTCCCATGCTGGCCATGGCCTCCTTATAAGCTCGAGAGCTGAAAGCAGGACCCTGGTCAGAATGGAACGTGGTAATTGCGTATGTGCCGATAAAGACTCGCAAATCTTTTATAACCGTTCTAGCGTCAGCCGAGCGCTGGGGCCACATCCATATGAACCTTGTACAGGAATCCACTGCTACCATGATATATCTATAGTTACCGTCCCTTTGTAGGGGACCACAGTGGTCCAGGTAAACGCATGCAAATGGTTTATCCGAGATGAGAAGGGGTGTCTGCGCTGGTCGTTTTACTGTTGATACTTTTATCCTTTGGCATATGTCGCATGCTAATACATACTTTTTAGTTTGTATTCTCAAGCGAGGCCACCAATATCTCTGTTTTAATAGTGATATTGTTGCGGAAACGCCAGCATGTGCAGAAGCAATCCCTTCGTGTGCCGCTTTGATTAGTCCTAGTCTGTGTTCCCTGTTTGGAATTACTCTATCCCCCACTCCAGGGATTCGAGCAAAAGGAACATTATTTGTATCCGTTAAGTACAAGTACTTTTCAGGAAAGCCTTTTGGGAGTGTTTTCTTATCATTATTTACTGACGCACTGACAGCTTGTAGAATATCGCTGTCTATTTTTGTTTGTGACCGAGTTATCGCAGCTACGGAAGCCGTTTGCACAGCTGCCTTCGCGGCTTCATCAGCCAATGAATTCCCTGCAACGTGAACGCCATCACGTTGATGACTCAGTGTATGTATCACGTGAGTCTTTTGTAGTTCTTTCTGTAAAAGAACTACCTGTTCCCAAAGCATTTTATGCTTTATTGTGCCACCTTTTGCATCTTTGAAACCATTTTCCACCCAATTCTGCAAGTATTCATTATAAGATTGTACGCAATAAAAAGAATCGCACACTATTAGTGTGGGGAATTCGCGATCGGTATTTTCTAGCGCCATCTTAAATGCTACTAATTCAGCTCGTTGAGCCGAGCAATCTCCTAGAGATTGAGTTTTAGTGACCAGTGGTCTGAATTTTCCTTTGTGCCAGCGACCTTTTACAATCGCGCACGCAGCACTGTAAGCTTGCTTACCCCCAACTGCGGGTTGTGCTGATCCGTCAGTATATATAATACTTCCGTATTCTTCGAGAGGCAGGATTTCAATTGGCAGAGGACATTCATATTCATATTGTAAAAATTCCTGTGTTTTTAAGTTAGGATCAAATTCGTAAACTATGTCTGTTGCAGCAAGAGAATTAACCCACTGAATCCATCTCGGATGCAAAGCTTTAGCATTAGGAATGCTTGCTTTAGTTACCGCTTCTAAAGCCGGTATGGGTGTTACGATTATTATTCGTTTACCTTGTGCTAGGGGCCTTTCTTTCGCTACAGCAGTCTGAACCGCAGTTAGAATTTTCTCCGTTGAACTGAATTTTATTTCAGCCTTTGTGTACAAATGTGATTTGTAAGCTATTGGTACCTTTTCTCCCTCATTAGAGGTTAGGTATGTGAATCCGCATCTTCCTGGGATGACTCGGATTACAAGATCACGTGTGTTGTCACGTGTATCTAATTTAGTTTTTGCTAACATGTCTGTTTGCAGTGATCTCAAAATTTCTGTGTGTTTTTGAGTCCAATTGATTTGTTTAAAATCAGGTTTAATTAGTTCGTAGAGAGGTTTAACCCTCTCTGCGTAATTTAGTATGTAAGTTCTTCCGAAATTCAGAAAACCTAGAATGGATTGTAAATTCTTCAGCGTTTTTGGAGCTTGGAGTACAGCGCACTTCTCTAAGAAGTTGTCCGCTAGGCTTTTCCCTTCACTTGATAATTCGTACCCTAAAAATAGTACTGTCAGATGGGCAATTCGAGACTTTTTAAAGTTGAATTTGTAACCCTCTGCTGCGAACCCAAGTATAATGGTGTTCACTCTTTTCAAGTGAGTATCCAAGTCGTCGTCTGTGAGATAAATATCATCTACGTAAGACAATGCTTCATCATCATAGATTTGTAGTAACTCTGTTACCCTTGCTGAGAATAGTCCTGGGCTGTTCTTGAACCCCTGTGGGAGTCGACAGAATTTTTTCTGCGACCCAAATGCGGAGAAAGCGGTCAAATATCTGCTTTCTGGTGCAATGTTTTGACAAAAGAAGCCATTAGAAATGTCTAATGTCGTTTTATATTTTTTCCTAACTATGTTATTCATTAGGGCTGCACTATGCGAGTTTTGTACTGCAAAAGTTTTGCAACATGTATTAAGATGTCTGTAGTCCAAAACTAGACGATATGAATTGTCTGGCTTGGAGACAGGAAACAAAGGATTGTTCATTTGAGAGGTGCATGTTTCAATCACCCCCTGGTATTCAAGTTGATCTAAGATCTCCCTGACTTGTTTTTTAGCTTCTTGCTTTATGGGATACTGCCGTTGGGCAGTTGGTTCACTTTTTAATTGGATTTTGTGAGGCGGTGAATCCTCATCCCATCCTACATGATTTTTATATAATGCAGGTGCCTGGGCCACTGCCCATTTCCTTGCATATGTATATTTTTTGTGAATCGGTATGTGATTCGAGAAGGCAGGCATAATCACTTCTTCGCCACGAGGGCACTCCCTGACAAACTCTGGGGGCCAATCTTTTTCAGCTAACAGAATATCATAGCCTTTTGAGAGCTTATCCCAAAATAGACCCTTAATTTTCCTAGTCTTATCACCCTCTATACGCAATGTTATTTCGTATATTTTATGGGGCTCGCTAAGTCTGGCGTCGGCAGTTTCAACCTGAATGAATTCATTCGTGTCCACTGTCTCCAGATGACTCATCAAGATCTTGCGCGCTATACTGATTTCTGCTGCACTGTCCAACATTGTCAATGCCCACTCCCCGTTTTTCAACTGTGTCCTCAGTATTCTTGGCATGGTTGATTACTCTAATACTGGCTACCTTCTTTTTCTGAAATTGAGATTTCTTATTTTGAGCAGGTTCCTTGTCTTTGGACTTGGTGTGCTCTCCTGGGTCTGACCGTCCTCTTCTTTCCGAATTCTGTGGAAAAGATCGAGAGGGACGTGTATCAATACTTTGATATCTATCAGGTTTTTTTATATTATCCCTATTTCTAAGGTTATATCTTTTCTCAGAGGGCTCCCTCTGGGGAGACTGGCGTTCTCGAGTCGGAGTTCTTTCCCTCCGTCGAGGAGACCTTCCTCTGGACTGGAAAACTTTTTCCTTGGGAGTGGATTGTTTATTTCCATCCCAGCTCTTTTTAGGAGTATTTGAATTATTTTTAATAAATAATTTTTCAGGATTTTCAAGCAGTTGGGGCTTAACTGGTTTTCCACCCAAGCTGTCTCTACCTAATTCTTCATAGCATTTTTCTATGATTTTTGCAAGCTCAACAGGATCTTTTATATCTGTTTCCTTCAACTTCTGGCGAATCGCCACAGATGCTGCTTCTCCTCTAATGTTGGCTAATAATATAGCCGAGACCTGCTTGAAGTCTTTCAGTAGTTTCATACCTAGATTTAAAGCGGGCTCTGGACCGAATTCATTTTGAATCTGTTTTAGCACTTCTGGTATTACCGCCATAGACGGAACACCGTGTCTTTTTGTGTAAATGGAAGCAAAGACTGTACCCCAAGTGTCACAGTCCTCCACGTGTGGTGCGATTCCCATAGGAAGGCAGATGGTCAAGATTCTGTGTTTCTCAATAGGGGTAGTATCAGGAAATACTGCCTCTATTTGAGTGATTTTCTGGGCTAACCAGAAAGGAATTTGTTCCTGTTTTACGGGTGTTTTACCAAGACATGACTGTATGTTCTGTGGTGTAATTTTATTTGTGTTCCCCTGATGAGGGGTCAGCTGTGGTGTATTAACAGCTGGCTGGACCGTTGCAGTCCGCTTTACATATTGGACTAATTGCCTATGTATTTTTATTAATGTGTTTAGCTGTACTAACAGCTCTTCTCTAGACATTTTTACAATGTCAGGATGTGGTGTGTAGCTGGCTAGAACCGGCCACGTGGCTCCTGGTCTACCTAGTGGACCGAGCCTGGTTATGTGATCAGTATGTTTTAGGGCGCCATTAAACCAGAGCAGGTGCTCTTGAAATTTAAGCGGAATTTCAATCTCCTCGAAAGGAGCGTACTCTTCCGGAGGTTCCTCTATTTTGTAATAGTGAAACTCTTTTGTTATAGCGTTTACCGCTGGAAAGTTTATCCATGAATAGAATACCTCTGTCTGCTGATACTCGTGAGCCTCTATCACGAAAATTACTGTACCACCTTGAGGTGTCAGTCCGTTTACTATAAGTTTTGAAGTTATAGATTTCCTTAAATGTGCCAGGATGATTATTGCATCCGGGTCTGTGTATTCGGGACCTTGCTGAGTTGCATCTGCTGCGGCCCCAGAGGTTCCGTTTTCTGGCATTGTAAAAATGCGAGGTTTGCAGAGTAGGTCTCCAAGGAGACAAAGATTAGATGCACAATATTTTGGAACACTGTATCCTTCAACGTTGAATAAACCAGAGCTTTACATAGGAATCTCTTCCTACTAAGGTCGGGCGGATTTTAACCTTTCACCCACTCCAGACGTCTATTGGAGTATTTACGGGAGAAAGGGGTGTGTGAAATATGCACGACTGAGTTACTCTACAAGTCTTGCGTTAGTTTATCGCCTTACCAAACGTTGGGCGCCATGTAGTGTAGTTCCTAGTTTCCCACTAGGCCCTGCGCATTGGAATAACATAAACAGTAGTATCGACGTGGAACTGCGGATATTCCAGGCCTCCACTGACTATGCTAAACTTAATTGGGTTGTGTTACCAACTAGCTCAGAGGTCACTGGAAACTTTCTTCTCTGCATAGGAAGTGATCAGCTTCCTTGGCACAGACAAGAAGGGATTCAGCTTTCCAACAACCGTGCAACATGACAACTTTGCTCCTCAGATCAAGAGTCAATCTCTAGGGTCGTGTGAAACAATAGACATGTATTTCACTCAGTCAGTCTAGTGCAGTTTACTTTCACGAGATGTAGAGAATAGAGAGACGGGCGTTTGTCAATAAAGGGTTAACATTTATTGAACAGTCTTTCTTCTCGTACAAGAGAAATGTATTGCCACAATTGCAATAATTGTTATTATAAAAAGTACGTACAGTAAGATAAGTATTGCGAAATAGAACTGTAAAAGCATTGATATGGTTTCTTAGCCATACAATGGTTTAAAAGTAATAAAACATATATACAGTCATATATACATTAGGCTAACATACTCAACTGGTGCTTCTAACTAAGCCTACCCCAGTGTGCCTGACCTTAGCCTAACACGTGAAAGGGGAGTAAGTAAGTAGCTTAAAGTTAAGTTGGTTTTGCCAAGGTTTGTTTCAAGAATTCTCGTCTAAGGGTTTAGTCAACACCATACCTCTGAATAGAATGATGGAGGATTGGTATCTCCTTCAGGGGTCTCTCTCGATATCCCAGTCACCTGCGAGGGTAAACCGGAAACGCCGTGGCTGGATTTCTCTGCACGAGAAAGGCAGCGGCTTCTCTTCAGCGCGTCGAGGAAGGAGGGGGGACAGCGTCCGCGGGCAGCTGGAATCTGCTGGATGTCTTCGCAGAGGACGGCTGTTCAGCTCCTTAAGCGTACTGCACCATAGGTCGCGCTTTAGCGGCGATAATGGTATCAGCAGCTTCACCACCACAGGATAGCAGGCTGCAGCGACAGAGTGCTAGATTTACCAACACGGGGTCGTGCAGGCAGCTGGCATCAGTAGCTCCTACAACAGGCATTGCTTAAGGCAACGTTGGTAATATTTATACCTGACAGGTGCCGGGTTTGACGCAAGTTTGCTGGACATAAGACGTCAATTAAAGATGTCACTAGGAAGTGATAGTTATCAGTTGCTCATTAGAGTTCTATTACTAATCAAAACATAGCAAGCGGGGATTTCCAGGTTTGCTGAGTTTTTATCTTGTTGAAGAACTCGGAGTGTTATCTAGGAATATCAGATAGTGACTGCTGCTCTGTCATTGCACTAATTGGTCGCAAAGGAAGTGGCAGAGGGAACTATGCTGGAATGTGGCTCTGTTCGTGTGAGGCCAGAGATGACTTTTTCAGAAAATCGCACTTGAACGGTTATGCCAATATAGGGAATAAATGGATTTATAGCCGAATAGGGGCATAAGGTCACAGTATCGATCAGGAACCTAGATAAACACGCAACACATGAACTACCCCCAGTCTCCGACCCCTCACCCCCATATCTGTTCGTGTTTTAAATGCCTGAACTCTCCCGAGCTGCCCTAACTCCTGCGGTCTCCATTGGGGTCACCCTGCTCCCCCAAGGACATCAAAGTCCCCCTTGGGACACAACGCATTAAAGTCCCCCCACCCCCACCCCCAAGACCCACCCCCTCCCTCAGCATTTGCCGAAGTGTTCCTGGGGCTCTGCACTTGTCCGAGAGTTTATATTGAAAAGGTTGTGGGGTGGGGGTTGTTCAACCCGTTATTTTTGAATGGCCGTTGTTTCTTATCCTCTGAAAATGCAAAAACAGTGGGGGGGTCAAACGTATTTTAAATTGAATAAAGCCCCGGGAGGTGGCGGTCCCCGGGGCTGCGGGGGGCTGCATACCCCCGCATGTAATCAGCATGGACCCGGGGAGGCCCCAGCACAATTATTACACATTGCCCTGTGTAATAATGGTGTGGGGGACCTGGCCCACCCTGGGGCTTTAAGAAAACGAAGTGATGGAGACCGCACTTCATTTTTTTAAAATATTCGCTGCAGAATTAGCGAACCCTGCGAAAATTCTTCGGTTTAAACAATAAGCTTTTTAAGGCCCTGGGGATTCCTGTGGGACCCCCTGAGCCGGCCTAGGTGGTCTGGGTGTTTCTGCCCGGCCCCCTTTTCTTTTTTTAACCTTTTTTCTTTTACTGAGTCACAAGATGGCTGCCAACACTTCCTGGTTTGGAGTGTAGACAGCCAATCAAAATAAAGCCCATGCTCGAGAGGGTTCGTGGATCCACTGTGATCACCAGATATCGATATTTTAATTTTTACATTTCTCAGGAATTAATGAATGGATTTACACCATGTAAAGCGAAGAGTGCACTCTGGACCAAGAGCTACCTCTCTGTCAGATTCGGTGTAATTCCGTTCAGCAGTTCGGGCTGTAGCAGCAACAAAAGTTCCTATGGAAATTAACATGGAGAAAACATGTTTTGGGCCCCCCCTATTACCTCGGCCCCTGCTTGATGATTCACCCAGAATCTTTCAAGACAGGAGCTGACAGGAGCCCCCCATTAATTTTGAACATTTCGCGATGATTCGTCAAACGGCGCCAAAGATATTGGCACATCAAAAATAAATTCCCTATGGAAACTAGGTCTTAACTATAAAATCCTACTGGCGATTGCCGGTAGGTAATATATATTCACTGAAAAAACCAAAGACCACAGGATGTTATAGTTAGGAAATAGATTAAAATAAAACTTCGAAATTCACTGAAAAATCCAAAGGTTACAAGAACGTTATAATTAGATTAAGATTTCACTCATACAAAACCAGTGAAATTGAGCAGTTATAGTTACCTGAGCTAACTATAACTTACGCCCCCACATGCACTGCTTATGACCTGATTTATTACATCACTCATGACATGGTCAGTGACATCACTGAGGACATCTTAAATGACATCACTGAATAACTGCTGAATTTCTCTGGTTTTGTATAAGTAAAATGTCAGTCTAACTATAACTTCCCTGCCTGTAACCTTTGTTTTTTTCAGTGATTTCTAATTTTTTTTATTTCTATTTTCTAACTAGAATGTCTTTGTAACTTTGCTTTTTCCTTTGAATTGATTATTCGAACAAACCGCATCTGAAATGCATTTTCTATCTTTGCTGCAACACCGGAAGTCACAATGACGTCGGTGGTCGCGAATACCACGTGTTTTTGGCAAAGTGTAAGACACATATATAGACATGTTTTATTGTAAGTTTGAGACCAGGTATTTAGTAAGATTCCGTTTTAACTTTTTCCTTTGCATAGATTTTTCAAAACAAACTGAATCTGAAATACATCTGTTTGGGTTCGGCGAGGTATCCTACAGTCACTTACAGTGAAAAGAAAAACAAACAAACAAAAATAGTGTCAAAAATATTTGGGTGTCATGAACCAAGTAAGGAAAACTTCGACAAATGTTTTGTCAAATGTGATGACTATTGCCACTACTTGCAGGACAATAATAATGCGGCACTTACCAAATGTGGTCTCAAAAGTTACTGCATCTGTCCGGGGCTATTTTAGCCTGATGTACAGACGAAACCCCCACCTAAAGAAAAGAATGGGGTGGTGAGTCAAAAGTAAAGAAAATAGTAGAAGGCAGAAAACAAAGAAGAGTACAACGTACATAGACATATCCCCATATGTGGGCAGATCGTGGGGAACAGAAGAGTAAATCATTATGTATAGTCAAAAAGAGCTTAACTAGGTAGTAATCTCATGTGCTTGCCTGGAAATGCATCAGCATCAACTGAAGTGTGGCAAAAAGATATTGAGCCTTCAAGGTAACTACAACCTCCGTCATCGGTCTCAAAAAACAATACCCCACTCCGCCCCAGCCATTATTTGATGAGAACAGCAGGCGTTCCGATTTTGATATACTGCCTGCATGTAACTCTAGTGGTAACAGAAACCCTGCACCACTTTTAACTCGGGACGCATAAATAGAATAAGAGAGAGTGAATGGCAAGTTGTCAAAACATCGGCTCTAGAGTTACTTACAAAGGAATGTATAGGCCTCTGGTAGCGTCACTCTGCTAAATATTAAACACAATCAGGTATCACCATAAAACAAACTATACTCCCAGGAGGTCCCAGCTGTACAAGAAGCAGAATCATCAATGAAGAAACAAAGCAGTTGTGAAACTTCTTTTTGAAACGGAAAATTGCCCAGCTACAAAGTTTGTAATTTAAGTGTCTATTTACTACCATCCACTCTTCATCATTGTAGCATGACTATGACATATTTCCCACACATGTGTAATAACAACATACACCTAAGTTCTAATCTGCAGTTTGGACAGGTCATGTCTTGATGAGCGTTTTTGGGTAAATTTTCAAAGGCCACTGCTTTACAGTCTGGTGAAGTAAAACAGAGGACTCGTTCCGAATTGGTTTCAGTGCTACAAGTAAATTCACAATGTTCACAATTGTTGATCGATTAACTTAAACCTAATAATTCATTGATATTCACATCCTCCTCCTCTAAATGTCTAGCATTACTATTAAAATTCTCCAGCATCCTGCTGAATAGTTTGAGAAAACACCACTAACCCAGTACCATACTCTAAATTGATGTAAACTTTGGATAAGAATTGACCCATAAACATTTTTAACGTTGAAGTGGTTTGGAATAGGCACCAGTATTGACTTGTAATGCATAGCTCTAGCTGGCATTTTATTATCCTCTAATTTATTGTAACAGTACTTACATAAAGCTTACTGTGTGGGCAAGACAAAGCATTCCTCTACAAATAAAAACCAGGCCTAGGCCGAGTCCGCATAGTTTACGTGGACCTCCGGTAGGTGAAAGAAAACTCAGCGGATTTCCGCAAATTGCACAGTGCAGTGCGAACAGTCATTCACACTGATCTTCCTGCCACTCGAGTAGAAATTCTACCTGAGTGGCAACTTGCAATCGCTGCACTACCTGGAGTGGAGTTTTCTGCACTGCATGAACTCAGCGGAGCGCAGAAAACTTCACAAACTACACAAACTGGGCGGAGTTCCCCCCCCAGGCCTAATAAATACACAGCAAAGTTTTGCCAGTTATCATCATTTTCTTTTTCACTTTTTAAATACAAGTCAACAGTCTGTGTTTCAATCTTGTAGTGAGTGTGCCAACAACATATACAAACATACTCTGGTTTTGCAGAGCACACAGTGTTACATTTTATATTTTCTTCTTTAAAGCAATCAACTATAATACCTGTGTCCTTTTCTGCAACTCCACTTGTTATCAACTCTTCATTTTCCGTAAAGTCCTATTCTGCACAAAAGAAATAAAACTCCACATCATCAGAAACCTTTTCTACCTCTGCCAAAATACCATACAGAAGTTCTCTATTCATTGCTCCCAAACATAAAGCAGAAATGTTCACATAGTACAACCTCCTAACTAAACTTCACATTATTGAGAGGTGTACGGCTTGCCTCCTGAGTGATGAAAGGTGTTTTGCCACACTATCTTTGATAAACAAGGTACTGAGTATCCCGCCAAATTTGTATGCTATCTAACCTTGCAAGGATTCAATGCGTACAAAGTATTTATTTGGTGTTTTAAACTTCACCTTGGACAGATATGTACAAATGTTCTTAGTATATCAATGGATTGCTGTGAAATACTACAAACACTACACAATACCATTTGTATACAGGGCTTGACTATGCCTTCCATGTACCTCTTCTACAATAACTTGTTTTTTGTTCTTCATTTCTAGACACCATCACCTCTTTCGCTAAAGGAGTGGCACTCTTCATTACATTACAGTGCCCACTTTCATCAATAGCATGAACTAATGTGTTATCCTGCAGATAGCTTTTTCCATTAAAGAAATGCTCTGTAGTAGAAGTATATATCCATTCTCCACTAAAAACTGTGCAAACGCTACATCTATTGACTCATGTTTTCTTCTGGTTTTGCCTCCTCATATACAAGACTATTTTCTCAAGCCTTCATTCTATTTATAATCAAAATGAAAAGCATCCTCTTCAAAGCAAAGTCCTTATCAACCACTCCCTCAACTTTCTGTTTCAGTGCCTCTCTCCTTCTGTTATAGTTCTTCATATTTCTCAATACATTTACAACCACTCTACTTCAAAATATCTTGCCTTAGTAGTGACTGACCTTATGTGTGCCTGCTTAGTGCCTGGCTTACTGTGAAAGTACCTCCTTTGCTCTTAGACACATAACAGTTGTGACTATATCTATCACTCATTTTTTAAGTCCTCCTATCAGTATGAAACTACCTTTTTTAGTATATCTATCCTTTTCTGCTGAGCTATGTGTGAGTGAAGTCTAGATATCACACTTGAGACATAATTGGATACATGGCTCTCTAGGAACATACAATGCTCTATTACTCAGCATGCACAGGCATCAGTAATTTTCTAGAACTGAAAACAACAAATTCTCACTTTTTGCAAAGCACAAAACCTTTTATTGATGACACACCTACATTATGTCTCAAATATGTCTTGTGTCTTTAAAACATATATTAAGTATTTCTCAAAGAAACGTTACACAAAGTGAAGCTAGTACAAGAACGCTCAAGAGATATTCTGTACTATTAACCGCCTTAATTTTAAACAGAGCATGTTTAAAGAAATGCACCACCCTCACCACTTACATGAAATTTTCAACATCTTTAAAGAACGTAGATCACAATGTAAACATATATGTGATTTCATAATAGATATATAGCTTTAGGCCATCTTTCCAAAAATATAAAGTACTCTACATCTTCAGGGAAAGTCAAAGAGTCTCATCGTACATATAACTATCTGCAACCAGAAATAACATATCCCACCATCTAAATGTATGCAAACCAGCCATATAAGTGAAAAAATACATTGACAGACACTTCTAAATACATACCTAATAAGTATTACTACTTTATAATTCATATACAAGCACAGCACATTTTCTTATGTTTTATTCATGAATACACTACTCCTGTTTAATAATGTGACTATTAGGCCCAAAGAACCCTCAGCAGCCAAGGGGACTTCATCCACTAACCAGTAGTGTGCCAGGAGGTGCGTTTGCAGAGGGGTGGAGAAAGGGGACGTGGCCTCCAAAGACCGCTCAGCAATTCCTCTGTGTGGGACTTACTGGAGGTACCAGGAAGGGTTGTTCGCCCTAAGGACCCTCAGCAGCCAAGGGGACTTTATCCCGCATCCAGTAGTGCACCAGGAGGCGCGTTTACAGAGTGATGGAGAAAGGGGCATGGCCTCCAACAACCACACAGCAATCCTGCTATTTGGGACTTACTATAGGTTAGATGAGGGGTAGTTGGCCGACAAGGACCCTCTGGAGTCTAGGGGACTTAATTCACCATCTAGTAATGCACCAGGAAGTGCGTTTGCAGGATGCTGATGAAAGGGGGTGTGGCCTCCAACGACTTGTGGCCTGCTTTATACACTTTTGTTCTCCATTTTATTAGGGAGGGGGCAATGCCCCCCTTCCCTGGGCTAATTTAGGCCTGCGGGATCCCACCCCTTGGGCAAGGCTTTTTTGAAATAGGGGAAGAGGACCATCTGGCTCCCCTCCCAGGCTGATTTTGGCCCCGGGGACACCATCCCCCAAGGCCCGACCTTTTTTTATAATTTGTTTTTTGCTGCCCCGTCCCTTGGGCCCTGCCTTTCTAAAATTGTGGAGGAGGATCCACGGCCTCCTTCCCAGGGCCGATTTTGGCCCCAGGACCCCCATACCCCAGGGCCCGGCTTCTAATGTGAGTTTCCCCAGGGCACCTACATGCATCTTTTGGGGACAACGGGCGAGCCGAAGGCCCCTGTGGTCCCTGCAGGCTCCCCACCTCCCGCAGGAGATATTGCTTTTACAGAGATGGTGCTGCTGAATATGCAGCTCCCTCTCTGTGAAAGCAATTTTACCCTGCTTCCAGCAAGTGAGACAATTTTGTATGCTCTCACTTGCTGGAAGCAAGACACTTGCTATTGCCTGGTAGGAGCAGTAAAGCTCTTGTCAAGCCATAGCAAATACCTGTGTCCAGGTGGACACCCCAGGACATAGCAGGGGCTGGTCCTGGTGGGTGGCCGTCCCCAGGGCCATCCATGGCTTTAGGAGGAGGGCTGCATGCCCTCCTCCTTTCTTGATGTTGGGCCTGTCACAGGAGGTGGTGGTCCACGGGGCTGAGAAAGGCCTATGAGGGGGATCATGCAGCTCCCCTCCCATCTTTTGAAAAAAAGTAGGCCCCAGGGAGGTGGGAGTCGCCGGGGAAGTCCCTGAGGCACCCCAACACAAATTGATTATTACCCCGGGGAGATGGTGGTCCCCAGGGCCGTGTGGTATGTTAGGCCCTCCATTTGAAAATCAGGGTTCTGGCCTGCCTGGGGATGATTAGTAACAAAACATGGGAGCCCGCACTTTGTTGTTTTTGTTTTGGCGGGATACGCAAATCTCACTGATTGTTTTAAATATATATATGCTTTATTGGCCCTAAGGGGTCCCTCTGCCCCCCACCCCAAGAGGCCTTGGGGGTCAGGGTATTTCTACGCTATCTTCCTTTTGTTTTTGTTAATGTTTTTTCTGGGACTTGGCTCAAGCTGAGTCCCAAGATGGCTGCAAACGCTTCCTGGTTTGAAGAGTTGGAAGCCAATCAGATCTCAGCACGAGATCAGAAGGGGTCACGGATCCTCGATGATCCCTATATATATACAACTGAAAATCTCTTTAAATTACTCTGCAACTACTGAACGGATTTACACCAAATCACAAAATGGCACTTCCCTGGACACACATCTACCTTGCTGCCAAATTGGGTGTAATTCTGTTCAGCAGTTTGGGCTGTAGCTGTGTCTGAAGTTTCTATGGAAGTTAACATGGGGAAAGCGTGTTTAGGACCCCCCTTTTTCTCAGCCCCCGCTTAACAGATCACCATGAAACTTTCGAAACATCAGGTCAATTGAGTGCTAAACTACGTTTAAAAATATTGCAAGGCTTCGTCAAATGATGCCAAAGTTATAGGCTCTTCCTATGATAACTACATTCTAATTTTAACTACCCACTAATGACTGCCAATACGTAAGATATATAAATCGTACAGTCAGAGATATTGACCCTCTAGTTATGATGAAGTCAGAGTTACCATTGAAAAGGCATTTTTTGTTTTCTTAATAACTTTGGTGAAACTTGACAAATCCGCACAAAATGTTATCAATGAAAATATCATCTAATTTGGGTTTGGCATAGAAAGTTTCCTCTAGCACCATTGACAGGAAAGGGCAAATTGAGGTCAAGGAAGGAGGTGACATTTACAATTTTTAACTCCAATAGCAGTATTTGCTCTCCTCTCTCATACAGAAACAACAGTGGAGCAAAATTAAACCACACATTCCATGAAAGTATTTTTTTGTTTCTCAAGGAAGTGCTTTTTCTTGGTGTGGTGTAAATCTGTTCAGTAGCTTTTGAGAAATTAGTATTTGAATAAACCTTTTGTGATGGGTTTGAAAGGTTTAAAATATTAGAAATATCTAGAATGTTAGTCTGTGGATGGTGTTGAACCCTGGGGTAAATTTGAAAATAAACTTATTCTACAGAATGAGGAAGCTTTTTCTCTATCGACCATGTTTGTCCAGTCCACTGTCCACAGCTCCCTCATTGGCTAGTTGCAACTTGAAGACTTGGGGAAAAATATTGCGACTGCTATTATAGATTCCAGTGATTTGGCACCTGTGTCCTGAAAAATAAAAGGTCAAATGTCATATTCCCTTCCTCCCTAGATCAGGTGGTGGGGGCCTAAAATGATCCCTGTGCTAAAAAAAATTGTAAAAATATAATTTTCAAGGTATGGTGTGCAGACCCCGGAACTGGATTTGTGACCTGCAGGGAGCCCCTGAGGTCCATGAACCCTGGTCACTGGTCTGTGAACCTATAGCAAGTGGTCCACAAGTGTGCAAGAGTTTGTGGACCTATAACATTATTTTTAAAAAGGCCTCCTGCAGTGGGTCAGGGCCCTAAGAAACCTAATTTTAAAAATGCAGTTAAATTGCAGCTATTACTAATTAGAACTGAAAAACAACTGAAATTCCCAAGTTATGGCCATGCAAAACATAAATCATAGTCCACAATTACTTCCTATGACCTAACTAACTTTTTTATTAATAATTAAAAACACTTAAAACGCAATATAATTAAATTACAATACATACTTAAAACCACTGTTTAATTCATGATCAGTTCTTTCATAGTCCTAACGGTAATATAACATCATCAGATCATCCTGCCTACTTCACAGTGTAGCATGCTACCCTATGTAGGCAAGCGCTTCACCGCCCCACATACGGGTAGGAAACGCTCTAAATGCTGCAATACAATGCGATACAACTTTTTCTGTAAGATTATTTCTAATGTTTGTAATTCGTCCGATCCAGGGTGAGGTCTTTGTAGTTGTCATGGCCTCAACCTGCCTGGGACATTCATCAGGCATTGGCTTCAAAACTATCTCATGCCCTAACATCAATAATAAGTCACTCTTTTCCTTATTTAAAGAAGGACAGAAGGGAGAGAAAAGTAAAATAAAATGAGTTACACCTATTGTGAACAGTGCAAGTACTGGCCAAATAACCAAACATAGCTTTTATTAGTGCCATCTGACTGCAACCGGTATAGAGCGAGTATGACACAAGTGTTGGTGTCACTTGTTAATTGGGCCACTGGTATTTTGTGCATTTATATCATTTACCACATACTTTTCATAATATGCAGATTTCACACGAAATAATTATAGTTTAAAAGGATAAAAATATTACTGACTACTATAATGGGCGGCATAATTAGCATTTTTTATGCATAATTTGTAATTTTTTCTGCATATTTTAGCCATATTGTCTACGTGGGTTAATCCTTCATGGTGCAATCTTGTATCCCTGACAATGGTAAAGCTGTGCAGCATGTTTGAGGTCTGGCATTATGACGATGGACCTTTCCCAGTGACATATATATTGTATACAACGCGCTGTGCAATAAAAGTATCTATCTATCTATCTATCTATCTATCTATCTATCTATCTATCTATCTATCTATCTATCTATCTATCTATCTATCTATCTATCTATCTATCTATCTATCTATCTATCTATCTATCTATCTATCTATCTATCTATCTATCTATCTATCTATCTATCTATCTATCTATCTATCTACCTACCTATCTATCTATCTATCTATCTATCTATCTATCTATCTATCTATCTGTCTGTCTGTCTGTCTGTCTGTCTATCCCCACAAACTGAACAGCTTCAGCCTCACTGAAACTGGCCCGGAGGATCAATACTCAACTTAATTCCAGAACACAAAGGGAGTGTCAACAGCACTAGGACAACAATAATAAGCAACATACTAGACATCTATGCACTATATAATTGAAAACGTGCCTGTCAATAAAGTACACTAAAAGTAAGAATCTAGATAAAAATACTTCAGAAACTTTAAGACACTCCTAATGTGAATAAGTTAATGAAAGCAATTCACCCTCATCAGTGATGTTTAGTCCCTATTCCTATGACTTTTATATTGTTCTTGTTGGATCAGACTACTACCCATCAATTGATGATTGTGAGTTCTGTTTTGCACCATTTACTACATGCTTTGTAATCTTGCTTAGTGTGTGGTTTTTGCTGAAAAAGAAAACTATTTCAAGAGCCTTGGTTATGTTGTAATGGTAATGTTCTTGAGAGAACTCCATTCTGCAGTATCTATTGACACTGCCTAAATTGTGCTACAGTTGTTCTACAACTTCTACCTTTAGATTTTCCTTCATACCTCAAATGTAACCTATTCGTTTGAATCTCTACCCTATTTGTACCCTAGTAGCTTTACCCCTTCTCGTGTCATAAAAGTTCTGTTGTTTTATGAGGAAGATGATTTACTCATTTTGAAATTTCACCAAAATGGAGTTTCACTAGCTTGGAGTTGTCAGGCTCGGTTGGTCAATTCTGTTGCTTTCCAAAATAAGGAGAGTCTTTGGTTACACATTAATAAAATGTGTGCATTCTCTCAGATTGAATGTGATAATGCCATTTATCTTTTTGTTGTTTTAGATCAACACATAAGTTCGACTCCACAGGTGAACTGGCAACACCTGCCCCAGGAATTTACAAACAATGGATCCAAATATGTTAGGGCACTTTATGAAGAAAGGCCACACAACCCTAACATTATTATAAAATAATTCCGTAGCTGTGTCTCACTGCTAAAGGAAGATTTAGATATAGGTTGTTCTCACAAGGGGTGTAACGAAGGTGCCTCCAGCCACTGTGGTGCATCCAGGCCCCTAACCTTTTAGGGGCCCTCCATTCAGCCCAATGTCAATGATTATCTTTGAGATATGGGAGAATCAAGGCCCTCATCATAACATTCTGCATGGGGTACCAGTCATTTTGTGATAGTCCACTGCTCTATTAAAGGCCCGCAGCTCAAGTAGAAATGAATTTGAGTTGTGCAGGAGATGTTGCCCACCACAGAGTTTCAGCTTTTCCGTCAGATAGCTGTAGGTGGCTGTGTGCAAGGCTTTGTGAGTGATCCAAGTTTACCTGAACTGAGTTCTTACTTTAATGGTAAGCTACTGGAGCAATAAAAGCACAGGAGTTATGTAACTTCTTGAATTCAGAGACTAATCAGGCTGCTGCATTCAGCTGCACTCAAGTATACTAAAAAGTGATGGATAGCATTCTTGAATTGATCTCTGCTACTGGTAAATATTCAGGGTCACATCCTAGTCCATCAGTATTTTATTTTGCACACAATGCCACCTTATTTTGGACCCAGCGACACTCAAATAAGTTTTGACCCTGCTCCAATGGGAACAGTCCATCCTGAACTGCCAGGTCAGGTAGCCCCCTGACCTGGAACAAAAGCAACTTCACACTGGTTTTGCCCTAGTTAGCGTTCATCATTTAGGTTCCAATGACAGGGTGCACAGGACCCACGTCTGGCCATACCCTTCCCACTTAGGGTGACATTGAAATAAACAAAAAATGGATGAATAGAATGCTTGAAATAATCTCAGCCACTGGTAATTACTCAGGCCGTTATTTTGCGCACCACACAACCTCAGTTTGGATTTCTCTAAATCAACTGAACAGATTTGCACCAAATCACAAAAAGCACGCTTTCTGGGCCAAGATCTAGCTTTCTGTCGAACTTAGGGGGCCGATTACGATGCGGCTCGGAAGGCGATGTGGCTCGGAAGGCTCCGACCGATGCTCGGAGCCTTCTGAGCTGTATTGTAATGGGCCAGTCAGTTTCCTTTCTGACCACCTCATTTTGATGGAGGTGGTCATAAAATAATCCGACCAGTCATTCCGGCTGGCTCCAATGGGCTCGGATAGCCTGTACCCCAGTTGGAATGTGGTAAGTAATCACAAGGATCTCTGCCCTTGAGATTACGACGACGGTTTCCAACATTGTTTCCATGCTGGTCAGTCCGACATGGAAACCATGCCGGAAAGCGTCTTTGGGGCCCCCAGCAGGACCCCACTGGGTGCACGGCCTTAGGGGCACCTATGGTGCCCCCCTGTTGATCCCTGCAACTTGTGTCAGGCTCCTTGTGGGGCCTGCCACAGGGTTCAGGAACGAACCGCACTTCCCATTTTACTATGGGAGCATACATTATGGCTGGTTAACGGACGTAATGCATGCTCCCATAGTAAAATGTAGGAATGCTCTTCGGTGACATACTAATAAGGTAGTTGGGACCGCTGACCGGGTGTCGGTTGGTCCCATGACTGATGCACTTTTGGGTGGAAGTGATTCTGCCCTACATTGTAATGAGGCCCTTAGTATAATTCCGTTTAGAAGTTTTTGTGCGATCGCTGTTTTCGGACCTCCTTTTTTTCCTCAGCCCCTGATTGATGGATTACTCCTAAACTCTCCAGGAAGGAGCTGAGGTGGATGAGACTTTTTTGCAAAGTTTTGTGAAGATTTGTCAAATGGTGCTAGAGGGAATGGTAAACCAAAAAATCTGTTTCCTATGGGAACTTAGTCCTAACTAGAACTTTAGAGTGGTCATTTATAGGTGTGGGGGAGCAAAGATGCATTTTAATCGCCAGACCATTGCAGATTCTTCCAGAATGGTTTGACATAATGCTAACACGCCAGAGGACAACCTGCATTCAAAACAGACTCCAGGCTCGGCATTATTTACAGAAGAAATGCACGCACATTCTCCAAAACAAATAGGTCATTTACATTTGCAAATTTGGGACTGGAGCATAGCCCTGCCAATGGGGTGTTAAAAGTAGAAACATTAAACCGCAGTGTTGTCTCAGTGGTCCCTCGCTGCTGGTGTATGCAAATGCCTGAAGTAATAACATTGTTCCCAGTTTACATAAATAATCTGTTATTGCTGCCTGTGTCAGAAGCTGAGTAAACAGTCTGATTGGGCTGTCAATAAAGAAAATCTATTTGACTTCTGCAACATACCAAATGAGAAATGCTGGAAGAAAAACAGCATAGCCCATTTGAGAGATGTTGTCTATATGGAAAAGCATGGCATCCATCCACAAATGAAAGTGAAGGCCATTTCTACAACAGTGCCTATTGACAACGAATTCTACACTGCAAATATCAGAATATAGTTCTTTTTTATGGTATTGTAGTTCGAATTAAACATTTCATTTTTATTGTACTTTTCCGAAGAACAATTTCTTGCCACCAATGAATCAAAGTTCAAAATAAAAGGGACATTTATAGCAAACAATTCAGTACTCACATGACCTCAACTAGTGTTTGACATTCAAAGAAGCACAAAATCATTACTAAGGAGCATTCGGGAGAATGTGGTCTATCATCAGTTTCCTTCCAATATGCTTTCTTCTTAAACTTGTATGTGTTAACTTTTTAACTGGCACACAAATTCCAGCCTGGTGTATTTTGTAACTTTTAATTCTTGTACCTATGGCTGCATCCACAGAATGGGTCTCATTGATTTTTGAAGATTTTGAACGTTTGCACTTTCACACCCCCTTTTAGCTTTGCTTTTCACATCTCTCATTCGGGTAAGGGTTCTTAAACCTCTATACCATTTAGATCGCTGTGAGAAAACTCTATTTTTGTGTGATCCCTCCCATTTTTCCAGACTGGTATGGAAGGCTTTTGAGCTGTACATATGGTGGCACAAATGTGCAGTCCCCAGTGTATGTGCTCTCATTCGTAAAATATGGTAAAAGTGGAAAATTCCTAATTTGCATGTCTATGGTATATCGTGCAGGAAAATACAGCATTGTCATGAAAAGTTAAATGTCACCTGTGACTGCATCACCTATTGTGCTATCTACAAGTCTGATAAGGAAAAATAAGGCCTCAGGCTTTCATGGGTAGCCTAACTGCTGCAGTCTTTAACCTTGCTGGCAAATCTATCAAAATAACCCTTTTGACAGGAAGGAATCCTACTTTTAAATGTTAAATGTCACCACTATGTAGGGCGTGGAGCCCACAAAGTATGTCTCCTAATATTTAAAAGTGGAAGATGTAAGATTTGCAAGGTGGCATGCTCCTACAGTAATTCACACCCAACAGCTATTTTCATTGTTCAGGGCTGTAACCCTCCCATGAGGAAAAACTAAAACTCAGAATGAAATACTATTTCTGCTAACTCTGGTTCAGGACAAGCTAAAGAAATAATTCAACTCCTATTTATAATGTTTATTACAAATTCAATTCACTGAATAATTTTGTTTTTTTATAAATATTTAGCAAAAGTAACTCGTGAAAATTTTAAATTTGACGGAACCTCCAGTAGGATAATTAGCAGTAGCCTGCCAGCCGCCGGCCCCTGTCAGTGCTTCTCATTAATGAGGTGAGCAAACATCTCTCAGAGCAGAAACAATGTCTTAAGCCTTTTGACAGGAAGACCTAAATGTGAGGTATGTGACTCCTTTCACCTCAGGAAGGACAGTTGGGCAGGGTCACGAACATTGTTAACATAAAAGGGACCAGCGTGAGGCTTGCCAATTCATAGTTAAGGGTAAAGGGAGGCCTGGGGAAGGGAAGCCTTTGTTTCTTTGGCCAACTCGAGCTAGCTTAGCACCAACCCAGGGCGAGTGGGAACTGGTCCAAGTACCAATTTGGTATGGTTCAAGAGGAGGAGACTGCTCGTTTACAGAGGAACATCCCTGACTGGGACACCAGCCACCTAGAACTATGGAAGGGTTCCTACCATGTTGGGTGGCTAGTGATCCTACAAAAGTAGCACCTCACCCTAACTCACCAAATACATCTGGGCCCGTGGAAAAACAGAAAAGAAGTAGATCTGGTGTCTGTGACTTGTGTGGAGATCTTAAAAGGCTGGACCTGCTCCCACTTGTACACAGGACTGAGAAGTTCGACTCCAAAGTTCAGTTGGCTGCAAGTTACTGCAAGGGCGCACTGCTCCTGTTTGCACCCCACACTTCTCTAACTATGAGCACGTTGCTCAAACAGGAGGAGTGCACCACATAATTGATAATGTACTGTCCCCAGAGCAGCCACACACTATGTCTACCAGCAGATCTCAAATTAATGAAAGATGGACTAGTTGATTGAAGCATCCAGTTCACCTTCCACAGTGCAGGCCCCTCCCTGCCTACACTTTTAAGTGAGACAGGGATCCCTTGCAGGTAGATGTGGTGAGTGACTACACCTGCCTTTTGTGGCCCATGGACCCCCTTTCTCCCTTTCAGAAGGGTACACTCTCAGAGGGTACCCAGGCTGTGTGCCAAAGTGTTGTGGCACACAGTCAGTTCACCACCTGACAACCTTTTTGCCTCTTCGTCCACAACCACAATATGGGGCACGCACACAGACAAAATGTTTCCCTCAGTTACAAGGGGCCATGACCCTTAAATGAGTGTCCCTTTTGAATAGTGCTTGCATTGTATGCTTGCAGTGCGCAAAAAGCAAGCGCACTTGGCTGTTGCACCGTAGGGAACTTTAGATAATATGATCCCATTTCATCAGTAGCAACTGGGGGTGGACTGGACTCTGCTGGGGCCTTTGCTGGAGCGAGTCTTAGCCCATACGTGCTGTCCATGAGATTCTGGGCACCATCGAAGAGACCAAGATGAACTGCTCCAGAAAGTCTTAAACGCTTTTGGACTTCCAAGAACTCTGGAGCTTCAGTTGGATATTGTGGAAAAGATGTCCATTAATGCCAATGTCAAACATGTTTCGTAGCAACCCAAATGTGGAAAATGAAGGAACAAAGAAATTAAGTTGACTTACCCCTTCCAGGAGCTCACAAAAGATTTTGAAGATCATAGGCCAAAAGAGCCTACCTTTTTTGCAGTTGTACACACTCTGAATGGGAGTTTGCGATCACAAACAAACACTATTTTTAATATTTTCTGTATCAATCCCATTTAGAAGTCTGCAAAGATTTACCAACTTCATAATAATGGGATTGTGATTCTGTAATGATTCGGTATTTGAAAGGGGCATGTTTGACATCTCTTCCAATTGCCAAACATTAGTTTGTGACAGTCTGAAGCAATTGAAAAATTACCAACCTCAAAGTTGGGGTGGTAACGCATTTATAAAATGGAAGGGGATCACTTACAAACATTTCCCATTTGTGAATTTTGGAAAAAGTTTCTTGGGATGTGGGCAGTTTTTTATGGAACCACGACCAACTCTCAAAGAAACTTTTAACAAAAAGAAAACTTTTGTTTTAAAACCACCAAGTTTCCTTTAAGGAAATCATGCTTCTTTAAAAAAGTTTATTTATTTAATTACAGTCACAGATGTCATGGTCTGCTAAACCTTACACCCCACTACCAGTGTGACTCTTTCCAATTGAAGTAGTCATAATTTGCAACCTACCTAATGAATATTAATAATCTAGGTGGGATTGTGACACACTCTGATTTGGAATTATACAAACCAATCTATTTGTACATAGGTCGCTTTGCAAAATTCAATACTGGTCACCAAAACAACGGTAAGTTTTGTTTTTATATAGTCTGTATTGTTTTTCTCAAAAACAAATAAGGCAGTAGAAATTCACCACAGATGCACAATCTCCCAATAATGGAAGGAACAGCTACAATTAAAAGCAATAAGGAACATTCCTCAACCTCCTACCCTCCCTCCCACTTCGCACTCGTAATCTTTATTTCTGAAATTACAGTCAATTTCTGGTGTCTTGACTTGTTTATGGAACATCAGGCCTAAGCGTCTTATCCACAACCCAGGCAGCACCCAGTCCCGGAGACCCCATGGTGCCCTCAGGCTGTCATAGGTCCCCTTCCCTACCTACCGGGTCAGACCCTAACTCCCTAAGTCAGTGAGTCCAACATACATACTCTCATCCAACAAAGTGACCAGTTCCATATCAGTCTCTTGTGCATTCCGCAGATCTGACAACATTGTCGCCCATCCGGCCAAATCATTCTCTATTTTCTCAACTCTTCTGATATGTTTCAGGCATCCTTCTTCGGCTGAAACCTACTCTGACACATCCTGAAGTCAGTCTGCATACGAGGGGCAGCATCCAACCATTTTCTGGAGATACTGCGTTTAGCCAGTGGGAGAACTTAATTAAAGAAATTTCCTACTTAGTTTTTTCCCTCTGGGAACAGCACCAGACACGGCAGCACCACCTGTCGTATTGGCTGCAAATGCCACCCCATTGCCACCTTAAGGCTGACCACCACCCCTGTCCAATATGGTATTATAACCGGGCAGTCCCATACCACATGAGTAAAGTCTGTCGCAGGGTCTCCACACTTCCTGTACCTATCTAATCTGTGGTCATAAATGTAGTGCAGTATTTTTGTTGAAAGGTAAGTTTGGTCGATGAAATTGTATGGTATTAACTTAAACCTCGCATTCGAGCTAACCAATTGTACCCCTATGTGAATGTTTTTCCATTGTTGGGTTGTTAGGGGCTTCCCCAGAACTCTCCCACACTTTACATAGGCCTTTGGTATCAGAGTAAGATCTCTCCCACACTAATGCCCCATGAGTTCAGACAGTGCTGTTCCCATCTGCTATGCCAAGGTCTCCGTAGCCAAGGAAAACAGGAGTGGCGAAAAAGCACAATCCTGATACGTGTCCCTAGACAATGAGAATTTGCTAGCAACTTGTCTGCCTGTATGTACCCTGGCTCCTGGGTCCATGTATAACATTTTCTCCTGGGCGGTACAGCAGCGACTCATACCCACTTTCCTAAAAACTTCCCAGATATGTTCTCAGTTTACAGAATTGAAAGCCTGCTCAATATTCAAAAGAGCAATGGCCCAGCCTTAGACACCCTGTTGCTTAGCGTGATATACATGTGCCAAGCGACAAAGATTATACATAGTGCTCCTCCGTGGAATAAACCCACACTGATCGGAATGTATCGGTGCAGGCAAATATGGCAGCAAATGAGACTCTCCTATGCAGCTGAGTATCTTTACATCCACATTCAGTGGAATCGGTCTATAAGAGGAGAAGTACAATGGATATTTGGGAGCAGAATTACCAGAGTCTCACGTATAGAGTCAGGTAGAAATCCGCGCTGAAGGTCTTTCTGGTATACCTCTAACAATTTCTCCGCTACTTGGGCTGCGTATGTTTGGTAGAATTCGGCCAGGAGTCCATCACTCTCCGGGGTTTTTACAGTTTTCAAATTTTGTATAGCAGTCAAAACCTCCTTTCAGGTAATAGGCTTCTCCTATTCCTCCCTTCCTTCCTCCGACAAGCGTGTCAAGTCAACCTCAGCTAAAAAGCTGAAGTCTCAACCACATGTATCCTCCCCTCCATTCATATATATGCATTAAGGTGGGCCCAAAAAGCTTCAGTAATGGTGGCTTGGGAATAGACCAAAGAGCCCTCCCAATTCAGCAGTTGCATTACTGGATCTCGACCCTCCTGTTGCTTTAGTAACCGGCCAACAGCATTCATGTTTTATACCCTTCAGCATGCAATCTCTGGTGGTAGGCTGTGTGTGCTTCTCCAGCCTGTATCAATTATCTAATAGTTCCTTACGTGCTTGAACCCATTCCGCAGGACTCGACAGCTGGGTTGGTAGCTGTTGTGCACGCACGCTTAAGTGACCTTCCCAATGACTCAAGTCACGCTCCAGTTGTTTCTTAATGCCATATATCATTTTGAGGCAAACACCCCTAACAACCACATTCACAGCTTCCCATCTAGGGCTCTATGCCCACACTCCCCCTGTTTTCCATAAAATAAAGTGATAATTCCTTTCCCATCACTGTCGCAAAGGGGGGCATAGTCAAGGCCTCCACCCTAAGGTTCCAGAGTGGGATCGCCGGATGGTTATATCCCCTACACAAGCCTAAAAGGACCGGAGAATCGTCCGATAGATAGTGGACAAAATAGGATATATCATTTACATCCTGCACCAGAGTGGGTGTTAGTAAATAATAGTCCACCCTACTATATGTTACAGTCACAGGTGTGTAACAGGAGAATAGTCTGGTGGTGGGGTTTAGGTCCCTCCAAACATTGGTGAGGTTCAAACCCTGCATTATATCAAAGAACTCCTGTGTAATGTTAGGCTTTGTGTGCACCCTAGGCGGAGCCCTGTCTAGTGGCCCATCCAAAATGCACTTGACATCCCCTGCCATAAAAATGTCTGCTGCTAAGTAGCGGGCTGCTGCCATGACTTTCGGGTAATAAGTACCCTTATCAACATTAGGGGTGTATACCTTTATCAAGCCCCGCTCCCGCACAACCAACGTGCCATGCAGGATTACATAGTGGCCGTCTGGGTCTAACACATGAGCCTTATGACAAAAGGGAGTTCCCAGTGCCACCCAGATTAACAACCCTCAGGTGTAACCTGAGTATGAGGCTGGATACATTAGACCCCTCCATCTCCTGTGGAGACTGGTGATACAGTCACCCCATGTATGTGTTTCTTGTAAAAGTGCAATGGACACTTAATAACATTTTAAGTGAACATACACTCAGGGACGCTCCTCCCGGCAGCCCAAACCTCTTACATTCCATGCCATATTCTTAAACCCATCCAAGCCATCATTTCCAGTCAAGCTCAAGTGAAGCTTCCAAAACTCCTACCAATGCAGACTATCCTTTTCTAGCGTACCAACCTTCCATAATAAAGAGTACCAAAAAAGAACAGCAATTAGAACCCCAAACTCTAAAACTTATCAGAACGAAATAGTCCCCCAATTCCCCCCACTCCAAGGGCAGTAGCACAAACTCACAAACCACATCTCCCTACCCAAGTATTTAAAACACAGTCTTGTAAAAGTCTTTCACAACCCACATAATAGTATCAGCTATACACTGAAGGAGCATGCTTACACAGTGAGTCTCAACTAGGATATATAGATAGTTCATCGCACCGCCCCCCTCACTACACAAGTCTTACAGTCCCAACTGCACTATACTTACAAAGTCACAGTAATTAATCATCAGGGCCCCCAAGTAGCATTGTCACTTCCTGTGCTTGGATCACTTCTATGATATTGTAAACCCTCTCTCAGGAGTTATGCAGCTTCCCCTCTGCGGCCACGGTGTCATCTGAACAGACCACAATTCAGTCAGCAGCAACAGAGAGGCATCGCTTTTTTCTCCTCTTTGACCCTTGAGGTGGTTTGACGACTGATCTGCGTGTCGCTGTGTCCTCTCCATCTTGTTGCTCAGAACCCCAGTCCTAACCCCCAGGCTTAGTGTCCAACCATTCATGCGCCTCCCTGGGTGTAAATAAGAAAAAGGTTTTCTCGTCACTCACCGCCCCAAGTTTGAAGGAAAAATCAAACTATAATGCAGGGTAAGAGTTCTCAGATGATTCTTCTCCTCCAGAAAAGATTTCCTCAGCTCTTGGACCTTTTGAGTAGTCAGGGAATATTGAGATCAGGTCACCTTCAAATTCAGGGAGGCATCTTGCAAAAAAAATGGCGTCTCGATCCCTAAAATTGAAGATGGTGCAATGATAGCTAGGGGGGCGCACCTGGCTGGGGCAGGGGTACCAGTGCCTGGAGAAGTCACTCAATCGTGAACAATTTAGAAATCAGCCAGGGGAGGAGAGCACCAGTGGTCCATTCCTCCAAAAAGTTCTGCTGATTGACCCTCTACTCTCTCAGGAAACTCCACAAAGTGGTGGTTATTTTGTCTGGATCATCCTTCCGTATCATCAATGCGTTCCCCTAGGCACAAGGTAAGCTTCTCCAGGGAGGAAACCATTTTTTTCACTCCTTTCACATCTGCCTGCAGGGCCTCTACATTGTCTTCTGTAATAGTAACACAGTCTGCTACTTTTCTGAGGTCCACATGGAGAAGATTTACATCCAGAGCCACAGATTCAATTTTAACTAACTCTGTACGGGATCCATCAGTAGCCGCCATTACATCCTAACAGCATTGGTGCTGCACAAGCTGCATCCTCGACAAACTAAGCAGAGTGGCGGGGTGGATCAGATGTGGATGGATCTCCCGGTTGAACAGCTTGTGTGTAATTGAGAAACTTATTGGACTGGCCAGAGCGGGAAGCTTTATCCTTCACTATGATGCAAAAAAAAGATCAGCCCACAGGGACTCCCCCTACACCACTCTAAGGTTAGTTTTTCGGCTCCCAAACTG
Source organism: Lissotriton vulgaris (assembly GCF_964263255.1). Taxonomy (NCBI): domain Eukaryota; kingdom Metazoa; phylum Chordata; class Amphibia; order Caudata; family Salamandridae; genus Lissotriton; species Lissotriton vulgaris. The sequence continues at coordinate 710,286,901 of NC_141694.1, forward strand.
CAATCCCAGAACACCAGGTCTGTGTTAGTCACAACGCACCAGAAGCCATCCACCATCTCCTTTCAGTCTCCTCCGGTAACAACCTTGTATGATAACCAATAGGGATTCTGAGCCCTAACTTTGCCATTTGCCAGTCCAGTCAGGCAGTTATGGGATCAGTTCCAGAGCACACCACGCAACCATCCATGTCACCACTCCTCCAGTGTAACCAGTGAGAAACAGCAGACACTCCAAGAATTTACAATAAGCCATAAGGGCCAGAAGCAACACGTCGATCCAGCAATCTCCCAGATTTATACAGCTGTCACGGGGTCTCAGGATTGCTGCTGCCCGAGGCCACCCGGTGGCCATCAGGAGGGCGGCACCTTAGTCGCCGGGGGGCTCCCCCCCGCCCCCTTGCATGCAGTACTCCCTCCTCCCTCGGGCAGGAGGGGTCCAGCAGGGAACGGGGCGGGCCCAGTGACGTGCTTCGGGGGGCGGCAGGCCGGGCGAGGGGTACTTAAGTCCCCCTCGCCAGATTCAGGCCTCTTTGCCGCCCCTCGCCGCCACGTACAGACCAACAACTTGGACGCACTTCAGACGATCAAGTTGGATGTACCGTCGTGTGTGGCGGTGAGTCAGGCCTAGCTGGCCGGTACCCCTCCTCCGCCCACTCCCTCCTAGCGGAGGTCGATCGGGGTCAGGCGGCCTGCTTAGGAGGCAGGCCGCTGAGGTGTGGGGGGTGCCACTTACTGAGCACAGCTCTGGGGGTTTAGCACGGGGGTTGCGGTCGGGGGTTATGGTGGGGCCCGTGGCGAGGCCTTGACCGGGGACGGACACAGGCACGATGTGGTTGACCTTTGGGCTTGGGTAAACCCGACAGTGGGTCGCCTGCAAGCTGTCGCCCACGTGGCTTGGCCCGCGTCTCTAGGTGGGCCCACACCACGTGGAGGGCGGGGTGGAGGCCCTCCACACCCGCTCTCCTACACCACCCCATATCCCCTCCCTCCATGGGGCGAGCAACAGGCGTGGTGCCCCTCTCTGTCTCACGGTCGACGTCTGACCGGACCGTTGGGTCCCGGACGGGGGCACAGGCCGCGTGTCCGGTGGCTCACAGGGCCGTCCGATCCCCCCTCCGTCCACTCCCTCCCTTGGGAGGTCTGAGCCGGGCCAGGTGGCGTGCACAACAGCAGGCCGCTGGGGAGGCTGGGGCATCACCGGGTGTCGGGGTCAGCATACCCATGAAGGGTTAGCGCTGGCGGGTGCTGCGGGTTTTAAGTCTTCTAGGGGTGTTCCTGTCCGGGGTTGGCTGCATTAGGAATTCCCTCTACGCAATGTGCATTACACGGTAGGGGAATGGCAGACATAGTAGCGTGTACTACGGGGGACACTCTTTTGTTCGGTGAGTGTGGCCTATGGGCTATACCCCCCCCCCCCCTCCACCTACTCCCTCCCTGCGGAGGTTGAGCCAAGGCTAGGCGGCCCGCTTAGCGACGGGCCGCTGTGGAGGTGGGGGTTTCGATCGATTTCGGGAAATTTCCAGTTGCAGGTTGAGGCCTACAGCGGTGCCTCCCAGCCCCCTCCGCCTACCCCCTTAGATTAGGGGTACGGGTACACGCTAGGCGGCCCATGTTCTTGCTGGGGCTGCTTCTGAAGGGGTGTAGCGGCTGCCCCCCCCCTCCCCAATTTCAGGGGTTAACTCTGATGTCCGGGCGGTTTCGAGCGGCTCTATCGGCGGTTTCTGCACACTCTTGTGGCCTAGATAGTGTCTGGCCGCTCGAGGTGGCGTTGTGCCACGTGCTTGCACTAGGTTCCCACGTTAGTCCTCTGCCTACGAACCCCCCCCCCCCCTCCGGTCCTAGGGGTGCGGGTGTGCATCGGTACGGGTCCCCCCACTGAGAGTGTGACTGCCGGTGCACCTCGTTATGTCTTGGCCGGGCCCCGGAGTTATATGTGCAGATGCGCTCTCCATCTACTCAGGCCGGGCTGATATTGTTGGGGGTGTCGCTTGGTTCCTCGCCCCCCCCCCCTCCCCGGGGTTCGTCCCGTAGGTGTATGCGTGGGCGGGTGGGTGTTTTTGTATGATCATTCAGGCTTGTGTCTCATCGCTCCAATCCTTGATCGCGAGGTTTGAGCGAGTTCACGATGTATCTAGGTTGTGTGCGCTTATCTTCCCCCCCGGGCCGGCGGCTCTGCCCTCCCTGTACCGCCGTTATCCTCACGCTGCGGGTTGTCACCGTGCTCACGGTGTCTTAGGGGCAAATGTCTAAGCATCATTAATTTGCCACGCTGCCGCCCTGCCTCTCGTGTTTGCCTGTACTTTATTGTAAGGTTGGCTGGCATTTGAATAAGGTTCAGGCTGTGCAGCGGCGGTTGTGTTGCCTAAGTGTACAATGTGGGGAGGCTGCCATGCACGAGGATAAGGTTCAGGTTCAGCGGCGCTCACGGGGTTTTTCTATGGTGTACGTCTTTTAATTTGAAAGGGAGTTCCTCAATTTTCAGTACTGCGGCAAATCATTTCAGGGAGGGTGCCGCACTTCTCTGGAGCATTCCGGTACTCAGTAGATTGAGTTCCTGCACTGGTATATTTCTTTAAATGCACGTTATACATGGACAGATGCATGACTGATTTACGCCAAACTGCTCATAAAGTGGACTTGCCCGCAATATTTAGAATCTTGTTGCAAGCGTTGTTGGAGAGCGAAAATATCTTATCTCAAAAGGGCAGACCGATTACTTGTAAACTTCCTGGTCAACATCCTTATGGCGCCTCCAAGCCGTAGAATTCACACATCGGCTGACGCACGCGTCCAATCCATACTAAAGTTCCTTCTTGAGCTTCTCGTGCGTGCAGGACGACATTCTGTATAGTCATTGGGCAGAGTAATTTCAGTTGTTAGGAACAACATCCGGGAACATTTGTTCCTACCTGTGCATGACGCATAGAGTGTCTTATTGCTAATTATTTATATCTTAACGAAACAGGTGTGAAGTGTACCGCAGCTGAACCAAGCATTGGCTGTGGGTGGGAGAATGCTATGGCTTCATGTATTCGGCTGTGTGTTTTCATGCTATGTTCGTCTAGCGCTTTCTGTGTCATCAACGCCCTAGGTGCAGTGGGATGGAAATGAATGAGAAACCCACGTGGTACATTCACAAATCCTGAATCAGCGAGCTCTCGGTATGAAGAATCCTTGGCCTGAGCGAGTCCCCCTTTGCTTTTGTTCAATTCCGTGCTTCTGACTACATGTTTTCTCGAGTGCCCAGGTGTAGGGGTCACCTTCGCACGCCCTTAACGCAAATTTTCCTTTTACTTAGGCTACAGATGGCTGTACATGTTTATTCAATTCGGGGCATCTGAATACAGGTTTTCTCGATTTATGCTCACGCATCTGTTCATGTCCGTCATCATCTTCTTTGTGGCGCAGCGCTCATGTATGAGTCAGGCATGTGCCCGGTCCTTGCCTCAAACTTTTAGGGTTCTCGTATTCTTAGACCTAGTCCTGTTCCGCATGAATTCAGTCATGTACTCGTAAGCGTGCATTTCCCTCATATGTCTGTATGCATCTACGTGGTGCCGGCCCAACTTATGCCGTTGTTGTCTTCTTCGTGAGCTCCAGTGGCGCAATGGGTTTGCACGCAGTACTTATAAAGCAGTACTTGCTCTGAGCCATGCGGAGGTTGTGAGTTCAGGCCTCACCTGGAGCAGCTGATTAGTTTCAGGGCCAGAATAACGTGGTGTTGAGTTAGACTGGAGCAAACATTTGCAAACGTTACGCAGAATTTTGTTTGCAGACTAGTTCCGCTATTCTGGTACGGATGTGCGCCTTCTGCTCGCTGGGTGTTAACTTACGGCGCGAGCGCCGGCCAACCATATACCGTTTTTGCTTAGGAGTTCAGCATCACAGTCACAAGTTGTGGGAGCAACTGGTATGTTCCTTTTCCTAACGCATCCTTTGTCCTGCAGACCGATTCCGGCCTGCCACTTGCGCGTTGTGTCGGTGGCCGCTCCCCCAACACCCTCCTCGCTGCGTCAGCAAGTATTTGTGAAGTATGTACTTGGGGCTGAAGGTGGCTTGTGCCCACAGTATGTTCGTAAAATGGGAGTCTGCCTTCCGGTATACATATTGTTCCACGGGGTTCTCGTTTGTTTGTCAGCTGGAGAACAGCACCCACGCTGTGAGTCCGTTTCAGATTTGGGGTTCGAAACTGGTGTCTCGCTGTTTCTGAGTTGGCGACTAGTTTCTAATTTGCCGACATTTCTCATGCCCCCCGGGGGGCACCTTAAGAGGAAAATCGAGAACTTATACTCTCCTACTATCTGCTCAGCATGTAGTACATCTCGGTTCACCATATGTGAACAGGTGCAACCACCCGTGCCCCAGGTCTTCTCCCGCAGTGTTCCAGCCGCAAACTAGGAATCTGTCGCACTTTCCTTGCGGAGCTGCCAGCTTCAGGTACGATGGGATTGCGGTGTTCGCAGTACTTCAGACCCCAGCACACTGCCAGGCTACATCTTTTTCAGTTACTGCAGGAGATCCGGCAGAAGCTACCTGGCGTCGAGATTCGAGTAAAGGAATGCGCAGCATTATTTAGACTGTGTTACCTGATACCGGAGGGAAAAGTTTCTTCAGCGTGCCAATGCGAGGTGTCACCTTCACTAAGAAGGCTTTGTTGCCACCCTCCTTTCCATTAACGCTGCAATATGCAAGGTAGTGTGGCCCCCCTGTTACTTGAATTAAGCGGGAAGCCACCAAATCTTCTTGTACCCGCATAAGTAAGATTTGGCGCTTATCTTAAGCTTCTTGCTTGTCAGGGAATGAGCGTTCACTCTGGCTTTTGTCCTGAGGTTCACCGGCCTCCGTGGCCACAGGCCCCGTTCTTGCGCGGTGATTGTCGCGATCGGGACTATATTATTACCGGCCACGGAGAAGTTGTACGACCGCTGGGAAAGTGCCAGGTGTACAACAGATAAATTAAAAGTTAGTCGGGGGAATTCACTGTCATCAAAGACTCCGTCTGCTCCATAGGTTGGGCTTGTAAGCTTAGTGGCCTAAGTACTGCAGGCAGGCGGCCTAAGCATCTGTAGTGCCTACATAGGAAATAGTTACATCACTATGGGGCCTTCACAGTTCTACTTTCTACCTTCAGCGCAACGAGATCTAAGTTGGGCCGTAGTAGAACTGCAACACTGGCATAAAGTGTTTTCATTAAATTCTGTGTAAACCTGAAGTCCCTAGCTGGTGTATAGTAGCACGGGGTGGTGAGTAGTAGAAGTACTCACAACCGTGGAGCCTACTTTTGCTTAGGCTCATGTTACATAACAGATCCAAATCGCACGATAGGGACATCGACAGGGCACAGGTAATTTCATGCAATGTCTGGTGGTTAGGTCCCCCCCCCCCCCCCCCCCCCCCCCCCGAAGCTAGTGTTGTTCGGCCCAGCTTTGTAGTCTAGACCGCTGTTGCCACTCCTTTCATGTGTAAGCCTGAGAGTCGGCCGGATGACGGATTACCGACGGGTCAGATTGTCATCTTGTAAAGATTGCTTTGAGCTTGAGTACTAAAGTTCTCCGACAACATAAGTGTAAATAAAGCAGCAAAACCGTGGGATGCAAGTGGAGCGCTGGGACCTATGGCCCTGGCAATTACAATGGAGAGCACGTCAATTTCTGTATGGAATGTGTTTACCAGGTTTTATTTGGTGCCATTCCGGTGGATCGCTTGTATGGGGTTCTAAGAGTCAATTCAGGTATGAAGGAATATTCAAATGACAAATCATAGGAATATGCAGAAAGTTTAGTGAATTTCATCTAAATTACCAAGGGGCAGATATACCATCCATTTGAGTGCCATGCGTAGAACTATTATCAGACCTGACACCACTACTTCATAGTAGGTGAGGGGTAAAGCAGCAATGGGATATTGTTATCATTCCCAAAAACAGGTTAGTTCGACTGTTTGAACAGGGGTAAAGGGAACACAACAGTGCAATCAGGTGCCAAAGGTGTTAATATTCAGTCATGTTTCGCATTTGGCGTCTTTGAGGTCGGTCCTAACAAGTTAGAACAGGCACCCACAGAATGTCTCGGCCTTGTGTGCTAGGGGGGCTCAGAGCCGCGTTGTGCTCTATATGGCGGTGTGGAACTTTTCTTGGCCCCTGCAGTATTAGTAGTATGTCCGGTATGCAGTCGGCAGCATTTCTCATTCCACATTTAGTGGAGTATATGTGCATCCACTGCCTGAGCCTGAACTGCCAATAATACCTATAGACGTGGGCCCCTAGTAGACTCTCTATAAAGAGTGCTCCAGAAGTGAAGGTACAGCTGCTTTGAAACTCGGGATGTCTCCGGCAAATGATACTAATTATACATTGCGCACTGAAATACCCCTCTGTACTTGGCCGAAGGCTAGTTGCACAAACGTACATAAGCGCAAGTTAACAGTTGAAGTTGTTAACTGCGCTTCAGCAGGAGTTTGACTAGACTGGCTGTAGTCTGCTGAGGCTTTGTGTGTAAGTGGGTGGCTGATTTCAGTGGCTGCGCTGGTTCTCCCATCCTATAGTTAGGAGCGCTAGCAGCAGGGGAGGTTGCTGTACCCCACGGCCTCTTCTCTGGGTATGATCCGAGTACCTGGCAGAGCCTGCACTATTGCTGTAGAGGGATTTGTCCCGGGGGTATATGATGATTAGTGGCTAAGGGGCTTTAGTTTAGGCAGGCGTGCCTGCCTACAGATAAAATATCTTAGAGGTAGCATGGCCAAGCGTCATGATGCAGGGCGGGATCTTAAGGGTACACTTAGTCTTAGTCCCAGCATTCCCTTGTTGGTGGTCCTAAGTTTTCCTCTCTGACCAAGCTATCTTGGAGGTAGCATGTCCGAGCTGCCTCCAGTCCTCATCTCAAGAGGGCAGGTGTGGCCCGCCTTTAAGTCCTGTCAATCCTGTATTGACATATGTAGGTATCACCCAAGCTATAGTATAATGTGTATTGTCCCCCTTGTCCCTGCGCTTTCTCGAAGTTTAGCAGCTCTAGCGTTCTTCGTGGGCGCACTTTCGCCAGGTTGGGCGATGAACGGCGTTTCACCAGTAGTGGCAACTTAGCTGGGTATACCGGAGGGGGCCTGTGGTGAAGGATGGGGTTGAATTTCAGGGCATGTGCTGTAATGCCTATGGTTCAGTAGCTTAAGTTGCCTTCAGTCTACAGCCCACGGTTGGGGTTGAGTTTCGGGGCATGGGCGGCAATGCCTATGGTTCTATAGCCTAAGTTGCCTTCTGTCAACAACCCGTGTGGGCATGTGTTGCCAGCTGTTACGCCAATCCTGTATTGTCATAGGTATGACATCATCCGAGTTGTATAGGATAAGTGGTACTGACCCCTTCATTGTCCCGGTGCTCTGGAGAATTGCAGCACAGGCGTCTATCGTAAGCACACTTTCTCCATGTTTGGAGGAGGATGGCATTTCACCAGTAGTGGTAACCTAGCGGGGTTGGCCTGCTGCGCTTTTTGGGAAGTGTTCGTTGGAGTTCAGGGCATGTGCTGTTACGTCTAGGGTGCGATACGAAGCACCTTCAACAGTCAGGGGCCCCAGCTCTTCTCGTCATTTCCTGTTAGTATGTCCTCCCGATCCGGGGATGGCTACACCATGGTTGTAAGGACTAAAAGACCGAGGGGTATTCGCAGATAGTGGCAGGAGGCCTGGGTGTCTCGTTAGGCATGTAACGTTCATGCCAGCATCAGGTATCTGCGAGGTGGTAAGGGTCCACCGCTCTGCCGTCGTCCTGGTCTTGTTCAGTTTGCCTGACTAGATGGTCTGCAGAGCAAGGATTGCAGCTTTTGTGTTGACAGGTTCGAGATTTTGGGTTCTGGGCCATTCAACAGTCTCCAGGTTAGGTCGATGGGCAGCCACCAGGAACTGGATGCGGGGTTTCTCCAACACGGAGTGTGTATGGTTAGGTTTCCCGGGCATGCGCTGGGGTGGCCTCTTGTCCAGACTCAGACACTCCCTGGTGACAGGGGGCGCTCCGTCGCATCACTTGGTCATTCACCTGGGGGGCAACGACATCACCAACATGGGAAGGTCCGCGTTGCTGCATAAAATGAAGGCGGACCTGGTGGAGGTTGCAGAATGGTGGGGAGCTGTGAGGTCTGGTGGTCCGAATTGCTCCCACGCAGAGTCGGGCGAGGCGCAAAGTCATGCGAAGCCATCGAAAGGTCTCAATCTAGTGGGCTTGGACCTTTTTCTCCTAGATTGGTACGATGCTTTGCAGGAGAGAGGCTGCAGGTAGGAAGGAGCATAGGGGATGGGGGGCCCGGGCGGCGGCGGTAGCCACCGGTCGGGCTGTGGCGGAGTTACAGGGTGATCCGGAAGCTGGGAGGTGAAGCGGTGTACCTCAGCAGGCACATAGGGGTGCCAGAGCCTAACACCTGGACTTCATGGGAGGTCCGGGTACACGTGTCGGCACCTCAGTAGTCCTTCGGGCGGTTGTGGGCCTGTACAACCGGGGGTTGCCTAGTTGCGCTCCGCCCCTCGGGGCGTGAGTTTACTTAATTAAAATATGGGGCAGCACACAGTTGGCCACACACCGTGCTGCCCGGCTCATCAGGCGGGCAGGTGGCGAGAATGCGGCCTGCCCTTGGATTACCCATAAGATAACCCATCTATTACATATGTTGTATGTAATAAATCCTGCAGCATATACATGTGCCAAGCGACAAAGATTATACATAGTGCTCCTCCGTGGAATAAACCCACACTGATCGGAATGTATCGGTGCAGGCAAATATGGCAGCAAATGAGACTCTCCTATGCAGCTGAGTATCTTTACATCCACATTCAGTGGAATCGGTCTATAAGAGGAGAAGTACAATGGATATTTGGGAGCAGAATTACCAGAGTCTCACGTATAGAGTCAGGTAGAAATCCGCGCTGAAGGTCTTTCTGGTATACCTCTAACAATTTCTCCGCTACTTGGGCTGCGTATGTTTGGTAGAATTCGGCCAGGAGTCCATCACTCTCCGGGGTTTTTACAGTTTTCAAATTTTGTATAGCAGTCAAAACCTCCTTTCAGGTAATAGGCTTCTCCTATTCCTCCCTTCCTTCCTCCGACAAGCGTGTCAAGTCAACCTCAGCTAAAAAGCTGAAGTCTCAACCACATGTATCCTCCCCTCCATTCATATATATGCATTAAGGTGGGCCCAAAAAGCTTCAGTAATGGTGGCTTGGGAATAGACCAAAGAGCCCTCCCAATTCAGCAGTTGCATTACTGGATCTCGACCCTCCTGTTGCTTTAGTAACCGGCCAACAGCATTCATGTTTTATACCCTTCAGCATGCAATCTCTGGTGGTAGGCTGTGTGTGCTTCTCCAGCCTGTATCAATTATCTAATAGTTCCTTACGTGCTTGAACCCATTCCGCAGGACTCGACAGCTGGGTTGGTAGCTGTTGTGCACGCACGCTTAAGTGACCTTCCCAATGACTCAAGTCACGCTCCAGTTGTTTCTTAATGCCATATATCATTTTGAGGCAAACACCCCTAACAACCACATTCACAGCTTCCCATCTAGGGCTCTATGCCCACACTCCCCCTGTTTTCCATAAAATAAAGTGATAATTCCTTTCCCATCACTGTCGCAAAGGGGGGCATAGTCAAGGCCTCCACCCTAAGGTTCCAGAGTGGGATCGCCGGATGGTTATATCCCCTACACAAGCCTAAAAGGACCGGAGAATCGTCCGATAGATAGTGGACAAAATAGGATATATCATTTACATCCTGCACCAGAGTGGGTGTTAGTAAATAATAGTCCACCCTACTATATGTTACAGTCACAGGTGTGTAACAGGAGAATAGTCTGGTGGTGGGGTTTAGGTCCCTCCAAACATTGGTGAGGTTCAAACCCTGCATTATATCAAAGAACTCCTGTGTAATGTTAGGCTTTGTGTGCACCCTAGGCGGAGCCCTGTCTAGTGGCCCATCCAAAATGCACTTGACATCCCCTGCCATAAAAATGTCTGCTGCTAAGTAGCGGGCTGCTGCCATGACTTTCGGGTAATAAGTACCCTTATCAACATTAGGGGTGTATACCTTTATCAAGCCCCGCTCCCGCACAACCAACGTGCCATGCAGGATTACATAGTGGCCGTCTGGGTCTAACACATGAGCCTTATGACAAAAGGGAGTTCCCAGTGCCACCCAGATTAACAACCCTCAGGTGTAACCTGAGTATGAGGCTGGATACATTAGACCCCTCCATCTCCTGTGGAGACTGGTGATACAGTCACCCCATGTATGTGTTTCTTGTAAAAGTGCAATGGACACTTAATAACATTTTAAGTGAACATACACTCAGGTACGCTCCTCCCGGCAGCCCAAACCTCTTACATTCCATGCCATATTCTTAAACCCATCCAAGCCATCATTTCCAGTCAAGCTCAAGTGAAGCTTCCAAAACTCCTACCAATGCAGACTATCCTTTTCTAGCGTACCAACCTTCCATAATAAAGAGTACCAAAAAAGAACAGCAATTAGAACCCCAAACTCTAAAACTTATCAGAACGAAATAGTCCCCCAATTCCCCCCACTCCAAGGGCAGTAGCACAAACTCACAAACCACATCTCCCTACCCAAGTATTTAAAACACAGTCTTGTAAAAGTCTTTCACAACCCACATAATAGTATCAGCTATACACTGAAGGAGCATGCTTACACAGTGAGTCTCAACTAGGATATATAGATAGTTCATCGCACCGCCCCCCTCACTACACAAGTCTTACAGTCCCAACTGCACTATACTTACAAAGTCACAGTAATTAATCATCAGGGCCCCCAAGTAGCATTGTCACTTCCTGTGCTTGGATCACTTCTATGATATTGTAAACCCTCTCTCAGGAGTTATGCAGCTTCCCCTCTGCGGCCACGGTGTCATCTGAACAGACCACAATTCAGTCAGCAGCAACAGAGAGGCATCGCTTTTTTCTCCTCTTTGACCCTTGAGGTGGTTTGACGACTGATCTGCGTGTCGCTTTGTCCTCTCCATCTTGCTGCTCAGAACCCCAGTCCTAACCCCCAGGCTTAGTGTCCAACCATTCATGCGCCTCCCTGGGTGTAAATAAGAAAAAGGTTTTCTCGTCACTCACCGCCCCAAGTTTGAAGGAAAAATCAAACTATAATGCAGGGTAAGAGTTCTCAGATGATTCTTCTCCTCCAGAAAAGATTTCCTCAGCTCTTGGACCTTTTGAGTAGTCAGGGAATATTGAGATCAGGTCACCTTCAAATTCAGGGAGGCATCTTGCAAAAAAAATGGCGTCTCGATCCCTAAAATTGAAGATGGTGCAATGATAGCTAGGGGGGCGCACCTGGCTGGGGCAGGGGTACCAGTGCCTGGAGAAGTCACTCAATCGTGAACAATTTAGAAATCAGCCAGGGGAGGAGAGCACCAGTGGTCCATTCCTCCAAAAAGTTCTGCTGATTGACCCTCTACTCTCTCAGGAAACTCCACAAAGTGGTGGTTATTTTGTCTGGATCATCCTTCCGTATCATCAATGCGTTCCCCTAGGCACAAGGTAAGCTTCTCCAGGGAGGAAACCATTTTTTTCACTCCTTTCACATCTGCCTGCAGGGCCTCTACATTGTCTTCTGTAATAGTAACACAGTCTGCTACTTTTCTGAGGTCCACATGGAGAAGATTTACATCCAGAGCCACAGATTCAATTTTAACTAACTCTGTACGGGATCCATCAGTAGCCGCCATTACATCCTAACAGCATTGGTGCTGCACAAGCTGCATCCTCGACAAACTAAGCAGAGTGGCGGGGTGGATCAGATGTGGATGGATCTCCCGGTTGAACAGCTTGTGTGTAATTGAGAAACTTATTGGACTGGCCAGAGCGGGAAGCTTTATCCTTCACTATGATGCAAAAAAAAGATCAGCCCACAGGGACTCCCCCTACACCACTCTAAGGTTAGTTTTTCGGCTCCCAAACTGCAATCCCAGAACACCAGGTCTGTGTTAGTCACAACGCACCAGAAGCCATCCACCATCTCCTTTCAGTCTCCTCCGGTAACAACCTTGTATGATAACCAATAGGGATTCCGAGCCCTAACTTTGCCATTTGCCAGTCCAGTCAGGCAGTTATGGGATCAGTTCCAGAGCACACCACGCAACCATCCATGTCACCACTCCTCCAGTGTAACCAGTGAGAAACAGCAGACACTCCAAGAATTTACAATAAGCCATAAGGGCCAGAAGCAACACGTCGATCCAGCAATCTCCCAGATTTATACAGCTGTCACGGGGTCTCAGGATTGGGCCCTGCACTGTGTGGCTAGCAAAGGCAGGCCTTGTTCTTTAGATCATGAGTGTACCACCTCCCCATATTATGCGGCTCGTCTCTTCAGCAGTCGAACTCCTCTGTCTGTCCAGCGCCCTCACCAGCCAGTTTACAGGCACCGTCTATCACTCACCAGGCCTGTAGTCACTGCTATCACTCCCCCTGCAGTCGCCGCTAATACAGGTGGGCTGCCGTCAACTCATGCAGTAAGGTCGGGAACCACCAGTGCTGTGCGTTCTTTCTTTGCTGCACTGCCTCCCGGCCACCACTGCTCCTTCCCGGCTCAACACAGGAGTTACAGGCCCAAACCAGTCGCTCTCCAGAGCTTGGACCCCCACCTCTCTGTCACTGGCAGTGGCCCACAGTCACCAGAGGCCTCACAGGGGACACTGCACAGTCCGGGAGACTGCCCATCCCCTCGAGGTCTGGACCATGCTGGATTGTCCCTCTCAGCCGCAGCAGTCTCCCACTACACCACAGAGCATCTCGGGACCAAGCAAATGACTGCGATGTCTCCCCCAGAACCAAACAGCAGTTATGGGTCCAATGCCGGGCATAGAATCAGGCTACAAATTCAGGATATTGAAACGGGGCTGGCAGGAGCGCCGACATGAGTGATTAGTCGGCCATCTTGGTTGGAACGGCACCCCGAAAACAAGGGTAAGTTGCATGTAGTATTTACAACAGTATAAAGATACATCTGCCCATGGAGTAGATCCACAAACAATATATAGATTTGAGTCATTATTTGAACCTACCTCTGGCCCCAAATGCAAATTTCTGTTAATTTATTATTATTATTATGTTTATTATTGTTATTATTAATTTGTGGAGCACAAGATTAGCACTTAAGGTATCCTGGCGCTAATGGATAAACTGCTAAAATCAAACGGAAAAAGCTGGTTCTAAAAGTTTACAGAGCTCAAGGTGATTGTGGTCTCTCTAAGCTAAAGGAGCAGCAAGTTCCAATGCTTTGAGCAAACGCACTTGCAACATCAAATAGACCAAGCTGTGGTACTCTGTGCTCAGATCAATCCCTTCCTGGATGACTACAAATCAACAGACATATTTTTATGTGTACTCCGAGAAAATTCACCCTGGTGCAGGCGTTGGATGGAATGTTGTTATCCACATAAAATCGTTAATTTTGAGTTCACGTCTGGCTATGAGTCAAAAGCAGGAAATGTACTTACTGCCAAGTGCCATAAAACTCTTTTCATCACCGCACAATAATATTGGAAGTGTTCCATTCTCAGAAGCTTAAAACAACAGCAGGCCACTCCATCTTTCTAATGTGCCCAGCTGAATTCCGCACATAGTACAGACCAATTTAATGGCAGGGATAACATGCTCTTCTCTATTATGCATTTAGACAGTTTTCAAGGGCTTCACCCTCAAGGGAAGACATTTCTAATCCCTCATTTGCATTGCTTGACTTATGCTGTCAAGGCCAGATTTTCCACTATTTTCCGTGAGCCTTACGTCTTTTATTTGATGCAGACCTGACGCAAAATCCTTTGTGGTTTACAAAGAAATGCAAATCAAAGTTTGTATTGGTTTTATTTAAAAATAAATAAAAAATAACCCAAGGCAGTGCATTATGCTGCCTTGCGTTACATTGCTTCCATGGGTGGTGCATGGGTGTTCTTGTGCACCCACCCATGGATTTTAATGTAAACCACTGCTGCTTCACAAAAAGTGATGCAACAGTGGCGCAAAAATGTCACAAGGCCTTCATAAATAAGGCCCCCATAAGGGCGGCGGTCCCGTGGGAGCCATTAGGATGTGCCTGCCACACAGGCGGACGCATCCCGCATTTTTAACATTGCTAAAACAATGCTAAAAATGCACATTGAGCACTTCAATGCACAACGTGACAGGCACTGTGTGGTGCCTGTCACGTTGTACAGTGAAGTGCATCTATGGTACCCCCATGTGCACCCCCCACCCCCTGGAGTCCCTGGGGGCCCGCAACGGGCCCCCACTTGACATTCCAGCCTGCCTTTCTGTGGCGGCAACGCCGCCACGGAAATGATGTTCCCGCAAACACCCTAATATGGATGGCGGTGTCTAACAGACACCGCCACCATATGAAACCCTTTTCCACCCGGTCAACTCGTTGACCGGGCGGAAAAGCGGCAGACGGCCTTTCCGTCCGCCAGGTTCCCCCCGCCATAGTAATATGGCAGGGGAAATGGGTGGCAGGCGGGGAAGGATGTCAGGCGGATCGCCACCGCCCGCATGGCGGTGGCGATCCGCCCAACACCCTAATGGGGCCCTTAGTATCATCATTTCAGAGGGTGTCTTTTAAAGCTGGAGTCAGAGGGAAAGAGAACGGTCAGACCCTAAATATTGGACTTTGCTGAGGATAAACTACTAGATTTGTTCATACCAGAGTCCTTCACTATACCTACCTGACTTTGCAGTAGCTTGCTGTAAGAAATTGAAGCATTATCTGAAGGTGTGACAATCCATTTCAAATAATGGTCAAAGTCCTTGTTGGAGTGAATGAAAAACGTCATTAAATAAATCTCTGCTTAACCATCAGGTACTTTAGCACAAAGCATTCAGGCTTAACTTAGAGGCAATGTGTAAGGTATTTATGCAGTGCTCAAACGGTAATAAAGTGAAAACACAACACAAGAAAAATCCCAAACAAATTTAGAAAAATGTGTACATTTTATTAAACATAATGGCACTAAAATGACAAAAATCCAATATGTCGAACTACAGATAAGAATTTTAAAACTTTGAATTAAAAATATCCACAAAAAACACAAAGACCAACCATGGTTATCTAGTTGCACAGGTAAAGTCAAAAGTTAAGGCCAACCACTATGAAGCGCGGATCGGATACAGGGACAAAGTTCATTCCGGTGAAAACTTTAGACTTAGAAACTTTCATGGAGAAAAGTTGGTTGTTGACAAGTCATTAGTGGGGCAAGCTGTAAGCTGAATCCAAAGCAAGACTCAACGTTGGTGGGTTGCTGAAGCGTGGGGCCCTGAGGTAGTTGTCGATGGAGGTGGGAAAGCTCCACTCGGACAAAGTCTGAAGTCCATACCCAGGAAGACCTCAATATCGATCAGCTTCAGCTCCATGTCAGCCTTGGTGAAGCTTTCTACGTTTGGACTTAGAAACTTTTCTGAAGTCAGATTTTCTACAATGGGGCACACCAGCAAGCTCAGGCCGACCAGAGATTTAACTTAGATGGTAGCGCCTTTAAATGTGATTTCTGTCTCTGTCAGTTCTCCAGGCAGAAAGTTGCCTAAATATTTTAAGTCCAACTTCTTTCAGTTTAGGGGTCAGGAGGAGTACACTCTAACACCATCCAAGGTACCAGAACATGAAGGCAGTATTTGGTGGGTTAGGACTCACTCCAGCAAAGGCTTGAAGCAGGGTCCAGGTCATGTCTAGTTGATACTGGTCAGCTGGGCAGTGTCTAGGAGGGAGGCCTCTGGAAGCTTGTTGCTTCTCTGTAGGTCAAAGAGGAGGACAGGCCATTCACCCTTGAAGTCACTGCTGGGGTCCTGAGTTCAAGGCAAGCAAGTCCAATCTTCCTTCAAGTTCTTCAGATAGCAGGGCAGGCCTCCTTCCGATTATTTACAGGTCCAGGAGTATTCTGAGGAGAAGTCTGTAATGTTCACTTTTTTAACCACTACCAGCCTCTGGGTGGAGGGCCAGTTTTTGTCACCCTGTAAACAAGTTGTGGTCAGTTCCTCTTCCCCCATTTGGTTTGGTACCAGCCTGACTAGAGAGACAATGGGGAGGCAGGCCCAGGGGGGAGCTTCTTCTGCCAGTTTTAAGGTAGTCGCGATACTTTACCATTAAGTAAGATTTGACGCTATTATTAAAATGAGTCCTTGAACCATTCTAGCTACTGCCAAACTGCATGTAGCACTTCTCAAACGTAATTCTGTAAACCTGTTTTAACCTCTGGAAGAGCCAGCACTGGCACAATAAAAAACAATGTTTGTGGGGTTTTCACTGCCAGGACACATAAAGCATAACGTACAGTTGTCCTACTTTTTTATTTAAATACCATTCAACCTTAGGTGTGACTTCAAAGTATAAAGATGGAAGGTTTAAAGGTAGGTTCAAAATGGTCAAAATGTCAGTTGTAAAGCTGCACACCCAGGCTGCAATGACATGTTGTACAGTGCTTCTTTAGTGGGTGGCACAAGGAGTGCTGCAGTCCACTAGTAGCCTTTAAATTACAGGCCCTGGTACATGTAGTACCATATACTAGGGATTTATAAGTAAATTAAATGTGGCAATTAGGTATATGCCAATTTAACCTTGTTAAAAAGAGAGCACAAGCACTTTACCACTGGTAGGGAGGGGTAAAGTGAGCAGTGTTTTATGGCCAACAAAATGGCTTCAACGAAAAAATGATTCAGAAAAAGGGGGTGGTGATGGACAGAGCATCTGAATTAAGCAGAATACTTATACCCAGTCAACAGATCAGGGCTTGATCCATCACCGTTTTTTAGCTCACTGCACCATCCCAGCTAAGAACCTGGCTACATGCAAATTAGATCTGTCCCTGGCCCAGTGCATCATGGGAACAGGGCAGACCAAACTACCAAGCCAATTCTTTTACTGGAAAGGAAACAAGCTTCCGGGGACCGGTTTCTGGCATTACAGCCGTCTTCGGCCTGGCTTGCTTGTATCCTGATGGTGCAGTGAGCAAGGCACTCATGTCTGAGCATACCCTACCACGCTTATGGTGGACAAAACGATTCAGAAAAAGGGGGTGGTGATGGACGGAGCATCTGAATTAAGCAGAATACTCGTACCCAGTCAACAGATCAGGGCTTGATCCATCAACGTTTTTTAGCTCACTGCACCATCCCAGTTAAGAACCTGGCTACATGCAAATTAGTCTGTCCCTGGCCCAGTGCATCATGGGAACAGGGCAGACCAAACTACCAAGCCAATTCTTTTACTGGAAAGGAAACAAGGTTCCGGGGACCGGTTTCTGGCATTACAGCCGTCTTCGGCCCGGCTTGCTTGAATCCTGATGGTGCAGTGAGCAAGGGACTCATGTCTGAGCATACCCTACCACGCTTATGGTGGATAAAACGATTCAGAAAAAGGGGGTGGTGATGGACAGAGCATCTGAATTAAGCAAAATACACGTACCCAGTCAACAGATCAGGGCTTGATCCATCACCGTTTTTTAGCTCACTGCACCATCCCAGCTAAGAACCTGGCTAGATGCAAATTAGTCTGTCCCTGGCCCAGTGCATCATGGGAACAGGGCAGACCAAACTACCAAGCCAATTCTTTTACTGGAAAGGAAACAAGCTTCCGGGGACCAGTTTCTGGCATTACAGCCGTCTTCGGCCCGGCTTGCTTGAATCCTGATGGTGCAGTGAGCGAGGGACTCATGTCTGAGCATACCCTACCACGCTTATGGTGGACAAAACGATTAAGAAAAAGGGGGTGGTGATGGACAGAGCATCTGAATTAAGCAGAATGCTCGTACCCAGTCAACAGATCAGGGCTTGATCCATCACCGTTTTTTAGCTCACTTCACCATCCCAGCTAAGAACCTGGCTACATGCAAATTAGTCTGTTCCTGGCCCAGTGCATCATGGGAACAAGGCAGACCAAACTACCAAGCCAATTCTTTTAGTGGAAAGGAAACAAGCTTCCGGGGACCGGTTTCTGACATTACAGCCGCTTTGGCCCGGCTTGCTTGAATCCTGATGGTGCAGTGAGCAAGGGACTCATGTCTGACCATACCCTACCACGCTTATGGTGGACAAAACGATCCAGAAAAAGGGGGTGGTGATGGACAGAGCATCTGAATTAAGCAGAATACTCGTACCCAGTCAACAGATCAGGGCTTGATCCATCACCGTTTTTTAGCTCACTGCACCATTCCAGCTAAGAACCTGGCTACTTGCAAATTAGTCTGTCCCTGGCCCAGTGCATCATGGGAACAGGGCAGACCAAACTACCAAGCCAATTCTTTTACTGGAAAGGAAACAAGCTTCTGGGGACCGGTTTCTGGCATTACAGCCGTCTTCGGCCCGGCTTGCTTGAATCCTGATGGTGCAGTGAGCAAGCGACTCATGTCTGATCATTCCCTACCTTAATTCAGATACTCTGTCCATCACCACCCCCTTACCTGAATCGTTTTGTCCACCATAAGCGTGGAATGGTATGCTCAGATGGGAGTCCCTTTCTCACTGCACCATCAGGATTCAAGCAAGCCGGGCCGAAGACGGCTGTAATGCTAGAAACCGGTCCCCGGAAGCTTGTTTCCTTTCAAGTAAAAGAATTGGCTTGGTAGTTTGGTCTGCCCTGTTCCCATAATGCAGTGGGCCAGGGACAGACTAATTTGCATGTAGCCAGGTTCTGAGCTGGGATGGTGCAGTGAGCTAAAAAATGGTGATGGATCAAGCCCTGATCTTTGGACTGGGTAGGAGTGTTCTGCTTAATTCAGATACTCTGTCCATCACCACCCCCTTACCTGAATCGTTTTGTCCACCATAAGCGTGGAAGGGTATGCTCAGATGTGAGTCCCTTGCTCACTGCACCATCAGGATTCAAGCAAGCTGGGCCGAAGATGGCTGTAATGCCAGAAACCGGTCCCCGGAGGCTTGTTTCCTTTCCAGTAAAAGAATTGGCTTGGTAGTTTGGTCTGCCCTGTTCCCATGATGCACTGGGCGAGGGACAGACTAAATTGCATATAGCCAGGTTCTGAGCTGGGATGGTGCAGTGAGCTAAAATACGGTGATGGATCAAGCCCTGACCTTTGGACTGGGTAGGAGTGTTCTGCTTGCTTCAGATACTGTGTCTATCACCACCCCCTTACCTGAATCGTTTTGTCCACCATAAGCGTGGAAGGGTATGCTCAGATGTGAGTCCCTTGCTCACTGCACCATCAGGATTCAAGCAAGCCGGGCCGAAGACGGCTGTAATGCTAGAAACCGGTCCCCGGAAGCTTGTTTCCTTTCCAGTAAAAGAATTGGCTTGGTAGTTTAGTCTGCCCTGTTCCCATGATGCACTGGGCCAGGGACAGACTAATTTGCATGTAGCCAGGTTCTGAGCTGGGATGGTGCAGTGAGCTAAAAAATGGTGATGGATCAAGCCCTGATCTTTGGACTGGGTAGGAGTGTTCTGCTTAATTCAGATACTCAATCCATCACCACCCCCTTACCTGAATCGTTTTGTCCACCATAAGCGTGGAAGGGTATGCTCAGATGTGAGTCCCTTGCTCACTGCACCATCAGGATTCAAGCAAGCCGGGCCGAAGACGGCTGTTATGCCAGAAACCGTTCCCGGGAAGCTTGTTTCCTTTCCAGTAAAATAATTGGCTTGGTAGTTTGGTCTGCCCTGTTCCCATGATGCACTGGGTCAGGGACAGACTAATTTGCATGTAGCCAGGTTCTGAGCTGGGATGGTGCAGTGAGCTAAAAAATGGTGATGGATCAAGCCCTGATCTTTGTACTGGGTAGGAGTGTTCTGCTTAATTCAGATACTGTGTCCATCACGACCCCCTTACCTGAATCGTTTTGTCCACCATAAGCGTGGAAGGGTATGCTCAGATGCGAGTCCCTTGCTCACTGCACCATCAGGATTCAAGCAAGCCGGGCCGAAGACGGCTGTAATGCCAGAAACCGGTCCCCGGAAGCTTGTTTCCTTTCCATTAAAGGAATTGGCTTGGTAGTTTGGTCTGCCCTGTTCCCATGATGCACTGGGCCAGGGACAGACTAATTTGCATGTAGCCAGGTTCTGAGCTGGGATGGTGCAGTGAGCTAAAAAACGGTGATGGATCAAGCCCTGATCTTTGGACTGGGTAGGAGTGTTCTGCTTAATTCAGATACTCTGTCCATCACCACCCCCTTACCTGATTCGTTTTGTCCACCATAAGCGTGGAAGGGTATGCTCAGATGTGAGTCCCTTGCTCACTGCACCATCAGGATTCAAGCAAGCCGGGCCGAAGACGACTGTAATGCCAGAAACCGGTCCCCGGAAGCTTGTTTCCTTTCCAGTAAAAGAATTGGCTTGGTAGTTTAGTCTGCCCTGTTCCCATGATGCAGTGGTCCAGGGACAGACTAATTTGCATGTAGCCAGGTTCTGAGCTGGGATGGTGCAGTGAGCTAAAAAATGGTGATGGATCAAGCCCTGATCTTTGGACTGGGTAGGAGTGTTCTGCTTAATTCAGATACTCTGTCCATCACCACCCCCTTACCTGAATCGTTTTGTCCACCATAAGCGTGGAAGGGTATGCTCAGATGTGAGTCCCTTGCTCACTGCACCATCAGGATTCAAGCAAGCCGGGCCGAAGACGGCTGTAATGCTAGAAACCGGTCCCCGGAAGCTTGTTTCCTTTCCAGTAAAAGAATTGGCTTGGTAGTTTGGTCTGCCCTGTTCCCATAATGCACTGGGCCATGGACAGACTAATTTGCATGTAGCCAGGTTCTGAGCTGGGATGGTGCATTGAGCTAAAAAACAGTGATGGATCAAGCCCTGATCGTTGGACTGGGTAGGAGTGTTCTGCTTAATTCAGATACTCTGTCCATCACCACCCCCTTACCTGAATCGTTTCAACGAAAAAAGACAAAAATCTGAGAAAAGCCACTTCAAAGACGGTCATTTCCAACACTTGTAAATCGCTGTTTCTCAACGCCTAGTTCATAAAATATCATCCCTGGTTCAAATCACGTGCAGTATGTTATTGCACTAAATCAATACTGACCCAGGCATGAAGGGGTTTCCCCCTCCAAATTACAAAAGGGATCGGTCTATGGTTTGTGACTGGAATTAGAGTCACAAGCCATCAATCAGCTACTAACACCCCTGCCCTCCCACCCCAAGATCAAGTGGTAGCTGATTAGCAAAGGGGAGGTTGCCCCGTCGGACAGCCTCCCCTCAGGGAATCATGTGGGCAGGTTGAGGAGAAGTGGGCAATGTCAATAGGACCTCTGCCTGCCCCTCCCCCTGATTTTTTCCACAAGTGGGAAGCATTTTCTTTTTCTTTAAAACAACACCTGTACATGTCAGTGGACTCAGGTTCAAATGCAAAAATATGTTTCCTTTTGGAAAAGCAAATGAATGGACAGATGACTGTGATGTCTAGCAGACCTAGGGCCAGATGTACAATGGTTTTGCATGCGCAAATGGGTTTGCAAACCCATTTGTGCGTGCAAAAACCAATAGGGATATGTACCATTCCCCAAAAATATTTTGGAATTGTGAGTCGCTATTAGGAACGGGTGTTCCCTTCCTAATAGCATCCGCAACCCCATGTACAAATGTTTTGCAACCACAATTGTGGATGTAAAACACTCACAAATGACCACTGTTAGAACTGGGATTTCTGATTGGCTAAGGCTTGCGCCAAAGCCAGGCAGAAACCACCACTCTAGTCAGGGCAAGGGAGTTACACACCAAGATAACCCCTGCTCACCCCCTTGGTATCTTGGCACGAGCAGTCAGTCTTATCCCAGAGGCAATGTGTAAAGCATTTGCTTTCGCACACTGCAACAACATCCCAGGCACACCACAATAGGAACTCCACACAAGGCTATATGAAAATAGATAGTAATCACACAATATACATTGTGCCAACTGGCATGGGCAATATTCACAAGGGATTATTTACACAGGACAGGGCCATGTGGGCCACTGTCAGGATCAGCATTTAGTAGAAATAGCACTTAGAGTAACTGTAGCACCAAATTACAATTATAGAACACAACCAGTAACCACTGGTAAAAGGTACACACTATGCAATACTAATCACCATGGGAATAGATCACGCAGGGACACATAAACTCACTAGTATAAACTATACTAGGCAAAACAACCTCCTAAGCATGAAAACACATTTAGAGGTATCACAGGCTTAAAGGCATTGCACATTACGCATAAATCACATTAGGCCTAACCAGTATAAATACAGTAGGCAATCTCCTCACTAGTCTAAACACATTAGACCCTACCTCCTAAGTATAACTAACATTAAGGGGCGTAAAACACAGTGAAGTACAATCTCACTAACACAAACCTCCATAGGTAAAACCATCTCTAGAGGTAACAACACAGGGTGCGTAAAACATACTAGATGCATTACATTTCCTAGCACCACATTTAACACCTTGGCTGCTTCGAACGTTTGGCGCCAGTGCGGAACGTTCGAAAAACGGGTGGGGCTGCGTCGGCCAATGGCCGTTCGCAGCACCAGCCTAGGTAGCAAGGAACATGTTAAAGCACATATCACTGCACCCTATAAATGTAACAACCCCCCTGGTCAACTGGCAATCTAGGAAGGGGTACAAATACCCTATGTCCACAGAGTCAGGGCTGCTGACTAAGCAGCGAAGGTCAAGCTTGCGCCACTGCGCCAAGCCTAAACGTTGCAGCTGGCACTAAGTGCTGCGCAGCTGGGGAGGCCAAAGTAGGGCGAAGGAGTGCAACTCACTTCTAGATTCAAAAGACCAAGTTTCCAAAGAATTGCGCCTAAACGGTGCGGCTGCCCACTACTTGCTGGGGGATCAGCAAAACTGCGGCATGGGCTCTCACTGGCTCTTTCTAGAACAAGTTGCGCCACAACGTTGGAGCCACATGGGGCTCTGAAAATACATGATGCACTCAAACACTGTGGAGTGCGCTGGCACTGTAAATATAGTGTAGGTTAGGGCTGGAGCCATCTAGGCTCTGAAAACCAAGAGTGTGCACATTGGAGCCCTCTAGGCTCTAGAACAAATGTGCCCCAAAAGGTTGGAGCCCTCTAGGCTCTGAAAGATCACCATGCCCATGGAGCACTCTGCTCCTAAACTAATTATGCACCCATCTAGACCAGGCACTGGCCCCCAAACACTGATGCATCTCAGGGGGATCAGTACGGGCCTCTCGGGCCCCTCACAGGCTTTCTACAACAATGGTGGCCCTGGGCTACACGGGCCCCTTGAAGAAATAGATGCCCTCATCGGTGTAGCGGCCCGCTGACAGACGGGGCTGCTCGAAATCGGTGCCTCGCACTGGCACCACGAGGATCCTTCTGCTCCCTCGGGAGCGGAAACAGGGATGTCCCCCCCGTCACCCAGCCCAGCCCTGACTCACCAGGCTGTTGACTGGGGGACCAGTTTCCTTCCTGCTGTACTCGCCGGGGCTCGCTCACTGGTGCCGGGGATCCACAGGACTCTCTCCTCACTAGGAGAGCCCCGTACACTGGCAGGAACACTTTCGGCGCGGGGCTTCCCTCTCCTCACGGGAGCCCAGCGCTGGCATCGGTCATTGTCCCTCTTCACATGGGCCCCCTCCTGGGACCCGGGGCTTCTCTGGGTGCCGTGGGCAAAAGGCAGGGCTCTCTCTTCCGCATGAGAGCTCCACTGACCTCAAAAACACTTCTCTTGCCAGCAATTCTGTGGGTGCGGGTTTCCTGTCGAAAGCAGAAGTCCCGCCCCACGACAGGCATGACGCCGCCTGACTTCTGGCCCGGGCCGATAGCGGTGATTTCACCAGCGCTGAAAGCGGGGTAGGCTCCCATAATACAATTAAAATCAGGTAATGCCCAGACTCGGGATGGGCACCCGGAATTCAACAATCCAATGCGGGCACAATGCAGGGTAGGTTCCTGCCAACAAAACCCGCGCTGCACCGACAAATGCAGCAATGAGGGGCAGGCTCCCCCAACCACGGGGCAAGCAAAAACAAAGCGCTTCCCAGGCACTTGGGGAGAAAGACACCCCAGCTCAACAGAACAACTGGGGCAAAGCGCTCCAAGAAGTCCTTGGCACAAGAGATGGAGCACAGCAGCTCCCAGCAAGGGAAAGTCCTCAAGCATCCAGGGGCTGGGCAGGGCCCAGGGAGGCAATCCTTCCCCTGGGCCCCAGCAGCAGCACGCCACTGGTAGTTTCAAGTACAAGACAAGAACATTTTCATGGGGTCACAGCCCCTCTTTTATACACCTAAATCCTTTGTTTCCAAAGTTGCAGGCAAGGGGCGAACCAGATGCAACTGGTTCCTGAGCATTTTGTTTTGCTCAGCTCCTCTGCCTATTCACTGGGTGGGTCAGGGACATAAGACACACCACAGGGGGTGGAGCCAGCATTGCGGAGGAAAGGCCCAGCCCTATTCAGGTCCCAGGTGCACTCCTCCCTCCCATCAACATGCAGATCTCTCCATTCACCACCGGGGCAGACCCCTCCTGACTCCTGGAGCCAGGCACACCAGCCAGCTCCAGCCAATCACAAGCCGGACAGTCAATTCACATTCACTGCACAGACATGCCAGCTTCCAGAAGTGGCACTTCCACACTAGACACAATAAATCCGCGGCCATAATATTGCAGCATTTAATCTCACGAGTTCGCACATACCAAACTCGACCCTGCACTCCCTACACATCAGGAACTACCATGGTCACATATATTCCCCATGCATTCCTATGGGAGGGCAGGCCACTCTCACCACACATACACAGAGAGCGCACGCACTTTACACTGGACCACTGGGAAAAGTGCACAGAGGCTGAAAATCACCAACACCAGGTTACAGAAACAGGCTAGGCAACTGCAAAAAGTTTCGGGGTGAACCTGCCAAAAGGGCCAAGTCCAACAACCACCCTCTTCAAGAGGGTGGTAATGCAGTCGCAAAAGGGAAGGGGTCCCCAAGAGACCCCTTCCGCTTTGCAAATGCAGGGCAAAATATTTTTTAAGGGCAGACAGTGGTCCCAGGGACCACTGCCTGTCCTTAAAAAATTAAACGAAAACTTTCAGATATTTTTTTCTTTTTTAAATGCATCCCATTTTTTTTTTAAGGAAAACGGGTTGCATTTATTAAAAACGTCTTTATTTAAAAGCAGTCCCATACATGGTGGTCTGCTGATCCCAGCAGGTCACCAGACCTGGGAGGACCTGCCATTCCCAATGGGGTCGAAAATTACGAGAAGCTCATTAATATTCATGAACTTCTCAATTTGCGATCCCATTGGGAATCGCTAACAATGTGGAATACATTGTTGTACATTGGAAATAATTGAAATGTATCTGACTTCCTTCCTCCGATATGAAGTGATGTTAATGTGTGCCAGATGTGGGTCTGTTACACAGGCAAATAAAGTAAGAATGCAATCAAGATATTTGCACACAAAAAAAGAGAAGTAGAACTTCGGAACATCAATCCTTGACTTCCCAACTATCAAAAAAACATCTGTTGTTAAATTTACTCTTTATTCTTCAGAAACATCCATTGTTGGAATTCTTTATAGTATTGCTGTGCTACATAAATAAATGAATATTCTTGAGACACTGCATTGATTTTCTGGATAACCTTATCGGCTGCAGCCCCAGCATCACAATCACAATATGTTAGTCATATATCTTTAGGCTGAATCAATATTCCACAGCCCCCTGCATTTTTAATAAAGTGTACTTTGCAATAAACCATAAGCGCCAATTAAACAATTTACATAATAAAAGAATGCAATTGTCAACACTGAATTCAAATGATCAGTCAATACCATGCTTTTGGAGAAGCCCAAAATTAAAAAGTAAGCAGCTCTCCGGCGGGTGGTTTGTAACAATTGCAACAAGTCTCCCGCAATCATTTGTTATACATATATGCATTTCACAAAATAATGAGGGGCTCATTTATGAGCTCTGTGATGCAGTGCAGAGCAGAGCAGTGGAGCAAGTCAACTTGCTGAGCTGCGTGACAGGGAAAGGGCATGAATGTGCCGTATTTAATGGAGTACAGCGTATTCCTGCCTTTGTCGCTGCGCTGGTGCAAAATGGGCTGCCTAGCGCCAATGCAGCCACCCTTGCACCAGGTGCCTGTGTTGCATGAGGGATTGTTTTCTGCATGAAGGGGCACCTTCCTGCACAAAAAAATCCTGGGAGATATATTCCTCTTTCTATGTGTGCTGCGTTCTGAATCTAGTGAATATGATGTATCCTCGGTTTTTGTTGAGAATATTTGCTTATTTATGTATACTTGATGTACAACTACAATTGGTTTACCGTAAGTGTTGGCATGTAGCGCTTTATCTGTGATGACATTGGAATACAATAATCCCCCTATGAAATGCCCTCGTTTGCTCCAAGATGAGATATTCTGCATGTAAAGGGCAATCTGGATACCCTAAAATGTGGTTATGTGACATACAGAGGCACTGTCCTACTAGTATTTCTACTGAGTCAGTCCAGGTCTATTAAAAAACCATAAAACTGAAGTTCGTGAAACACAGACTAGGGGTGCTGCCCAGCAGAGAACACATTCCACCATGGCTCAGAAGCAACAGCCACGAAGCCTGCCCACTTTGCAACCTAGAAAAAGGAGACATACTCCACATGACCTGCCTCAGCGAAGAGCTTCGACAAGCCCGCCAACAGCTCTTAAAGGATCAGTTTAAGCAGACAGTGACTACTACACGAAGGCAAGCGGTGCTTGCCTGCTTGAATCCTGCAAATACCAAACTGAACTGCAGATACGTTAAGTTCCTGGCTATAATAGAGCAAAGACTGCCAAAAACTGCAAAAATCGACGATCATTAACACAACCAACAAGCAAACAGCTACCAGGTTGCAAAGGGTGCATGCTGCCCTGGCCCCGGGAAAAGACTGCTAGATATTCACTTTGTGTCTTCCACTGCATGTTTTTAAAAAAATGCTGACTTTAAATGATCAAACTTTCTATTATATTTTTAAATTTTTTAATGCAAAATGTTTGTACTGGTTTTAATTAACTATGCATAATAATCTTACCTTACCTTACCTTACTGAGTCAGTGGTCCACAGATACGTTTAATTGATCGTGGACACCTCCCCACAAACACTTTCGAAGCTGACACTAATGCCCTTTACATCTGCACATGGAGTTAGAACCCATTATTTATAATTGCACTGAGCACATGTAACTTTATTATATATTGGAATTGATCATGGACTTCTCCCCTCATACATTTTGGACGTTGACACTGTTGCCTTGACATCTGGAGATGGAGTTAGAACCCATTGTTTACAATTGCATTGAGCACGTCACGTTATTATATATTAGTATTGAGTAACAGTCCTCTTAGAAGGATTCATTTTACATACTTGTACAATTGTACTGATAATTGATTTTATCTTGAACTTCTTCATATTTATAAGGCCCTAAATGGCAAATTGATGAAATTCAATGTGTGATCAGACCTAGTTGCGATTTTATTTGAAATATGATGAATGTGGTATTATATGGATCCTCTGTCCTATTACGTTGGGGATTTATTTGGGGATATGAACAACTAACTGATACAAAATGGGTGGTATTTTTCTCTAAGAACTTTTGCACCTTATGAAATTTGAATGTAATATTTTTTATGAACATTGTTGATATTTGTGGATGCTATTATATCATTGTAAGATGTCTTAGTATAACAGAATGAAAGGTATCTGCTAGATCACCTTATCAAAACGTTGAAAACGGCAACATCTTGTAGAGGGAACAAGGTAATGTATGTGTATCAGCTTAACACTTATGCTGTAGATAAGGTTTGGGCATGTGCAATATATGTGAAAGGGAATGTGCAATATGTACAAAGAAAGAGCACAGGTCACTTTACATCGGAATATGAATATTCATAACATTATGCATGGGGGTATGCCAATGAAAATTTGGTGCCACGTTATATATGATGTCTTACAAACAAGAGACAATATTTGGGATATGCACCACATATGAAGAAGATAAGGTTTGGCCATGTGCAATATATGTGAAAGTGAATGTGAAATATGTACAAAGAAAGAGCACGTCACTTTATATCGGAATATGAATATTCATAACATTATGCGTGGGGATATATCAATGAAAATGTATTGCCACATTATGTATGATGTATTTATAGGTGAGAGCCTATTTGGGATATATAGACTACAGTTTGTGAAGAAAAGTATCTAAAGGCTTCTTCTAGAGTTCTACGAGAGCAAAATGTCATTAGAAAGCCTACAGTGCACATTTCGCCTTGTGTGGTGTCAATGAGAAATATAAACACATAATGCATATTAATAAAACAGCATCCATATTATTTCAAGATGGAGTCGAGCCCCAGGTGAGACCTAGATTAGCACAGGTCAGAACAACGCAGTTCTGGATCTCCTAACATTTTTATTTCCCTTGCAAACGAGTCATATAAAAAAACACATAAGATTTTAATCAGAAATAACTCCCTAGGGTGTGAACAAGGAATGGTAAATGAGAAAAAGATACAAAGCAGACGAAGAAATTATTTTTATTTTTTCATACCCCAATGAACGAGAAATTGAGCTGTTGGTTGTCTTTGAGAGATAAAATAAAGGTCCAAAAGTTCATGATTCTTCAGTTTGTTGATTTTAGAACCCATTTCATTTAATCAGTATCATCAAGGATGCAGGTTTCAAACTTCTCAGGTCTATGCTTAATGTGGCGGCAGTTAACATGAAACACATTACCCCTCCTACAGTTTCCAGTCACTTCTATCGCTACATCTTTGTCTCTCTGAAGTGACACTTAGCATTTCTAAAGTTTATTGAATCACCAAACCTCTGGTAGCCTTCCAGTAGTCATCTCTCTCTCACTCTCTCGGTTATAAAAACACCCACCTTCTATAATTTATTATGAACACGTTTTGAAGGAACCTGGATTACCTTAGGGCGATCAAAGCTTCTATTATTAATGTAAAATAAAAAGTGAGGGCTTAATCTTCTAAACTTGATCTTCAATAAAAGTGGGAATGAATTTAAGGTATAAGATGATTTAGCGGATGAAAGCTGAATAGTACTAACTAAGTGAGGCAAAGTCCAGATTAATTTACAATGGATTCATTATATTTCATGGAGGAAAGAAAGGTGGAATACAAAACTGATTTTACTTTCCAGTGGAGGCCCTGAAAAAGCACATGTTACCACAGAGCCACACTTTCCGCTATGTTATCTACTCATGTATAGGTTGTTGCCTGGCATTCTCATTCATCTGATAATACCGTTTATTATGTAAAAGTATACGGGCTAAAACTTTTCTACTACTAATTCCAGGAGGGAGTTTTTTTGGTAAACTTTATTTAGGAGAAAATATTTCAGTCAGACAAAATTTTGGTTACGATATTCTGGTGCCATGTCATCCTATCCCGGGTATTCATTGGTTATATTTGTGTTATGTCTTTAAGGAACATACATGCAGAAAAATCAAGTTAATCATATTGATATGTCATGGTACGTAGAACTCAGTCTTGCTTATTAAAAGCATACCAACTTCATATTTACATTCTCTCATACTGAATGTGCAGTGTGTGTACCAAAACACTCATTAACATATTAAGAGAAAATACTCTTCTTCATGGAGAACAACCCACCAATAACATTTGATATACAGTACTGTTTATATGGTAATATTTCCTTCACAAATTGCCATTTTTTCTCTTCTTATCAAACTCTCAATCAATGCACAAGTCCTGTTCTTTATCAATTAATGTGTGTCCTATACAGTGATCTTTGTCTATAGTAGAGTAAGCCGATGGTTAGGTAACTGTAAGGCGCTCAACTACACTGCTTTTGAGGGTTTTTGTGGATTGTATCAAAACACACTACAGGATCAAGTAAACAAACATTATGTTCAGGATCCTAGGAACTAGGCTTTGCTGCAGGTTGTTGTACTATACTGCACATGGAGGTCCTCTGCTTTTCTCATATCTCTCCACTTGTTTATTGCAATCACTTCTACTCAGTTCCTAATTTGGAAGATTCTCTCTGGATCATTGTCAGTCATATGTTCATTGATTAAACAAGTGATGTGCTCTAGAAAGATGGCATTGTTCCCAGTCCTAGGGAGCAAAATCATGGGGCCCCCCTGTAGAAAGCGGGTGGGGGGGTCCATCTGTAGTGGGCACCCCCATTACGTTAAGATAGTACTGCTCCTATGGAATGCTCTGAGGCACCTGTCTGAACAATAAACTCCTTGGAGAAATCAGGGGCTTTAAGCACAGGAGCTGTGCACATGGCTTGCTTCAGGGAGTCAAATGCTGTTTGGCATGCCGATGTCCATATCACATTTCTGAACAGCTTCTTCGAAATCAGCTTAGTCAAGGGGGTTACAATGGAGCCATATCCATTGACAAACCTCTTATAGTACCCAGTGAGGCCCAAGAATGCTCTGACCTCAGTCTGGGGTTTGGGGGACAGCCAGGCCATGATGGTTTCTATGTTGTCCTGCCTTTTCTGACAACCTGTAAGATTTATTCTTGACAGGGAGGTTGTCCCCTGTGTCTATATCATGGATACACAGGTGGTTGGTCCCAGGGATAAGGGAGAACACTGAAGAGTATTGCCCCAACAGTCAGTGGCAGTCTCTACGTTGTTCAAGAGATAGAAATAGGGAAATGATTGCTCCTTCCACAGATCGATCCTTCTCCTATTAGTCCAAGAGGTCATGGAGAGGTTCACTCTCCTCTTTCTCTTTTCCCTCAGTCACCAACAGCATGGTGAGCTCAGATCTCTCAAAGTGGTGTTTGAAACTATTTACATGCAGCTCCCTGTGGGATTACCTGTGGGTCATGAGGTCCACCAGGTATGTGGCCTTACCCTTTATTTCAATCACATCATGTGGCCCATCTCTCTTTGCCACCACAGTTCAGACCCAGCCCTAGGCAAATCAGTCTTGACCCTGGTCCCCATGAAAACAGTCAAGCCCGAGCTGCCAAGTCAGGTCTTCCCTGGACCGTAAACAAGCATCCTCAGACCGGTTTCGGGGTAACACCCCATATCAGCCAGACTAGCTTGAATCCAGCTGTAAAGTGAGCAAGGGGTGCACGTCTGGGCATACCCTGCCAACTTAAGGCAAACAAAGCAAACACAAGGAAATGATGGATGGAGCACTGAAATGTTTCAGACACTCACCCCAGTCACAGATATGGGTTGAATCCATCATCGTTCTTTAGTTCACTTTGCCACCCCAATACAGATCCACCCATATGCAAATCAGTCTTAACTCTGTTCTTCATGGGAACAGTCAGCCCGAACTGCCAAGCCAGGTCTTCCCTGGACCAGAAACAAGCATCCTGGGACCAATTTCCGGGTAACACCCCTCTTCAACCTGTCTAGCTTGAATCCAGTGGCAAAGTGAGCAAGGGACCAACGTCTGGGTATATCCTGCCAACTTAGGGCGAACAAAACAAACACAAGGAGATGATAGACATAGGACTGAAACTTTTCAGACACTCACCCCCAGTCACAGATCTGGGTTGAATCCTTCCTCATTATTGTGCTTATTTCGCCACCCTAATTCAGACCCAGCCATATGCAAATCAGTCTTATCTCGAACTTCCAAGCTAGGTCTTCCCTGGACCGGAAACAAGCATCCTGGGACCGGTTTTGTGGTAACACCCTTCAGCAGCCAAACTACCTGCTCACTTTGCCTCAGGTGGCATTGTGTTGCTTGGTAAATCAAACGTAAGAGTTGAGTTGCTCTTGTGTCCTGTTGCATCGCTTTTTCAGAACTATGTACCCTAATGTTCTCAGGAAGATCTGTTATGACATTTGTGTTGCAATGTTTCACCTGTATTACATTAAATGTTATGAGTTAATGGTATTTTTCAGTGTTTTCTGTTGCACTACTTCATGCCATGCCATTTGGTATTGTCTTTTCTGAAAATAATCCAGTGTCTGTCGCATACTGTATACGCTCAAATAAACGTACTTAAATTATTGTCATATCTGACTTTTCATTTTTCCAGAGTGATGAATTGTAAAGTAAACAGACATCACAAGCATCAATCTGCAACCTGGACAGACAGTCACAAAGACTCTGTTAAAGTGAACTGGCCATGCTTAAGTACCCCTAAGAAATGCTGTCACCAAATTATAATGGTTGCCTAAAGGCCAAATTTCCATCCCATTACGGGTACTACATTGATGAGCATCTTAGAATGGTGTTTACCTTTCTTTGTTATAAATGAAGCATTCCAAATCCTTTAAAGATGACTTTGAATTTTTAAACTTATTTTTTATTACATATCATTCTTTACAGTGTCAAGATGGCCAATGCACATTCAATGCATTGGGCATTTTGAGACAATAAAGCATGCTAAAGTATTTAAAAACCATTCAAAGATGGCCCCCATGCATGTGCATCAGTTCGTTTGGAAATGTCTCACTCCCAAACATAGCGTTTAGCAGTGATCCTTCTGGATTTCTGGAGCAAATTATTCTATTAACAACATGTTTCCATTTTTTTTGGGTTTGGCTTTAAATTAATTTTAAACATAAGCCTCTATCATTACCTGCCTGGTAAAATAGGGTGGTAATACCAGGCTTGGTTTTTCTAATTGCAGTTAGTATCACCAATTCAGTTACGGTCCGACACCAACTTTGGGTCTAGCATAAGGAATAACTTGGAGGGAATGCAGAATTTCAAGAGCCTTTACCACATGCAATGGCTTGATTGAAGCTCTTTTCACCTCATTTTACACCTGCTGGTGAGCAAAAACGCATTTGACTTCACCAGGTGCAATTCTAAGGAACTGTACATAGTAATTACTCCAGAAACAAAGGATTCAGAATTATCAATCCATACAAATCAGAAAGAGGCCAAAAAGTTTTTCTTACTTTAAAATAATCCCGGATTCATTTTAAATTTAGTGGTAGAGATAAAAAAGATTAAGGGGCAGATGTATCAAGATTCCATTTTGCGATTCCTAAATAGCGATTTTTAAGGAATCGCTATTTAGAAATCGCAAAATGGAATGTATGTAGAAAATCGCTATTTTTTAGCAATTTCTTAGTCTTCCTTATTTTCGAATTCGCATTTTGCGAATTCGCAATTAAGGAATAATTTCCCATGCATTCCTATGGGCCAGGAGGCCCATAGGAATGATTGTGAAAATATTCTCAATTTGCGATTCGCAATTTGCTAATCGCAAATTGAGAATAATTTCAAGGGTGCAGGGGTTGTCTCAAAGACACCCTGCTGCACCCCTGAAATCTACATGTGTGTGCATATGGTGCACATACATGCCCTATGGGCATGTATGTGCATCACATGCCACCTTCACAAATGCCAAATAGGGTATTTTTAAAAGAATTCGCAAATTACCACCAATTACAAGTTGGTGGTAATTTGCGATTTCTTAACCCAAATTCGCAATTTCGAAAACCTATATACATTGCATTTAAGGAATCGCAAAATTTGCGATTCCTTAAATGCTTAAGCAAAATAAGGAATCGCAAATTTTTGCGATTCCTTACTTTGCAATTTTTTGATACATGTCAAAAAATGCTAAAAAGCCTTTTGCGATTCGCAAAGGCCGGAATTCGCAAAAGGCTTGATACATCTGCCCCTAATTCTTTAATTTGAAGCAACATATATACCTAATTCAAAGGGTCCTCCAAAATACTTTGCACTGATCATAGTATGTGTACAATGCTCCTGAAATTGCACTCAATTTTTTTGATGTTGTGTAATAAATCACGAAGCATTAGGTGTGGCGATCAAAAAACATGCCTGTGCGTCGTGGGGCTATTCTCGCCATTGAGAATAGAAAGTTTCACTAATCACAGTATGTCAAATATCAGTAGAACATTGCAAAAACATTTAAAGTTTGCAGTAATACCAGGAAAACTGGGGATTCACTTCCATAAAATACCTTCACCAAATCCATGATTGCAGTTATAATGCAAAAGCTTTAGCCTAACTTCATTCACCACTGTCAACCATCCTATCCTATTGACTGGTCTGTTCTGAAGCAATTGTTAATACACGTTTTGGCAAACAAACGTTTTGTTGCCTTATTCTCTGCATAATATCAGGTTTTGATACCCTTCTTCAAACCAAAAACATATGCCATTGACTCCGAGATACCATAAATGTATGCTCTTACACACTTTTTACATGTATCATTACCATTTACTAATCACAAACCCTGAGGTCTAGTCTCTATTAATGTATTTGATAAATATGATAACTCACTGCGGATGAAGGGAAGACAGCATCCCTGATTATGCTGGACCTACGTGCGGCCTTTGACACTATGTCTCATGGTCTACTGCTTGAACAACTCTGCAAGCTTGGCGTGGGGGGCTGTGCTCTTGGTTAGATTATGGACTGTCTCCTGGATCTGCCCTTCCAGGTCTATCAGCAGTCTTACACCTCAGAGATCTTTCCCCTGTGGCAAGGAGTGCCTTAGGGTTCGGCTTTGAGTCCGACCCTGTTCAATGTATATGTGCGCTCCATGGCGGAGGTAATAAAGCGTCACGGCGTAAAGGTAGTGTCATATGCTGATGACACTCAGTTGATCATTACCTTGGCACAGGAAGCTGCTTCTAATTTCAAAGCATGATCGGTTGACCTGGCAAAATGGATAAATTCCAGTTGTCTCAGGCTTAACGCAGATAAGACTGAAGTCCTAGTGGTAGGCAAGCAACCATCTATATGGACCTCTACATGGTGGCCATCTGAACTAGGTCCGATACCTTCTTCCAAATATAAGATGAAAAATTCAGGATCTTGTTTTATTCCTTGTTGACCTTTGAGCATCAGATCTCCACTCTTGCTGGAACTTGCCCTGGAATCCTGAAGATGCTGTGTAAAATCTTAGAGCTTCTGACAGATTCGGCAAGGTAAATGGTCATCCAGGCGCTTGTTGTGACACATTAGGATTACTGCAATGTACTCTATCTTGGTGTCTCCAAGGCCAAGATAATAATGCAGCAACTAGTTCAAAACACAGCAGTGAGGATGCTTCTAAATATCCCAGGACGCTCCTCTATGGGTGCTGCTCTTACTAAGCTTCACTGGCTACCTATTCAGGACACTGTAGCTTTTAAAGCTCTATGTTTCTGCCACAGAACCTTAAACTGGATGGACCCTCGCTATCTTTTCCCCATGATTAAATCTTACCCTCCTAACTGATGCCTCTGATCGTCAGGGACTGCGAGACTAGTGATACCTAAAACTCCAAGAGTTTGTCTGGGTGGTAGCTCCTTCAGCCTCTTGGCTGCCAAGATGTGGCACCTCCTCCCCGTGGAACCTTACAACGCAACCCTCTGGAGTTCTGTTTCACAAAAATATTAAAGACCTGCTTCTTCAGGCAAACCATGGTAAACTAGTTGCTTTAGCTGGCTCCCGTGATGCCTTAATGAGAATGCTGTACAAAAGGGGGTGGTGATGGACGGAGCATCTGAATCAATCAAACACTCACACGCAGTCAAAAGATCTGGGTTTAATCCATCACCATTCTTTAGCCCACTCTGCCACCCAAGTTCAGACATGGCTATATGCAAATCAGTCTGACCCTGTGCCTCATGGGAACAGTCCAGCCCGAACTGCCAACCCATGTCTTCCCTGGACCGGAAACAAGCTTCCGAGGACCGGTTTCTGGCATTCCAGCCGTCTTCAGCCCGGCTTGCTTTAATCCAGTGGCAAAGTGAGCAAGGGACTCACGTCTGAGCATACCCTGCCACACCTATGGCGGCCAAAAGCGGTACAAAAAGGGGTGGTGATGGACGAAGCATCTGAATCAATCAAACACTCACACCCAGTCAAAAGATCTGGGTTTAATCCATCACCGTTCTTTAGCTCACTCTGCTACCCCAGTTCAGACATGGCTATATGCAAATCAGTCCGACCCTGTGTCTCATGGGAACAGTCCAGCCCGAACTGCCAAGCCATGTCTTCCCTGGAGCGGAAACAAGCTTCCGAGGACCGGTTTCTGGCATTCCAGCCGTCTTCAGCCCGGCTTGCTTTAATCCAGTGGCAAA
Organism: Lissotriton vulgaris; assembly: GCF_964263255.1. Lineage (NCBI taxonomy): Eukaryota > Metazoa > Chordata > Amphibia > Caudata > Salamandridae > Lissotriton > Lissotriton vulgaris. The sequence continues at coordinate 710,322,929 of NC_141694.1, forward strand.
GTGAGCAAGGGACTCACGTCTGAGCATACCCTGCCACACCTATGGCGGCCAAAAGCGGTACAAAAAGGGGTGGTGATGGACGAAGCATCTGAATCAATCAAACACTCACACCCAGTCAAAAGATCTGGGTTTAATCCATCACCGTTCTTTAGCTCACTCTGCTACCCCAGTTCAGACATGGCTATATGCAAATCAGTCCGACCCTGTGTCTCATGGGAACAGTCCAGCCCGAACTGCCAAGCCATGTCTTCCCTGGAGCGGAAACAAGCCTCCGAGGACCGGTTTCTGGCATTGCAGCCGTCTTCAGCCCGGCTTGCTTTAATCCAGTGGCAAAGTGAGCAAGGGACTCACGTCTGAGCATACCCTGCCACACCTATGGCGGCCAAAAGCGGTACAAAAGGGGCTGGTGATGGACGGAGCATCTGAATCAATCAAACACTCACATCCAGTCAAAAGATCTGGGTTTAATCCATCACCGTTCTTTAGCCCACTCTGCCACCCCAGTTCAGACATGGCTATATGCAAATCAGTCTGACCCTGTGCCTCATGGGAACAGTCTAGCCCGAACTGCCAAGCCATGTCTTCCCCGGACCGGAAACAATCTTCCGAGGACCGGTTTCTGGCATTTCAGCCGTCTTCAGCCCGGCTTGCTTTAATCCAGTGGCAAAGTGAGCAAGGGGCTCACGTCTGAGCATACCCTGCCACACCTATGGCGGCCAAAAGCGGTACAAAAGGGGGTGGTGATGGACGGAGCATCTGAATCAATCAAACACTCACACCCAGTCAAAAGATCTGGGTTTAATCCATCACCGTTCTTTAGCCCACTCTGCCACCCCAGTTCAGACATGGCTATATGTAAATCAGTCTGACCCTGTTCCTCATGGGAACAGTACAGTGCGAACTGCCAAGCCATGTCTTCCCTGGACCGGAAACAAGCTTCCGAGGACCGGTTTCTGGCATTCCAGCCGTCTTCAGCCCGGCTTGCTTTAATCCAGTGGCAAAGTGAGCAAGGGACTCACATCTGAGCATACCCTGCCACACCTATGGCAGCCAAAAGCGGTACAAAAGGGGGTGGTGATGGACGGAGCATCTGAATCAATCAAACACTCACACCCAGTCAAAGATCTGGGTTTAATCCATCACCGTTCTTTAGCCCACTCTGCCACCCCAGTTCAGACATAGCTATATGCAAATCAGTCTGACCCTGTGCCTCATGGGAACAGTCCAGTCCGAACTGCCAAGCCATGTCTTCCCTGGACCGGAAACAAGCTTCCGAGGACCGGTTTCTGGCATTCCAGCCGTCTTCAGCCCGGCTTGCTTTAATCCAGTGGCAAAGTAAGCAAGGGACTCACGTCTGAGCATACCCTGCCACACCTATGGCGGCCAAAAGCGGTACAAAAGGGGGTGGTGATGGACGGAGCATCTGAATCAATCAAACACTCACACCCAGTCAAAAGATCTGGGTTTAATCCATCACCGTTCATGAGAATGCTAGCGCGGGGACATTTGGAAGGAGAAGCCAGGTGCTTTACAAACTTAATTTACATCTAAAGTGTTAAACTAAGTCTTGTTTCAGAATAATTGTGCACAGATTTCATTAATGATTTGCCAAGGTTATTGTTGAATGAGGAAAAGAGAATCCTTCCAATTGATTTGATAAAAGTTGAACAGTGGTGGAACATTTGTGATCTGGAAGCCTACTAGAATGTTAGTGGTGTAACGCAAAATGATGAAGTCCCCCCGCAGGAATGCCCTGATTCTCCCACATTGCACACATTCATACACCTTGGCCTGAATGTTGGAGCTGGTGCTGAGGTCAAGAGAACGTAAGTCAGTCACACGTTGGAGGCGGGGAGAGAAGGAGAATACTGCTAAAAAGAAAAAAGTTGAGGCCAGGAGACGTATTTATGCAATATTCATTTATTTATGATACTTATACTTTAGGTTGTTTTTGACCAAGTAGCCACTAAGTAACTCATAATTTATATAGCTGGAGCCTTTTTAAATCATAACTTGAGAGAGGTGCCAGGTACCTGAAGAACACAAATGGTGTCACCTTGGACCATGTTTCCTTCCTTAGCCTAAGCGTTGCTGAGAAGTGAATACTGAAGTAAACAGTACTCACTTGAACTGTCAGTAGTGGGCTAGGCTTGGAGTTCTTTATCAAGGTGTATTTTTCTGCCCATTGTCCATTTAAAATGTTGGATTTGACAAGCGAATGTGCTGATTAGGGATAGCACTGGAGTTTCTGGAGATGTGGTAGATAGAAGGGTAATTCAGACCAATGTGGCTCCCACTCATCCCTCCAGATTAGCACAATACATTGCACCTGCTTTCCTGTGGAACATTCTGTAAGCCTAGCAGTGTTCTCTAAGCCTACATTGGAGCCATTGCACTAGGAGGGTGCCATCTTGTTTTGAACACGATTGACATTTCTGTTTGTTTTACACGAACAAACTCCCAAAGTTTGCTAATGTAACAATCAGAGTCAGTGATGTGGAAGAAGTTTTCTCTCTCTGCCTCTTATTGGTCCCAGACAGGTAAATCAAGTGATGGTCATCCTGCCCTAAATAGGGTGGCTCGACCACTGTTATGACCTGAAAGCTCTGTGACAGACGGGTTATCAGGTCAGAGGTTTCCACTCATGCTGCCAGCTGAAATTCCACCGGTGGAAAAACTGTGTTTTCTCACCAGTAAATGAACTGTGTGGGGAATATTTACAAGCCCTTAATCTCACCGGAACATAACTTTTTCTGACGATATGTTGGTGTTGCGCCATTCCCCATATTTACAAGCTGGCGCTAAACCACTTAATGTGGCTTAATGCTATCTGGTAAATATGTCCCTTTCCGCCACAGTCTGCTGTGACACAGGGGCGGGCAATGGGTGTTGCAGTGGGCATTCCACCGAAACACCCATTACTTTTATTATGCTGAACCGGATTTACAAGGCTGGGGCAGTGCCACAAACTAAGGCCATGTAATACCTGGTCTTGGAATGGCGATACGAAGAGAAATTATTTGTTTCTCCTCGTTTTGTGCTGTTTCTATATGTACTGCATCCTGCAACACACATAGAAAGAGCAAACTGCCATTATTGATTGTTTATGTGCAAACAATTGACCCTGCGGCGCAGGCACCCTTGCAAAATAGCATACGGGTGCCTGCGCTGGCGCTAGGCAGCTAATTTAGCGCCAGCACTAGTGGAAACGTAGGGGTGCGCCGTAATTTTGTAAACATGGCACATCCTTGTGTTTTGAAAATGTTGGAGCGCAGCGTTGCCAAATTTGGCATAACACAGTGCTCCAGCATTTTTTTGTAACTATCCCTCTGTGTTTGGTTGGGAACAAGCCCTGCCAATGTAGGTCTGGGCTTTGTTTCTCCACACTGCGCATGAGTCGCTATTGTTTTGACGTTGTAGCTGTTGTCCCAATTTCAGACGATGCACCCAAGGCTGCTTAGATCTGGTTGGTTCTTTTTGTGACATTTTCACCTTCTGATGTATCCCAGCCTATGCAGTTTGGGTTGTAAATTCTTCACTAAGTATCTTAGAATATAAATTCCTAATTAATTCTTTTTTCGGGACTGTACATAATTAGCCATTGCGTTTTCTTTTGAAGATAAATCTGTAATAATAGGGAATCTGTTTTTTTATTTGACACTCCATATTTAATCATAGAGTTATACGCGTTTGTTGGGTATTTTGAAAATGTTTCATTACCTGTGGCATGTTTTTATGCTCTTTTCTTTTTCACGCAGTGGTGCTGGATGATTTTATAGTTCTCTGACCTCTGCTGACGATTTACCTAGCCTTCCTTCAGTTGGAAGTTTGAAAGGAGAATTTTCTATATGAAAGAGAACATAAGTTGATTTTAAAATTAGATTTAAAAATAAATACATTTAGAATAAAAAATGTCTTTATTTAATGTGTGTTTGTGATACTGTTTACTTATTTTCGGAGCCTTTTATGCTTTCTAAATGAAGATTCCACTAATGACTTCAGGAGTGCTATAACAGCTGTTGTGTCCACTAAGAGACATGTTCTCCTTAAGACTGAGCAGCATTGTTTTACATTGATTACAGTACCTTGAATCTGTTTTGTATTGAAAAGTACAGTCATTTATACTTTTGAGAGAGGCTTCTTTTCTCGAGCGTTCTTTTTCTTAGTAAAAATGCACTTTCTTCATGAAGTCACAACATTTTGTTGCATTGTATTTAATAAACATTTATGCATATATAAAAAAAAATTGTTGATATGATTATGCACTTGTTCATTTGCAATGTAAAAATGGCTATTAGATGTTAATTTTTTATAGGGAAAAAATGTGTTTGTTTAAATATGCTGGGAAAATACATACAAAATTGAAACATGTTATTTTGATTGATGTGGAAGTGCTGTAGATGCAGCAGTACAATGATGTAGTTGTACTTGAGGTAGTAATCTACAACCAAAGACGGAATGGCATAATATAACTAAGCAAGACTCACTAGCCCTGCATCTTTTAACTGTAGTAGGTGCCAGCGCCGCCTGTTAGGTACAGTGCTACAACAATAGCGGAAATGGCGCTATCCCTGTTGGTGGCAGAGATCTGTTCTTACAGTTAACCATGGGCACACATCAGTTACTCATGTCTCCTTAGTTTCACACAGATTCATATTATCCATTGATAACATAAACATCTGCTATTCAGCGCCTTGATACTCTTGGGTTATACCTGCGCTTTACAAATACATGTTATGCTATGTTGTGCTCATTGCTGATACCACTGCAGGAGAAGCGCTATTCTTCAGTACAGCAACTCTTTGATAACTTTATTTGGCATATCGCTTCATGTGGAAATGTGAGGGTGTAGAAATTGAAGTGACTGCAGGTTTTGGTTCCTTGCTGTCTGCGGTGGCAATGCAATGACACAACCTGCGCTGCAAAGACTGGTTAATCTTACCGTTCTCATTGTAAGGATTTTTATTAATTCAACAATAAAAACATATTGTATTGTATTGTATTGACACAACATATAATTCTGCAATATTCTTCTTTATTACAGCTATACTCACGGGGCACATTTACTAACCAAAGTTGTTGCGCCGCGTTAAAGAAAGAGAGAGCCCAACAGCATCATACCTATTAAGATGTGGCGCTACTTTCCTCCCTCCTTATGCTGGTGACTCTTTGGGCTGTTATAGGCCAACACGCATACCCTTGCACCCCAGAGCAAAGGTGTGTGCGCTCTGTCAAGATTAGATTTTGTACTAGAAGCGCACCCTTCAAGTACAAAAACTATGCTTTAATACTTTTACAACTTTGCAAGTGTGCTACACAGTTCAGCACACATGCAAAGTTGTAAAAATGTGGACAGTTTTAAAACTTGCTTCACAATTATGCCTGCCTTGAGGAAACAGGTTTTTGGTGCAAATTCCTGTCTATCTATGTTAATAGACAGGGATTTGCTTCAAAATCCATGGAGGATTGCATGGGAATGCCCATGTACAACCAGGGAATATCCCTTTGTAGAAAAGTAGACCAAAGTAGCGCATAGTGCTTCTTCGTGTTACTTTGGCCACTTTAGATTGGAAATCCTTTTTTGTGTTGTAAAGAAAATGCCACAGCACCATTTTGTAACAGTTTGTCCAAACATGATACAAAATGTTAGTAAATCTGGGCCACAGTGCCTAGTTTATCATAGGATGATCACAAGATGTGCTTCTCTTGTCCTTTACAATTCCATGTGCCTTCTTCCTATTTTGAGCCCTGAGTTTGGATCCCCTCTGTGATCTAGCCCAAGGGAGAACACAACAGTCTGCCGGGTGTTCCAGACAGAGGATTATGGAATGCCCAATGTAAATTCGGTGCAAATACCACTACGTTGGCTGTGGTATTTGTGGTGTAACTCGAGGCTTTGCCACCATATTTTAAATGAGAGTACAATCATTCAGCACTAGCCGAGACGGGCAAACAGGACGCCCACCATTGCCAACTGGATTAAAAAATGTTAATGCATTCCCAAAGGTCAGCAGGGGCATCGCAAAATAACTCACTATATTTACCTGATTAACTATATTTAATCTCAGTTGAGATGAGTGAATGTTCCGCCACAAAATCGAATTGTTATTACAACACCGGAATGTTGACCGCTTCATTGAAAACAATGGAGTGCTCGGAGCTTCTAATAGCCGGTAGGAGCCCTGAGCAGCAACATTCCAATGTTTAACAAAGGCCTCACGGAGCCCGAGGGGATTTCAACCCCCCTCGGGCTCCGTGAGGCCTTTGTTTTACAAATGAGAACATTCTGCCCTCTAGGGGCGGAAAGTTCTAATAGCCTTAGAGCCATCTGTAGCTTGCTCCAGCGGCCATTAAAGACCCACTCACTTGTTAAAGACCAGAACCGAACTGGATTGGGCCTTTAATGGCCAGTAGAGCCCACCACGTTTGGCTCTAAGGATATAATATTGACCTGCACTATATCTTCTGCACAATATTGACTACCAATATATAATTACGGTAAGTAGATATGGAGTGAAAAATTAGCAAATGTATACTTCCCTATATATGCTTTTATTTTGACTAGATATTTGGTACTTTATATTGTGAAGTCAATATTTGTTCAGCCCAATATTATTGACCCCAATATTGTGACAAACAACAAATAAGTGCGGAATTATGTTTCATCGTTGAATGGTTTTTTCGTTGTGTGTCCAGTGCTTAACCATCATTTTGTCTAAAGCAGAAAGCGTGCATTTCTATTTAAAATGTACGTAAATGTAAATGTCCGAAAGAAGAATGTGGCCAGTGTTCATCCCAGTTTAGAGTGCAGCGGCTTGGAGCTCCATTGGTATTCATCCTGAAGCAGCTCTGTCTTAATTTATGATGTATCATCACTGCAGGGCTCCCTGTGGGATTCTGTGCATCCAGAAAAGATACATTAATTGCCTCCTAAAAGCTCATTCTGAATAAAAATGAGGAATCTCATTGTTGTGCAATGGTCAGTCGGACAACCCGGACTTTTTATTGATATTCTAAGCAGATATCGTGTTTCCTTAAGATAACAGAAACACACAGTAGAAAGCTCTGTTACTCACTATTGGACTTCCCATTGTAAGGTGAGCGATGTTTCTTTCAAGTTGTGAATAATATACATCTTTAAAAAAATTACGCATGTGCTCGAGTAAAGAATGTTCTTGATCGCAGCAAGACAAGAAAGTACAGAAAAATGATAAACAAAATTGTTAATCCGTTCATGGACATGTTTTTAGACTCAGCAAAAAAAATTGTTGGTCAATACCTATGTTTTGCTGACATCATTATAGCTGTGTACAGTTTATGAAGAGCTTTACATTTTCACATCTTAAAATGATATCTTTATATGGATTTATTTTACTTTATTTCCAGAACTTTCATGTTGCGAGAGATCACCTTAATCTTAAAGCACATTTTATGTTTCGCTTATGACTTGAGCCAAAAGTGAGACTGCTTAATAAAGGTAAAAGGCAAGTTTCTGCGGTTTATGTGTTTTTTGTGTGTTTTACGAAGTGCCAACTGGTTACTTCAGAGAACTGAGGAGCAATGAAGTACAGATAACCAAGGTTGTTAGAGTCTAGTTTCGATCATAGACCATGGTACAATCAAGGAAAAGGCTTTCTTAAACAAGTAAGTTAATTGTTGTAGCATGTAGGCAATAGAAGCATTAACAATTGTCATATTCACGATTGACGTAGAGACACACATGCTCCCTGCCCTTATCAACCTCGTGTCCCTGCTCCACATTTTGACTGAGATCAAGAACGTTTAGAAAACCGCAATGGCATATCCCCACAGTCTGGTGGACTCTGTCAACCCCACCAATCAATAGAAAGAGCAGATAGGGTGTACAATGCGAGGCTAGTTTGCCAATCAAAATTATGGGTATGTGGGTAATGGTTACTGGTATGTGCTTGCTACCGGTCTGTTGTGGTCCCTGTTCCAGTGATTGGTTCTTCTTGTTGGAGGAAGCTGTTTTATGGTATAGAAGCGTATTGGTGACCCACTATGATGTCATGAGTGGGCATACCTGGAAAGCTGTTGACCTGAAGCAGCGACTCATTCATGTGGCTCACAATGAGAGAGAGACCGCAATTGTTTTGGAGACAGACTCCACAGAAAATTGGTGTGGCCGGAGGTAATAAATAACAGGAGAGAGAGGTGACCTAGAACCAGATAATTACTGCAATTCCTATTTGCCACAGGCGGGTCCACTTTTGGCAGCAAAGGAGAAAAGCACTGTGGCTCACCATGATCTCAGAATGAAAGAAACATTGTTAGAAATTGCTGCAGGTAGGCAGAGTGGTGTTGTGATGAAGTAAGATCTCTGTGCACAATTTATAGATAAGGAAGACATTGGCAAGGTAATATTTTAAACACGAGGCCCAAAAGGGTGGTGAATGCTAATAGACTCATTGCCCTCAGTGTCAGTCATTCACTACTATATAATTGCCCGCTCCCTCTTTAAAGGCCAATCCCCACAGTTCAAAGCCCATAATTGTGCAAGTGGACAATTAAAAACTGCTACAGTCCACAGATGCAGAAAGGTATGCTTAATTCACTTTCTGTATGAATTTTGAGATGTTGGCATCCAATCCAAATGCGCTGTTATAAATTTTGATTTTGATGAGGTCCCATAAGTTAAGTTTCCTATTGCTAGAGTATTCTATCGGGCCAAGGGGAGCAGATTAATTTATTAACTCTTACTTTTCATTTGAATGTATGTATTTATTTATTTATTTTTTTTTTTTTTTTTTATTTATGTGGTATTTTTGTAGCACAGATCTAGCCAAAAGGCAGTGGACTGTGTCACATAATCAAAGACAAGCATAACATCAACAAGTGGTAGGAGAGGTAGTTGGTTTGTGGATTATTATGGCATTGTGATGTATTGGTCTTTAAAGAAAAGTGTCTACTCCTTCCTAAATTGGAGAAGAGTTGGGGCCATCCTGATGGATACAGGGATGTTGTTCCAGATCATGGGTACATACATGGAAAAGACCGCTGCCTTTTCTTTATATTTTTACACTTTGCCTGTAGTTTGATGGTGTTCTGCTGCTGGTGTGCCAAGATCACCAGAGAAGGTGAGTAAGATAAGTGGGGGTTCCGGAGATTCTGGTCATGGTGGGGTTGTTAATGATGCAGCTGAATTTGAAGATGGTGCAAGCCTGCAGTGTAGACAATGGAGTTTCATCAGGATGGAGGAATTCAGTGAAAGTTGAGGTTTGAAGCTGTCAAAGTTCATGCCATTGAGCCAGGTTTGTGCTGTTTCTCGTGTGTTGATCTTGGCAAATATCTGGAATTCTGTCTTGGCTGGGATGAGCTTTGGGTAGATGATGGATCATCTAGATCTAGATGATGTGCAGGTAATGTTTGAGGCATTGGACATTGGGAGCAGAGAGGACTTTCAAGCAAAGTTGTGCATCACTGGCATATTGTTGAATCTTGATGCTGTTCTCTGTGAGTAGAGCACCAAGCTGCTACATATGGAGGCTGAAGTTGACAGGGGAAAATATGCAACCCTGGGCAACTCTGCCGTCGATATGATATTTTGGGACCTGGAGGCACCCATTGTTATGTTTCATACATGTGCCCAATATAGGCACAGGTAGCAACTCAACCTTTCACCTATATTCCCCTGACATTTACACTACATATTGGTTCTCCGTACTGACCTTTTACCTAGGTATGGTAATGCCTAAAGGACTTGGGTTTTCTCTGAAAACTAGCCTCATTCATTATGCATGAGGTTTCTTGGAATCACGGCAGGACACCATCACCTGCATAACTCCTATGTATAATGGTCATTCCTTCCGTCATCGTAGTCCAACATGACCAAGCAAAGTATATCCCCTGGGCGTAACACATTGGGTATATAAACACCATATCTCTGCAGGAGCGATAGAGGAGAAAAGAACTTCCATACTGACACACTGCCGTGAGACGCTGAGGTTCCTGCACGCAGACACTTCAGTTTGTAGTGGTCTGGCATCCCTTGTGAGGTGTCCACCTCAAGATCAAGATGGGGTCCTACACTCTCTCACTTCAGGTAATGCGGTTGACTTTATCCTAGAGGGATGCTTGGCTTCTACACCTACATACATTCTAGGTACACTTAGGTACATCTAATTCGGATCGCATCATAGGAGTACACATTTTATTGTCATGTATTTTATACACTTGACTGTCTTCATCATTTTAGGACTGTGGGAGAAATCTACCATTCTTTTACTTTGTTGGGGGCATATTATCAAGGCGACGCTATGAAATTATTGCCACTTTTGCATCCGTTTTTGGGCGAAAAGCGGCGATAATTTCATTGCCTTATCAGTTTTGCTGACTTAGCGCCAGTCACAACAACGCCCAGCTTTACATCTCTTATGAGATGCAAAGTGGGCGTTCCTCCCCGAATTGACTGGAGAAATGTCGCTAACCGACATTTCTCCAATTATCAAGCTGCACGCTGACAGGCAGAGCGATAAGAAAAGTAGCGCTAACCACGGTTACTGCTACTTTCCTTACGCCTGCTTGTAATCTGACTTAGCCATGTAATCCAATGGGAGGTGGATTACATGGCTAAGAACACCCTGCCCTATCCGCAAGGTATCGCCGGTCGCAGTGCGATTATCGCTGGATGTCCAGCGATAATCACAGTTTTCCAGATAATGCTTGGATTCCTATCACATTGGAGATATGCGTTGCTGATAACACGCTATCTCCACGATAGGAACCAGCGTTAGGCGGCAATAATTATCCTAGCGCTAAGTGCGCTTAGCGATAATTATCGCCTGGCCTTGCTGATATGCCCTTTGGTGATTATAATAATTTATATCTGTTACTGTCTTATGGTTGTTTCAGCACACCTATTTTACATTAGAATGATGCTGGTTCAATAAATGCTTATCGAAAAACATCCTCACCGTTTATTCTGTGTATCTCTCTGAGGCGAAGTGAGCACGAGAGACTGAGCGATAAGTACAGCACTGTTTCGACGATCCTGAGGGATCAGTGTTGTCATGTTCGATAGTTGCCAAGAACTATTCTCTCCTTGGTAAGAGGGGTTTCTAGTACACTGTGAGCTAGCTGGTATACAGGCTAACATACCTTGTAGGGGTGTCTAGAATCAGTCCAGACACCAATCCTACAGTGTATGTTGTCTAAACACCCAGATCTTTTATAGGTTTATAGGAACTACACAACACTATGTGCAAAAACTGGTGTCTGTTCAAAAGGCAGGAAGAAAAGTGAAGGACATTACTGATTAATCCCATTTGAGATTCAGGGGTGCATATGAGGGTAGGAATGGCAACTGTGTAGAAGGCAACTGAGAGGTCCAGATATCCAAGGAGGTGTAAGTCCTCTTCATCTATGGTCTCCCTCCTGGACATTGTCCATGATGCATAAGGCAAAGGTCTCTGTGCTGCCGTGTGATCTGAAGCCAGTGGTAGTTGTACAGGAGATGGTTAACAGTAAAGTAATCTTGAAGTTGAACCTAGGCAATGATATTACTGACGTATGGTGGGAGAATAATGGGCCTTAGTTGTCAAGGCTATCAGGGTCTAATGTAGGTTTCTTTAAGAATGGGAGGAACTGGCCTGTCTTGAGAGCTTCTGGGAAGATGACTTAGTGATTGTGATATTGACAATAGTGAGTTGGAGTAAGAGAGCATCCCCAGAGTGAGCTTTGATAGATGGAGGTGGGTAAGACATCATCTTTATAAGAAATGGCTTCGAGGGAGTTGATTATGTTTAAAAGATCTACAAGAAATACGGCTTTGAAGGATAACCACTGCAGGATTCTACGGAAAAGGATAGGCTCGGTGTTAGACGGACCGGGAGGGTCGGCCGAGGTTACGGGGAGAGGTCTCCAGGGAGAGCCGTCTCCAACGACTGTACAGATAAGTAACTTCCCCCCCACAGACGGACACCACACAAGGTTGAAGGTTAACAAGACTTTATATGCAATTCTTAGGTTACGATGATGGATACAAGGAGGTCTGGACTCAGGGGTCCCCTCGGTTCTAGTCTCTGGTTTAGGAAAGGGGTAGCGGGACAGTCTTAGTTACCAATGAGTACAAAATAGCTCTCAATCCTCGAGCTCGGCGTTCTAGATGATCGGGCCGTGGAGGAGCCAAGCAGGTCCCGAGATGGATGAAGGAAGGACGACGGTCCGCGGCGGAGCCTGCAGGTCCCGGTAGAAGATGACGGTTACAACGGTCCGCGGCCACGCCAGCAGATCCCGACGACGATGAAGGATGAAGGTTACGACGGCTGTGGCAGCGCCAACAGGCAGGACGATGGTGCACAGGACAGAGCTATGGCAGCGCCAGTAGTCCGTCCAGGATGAGTTCCTCTTTACGTCTCTCGACTCCAAGATACAACTGCCCTCCTGCTCTGGAGCTGCCCCAGTTATAGGGCTGGCGTGCTTTGATGTCCGGACCCTCGCACTTGGAGGTCGGGAGGTCCGGGATGGGGGAGTCCAGACACCCAGCAGGGGGGTGGAGCCAGCGCCCGGGGAGGCGATGGGCGAGCGGCACTTGGTGGGGGAGAGCCATCGGCACCTCTTTCTCCCATTGACTTGCCAAGTAGCCCGCTCACCTCCTGGGTGGAGGGTGGTGCCGGAATGTCTGAGGCCGGGCCAGGCCCCGGGTTGAGGTCGATCGGGGGCCAGGCGGCCTCGTGGTGGAGTGTCCAAGATGGCGCCCCAGGCTGGGCGCGTGGGCCGGCAGTGGATCGGACCCACGAGGTCGGCAGGCTCGAGGGCAGGGGTCCCTGAGGGGACGGAGGACGTGCAATGGTGGTGTGTGGTACTTGCGGGACTGGGCTCAGGCCTGGTTGGGCCGGGGGAGAGCGGCCCTTCATGTGGCCTGTCCAACATGCGTCCCCCCCAGCTGAAGGCGGGGAGAGTTACCCATCCTCTTGGGGACTCTCCTCGTCGAGGCGGAAAAACCGGGACAGGCCATCCGCGTTGGCGTGATCTGGCCCAGGCCGGTGTTCGACTGTGAAGTCCATACCTTGCAAGGAGATGGACCAGCGTAGCAACTTTGGGTTCTCCCCCCGCATATGCATCAGCCATTGCAGGGGTCGGTGGTCGGTCTGCACCCGAAAGTGGGTGCCGAAAAGGTAGGGCCGGAGCTTCTTGAGGGCCCATACCACAGCGAAGGCTTCCCTCTCTATGGTGCTCCAGCGTTGCTCCCGTGGTAGGAGTCTCCGGCTGATGAAGGCCACCGGTTGATCAAGGCCTTCGGTGTTCACTTGAGACAGGACTGCCCCAATGCCCTGGTCGGAGGCGTCCGTCTGGACGACGAACTCCCGGCTGTAGTCTGGGGCCTGGAGCACAGGGGCGGAACACATGGCGGCCTTTAATTGTTCAAATGCAGTTTGACACTCTGGGGTCCAGGTGACTTTCTTGGGCTGGTTCTTTGACGTGAGTTCTGTGAGGGGCCCCACTATGGTACCATAGTCTTTTACGAACCTTCGGTAGTAGCCCGTGAGGCCCAGGAAGGCTCGTACCTCGGTTTGGGTGATGGGGGGCTGCCAGGCCTGGATGGCGGCAATTTTCAGCTGTAGCGGGGCCACTAGGCCGCTTCCCACCTGGTGTCCGAGGTAGGTTACAGACCCTTGCCCAATTTGACACTTGCTGGCCTTGATCGTGAGGCCAGCTCGCTGAAGGGCTTGCAGCACTGCTCGGAGGTGGTGGAGGTGCTCGGTCCAATGGTGGCTGTATACAGCGATGTCGTCTAGGTAGGCGGCGCTGAATCCTTCGAGCCCCGCCAGGACCTGATTGACGAGCCGTTGGAATGTTGCTGGGGCATTCTTCATGCCGAAGGGCATGACCGTGAAATGGTAATGGCCATCGGGGGTGGAGAAGGCAGAACGTTCTTGCGCCCGGGGTGTGAGGCCGATCTGCCAATAGCCTGCTGTCAGGTCGAAGATGCTGAGGTAGCGGGCAGCTCCCATTCGGTCGACTAGTTCATCTGCCCGGGGGATGGGATGCGCGTCTGTTCTGGTGACCGCATTCAAGCCCCGGTAGTCGACGCAGAACCGGAGTTCTGGGGTGGTGCCGGGGGCCGCTGCCTTGGGGACCAGTACGACAGGGCTGGCCCAGGGACTGTCTGAGGGCTCGATGACCCCGATCGTGAGCATCTTGGCTATTTCTTCCTGGATGCAGGCCCGTACCCGGTCTGGCACGCGGTAGGCCCGGTGGCGGATAGGGGGGCTGTCCCCGGTATCCACATCGTGCACACACCAGGAAGTGACACCCGGGGTGAGGGAGAACAGGCTGGCGAACTGTGATAGGAGGGCTTGACACTCCTGGCGTTGTTCTCTGGTGAGGGCCTCTGAGAGCCGGACCCCATCCACGGAGCCGTCTTGCTCTTGAGTCCGTAGGAGGTCAGGGAGAGGCTCGGAGTCTTCTTCAACCCCAGTGTCTGTGGCCATCAGGAGGCTGAGCTCTGTTCGCACAAAGTGGGGCTTTAGTCTGTTAGCGTGGAGGACCCGGAGAGGGTTCCGGGAGGATTCCATGTCGATGAGATAAGCGGCAGGACCCTTGCGCTCTATTACTTTGAAGGGCCCCGTCCATTTGTCTTGCAGGGCGCATGGCTCAGTGGGGGACATCACCCATACCTGTTGGCCAGGTTCGAATTCAATGGATGAGGCATTCTGGTCATACCATTTTTTCATGTCCTCTTGACTGGCCTCTAGGTTGGCCTTCGCTAGTTCTCTGAACCGCCGGGTCTGGTTGCGGAGGGTGAGGAGGTACCGGAAGACATCTGGAGGGTTCTTTAGCGGAGGCATCTCCCAGCCTTCTTTGACGAGACTGAGCGGCCCTCGCACTGGGTGTCCATATAGCAGTTCAAATGGGCTGAAGCCCAAGGATTTCTGGGGGACTTCTCGATACGCGAAGAGGAGGCACGGCAGCAGCACATCCCACTGGCGACGGAGGGGCTCTTCCAACCCCCCGATCATTCCCTTTAGCGTGCGGTTGAACCGCTCAACGAGTCCGTTCCCTTGAGGGTGATAGGGGGTTGTGAATCTGTAGGTGACCCCGCACTGTTGCCAGAGGGACTTCATGTATTTGGAAATAAAGTTCGTGCCTCTGTCGCTGACGACTTCTCGGGGGAAGCCCACACGGGAGAAGATCCCCATCAGGGCCCGGCCGACCACCGGGGCTGTCACAGTTCGCAGAGGAACAGCCTCAGGGTAGCGGGTGGCGTGGTCCACTAGCACCAGGATGAATCGATGGCCTTGTTTTGTGCGTGGGTCCAAGGGCCCCACAATGTCTATTCCGACTCTCTCAAACGGGGTAGTGACCACGGGAAAAGGTTGCAGGGGAGCCTTTAGTTTGCGGCCGCTCTTCCCACTGGCTTGGCACGTGGGGCAAGATCGGCAATGCTGGTGCACATCGTTTCTCATTTTGGGCCAGAAGAAGTGGGTCACTAGGCGACTGTAGGTTTTATCTTGTCCCAGATGTCCTGCCAGGGGGACATCGTGGGCCAGGTTTAACAGGAAGTCTCTGAAACGGAGGGGTACCACTAGTACTCGGTTGCTCCCCAGCTCGGCGATTCTTTGCTCGCTGTACAGCAGATCATTGTCCCAGTAGACCCAATGAGTTCCGGGGGTATCCCCTGCGCTTTGGGCGAGCGCTTGCTGGCGGAGTCCCTCGAGGGAGGGACAGGTCTTCTGTTCTTTGCGAAATTGTTCTTGCGTGGGCCCCCCTTCTTGAGGCCACTGGTCGAGGTTAGCGAGGTCGGTAGGTTGAGCTGGTTCGGCGGGAATGTTACGGTCGGTGTTTTCGGCCGGGGCGACCGGAGGCGGTGGCGCCGGCCATTCGGGTTCTTCTGGCTGGTGGTTGGCACGGGCGGCCATGGAACGGGTGGTGACGCACGCCCAGTCTGGGACGCCCAACATCCCCAGGTGTTCCTTTCGCTCCACGGCGGCCCACGGAGAGCTTTCCAGGTCATTGCCCAGGAGGCAGTCTACGGGGGCATCGTCTCGGACCGTCACTTTCAACATGCCGGAGACCCCCCCCCATTCGAAGGGGACGCAGGCCATCCGACACAGGCTCTCCGAGTTATCGGCTGATCGTACAGGGCAGAGAATGTTCGGTAGATACTGTTCTGGGGCCACCAGGTGACAGCGGACGGCTGTTACACTGGCCCCGGTGTCACGAAGGGCTTCGGCCTGGTGTCCATTGATGCTCACCCATTGGCTGTACTTCTGGGTGTTAGCGGGTAGGGGGACCCGCGGGACCATGTCTTTCCCCCCTAAGCAGGCTAGAGTCATGGCGGCTGGCTCCCACTCTTGATGCTCTTGTTCGTACTCTTCCTGTTCCTCGGAGATCTGTTCTTCCCCTAGGGCTGCAGCGGCCACTTGGCGGGGTCTTGGGCTCTGGTACTGCGGGCAGTTTGGGTCGTTCGCATAGTGGCCGACTCGTTGACATCGGTGACACGTGACATTGGCTCTGTACCCCGGTCGCGCTGGGGTGCTGCCCCGGTTGGCCGGGGGGGTGGTGTTGGTAGCGGGGGCGACCGGGGCGTTGTCTCTTCCTCGCCCTTGGCCCCCTCCTCCTCCTCTGGGTCGGTGCTGACCATTGTTGTTCCGGTTCTGTTCGTAGGACCCATTCCGGCCCACTCTGGTGATCTCCCACCGGTCAGCTTCGGCTGCGAGCTGCCGGGGATCCGTTAACTTGCTGTCGAGGAGGTGTTGGCGGAGTTCAATGAAGCAATTGTTCGACAGATGCTCCCATACCATCAGGTTAAATAGTTGCTCGTAGGTCGTGACGTTGCTTCCTCGGATCCAGCCCTCGAAGGCTCGGCTAAAGTATGTTACATAGTCCACCCAAGTTGTACCCGGGATGCGGGTGCAGTCTCGGAACCTCTGACGGTACATCTCGGGTGTGAGACCATAGCGGGTGAGGAGGGCCGCTTTCATATGGTCGTAGGAGGTCATCTGGTGGTCCGGGAGCTGTAGTAGGGTGTCGCGGCCCTCATTGAGGAATCTTCCCCAGAGACCGGCTCCCCAGTCGCTTCTATCGATCCGGTGTGCAGTCATAGCGATTTCATAGGCTTTAAACCATTGCTGGATGTCGTCCTCTCTGAAGTATTCTCGGACAACATCCTTGGGGATGTGTACCTTTTTGTCTGTGGCCCCTGAGGTGGGGGGTCGCTCGGGCACCCCTGCTTCTTTATCCTGCTTGCGTAGGTTGATCTCGGCTAGGTTTCGTTCGTGTTCGTACGCTAGTTTCTTTTCCTCGAGCTCCCTTTGTCTCTGTTTCTCCTCTCTTTCTTCTCGGAGACGCAGGTGCTCTAAGTTGATTTTTTGTTCGGCCAACTTAAGTTCAACGTCCATTTTAAGTCGGGCCATTTCTAGTTCGTGTAGTCGGGTCCTTTCTCTTTCCTGGATCTCGTCTTGCGAGAGACCCGTTCTTTGCCCTTCCGGGGCCGTGGTCGTTTTTTCTACGGTGCTTTGATCAGGGGTTCCGGCAGCCCCGGTTTCTGCCCAAGATTCTAGGGCATGCTTAAAATCGTCCTTGGTACTCAGTCCGGTGGTAGCGATACCCAGTTCGATGCAGAATTGTTTAAGTTCACGATGGTTGTACTCCTCCAATTTCTCCATTTGGAATTTCTCGGTTGATCCGCTCTCTTTCGTGGTCATTGTGACTTCGTCGTGGGGTGAGCTACTCTCTGTACGTTTATGCGGTGATTCGGATCGCGCCGCTGGCCACCAATGTTAGACGGACCGGGAGGGTCGGCCGAGGTTACGGGGAGAGGTCTCCAGGGAGAGCCGTCTCCAACGACTGTACAGATAAGTAACTTCCCCCCCACAGACGGACACCACACAAGGTTGAAGGTTAACGAGACTTTATATGCAATTCTTAGGTTACGATGATGGATACAAGGAGGTCTGGACTCAGGGGTCCCCTCGGTTCTAGTCTCTGGTTTAGGAAAGGGGTAGCGGGACAGTCTTAGTTACCAATGAGTACAAAATAGCTCTCAATCCTCGAGCTCGGCGTTCTAGATGATCGGGCCGTGGAGGAGCCAAGCAGGTCCCGAGATGGATGAAGGAAGGACGACGGTCCGCGGCGGAGCCTGCAGGTCCCGGTAGAAGATGACGGTTACAACGGTCCGCGGCCACGCCAGCAGATCCCGACGACGATGAAGGATGAAGGTTACGACGGCTGTGGCAGCGCCAACAGGCAGGACGATGGTGCACAGGACAGAGCTATGGCAGCGCCAGTAGTCCGTCCAGGATGAGTTCCTCTTTACGTCTCTCGACTCCAAGATACAACTGCCCTCCTGCTCTGGAGCTGCCCCAGTTATAGGGCTGGCGTGCTTTGATGTCCGGACCCTCGCACTTGGAGGTCGGGAGGTCCGGGATGGGGGAGTCCAGACACCCAGCAGGGGGGTGGAGCCAGCGCCCGGGGAGGCGATGGGCGAGCGGCACTTGGTGGGGGAGAGCCATCGGCACCTCTTTCTCCCATTGACTTGCCAAGTAGCCCGCTCACCTCCTGGGTGGAGGGTGGTGCCGGAATGTCTGAGGCCGGGCCAGGCCCCGGGTTGAGGTCGATCGGGGGCCAGGCGGCCTCGTGGTGGAGTGTCCAAGATGGCGCCCCAGGCTGGGCGCGTGGGCCGGCAGTGGATCGGACCCACGAGGTCGGCAGGCTCGAGGGCAGGGGTCCCTGAGGGGACGGAGGACGTGCAATGGTGGTGTGTGGTACTTGCGGGACTGGGCTCAGGCCTGGTTGGGCCGGGGGAGAGCGGCCCTTCATGTGGCCTGTCCAACACTCGGTGTTGCTGTTGTCCTATCAAATCTTCTCTATTTTTGTCACTGAAGAAGAGGTTGATGGCATTTCACTTTCTGTAGAGTGAGGATTAGGTGGGTCCAGCAGATGGTTGGTTCAATGCTTGATTGTCCTAAGAACATTCTGCTTCAGTTGGTGACTTCACTGATGGTGTTGGAATAGTACATTGTTTTGCCTGATGTGGTGAGCTGTCTGTGTTTTACGGAGAAGAACTTCAGTATCATAAGGTCATCTGGAGTCCTATTTTTGTTCCATTTTCTTTCCAGTCTGAAGATGGATTGTTTATTGTTTGCAAGATCTTTAGAGTACTAGGATGTTGAATGGTTTGTTATGCATTTGTGGTTTTTAATTGGTGCATTAATGTTCACTTGTGTTTTTTCAAAAAAGTGTTGACACTGTTTAGAAGGTTGTTGGCATTAGACATGGAGTTGATAGGGTAAGGGATATGGTCAAGCATTAGGTTGTGTTGTAGAACTCTTTTAAGGTTCTAAAGGTTTGTTTCTCTATTGGGTTGACCTTGGTTTGTTGGTACAAAGTTGAGCAGGGAGATAGGGATGGCAAAGTGGCTGGTGCAGTCAAGGTGTAAGGGGGATTTTCATTGAAATGTTAGTGGTGTTGACAAGACATGGCCAAGAATGTTCCTGTGGAGTGTGTCGCTTGTGTGACAAGCTTATGAGCTACTGTACACTGTTGAGTTGGTCGATGAGGTTAAGGAGGGTATATCTTGTATTTCTTGAGCATATGTTGTCTAGGAGGTTGAAGTGACCCAAGAAGGTGGTGTGGGCATGTTGGATCAATGAAAGGGCAAGGAGATCTGAGATTACTTCAATGAAGTCTTTTTTTCTGTCCAGCAGGCAGGTATATGAGATGTAAGATGGATGTCTGGGATGCAGAGAGTGGACAGTGATATGTCAGAAGATCCATGAAATTCAATGTTACTTACTGGCCTAAGGTGCAGGACCAGGAAAACTTATGGATCAATCAATCAATCAGGGGGTTTGTAAAGCACATCTACTCATCCGAAAGGGTCTTAAGGCACTGATGGGGGGAAGGGGGCGAGCTGCTTCTGGATGTTCATGGTGATTTGTCGAATAGCCAGGCATGGAAGTCCTTCAATACCTTGGAGAGTATTGGTATCCTCCTGTTCTGGTCTTCTTGATGCGTGGTACCATCGCAAGAGAGAGCTGGGCTGAGCAGAGAGATCTTTGGGGTCTGTGGAACAAGAGGCAGTCGTTCATGAAGGTGTTGTGGAGTGCTTTGTGGGCATGCATGAGAAGCTTGAAGGTGATTTTCTTCTCGATGGGGAGCCAGTGTAGTGTCTGTAGGTGTTTGTCTGATGTGGCAGTGGCGCTGTAGGTTGAGGACTAGTCTGGTGGCAGCATTCTGGGCATTCTGGAGTTTGCGGGTGAGGTTCTTGTTGATCCCAGCATTGAGTGCGTTGCCATAGTCGTCTGCTGATGATGAGGGTATGGATGGTGGTTTTCCTGAGTTCAAGAGAAATCCAGATGAAGGTTTTTCAGAGTAGGCAGAGGGTGTGGTAGCAGGAAGAGGTGACAGTGTTGAGCTGGCGGTCCATTTTGAGTTTGGAGTCCAGGATGATTCTGAGGTTGCGTGCGTGGTCCGTGGTGGAGGGAAGGTTCCCAAGGGAGAGGGTCCACCAGGTGTTGTTCCAGGCATCGGGGTCCATGATGACTACTTCGGTTTTGTCCGTGCTGATTTGTAGGCATCTGTTCTTCACCTGGCAACTGCTTCCAGTTCTTTTGTGTTTGCAGATGTTGTATCATCTGCGTATGATACAATGTTGAGTCCTTGTGATCTGACGATGGATGCAAGCGGGCCATGTAAATGTTGAAGAGGTTGGGGCTGATGGAAGATCCTTCGGGGACTAGGCAAGTGGTCGGTGTGGGTTTCAAGAGGAAAGGAGGGAGTCTGACCTGCTGTGTTCTGCCAGAGAGGAACAAGCGGATCCAGTTGAGGGCCTTGTTCTGTGTTCTTGTGTCATGGAGACTGCAGGCTAGGGTGCGGTGTGAGACTGTGTCGAAGACAGCGGAGAGGTCCAGGAGGAGGAGGGCCACAGTCTCTCCTCTCTCAAAGAGGGAGCGGATGTCATCTGTCGTGGCGAGAAGGGGGTTTTGGTCCTATGATTCTTCCTGAAACCTGATTGGGAGGAGTTGATTATGTTGTTTTCTTCTATGAAGGAGGTGAGTTGACTGTTGATGGATTTTTTCATGACTTTCTCTGGATACAGGAGTAAGGAGATTGGTCTGAAATTCTAGCGGGTGGTTGGGTCCACTGAGGGTTTCTTCTGGAGAGGGTTGATCTCGGCGTGTTTTAAGTCGTCGGGGAAGGAGGCTCCTTGAAGGAGCGGGTGATGATTCATCGATGATGTGTGCGGCTCTGTGGTGAATGTGGTGGGGGCAGGGGTCCATGGGGGCCCCAGAGGGGGTTAACTTCATAGTCTTCAAGGTGTCTTTGATGCTGAGGGTAGTCCAGCTGGCCAGTGTCAACTGCATGGTGTAGGGAACAGAGGGTGTGGGTGTAGGAAGGTGGATATCTGACTATGGTTACCCCCAAACTTTTTGCCTAGTGTTTAGCTGGTTTTTGACATAGTTGGCCTGGGATCCTGCTATTCAGGGCCCCAGACTAATTTCTCTCTCCTTAAAATGGACTCCATGTAGCCTAGGTGCATACACAATTGGAACTGGTTCACCTTATAGGCCCCTGTAACAGTGTACCATAGGTACCCAGGGCATAGGTGTAGCCAAGGCCTACCAGGGGCTGCAGCATGTATTGTGCCACCCCTGGCCTGGCCTCCATACTTGACACAACTGGCTGATCACTCAGCTGGGGTAAGTTGGTGTAATCGCCTCTTACTTAGATATAGTATCCCTATATCTAACCTAACTGGACACATAGTAACCTATAAGTAACTCCTATGGCAGGCCTTAACAATCCTGGAGGCAGAGTGCGTGGTTTCATGTGAGATGGTGCTCTAGCATGAGCTGAGCCTGTCTGCAACTGTCGGGAACAACTCCCTTAGCTGTTCCGTGATATTGCCATACCTTATACTCTTAAGTGCATTATAATCCTCGCGGTTATTTGCTAACTTTGGTTTGGCTTTATCAAAACATGTCGAGTAAGGTGTCATACGATTTGGAATACTATCCCCTCAACAGTTCTGTCGACGGGGATAGAATTCCACCCTTCTAGAGGGACACGACATGTACATAACCTGAACTCCGGTTAAAGTTAAACTCGAGCCTCAGCATCACAAAATGGATGCTGCCACCACAGACACAAGTCTGACCTCCTGCTGCTGGGAGTCCTTCTAGTGAGGGAGGCTTAGACAAAGGGTTTCCTGCCTTGGGAGGTGCGAGCACCACCCCAGACAGGATTTTGTGTATTGGGTAGGACAGGGCTGAATAGAATCAGACATGCCCGGGGCACACAAAGTGTCCTCGTGCATAAGCCAGTCCAAACCGGTGCTGGGGCCTTCCAGCCCCAGTCCTGACGCGGAGATGGACAAAGGAAAGGGGGTGTAACCGCCCCCCTTCCTGATCTCACCCTGAGGAGGGACCTAGCAGGTGATCCACCCCTCAGATTAGGAATAAGAGGGGGAGCAGTGCCATAGCACCTCAGATCATCCTGAATCAACTTGAAAATAAGAAGACGACTGGACTTCGACATTCTGCTGCACAGAAGACTGAAGAGCATCTCCCTTGTGGCCTAGGAGTGGCCACCCAGTGAACACAGGAACCATCCAGCAACTCGACGTCTGCTTTGCTGCCGCCTCCTGCCGGAGCCCGAGCCCAGGGCCTGACGAGACCCAGACTCCCAGACTTCTCACCACCCGATCCTCAGTCCCTGCAAAGAAGGGACCCATGGAGGCACCGAGAGACGTGGGACTGGACATCTCGAAAGACCCCTGAGAAGCTGACTGCGCAGCACCCGAGGCACCCTCGATGCTGTGCTTTGGGGATTGAGAAGCCCCACAACCGAGCAGCGCTTACACCGAAGATCAGCCCCCCAGCATCTCCACTATCTGCGTGGGGCCCTTTTGCATCCTGCCACTCGACGCGCCATCCCGGCCATTTGCCACGTGGTCAGCGGTCATCTTGGCGATGACACCTATAATTCTTACTGTGGGTCTGGTTGCTCCAGACTTGCCCTCACTCCTATAAAAAGGAGCGCCCGCTCTGACCTTGCTGGTCCGAGTGAGGAGCTTGCATCGATTCCTGCGTGGCTTGCATTAGCCAAGGCCTGTTTGCTCCGATCAAGAAGCCGACACCGCCAGCAGCTAGAGCCTTTGTGGGACAGCTCGTGACCAACCCCTGGACCTCCTCAACCTCTTCGTATCCACGTGGCTGCAGAGACAATCTTCACCTCATCGCCTGTTTGCACCCGACATCGCCTGGTTCCATCCTGGTTCCACGGTAGTCACTGGCTAGTGACTTTGAACATTGTCCCCTCTGCTTTCAGGTCTTCACCACTTCAGATCCACCCTTGGATCCCCCGGAACTCTCCTCGTCTCGACGCCTGCAGCATCTTCACCTCCAAGCACCATCGACCTGCGTGACGAAACCCGACACTACTTCGCACCTGTGCACCCGCTTCCTGTGGGTGAGGTAACTCAGCAACGCCGGTGTTCCTACACTGGTACGCACCACTAGTGCCTAGTTGTAAAGTTTTGTCCTTCTAGGTCAGCCGGAAGGTTCCTTAATAACTAACTTTGTAACTTTTACGCACCATTGACTTTACATTGGTGTATGCGTGCACTTTCCGCACTGCACCTGAGTCCCGCGGGCCTTTCTCGACTTCTTCACTGTTAGTCCCGAACAGCTCCAGCGATTCCCAAGGCCCTAGGCCTACTTCGTTTCAGCTAGGTGGTTCTTATACCACTATTTTAGTATATGGTTTAGGTGGCCCCTAGGGCTCATCCATATTGTGCAACTCTTGTGAATTTAAACTGTGTTTTGTTTTAACGCATTTGCTTCTGTGCTCTTAAAGAGTATAGGGGATTTTGTAGCAAATAAATATATATATATATTTTCATATATATCTGTGTGGTGTCCTTTCATTTGCTATTCAAGGGGATTTTGTATGGTAAAACAGCTCGCTTCACATGCCTTTACAGAGTTTAGCCTAAGACTGCTTTGTCCATGCTAGTAGGATAGCTGGTCTATAAGGTTGACTTACAACCAATCATCATAAGGGTTGCTTGGCATGGTACAAGGTGATCACTAGAATTAGTGAGCATCACATACCAGGCCAACTTCTCACAGTGGGATCCTCATGAAGGTTGTTGTCATCGAAAGTGTCATAGATGGTCTCGATTTTGTGATGGGAGAAGGCACTGAGTCTTTCGCAGAGGTCCTAGGGTGGGATGTCGGTAGTCTCACTGTTGGGTTAGGAGAACTCTTTGATGAAGCAGAAGAGTTCCTTGCTGTTGTCTGTGTGGGTGGAGATTCTGTCCTAGAGTGCTTTCTCTCTTGAGTATCTGATGAGTTTGTGGTGGGCGGTGGTGGCTACTTGGAAGTTGTCTAGGTCTGCTGTGGTTTTGGAGTTCCTCCATAGCTTTTTGAGGTGTCTGCAGGTTGATCTAGATTCTCGGTGTTCGGAGATTCTTGGAGAACCAGCTGGCTTCCTTGGCGTGTGGGTTGGAAGTTTTCTTGAGGGGGTGATGGTGTTGGCGCAGTCGGTGATCCAGTTATGTAGGGTACGGGTGGCGGTCGTGGGGTCATTGTCTGTGGCGGTGAGAGCAGAACTGATGAACCAGGAGGTGAGCTGGTCATCAGAGATCTTGTTCCACTTCCTGCACTGGAGCTGATGTGGACGTTTGCGGAAGATGTTTGTTTTGAAGGTGAAGTGGACGCAGCGGTGGTCTGTCATGGGAGTTCGGAGGTGTGGCTGAAGGTGATGGAGTTTTTTTCAATGAAGGTGGGGTTGAGGGTGTCTCCTGCCAAATGCGCTGGTTCTTGTACGATCTGATTTCGATGTTGTGGAAGTTCTCCGGAGGGAGGTGGACTTGGGGTCTTGGCTGTTGTTGAGGTGGAAGTTGAGGTCTCCCAGCAAGGTTTAGTCGGTGGTGGTGATGGCTTGCGGGGTGATGATGTTGGTGATGGAGTCGGAGAAAGGTGTGGGGGGTCAGTAGATGAGGGTGCCTCGGAAGGTGGTGAATGGGTTGGTTTGTATCTTGAAGCGGAAGTGTTCCATCAGGTCTGTGGACCCGTCAGTGTAGGTGCACAGACGGAGGTTGGATTTGTGAACGCAGGCGATGCCTCCTCCAGGGTAATTGGGGCAAACCTTCCTAGTCATATTGTAGCCTTCAGGGATGGCAATAGCGATGTCAGGTCCCAAGACGGCATTCTGTAAGGAAGGCGAAGTCAGGGGTGGTGCTGTCGAGGAGGTCCCAGATTTCTGGTGCATGTCTGTGGAGGGAGCGGACGTTGAGGAGGATGCATGGCAGGTTTTAGGGTGTGATGGAGTTGTTGCTGGAGGGTGTAGGTGGGTCCTGGGTCTCGGTGAAGGTAAAGGAGTGGCGGCAGTGTCAGCAGGTGAAGTGTCCGTGGGTGTCGAGAGGTGAGTTGTTGTTCTTGCCGACGTTAGGTGCTTAGAGAGCCGAGGAGCTGTAACGTTGGCAGGTCAGTGGACCAGGGTTCCTGGCGCTGGTCGCAGTTGGGTCACGGAAGGGAGTAGATGTGCTTTCCTTTGGCGCGGCTTGGGTGCTCCAGTGGTACGCCCGCTGTATGCATCCCCGCAGCGGGCGCCATTACGTAGGGGTCAGGGGAGGGCGGGACAGCTGGGAGGCGGGAGCGGGAACACGCTGGAGGGGCCACGGGGGCAGCAGCAGCAGGAAAATAAAGGGCTGAACGAGGCTCAAGCGGGGAAAAGTAAAATTAGGCAAGAGTAGAAAAAATTTAATAAAAATTAAAGAAATCAATTAAATTGAATGCGAGCAATCAAGAGTAGAGCTGAGTAAAACCAGCTAAAAAGGCAAAGCAGGGTGAGGCACAGGGCCTCGAACAGTGGCCAGCTGTGGTGAAGAGCAAAGGCACTACTTAAGTGCACTGTTGGTGGAGCTGTGTGCTGGGAGAGCAGTATACCGACCATAAGGTCAGGGGTCTTAGCCTGCAGCAGTCACCATTAAGTAGGGGTAGGTGGGAGGGCGGGACAGCTGGGAAAAAACTGCTGAAGGAGGCTGAAATGGGGAAAAGTAAAATTAGGAGAAAAGAGGAAAAAATTTAATAAAAATTCAAGAAGATTTAAATAAAATTAAATTAGGGCAGGCAAGAGTATGTCCGGGTGAAACCGGCTAAAAAGGCAAAGCAGTCCAAGGGTGAGGCACAGGGCCTCGAACTTCTTCTATGCACTGTCCACACAATGAATACTGTAGCCTCTGGAAAGAAGGGAATGTAGGATATATGTGAGCATGTGGGATTGGTCTGCTCCTTTTTCTCAGAGACTCTCTTCAGGAAACAAGTATGGAAATGTAGTTTCAATCTGAAATCCAGGCTTCTGGGCTGGCTCAGATTTGTACAGGCAGGATGAACAGAATCGAAATGATATTGATTCAGCTTTTCACAAGTTCAGAATTTGCTTTTTGAGTGGTGATAATATTGAACTTTTGATATTTTTTTCAAAATTAGAACCGGTAAAAATGTAATGTAATTCTGAAATGAAATTCTTCTCCAAGACAATACATCTAATTACAGCTTCTACTATTAGCTACCCTTACAGAAGAGTGCCAATGGTTGGCATGCCGGAGGAGGGCACAAGCAGGACCTCAATATCACACATACACACAGACACACACACACACGCACAAACACAAACACACACATACACACAAACACACACACACTCTCTTTCTCTCTTTTTCTTTCTCTCTCTTTCTCTTTCTCTCTCTCACTCTCTTTCTCTCTGTTTTTCTTTCTCTTACTCTTTCTATTTCTCTCTTTTTCTTTCTCTCTCTCTCTCTCTCTCTCTCTGTCTCTCTTTCCTTCTCTTCCTCTCTCTCTCTTTTTATATCTCTTGTTCTGATTCTCTTTCCTTTCCTCCTTTGCTTTCTCTCTTTTCCTCTCTCTCTTTCTCCATCTTTTTCTTTCGCTCTCTCTTTGTTTTTCCCTTTGTCTTTCTCACTCTCTTTCTTTCTGTCTCGTTTTCTCTGTCTCTTTTTCTCTTTGTTTCTCTTTGTTTCTCTCTCTTTTTCTTTCTTCCTTTCCATCCATAGTAATATTGAAAGTGGAAATGGCCTAGCAAAAATTCTAGAAGATCAGGAACATGCCTCTTCATGTAAACTAAACAGAGCAAAAGTATCTGGGATCTAAGAAAAGATGATTGGCTTGCATGGAGGGGTTTCAGAGAGATGGGTAATTCAGGGTTGACAGATTTATTCTGTCAGGGATGCAACCTAGCAAGCATTTTATCTCCCATCCTTGTTTGTGCTGTGTGCCAGTAAAGCTATGGATTGAACTATGAACTGACAAAGGTTCACCTGACTGGTGATCTGTGTTAGACATGTCATCCTTGGTGTGTTTTCCTGAGTTTTTGCCCTCTGACATCCTGTTTTCCGACATCATTTTTGCTGGCTCTAGGATTCTGGGCACTTTACCACTGCTGATCGGTACCAAAGTGTGTTGCTCTTTCCCTAAAACATGGAAACATTGGGCTTATCCACAATTGGCATATTTAATTTACTTATAAATCCCTAGTAATGTGCAAAACATGTGCCCAGGGCCTGTAAATAAATGCTACTAGTGGGCCTGTAGCACTGATTATGCCACCCACTTTAGCAGCCGTTTAAACATATCTCAGCCCTCCTATGGCAGAGTCTGTGAGTGCAGTTTTAACTGCCATGTCAACATAGCAAGTTAACCCTCTTGCCAGGCCCAAACCTTCATTTTAATACATATAAGTCACCCCTAAGGTAGGCCCTGGACAGCCCCATGGATGGGCAAGGTGCAGTGTATTTAAAAAGTTGGAGATGTAATTTATAGTTTTGCATGCCCAGGCATTGAAAAACTTTTTATTTTAATTTTTTTACTACTGCAAGGCCAATGTCTCCCACAGGGTAACATTGAGATGAGATTACCCTTTTTACATTTTATAAGTGTAATTGCCATTTGGGAAAATATATATATTTTAAGTTTGGTGTCTCTGGACTCACAATTTTAAATTACAACTAATGGTAAACTTGGATTTTAAGTTGTGAGTGTGAAAGTGCCACTTTTAGGAACTTGGCATTTTCTTACTTTAACCATTCTGAGACTTCTGACTGTCTCTGAATACACATCTGGGATGGGTAACACCTGGGCTCTGTGCATTCCCTCTAGACAGTCACACACAAAAGGGAGCTTAGGTATGCAAGATAGACCATCAACATCCTGAAGGGCCATTCACATCCTGATGGGTCATCCTAGGCAGGAGGGAGGGAAGAGCTCAAACTTACACCTGAATGGGCTGTGCCTATCCCCACACAAAGTGCTGCATAACCCCTGTAGTGAGTCTGTAGCCAGGGCAGGCTCTTCATCCTC
Source organism: Lissotriton vulgaris (assembly GCF_964263255.1). NCBI lineage: Eukaryota > Metazoa > Chordata > Amphibia > Caudata > Salamandridae > Lissotriton > Lissotriton vulgaris. The sequence goes on from NC_141694.1 coordinate 710,351,278, forward strand.
AAGAACTTAAGGGACTTCAAGAACTTTCTGCCTTTCCTCCGGTTTTGAGGTCTCAGGGATATCAAAGACTTCCATCAACTCTGCAACTTTTGGACTCTCCTCACTGTGAGTTTACCCTGCTAAGTTGTGCCAATCCAGTCCTGGGTCCTTGGAGGTGAGTTTTCTGAAGTTTGGCTGACAAATCCATGCATCGCCACTGTTGTTGCGTTGGTTGGAACTGATGCATTTCACCTTGATGCTGTTGCATTACTACTGTCACCAAGAACGTCGCATTGCTGGCTGCGCAGCGCAATAACGATGCATTGCCTTCATCAAGAAGGGTTCGAAGACGGCACATCTCCAACTGCTTGGATCGGAACCAACACATCCTCTGCATTGCTTCCTCTGCCACTTGCATTGGGTTTCTGCATTGACAATTTCCCTTCATCTAAAGTACTTTTGCAGCGAAACAAGGTTTGTCTCTGTATCTGACTGCGCTCCATCCTGGTCAGCCTGAACCTTCAAATATTCTTTTTCGTTTCTGCTTAATGGATTTTGGTCATTTTGGTCTTGTTATGTTCATTAAATTAAGCTCTATTTTTCTAATTTGGTGTGGATTCTTTGTGTGTTGTGTTTTCACTGTTTTAAGTGTTTTATAGATACTGTTCACATTGCCTCCTACATTACGCCTGCCTTCTCTGTGCCAAGCTACCAGAGGGTGAGCACAGGTTAATTTATGGTGTGTAATTGACACACCCTGACTCCAGCGGTGGCCACGTCATTACAGCCCCACTCCCCTGCCACCAGCAGCAAATAAAACGATAATAAAATGGGTTTTAACCCCGTGTTATTATCGTTTTATTTTAATCTCCTGGCGAGTCTTGGGGTGGGTCCAGGGGATGAAATTACTGATGGGGGAGTGGTGAGCACTCCCTTCACAGCGCATGAGGTGTTTGGCCGGCAGCCTCAAGCCGACATAACCCTCATGTGCAGTAAAGCTCTCTCCAGCCGCAGCTACATTTCTGAGGTTGGAGAGGGTAGGCACAGGCTCCCAATCTGCCTAAGAGGGCAAGTTGCCAGCACTCAGGCCAATCCCGAAGCTGCTCTCATGCGAGAGCAGCTTCAGGATTAGCTGCAGGGCAGGGTGGGAGCCTGTGCCCAGGGGGCCAGAACCAGGAAGAGTGCGATGCAGTAAGAGGCAGCGGCGTTACGGTACTTTTGAAAAAAAAACTTGCCTCCCTCCTCCACCGGTCCACCCCCCACTTTTCCAGGGGATAGGCGCCACTCTAAAACTCTGACCCATGTTATGTTCCTTTTAATTCATTGTTTTATTGGCAATATATTATTGACTGTGATTTTTTATAAACATTTCAATATTTTATTGACAATAATGACTGCCTTTAAACATTATTATTGATTCCGGTGATAGAATGTTGATTTTTAAATGTGGTTAGGGGTCTTTTATTGCAGTGACCCCTTGGCACAGCCAATGGACTTGCCTTATATACTGATGTGGTGATCTTTGACAAAACCAGTAGGTTTGCCTTACTGCTGTTATAATTGCATGACAAAGTTGATAGGCTTGCTTCATTTAAAGTGGTATCCTCTTATAATGTGATGTTGTATCCTGTACAGGTGGGGGATACTGTGATTTTGGGTTGTCATGATGCACTAGGGGTCAAATGTGATTTCAGAATGTCACAAAAGATGCTTCTAGTATTTAGTAGTATGTGTTCGGAGTCGAAGCAACAGGCTCGCGCAACTGACGAGAGGCCGTGAGAGTGTCCCTCCAGGCCCGCACCCCACCCCAGGTGGTGATCCACGTTACCCTGGGGGTGTGATCCCACTCTCCTCTCCTCCTTCAGTGACTCCAGAACTCCGAAAATGGGTATGACGAGCTCGGGCTGGTGGCTCAGCTCCTCCGGGGCTATGGGTCCAGGCCACTGCTGTTTCACTCTGAGGGCCTAATGACCTGGCCCTCCTTCTGGTGGTCTCAGTGAACACCGAGACCAGCCCTCAACAGTGGAGACTTACTTCAAATTCGGTGCACACACTACCCAGGCACTCCTCACCAGCGCCTCAGGTTGCATCTCGACATGCACTCTGCGCTTCCGAGACCGCCTCTTCTCTGGTGCTCATGATGACCCGGTGCTCTTCATCAACGCCTCTGCTTGCAGTCCTACTATCATGCACAGTGTGAAATATTCATACATGTAGAGCCTTAATTTCTCAAAAACTACACAATAGATTTTTTACCAAATTAGAAAAAGCATGAAAAATGGAAAACTCATGAAATGTATCGATTATGGTGTACTGTACATATTATAACTCATGTCTCCGCCCTGCACTGTACATCACTCTACACATGACATACTGATTAATGTCATCAAGGTCATCACATATGATAACTGATTACATCTCTGATGAGATCACATATGACATCACCAATGACATCAACAATTACATCACTGTTGTTGACAATTAAAATATCCCAAAATTACTCCATGATAATAGGAACTCATATATCAACCTATTTTTGAAGGCACATATTTAGAGTTCTTATCCTCTCACAATATCAGTACCACCAGATGTGGAAATCATGTTGCTGGCATGCAAATTATAGTCCACTTTGATGTTGGATGTAGCTTAGACTTTGCCCCATACCCACCCTTCCAACTGCATGATTAGATGATAAATAACATTTGAGAATATTTTGAGAATATTTTGCACTGTTTCAAACACTCTGAACACTAAAGTAGGCATGATCTTAGGCTACACCTGGTATTCAGTCCTTTTATGCTAAGTTATAGTCCCACAAGATGTATACCTTATTAACTCCTAACTGATGCCAATCGGTATGTGTTTTTTGTGAACATTTATGCTCGGTTTACAGTGAAAGGCTGCCCCTCGATTAACAAGAGAAAAGTGCAAGACATATTTTTCTGACCAGGGATTGTCCACTACCCATTGCTCCTTTATAATTGGATAACATAATTGAACTCTGCCTCGCCAGGTACAAAATATGTATGAATTTCAACACACATTTTGACCATCTCTCAAAATTTTGTGCAGATTTTCAAAACAAAAGGTAATTTCCAAGACTCTGGGATTTACCCTCGCCCCCACTGTGCAACAGCAATGGTCATAATGTCTCCCCATTTCCCCAAGATAATGTACAGCTCTCAAAGTGTGTGCGTTTTGTGCAACCTTAAATTCAAGATTGAATTAAAAATGAATACAAGCGCTTCACCCTGACAAATACACGTACCAGCAGGCCCTACAGGAACTTTTGTTATGTAATAATGCTATAAGCAGACCATAGATTGCCCATTTATGGAAACGGTTGATGACATTAGGACTAAATAATTTTTTTGTTTGACCCTCCAAGTGTATGTAAAATTGAAGAGAAATTGTGGGAATATGCGAAGTTTGAGGAATTTAGATCTGTATCTGACAGGCGCTTGGGGCCTCCCTCTATACATGTCAAACTGCTCTCAGGCTTAGAAAGATATTGATAGGATGGTTGATGTATAAGATTGGAACTTCCTTTGAAATTTAGATTGGAAATTGTGCCTTTGCAAACTTTTACCATGACATTTTCTGCAGAAATGTTAACACTGTGTACATGCCCACACAACTGTCCTGAAGATGTAACACATTTTCTAATTATATTTCCTTTGTACAAAATCCCTAGTACATTGTGGAGTAGCCCCTTGTTAGGTCTGGCATTTGAGACAGCTTTATCTGCCTTGACAGACTATTATTTTCCCAAAACATCCTACATAACATAAGTATTTGTAAAGCGCACGCATTACCCGAGGGTATCAAGGCGCTGAATAACAGATGTTTACTTTTACCCAACTCAATGGTACTAAATTTATCGACCTCAGGTGGATGAAAGGCTGAGTGGACCCACCAGGATTTGAACCTGAGACCATGACATCAAGCACAGGCCCCTTCAGTGGACACATTAGTCCACTAAGCCACCAGATCCAGCATTAGAGGGGGTTTTGGACAGCAGTCTTCATTCAGTGGTCTGTTAAATCGTCATTCACGTTTTGCTTTCGTCCACCACACCATAGAAGGGGCAGTCCACTTTACCCATTGGCTCCTTGCACTTGCACTGAATATAGCCTGTGCACATTGTACACATCCATTTAAAGTAGTTCATTTCTCTTCATAGACACATTTAGATATACGGGTGTTTTATTCATTTGTTATATTCACTTTTAATGCCAACATTTGGTTGCCTGCCCTTCAGCTTCCCCCAGTTAGATGGTAATTTATTTTCTGCCTCCTTTTTAAAGTTGCTGTAATAAATTGGTTTAGTGTCATTGTCACATTGTAGCTGCTTGTAATTAAAGTGCTTGGTTAGGTGGTGATTTCTTGAAGTCGCTTACATAAATCATAATGAAAAAATTAATGACGTAACTGAAAGACTTGTTATTCGCAAAATTATCACAAGCAAAGTGGCAACATCAGTGATTGTTTTTTATTTTATAAAAGACGCTTTTGCACCCCAGGGTTTATTAGCGAGGCCTGGAAGATAACAGAAATGCAATTTTTAGGTCTCGGCTTCGAGACCTATTGCAGCCAAGATGGGTCTGAAGGGACGTAGACTGGGGGACGAGCGCCGATTGCCCATCGTGAACGCGCACGCCGAGCCTCCTGGAGCCGTGCACATCTCTTGCTCCACATTCACACTCACGGAAGCACACACTCACGCACGCACACACACACACACACACACACACACACACACAAACACCCTCCCTCTCTGCCCACTCCCTCTCTGCCGCCCCCCCCTCTACCCCCACTCACCGGGCTCTTTCCCTCGCAGCGGGTCACTCATGGCAGCAGGCAGACTCGGTGTCTTCTCCGGCGATCTTCAGCTGATGTGCACGCCCACGCTGCGTCTCGTGCGCGCCCACCACGCTGTTTCGCGCCCGTTGATCCTTAGCTTGTGATTATGCTCTTTGATGTTTGCGAGGGAGGAGGTTTTCGGTTCGGGAGTTACAGGACTGCTGCTGTGAGAACCTCAGACGTTTAAAACCGAAATAAAAGGCCACTGCTGTGCTCCTGCTGCGGCAGCAGGTTTGGTCTACACTTGTGACAGAATCTCCCGCGCGGTCATGTTGTGAGAGTCTGGATGAAAGCTGCTATGCCTGGAAGCGAGCATTCAGGAGGGCCGGGGGCATTCCAACCAAGTCTGCAACTGATCGCCCTGGAGGACATTTACTCTCTTCTCCCACCAGGTCAGGCACAGGTGAATAATACTGCCATTTTGCCTGCTCCTCTGCATTTGATTCCCTATTTTATTAACTACGCTTTAAATCGTGTGTTTCCTCATTTCTAAACACTTTGCTATAGAATCTCACACCCGACCCCAGGTCTGCCCAGTAGAACGGCGCTCACTTCATCCCTCTGTGAGGCAGAAGGTCAATGCGAGTGCAGAGTGCGCAGAGTGTGAAGTAGTGAGTGCAGAGTGAGTGTGCATAGTGTGAGTGCAGAGTGCAGAGTAGTGAGTGCAGAGTAGTGAGTGCAGAGTAGTGAGTGCAAAGTGCAGAGTAGTGAGTGCAGAGTGCAGAGTAGTGAGTGCAGAGTGCAGAGTAGTGAGTGCAGAGTAGTGCGTGCAGAGTAGTGAGTAGTGAGTGCAGAGTAGTGAGTAGTGAGTGCAGAGTAGTGAGTGCAGAGTAGTGAGTGCAGAGTAGTGAGTGCAGAGTGCAGAGTAGTGAGTGCAGAGTAGTGAGTAGTGAGTAGTGAGTGGTGAGTAGTGAGTGGTGAGTAGTGAGTGGTGAGTAGTGAGTGGTGAGTAGTGAGTAGTGAGTGCAGAGTAGTGAGTGCAGAGTAGTGAGTGCAGAGTAGTGAGTGCAGAGTGCAGAGTAGTGAGTGCAGAGTGCAGAGTAGTGAGTGCAGAGTGCAGAGTAGTGAGTGCAGAGTAGTGAGTGCAGAGTAGTGAGTGCAGAGTGCAGAGTAGTGAGTGCAGAGTAGTGAGTAGTGAGTGGTGAGTAGTGAGTGGTGAGTAGTGAGTAGTGAGTGCAAAGTAGTGAGTAGTGAGTAGTGAGTGCAGAGTAGTGAGTAGTGAGTGCAGAGTAGTGAGTAGTGAGTGCAGAGTAGTGAGTGCAGAGTAGTGAGTGCAGAGTAGTGAGTAGTGAGTAGTGAGTGCAGAGTGCAGAGTAGTGAGTGCAGAGTAGTGAGTGCAGAGTAGTGAGTAGTGAGTGCAGAGTAGTGAGTGCAGAGTAGTGAGTGCAGAGTAGTGAGTGCAGAGTAGTGAGTGCAGAGTAGTGAGTAGTGAGTGCAGAGTAGTGAGTGCAGAGTAGTGAGTGCAGAGTAGTGAGTGCAGAGTAGTGAGTAGTGAGTGCAGAGTAGTGAGTGCAGAATAGTGAGTGCAGAGTAGTGAGTGCAGAGTAGTGAGTAGTGAGTAGTGAGTGCAGAGTAGTGAGTGCAGAGTAGTGAGTAGTGAGTGCAGAGTAGTGAGTGCAGAGTAGTGAGTGCAGAGTAGTGAGTAGTGAGTAGGGAGTGCAGAGTAGTGAGTGCAGAGTAGTGAGTAGTGAGTGCAGAGTAGTGAGTGCAGAGCAGTGAGTGCAGAGTAGTGAGTGCAGAGTAGTGAGTAGTGAGTAGTGAGTAGTGAGTGCAGAGTAGTGAGTAGTGAGTGGTGAGTAGTGAGTGCTGAGTAGTGAGTGCAGAGTAGTGAGTAGTGAGTGCAGAGTAGTGAGTAGTGAGTAGTGAGTGCAGAGTAGTGAGTAGTGAGTGCAGAGTAGTGAGTAGTGAGTGCAGAGTAGTGAGTGCAGAGTAGTGAGTGCAGAGTAGTGAGTGCAGAGTAGTGAGTAGTGAGTAGTGAGTGCAGAGTAGTGAGTGCAGAGTAGTGAGTGCAGAGTAGTGAGTGCAGAGTAGTGAGTGCAGAGTAGTGAGTAGTGAGTAGTGAGTGCAGAGTAGTGAGTAGTGAGTGTAGAGTAGTGAGTAGTGAGTGCAGAGTAGTGAGTGCAGAGTAGTGAGTAGTGAGTGCAGAGTAGTGAGTGCAGAGTAGTGAGTGCAGAGTAGTGAGTAGTGAGTGCAGAGTAGTGAGTGCAGAGTAGTGAGTAGTGAGTAGTGAGTGCAGAGTAGTGAGTGCAGAGTAGTGAGTAGTGAGTGCAGAGTAGTGAGTGCAGAGTAGTGAGTAGTGAGTGCAGAGTAGTGAGTAGTGAGTGGTGAGTAGTGAGTGCAGAGTAGTGAGTAGTGAGTGCAGAGTAGTGAGTAGTGAGTAGTGAGTGCAGAGTAGTGAGTAGTGAGTAGTGTGTAGTGAGTGCAGAGTAGTGAGTAGTGAGTGCAGAGTAGTGAGTAGTGAGCAGTGAGTGCAGAGTAGTGAGTAGTGAGTAGGGAGTGCAGAGTAGTGAGTAGTGAGTGCAGAGTAGTGAGTGCAGATTAGTGAGTAGTGAGTAGTGAGTGCAGAGTAGTGAGTATTGAGTGTAGAGTAGTGAGTAGTGAGTGCAGAGTAGTGAGTAGTGAGTGCAGAGTAGTGAGTAGTGAGTGCAGAGTAGTGAGTACAGAGTAGTGAGTGCAGAGTGCAGAGTAGTGAGTGCAGAGTAGTGAGTACTGATTGCAGAGTAGTGAGCAGTTAGTGCAGAGTAGTGAGTGCAGAGTAGTGAGTAGTGAGTGCAGAGAAGTGAGTAGTGAGTGCAGAGTAGAGAATGCAGAGTAGTGAGAGCAGAGTAGTGAGTGCAGAGTAGTGAGTGCAGAGTAGTGAGTAGTGAGTAGTGAGTGCAGAGTAGTGAGTAGTGAGTGCAGAGTAGTGAGTAGTGAGTGCAGAGTAGTGAGTAGTGAGTAGTGAGTGCTGAGTAGTGAGTAGTGAGTAGTGAGTGCAGAGTAGTGAGTAGTGAGTGCAGAGTAGTGAGTGCAGAGTAGTGAGTAGTGAGTAGTGAGTGCAGAGTAGTGAGTGCAGAGTAGTGAGTGCAGAGTAGTGAGTAGTGAGTGCAGAGTAGTGAGTAGTGAGTAGTGAGTGCAGAGTAGTGAGTAGTGAGTGTAGAGTAGTGAGTAGTGAGTAGTGAGTGCAGAGTAGTGAGTAGTGAGTAGTGAGTGCAGAGTAGTGAGTAGTGAGTGGTGAGTAGTGAGTGGTGAGTAGTGAGTGCAGAGTAGTGAGTAGTGAGTGCAGAGTAGTGAGTAGTGAGTAGTGAGTGCAGAGTAGTGAGTAGTGAGTGCAGAGTAGTGAGTAGTGAGTGCAGAGTAGTGAGTAGTGAGTGCAGAGTAGTGAGTGCAGAGTAGTGAGTGCAGAGTAGTGAGTAGTGAGTGCAGAGTAGTGAGTGCAGAGTAGTGAGTAGTGAGTAGTGAGTGCAGAGTAGTGAGTAGTGAGTGTAGAGTAGTGAGTAGTGAGTGCAGAGTAGTGAGTAGTGAGTGCAGAGTAGTGAGTAGTGAGTGCAGAGTAGTGAGTGCAGAGTGCAGAGTAGTGAGTGCAGAGTAGTGAGTACTGATTGCAGAGTAGTGAGCAGTTAGTGCAGAGTAGTGAGTGCAGAGTAGTGAGTAGTGAGTGCAGAGTAGTGAGTAGTGAGTGCAGAGTAGTGAATGCAGAGTAGTGAGAGCAGAGTAGTGAGTGCAGAGTAGTGAGTGCAGAGTAGTGAGTAGTGAGTAGTGAGTGCAGAGTAGTGAGTAGTGAGTGCAGAGTAGTGAGTAGTGAGTGCAGAGTAGTGAGTAGTGAGTAGTGAGTGCAGAGTAGTGAGTAGTGAGTAGTGAGTGCAGAGTAGTGAGTAGTGAGTAGTGAGTGCAGAGTAGTGAGTGCAGAGTAGTGAGTAGTGAGTAGTGAGTGCAGAGTAGTGAGTGCAGAGTAGTGAGTGCAGAGTAGTGAGTGCAGAGTAGTGAGTAGTGAGTGCAGAGTAGTGAGTAGTGAGTAGTGAGTGCAGAGTAGTGAGTAGTGAGTGTAGAGTAGTGAGTAGTGAGTAGTGAGTGCAGAGTAGTGAGTAGTGAGTAGTGAGTGCAGAGTAGTGAGTAGTGAGTGGTGAGTAGTGAGTGGTGAGTAGTGAGTGCAGAGTAGTGAGTAGTGAGTGCAGAGTAGTGAGTAGTGAGTAGTGAGTGCAGAGTAGTGAGTAGTGAGTGCAGAGTAGTGAGTAGTGAGTGCAGAGTAGTGAGTGCAGAGTAGTGAGTGCAGAGTAGTGAGTGCAGAGTAGTGAGTAGTGAGTAGTGAGTGCAGAGTAGTGAGTGCAGAGTAGTGAGTGCAGAGTAGTGAGTGCAGAGTAGTGAGTAGTGAGTAGTGAGTGCAGAGTAGTGAGTAGTGAGTGCAGAGTAGTGAGTAGTGAGTGCAGAGTAGTGAGTGCAGAGTAGTGAGTAGTGAGTGCAGAGTAGTGAGTAGTGAGTGGTGAGTAGTGAGTGCAGAGTAGTGAGTAGTGAGTGCAGAGTAGTGAGTAGTGAGTAGTGAGTGCAGAGTAGTGAGTAGTGAGTAGTGTGTAGTGAGTGCAGAGTAGTGAGTAGTGAGTGCAGAGTAGTGAGTAGTGAGCAGTGAGTGCAGAGTAGTGAGTAGTTAGTAGGGAGTGCAGAGTAGTGAGTAGTGAGTGCAGAGTAGTGAGTGCAGAGTAGTGAGTAGTGAGTAGTGAGTGCAGAGTAGTGAGTAGTGAGTGTAGAGTAGTGAGTAGTGAGTGCAGAGTAGTGAGTAGTGAGTGCAGAGTAGTGAGTAGTGAGTGCAGAGTAGTGAGTACAGAGTAGTGAGTGCAGAGTGCAGAGTAGTGAGTGCAGAGTAGTGAGTACTGATTGCAGAGTAGTGAGTAGTTAGTGCAGAGTAGTGAGTGCAGAGTAGTGAGTAGTGAGTGCAGAGTAGTGAGTAGTGAGTGCAGAGTAGTGAATGCAGAGTAGTGGGTGCAGAGTAGTGAGTGCAGAGTAGTGAGTGCAGAGTAGTGAGTAGTGAGTAGTGAGTGCAGAGTAGTGAGTAGTGAGTGCAGAGTAGTGAGTAGTGAGTAGTGAGTGCAGAGTAGTGAGTAGTGAGTAGTGAGTGCAGAGTAGTGAGTAGTGAGTAGTGAGTGCAGAGTAGTGAGTAGTGAGTGCAGAGTAGTGAGTAGTGAGTGCAGAGTAGTGAGTGCAGAGTAGTGAGTAGTGAGTGCAGAGTAGTGAGTGCAGAGTAGTGAGTGCAGAGTAGTGAGTGCAGAGTAGTGAGTAGTGAGTGCAGAGTAGTGAGTAGTGAGTAGTGAGTGCAGAGTAGTGAGTAGTGAGTGTAGAGTAGTGAGTAGTGAGTAGTGAGTGCAGAGTAGTGAGTAGTGAGTGCAGAGTAGTGAGTGCAGAGTAGTGAGTAGTGAGTAGTGAGTGCAGAGTAGTGAGTGCAGAGTAGTGAGTGCAGAGTAGTGAGTGCAGAGTAGTGAGTAGTGAGTAGTGAGTGCAGAGTAGTGAGTAGTGAGTGTAGAGTAGTGAGTAGTGAGTAGTGAGTGCAGAGTAGTGAGTAGTGAGTAGTGAGTGCAGAGTAGTGAGTAGTGAGTGGTGAGTAGTGAGTGGTGAGTAGTGAGTGCAGAGTAGTGAGTAGTGAGTGCAGAGTAGTGAGTAGTGAGTAGTGAGTGCAGAGTAGTGAGTAGTGAGTGCAGAGTAGTGAGTAGTGAGTGCAGAGTAGTGAGTAGTGAGTGCAGAGTAGTGAGTGCAGAGTAGTGAGTGCAGAGTAGTGAGTAGTGAGTGCAGAGTAGTGAGTGCAGAGTAGTGAGTAGTGAGTAGTGAGTGCAGAGTAGTGAGTAGTGAGTGCAGAGTAGTGAGTGCAGAGTGCAGAGTAGTGAGTGCAGAGTAGTGAGTACTGATTGCAGAGTAGTGAGCAGTTAGTGCAGAGTAGTGAGTGCAGAGTAGTGAGTAGTGAGTGCAGAGTAGTGAGTAGTGAGTGCAGAGTAGTGAATGCAGAGTAGTGAGAGCAGAGTAGTGAGTGCAGAGTAGTGAGTGCAGAGTAGTGAGTAGTGAGTAGTGAGTGCAGAGTAGTGAGTAGTGAGTGCAGAGTAGTGAGTAGTGAGTGCAGAGTAGTGAGTAGTGAGTAGTGAGTGCAGAGTAGTGAGTAGTGAGTAGTGAGTGCAGAGTAGTGAGTAGTGAGTAGTGAGTGCAGAGTAGTGAGTGCAGAGTAGTGAGTAGTGAGTAGTGAGTGCAGAGTAGTGAGTGCAGAGTAGTGAGTGCAGAGTAGTGAGTGCAGAGTAGTGAGTAGTGAGTGCAGAGTAGTGAGTAGTGAGTAGTGAGTGCAGAGTAGTGAGTAGTGAGTGTAGAGTAGTGAGTAGTGAGTAGTGAGTGCAGAGTAGTGAGTAGTGAGTAGTGAGTGCAGAGTAGTGAGTAGTGAGTGGTGAGTAGTGAGTGGTGAGTAGTGAGTGCAGAGTAGTGAGTAGTGAGTGCAGAGTAGTGAGTAGTGAGTAGTGAGTGCAGAGTAGTGAGTAGTGAGTGCAGAGTAGTGAGTAGTGAGTGCAGAGTAGTGAGTGCAGAGTAGTGAGTGCAGAGTAGTGAGTGCAGAGTAGTGAGTAGTGAGTGCAGAGTAGTGAGTGCAGAGTAGTGAGTGCAGAGTAGTGAGTGCAGAGTAGTGAGTAGTGAGTAGTGAGTGCAGAGTAGTGAGTAGTGAGTGCAGAGTAGTGAGTAGTGAGTGCAGAGTAGTGAGTGCAGAGTAGTGAGTAGTGAGTGCAGAGTAGTGAGTAGTGAGTGGTGAGTAGTGAGTGCAGAGTAGTGAGTAATGAGTGCAGAGTAGTGAGTAGTGAGTAGTGAGTGCAGAGTAGTGAGTAGTGAGTAGTGTGTAGTGAGTGCAGAGTAGTGAGTAGTGAGTGCAGAGTAGTGAGTAGTGAGCAGTGAGTGCAGAGTAGTGAGTAGTTAGTAGGGAGTGCAGAGTAGTGAGTAGTGAGTGCAGAGTAGTGAGTGCAGAGTAGTGAGTAGTGAGTAGTGAGTGCAGAGTAGTGAGTAGTGAGTGTAGAGTAGTGAGTAGTGAGTGCAGAGTAGTGAGTAGTGAGTGCAGAGTAGTGAGTAGTGAGTGCAGAGTAGTGAGTACAGAGTAGTGAGTGCAGAGTGCAGAGTAGTGAGTGCAGAGTAGTGAGTACTGATTGCAGAGTAGTGAGTAGTTAGTGCAGAGTAGTGAGTGCAGAGTAGTGAGTAGTGAGTGCAGAGTAGTGAGTAGTGAGTGCAGAGTAGTGAATGCAGAGTAGTGGGTGCAGAGTAGTGAGTGCAGAGTAGTGAGTGCAGAGTAGTGAGTAGTGAGTAGTGAGTGCAGAGTAGTGAGTAGTGAGTGCAGAGTAGTGAGTAGTGAGTAGTGAGTGCAGAGTAGTGAGTAGTGAGTAGTGAGTGCAGAGTAGTGAGTAGTGAGTAGTGAGTGCAGAGTAGTGAGTAGTGAGTGCAGAGTAGTGAGTAGTGAGTGCAGAGTAGTGAGTGCAGAGTAGTGAGTAGTGAGTAGTGAGTGCAGAGTAGTGAGTGCAGAGTAGTGAGTGCAGAGTAGTGAGTGCAGAGTAGTGAGTAGTGAGTGCAGAGTAGTGAGTAGTGAGTAGTGAGTGCAGAGTAGTGAGTAGTGAGTGTAGAGTAGTGAGTAGTGAGTAGTGAGTGCAGAGTAGTGAGTAGTGAGTAGTGAGTGCAGAGTAGTGAGTAGTGAGTGCAGAGTAGTGAGTAGTGAGTGCAGAGTAGTGAGTGCAGAGTAGTGAGTAGTGAGTGCAGAGTAGTGAGTGCAGAGTAGTGAGTGCAGAGTAGTGAGTGCAGAGTAGTGAGTGCAGAGTAGTGAGTAGTGAGTGCAGAGTAGTGAGTAGTGAGTGCAGAGTAGTGAGTAGTGAGTGTAGAGTAGTGAGTAGTGAGTGCAGAGTAGTGAGTAGTGAGTGCAGAGTAGTGAGTAGTGAGTGCAGAGTAGTGAGTGCAGAGTAGTGAGTGCAGAGTGCAGAGTAGTGAGTGCAGAGTAGTGAGTACTGATTGCAGAGTAGTGAGTAGTGAGTGCAGAGTAGTGAGTGCAGAGTAGTGAGTAGTGAGTGCAGAGTAGTGAGTAGTGAGTGCAGAGTATTGAGTAGTGAGTATAGAGTAGTGAATGCAGAGTAGTGAGTGCAGAGTAGTGACTGCAGAGTAGTGAGTAGTGAGTGCAGAGTAGTGAGTAGTGAGTGCAGAGTAGTGAGTAGTGAGTGCAGAGTAGTGAGTGCAGAGTAGTGAGTGCAGAGTAGTGAGTAGTGAGTGCAGAGTATTGAGTAGTGAGTATAGAGTAGTGAGTGCAGAGTAGTGAGTGCAGAGTAGTGACTGCAGAGTAGTGAGTAGTGAGTGCAGAGTAGTGAGTAGTGAGTAGTGAGTGCAGAGTAGTGAGTAGTGAGTGCAGAGTAGTGAGTGCAGAGTAGTGAGTGCAGAGTAGTGAGTGCAGAGTAGTGAGTGCAGAGTAGTGAGTGCAGAGTAGTGAGTAGTGAGTGCAGAGTAGTGAGTGCAGAGTAGTGCTGTTGAGTGCAGAGTAGTGAGTGCAGAGTAGTGCTGTTGAGTGCAGAGTAGTGAGTGCAGAGTAGTGAGTAGTGAGTGCAGAGTAGTGAGTAGTGAGTGCAGAGTAGTGAGTAGTGAGTGCAGAGTAGTGAGTAGTGAGTAGTGAGGGGCAGTGTTTGCTTTTTTTTTCATTTGTAAACTGACGCAGCAGCCTTTCCCTACCTGGGAGCCTTCCTGCCACTGGAGACTCTGTGCTGGCGTTTTTGCGGCGTGTGAGGGCTGCGGGGACACGAGCAGGACAATCAGTGGGCTCTACAGGTCTCCCCCGCCGCTGCTGCACCCTACCATCCGTGCGCGGCCGCCGAGGGGGGAGACCACAACCACCAGCGCTCCCTGCGGCTGACCCCGCCCACAGGGATTCCGCGCCAGTTGGCGCTTTAAAAAGAGGACAGAACTGCTGAGGAGCGGGCAGTGTTTGCTGTTTTTTTCATTTGTAAACTGACGGAGCAGCCTTTCCCTACCTGGGAGCCTTCCTGCCACTGGAGACTCTGTGCTGGCGTTTTTGCGGCGTGTGAGGGCTGCGGGGACACGAGCAGGACAATCAGTGGGCTCTACAGGTCTCCCCCGCCGCTGCTGCACCCTACCATCCGTGCGCGGCCGCCGAGGGGGGAGACCACAACCACCAGCGCTCCCCGCGGCTGACCCCGCCCACAGGGATTCCGCACCAGTTGGCGCTTTAAAAAGAGGACAGAACTCCCGCGGCGCGGGACGCGGCGCGGGTGCAGCCGGGCGAAGCCCGGGCAAAGGGCGGGCCCTCTACGGCCCTCATCGGCCAGAGGAGGCCCGGCTGGGCCAGAGGTCCTGGTTCACGATATCCGTAAGTTAAGCTTCATTTCTGTACATAGTTCGCCTCTACCTTCCACTGCATTATGGCTACAGCTGCTACCAGCCCTGCTATTGTGGGAGCAGATAAAAACGGGGGCACGTTAAATCGAACACTGGATGATTACTTTCTTAAACCAGCCCTAGAAGGTAATAAGGAGCTCCTGTTAGCTGAGAGGAGGGCTGATCGTCGTCGCTCAATAGAACGCATCAAAAACAGAACATTTTCCGAACCCATAATGTCTGTTATTTTGGACGACGATCTGATCACCACCTCAGCAGATAACACATCACTGACTGCTAGTGTACCCCTGCTCCTTCAAGAATGTTTAGCCCCAGCTGTGTCACCTACTCAAACCCAACAAGTCTCACCAACTGTGACTAATGCCCTTAACAATACCTCTAAGATCTTGATTTCACCTACAATAAGACCTGGCAAGGTTGTAAGAGGCAAAAACTTGAGGCCATTGGCACAAAAAATGCATGGGCCCCCTCCATCTAAAAGGAGACGGAAAACAACAACTGTTAACAAGCCCAAAATAAGTCATACTGAGTTTGGCAAAAAGGCGAACACTGTTGCTATAACACCACTGGGAGATCCCGACACTAATCAAGTAACAGCAGCTATTTCCCTAACATCGCCATCCCAAGTAACTATAGAGCCAGATATTACTCATACTCAGATGGAAGAAGACTCACAATCAGCCTCTCCCAAGTCGCTTTTGGACAATATTGAGCTGATTGTACGTAGTTACATGCTTGCACTAGCAGAAAGATTTAAGGGGATGGAGTCAAGGCTAGGTAAAATAGAAGGGGACTTGACTGCACTAGGGAATTTTGTACGATCACAAGGTCCATTAAAAGTGCAACAACAAAAAGTTATCACAACAACACAATCCCTTTTAAAAAATGTTGTGGGCTCCACACCCCCTACATCCACTACAGGTAATAGCCAGGCAGCAGTAGCAACCCCAGCTGCCCCTAATTCCTTGCATGTGGCCGCGATAATACCTGATGGCAATACTTGTAACAAATCTCTGTCAACAGACTCAATAGCAGCCCAGGGTAGACCAACTACCACAACATCAAATAGTAATGCAGTTACTTCAGTCAATATTCTGACCAGGGAACCTAGCATTCTCCCGGATAGACTCCCTAGACCAGATGGGAAAGAGATTACCCGGGGAAGAGGGGGTCAGTCTAGGACACCACCTATGGAACTCCCACCGGAAGCACTACCGTACGTGGTTGTACTTACCGGGGTCCCCGAACTGCCAAATGGAAAAAGAGAGGTATACTCTCAATTAAAAAATAAAATAATGCATTGGCTCTCTCTGTACAGACCAAAACCCAACCTGGTAAATGGCGAAATAGTCCATGTTCGCCGCCTGTCTTGGTTGGGGGGCAGAGTGAAGGATATAGGGGGTGACGTTGTGGTTATAAATTTTAGGGACAGAAAAGCAGTACACCATATTCTGAATTGGCCATTCGGTAATGAAAAGAATTGCATTGTACCACGTCCCCTGACGTACTTTTACCCCAGATCCACTGTCTTCCCCCCACAATACCTAAATAATAATACCTATCTTACCTCCCAATTCCTCAACATGGAGTCTGCCTTGAATCCTGCATATATGCACCATTTAGCCCCACCACCAGCTATACAAGGGTGGAATACCATACCATTTAACCATAAAATAGGACCTAATGGTAATATGTCAAATCTGATACCATTTACTCCCCTAGAGCTCTCTAACAGGTTCGAGGCCTTCAGTGGCCTGGAGGAATGCGACTGATGTTTAAGGAGTGTAGAGGGTACGGGGGGGTGAAAATGTCTCATGCATTATAAGGTTACATGAAAAGATGGGTAGTTGTTGCCATGAAACAGAGACACATACTGCTGTAACATATGCTGATAAAAATAGCAGATCCCCTGTAGTATCACCCACAGCGTTTTCTGGGAACAATGAGGTGGCTCCAATGCTTTTACCCGCTATAAGGCCATAAAATAGCGACTCTGAAAGTGGTGCCGATAAGGGTGTAAGTATGTTAGGATCCCACAAAAACCACCCCAGCACATCACTGTTAACTTTGGATTCTCCATCTAAAACTGATAACTCTTTTGTCTTGTATGGGGCTTCTGATCCTATCTTAGAGCATTCAGAACTGGTTGCAGTAAGCACCGCGGACTTGATGGACACAAACGCAGTGATGCCCACCCCAATATCCGCTCCCATTATCAGAGAAACTTTTACCTGCCCTGTATCCGATGATTGTGTAAGCCTAATCTCATGGAACATAGCTGGCTTGGCCAATAAGTTACGAGACCCAGTCTGGTTATCATTTATCAAAAAATTTAGTATTGTGTGTCTTCAAGAGACTTGGTTGGAGGATAAAAACGTTCATATTGATGGTTTTTTAAGCTTCATTATCCCAGCGGTCGCCCCGATCAGGGGCAGAGCTAAGGGTGGCCTGGCCACCTTTATTAACTTGGGTTTGCTCTGCAAAATAAGCAACTGTCATAACGATCATTTGAACATTCAGATGCTTGACCTAAAAAATGGCAAGAATGTGTTGACCCTGGTTAACTTTTACAATGCTAATAGCAGTAATGATGTATGTAATATTGCTTCCTTAACAGAATTAATGAGCAAGAATGTTTACACTGTATCACGGCACTTGTTGATAGTAGGTGATTTTAATGTCCATCCATGTGGTAATCCAGGCTGTATCCCAATGGGTTCCTTGGGGTGTAATAGTGTTGAAGGTTTTCACTTCTCCCACACTAGGGGTGGCAAGAACTTAAATGACTTAGTGAATGACAACAATTTGACTGTAGCTATGTCCTTGGTTCCTGACACAAAAATTTTCGACACCCCAACCTTCAAAGGACATGGGCAGGGATCCTTCATTGATCATATATT
This sequence comes from Lissotriton vulgaris, assembly GCF_964263255.1. Classification (NCBI taxonomy): domain Eukaryota; kingdom Metazoa; phylum Chordata; class Amphibia; order Caudata; family Salamandridae; genus Lissotriton; species Lissotriton vulgaris. The sequence continues at coordinate 710,368,386 of NC_141694.1, forward strand.
AGTATCTTCAGATCTTGTACAATGGGTCTCGCACCTTACTATCCATACCAGTGTCTACAGTGATCATAATCCCCTCGTCATTAACTTGGGCGGGCCTCTATCCACAAAACGACAGTCTCGCATTGATCGAGGCACGTTAAGTTGCATAAATGGCAGACGCCGCATTAAATGGACAATGATAAACCAAGACACTTTATACTCCAAAATAAACAGTGCATGTGAAGAGGAGCTGTTTGCATGTTTATCCTTTGACTCAACCCCCACGAATATTCTGACCGGGTTTGTGGGGCTGGTCTCTAAAATTGGTTCCATGCTTACAGCGCCAACAAAGGGGCAAAGTGGAAAAAAATCTAAATGGTTTGATCATAACTGCTCAAAGGCAAGTAGGGATCTGAAACATGCTCTAAAAATCAAACCTAGAGACTCCGATTTGATAAAAAATCTTTGCTTGGCCTATAGGAAGGCAATAGCTGTTAGAAAAAAGGAAATTAAGGTCAGCATCATAGAATCCCTTCTAGATCCATCAGTGTTGGGGAACAGCAGCAAGGTTTGGCAAATAATCAACAACCCTTTGTTTGATAACCCAAATGACACAGCTCTTGGTACAAATATTTCAGAGGGGGAGTGGGTGACCCACTTCAGCACAATTTTTAAGAGCAATGAGCACTGGGAAGATCATGATTTTTTAACACCAACTGTGATCCCATTATGCTTCACAGCAAATGAGGTTGCAAGGGGAATACAGGGTCTAACTAGCAACAAGGCCCCGGGCCCGGATGGACTACCGCCGGACCTGTTTAAGTCTAGTATCCCTTTTTGGGCTCCAGTTCTCACGGCTGTAATAAATGCAGCTGTGATAACGGGGTGCCCAAACACGTGGGGTCTATCGACTATAGTCCCCGTTTTTAAAAAGGGCGATCGCAGCAGCCCGTTATGTCACAGGCCGATTTCCTTAATAAATTCAGTAGCTAAAGTGGTAGGGGGGTAATTCTTAACAGGTTATCTACATGGGCTAAAGATAATAACATTCTTTCACCTATACAATATGGGTTCAGACCAGGCCATTCGACCATTACGCAGTGCCTGAACCTATATTTGATTCTAAGTAAATATACCCTGGCGAGACAAGGAACTGTCTACATGGCATTTATGGACTTGTCGTCCGCTTTTGACTGCGTGGACAGAAGCTTACTATGGGCTACCTTGCTGAGAATGGGTGTAGAGAGGAATCTTGTCAACTTCCTAGCCGATTTGCACTCGGATACAAGAGCAAACGTCCGTTACACTCAAGACCTTAAAGTAACGGACGAATTTAGAATAAACCGGGGAGTTCGACAAGGCTGTATTCTGGCCCCATTCCTCTTTAACCTGTACATTAACGAATTGGAGGAATTTCTCTTAAATACTGAAGCAGATTGCCCCCTAGTTGAGCGCAAAGGGGTACCTGTGTTACTCTATGCTGACGATGCTGTTCTTATATCTAGAACAGCAATCGGTCTCCAGAAATTACTAAATTCCTTTTTTAAATTTATGGAGTCACGTGGCCTAAGTATAAACAATTCCAAGTCCTACGTCATGAAAACAGGAAAGGGTACCCGGAAAACTGATTCCGTTAGCATAAATGGGGAGAAAATCCCCTTAACTAACTCCTTCTCATACCTTGGGGTCCTTTTAGATCATAAATTATCATGGGGCCCAGCAGTCTCTAAAAAGAAGGGCGAAACAACAAGGGTAAATGGGGCCATTCTTGGCTTTGCAAAAAAAATCGGCAATTGCCCTACGGCCGCATTGCTTAAATTGTATCAGGCAAAAAGTGTTGCTGTCGCCTGCTATGGAAGCGAGCTCTGGGGCTATCGCAAGATAAAAGACCTAGAGGTTACAGAAAATAACTTCCTGAAAAAGACACTGAGGCTACCAAGGGGTATTGGGAATTACTCTGTACATGAGGAGTTGGGGATCCCCTATTTAGGCGACAGAATAGCAGTAAATCCGGTTTTGTGTTGGCTGAATTGTTGGCTCAATACTGACATTCCACTAACACATGCCCTACTGAAAGAAGCCTTACTGCTAGACGGGAGGTTCAAAGTACCGTGGGTGAAGTACATAAAGGATTGTTTAACGGCAATTGGCCGCCCTGACCTGTTTTATGCCCCCAACTCAATTATAAAATCTGATGTTACCTCGGTCAAGAACGCTATACTATTGTTAAGATGTACTGACAGAGAAGAGGTTGAGATACAGAAGGACAGTGTAAGGAAACACTTACTATTAAAAACCTGTCCACAAATGGAACCTTACCTGACATGGCCTATGACCAGCTATGAACGGTTTCTGCTAATAAGGTTCCGCTTTGATCCATATCATCTTCTACTGGCAGTACCAAGTGGGGCTCAACGGGGTGAAGTGTTGCCAGCTTGTGGCTGCGACGGAAAGTCTCCTCAAGATCTGGCGCACTTTCTTTTCATCTGCCCCTATTACTCCATCCCACGGAAATTATATCTTAAACCGTGCCTTAAAAAACTAAGTTTTGCACAAATCAAACCTGCACTTTACTATTTACAACTACTGAATAGCGATTGTACATTATTTGTCTGTAACTTTTTTTAAAAAGCCATCTGTTTTAGGAAAAGTATGGATGGATAATTATGCTGCGAATGTTTTAGGTGCTTTTTAAGAATACAGTTATTTATGTTTTTAACCAAATACTGCTCATGCTCATAGTGCCTGATGTACCATCCTTTTCTTTGTACTGTATACTGTGTCTTTTATTTGCCATATGAAATGAATTGTTTGTAATGTTTTTAAACGTGTACTTATGAATTGTACTTTTATGATTGTAAAATCTACAATCGAATAAAGATTTTTGAATTGAATTGAATTGAGTGCAGAGTAGTGAGTAGTGAGTGCAGAGTAGTGAGTGCAGAGTAGTGAGTGCAGAGTAGTGAGTGCAGAGTAGTGAGTAGTGAGTGCAGAGTAGTGAGTAGTGAGTGCAGAGTAGTGAGTAGTGAGTAGTGAGTGCAGAGTAGTGAGTAGTGATTAGTGAGTGCAGAGTAGTGAGTAGTGAGTGCAGAGTAGTGAGTAGTGAGTGCAGAGTAGTGAGTAGTGAGTAGTGAGTATTGAGTGCAGAGTAGTGAGTGCAGAGTAGTGAGTGCAGAGTAGTGAGTAGTGAGTGCAGAGTAGTGAGTGCAGAGTAGTGAGTAGTGAGTGCAGAGTAGTGAGTAGTGAGTGCAGAGTAGTGCTGTTGAGTGCAGAGTAGTGAGTGCAGAGTAGTGCTGTTGAGTGCAGAGTAGTGAGTGCAGAGTAGTGCTGTTGAGTGCAGAGTAGTGAGTGCAGAGTAGTGCTGTTGAGTGCAGAGTAGTGTGTGCTGTTGAGTGCAGAGTAGTGTGTGCTGTTGAGTGCAGAGTAGTGTGTGCTGTTGAGTGCAGAGTAGTGAGTGCAGAGTAGTGCTGTTGAGTGCAGAGTAGTGAGTGCAGAGTAGTGCTGTTGAGTGCAGAGTAGTGAGTGAGAGTAGTGAGTGCAGAGTAGTGCTGTTGAGTGCAGAGTAGTGAGTGCAGAGTAGTGCTGTTGAGTGCAGAGTAGTGAGTGCAGAGTAGTGCTGTTGAGTGCAGAGTAGTGAGTGCAGAGTAGTGCTGTTGAGTGCAGAGTAGTGCGTGCTGTTGAGTGCAGAGTAGTGTGTGCTGTTGAGTGCAGAGTAGTGTGTGCTGTTGAGTGCAGAGTAGTGTGTGCTGTTGAGTGCAGAGTACTGTGTATTGGCAATGTAAATGACAATGCCATTTATTTATGATTGAAAGAAAAAAAAATGTCATGAGCAATGCCAATAGCTCTACCTTTAATGATGCCGAGACCATTGCATTGTAAATGCTTGTTATAGTACCTATGGAATGAGTTGAAGGTGAGGGTAACGGTATTGGGTCCAACATGAATCTCCGTAATTGCAATCTGCAAATGCACAATCAGTTTGATATTCCCTCGATATGTTGGAAAAAGCAAGATTACTTTTAACAGCGTTGCATCATTAGAAATTGACTTTCTGGTATGTTATGTAACTATACATATTTCTTTTTTCCCAAAGATGTCTCCTATTAGTGTTAATCTATACATAACTAATGACGATTTTTCGCACTGATGTGTTTGGCAGTGCTCTAGGGACTACATGTGTCGGTTTTACGAGTTATTTCTCATTTCAAAATATGTTAACACGTTTTTGCTTCAACAATACTACATCACTGAAACCATGGCTTCTAACGCCTATCTTGTACCCAAGGACAGCAGCAGTGGCCAAATAAAATTCAGTATATCTTTGCAGAAGCTATTGTACTGAAAAGAGGTACGGACTCCTCAAAAACATTCGTATGCTTGCAAATGGCTGGAGGAGATCAAAACGTGCTTACGTCATCAATCCACTGTGTTACGCGCTGTGCACTATAATAACGAAAAGAGGCATACATGTGTTTTTTTTTCTCGATGAATATCCAACAGGTACTGGCAATGCTGATAGCTTCAGTAAAGAAGACAGATTCGTGCCTATATTAATCTATAATCTGAGACAGTACATGGTTGCACAGCGTCAAATTAATTTAATTTGTTATCTATTAAAAAAAAAATCTTAAGTAGGAAAAAAAGACCGATGCCTCCCAATTTGTTTTCTAGGGACTCATAAATGCACTTAATGAGCTCCCATTGCTTTATGCTTACTTATACGCATCCCTTGGGTTGAATATGCAACGTTAAAATACACTGTACAGATCAAGGAGAAAAGAGGACAGAACGTACTGCTTTCAACATTTGTTTAGTAAACAAAAATGGTGCTTGCATTAGCCTCAGGCACATCACTTGCCGCAGAAAAATAACTTTCCTTGGAATTAAAGAGAACGAATTTGTACTTTACCCGTATTTTTTTAAAGTCTGTTTAAAAAAATCTTTGGCTGTTTCACATGGTTATTAGGAGCCATATAGCTAATGGGCAAAGGTTCACCCCCCTCAGTCAAAGGCAGTGCCAAATTTGAGCCTGTGGTTCCGGTGGGCCCTGCCAGTACTCACTTTTTGGGACTGACACTTATTTTTCCTCACCATATATTGACCTCAAGCAAGAGATATGAAAAATACAAAACGGGAAAGAATGAGGAAGAGAAAGACGGACAAACGGACATTAATGGAGAAAGCTGGGACTGACAAGAGTACTCCTTCCCTCCCATTTTGAAGGCTCATGGGGCATTATCTGGGTGAAAGAAGAGTACACAAACAGCCTAAACTTTGGAGACTTCTTTATCTGTCACTAAACAGTTTTTTGAAGAAGAGACATATTTAACAGATACTCTCTGTCATACTTATCATATGGATACGCACACCATGCGGTCCTTAGGTATAGAGTGTGTGTTTTATGTTTTGTGTGTGTATGTTTTTGTATTGTCCCATCTTGCCGGCATAACACAGCACTTATTACCTATTATAATGGATAAAGATAAGAAAAATATATCACAGAAATATATCACTTTTCTTTACAGGTCAACACCACATATGATGCAGTTTAGATGTGTTATGTTATTTTAACTCTGTTTTTATTCTTCCAGAACCCATTCAGCAATATACCTACTGGGGTATAGTATACTCTGCATGTTAAATTTATAAGCACCACTTAGTTAGGATAATATGTAAATACACATTAGGTTGGATTTGTGTGTAGAAGGGATCTCTTCTAGATCCTGATGAGAAGCCAGAGGAGGGCTTTGAAAAATATCAACACAGGAGACACTGTTCATCAAAGCATAGTATCTCCAACTCATTCCCCACTTTTAACGATACCAACTCAAAGGAACATTAAAATGTATTTTTTCCACAGAGCCAGGTATTTTTTCACTTTTCGCCATTCACCATTCACTCACTTCTGCCCTTTCCACTCACACTCCTACAGCACACATAGTATTGTTTTTCATAACCAATGCTCCCCCGTACTCGTAGGTTGCAGCACGGCCTGTCCCGCAGTGGGGCGGGAAGACCCCGATGATGAAGCATGCCACCACGGGTCCTTTTGGTGGGTGAGGGGTATTTAAAGAAAGCTGTTTGCTTTCCACCATTGTAGGAGACACACTTAGTCTGGAGGAACACTTCTATACTTTACGATAAGGTTGGATCCCTTTGTTTTTTGACAACAGAATAATGAGGCCTGCAGTGAATTAAGCTCTTTGAGGCCCTGTGTTCAGTGCTTCGATTATTAATAGCACTGCCGAAACAGAGTTTTGTGTTCCAGCACTCATTCTTTTATAAATTAAGCACTGTAATATTTTATGAATTGTCCAAATAATAATAAGTCCCAGTTCCTTTGCTACAGGTTGAGTCTATTTGTGTAAACCTGCGAGAATGACGATTTTTATACTTAAAAGTTCCTCAGCAAGAGCAGGCTCCGGTCCTGGTCTATCAAGTAGTGCTGATACATTGTGTCTTTTGTGTTTTAGAGTTATTGGATCTGTACCGTCTTCATTGAACAGGAGTTATATGTCTCAATATTTCCTGCATTTTTGTATTGTTATCTGTATGACTGATGCTCTGTGTGAGCGCTGTTGTGCTCAAAAAAGTGCTGAGCTGCTGTGATGTCATGATTAGAATGTGTGGTGGTGGCTGCAGTGACAGTATTGACAGGGGCAGAGTTCAAAAGCCAGCGTTTTTCACAAGCAGCCACAATAGCTGGCTGCACAGTTAGTCCTAGGGCTAACTTAAATTTAAAGACTTACATGGGTCATTTCTCAAGCTCTCCAGAAACAGATCTGAGGTTTTCAAAAACCTATACATAACAACAAAAGAGTGATTTAAAGAGCAAACTGAAGGTTGCCCTAACACAAGTTAACAAAAGGAAAGGAACCTAGAGGCACATCATAATGTTTTAAGAGAACCCTCACTCACCGACCTACTCAGTGACATGCGTCATCATAGGGTTCTACCAGAGAAGCCTAATGCTTCTCTGGTATGCTTCCACGCCTGAATTACAGCGGAGCAGGATGTTCAAATGCGTGTGTGCATCGGTGGTGAAGTGAAAAAGGTGGTACTAAAAAGGAGTCTGGCACTAACCCATCCACTATTTTATTCAAGGTTGGCCAGATACCATTAAAAACGTGAGACGGATGAATGCCAGTTCTATAAAGTAATTGGTATCATTCAATTTGGGTGTTTCTAAGGGGCGGTCAACAATGTTTCTGCTTTTCAGTGCTATTAGCGAAGCATTCGTCAGGACCTATATCTATGTTTCACGGCGGTATAGGTCTCATGTTTTTAATGGTATCTGGCCAACCTTGAATAAAATAGTGGATGGGTTAGTGTCAGACTCCTTTTAATTATCACCTATTTCACTTCACCACCGATGCACACACGCATTTGAACATCCTGCTCCGCTGTAATTCAGGCGAGGAAGCATACCAGAGAAGCATTAGGCTTCCCTGGTAGAACCATATGATGAAGCATGTCAATGACTAGGTTGTGAGTGAGGGTTCTCTAAAAACATTATGTTGTGCCTCCTGGTTCCTTTTCTTTTGTTAACTTGTGTTAGGGCAACCTTCAGTTTGCTCTTTAAATCACTCTTTTGTTGTTATGTATTGATTTACAGGGGGTATAAGAGTGCCTTTCCCTCCCTCTCTTGTTGTTGTAAGCAGTTTTCAAAAACCTACCATGTGCTTTCAATGAGCCAACCTGCAGCGGCTTAACCCAAAACGTTGTCCTTCCCTCCTCCCCCCACAGAATGTGGGGGGGACCCTGTGTCTCTCATGTCTCAGAGATATTCACAGACTTATGGCACAAAATGGGCCTCCTCGAAGGGTTTGGAGGTCCCTTGGAGTGTTGGGGCCCAGTTTGCTGCAGGGGCCTGCGTTATGTCCCTGCCAACCTCCTTTTACACAATAGAAGAGCTGTTAAGTAGAAGGTTACAGCAGACCTGCCAACTCATATGGTGCCACCATGTGTCACACGATTTCTGCTCCTTTCACACGGTCACCCAGTGAGAAGCCAGAATCACACAGTGGCAGGGAAAACAAGCTGAAAACCTCTGTATACAGTGGATTTTCCCCTGCACATTTTCGGAGGCTGTTCATAAAAAGTGTGTAAACACCCCAGGACATCGACGACAGCCTTGATGACCCTTTGTTTTTTGTGATTTTAGATGGGTTTGTGGGGCATGGTGAGGGGCAGAGTGCCTCCTAGTTAGCTATCAGCACCAGGCCCCCTCAAAGGCCCTGACCCTCATCATGCGGTAAAAATATTTTGCAAGTTCGCAGGTATGCGACAGTGAGATAAATAGAACTTCAGGTGTTCTGTCAGGATTATACTAATTAGGCAGCAATAAGGTAATGGTATGATGTGCAGAATGAATGTATAAGAAACAAGAGCAGGGATACTGCAGGAGACACGTGCAAGCCCAGTTAGCCATAAAGTCCCTGAACCAGTAGGAAAAGAAATACAATAATGTGGTCAGAATAACGGGTATATAGGGGGAAGTGTGCATGCTGCGTGCAAGATGGCAGCCAGACCTTGAAGCTTCCGGCTGGCTCCGGCGTATGCATGAGGCCTATCACACAATGCTGTTTAATCATTAATCTGAGGGCAGAAATTCACGTGGGAATGTTGCCGCCTTCCTTCGAATTGTCTGGAGTGCTCCACTTTTCAGAGCAGGCATGTTTTCTTGGATTTATGTTCTTGACTGTCATGGCGCACCACCATTTTGAAGTGCTCTCTGATTCCTCTCAGATTTATCTATGCTGCATCTTGACTGTGGGGGCTGCAATTTTCCTGTTGTGAGTAATTTTGCAGCATGAACCAATTCTTTCTGCTTGCCTACATTGCTGATTTAAGGTACATTATGAATTTTTCAATATATAGGGGTGTTTTTCTTACATTAATTCTTTGGTGGGATTCTAATGTCCTTCAGTGCCTCCTTTTGTATTGTCAGAGCAACTTGCCTGACAATCTCCTCAATCTCTACGCCGGTGGTTTAGAACTACTTTTCTGGGTGGAGGAGCGTTGTTGCCACAATTTAACTGTGCTTTGTCTGAACTGTGTTTACTGTACACACCTTCCTGCTATCTGCACTATACTGTGCAAAGGGTGTTTCATTGGTCTCATTTGGTGCCACTGCCATTACTCTGCCTTACATCTTTCTTATATTAGGAGGTCTCTTTGCAATTTACCCCGCTTTTATGGGTATATCTCTGAAACAGAGGAACAAGTCTCCCCCCTTATATCTGCTACTAAACGTATCACTCGTCCTAAATCTTGACTAAAAGATTTAGCCCTAAGTCTCTTGCAGTTAATATGGAGCGCTCTACCAACCTAATATTTGGGATGCTCTTCTTCAGCATCCGGAGCATTGTCCAAGAAAAACCCCTCTTCAGTGAAAAGACCAAAGATGGATTCAGATTCACCATCTAAAACACCCCCTCCTATCACTTTAGATGACGTAATGAAAGAACAAAGAGCCCCGAAACCCTTTGTTGTTAAAACTAATGCCTCTCTACTTCGCATTGAGGAGAAATGTACCACACATGACCAGCGTATTACAGCTATCGAACAAAGGATTAGAGATGTGGAAGACTCCATTCCGGTAATATCCCAGCTCACAAAGGAAATAGAGTTGCTTGAAAGGTCTAGTGAAGACTTGGGAAACAGAAACAGAAGAAATAATTTAGGGCTCTACGGAATTCTGCTAAACTCAGAAGGATCTGACATGATCTCTTATTTGCAAAAAATCATACCTACCGTTGTTCATCTCCCTGACCACAGCCTGCTTAGCATTCAAAGAGCCCAACATCTTGGTACTAAAATATCTGCAAGCTCTCCTCATCATAGACCTAAGGGCATCATCATCCTTTTTTTGTAGCACACTGACTTGATGCATATTTTTTCTGCTGCCAAGTGAGCGGGTACACTTCAATGGTCGGGGAACAAGGTGTCTTTTGAAGGATGTTGCTAATGCAACGGCTGCATGAAGGAAATGCTTTTTGGACCTTTGTCCACAACTAAAAGCCATAAATATTAGATACAGAATTGTACATTCATGATTTTTCAAAATAACCTATAAAGAGATTGTCTTCACCTGTGAAGACCCAGCTAAACTACAGGGTTTCCTTCATCATCATCGTCTTGCAGATATGGAAATTGACACTACCTCAAAGACTTGCTTGTTATGTTCTGTTTGATAAACTTTTCATATTACCTGATGGTTTCTTCCCCTTAGGCTCTGTTCTGTCTTGGTATTAGTATTTTACATAACCCATACTTTTCTCATTATATTCCAGCCCAAGTGCATCCTTTGGCGTACATGTCCTGTTTAATCTCATTTCAGCCCTTCCATGTACGTATTGTTCCTGCAACATTTCATCCACATTAGTCCATGGTAAGTATGTTGTCATGTTTCTTATCCTCTTGTATTTACCTCTTTTTATATTGCCTGGTACTATTTTATTTGTACATATATCTCCATTTGCATTGATTTGTTTGATGGTTTTTGTGTATCTTTTTCATTTGTCCCGAAGCCAGGTCTGGTTCCCATCTTCTTTAGGTGCTTGCCACTCTCCTCGTTCCTACGGATGACTATTTTTACATGTAAGGTGCTTTTTGCAACCAGGGTTTTTTCGTCCTTTGTTACCTTTTTGCGTTTTTTTCCTTACAGGAATTTATTATCGCCCATTTGCGTTTTTGTTATTCTTTTTTCTTCTTCGTTTTTTCTTCTTTGTCTGTCTCTCTATTCTTTACTGATACTTCTTGACTTCAATATACTTTTTTTCTCTATTTAGTCCCAATGTTCTGTTATGAATTCACCTCCCTTACCGCTTAGAGTTACAACCTGGAGTGATAAAGGTTTGAAAAATCCTATTAAGGGGTTGATTTTGATGTCGGACAGAATTGTTTCTGTCAGACACCGACACAGTCCTGGGACCGACCGACACCCGGCCGGCGGTCGCGACTGCACCATTACAATGCGATCGAACAATGTTCAGTCACTGGTTCTCTTTTCTCAATGGGAGCTCATATTAAAGCCGTAAACCATCTGTAACACAAGCTCCTATTGAGAAAAGGGACATGCAGTTTATGCCTGCACCTTGTGGCACGCACCTCAAGGTGCAGGGATCAACGTGCACCCTCCGCCTCCAACCAGAGCCCGTGCACCAAAAGGGGCCCTGCTGGGGGCCCCCAAACACATGATTTCCGACATGGTTTCCATGTCAGGCAGGCCTGCATTGGGCCGAATACGTGTCGTTCGGAAAGGCTCCGAATGGGAATTAGTGTTGCAGAATCTGATTCGGAACCCTTGTTTCCGAATGAATCATACACATTTCCCAATGACCGATTACGATGCCCAGAAACCATTCTGGCAGTCCAAATCAGTTCCGAAAGGCATTCAGACAGCTCAAGTCTTTCAGAGCAAAATCGTACAGTTCTATGGATACGGTTTCTTAATGAGCGATTACGATGACCGATTCGGACAGCAATTCCGATCCTGTCTGCCCGCCAAGAAACGGCTGTAGGAATCTGTCTTTGGGGGCCTGTTGCAGGTCCACCTTTACCCAGAGGTGTCCAATTGGGGCCTGTGGGGTTACCCAAGGGACCCCTCTTCCTACCCATGCACAATGGAGCAGCCACCATTGGTAGCCCACCATAGGGTGCAAGGTTTTCCCCAACCACCCCTTTTTTCATTGGGAGCCTGTGTTCTCGTTTGGAACACAGGCTCCCATTGAAGTCAGTGCGGGTCTCACCGAATGATGTTGGGAAGCATCGTAATCGGTCCTTCGGACTCGCAAGACCCGATTCATTCGGAAATGATTCCGAGACCGAGTCGTTTGGAACAGTTTCCGAACTACATCGTAATTGTCCCCATCTTGGAAACAGTGCATCATAATCTCAAGGACAGAAAGGCCTACCCTTAAGATTACTGGCTGGCTTACAACTGGCCGGAGGGCTCTCTGAGCCCGTCCGAAGCCACCCGGAATGACCGGCCGGTTTACTTTCCGACCGCCTCCATCATATTGTTTACGATGCGGCCCTGAAAGCTCAGACTGCAGGTCGGAGCCTTTATGGGCCTCATCATAATCATCCCATTAATGTCAAAAGGTTTTGTTTCCCTATCTGGATAGTGCTGCCAGCTTGTGCTGCTTCAAGAAACACACCTTATTGATGCTGACCTCACTAAACTAAAAAAAACATTGAGTGGGAGATCTTTTGTTTTCATCTTCTCAGCAACATAAAAATGGAGTAGCCATTCTTTGTCATAAAAGTTTAAATATTTCCCTTATTTCCAAAATAAGAGATAAGGAAGGTAGATGGATTTTGGTACCACTTGTTATTAATAATGTTACCTTTGCGATTCTTAATGTATATGGCCCTACTAACTCGCACCCTATGTGAAACATAGTATGCAATTGGTTACATACAATTATTCTGACAACTTCATTTTAGGGCGAGTGCAATCAAGTAATGGACCCTTTTCTGAATCGTCATTCATAAATGGAAAGTATTGGAGAAGGTATTAGCTACCATTCTTAGCTAAATTAAGAGATTAGAATATAAATATTTCACATCTAAAAAAATAAGGCTGATCTTGATGTACTTGTTGCTGCCAATATCCAATTTAATAAAACTACTACAGAAAAGGCATGAGGAACTCTTAGAAATGAATACTAAATATCACAGGAAATGTAATAAAACTAGAACTTTACTAGGCAACTCTCTTAAGAGTAGAAAACAAAATCCTCTATTGCATCTACCACTAATCAGTCAGGAACTATGAGCCAGATGTATCAAGAATTGCTTTTGTGTATCTTATATAGAAAACTTTACAGATTCGCTATTTAAGAATCCCAAAATGTATGTAGGATTGGCAAAAAAATGTGCAATTCCTACATATTCCTCAATAGCAAAATGCATATTGCGATTTGCTATTAAGTCACCTACTCCAATTTTCCAAGGTCTCATTAATATACAGAATATTGTTATTTCCCCCTTCAGATAGCCCAAAGTCTAAATTAGAACATTTATGGGAGTATGGTTTAAACTCTAGCTGGACCATCAAACTTTGACAGAGAAGATATGGGAAAAAATTCATTCTACAGCTCGTCCCGCCAATCTTACTCATACGCTATATTATTTCTATAATAGGTTACATCATACACCTGAACTTCTGTTCAAGTGTAAATTGCTTCAAGGTGAATCAGGCTGGCAGTGCAATTCTTACCTTCACATGTTCTTCTTTTGTCCTAAATTGTCATTATTTAGGGAGCAATTATGGACAAGAATAGGACATATTACTGAAGTTCATTCTTCCTTTTCTATTAATGATTTGTTTTTAGATGGCTTAAGTAGTATTTGGCCTCTCAATAGATCAATTTGTAAACTTTTTGCTCTACTCATTGCCAGTGCATTACAGGTGATAACCACTAATTGGAAATCTACAGATAATATCACATTACAACAGTGGTGGAATTTAGTTTGTCGTAATCATCATTTTGATCATTATAATTTGCACTCTTCATCTCGCTTGGTTAAACGTGAAGAACTTTGGGAACCTTTGATTAGATACTTGCATGCTTGTACTTCAGTTTAATTTTATACTGTTTATTAGCTGTTGGATTGTTAATTGTTGATATTTTAATTTTCTATAAGTAACATATTTCTGGCTATTATACAATGTGTTTTTATATGATTTTATGATACTATATCTGTAATTTCATAACATAACTCCCCTCCTTTTCTCATTTCTTTTCTTTCCTTCTTGTATCTTTCTCTATTTTTGTTATATTTACCTTTTCTTTATCATTACTTATATTCATCTTTTTAATGTAGTTATTGGTTTTCCTGATTGTGTTTGACCATTCATTTCCAGTCTTTGAAATTGCTTCCGGGTACTTTTTATATATATTGGTGTGCCAGAAATATGTGTACTTTCTTTTTACTCCCCCAAAAACTATTAAACTTAAAACATTTTTTTTAAAGAATAAGGGGTATGCAACTACCAACATCTGGTGAGAGATGCCTAGTTTCTAAAGCAGTAACATGCAGATTCATACTCAAAATGAGTTATATTACTGCTCTGAATTAAATGTAAAGTACAGGTGTAACCAAAACCAAATTTCACATATGTAGAAGGATTTGAGTTACAAGGATAATAATTTGATACAACAGACTATGTGGGTCTGTATTGTTTCAGTTGACTGGATAAGTTTAAATAAACAAACAAATGCTTTATACACAGAAACATGTTGTGAGCAATGGTTTATTTGCAAGCACTGTACTCTTATGCTTAGCCATGATATCTCTGCCGATTGGTCTGTCAGCAGACACCACAGTAGAAATCTGTATCCACAGTGGAGGCACTATGAGGCTAAAGTAAAAAAGGATTTTGCAGTAGGGGAGCCTGCAATTTGCAAAACCAGAGGGGTTGTGACCACAAAATACCTTTTTGTAGTGAACAGATCACTTTTTGTGAGTTAGAAAATACTTTATGACTTGCAAAAGGGATTTCTCATGTCCTTCTAAAACAAGGAAGGGGTTTACATTGGGGCGTCCCCTTGTAATTGCGATTTGAAATACCCAGTCTCAGTGATCTGTGAATGAAATGTAGTTACCTACCCACATGGGAATCATTTTGGGTGGACTTGTGGGAAGCAGGCCCAACTGCTAATGCTCACTTAATTTGTGAATGTGAAGAGCATCACCAATGGCAACTTGCTTAATTATTATTCATTAAGCACCTTATTTTTGGACCCTTCTAAATGAGCCTTTTCTGATATGCCCTCTTGGTACATAGGTTGCATCACAAAACAGCAATGTGTACCCACTAATCGCGGCCTGCCTGCACATCTGTTAGGCGCTATTGGGCTTATTTACGAGAATGTGACACAGTGCAGAGCAGCAACTCACCTTAACGGGCAGGAATGCTCTGTATTTAAGGTAATACAGGCACATTCCTGCCTTTTCCCCTGCACTGGTGCCCTTTTGTCAGCTTGCGCCAATACAGGCACCTTTGCATCATGGTGCAAGGGTGCTCAAGTTGCATGCAGGAATTATTTTGTGCAGGAAGGGATACCTTCCTGCAAAAAAACAATCCTGATAGGCATATTCCTCTTTCTATGTGTGTGAATGTATCACACATAGAACAAGCATTGGCATAGCCAATAGGTCTCGCCTTTGGGACCTTTTAAGTGTTTAGCCATGCAACAGTTGATGTTGTTGCACCAAGGATATTGTGATGCATAACTAAAAACGTATAAGTTCCCAAAATCAAGCCCTATTGGCTATGCCAATGCTCTCTGCACCCCAACACACTTTTTTTTTAACTTTAATTAGCGAGGCGCCGTCTTCACGGACACCGCGCTATGCAATTCAATAGGTGTTGCTTTTAGTATTGTAAATAACAATGCCTTTTAATTTTTTTAAAGGCATTGCCATTTACAATGTCAATAGCTCAAAATAATGTCATTGCGAGACCTACTGCATTGCAAATGGCGGATGGCGTTAGATAATTTAGTGAGGGGGTGAAGACGTTGTGATCCCCTTAGGTGTCTGAACATTTCATCTATCCGGTTAAAATCGGAACATTTGAGTTCTTAATTTCCAGGCAGCTGTGGGCGAGTCCGCAGTAGCCACTGTAAGGAGTTTATCTGCTATTTTTACTAAACAGTATAAACACTTCATGGAGGTTACATCAACCGTCAGAAATAAAAAATGCCACTTTATGCGGAGTCTACACAGAGCGGGAGTTCCTGCTTCCTCGTGGAAAATAGTCCCCTTAGGAGGCAGAAAGGAACTGGATGTGATAAATCATGAGATGTGGTCTAACTTTAAATGTCTGGAGTTAGAGTGTGAATCCCGGCTACTAGTACCCGACCAAAGTCTGATCTTGGGCAAATCGCTAAACATTCACCATCTGTACAAAACCAACAGATGCGCTTTTGTCAGAATGAGCTGTATAGATCAAAGGAATCATCTATTTAAGCCATTAAATAGAAAAAACAGATTATAAAAAAGGATAGGCCAGTTCTTCTTTTTGTTGTTTAAAAGGCAGCTATAATAATGGTCCCTAACCTGCCTTTCACACGGGCTGCTGGCAGCAGGTATTATGATGTCACAAATAAACTGTAAGGTAGGGTTTCCTTGTCATATGCTTCTTTGAAGCGCTTGCTCTAGTCAGATCCAGTGCAAGGAATATCCGAGCTTCAGGTAAAAATCTAATGTGTCACTGGGGCACTCAATTTTCCCTCAAAACAATGTCCATTGCTCGATTCTAGTGCCTTGTTGTGGTCATCGGTGGTGGCGCCACAAGCAAACTGACAAAATTCGTGTTAGCATCAGACAGGGCTGAGTGGCAATGATTTGAGGTTCTTTAATAAAGTTGTTGTTTGAAGAGATGGGTCTAGAGGTCCTTTCTAAACAGTAAGAGTTATAGCACAGGTATGAATGAAGACGAGGTTTTACTGTCTTAGGTTACAGGCTGAGACTGCATGCCATTAAGTTTTTTGCAATTTTTGATCTCCATTGTGGCTAGGGGATCTCTTGTCTTGAATAACCTGCTGCGAAAGGCGATCCTCTGCCAAATATGCAAAAAGGCTGCTCCAGTTACAAGTATTTATTAGAGGCCAAGAGAAAATGAAATGTTGCCATTTGGGTGCTGCCTTACTAACAAGGCTTTTTATGGCATTTCTTGAATCTGGCACATTCTTCTGGCCACTTGTAGTGTAACTCTGTAACGTCTGCCTGCAATAATTTTATAGTAGAGACGCCGTTACCTCAGTGGTCGAAGTGGGCGGGATCAGGAGGGCACGGTGATCCCCTACTTCTTTTAATAAAACAATTCTGTTACCCTACTTTTTCTTCTCAAAACTGTGTCCCAGGACAGCAGAAATAGCAAAGGCATTCAGATAAGGCTCGGCTTGCTTTTGTGGACATTCAGGGATGGGCAGAGAAGGAAAAAGACTATGTCTCTTCCTTACTGCCCGGCGAAGACACGGACAATGTCCTCTTCTTTTCTGTGCTGGGCCTCCCCTCTCTTCCTAATATTCCATCTCTTTCTGTCTTGCTCCTCACTTACTGGAAACCGTGACTTGAAGAAACGGTTCACAACCTCTCTTTCCTTCTTTCATTTAGTTGCTTCCCTTTGAAATGGATCCAATTAAGAAAAAGCCTGCGAGTGTTTAGCGCGCGTGCGCCACAGCGAGACATCTGGTTTCAATTATCACACCTGTGTCTGGGCACGATAATTGAAACCACATGGTGGCCATGCGGGTAACCACAACCAATAGGCCTTGGGCGGAGCAATGCGCCCTCCTTTGGCCAATTGCGTGCTGTCTTTGTTAAAAAGACGCACGCAAAGGCCAATAGCCTGTGGCAAAAGTAAAAGCACACACGCAAGCATGTGCGATCATCTGAAGCGATTTCTGAAAGCCCTAACATAAACTCTTTGCCAGAACAGCGCATGCACTCTATTACAGGCTCGACCTAAAAAGGAAGTAGAAAAATGATATTTCTACTTGTCATGCCTCACCTGAGATGGTGTATCTTTGTGGTGCCTTCCCAGGTCCACCAGTTCAGGTAAATCTGAGAATTAATCAAAAACCATGGGAGTTGTGTGGGAACACCCATTGAACATCTTCCAAGGGCAGGGCTAGTCAATGCAGCGATTTGCTCTGTGTTGCCGTGCTCCAGATTTATGGATTCAGAAAAGGGGGTGGTGATGGACAGAGTATCTGAATTAAGCAGAACACTCGTACCCAGTTAACAGATCAGGGCTTGATCCATCACCGTTTTTTAGCTCATCACCACCCCCCTTTTCTGAATCGTTCTGCCCACCACAAGCGTGGAAGGGTATGCTCAGATGTGAGTCCCTTGCTTACTGCACCATCAGGATTCAAGCAAGCCGGGCCAAAGACGGCTGTAATGCCAGAAACCGGTCCCCGGAAGCTTGTTTCCTTTCCAGTAAAAGAATTGGCTTGGTAGTTTGGTCTGCCCTGTTCCCATGATGCACTGGGCCAGGGACAGACTAATTTGCATGTAGCCAGGTTCTGAGCTGGGATGGTGCAGTGAGCTAAAAAACGGTGATGGATCAAGCCCTGATCTGTTGACTGGGTACGAGTATTCTGCTTAATTCAGATGCTCTGTCCATCACCACCCCCCTTTTCTGAACCAGATTTATGGAGCCATTCAGGGCCATGCAAAGTGACTGTGCATGGCTTCATAAATCACATGTAAGGTTTGCATCGCCGGTGCAAGAGCGACTCAAGCCAGCTCATAAATAGGCCCCTCTGTGTGAGAAGATTTAAAAACTATAGCTTATCATCCTGGTAGCAAAATACAACTTTAAGCCCCATCTCCTGTTTCATTTAAAGTTCAATACATAAATAACTGTGCAAATAAAACTTTATTGTCACTACACTTACACAGGCGTGGTCCGTGCAGGTAAGCATAGTAGGGTTGTGGGGTGGGGGTGGTGGAAGGCAACATACGACGGGTTAGTAAACATAAAATAAATAAATACATAAAACCACTTACCTTGCACTACCGCATCGCTGAGTCCGCAATACGGCGAGCCCTAGGCAGGTGGTTTAATTTATTTTATGCTTACTAACCCGGTGTAGGTCGCCTTCCACCCCTCCACCCCTTCCCACCGCGCTTACCTGCACGGACCGCGTGCACTTACAACTTTGATAGCTGTCCATAAAATATGTCAAGTGGCCGGAGCTCCTACCCTCTGAATCAGTATCCGGTGAAAAGTACCCTCTCGACTTCTCCGCTCTGCTGTTAAGACCTTGCGGTGATTCCTTGTTGTAAAGCAGTTTGTTTTTGAGGGACCTCCATTCCTGTACTTGCAGCGAAATCTTGGGATCAGCTATCTATACCCTTGTAATCTATCACCGATCATAACATCTTTTGTAAGAAGCTAAAAACGTATATTTTCCTCTAGTCCGTCTGGACTTTAAGCTCTCTGCTGCTGTTCTCAGCTCATTTCACCCCCACCAATTCTATTCAAACTTTCCTTACTCCAAATTAATTTTATGCAAAGTTTTTGTGTGCTAACCATGCAATTCTTGAAAATGCAGAGTTCACCTGATGTGTCAACTGAGCTGAATTTAATTTGCCTTTCAGGAATGCTTTACAAAGCCTAGAAGTCCCAAAGTCTGAAGCATTTAAGTAATGCCATGAGGAGATGCCCCCTCTAATGGTCAGGTGTTAAAAGAGTAGAAGGAGGGCTCCAAGAATATTTAAGGGGTGGCGTAAAGAAGGCCAGAGGTGCTAAAGTGAAAAAACTCCAGGCCACCACCAAATGCTCCAGATCCACATATAATGAAGTATTAAGGCTCACCTTCTCCCTCAGTGAAGAGCAACACACAAAGTAATCATGAAAAAACACATAGCATATGACACCAAATGGATTTTGTCACTTCAGTTTTTATATCTCAACCTGTTTTTTATTCTGTCAAGATCAATTTTTCCCTGTGGGTGTTTACTCCTTGTAAGTAATTGTTTGTCTTGAATTCAATTATTTATTTATATGTTTGTATATTTTATGGTTTTTATTATTAACCAAATGAAGACTGACTGATTGACACTAAATGCATATTTTGCTTATTTATTTTGCCCAATCACTAATTTATTCACAATATTTTAACAAGTACCCTGTTTAGGTGGATGTGCACCCCCTACCTTTGAGTCTGTGCAAGCTGATATGGTGTTAAGGTACCAACCTCTCACCTTGCATATTTTGAACTGGGTGTGCTGTTTATTCTGGGAGAAGAAGAATTTGGAAATGTTGTTGAGGCTTCTTGGATAAGGTGACCACTAACTACCATCTGACAGCAAACTCCTGACATTTCCCTGCAAAAATTGTCCTTACTATCAGTAGATTTCGTAGATGTGTCAGTGAGTGTCTCAACAGATGCAATAGACATACCAGCAAAGGTACTGGTATTTATCAGATTGCCGAGACTAGGACCTAGATTGACTACACGTTTGCGTGGTTGCTCATACAATGCACGGCGGTGCATTGTGGGGCAAATGACAGACCCATTCAATTTCACCCCTCAAAAAATGAGTCCTAAGGTTTACTTTAGCAAAGTACCTTCGTGTGGTGGGACACCCCCATATGTAATGGGAAAAAAGGGACATAATTGGTGGTGGCTGGGAGCGCAAACACCACGAGTTTGCAATGCCATGTGAAAAAGGGTGACCTGTCTTTGTGAGAAACCATAATACCAAATGAAACCATGAGCAACTGAGGGTCAAACGGAATATCGAGTGATACTCCAATGAGTAGGAAGTTTCATTGCAGGAAAATTGTATGTATCTTGGGAGTTGGTGGCAATCCTAATTGTAACTCTTCCACTAGAGGGTTTATCTCAAGTAAAAATGTCCCACGAGGCACATCTGGGTTTTCAATGTGCTGTAGCACAACATTTAGAGCCAGATGTACAAAACACTGCTCGAAAATACTGGTCACAATTTGCTACCATTATTTTTCCTAACAGAGCAGTATGTTGTGAACCCATCTATGTAGTAAAAGATCAGTTCACAAAATACTGATTTCTAATGGGTCTCAAATCAACCTACCTCATGAATGTTAATGAGGTAGTTTGCAATTTGTGATTCATTAGGACTCACAGTCATCACAGGGATGTTGGCCTTCCAAGGTCAGCCCACCACCATGTCTGTGATTGCTTTTAAATAAAATAAATATGTTTTTTTCAATGTAACCTGTTTTCCCTGAAGGAAAATAGCATGGGTGTAAAAAAAGAAAATGAAAAGTTAAAGTATTTTTTTAAGAGTAGGCAGTCATCCCTGGGAATGGTATGTATTAATGTTTTGCATCCAAAATCCAGTCCCAAAACAAAAATGTACTCGTAACACTTTCCTGAGTTTCCACTAAATTTTTGCAGTCAGTAAAATGTTAATATTAATGATTCGGTATTTGGAAGGGATGCCCTAAACATGCCCCTCCCAAATACTGAATCAGTATTGGGTTGCAAACCCAAACTGCGATTCAGTAAAATTTGATTAATTCTCAATTTGTGGTTTGTACATAGCAAAAGCCATTTTTGCAATCGCAAACAGCTCTATTCAGCAAATCAGGTCGTTTACGACCACAAAAAGCTTTCGTGTATCTAGCCATCAGTGTCTTGCTAAGCAACCAGTTTTGCGCAAGTGCCACCAAGGACAACATTGTCACCCAACATTTTCTAGCGTTCTTGTAGGAGAAGGTTTGTCAGGAGTAATTCACACCTACTCACATGAATTTCTAATTCACATGGAGAAATCCATGTAAATCTGGTCTTGGGGGTTTAAATGCACCCTTGTTGTCTAAATGAAAAAGTTTTATTGTTCTGATCTGCTTCTTCTTCAAATTAAGTTTATTGATGTTGTTTTCAACGAGCACAAATAGCTGAATGCTTTGGCAGAATGTCAAACCCCCATTGATGTTGATGGCTTGCAGTAGCAGTCAATAGTGCTGCCAGTTTGAATTCCTAAGTCACCTTTCTCTATTGGTTTCAAATTCTGGAACAGTGGCTGCAAGATAGGAAAATGTAGGCTAATTAAAAATATATGTGCACATTCTAGACAGCTCCAGTCGAACTTTGAGTTACTCGTTAGTAGGCAATTTCACAGGATGAAAAAAATACTTTTGATTAAATGAACCACTAATTAATTTATTTTGCTAGGAGAATATTTTAGGAAAATGACGGGTTTATGAAATTATCCTTCGCTTGTTTTTAAGAGCGACACTATTTTTGGAATGCCTTTCGCCACTTTTAAAGGGCTATGTTGCAAGCACTACTTCGAGGAGATGTCAAATAAGACTTCATAAAAACTGATATAAAAATTGCAAGTTGAAAGGATTTTTTTGGAGGGTCATAAAACTCTGAAGGTCCTCTGCCACTGCACTTTTTTTTGCAAACGTAAGACTGTTAGACATTTTTTGCGGACAGCCTGGTTAACCTTGGAAGGTTTGCATCTGAAATCTTTTGCTAATGGATACAACTTCACTGACGGATAGTGTGCCAGTTTCTCATGAGCTCCAGGAAAAGTTCTCATTGGCTTCCATCAATGTCAGACACCTAGAAGGGGCTCTTTAAAGTGTTCAGTTCAAGACAGACTCTGAGCTCAATGCCCAGTCGAGCAAGTAAAATCAGCAATTTTTGTGTGTTGCTTACAACACATCTGGTGTACGTGTGCCATTTTCTGTGTTGCGATGTTGATGTATTATGTTGCTGTGATATCAGATATTGTGTGTTGAATTATAATCTCCGATGTTGTGTTTGTTGTTATGCTGTTATATTGTTGGTGCGTTTAGGTATTTTTATTGTACTGTTTTGTTTGGTGTGTTGTTGTTTTGTACTGTTGTGTTGGCTTGCTGATTTGCTGAGTTTTGTCAAAGTTTTGTTGTATCGTTGAACCATGTAATTCTGTTGCTGTGTTGTTTTGTGTCATCATGATATACACATGATTTGGTGGATTTTGGGGATGCAATGTTATTATATTGTGCTGTTTTTTTTTACTGTTGTGTTACTGTGGTGGTGTTATTGTAACATGCCGATGCTCTATGGCTTGAGTTGTGTTGTTTTTGTGTTATAAGGCCCTCATTACAAGTTTGTTGGAATAGGTTGGGACAATTACCTTAACCCCAAGGTGAGGTATTTACCAAGTGTGGTAAAAACCTCCTATTCAGAATTTCCAATGGGAAACTAGGCATAAAATGGGGAACTTTTTTTTAACATACCAAAATCTGCATTGTTCAACTATGTTCCAGGCCTTTTCTCCCCAATAAATGTTGGCACGTTTTGGTCGGAATGTATCAGAGTAAAATTACAAGCCTGTGATAATTATCATACAACTCATAATGTCGACCTCAGTGCAAGCGGAGTTTTTGCACAGGGATCAGAATTTAACCCTTACCTTTAATGAGGACCTAAGATTAGCCCATCTGCTTATGCATACACCAACACTCTTGTCTCATACTACTGCTGAATCAAACTCACTTTCTGGATAAGGTTGTAAAAGGTGTTTATACCAAATGCTGCCTGCACCACTTACCACCAAGAGCATGTATTAGCACTGGCTGAAAACGTTTTGTGATCATACCCATAGATGTGTAAGTGGTCTAGAATTCTTTATTGGTCACAGCCAGGCAGTATTTTAAGATAGCCTTTTGGGTTAAGGCACTTGTTGCAGATCTATGCATACCTATCACATGTCGATATACAATACCGATAAGAGATCTTAAGGTGGTACTGGACTTACCGAAGAGGACTAAAATGGGATCTGCTGGCCATAGGTCAGACATGCCACAAATTTGCCTGAAACCTATAAAGTGTAAAATAGATGCACCCTGCTGTCAATTCACAAATTAGCCAAATAGTAATCCAATAAATGCTTGTATTTTATGATGACAAACAAAAGAAAGGTGGAAAATATGTATTTGATAATACTATATTAAACAACGAGGGGCAGCAATATATTTTTGTCCCTTGTTTAATATAAGATGCTAACTCACTTCATTCAAGGATCTGTGCAACAAATGCATCAACCCAATATATATTCAGTCTAGGATACAGAGCTGTGACCTAGAGGCTGCACACAGTGTTCTACAGCACAAACATAAACTTACATTTTTTATGATCACCTATGTGGTTCCATTTACTTTATGCCTCCTCCAAGCCAGGCTCCAAGCGATGAAAGAAATTACATGTTACCCATCCATTTGCCCCAGGATGTCCTGGAGCAGGGCTCAGCTCATAGGGAGAGTGGGGACAACATCCAGTCCCTGGCTCCTATAGACAAGATCTCAGCAAATTAATATGTGCCAGTGGAGCTGCAGCTTTTTCAGCACTGGCACTAAGCATTGAAGTCCCTCAGGTCACATCAAGCGCACTGTCACTTAAAACAGAAGTCCTTCAATTTAAGTGGAGCAATTGTGGAGTAGGCAGAACACGGGCAACTCTATGCTAGCTGTCACGGGAAGGCCACTAGTGACTCACATGTCTCTTCGGTGCAGCAATCAGGAAAATATGTAGTATTCTGATGGCCACACATCTTTATAATTTGAGCATATTACTAGAATGGAGCTGGCAGACCCTTTTTAGGAGGATACAATGCAGGTAGGAGTTTCTAGGCCACCACTGTTGTAATGGTTGAGGACATTTGCCACTGGTGTCTTGGGTCTTTGTTACAATGGCTCTGCCAACTGCAACAATTGTGCCCCTCCCACACTTAAGTAGGAGTGCTGCTGACTGATGCAGCTGTTTTTTTTTACTCTGCGCATTGATGATCTGACCTCTAAAACTTGGAAAAATTGTCCACACTCCTGATTGGCATATTTAGCTTAACTATAAGACCCTAGTATATGGTGTACCTAGAGCCTGTAGGATAGATGCCACTACTGGACTGCAGCACATATTGTGCGACCACTAAAATGGCAATGAAAAACATGTCTCCAGGCAAGCGACTACAGCCTGGGTAGACTTTTTTGAAACTGCCAATTCGACATGGCAAAATAAAGAAATTGCCAGGGCTAAATCTTATTTTTGAATACTTGTCAGTCACCCCTAGGGTAGGCCCTAAATGCCCACAGGGCAGGGTGCATGGTATTTAAAAAGAAGGACATGAGCACCTGTGTTTTATATATCCTGAGAATGAAAAGTCTCCAAAGTTGTGTTTTACTGTGGTGGAGCTTGTTCTCCCATAGAAATGCACCAAGTTACTTTATGTTATATGCTGTTTTATACCATGCTCAATTACTACCGGAGTATCCTGGCGCGAATAGACCACTGGGGAACCCGTCCTGGCTTTTCCTGTGAGATGGTTCCTACTGGGTATCTCCAAGGTGAAACCAGGCATCCCCGGCATATGTGGGGGGCCGTTGTGGAGATGAGGCAAGCTAATGCCCAGAGTTGCCGAGTGTGATCCCTGGTTAGAGTAGGCACCAAGGTGAGAATTATCGAGTCCGCTGACCCTGGTCCACAACCCTGCCGTGTCGGGAATTGAACCCTGGTCCCGGGCCGTCCTCTGCTCCCAGGTCTGCCGCCTCTAACCAGTGAGCCGCACCACTCCACATAACATAACACCTCATAATGCATAACATCAGTTTGGAAATAGCTAGGGAATTGATTCAGGACTCATTTTAATAGCAACTTTAAATCCAATTAAATGGTCAAGTTGGATTTTTATTACTATTTGAAAATGGCACTTTTAGAATATTGCTATTTTCCTGTCTAGGCTAAATGTATCTATCAGTGTTCAGTGTCACCTTAGGTATAGAGTGAATGGGGCCACCTCTGGGAACTTTCACCCTGTTAGTTAGGAAGTGGCAGTTTCCCCAACCAACAGACTGGCACTGGGCATTAATATGGCATTTCCAATGGAATCTTCAGAGCACCTAAGGACCTGGTGAAGACAGAAGAAGGAATGTACTTGCTGTTGTGATCTGTGAGGATACCCTCAAGGGCTGGAACTGCTCCCTTTTGTACTCAGGACTGAGAAGTGAACTCCAAGGGTTAGTTGGCTGACTTCTTGTTAAGCTATAGGGACACAAAAGCTTCAGGAAGTCTACTTTCTCGAAGAATCCAGCTGACCACTTCCAACAAGACCTGCTCTGTACCCTGCTGCTGGATTCTACTGGAATGAGTCCTTACCCTAAGTGGTGTCCTTAAGTTCCTGAGGCACTTAGAAAAGTATCAGATTGTACACCTGTTGAACCAGATGACCGGCACCAACCTACAATGCCGATCTGCTGAGGTTGCAGCTCTGGAGGTTGTATAGCTGCTGCTATGACCTAAAATAGATGTCAGAATCTGTCGACGCAGAGGCTGCTTTCACTCCCTCCCACAGCTTCCTCAATGTCGCAGTCGGCAGCGGTCGGAAGCTTTCCGACCGACATTGTAATCAGGCCCAGAGGGTTTTGATTAGCCCCAGGAGCTTTTTTCCCCTTGGGCCAATTCACTTGCATGTGAGTCAGACTCCCATAGAAGCAAGCACTCTGATTGGTTACTAGTAACATGAGAAACATGTTGTTGGAAGCCATTATAGGACTCTGAGACTTACTTCACTTTCCTAAAGTGACTCAAAATAATAATGTAAGGGGCAGGGTATTCCCCCTAGCCCCCACTGGGGGAAAACCAGAAGGACTCCTCCCCACATCACCCCTACCCCAGGCCACAGCATAATTTTTGCCATGATCATGCGGAAGTCCCATGGGATAGCACCAAAAAAATATTAAGAGGAATGTGGCCTGTTGGTCCCCCCTCCCCGAGCCATTATAGGCCCCAGGAAGCCTGACCCCCTGGGGCCCATTCCTTTAATTAAATGGAGGTGGGCCCACCCAGCCCCTGCTGAACCATTGAAGGCTTCAGGGTCCCCATCCTCCAAGGACGTCCTTGGGGGACAATTACCCCTCCTGCTGCCTCCAGTAGGTCCCACACAGCAGGATTGCTGAGACATGGTAAGAGGCCACACACCCTTTTCCCACCACTCTGCAAACGTGCCTTCTGGTGCACTACTAGAGGCAATATTTCAGAGTGGTGTAGAAAGGAGGCGCGGCCTCCGACCATGTCTCAGCAATCCTACTGTGTGGGGCTAACTGGATGTAACTTCCTTGCTGTGCTTAATGGATACACTGTAAAATATCATATGTGGTGTTAGAAAGACTAACCCAAAATAATAATACATTTTAAAAACATATGTATATATTTAAAAAATTGTAATATATATATATATATATACACACACACACACATACACACACATATAAAATATCATGATTTACACAATTAAAATATAAATCTATGTCATTAATTGAAACCAAAATATGTCTGTTGGTAACTTCTGTTTTGAAACAACAAAAATCCAAACTGCAATGTAGATAGTTATACTAAAAACATTAAGGAGGCTGACAATGGCTTGTTCGTCAGTCTATGAAATGCAGCACTTAAACTAATATTATTGCTCTGTGTAGCATTATAGTGTTTCCATTATTAACCAGCTTAAAAGCTGACAGATCCTTGCGTCAACCTCGTAATAGTTGTCTGTCATTTTGTCAGGCATCACAAAATCATACCATGACATAAAAAGTCAAAAACCTGATGAATGATTTGTCCATCATTGACAACGTATTAACATATGGATATCATTGTTTTACAGTCCATCACAAATTACTGATTGGCGCATGTATACCTGTAGGTTGATTTACATTTCCATCTCATTGGAGCACATGCATCCTTGCAGCCAATTTTGCACTTCCCTCCTATACTCCAACTAACCAACACCTCCTTTGCCATTACTGCTCTTTGGAAACTGCCAGAGCACACCATGGCAGAGTCTGCTGGTGACAGAGCACCCAACATCACAGAAGAAGAGCTGTAAATTCTTGCTACAGTCAGTTGTGCGGTCCAGTAGATAGTCAGTGAAGGTGTGATTTAAAAATTAACTGCCAGTTAACTTAGCCTTAACATCAATTTAATATGTAATAGTATTGTTTTCAAACTTTTGACTGACTAGTCATCTAGAAAGTGCTACAAAATAAGGTTAAAACACCACCTTTCACACGTCAATCTATTCAGTGCCTGTTGGCATAAATATCGAGTTGTAGTTATACAATGGCATTTCTATGTAAATCCTTTTTCAAAAATATCAGTATAATAATGTTTTCAAAATATGTTATACAGCTAAACAACATTTTTTTCATTTTTAATCAACATATATGAATAATTTATTTTGAGGTGTTCAGCAATTTTACACTGTAAGGGCCTGGTTAACAGGGCCTGACAGGCCGTCAGTGGCAGTCCTGCCGACATCCAAGGGTCGACTACCGAGTATGATGCCAGCGGTGGGAGCGATGTCATTGGACGTACAGGCCGCCGCCTTCAACAGGATCAAGGATCCCAATGGGGCATTGGTCAGAGGCCTGATTCTTACAATGGAGGCGTGCCGGCAGAGGCAACCCATAGGGATTAGGATGACCCTTTCTGTCAGCCTTTCCATTCTGGCCTTTCCGAAATGGATAGGTCTCCCTTAGGCCTCCGCTGTGTGGCCTGAGGGGGCAGATGTGGTGCCCCCAAACGTCTATGCATCTATTGCCATTAACATTGCAGCTTGTGCTGCAGCCCTTTTCAGGGCAGCAGCACAAGCTGCAATGGTAAAGGCTATGTTTCCGACCATCTTGCTGACGGTCACATCATAATACTACTTTTCGGGTGGTTCCACTCCCAAAATGATGTCCGTCAGACGCTCGTCCGACCGGAATTGTAATAAGGCCCTATATGGTATAGTCATTGTTGAATTTTGCACATATAACAATTAGTCAATGATTTGATTGTGAATTTTATTTACAATACTAACAATAAAACGATAATGAATTTTTATCCAAATATTGTAAAAACTAACCAAGCCTTTTTGCATGATTATTTTTGACTAACTTTTAATGTTGTTATTTTTTGGCATTTTTGAGCATATGATATTGCACTTTATTTTATAGAAATTACTACCAATTCTTTATCAATCCAAAGATACGTCAGGGGGTAATGGGGGTACCAGTGCTGCAGCATACACTGCTGCAAGAGGTGGGAGGTCCTTCGGTGGTGGCCTTACATACAACAACTTGGAAGGTACTCCCATGAAAAGAAACATGTACAGTGCTACCTGTCCTCCATGGCTGCATGTTCTGGTCATGGCCTTTCCCAACCTGGAAAGAGACCTGAAAGCAGTAGAGCTGCAACAAGGGTGTAAGCTGAATGTTTAAGTTTAAATATATTTATCTTGAGTTTATACTTAGAAATCTATTCTTACTAGTTTAAAAATTAAAAGTTATGTCAACAGGATTTTTTTTTTAAATTATTAAATTTTTTTAATGAAAGAACCAAATTATGATGTAAATATTCAAAAATATTTTGAACCAACAAATTGGATATTTTCAATTATAACTTACATTGATTTTCAATTTTGGCAGAATATAGAGAAAAAATATAACCCATTAAATTAATATCTTTATCTTAGCTACTATGTGGTAAGTACATTTAACATCACGCAACCTACAAATATTATTAGTACCACTATAAATATGTGATATTTTTAACATTACGAATTAGAATCCTAAATGTTGTTTTGTATAAATCACACTGTATGCATAATTTTATTGTTACAAAATTATAACAAATATATACACATATGTAATCACAAATTATAGTAATCAGGAAACCACTAAATGTTATATATTTTTATCAAACTACAACCGTTTGTTGTGGTGAATAATTCTTCCTACACGATTTTGTTATTTGATATACACATTGGTACTTCTGGAGAAGTATTAATGTTGAGCAAATATGTATACTATATGAAGTAACATCTATATTTCTATTGATAAAAAAACATACATTTCCTTTTTTACTAAAAACATTTTAGATAAATGTCGAAAACATTCATACAAAACAAATGTAAGCTTTGCAGTAATGTTAATTAATGTGGATGTTCTCCTGCTTTTAGACATCTTTAGATTGTATTATAGTCATGAGTCTCCTTATGTTATACATTTTTCGTATGTAAATATTTATATATATATATATATATATATATATATCATTTTTTTAACATACAAATTTATAAAAAAAAGAACTGCTGAGATAATATGATTTTGATTATATAATTAACAATGTTTTGTTTCTTAGGTTTTGTAATGTGTGAATATCCTTGAGAAACTTATTTCTACAACAAAAAAGTAACATTAATACTGATATGTGCCAGAAATGACACATTAAGCATAATCTTAAGTAACATTTAACTGAGTACTAATTAGGGATGGCAGCATCTTAAAATTATAAAGTTATTCAAATTGCACAATTTCCTTCATTTATCCTTATTTTGTCATTAGTTTTGATTGACTGAGAAAATAAAAACAAACATTTGTATTCTACTTCAGATTATGCGTGAGGGATTACTACATCACGAAAGTGATGGATACCTGTCCACATTACTCTAAGTGCATTATATTGTTTGGCACAGAATATCCATTATATTTGTGACAAAGTAATCCTCAGCTAAAATATTCTGCAGTGCCTGATATCATATCCTTTGATTTAGATGTGATGATCTGTAACTTATCATATTAATTGCAGTACAAATAATACAGGGTTCATTCTGTATTTACATGCATGGTATATTTAGGGGCCGAATACGATGTCGGATGGAAAACCTCTTCCCGACAGCCGGAATTTCCGCAACTGTTTCAGAACCCTTCCGACCGACTTGGTCGGTTTACAATCCGCCTGACAGATTACGATGTTCGTAATCGGACAGGAAACCATGCGGTCTTTTCGAATCAGTTCCAACTGGCGCTCTGAGAATCCATGTCGCTCGGAACCGCATTGTATACCTCTATGGATAGCGTTTCCGACCTTGCGAGTGCAATGTCGATTTCCAACAGCCTTTCTGAGTCGGCCTGTCTGACACGAAAAGGATGTTAGAAAGTTACTTTGGGGCCCCTGGCAGGGCCCCCTTCATCTTGAGGCCCCCGGGGTGTTCCTGAGGGGGTAACTAAGGGACACCCTGAACAACCCTGCACTGTGCGGCAGGCACCGTGGAGTGCCCACAATAGGGTGCAGGGTTTTACACACACACCCCATTTCCCCATAGGAGCCTGTGTTGTCGGGCAGAACATAGGTTCCCATAGAAAACAATGGGCGAACGAGTGAAACTACAGATTCCGAGTCAGTGTCATGCAAAAAGTTTCCGCCCAACATCGTAATGGGCCTTTAATGTAGAATTCTACCAACAAACAAATCAATCGTCTTTACAGTGTGCCAACATTATATGTTCCCAGATGGCATAATAATCAGACAACAAAAAGTAGATTCCATTGAAACACAATTTATAATCGAAGAATATGTACCTTTGTGTGATGGTATGTGTTCTGAAATTCTAAAACTGCATTTTTTTTGTAAAGCAATTAATACATTTATGCTATTGTGCGTTATTTTGTAATCAGTGATGTAATCTTTTTTACATTTCAGGATAAATCACCAAGTGAAAAATGCATGATTTAAAAAAATGCAATACAAAGTTTTGGAATTATTACCTTAAGATTATAATGCATTTGTATGATGATTATTGCATTAAAATTATCGAAACTTGTAGTAATAAATGTTTTTAAATTCTAAGATTGATATACATATATGTGCATTTTCAGCAACTTCTGGAGCAAGCAAAGGAGATGATGAATGTGCATCTGGGGATGAGCAGGCGAGTCACTAGGATTTCGAGTGAGCTGTCACCAATATCAGATGTCCCAGAGGTACTGACCATAAAGCGGCTTGCAAATAGGCTAGCACAACATCAGATTAGGAGGCCCTCGACACACACCAACCCCTCGAGGTGGCAGACGAACCCACTCAGGCTGTTATATCAGTTCCTGTGTCTGTCAATACCAGTATTTCCATCTCCACCCACAGTACTGTGTCCCCAGTAATAAGCATCAAGTAATACACAAATTTGCGTGGAGTTCATTTAAATCAAGAAGCCTTCTACAAGAATTAAAGCGTTCTGCAATTAAATTAATTAAATGTTATGTTTAACATAATTACCAACAGTGTTGAGCATGACTGTTGGAAGAACAATCATAATGGCTCTTAAGAATGAAAACTGAATACATTGAGTGCTGGATGGGGAATTTTCTGTAATACATGTATTATATGCATACATATGTTGAAAGGTGTGACAACATGAATCAATAGTGCAGACAACGCAGTGTTCATAAAGTGGCTTAACAGACAACAATCACTATACAAAGACACTGTGTAATCCCAATGGTTGTGTATACATTCCTGTTTGCAAAGGTCAAGAGAAGCTTAATAAGTTTGGCCACCCCTGTTGTTCAATTCCATTTATCAACCAATTGGGAGTATTGTCTATGTTTCAACCCCAACAAAACATAGAGTTTTCCTCAGAACGTCACCATCAGACTACCACACCAAAGGTGGCCTTGATGCTTTCAACCCTTCAAATATAAGGTTCCACATCAGCATGTGACAGATGCCATGTCGTCTCCACCACACACTGGGAATTACCGGATGCCGCTCAATCAAGAATAGCTGCTTCCACGCTGGCAATGAAAAGTCACCTTGTTAAAGGAATTACAAGCCGGGAGATCTCAGTGCGCCTCACCTACACGATCCGTGAACATCTGCCTTGGCCACAGACCCTATATGGACTGGTCTTAGAAGAAGCACTTGCGGTTTTAAAAAGCTTTTCTGTTGGGCAGGACTTCATCGCTAATTGCAATCCAAGGTATTGGACAACAATTTACTCAAGTAATCAGCACCAGGATGACATTCACTCTGAAATGTCTGACTTACAGAGAGATATATATCCCACAAGAGCCTCTTCTGACACCAGTGCTTCTCCCACACCTCTACCTATTTCTCCTTCTACCCTTCACTCCTCACTTGCACCCTTTCCAACTCCATCCCCTAATGAAACGCTGACCTTGTTCAAAATCCCCCCATTCTCACCCTAACATGACAAAACTAATATTACACACAAACAACACTAACACTTTCCATACCTAAAATTAAAAAAAACACTTGCATGCATATAAACAAACACATTCACAATCAACAGATTTTCAGGCATCCGCCTAAAGAGATCAACATATTCCTAAATAAACCTATGTACTTGAAACTTCTCACTCCCCTGATTCCTCCCCTGCTCCTACCTCTTTTCATACCGCAAACCTTCCCCTGTTGCAAAATCTATCCGTACCACTAGACCCTTTCCCTGATCCTACCTCCTCCAATATATCTAAACTCACACAGAAAAAGACATCCAAAAGTAACACCCAAGGAAACATACATACACAAATATATCCAAAACAGCATATCCATAGACATCCTCAAAAATCACAAAACTGACATAAAACCCTAGGGCCAGACTCCATCTTGAGCAGGCCAATACTCCATGTTCTCTATTTTCACCTAATCATCAACATGTTTGCCTTTGACGTCAATGAGACACCTTATGCAACATCAGTTAGGGACAAGTTCCTTGCTATTTATATTTTAAGGTCAGATAATAATAATAACATAAACAGTGTAGTCTGATTTGACATGTTTTTCCTTATTTGTTTATACGAATACATCTAAAACTAGCATATTGATGTACACAGGTTAATGTCAGGCATTCCTAAGGTTATGTCAGAAATTCCCATATGAGATAGGCCAGAGTATACAATGCCTGTCAAGTGATCATTTGGCAGGAGAGGTCCTTCACCCCAGATTATTGTGCAAGACTCTACCAGTACTGCAGCATCTTGTTCTGTGCTGAAAGTTGATACCAAGCCAAGTCTGGGAGGAGAGGAACAGATGTATCTTTTCCTTTTGAAGGAATTCTCTCTCCCAGCTATTAATGATAAATGACAAAGTATTGGTTCTCCAAATGAAACACCAGATGCAAGTTGTACTACTCCCTACTCTCACAGTTTAGCGCATAGAAGTCGGTTTTAGGGTATTATGTTGGTAGAAGATATTTTCACTTTGGTAGAATGGTTCATATTGTTTTGGTGGTGTGCAACATGCATTAGTGCTGTTTTGATAATATTATGTGACGTTAATTTACATATGCTAGGCAACAGGATGAGTTGGTTGAAATAATCACTTCGACCGACTCGTG
Organism: Lissotriton vulgaris; assembly: GCF_964263255.1. NCBI lineage: Eukaryota > Metazoa > Chordata > Amphibia > Caudata > Salamandridae > Lissotriton > Lissotriton vulgaris. The sequence continues at coordinate 710,402,049 of NC_141694.1, forward strand.
ATTAGCAGTCATGCATGAACGATTATGATGCTTCCGAACACTGTTCGGAAGGACTCCTATTGACTTCTATAGGAACCTATGTACCGACCGACAACCCAGGCTCCTATGGGGAAAATGGGTGTCTGCGGAAAACCTTGCACCCTGTTGCGGGCACTTCATGGTGCATGCCACACAGTGCATGGTTTTACAAGGGGGTCCCTTGGGTATCCCAATGGCCCCCAACTGGAGGCTTCAGGATGAAGTGGGGCCTGCTAGGGGCCCCAAAGTCACTTTCCAACAGCCTTTTCTTGTCGGACAGACTGACTTGGAAAGGCTATCCGACCTACACTCTATTGCAGCCGGCTGAATGCAGGCCAAAGTCCCTGCTCAACCAGAGGATGTGATTAGTCTATTAAGAAAAAAAAGGTGTTCGTTAATTTTAAATAAAAATAGACATCTATAACACATTATTATTACAAAGTACACATTTATGTCTAAAATATATATTAGATTTCAGTATTAAAATATAAACAGGGTGCTATTGAGTAAAGCATTACAATTTAGATCCATTTTACTTATTTTAATAAAAACATCAACTCTTACCTATGATTTTCTCGTGGATTGACTTACTCCTCCTCGAGCGTTGCCAAGTACTGGCCAAGGCCTTGTAGCAACAGCAACATGTTTGCAGACTCGTAGGCCTTGTGAAAGCCTATTTAGATTTCGTTTCTCAATGGATAGATGGGTGTGTGAATGAGTGAAAGGATGGATGAATGGAATGGAAGGGAGGATGTGTAGATGGAAGGTTAAAGGATGGATTGATACATGAAAGGAATTAAACAATAGTTATAGGGTGGATTGGTAACAGGTGAATGAATGAAAAGATAAATGATGACTTTTCAACACAGTAGTGGATGGTTGAAAGGATGGATGGAATGCATAGAATTGTTTAAAGATGGATGACTGGAATGGTAAAAAGATGTATGAGTGGATGTAAATTTAAAGGGTTGCCGGACAGATGGAAGAATGGCGCCCCGGCTGGGGGGGATTCCAACAGACGACAAGTAGGGGGGGAATTATTATTTATTTAATTTTCCATTGTGGTGGTTTGTTGAATTATCCCCCACCGCTCTTACCTGGACGGGCTGCGGCTGAAGGATGGTAGGGTGAAGGGAATGCCGCTAGGGTGAGTAGGTCTCGCTTAATGTCATGAGAAGTTTGAATCAAAATAGGGGGGTACTACTTTTCTGTTTACTCCCTTGATTACATATGTAAACTTACCGATTTTTGTTAATCCCACGCAGGTTCAAAGCTGGAAACAGACACACGCGCCTATTTATGATGCGAAATTTAGGGCCTGATGTACCAACATCAAAACAAACCATTTTTCAATTGCACGCCCTGTGATTCGCAAAATCACAATATTTGCAACCACAATACAGCTGGGTAGCTTTCCCTTTTGGAGTTAAAGGTACCATTCCCTCTTCCACCCGATGTGCTCTCTAAGGGGATTTTTATTTTTAAAAGTAACACCAGTTCCTTTAAGGATCAGGAGTTAATTGAAAACTAATCATGTTTGTCAGTGCAGTGGTGCTCTGCTGTTGTGTGCAGGCCACCATCTTTTGCAGTGACCTTGCCAAATATTATTTTAGTAGGCATGTCTTCCTTGTCGTAAAATGTTGGTTCGCAATTTTTTTATTACATCAGGCCCTAAATTCCATGAAACGGGTCTATGCTGGGAGGAAACCTGTGCAACATACGCTCCAGACTTTTTTTTTTTTACTGTTTATTAAAGGCTGGCGTAATAGCTGGTTCATATTGCTATGGTCTATCGGATTGTATTTGTACCTTAAACGCTAAGCTCTAATTTCGTCAGTTAGCTTTAAATGTCCATCATTAGAGATTAAAAAGTCTTCACTTTACTAATAGACTGTTTTTCTAACTCATGATTATCTTAAAACCTGTCGCATGTCTTAAAAATATGTATTTTTCGCATTATCAAAAAGAAGGACTTAAAATGCCGTTCGTGGAAAAATACTCCACACCTATTTTATAAAGAGCTCTGGGTTTACAGTCATTTTACAATTTGGCACATTCCTCACACGAGAACGGAACCGAAACTGGCTGCCTTGCCAAGCGTTACTCAATAGTTCCTTTTAACACTAACTCATGTAAGTCTTGGCACCTGCACATTGGGACTTTAATAAGAGAAGATTAAATCAAATATTGTTAATGGATCCTAAAATAAAATTTTAGTTCTGTGGTGCATTTTGTTAACACAATTGATTTCTTGATTAATGTACATGCAGGAAGAGCATGTGATAAACAAAATGCTTTGTCTGTTAATTTAGTTTTGTGAGATTGGTCGAGGTGATGAACATCTCGAAAACTATAAAAATATGCCATTGTTTTTCATTTTCAGCTGTGAAGGTGAAACAACAAAGTTACATGCCAGCAGATAAAGCAGAGTTTTTGAGAAATCAGGAGTCCAACCGACAATAAAAAGTAAGGGCCCGATTCACAAAGGCAATCTGAGACAAAAGTCCAACTTTATAACTTTTGGTATTCATAGATGTCATTTATGAGTCATACCTTTACGTCCGCAGTCGGGCCGGGATCGCTTTGGCCGTACTCTCCGCACCCGGGCCATACACTCCGGCTGGAGCTGTACTGTCCGGCTTGGGATGTGCTTTCCATTGTACGCATGGTGCGCAAATTATGGACTGCATGTACTATGTTGCAAAGGAGCAAACTTTTCTCATATGATGTAGTGTCAGGCCACCTCCTTTTCCCTGCCCAAACTGATTTTCATGATCTCCTCTACCATTTATCATATGTTCCTAATGTTCCTTTTTGTAAAAATTGTATTCAGACCCATTGATTATACTTCATCCGGCCCAAGCCGGAGAGTACACCCTGAGCCGGAGAGTATGGCCCGAGTGCGGAAAGTATGGCCCGAGCTGGAGATTCCGGCCCGACTGCGGCCATATAGATATGACTTGTAAATGCCCTCAGTGAATATCAAAAATCTTAAAGTTAGACTTTTATCTCAGACTGGCTTTGAGAATTGGGCCCGAAAAGTTTGATAAAGAGGGTCACATTAGCAGATGAACTGATTTGTAAGAGATGTAACACATGATGTGTTTGGCCCTACCAAGAAATGAAAAACAGAAGTGGATGTGTAATACTATAAGATTAGAACCAATAAACAGTAGTCCTCGCCGATAGGTAAGTCAGGGCTCCATAAGGAAACAGGTTGCCAAAAGCAATTCAAATTGAGAACTTGGACAAAAGCAGAAAATTGTAGGCTTTCTCTACTCCTCACTTAGATTATCAAAGCTAAGCCCCGACTCAGCACCACATATGTGTAGTGACATTTTACAGCGATGACTGTTACACTTCTCACATACCAACACGTTACCCACACAAACATGACAATGAGGCTGACAAATGCACTGAGCATGCATTGAGCATGTCCATTTGTGCATGTGCTGGATAAGTCCTCTGAAATGTAAGAGGAGCGGAGAATACCTCCCCCCTATGCATCCAGGCAGGATGGAGTATCCTGCCAACACCTTTTTACCCTTTGTCTCGCTGTGTGCACATGACAGCACAACCTCTTGCAATATTATGTGCTTAAATGTACCACTGGAGATCATTCGTGCCTGACACCTGTTCCTTGGGCTTACACTGACGCGCTGATTCTATACAGGACATCAATACTGACAGCCATAAGTATATCTCTGGGACTCAGGAGTCAGAATTTTGCAGGGGTCTTGGGTGTCCAGAGCAGTGGATGTGAGACGGCTGCCAAAAGGTACCAGTTCCTTCTGCCTTTAAGTGCTCTTAAACCAGCCCATTGTTATAAACTTCACAAGCGCTAAAAAGTGTGGAAGCTCACAAAATGGGCTCCAATTCCTGTTTGAACAATGCAAAGCTATCACTTGCTATCTGATGTCGAATGAAGGTGAAGAATCGTCCATGTGTGTGAACTCCTTGGCAAAGGAGCTTTATCAAGCAGAGGATCCAGGTGGTTGCTGCCTTTAAATGTTAGCATTGCCTACCCCCTCTCCTCCTTCATGGGCATCTGGTGAATAGACTAGTATGTGAGTGAAATGGCATCTGCAGACATGATATGTGACTCTACTTTGGATGCAATGTCAATGCAGACTGTGCCTGTTCCTAAAGATAGGCTAGTGCACACAACTACTGTGGAGTTGATGTAGTTTCAGTTGAAGCTATTGTCTCAACCATCATTGGTGTGATAGAGATGGCCATAGCAGGTCCATGGACGTAACTGTACAAGTCAGCATGGTCACTTCTCAGCAGATCCTTACTGCAGCAGCATCATCTGCTAGTGTAGATAGAAGCAATGGTTGGTGCTGTGTGCAGCTCAAATGATGCATTAATAGGACCCTTGCTTCTTGTAGTGTGTGCAGGTTAAATGATGTGTTGATAGGACCCTTACTACTTGTAGTGTGTGCAGCTTTGGATCGTGCTAGGGTAGGCCCCTTGCTGCTTGTGGTGAGTGCAGTTTTCAATGGTTTGGTGGTGGGGCTCGTGCTACTTGCAGCTGGTATAGCTTTGGGTGCAGCACTTGGTGCTGCAGATGGGCTTTGCTAGTCAGTCAGGATGGAATGTCGCCTTCAGAATGCTCATGGTGTCTATCACCTTCAAAGAAAGATGTCAGTCCAACATCTATGAAGGCTGAGGTGCACTATCTTGAAACATATCATAACATGCACATATTAATTTTTTCGGTACATTTGCTGGCATGGCAGAATGCAGTATTTAACAATTGTTTTTTTACAAAACTATAAATGTCTTATTCTCATGCCTGAAAATGGTTCATGGAGCCCATTCTACATCATGTGAATGGCAGATTACCATTTTTTTAAAGCTGTATTAATACACACAGTGTGCAAAATGCAGAGCTGTCACTGATGTGGGATGATAGTGAAAAGTCTATGCTGGCATGTCACATTTATGCACATTTCTACATACTAAAGCCCTCTTAAATGTTTTGGTAGCCTTTGGTAACATTCTTTTTGTCTTGCATAATGTGAAATTATTGTACAATATATCTTTCAATATTAGCAGATAGTACACTGATTATATATATCACACATACGAAATATGCATTCAGCTTGATCTCAATTATGATGTCCTGTACACTCACATTCTTTCACAAGGATTGAGAGAAGCAGCCCTCCTTGAACATAATAAATTGCAGATATAAATTTAGGTTTTTGAATGCCTTCAACCTCTAGCCTTGAAGCAGTGCCCTTGATTCCGGAAGGTTCAAGAGTACTGACTCTGTATTTAAAAGGTAGGTCATGGGTTTTTAAGTTCGCATATCCTGGTGATGAAAAACTCCTAAATTCATTGTTCACTACTACAAGGCCAATCTCCCCACTGGATAATATTAGGTTACCTTACTACATGTAATAAGTGCTAACATTTAAGCAGGAACAGAAATGAATATCAAGTTTGGACTTAAATTAATTGTAATTTAAAATCCTCTTCAATGGTAAAGTTACATTTTAAGTACAATTCTAAAAATTGCACTTTTAGAACATTGTCATTTTCATGTCCTAACCATTGGGTTCCTGCAGCCTGTGTCCTGGGTCACATGACAGTGAATTCTTTGACAATTTGCCTTTGTGTATTCCTACCAAACAGCGAAACGAAGGGTAACTAGGTGTTGGCAGGATGCTCCATCCTGCCTGGATGCATGGGGTGGAGCTATTCTCTGCTCCACTTACATTTCAGAGGACTCATCCAGCACATGCACAAAGGTACTTGACATCAGTCTTTTATCACCTCAGACTACTTGGAGCCTTGACAGGGGAAGGGTACAACTCTCCAGACTAAGATAAGGGATAGCCAGGATGTCACCCACACTTCAAAGGCTGGCACCAGGTATAAATACTGGGCCTCCTGAACCGCCTCTTTAGTAAACTCCTTGACCTATGGACTACAGAAGAAGGACTGCCTTGTTTCCTGGAGGACTGCCTTGCTGTTTGGGTCCTGCCCTGTTCTCCAGAGGACTGCCCTGCTGATACCAGAGGACTGTCTTGATGCTTTCGGACTGCCTTATTCACCAGAGGACTGCCCTGTTGTGTGAGGCCTGTCCTGCTTTTTGTGAAGGAACACTGGACTCACTCTCTTCACCATAGGCTACCATAGGGGACTGCAAGGGTGAGTTGGCTGACCTCCTGTTCCGAGCAACAGGGACACACTAAGCTCCAGAGGCCTCCTTTCAACAGCCCAGCTAACATGCTGCAACTGGAGCTGCCTGGACCTGCAACTGAACCTGCCTAGGCCCTACTGGCATCTGCTAGGGTGAGTGATCCCCAAGAGGTGCCGCCCCAGGTCCTGGATCCTTGGCTGGCATTAGAGTGCACTTCCCTGTGGAGAAAGGGGAAATCTTGAAGTTTTGGGCTCTTTGCAACAATGAAGGGGCTTGTTTGCACTACGACAACTGCTAACACAAAGCTCTGATTCACCCGCTCTACACGCTACAGTGACTACCAGTGACAACCAGCAACTCAAGATCGACACTTCGCGATGCAGCAACGACAGCCTGCTGTAAACCTCAACAATAAGATCCAGCAATGACAGTCCACGATGCTCCACCAGATCTTTGTGCTGCAGAGACGACCATCCCCAACAGCAGGCATGCTCGTCGCACTATAGCGACGAACATCAGTGATGATCTCCCGGCTCCTCGTTGCCTGCTCAACCGCAAACTGTGCTCTTCATGCCGAACTTTGAGAAGGTAGCTTTTCAGCTGGATTTACTTGCTCCCTGTATCTGGCCTATGCGCCATCGCGGTCGGCCTGAACTTGAGACTTGACCAAGACTTAAACGACCAGATCACTGAGTAGCATTTTGCATTGTAGGAGCTATACTTAACCAAAACTTTTAAATTGCATATCTCTGGTTCTACTGATTAGATGTTTGTTGTTCTAGTCATATTTTGATTATTAATATTAACTATTTCTTAAAATGGGTGTAGGACTTTTTGTGTTGTGTTTTCACTTATTACTGTTTGTGTTTTGTATAAATACTTGAAATTGCATCTTGAAGTTACGCCTGATTGCTTTTGTGCCAAGCTACCAGAGGGTCAAGCACAGGTTAATTTAGTAACTTTTGTGGTTCACCCCTGACAAGGATTGTGATGTTTGCTTGAAAAAGTTTTACACCCCCTCAACCAATAACCCAATTTCTTACAGTGACTTTGTTGCATGTTCATGGTTTTTGGGCTTTTAAACCTCAAATTCAGCTTTAGAACTGCCTCTCACTCTCCAGAATTCACAACATTGGGATGTGTGGGTCTAATGTCTGCTATATATCGAGCAGGTTAAATATAATGTATCAATCTTTACCATACCCATCAAATACCGCACATGCAAAAAAAATGGGGTAATCATCATTACCCAAAACTAACGGCACCAAATTTTGGATTCTGTAGGGCATGATAAAAATTAAGAATTAAGCGTCTTTCATTACACAGATTGGTTACTTGTTTGGTATGGTCAATTTTGCATATATACTGCAGAACATGTTATCAGGCCATAACCATAATACACTCTTATATGTTTCCATTGTTCCTACTCAGCCCTGCCCCAGTGCAGTCTGTATATAAACAATGCAGCAGAATATTTGAGACGCAAATCTGATCTGGCATAAACTAAGGATCCGTACAAATCCACAGCTCTCATTGAAGAATTGCAGTTTAATCCAAGTCATTAGCCTGTCTTACTACTGAAACCTTAGGGCATTATTTAGAGTTTGGTGGAGAGGGTAGCCCGTCACCAAGGTGGTGGACTACACTGTTCACCAAACTCATGCTTTCCCCCTCGAGTTGCCAGATTGCACTTGAGCACGCCATCAGAACCTTTGTTGCACTGCTGTTGGGTAGCATTAACTGACAGCCTGGTGGGCATTGGTCAATGGAATTGAGAGAGTCCACCCTGTGAGAAGTTGGCCCGATATGCAGTGTTCACTATTCTAGCGACCACTATGCATCGGTCCAAACGACCCTTATGGTGATTGGTTGTAAGTCAACCTTAGACCAGCTATCCTAGTAGCGTGGATACGAGAAGTCTTCGGGCTAAACTCTAGAGGGCGTGTTAAGCCAGCTGTTATACCATCACATACCCCTTGAACACCAAGTGAAAGGACACCACACAAGTGTTATGAAAATAAACAGTATATTTATTAGAATCACAACAGCCCTGGACTCTTTGCGAGGACAGGGTACTAAGCACAGAACAAAACTCTAGGAAAATACTTCAAGTGCACAATCAATACACTCCCGAGGGCACGGAAAGTTTTAGTGGTCTCGGGCGGACCCGATGAGGCAAGTCGGAAGCGAGGGACTCGGGACCCTTAAGTAAGGAGGCTATGCAGACACCGAAATGCCGTAGTTACCTAGCCACAAGGGCTGCGGCTGTACAAGTCTTACAGGCGTGGGGGGTCTTCGCTGACGAGCCGGGAGCCGGAAGGAAGGAGTTGCTGGCCGGCGACCAGTGGAAATAGTTCGTGGAGATCTAAGCCTGGATCAGAGATCGATGATACCTGAAAGCAGAGGGGACCAAGTTCGTACTACTAGCCAGTAGTCAGAGGGTACCAGGATGGCACCAGATGGCCGTCACCTCGACTAGGTGAGTGGGCGACGCTAGGCTCTGCAGTCTCACGGACCAGGAGGCGTTGTCGGTGACCAGGATGGAGGTGCGAGCTGTCCCACGAAGGTTGATGCTGTTGGCGTCGCTGGGCCCAGGATTGGGGCAACAAGCCTTGGCAAATTTCAGGGCCACGTGGTGGGCCTAAAATGGCGTCTTGAGTGGACCAGGAGGGTCCGGGATGCTCCTCTCGCAGAAGGGAGCAAAGGCAAGTCTGGAGCAACCAGACCAGCAGCGTTGGTTGTCGGTTGTCGTCAAAAGAGTCACAAGCCAGCGGCTAGTGATCGGACAACGTGCTGAACAGCGAAGCAGAAGGGCCCCACGCAGATCCTGGAGATGCTGGGAGGCTGCACTTCGTTGCTGGAGCTACTCATGGTCGGGGCTTCTCGGACCCCAGAGCACTCACCAGAGGATTCCTTCGGTGGTCGTGCTGGTTAAGAAAGCGTGCAGGTTTTGATGATGGCCGGTCCCTCGAGGTCTCGTCGCACCCACAGATGTCAGCTGAGCTGTCGATGTGGGTAGAGGTCAGAGGTGCCAGGGAAGCCGGTTCTCGTCGAGCTGGGCAGTCGGATTCCTGAGGAAGGACTTGCAGCAAACCGCAGAGTTCTTAGATGGTGCCTGCGGACGCAGGGTGACTACTCCTTAGCCACAAGGGAGAAATCTTAAGAAGAGTCTCAAAGTCCTTTCGTAGAAAGTATTCTTGATTCAAAGATGATCTAATTTGGAAGGGTCTCCGCTCCGGCCTTTATCCTAAAGAAAGGGGTGGGTACATGACTAGGTCCTGCCCTAGGGGTGGGACCAGTAAGGGGGGTAGTTACACCCCTCTCCCCTGTCGGACTTTCCCCAGGTCAGGGGCTGTGCGCCCCTGGAACTGGTTCTAACCGGCAGATGCGTAGTGAGCACCGGGGTGCCACTCCGCAGTCACCTTCTTGTAAAGCCCTGCCTACCCAGGATACACAAAACCCTGTCTGGGATGGTGCGAACACCACCCCAGACAGGAAACCCTTTGTCCGAGCTCTCCTCGCTGGAAGGACTCCCAGCAGCAGGAGGCCAAACTTGTGTCTGTGGTGGCAGCATCCATTTTGTGGAGCTGAGGCTTCAGTTAACTTTAACCCGGGTTCACAGTTACGTACATGTCGTGTCCCTCTAGAAGGGGGGAATGCTAACCTCGTCGCCAGCATTGGTGAGGGGTCAGCATCCCGATTCGTATGACACCTTACTCGACATGTCTTCATAACGCGATACCGAAGTTACCAATATGGTACGCGTTATCATGGAACAGCCATTGATCTTGGTTCCGCAAGCTGCAACCGGGCTCGGCTTGTGCTAGAGCCCAATTCACACGATTCCATGCACTCTGCCTTCAGGATTGTCAAGGCCTGCCATAGGAGTGACTGATAGGAACTCGGGTGTCCATTTTAGGGTTAGGTATAGGGATACTATACCTAAAGCAACGGGCGAGTACGCCACGTTGCCCCAGCTGTCGCGCAGCCAGTTGTGTCAGATTTAGATGGCCATCCAGGGGTGGCATAATACATGCTTCAGCCCCTGGTAGGCCTTGGGATCACCGATGCCCTGAGTTACAGGGTCTGACAAGGTGGCCCAGTTCCAATTGGGTAATGCACCTAAGGTACACGCATCAATTTAGCGAGAGAACAGCTAGGCTGTGGGTCTGATTAGTCGTAAACCAGTGAAACAAAAGCAAAAAATCTGGGTGATCATAGGATTGCGGACCCTACTTTCCTGCATGACCCCCCCCAAACGTTGGGACAATAAACTAACCTTGACCAGGTGAGTCCTCTTGTTCTAAGTGGAAATACCTGGAGAGCCCATCTGCATTGCCATGATCAGTGCCAGGTCTATGCTCCACTGTGAAGTCCATCCCCTGTAGGGAAATGGACCACCTAAGCAGTTTGGGGTTTTCACCCTTCATCTGATTTAGCCATAGGAGGGGCTTATGGTCGGTCTGAATCTTGAAATGAGTGCCAAACAAGTATGGCCTCAGTTTCTTCAGGGCCCACACCACAGCGAAGGCCTCCCTCTCTATAGCTCACCAATTTTTCTCTCTGGGGGTCAGCCGTCTGCTTATAAAAGCAATGGGCTGGTCATTACCATCAAAATTCAGTTGAGATAGAACAGCTCCCACACCCAACTCAGAAGCATCTGTTTGGACAATGAATGGTTTGGAGTAGTCTGGACTCTTGAGGATAGGTGCCGTGCACATGGCCTGTTTTAGGTCATCGAATGCTTTTTGACAGCTCACTGTCCACTGAACCTTTTTTGGCATTTTCTTACTTGTCAGTTCATTAAGCGGAGTCACAATCGATCCGTAATTTCTGTCGAACTTTCGGTAATAACCAGTCAGGCCCAAGAAAGCTCGAACCTGAGTCTGGGTGGTTGGAGGAGCCCAGTCCCTGATTGACTGTATCTTGCTCTCCAGTGGTTGAACTTGGCCTCCACCGACAAGGTGGTCCAAGTATACAACCTGTGTCTGCCCTATCTGGCACTTGGTAGCCTTGATAGTGAGACCTGCTGCTTGCAGAGCCTCTAACACTTTCCGCAGGTGGACCAGGTGATCCTCCCAGGTGGAGCTAAAGACAGCAATATCGTCAAGATACGCCGCACAGAAGTCATCCAGCCCAGTGAGAACGTGATTCACCAACCGTTGGAAGGTGGCAGGTGCATTTTTCAAACCAAAGGGCATTACCACAGATTGATAATGCCCACCAGGGGTAGAAAATGCTGTCTTAGGCTTGGCGTCCTAAGGTTAACCTGATTTGCCAATACCCAGCGGTCAGGTCAAACGTACTTAAGTAGTTGGCCGAAGCCAATCTATCGATAAGCTCGTCTGCCCTTGGTATTGGGTGGGCATCAGTCTCAGTGACTGCATTGAGACCCCTTTAGTCTACGCAGAACCTCATCTCTTTCTTACCGCCCGGGGTGTGAGGTTTCGGCACTAGAACTACGGGACTAGCCCAAGGGCTATCCGAGTGTTCAATGACTCCCAACTCCAACATTTTCTGCACTTCAGTCTTGATGCAGTCTCTAACGTGATCGGGCTGCCTGTAGATTTTACTCTTGACGGGCAAGCTGTCACCAGTGTCAACCTCATGGGTACACCAATTGGTCTGACTGGGTGTTAGAGAGAACATATGCCGGAAGGATTGAAGAACCTGTTTACAATCCTCCTGTTGATGTTCGGAGAGGCTGCCACAAAAGACAACACCATCTACCGATCCATCGTCAGGATTCTGAGTGAGCAGGTCTGGGAGAGGGTCACTCTCTTCCTCCTGTCCCTCATCTATGGCCATGAGCAAGCTCATGTCCTTCCTGTCGACATATGCCTTGAGCCTGTTGACATGGAGCACCCTATGGGGGCTCCTGGGAGTTCCAAGGTCCACCAGGTAGGTGACCTCTCCCTTTTTCTCCAGGATGGTGTAGGGCCCGGACCATTTGTCCTTGAGTGCTGCTGGGGCCACTGGCTCCAACACCCACACCTTCTGTCCGGGCTGATAAACAGTCAAGACAGCCTTTTGGTCATGCCAAGCTTTTTGGAGTTCTTGGCTGGCCTTAAGGTTTTCAGACGCCTTCTCCATGTATTCAGCCATCCGGGAGCGGAGGCCAAGCACATAGTCCACTATGCTGGTTGCAGGCTTTTTGAGAGGTCTCTCCCATCCTTCCTTCACCAAACACAGGGGTCCTCTTACAGGATGTCCGTACAAAAGTTCAAAAGGGCTGTAGCCAACCCCCTTCTGCGGGACCTCTCTATAAGCGAATAAAAGGCAGGGAATCAGGACGTCCCATCTACGCCGGAGCTTTTCAGGTAGTCCATGAATCATCCCTTTTAGGGTCCTGTTGAACCGCTCAACAAGCCCATTGCATTGTGGATGATAGGGTGTAGTGAACTTGTAGTTGACACCACATTCCTTCCACATAGCAGTCAAGTAGCTCGACATGAAGTTTGCACCTCTGTCAGAGACGACCTCCTTAGGGAAGCCCACTCTGGAGAATACTCCAACTAGGGCTCTTGCCACCACGGGGGCTGTAGTGGTCCTAAGGGGAATAGCTTCAGGATACCTGGTGGCATGATCCACTACCACCAGTATAAACTTGTGCCCTGATGCTGTTGGGGGTTCCATTGGACCGACAATGTCAATCCCCACACGTTCAAAGGGCACCCCCACCACTGGCATTGGTATAAGGGGGGCCTTTGTAGTGCCACCTGACTTACCACTGGCATGGCAAGTGACACAGGAGCGACAAAACTCCTTGGTATCTTCGTTCATATGAGGCCAGTGAAAGTGCGAGACAAGCCTGTCCCACGTCTTCGTCTGGCCTAGGTGTCCTGCTAAGGGAATCTCGTGGGCCAAGGTAAGAAGGAAACCACGCTGAGACAAGGGGATAACCAGCCTCCTGGTCATGCCAGGCTTGGGGTCTCTTGCCTCAGTGTACAGGAGTCCATCTTCCCAGTATACCTTGTGGGTACCTGTGGCGTTCCCAGCAGCCTCAGCAGCAGCCTGCTGTCTGAGGGGTTCAAGGGAAGGGCAGTCTAACTGGTCCTTCCCCAGGTCTTCTTGTGTGGGTCCCCCTGAGCCCAGAAACTCAACTTGATCAAGTTCGAGTTCTTTAGGTTCAGTTTCCCGCAATTCCTGGAGGTCAGCCTCCTCTGAGACTTGATCCTCGACCTGGGGCAAGGGGGAAGGCGCTGCCTTAACCCGACTGCTCTTCTTCTTGGGAGGTGTCTGGTCCGTTGTTCCAGGATCCAGCACCTGTTCAGTGGGGCATCTTCTGACCTGTGACCTAGTCACAGCAAGCACATGTGCTGGCAAGCCTAACATTTCCATGTGAGTCCGATGCTCCACTTCTGACCATTGTGATGACTCCAAATCATTGCCCAACAAACAATCCACTGGGAGGTCTGAACTAACAACAACCTTTTTCTGGCCATTTACCCCTCCCCAGGAGAAAGCAACAATCGCCATACTATGACTGGTAGTGACGTTGCTGGCATTGGTCACCAGGAAATCTGTACCTGGCATGATATGTCCAGCCCCACAAAGTTAGGCGTCACCATGGTGACACTGGCACCAGTGTCCCTATAGGCCTGAGCCATTCTTCCATTAATTAAAGGTGTCTGTCGGTATTTGCCCAAGGTATTGGGACTGACGTCAGGGGACATATCCACATCCCCGGTACAGACAAGGACAGCCTGAGTGAGTGTACCAACTAGGTTGTCACACCCCTCAGAACCCAAGGTTAACCCAACTAGTCCCTTGGGAGGCGCACTACTACTGCTGGCTGTACTAGGGGGCACAGGTGCCTTAGGGGCTGCAGTAGCAGGAGTCTGCCCTCCTTTCTTGGTGCACTCACTAAACCAGTGAGTTTTACTCTTACAGTATTGGCACCACCTTTTCGATTGGCCTTCTTGATTCTTCTTTTTCTGGGAAGCCTGACCCCCCCCCCCCTCTTTGGGTTGTTGGGGACCTGTCAAAGACTTCTGGTCATTTTGTTCCCCTTTCGAATCTTTCCCCTTCTGGTCTGCCTTCTTCTGACCACCCTGGTTCTGGCCCTGGTTTTGCTTAACCCTTGTTCTGACCCATCTGTCTGCCTTCTTTCCCAATTCTTGGGGAGAGGTCAGATCCAAGTCGACAAGGTGCTGATGCAACAACTAGTTCTGACAATTGTTTAAAATCTGTTCTCGCATGATCAAATTATACAATCCTGTGTAATCAGTAACCTTACTGCCCAGCAACCAGCCCTCCAAAGCCTTAGTGGCACAATCAACGAAATCAGACCAGTCCTGAGACTGAGTTTTCTGGGTATCCCTGAACAGCAACCTGTACTGCTCAGTGGTTAGGCCGAACCCATCAATCAGTGTGCTCTTCAGGACCTGGTAATTGTTAGCATCCTCGACTCTAGTAGTGAGGAGCTTATCTCTACCTTTACCTTCAAAGGAGAGCCACAAGATAGCTGCCCACTGACTCTGGGGGACGCACTGTACAGTGCAGGCCCGCTCCATAGCAGTAATCCATTTGTGGATGTCGTCCCCTTGCTTAAAGGGGGGCACTATCTTACTCAGGTGCCTAGTGTCTAAACTCCTGTTTTCCGGTGGGGGAATGCTGCCACCAGTGGGAATTGTCCCACTCAATTCTTGCTCTCTAGCGAAGGCGAGTCTCTCTTTGGCTGGGGCAAGTTCTTCCCTTTCGATCCGCAGATTGACTTCCCGCTCCTTAGCTTCGTACACTCTCCTCTGAGGGGATGTCATCCCTCTTCGAGCAGAGCCTCGAGAGCCATTGGTTTGAGCGGATCTGTTAGAGCCTCTCGACAGAGACCTAACTCGTCCACTCCCAATGTTAAGCTGGCCTGAGAGGGGCCCCAGGGGTCTCCTAGTACCATTCTCGTGCCGGCTTAAGTTGTCCTGCGTTAGCTGACTAACTATGACTGGACCTTTGTCTGCCTCGTCCTCAGATGTCTCTGGTTCCTCATCCTCCTATTCGCCTTCTGCGGAGAGATGGATAAGGTCAGGGTCACCTGCGGTTCCCTCGAGGGGGGGCATACTCTCTTCTGGATGAGAAGGGTCGGTGTTACCCGCCCTCCTAGCATCATAAGTCTCCAAGACACCAATCAGAAACGGAGTTGTAGGGTTTGAACCCTGTTTTAACTTCCGAGATGTACAGAGTTGTCGCATCTCTTGGAAGCTAAGTGCAGCATATCTGGACGTGACCTGTGGAGGGTCGACTGACACAAGGGGAGACTCAGAGTTTCCTCCTTTGTCTGACATGCTGCTTCTAGTGTGGTGTAAGTGATGCACCTACCTACACTATATGTTTACCTACTGATCCCTTGCTAAGAGTTGTAGCCAAGGTGTGCTAGGCCTTGAGGAGCTACAACAGCTGGTTCAGTAGAACTCAGAGTATTCTAAGCTAAGTTATATGTACCTGAAGTACTTATGCGATCTTTCACAGCAAGCTCAAATCCCAACCGCTGCTCACCAATGTGAGAAGTTGGCCCGATATGCAGTGTTCACTATTCTAGCGACCACTATGCATCGGTCCAAACGACCCTTATGGTGATTGGTTGTAAGTCAACCTTAGACCAGCTATCCTAGTAGCGTGGATACGAGCAGTCTTCGGGCTAAACTCTAGAGGGCGTGTTAAGCCAGCTGTTATACCATCACATACCCCTTGAACACCAAGTGAAAGGACACCACACAAGTGTTATGAAAATAAACAGTATATTTATTAGAATCACAACAGCCCTGGACTCTTTGCGAGGACAGGGTACTAAGCACAGAACAAAACTCTAGGAAAATACTTCAAGTGCACAATCAATACAAGTGCCCGAGGGCACGGAAAGTTTTAGTGGTCTCGGGCGGACCCGATGAGGCAAGTCGGAAGCGAGGGACTCGGGACCCTTAAGTAAGGAGGCTATGCAGACACCGAAATGCCGGAGTTACCTAGCCACAAGGGCTGCGGCTGCACAAGTCTTACAGGCGTCGGGGGTCTTCGCTGACGAGCCGGGAGCCGGAAGGAAGGAGTTGCTGGCCGGCGACCAGTGGAAATAGTTCGTAGAGATCCAAGCCTGGATCGGAGATCGATGATACCTGAAAGCAGAGGGGACCAAGTTCGTACTACTAGCCAGTAGTCAGAGGGTACCAGGAGGGCACCGGATGGCCGTCACCTCGACTAGGTGAGTGGGCGACGCTAGGCTCTGCAGTCTCACGGACCAGGAGGCGTTGTCGGCGACCAGGATGGAGGTGCGAGCTGTCCCACGAAGGTTGATGCTGTCGGCGTCGCTGGGCCCAGGATTGGGGCAACAAGCCTTGGCAAATTTCAGGGCCACGTGGTGGGCCTAAAATGGCGTCTTGAGTGGACCAGGAGGGTCCGGGATGCTCCTCTCGCAGAAGGGAGCAAAGGCCAGTCTGGAGCAACCAGACCAGCAGCGTCGGTTGTCGGTTGTCGTCAAAAGAGTCACAAGCCAGCGGCTAGTGATCGGACAACGTGCTGAACAGCGAAGCAGAAGGGCCCCACGCAGATCGTGGAGATGCTGGGAGGCTGCACTTCGGTGCTGGAGCTACTCAGGGTCGGGGCTTCTCGGACCCCAGAGCACTCACCAGAGGATTCCTTCGGTGGTCGTGCTGGTTAAGAAAGCGTGCAGGTTTTGATGATGGCCGGTCCCTCGAGGTCTCGTCGCACCCACAGATCTCAGCTGAGCTGACGATGTGGGTAGAGGTCAGAGGTGCCAGGGAAGCCGGTTCTCGTCGAGCTGGGCAGTCGGATTCCTGAGGAAGGACTTGCAGCAAACCGCAGAGTTCTTAGATGGTGCCTGCGGACGCAGGGTGACTACTCCTTAGCCACAAGGGAGAAATCTTAAGAAGAGTCTCGAAGTCCTTTCGTAGAAAGTATTCTTGATTCAAAGATGATCTAATTTGGAAGGGTCCCCGCTCCGGCCTGTATCCTAAAGAAAGGGGTGGGTACATGACTAGGTCCTGCCCTAGGGGTGGGACCAGGAAGGGGGGTAGTTACACCCCTCTCCCCTGCCGGACTTTCCCCAGGTCAGGGGCTGTGCGCCCCTGGAACTGGTTCTAACCGGCAGATGCGTAGTGAGCACCGGGGTGCCACTCCGCAGTCACCTTCTTGTAAAGCCCTGCCTACCCAGGATACACAAAACCCTGTATGGGATGGTGCGAACACCGCCCCGGACAGGAAACCCTTTGTCCGAGCTCTCCTCGCTGGAAGGACTCCCAGCAGCAGGAGGCCAGACTCGTGTCTGTGGTGGCAGCATCCATTTTGTGGAGCTGAGGCTTCAGTTAACTTTAACCGGGGTTCACAGTTACGTACATGTCGTGTCCCTCTAGAAGGGTGGAATGCTAACCTCGTCGCCAGCATTGGTGAGGGGTCAGCATCCCGATTCGTATGACACCTTACTCGACATGTCTTGATAACGCGATACCGAAGTTACCAATATAGTACGCGTTATCATGGAACAGCCATTGGATCTTGGTTCCGCAAGCTGCAACCGGGCTCGGCTCGTGCTAGAGCCCAATTCACACGATTCCACGCACTCTGCCTTCAGGATTGTCAAGGCCTGCCATAGGAGTGACTGATAGGAACTCGGGTGTCCATTTTAGGGTTAGGTATAGGGATACTATACCTAAAGCAACGGGCGAGTACGCCACGTTGCCCCAGCTGTCGCGCAGCCAGTTGTGTCAGATTTAGATGGCCATCCAGGGGTGGCATAATACATGCTTCAGCCCCTGGTAGGCCTTGGGATCACCGATGCCCTGAGTTACAGGGTCTGACAAGGTGGCCCAGTTCCAATTGGGTAATGCGCCTAAGGTACACGCATCAATTTAGCGAGAGAACAGCTAGGCTGTGGGTCTGATTAGCAGGCCCACAGCCCGAGAAAGTCGTAAACCAGTGAAACAAAAGCAAAAAATCTGGGTGATCATAGGATTGCGGACCCTACTCTCCTACACACCTTGTAGAGGATGGAAGTTTCTTTTGTAATTTTTTCTGTTTGAGATCACCATTGAAAGCTAGTTAGGCACAATTAGAAAATGGGATAAATGACACTCAAATGTTAGGAAAAGCGCTCCCATAATGAAAGGTGCATCTATTTTTGCTTCCCCCAAAAAAATAATAGGTCCCTAATTTATAAATAAAACTTGTGATTACGCTGTCTATGCCAGCACATGTGAAACACCATCCACTCTTCCAAATGCCATTGTTCAATCAAGTCACAAACCCAGCTAGTATGGATGGTCAAGTGCTTAATTTGAGCAAGAGGTTGTAGGCTGGTCCCATTGACATTAGAGACCAGCCCTCATTTTTCTGCATAAGACTTTGACCCAGAGCAAGACAAAGGGAGAAAACAGGGAAGAAAAAGAACCCGAATTACTAACACGAAGGGTCAACAGGTGTATAGTGATGGATGAAAGAGACATGAGGTAGAATCACAACTAAGGGGCCAATTAAGATGTCCTGCGGAAACTTTCTGCCCGGCACCGTCTCGGATTCGGTACCGACCGACTCGCAGTCAGTGGTTTCCGCACGGGCTCAATTGCGATGCGATCAAACACTGTATGGTCGGATTCCCATTTGAGCTTGTGTTCTGCCCAACAACACGGGTTCCTATGGGGAAATAGAGGGTGTGTGTAAAACCCTGCACCCTGTTGCAGACACCCCATCGTACAGCTACATTGTGCCGAGTTTTATACAGGGGTCCATTAGGCACCCCCTTGACCCCCAAACTGAGGCCTCAGCATGAAGAGGGTCCTGCTAAGGGCCCTCAAAGTCACCTTCCGACAGCCTTTTCTTGTTGGACAGGCCGACTTGGAAAGGTTGTTAGAAATTGGCATTGTAATCGCACGGTCGAAAATGCTGTCCATTGAGGTGTACAATGCGGGCCCGACCAACACGAATTCTCAGAGAGCCAGTCAGAGAGCCAGTCAGAACTGATTCAGAATAACCGCGCGGCGCGGTTTACCTTCCGACTGCAAACATCATAATCTGTTGGGGGTATTATAAACCGACCAAGTCGGTCGGAAGAGTTCTGACACAGTCAAGGAGATTCCAACTGTCGGAAGGAGGCTTTCCTACCGACATCGTAATCGGCCCGTAAGCATCCTTGGTATTTGGAAATTACGATATTGGATATAGGCGTCTAAGACATCTTGGGACACCGGAACTTATTATTTTACAAATTAAGCCCTAGATGGCTCAATAGAACTAGGCCTTAAGGGACCCTTAAACAGTGAGGATAAATACACAATGTATTTATCCAGGAGGAAAGTAGATGATTAAGACATGGAAAATGCTGCAATTGCCGTTTACATGAATACATAAACCACAGCAGTAATCTGGCCTCAAGTCTTCATACCTCACTCCTGGAGGTGCTATATCATGGAGATCTTAGTAACCTTGACCCCAGAACCCTCATGAGGTCATGTTTTTATTTAATACATAAATTAACAGTCTAATAAAATGCATGGGCACAGATACTGAAAATGTAAAAATTATTACTTAATGGGTAACATTAAGAACAAGGGAAGTGGAGGGGAAGCTAGAGAAAATGAAACACACAAATATGAACAGACAGGAAAGATAATAGATCAAAAATAGGTTCTCAAATATAAAAACCAACAATTTGAAGATGTGCTTCTCAGTCTGCTCTCAATTCAACAACCCCTGGGGCCTGCTGCTCTGTTGCTGCAAAGGGGTGCAAGGAGAGGACTCCCAAGCCCAGAATACCCAGGCCCGTCGTCACTCACTGCCGTGCCCGGAGGCACATAAATCATCTGTGTGGCTCCCGCGGCACGGGAATACTGGGACCTACTGTTCTGTTGCAGCAAGGGGGGTGAAGGGAGAGGACTCCCAGAATCCCCAACCCCGCCATCACTCACCACCGCACCCGGAGGTGAAGGAATCATCTGTGCGGCTCCAACAGTGCGAGAAGCTTGGGACCTGTTGTTCTGTTGCCGCAAAAGGGGTGAAGGGAGTGGACTCCCAAGCCCAGAATCACCTGCCCTGCCGTCCCTCACCAAAGCGCCCGTAGGCGCTTTAATCATCTGTGCGGCTCCAGCAGCACGGGTTCATATATGGCCATATGCAAATCAGTCTGACCCTGTGCCTCATGGGAACAGTCCAGCCTGAACTGCCAAGCCATGTCTTCCTTGGGCCGCAAACAAGCATCCTGGGTCCGGTTTCTGGATAGTCAGCCATCATCAGCCAGGCTGAACTGGGGTAGCGGAGTGAGCTAAAGAATGATGATGGATTAAACCCAGATCAGTTGACTGGGGGTGAGTGCTTGCAATGTTCAACACTCTGTCCATCATCCCCTTTGGTTTTTGCTTTGTTCGACCTAAGTTGTCAGGGTATTACCAGACGTGGGTCCCTTGCTCACTTTGCCACTGGATTCAAGCTAGCCTGGCTGATGACAACTGATTAGCCAGAAACCGGTCCCAGGATGCTTGTTTCTGGTCCAGGCAAGACATGGTTTGGCACTTCGGGCTTGACTGTTCCCATGAGGCACAGGGTCAGACTGATTTGCATATGGCCATGTCTGAACTGGGGTGGCAGAGTGAGCTAAAGAATGATGCTGGATTAAACCAAGATCAATTGACTGGAGGTGAGTGCTTGCAATGTTCAACACTGTATTCCATCATCCCCTTTGGTTTTGATTTAAAAAAAAGGCACTTACCTGCTATGGGTGCCTCCTCCTCTCCATGGCTGCTCTCTTTCCTCGTCCTCGCCATTTTGGTCTATTAGAAACCCCTATGTTGTACGTCTTGTGTGCAAAATTATAATTAATTAGGGAGGGGGGAGGGAGCGGAGCGGAGTTCCACTGAGTTTTTCACCAGCTCTGTGGAACTCCGCGTAGAGGCACTACGCCAGCTCTGCCCGGGCTTATTCTTACCCCTACTCAAAATAACTGATTGCATAACACCGTTGAAATGTAATACTGGCTGTTCGCTTACTAACTCTATGGACGTTCTTACTTCTCCCACCACAAGTTTAATACCTGCTTACATGCCCTTCGCTGCTCCTGTCATTGCTCCTGGTATTGACTATGTTCCACTGATAAAGGAACTTAAGGCTGAGGTAGGAGAGCTAAAAGCTATTATGAGTCAGTTGTTAACAACAGTTAAGGAACTTCAGTCATCTCAAAATGCTCAGTTAGGGGTCCCTCTTCTGCAGGCTACTGGGCACATTCCTTTACTACCACCTTCTCTTCCACTACCTAGCAGACCAGCGACTAACAACTGACAACCCATTCTTAAAACTGGGGTTTCTGGTTGTGAATTATGTGAATGCAGTCCTAGTGATCTGAGAATTACTAGGTGCTTGCCCAGACCCACTTCTGTTTTCCAGAATTTACGGGCAATTAGCCTACTATTCACGCGTTAAAGGGCCAACGAGATCCGTTGGGTTGTGGAGAGGTGGATTAATAGGCTTAGCTCAATCCCTAATAATAGGAATACCCTGCATTTACGAGATTTTCACGCCAGTAGAATTTACATGGTTAATGTCCTGAAATTTCAACCCTTTGCTGGGAAGTACGAGTCAGAAGACTCTCTTATCAAAAAGGTACGCCTGGAATAGGCACGTCAGAGGGTGTCGTTCAGTGATCTGAGACAATTTTCTTGGTGCCTTGAGTTGTCCAGCAGGAAGTCCTTCCTTCAATGCGATTGACTTAACCTTGAGGGGTAGGGAGGTAGGAGAGAACCTGGTTGCATTAGACGCTGAAAGTTGCCAGCCAAAAAATTCAAATATACAGTTTAAGTGTGGAAGCCAAGGGTGGGATCAGGTTACCGGGCCCCTATGGGGTAGTAGACAGACATCTTTTTTGAAGAATGTGGATTGACATGAGGAATGTACTGGAATTGATTTATCAAAGCACTGTGTGACTTTAGAGGCAGGAACAAAGTGGCCCTGGTCTAGGATGGGGTCTATGTGTACCCTGCCATCATATAACACGATAACAGACAAAACTATTGTTCCTGGACCTGGTAGTAGTAAAAGGATTCTAAGCTATGGTACTGAGAGCAAGGTTGCTGCTACCTCTCCTTCGGTGGACAAAATAAGCTTCCAAAACACCCATACTGATGGTGTATAAATGCGCCCCGGGGTTCACATTCTGTCGCCATCTACGGTTTGCATAGTACTACTTCTAACCATGTTCCCCTAACTGATCCTGAACATATGGGGCCCGATTCACAGAACTAACTTAAGACAAAATCCTAAACTTACTACCATTTTGGCATTCACAGAAGGCACTTACTCATTTTGGTATTCACAGAAGGCACTTACTCACAGAAGTTAGGAGTCCTAACTTTAGGACTCCTAAATGCCTTCTGTTAATACCGAAAGTCTTAAAGTTAGGATTTTTCTCAATTTATTAGTAGTAAAGTTAGGACTCCTAACTTTAGGACTCCTAAATGCCCTCTGTGAATACCGAAAGTTTTAAAATTTGGATTTTACTCAACTTTACTACTACTAAACTGAGAAAAATCCTAATTTTAAGACTTTCGGTATTCACAGAAGGCATTTAGGAGTCCTAAAGTTAGGAGTCCTAACTTTACTACTCCTAAACTGAGAAAAATCCTAACTTTAGGACTTTCGGTATTCACAGAAGGCATTTTTGGAGTCCTAAAGTTGGGACTCCTAACTTCTGTTAATACCGAAATGAGTAAGTGTCGTCTGTGAATACCAAAATGAGTAAGTGCCTTCTGTGAATACGAAAATGGTACAAAGTTTAGGATTTTGTCTTAAGTTAGTTCTGTGAATCGGGTCCTACGTTCATAGTAATTCTGAGGAGGAGGATCCTACTGTAAATTCTGGCTTGTCGGGTATTTTGAGGAGCATTGCTGGGATCCATTCCAAACTTTGCGATCCCGGGAGGCTCACATTGATAAATGACAATGACATCTGTTTTTCCAGGAGACCTGGGATACTGAGAGGATTCGTCTCAGTGGTTTCAACACATATAGCACTGAGGCGTTAGCCCCAAGAAATATGGGGAGGGCAAGTGATGGCCTGGGAATTTTGTGAAAAACTAATTTGCCGGCACCCATAAACGCATAGAAATTCACCGGACCTAATGGGGATCCGAGTTACTTTTCCATCTAGCCTAGTAGTAACTATTTGTAACGCCTATATAAGATCTGTCCCATCAGGTAATGACTCACTTATACTACATTTGCTAGACGAGCAAGATATTGGTAGCAGGCCCTTTAGCACCACGTTTGAACCCTCAACGATGCTTGAAACACTAACTGAAGAGGAGGATGAATTGTGGGGAATCCATAGGTTCGTGACCAAAACGGGTGGATCACTTAATACTAGGGTAGCTCTCCAGCTCATCTCGCTAGTATCAGGGAGGGGTTTAAGGGCGTGTAATGGTTGGACTCGCTCAGACCTAGAAAGACAGAGTACATTCGAAAGAAGTTGAAGTTCAAGTTTGATTAACTACATCCTAGTGAATGTTATATTATGGTCTTTGGTGTGTGATATGATGATTAAAAACTGATAGTGACAACAATCCCCTCTTTCTCTCCCTGGAAGGTACACCTCTTTCTACAGGCCTGTCTGGTGACTGTACAATACAGCAAAAACCTCTCATCTCTAATAACTCTAGAAGTGTACTGTGGCAGAAAATCGAGAATGACAGCAAATGCCAGGCAAAAAATATACGACCTGTGTGTGCGACATCTTTCTTGTCTTGATGCAGCCACAATTCTGCCAGACCAAGTACTGACTGCATGTAGGGTTTTTTTAATGAGTTAAAAGGAATGTTTTTAACTAAAGCTACTGGAAAGAAAGTAAGCGTGGGGAAGACTAATGTGTGATATAACTGTGTCTGTAAGCAGGCAAAACTGAACTTAGAAATAGCAATTTGTGGGGGGTACGAATAGGTATTGCCGAATCACGTTACAAGTATAAAATAGCTTTGGGAAAAGCCAAATGTGATTGGGCTGCAAGAACTGGCAGGACCTACTGAAAGCTGCTAGGAGTAAATGTAAAATGTAAATCCAGTATTTGTAATGCGCACAGCTACCCGGAGGCATCCCGGCGCTGGGGGCTGTCGGAAAGATTAAGCGAGATATTGCCCAGAGTCACATGGTGCTGGGCTGTCCTGCCATCTTTGCTGAGGATTGAACTGTGAACCACAGCGGCCGGTGTCAGTCGCCCTGGCCGCACCGCCAGTTAAGATAATCAAACATTCTGGCACTTTATATCACATGGGAGCTCAGAAGGGGTAACAACACCGGATTATTTTATTCATCCTGAGATGTGGGTTGATAATTTTTCCTTATTGTATTAAAAGAGCGAATTATTCGCTTGTTCGGATGGTACAGAGCAATAGTGAAGATGGAACCAGCAAAGACCCCACGGCCCGATAGGATACCGGGCAACTTGTATAAGTCTGAACCACTTGTCTGGGCCCCTTATTTAAACCTTGTGTCCAATGCATTTGCTAACGGGGGTAAAATACCTGAGACCTGGAGAGGGGCGGAATTAATAACCATATACAAAAAGGGTGGTGCTTGTGCTCCATCGAATTATAGGCCAATTAGCCTGTTAGACAAAATGCAAAAAATCTTTGCCAGGCAGGTCCTGGATAAATGATCAAAGTGGATGAATGAGAACGAGATTTTGTCGCACTGTCAAGCAGGTTTCCACTCTAAAACTAGTAACTGTGACCATGTGTTTAGGCTCACCTTTCCTATTTGGAAATATGTGCAACTTAACAGGCAAAAATTGTATGTGGCTTTTGTTGACCTTGGTGTCGCCTTTGACTTGATACCTCGGTAAAGGCTTTGTTTGGTTTTAAAAGATTTGGGAGTCCCGGACCAATTGGTAAACTTGTTGGAAAGGCTGCATGAGTCCAACTATGCACAGGCTTGTTGGGAGAGAGCTGGAGAATTAACTGAGAAAAATATCCCTATTAGGCAGGGAGTAGAACAGGGTTACGTCCTTGCACTCACACTGTTTTCCCTTTATGTGAACGGAGTGGTCAGCGAACTGCAGGATTGTGCAAACGACCCTCCATTGCTGGACCCTGGGAAAGTACAGATTCCGCTGTTCGCTGATGACTCGTTACTTCTATCCAGGTCCCCAATGGGACTCCAGAAGCTAATTAATACATTTAGGGGTTTCTGCGAGGCCAGGGGCTTGGCATTGAACCCGAAAAACAAAATATATTGTCTTTGGAAATACTAAGGGGAAGTGCAGGTCGGTAAAGATAATGGGGAAACTACTAGAGAGGGTGTCCAAATTTGATTATCTGGGTGTAAGACTAACGGAAACACTGAGTTGGGAGCCCCAAATAGATAAATGTCAACTAACCTTATACTACAAGTCTCAGTCCATACTACGCTTTCATAAGCAGTCCTGGTGCAAGTCAATCACTCCTGCCCTAGAGATCTATAGAATGAAAGCGCAAAATGCAGCACTTTATTGTGCTGAGCTCTGGGGTAATGGAGACTTTCAGAAGCTAGCGGTGAGTGAGAATCCATTTGCTAGGGCCTTGATCCCAGTTCCAATTAGTACCCGCTGACTCCTCTATTTTTAGATCTAGGGATGAGGAGAATTGCTGATGTGGCAGTAATTAAGTCACTCACTTAGTGGTCACGTATTTGGCCCACCCCAGAGATAACCCAATATTGTAGATCCTTGAAAGACGTTCTGAACGTAAGTGGTGCTAAACGGATTCCCTGGTTTAGACATAAAATCATGGTGCACATTGTTGGGGTTGTCCCATCTGTGGGAATGCCTAGAACCTGTTCCTCTGGGTTGGATGTGACCCACCGGCTATTTAGTGGCGGTGGAGTTGTGGTAGGGGCAGAAAAAAAAAAAAACAACTCTACCGCCACTAAATAGCTGGTGGGTGACATCCAACCCAGAGGAACAGCTTCCACCTCTTTTGTTCAGCGTGACTCAGATGGGCATGGAGCCTGGCCCTCTTTAAAAAATCACCCTACTTTTGTTGAGAATGCCCAGAATCTATCAGCAAGAATTATATTCCAAAATTAAAAGCTAAATACAGGGCAGACGCAGAAAACCAATATGCACCAATAGATCAGTGGGGCGCATGACCTCTGAGTTCATGGAAATCAAGCCCCATGCCTAATTCGAACCTTTTTATGAACAGATCTCACTACCTATGGTGAAAAATCTTTATGTGAGATTTAGGGTTGGCTGCTTACCTCTAAGGTCTTACTGTCTGGGGGTAGAATTCTATAGTAACTGTATGCCCAGCCTGCGGTGATGTTCAGGAGACAGTGGAACATATCCTTTTCTTTTGCACAGAGTTGTATTCTTATCACAGGAAATGGATGTGTCTGATCTGTTGCAGGCTGGGTATTAGGCAATTTAGGGTGGCTCTGAGACTATTAAGATCTGTTACTACACTCTTCATTGTATTTGCTGTGAGTCAATTATTGCTGAGATTCTGGTTTAAGGGTCAGAAGTTCTTGTCCCAGGTTGTAAGCGAGGTTCCTGCACAGATTGAGTTGGAAGCGCAGCCGCAGCCAGAGTGACTCTTATTTTTTGGAACTTAACTTACGCCTACTGTTTTAGGAGACACGTAGCACTTTATAGTTTTTAGCTAGTATGCACGATGATATAGTGTTCATTACTTTTACTTGGCACTATCTAAAACTTTGAGGCTGCAATGCAGTTCTGTTTTGCACTGTTTTCTAACTGACTCAGTACCCCTCATGACAGGTATGTATGCTACAGGCTGATTAAAAAATGTGTATTACTGTAAGCAATATGAATTGATGTACTTGGACCACAAAGGATTGTTAAGAGATAGAAGAGAGTTGTCATGCGTCTATCTGTCGAAAAGAGAGTAGTGCTCTTGCTAAATGAATTAATTATTCCCATTGTATATATAGATGCTGTTTTAATGTAATTTGTAAGAGTTTTTTAAAATGTTTTAATGTATTGATTATTAGGCACTTTAATGGTCATTGACCAAATAAAGCAAATATATATAACAACCCCTTAATGTCAAAATGTTGCAGCTATGCAACAGAAAGTCCTCAAAACAACGCACTCTAAATAGCATATCATGTCAGAAAATACCTAATTTACACCGCTGACGGCTTAAAAAGTAATCAAAACTGTGTCGAGAAGTGTTCTTTCCGGATGATTTACTATTTACAGTAAAACAGGAGCAAAATGGAATCAGCGTGAGTTCTTGCTTCTCAACGGCCTCACGCCGGATGCATAACGATCAGCTAGCCGCCCTGTTGATTAGAGACTCAAGAAATCCTGACACCACACACCCCCCCTTGGCAAAATGTTCATGGGTGCCAAAAATCAGCCACCAAATGCCAGAACAAAGAACCACACGCCCCCCACTGAGCACACGCCCTCTGGAGATTCTAAGCCAGGACTGCATCAAGAGGGTGGTGCCATGGAAGGTAGGCCACCTTGGAACTCTGCCTATGAACACTGATACCATTATGGCTGGGCCCTTTCCAGAAACCAACAATGCTATCCTGAATCTACACTCCCCCCCTTTGGTACCTGCCTGCGATCAATCGGCTGGGGCCATTGTCCATCTATCCATCCCCTCTAAGTCCCTACCGGTGGCACAAACACAGGCTCAGGATAAAAATCCCAATGATGGTAGCCTTGACACTCTAGACACACAACTGGTAGGCACCAATAATGTCATTCAAGGCCTAGTGGTACCTCCCGGCTCGCAAAACCCCTGGACTCCTGAGGCAGGACCTGAGCATTTCTACTCAGTCTCAGACAGCACACCTATCTCTTCTGAAGGGGGGGAGTCTGGGGATGCCAGCAAAGGAGACAGCGAGGTCTCCCACAAGGACACAGACACAGTCTTACCCCCCAAGAAACCCAGAAGCAAGAGCAAGCGCCACAGCCACCTGAAATGGGATTATTCTGACTCCCAAATATCATATCCACTTGACAAAGACAACTCTAACACGACACAGTGGGGAAGCTCCAAGAGCCTGCAGGCAGACACAGCCGAACCTTCCTTAGCTTCTATACTTGCTTCCATCAGAGAATTTCATGAAAAGGTCCGGGCTGACAACCGCGCTTCCAAAACTGCGTCTAAGAAGCTACAGGGCGGACTAAGACGTTTGAATAAAACCTGCATCGAGATCAATGACTGGGTCACCATGGTGGAAGAACGAACGGAGCACCTGGATACTTAATCCTTGGCTACTAAACAACAGGGGGAATCCAACACCGCCTGCCCAGTTGATCTGATGTCCAAGATGGAGGATCAAGAGAATCGCCAGCACAGGAACAACCTACGCTTGCTTGGTATTCGGGAGGGTAAAGAGAGGGATGACCCAAGACGCTTCATCGTCAAACTATTAAAAGATTCTTTTCCGGACAACCAGGGTTGGGACTGGGATCGGGAAGTGCAAAGGGCACACCGCTTTCCCTTCAACCAGAAAAGGCAGTATAATAGCAGTCACGTGACTGGAGCGCAGCCAAGGGTATTCCTTGTTTATTTCGGAAGCTTTCTCTCAGACAGCTGATATATGATCAGGCTCGCTGTCATTCCAAGAAAAGGGACAATGGGATTACATTTTTTGCCAAGCCAGACTTTTGCGACCAGACGGTAGAACGGAGATGGCGTCTGAGACAATTGATCACTCCTTTCCAACAACAGGCGCTGAAGACAGCCAGGCTCAAAGTAATCACAAACGGGACTACCAAGGTTTTTCTATACGAAATAAAAGCGGGGAGTATTTGGAGGAGCTGAAATCCAAGAAAAGCACAGATGAAAAATCCAACCTCCGCCCTTTCGCAATTAATTCCACTTCATCACAGGTCCGGTTTCTCTCTCAGACACTGTTCCTGCCACAATGAACTTTAACTTCTGGACCCTCTCGCTTTCTTCTTTCCCTTTTCTACTTTACCCTTCTCCTCTTTTTCTTTTTTGTTCTACCGCCGGGTTACAGCATTGTTGTTTATCTTAGCACTAATCCCTCCGATGTCACTG
Source organism: Lissotriton vulgaris (assembly GCF_964263255.1). Classification (NCBI taxonomy): domain Eukaryota; kingdom Metazoa; phylum Chordata; class Amphibia; order Caudata; family Salamandridae; genus Lissotriton; species Lissotriton vulgaris. The sequence continues at coordinate 710,431,217 of NC_141694.1, forward strand.
GGTAAACATAGATATTCCCGCCGGAATACTCGGTATTCACCTTGAATCGTACTTCAAGAGGCGGTGGAATAGCTCTTGCTGTCAAATCCTGCTATTCCTGTACGTGGCATGGGCAAAAAATCCCGGGGTGCGAAAGCGCCTTGTTTAAGGTTGCCATTACATCTAACTTCACCCTGTCGGGACTATTGATCTATCGGCCCCCGGGGAGCAAAGTGGCCTTTAGAGCAGCGCTACCTGACGCCATTAGTGAATTGGCTACGGGGTGCTCCAATTTTTCCATCATTGGAGACTTAAATCTGCATTTTGACAATTCCATCAGTCCCTCAGTATCCAGTTTCTTGGCAGACCTCGAGGCGCTCCAGCTGAATCAGTTGGTGGCGCAGCCCACCCACTCAGGGGGTCATACCCTTGATCCGTTTTTCACCAATTTTACGGAAGCCTGCGTCACCAGCTACACACCTCTGGCATGGACTGATCATTATTTGATACAGATCCACTGTCCTATCGTGGCTATTCAACCTAAGCCAGTGGTGTGTTCGGTTCCAACACGACGCTGGAACAAACTTAAACTGGATGAGTTTTTCCACCTCCTATCGGCTGACCCGCTTGACTTCTTGGGTTCGCCTGATCAGGTCTATGACAGGTTCTGCGACTGGGTGTCCAGGGCCCTGGACACCCTTATTCCCTTGGCAACCTGCAAAACTGGAGCTGGCAAGGCCAGCCCCTGGTACGACGACTCACTGCGGGCTCTGAAGGTCTCTTGCAGGCGCGCAGAGCGGGCGTGGCGTAAAGCCTATACCAGCTCGAAGAAAGTTCTATATCTGTCAACTGTGAAAGTGTACCATCGGGCGATATGTAGAACTCGTGCCGCATTTTATGCTGCACAATTCAGGAATAGCTCGAACCCGTCTAAGGCTATCTTCAAGGTACTGAAAGACCTCACTGCCAAAAAAGTCACAACATCACACCAGAGCTCTGTTGAGCATTGTGAAAAATTGGCAGAGTTTTCCTTGGAAAAGGTGAATGCCATCTATCGAGCCTTTCCTCTGGTCACTCCCTCGGCTAATCCACCTTTTAAGCCGCCACCATCTGAGGGACTACATTCTTTACCTTTGCTAACATCTGATAGCCTAGACACATTGGCCCGCAGAGTGAAGTCTGGGTCCCCAGAGGATCCACTCTGCCCTGATGTGTTCAAGGACCTAGCGGTACACGACATCTCACCGCTATGTTCCTTGATCAATTTGTCACTAACATCTGGCAAAGTTCCACTGAAGTGGAAGCGAGCCATGGTTCGGCCTATTCTTAAGAAACCTAGCCTGGACGGGAGCAAGCCGGAGAGCTATCGGCCTATTTCACTCCTGCCGTGGCCGGCTAAGGTTATGGAGGCGCACGTAAATGCTGTCCTCTCGGAACATCTCTGCCGAGCAGATATCCTCGACGCTACGCAGAACGGGTTTAGGGCGGGTCATAGCACGGAGACGGCCCTGCTTTACATGGTGGAACATCTTCGCTCCGTGCTTGATGCGGGACAAACGGCAGCGCTTGTGTTATTAGATCTAAGCGCTGCCTTTGACACCGTCTCGCACCCTATCCTTCTGCTGCGCCTAGAGGAGGCTGGTGTCACCGGCACCACTCTTGAGTGGTTCCGGTCGTTCTTAACCAACCGGGCCTTTAGCGTGACCGTCCCGCCTTATCAGTCCAAATTCCATCCGTTAAACCTGGGCGTCCCCCAAGGCTCCTCGCTGAGCCCTACGTTGTTTAATCTGTACGTAAGGCCGCTAGCTGAGGTTGTCAAACAATGGGGTATGACCATGGTGTCATATGCCGATGACACCCAGCTGGCGGTCACGATCAGCGGGGATGCCGAAGTCGACGCCCCCAGGTTTCAACAAGGACTGCGGGCGGTCGCCAGCTGGATGACGTCCAATTGTCTTCAGCTGAACGCTAGTAAGACCAAAGTCATGGTCTTTGGCAGACAGCCGGAACTGTGGGGAGAGAGATGGTGGCCGGGGGAGTTGGGTCCTGCTCCCATCCCAGTCGCCGAACTTAAGAACCTCGGGGTCTGGCTGGACCCTTCCCTCACGTTTGTGTGCCACACCAAACGCACGGCTGCATGCTGCTTCGGCATCCTGCGCGGGCTCCCTCCTGTGCTAAAGTTCTTCGGTGCCCCTACCAGGCAACTCATGATCCAAGCTACTGTCATCTCCAGGCTGGATTATGCGAGTTCCTTGCTGGCCGGTCTGAATCTGGCAGAGATCGGGCGCTTACAGAGGATTCAGAACGCCGCAGCTAGAGCGGTGGTAGGTCTCCCAAGATTCTGTCCTACTTCCAGTACCCTGCGGTCACTGCATTGGCTTCCGGTGGCCCAGCGGATCCAGTTTAAGGTCCTCTGCGTCGCCTACAAGATTCTGAAGGGGTCCCTGGCAACGATCCGTACAGCCCTCCTGGCCAATTACATCCCAGCGCGACCCTTAAGATCTGCAGACCTCGAATTGGCCGTTGTGCCGCGCTTCAAGCGGAGTAGGGCCGGTGGACGCTCATTTCGAGTGCGTGCAGCTGCTCTGTGGAATTCCTTGCCCCCGGCAATTCGCGCTATGAGCGATTTGCTTTCCTTTCGCCGCGCGGTGAAAACGTTTTTATTTCCTTAGCTGTTTACTTATGTTTTTTTATTGTTTAGTTGTGTTGTGCAGCTGCCTTGTCGGGCGCCAGGACGCTCCTTAGCTGGAGCATCTGTGCGCCAAATAAAAACGCATAACATAACATAACATAACATAACATTCCTCTGACGGACTGTGCTTGTTACTTCTTTTTTCTTCTTACTACTTAAAGGGCCTCTAGCCACCTGAAATTATAACCTGTTTTTTTTCTTTGGTCCGGTGTGGCAGGCAGTCGGGACTCATGTTGACTATCATCATTCAGGCTTGAATGTTCGAAGAAGGGAGGGCGTGGGGGGGTCGGTTTGAGCACGATTATAGAATGAATTGGCGCTGCAGCACTGTTGATTTCTTTTGGCACATGCACACACACTGGTGGAGGAGTGTCGCTGAATGGTTAGAGCGGCAGACCCTGATGCAGAATTCTGGCCCGGGACCAGGGTTCAATTCTCGCCTCGGCAGGTCTTGGGCTCAATTTCATCGGACCTGACAATTCTCGCCTCGGTGCCTATTCTAATCATAGGCCTCACGATGCAACTCTGGGAAATAGCTTGCTTAACCTCCACAATGGCCCCAACAGCGCTAGGATGCCTGGCGTCACCCTTGGGGTGCCCAGGTGTGGACACTTCACAGGGAAAGCCAGGAAGGGTTCCACAGCGGTATGAGTAATAGCGCCAGGAAACCGCTTGGTGACAGTGTGCTCTACAAATACCTTGACATTTACATTTACTTTTAATTACACTTTCTATGGCTTAGGACAGGATCGGAAGATCTTGACGACTTTTTTTTTTTAAATGGCTAAGTTAGACTTATTAAGAATTGTCTCTATTAACATTTGTGGACTTAACGATCCCTCCAAAAGGCAAAGTGTGGCCCTAGGGCTACGATCCCTGGGGGGAATATCAACTGTCTACAAGAAACCCACATTGAGGGCTCTCAGAAGCATTTATTGGGCACTATGGGGTTCAAACATCTGGGGCCACAACACAGGGTACTAAAACGAAAGGGGTTGGAATTCTGGCAGACAAAAGATTATCCCTCAACATTCCTCGGGTTAAATCCGACCATTTGGGCAGATGGGTTATAACTGAATGTCATCTCTCTAACACCCCCCTTTACCCTCTGCTCTATGTATGGGAGTAATGCTGGCGACCCAGGGGTTATAAACTTGGTGTCAGGCAAACTAGCTCACTGGCCCACTCCCATTATTCTGTGTGGCGACCTCAATATACATCTGCCTTGTAACTGGGAGACCGACAGCCACTGGAGATACAGGGGTAGGAAACCCCAGGCCTTCCAGGCTCTAGCTAATCTTGCCCAGGCTCACGGACTAAGAGTATAACTCGCATAAAATGAGCTGAAGGCACTGGCTATAGCATGATCTCCAGTGACCTGTATGCCATCTATCCCTCTTATCTCCTGCACCTCTCGTCTCCGTGTGACTTCACATAGTTTATGCACCAGTAGGCGCCCGCATCTGTCCCCACCTGTATAGTATGCGTGACGCAATCGCAAGGCTGTGAATTCTGCCCTATCTAAGTCTAACGCCGCGAGTTGCTGGCACGCCGCTTTTAATTGCCGCCATAGTCTCGGGGCCCCCGTCCTCCTATGTATCTGTTCCAACTCCCTGGTCTGTTGCGTAAGTTTGTCTCGCTTGGCCCGACGTTCCACATTCTCCGCTGTCGAGATGGAGATTATCTCCCCCCTAAGGACAGCCTTCAAAGCGGCCCACTGTGTAGCCAACGTGGTTTCAGCATTGCTGTTATGGGAAAGGTAGTCCGCTATTACACGCTGAATCTTGGAGACCACCTCTTTCCTGTACAGCAATGATTCCCGTAACCGCCAGACCCTACATGGGCGCAGCGCTGCAGGCACAGAGAGGACTTCTGTAACTGGTGCGTGGTCGGAAAGAGAGGCCGTACCTATGTCAACGCTAGTGAAGAGTGCGTGAGTGGATGAAGAGACAAGCAGGTAGTCTAAACGCGCGTACGTTTTATGGGCAGCTGAAAAGTACGTGTAGTCCCTCTCCCCGGGGTGGAACATGAGCCATAGATCCACGAGGCCCAGGTCCCTCAAGCGGGCCAAGCCCTCTGACGTGAGAGCCCCTACCTGTGTGGTTCGCTGACAGGACCTATCCAGTACGTTGTCAAAAACCAAATTCAGATCTCCACCTAGCAGGAGGTAACGGTTGGTCGTGTCAGTGAAGTCAGTGAGAGCCCTATGCAGGAACTTTTCTTGACCTTCATTGGGTCCATATATTGTGCCAATCATGTAGGTAATATCTCCCACTGCAAACCTGTACACTAACAGCCTCCCCTTAATTTCAGCAGTCTTACCTAATACCTTGCCCCTGAACTTTTGTGCCACCAAAATTGCAACCTCTGCCTTTTTAGCAGTGCAGGAGGAGAAAAATTGAAGGTGGAATCTACGGGACCGAAGCCGTTGACAATCCTTGGCGAGGAGATGTGTCTCCTGGAGGAGACAAATGTCTGCTTGGGACTGCTCTAGGTGGAGCAGGATCGCTTTGTGTTTGACTGGGTTGTTCAGTCCCCTCACTTTTAGCGTGAGGACAATCAAATAATCTGACGTCATCTTAAGTGGTGTAACCATATTCCTGCCAGTGAAGCAACTCCGGGGATCTCAGCCCAAGCACACCCTACCCCCTCCATCCCCGCAAGCTCCAAAACACAGAACCAAATACAAACCCACACAACGAGTGCACCATGGACCATACTTCTCCCCCCCACACCACCCCCACCCAAACTCCAAACTCATGTAGTCCTTCATCCAGAGATGAAAAGGAAAAAGATAGCACGGGGTAATCCGACGAGTCTATCCGGGCGCACCCTCCCGCTCACGGCCGTGCATTCTGAACAGGCAATCAGGGCCACCAGGAACTACCGGGCCCCTCACCCCGTCGGGTCCGCACCACCATCTAGGGCGACAGCCTCCACTGCCGCCCGTTGGCCCGCTGCAATCTCCGTCGCTGGGGGTTTCTTCACCCGCCTCCGCCTCCGTTGCTGGCACCATTGGTGCCTGAGCTCTTCCATCTCTGTCGGTGCTCTATGGACCTCTTCTCCCTCCACCTGTCAAGGTGTGTCTGTTTATGCAAAACAAATGCCGCCGGGGCATTTTGTTGTGTGAACAAGCCCTTTCGGGGGCGAAACATGTCACAACAGGTTTATGAATATAATACACCTCTTTGTGTTGGTATAAACGCGGACCTTGGTGTTTATCTCTGAGTGCTCGATTGGAACGCCGTTCTGTTTGTTATATATATGTTTATGTAAATATATATTTTTATGCGGCAATAAATATTGTGGAATATACTAAAATTACATTATATTAAATGTATGTATTCAAATATTTAACATTTACTACTTTAAACTCTATGTATATTAACCCCTTCCATGCTGATGACGAACCCCAGCCGTCATGCACAACGGTGCTCGTGTGCTGATGACGGCTGGGGTTCGTCACGGCCCGCCCCTGTTCGTGTTGTTTACAGCACACCAGGGGAATCGCGGCCGCATGGAAAGGGTTAAAACAATCATTATTTTTGTTATTCTTTGTACGAAATTAGTGTCAACAACATTTTTTTACCAATATTTTTATAAGTGTAGAAGCACAGTATTTTGGTACACGATATTTTGGACACAATATTTTTGGCAACTGTATTGTTTACCACGATACTGTCAGTCGTACGTAAACAATACCACTTTCCTAAGGAAGGCCTCATTCACAAAGCTTTTGATCCATAAGGTGTGGTTTACTTGGAAATTCAGGATTGAGTGAAAAGTAAGTCTCACCTACTTATATAAATCTTTGTCGATCAATGGTCACTGTACAGAATCCACCACTGTTCTGCTGACTGGAAAGGGCTTGTAGTCACGACATGCATTGGGATCCCTTTTATAGGTAGTATGGAAAATGCAGCAGTAGTGGTTACAGCCCACAATCCAAATACTAGCAAAACAAGTAATAAGGTTACCTTACGTAGTGGCGTGCACACTCATCAGAAGTTCCTTCCCAAATAGTCTTTAGTCCACAGTCATTACTATGTACAACTGCGTTTTCCAATTTAGGATCCTTGACACATGCTTAGGTTGACCAAAGAGAGACACTAAGTGGATTTTTCACTTATTCTTCTCTGCCCACAGTAGGACTAGGGCTGCTTGTTTTCCCATCTTGAGGGGGCCGGGCAGTTTGAGCAGGAATGTTCTTAGAGCAGAACCATGACTGATTTGCATATGGCTGGTCTCTATGTTAAGTGGTATAGTAGTAAAAAAACAATGCGCTTGGGTGGAGCACTAGTTGTTTCCAATGGCTGACATTATTTCAAACAATACACCCACCACTTTGTAATTGTCAACATTAGTTTAGGGTTGGACCAGCACACTTAGACCTGCACTCAGCTCAAAACCCTTTAAAGCCAGTAACCCTTCTGGCTTACATATATAAAAACGTATCAGTTTCAAAAGGAAAACATTTTACATCAAAGAACCATGACATTCAAAATAATGCTAGAAGAAGCCAAATCAATAATCAGAAACTATTTTGCAAAAATGCTTTTTATTATCTCCTATTTACAAAAATTCCAAGTAAAAAAAAACAATTTGTTTAAAATATTATTATATTGCTCCAGGTGTTAAGACTTTCCTTGTACAGGACTAACTCATTTGACAATGTCTTTGGCATTTGTGATTTGCTACAAGTCCATATAAATCGACGATGCCTTATATCCGAAAGTTCTGGTCATGGTGCAGCTTGAAAAACACTTGTTTCATGGCATCTTGCCACTTCTTCAATTCCGCTGATGTGCTTAATTTTTCTCTTTTTTTCTTTTTTCTTCCTCTCGTTGTCTTCTATTTTGCTGCGATAGGGCCACTCAGAAATCCTCATGCTTAAGCCATTCTGAGAGATAGATTGTGTTACTGTCTGTCTGTAGTGCCTATGTAACTATCTTCAATATTATTCTGTACTAATGGGAAGAGGATGATACCTTTCCATCACATTGTGTTTGTTGTAGTGGATGAGTCAAGTGTGACAGGTATGCCTCGTGGGTCCCTTGTTCACTGTAACTCAGGACTCAAGCTACACCTCACTGATGAAACCTAAGTAGGACAAATATGGTCTAGGTTTGTAAAACTATTTTTTTTACAGTATATTATTTTCCTCTGGAGGGGGACAGGCTTGAACTGTTGTTGTGTCATTTTATTTGCAATTTTTTCCATTATGTCTTTTAGTGTCAGGAATAGAATGGTCTTCTTTTCCTATTGCTTTATTGTGGGCACATCAACAAAAATAGTATAAAAATGGAAAAATAATGTCCAAGTTACATTATTGTTTTTCATTCATGGGATTCGGTGTAACTTCAGTCCGATTTTTTTCTGCGTTGGAGAAAGAACACTTCTCTTTTTTTTTAACATTAACAATTGCGAAAGTGAGTACATAAGAATGACAGTTCAAGTCGAAGCGAACCCCCCACCCCCACCCACCCTGTAAGAAAAACAGTGTGTAAATCGAATAAAAAGGCGCACACAAAAAAAAGAAGATAGGAAAAGAGAGAAGAAAGAAAAAAAAAAAGAGAGGAGAGACGAAGTAGAAAAAAAAGAAGAGGTAATCCAGCGGCATTAATGATTACATACATGGCACAAGTCTATAAAGTTTTAGAGAGAAAGTAGAAGTAGGATAGGAGCAAGAGCAAAGTTGAACATACAGGCGGTGTTGAAAATAAGAAGAAAAAAAAGAAAAAAAAAAAGAAGCAAAGCATTGGAAGCCATAAGATAAGACAGGGACAATCGGGGGCTTATCCCAGCTGTTCCAACCAAGTTGTCAGTTTTTCCCAAACCTCCAAGCCCTTTTCACGACCCTTACAACCTTTTCTGGCGTAGACAGCTTTTTTTTAGGTGATAGGTTGCAACAAGCCTAGCCACCTAAATCATTGGAGGAAGGATCACTTGTCCTGCATAACCGGGGTATACAGGAGTTGTTTATGTCAGTCCCAATAAAAAACCCTCATGCACGTGTGAAGTGGATCGGAGTAGCGGTATATGCTGGTTCTCCGCTGTTCATACACATTGCTGCATAATCATAGGGTTAGTTGTTATGCAATCTTCACCTGGAGGTATATACACCTGGTTAAAAGCAGTAGTGAGCAGTGATAAGTGGTGAGTGAAAAGCGTCTAAAAAGCTCGGACAGACAGATTTCTATTTTATTTTTCCGGATTCGAGCAAGTTATCTGAAGATGTTAAGGAGTGGATAAATTGAATTTCAAGGGTTCATATGCACTCGATTTTCGTGAAAAAGAAGGTCAACATGTTTCAGCCCTTGGTTGTCAATTCGATCAGGTGGGCTTTCTTCAGGACCGGGTGACGTGTATTAAAATACCATCAACAAGATTTGCTTTTATGTTAAAAGGGTGTTGTAAAGTGACGTATTAGCCCTTTACTTTAGAGAGGTCTTGTAGTACCTGTGAAGTAACATATCACAATTAACTAAGGAAAGGGGGTTGTGGAATATGGGACAGTGATAACACTATGGCTACCACAATGTTAATATCACAACTGGAAAATGGCAATACTTTATCGAACACATACTCAATCGGTAAACGTCACCCACTCATTTCTGGCCTCAACCTTTTGGTGACTGATTGATGGTACCTATAGTTGGCAAGTTTTCCCTGCTCATTTGTATTTCTAGGAGAGCAATATGTAGTTTACATCATATTTTGTTCATTAAAATTGTAAAATGGTCTTTTGATACGTGAGGTGTCTAAACGCCAAATTATATTGCGCTATTGCATGAGGATCTTCTCAGATGTTAATTCGGAACTCCTGACAAGTTGTAGCATACCGCTGAATGTTAGTGGCTCGTGGTATAACTTGCAACATTCGATTAATTAGGTAATCATTTCTTAAGATAGCATTGTTCACAGCATATTCAACTAAATGCATAAAGCCTCATTCACACTTCTCAAAATTCGGGTCTGTTTTTTTTATATTATAAAGCCATGCATTTGCGGCTTTACAACATTATTTCTCTCTGGTTATTGTTATGTGGCATAGCGTCTCGACGTTGCATGCTTTGAGGGGATAGTGAGAAGAACTCTTAGTGGGTATCTCCATACGTGCATCGAGTACACATACTGCTGTAGCGTTTGCTTCACGCTTCAACAGGTGCCAGGGGGTCAGGGAGCCTACTGTGGAAAATATCGCTATGTAAAACATGGTAAAAGGGTTTATAGGATTTTGAGGTCAGCTTCTCTGGCCTTGGCATCTGTTCCGCCCATCAGACGGGCCCGGATTGGAGGTTGCTCCTTTAGATACCTGGCACCTCATGTGTGGAACTCCTTGCCAGTTCCTCTGAGAAAGAATGTTAATCTGCTGGCCTTCAGGAAGGAACTGAAGTCCTGGTTGTTTGTCCAATAGTTTTTGCTGTCTGTTCATCTGCTCCTGATTTCTGCATCGGGTTTTGAAGCGCCGGGACACTCCTCGGAGTAGCTGAGTGCTATATAAGACCTATTTTAACATAACACTTTACGGTTTTGTTGTGCTCTGTGATTATCACGTCCATGCTACCTGCGGCGTATTTCTCCTGCACTACTTGTGCTGACACTGCCTCCTTAGGACCCGGATGTGGAAACGCTTTCCGGGTCGCGTTCTTATGGCAATTTTTTTCTTTTTCGTGCCGTGAAACATAAAGAAAGACTACTATATGTGCATTCTTTCTGTGAAGGCAGATTTCTCCAATTAATCCGAAAGTGCAATAAATTAAAGTGTATTCATCAACACTCGATCTTCTGTCATTTTTAAATTAAGGTGAAATTCAGTGGATACTCATTGTCTCATCAATTAATTTTAGATTGATGGTGATATTTCACTGCAAATAGTGAATAAAATGATGGAAGAGGAATGAAAAAAGGGGAATGAAAGAAGAGAGGTTGTGGGGTGAATCCAAGAATTGTGATCTATCACATTAGGATTAGTTCTGTTATTAAGTTTTCACAATTTTGCCGGATCCATATACCTGGCAACCCTCTTACGCAATTCACGATTATGCTGGATTATGCTGGATTTATATACCTGGCAACCCTCTTACACTGTTCATAATGATAGGTCCAGATTATCTATTCAGGCTTACCCACGGAATGTTATTGTTCAATCCTGTTTGGTCTGTCTTTAGTCTGTGTACCCATCTTTGTTCTTTTTCGAACAGAGTGCGTTCTGCATTGTGATCTTTGTGAAGCAGTGTTTCCAGGACAATCCATTTGAGGTCGTCTACTGTGTGGCCCGCCTCCAAGTAGTGATTGGACATTTTTGTAGTGATTTTTTCACATTTAACATTGCTTCGATGCTCGCAGATTCTCTGTTTTACCTTTCTGCAAGTCATGCCTATGTAATGCATGTTACATGGGCAGGTTATCATGTAAATTACATGGCTGGTATTGCAGTTAGTGTGGCTTTTGATTGTCCATTTTAGGTTTGGTAAGAGTTGTATCTCTTTTGTTGTCTTTGTTAGTTTGCAAACCGAGCATGTGCCGCAAGGGAAGTGTCCTGTCACTGGTGGGTGATGCCATAATCCGAAATTTTGTTTTTGCTTTGCTGGTGGAGGTCTGGTGTGAATAAGTAAGTCTTTCAGGTTGCAACTTCTCTGATTCGCGAATCTGGGTTTAGTCACACAGTCAGACTACCTACAACGCTGCATCAAACAACATAAAGAAAATCGTGAATAAAAACTGGCAGTATTGCCCATAGAAGCCCATGTTAACACCAGAACATAGGCTTCTATGGGAATTAACAAGGGCCTATTATCAAGCCCATTATCACCGCTTTATCAGCAGTTTCCTGCCGATAAAAGCAGTGATAATGTATCGCCTTTTGTTGATAATATGCCCCTTCATTTCTACGATAGTATGTAAAACTTTCCTTTTTTTTGTGTATCAGTTGTACTCTACGCATGCGCAGCCTCGTTTCGAAGCCCACGTTTTTTCTTTTTCTTCAAGTTCGACAAGCAAACCTTTCTTTATTTCAGGTAGTAAATTTGTTGCTTTCTTTTCCCGGGTCGTGTGTGTCATCCGCTGCTGTACTTTTGTAATATATTAATAATCATATTTTTTCTATATTTATTTGAAAGGTAGTGCAGAGGCTTCAAACGTTGATTACGTACTCCGTCTACCACCATTTTAGTAGTTTTTCACCGTTATTTTGATTATATCTGTTACTTAGAACTCACTAGTTTTCAATCCTAGTCTTGGATATCTTACTATAGTATTTCAACATTATTTTTATTGTGGACCGTCATACCCCTCCCCCACAAAAAATAAAAAGTATGTAGTTTTTTTAAATAAACTTTTATTAAATCAATAAATGTAAACAAAACTGAATTATGACTATATTAGAAGCAACTAGAAAAATAGCTTTAACAACAAACAATATTATAAACAAATTGTTAAATGGACTCCAAAAGATGTCGATTGGTAATCTGCAAAACAAAAAAGAAAATTAAAGTTTAGAATTATGTAGATGTGAGAAAATGAGCTGAAGCATTACAAGTTTTGGTAACTCGACGGTTTTACGTGTGCAGTGTGCCTGGTACTTTTCAGTTCTGTTAAACTGCTGCGTTCAAGTGGTGTCTATATGGAAGTGCGTACTGCGTTACTGATGCCTGTTATGCCGACTTATTTCTAATGCATTGGTATGAAGGCTTTGTAGATGTAGGCCTCTGTGCTTACCGTTGTATAAATACTGCGACCAAACTCTTCGTCTAGTTGAATTCACAACTTCTTTTGAACAATTCTTCTATATGTCCAAGGAGACAGCTTAAGTGGCGTAATAAGGTTGTGGATCTGTTTGTCAGACTGTTGTAACTATCTGTTGTCACTGCTCGGAGGTAATTATAGATTTTACAGAGAAGCTGCTGTACACTACGCACTCTGGGCCATAATATCAAGCCTGGGCGACAAAATTATCACCACTTTATCGGCAAGAAAGTGCTGCTAAAGTGACGATAATGGGTTTGATAATATGTTCTATGGAATTCCAATCGAAGCTCATGTTAGATGTCCTTCACATCTAACATGAGCTTCGATTGGAATTCCATAGAGCATATTATCAAACCCATTATCGCCACTTTAGCGGCACTTTCCTGCCAATAAAGTGGCGATAATTTTGTCGCCCAGGCTTGGTATTATGGCCCTCTCTCCTTTCACAAATAAAGGTAACACTACAGTTTTACGAGTGCAGTTTATCTGGTACATTTCACTTGTTATAGTGCCGCGTTCAAGTGGTGTCTGTATGGAAGTGCCTACTGCATTACTGACGCAAAAGTGGCATAAAGGCATTGTAAATATGCCGATTTATTTCTAATGCATCGCTATGAAGGCATTGCATATGTAGGCTTCTGTGCTTACCTTGTATAAACAGTGCGGCCACCGGAGTTCACCACTAGACTTGAACTCTGCTTTAATACGTCAAAGTATATTCAATACGTTGCAGACAATTCCATTGCTGTTGGTCGATAGTCCGTGGTTGCTTCTGAAGGATGTTTGGTGAGGAAACAAAAGGACATTTTGATTAGTCATTGTAAACTGAGTTGCGTAACTACTGTCAAAAGTGAATTTTAATGTGGGTTCTTAATATTCGATAGTTAGACTGTTGCAGCTGCGCCACTTTTATCGGCAGGAAACTGCCAATAAAGCGGCAATAATGGGCTTGGTAGTATGCCCTTGTAAATTCCTATAGCAGCCTAGGTTAACACAAGAACCTGGGGTGCTATGGGAATTCACAAGGGCATATTATCAAGCCCATTATCGTCACTTTATCGGCAGTTTCCTGACGATAAAACAGCGATAATTTGAACACCGGTCCTTGATAATATGTCTGTTTGTATTCTAAATATATTCCGGACATTTCAGCGATTATAAAAACGTTACTGCTATTGGGGAAAAAAATTAAATATGCAAATTAATACATTATATAGGAGTGCGTTCGTCTAAAATATCAAGTTGCATTTTTGTATGTAGTCAGCTACAACTCTTTGACTCTTTCTGATGTGTACTCAAGGGTCACTGCTCACCTTTTGTGGAAACAAGTTTCTTCATGTAGTAGTCACGATCTTCAACAAAGAAGTCTCATACGTGTTGCCGAGTCTTGATACCTCTATGGCTCACGACATACTCGTGCTCCCATCATCATCATCATCGCAGGTTGTTGGCCCGCTCAGTGCTTCGGGCACTACTAACTCAGTGACCAAAGAGGCCACTCATGTAGTAGTGGGCCCTTTGTTCAGTGCTTTGGGAACAACTATAAAATGGCGTACAACACATGCCCTCCGTCTTTCTTATAGATAGGGTCACGAGTGTAGTGACAGATGCACTGAATGGGTGTGGTGTGGGTGTATACCAGCCATGAGAGAGTGTGTGTGTCGATCTGACAATTAGACCTGCAACTAAGAAATCACTACCATGGAAGTTTGGGCCTTGTACTTTTGTTGTGTTTTCCTGGTAGCGTAAGACTGGTCTTCTTTTTTCTATGTGACGTTATAGAGTCACCATGTATGTAACCTATTTTGTGACGCATTTTATTATACAATGCGTTCGAAAAACTAGTTGTGGTAGGGTGTTTTTTAAATTAAACTGTGTACTCTGGTTACGAGTTTGTTGAGTGTAGAAGTATATATATATTTTTTCTATTTTGTATTCTATCATAATTGTGCAGAATTTTCTGCTTTAGCATGCAGTACTATATTATTTTATAAAATGTATAACAAACTGTTGAAATCATGTTTGAAATTAGAATGTAAGCATGTAAGCTGCTCTCTGTGAGGAATAGTAATGCCGGCTCCTGAATAATGCAGGGAGCCGGCTGGTACCGTGGTGGATTTGGGGCTCTACCTACGATCTTGAACGTTATATTTGAGGCTTAGTGGAGGAGGTGTCCGGTGATTGTAAAAAATGAGTGATGTATGCTATTTTTTTTACGGTATATTTACTGTGCGAGTACAGTGCGAATTTTGAAAGTTTTTCCATAAGTGTACGTAAGCAAGAAAAATGAATTAGAAATACATCTTTTACATATATTTATCAGGTTTATGTGTTTATATCTTTGTTGCTTGTAATGAGACGTTTTTGCTTTATTGGTACTTATAAGTAAGTGCTTATGCATAGTCTAAATTTGTTGAGGAGCAGTGTTTTATACAGTGCTGAACTTTTGACCTCTGTTGACAGTTGACTTTTGCATGATCTGTTGGGGGTAGGGTGGAAAGTTATGCCAGTTGGAAAGGTTTGGAATGTTAAATCAATAGAAATGTGTGTTTTGTTTTGAATTAATGTGTGCAGGATTTTAATTGGTTATTTATATGTATGTATGTGTAAAATGAGAGGGAAAATGTTCCATTTGACGGTTCTGCTGCAAACACGGAACTAGAGAGATTCTGTACAAGAATATCCACTGTGTGAGTGGTATTCTTCTTAATCTACAAATCAATTTGAAAGGTGAGTTGATAAGTTGTATGGGAGTGTGTGCGGTGCATCTTTGTACATTAAGGAATTATGGGGTATATCAAGATAGGCGATAATGTTAATGCCGCTTTATGGGTAGAAAACTGCTGATAAAGCGGCGATAATGTTATCACTTGTCTTGATAATATGCCCCTATATTTGTCCGTTGTTAAACGTTTTATAGTAGTAAATGTGTGTTTTGCTATAATGCATGCTGTTATGTTTTTTTGTTTAATATCAGTTTGTGCGTGTCTGTACATTAAGGGATTATGGGCCATATTATTAATGGAGGGCGATACATTATTGCTGCTTTTATCGGCAGCAAACTGCCGGTAAAGCGGTGATAATGGTCTTGATAATATATCCTTGTGAATTGACATGGGATCCCAGGTTAACACTAGAACCTGGGCTGCTATGGGAATTTTTCAAGGGCCTATTATAAAGCCCATTATCGCTCCTTTAGCGGCAGTTTCCTGCCGATAAAAGCGACGATAATGTATCGCCCTTTACTGATAATATGGCACTGACGGGCATATTATCAAGGACCGGTGTTAGAATTATCGACGTTTCATGAGCAGGAAACTGCTGATAAAACTGCGAAAATAGTCTTGACAATACGCCCTTGTTCTGGTGTTAACATTGGCTTCTATGGGAATTAACAAGGGCGTATTATCAAGCCTAGACGCGGCCCGTGTAGAGAGTTGCGGTGGGACAGGCGGGGTGGGGGAGGGGCACTGTGGGGGATGATAAACAACGGAATCTGGATGATTGTAGGTAAGTAAACAGTTAAATTAATAAAAAGAATCTCGTGCCACATTATCGCCAGTTTTATCGGCAGGAAACTGCTGATAAAGCGGCGATAATGGGCTTGGTAGTATGCCCTTGTGAATTCCTATAGCAGCCCAGGTAAACATAGAACCTGGGCTGCTATGGGAATTTACAAGGGCCTATTATCAAGCCCATTATCGCCGCTTTATCAGCAGTTTCTTGCCGATAAAAGCGGCAATAATGTATCGCCTTATGTTGTCGATAATATGCCCCTTCGTTCCGTGCCCTGCATCTCATTTTGCGATGCAGGGCGCGCTACGAAATTCGGGGCATATTATCAAGGACCGGTGTTAAAATTATTGCCGTTTTATCGTATTCGTAGGGTATGCTGAGAATGATTAGCAGTAGAAACTATGTTGCGATCACTCTCTCACTGTCAAATCAGAGCACTGGGCACGCTATGAGAATAGTTAGAAGTGGTCACTTATTGGAGATCCTATTCATATGTGTGGCTTATTGTGCGATGTTAGCAGGCATCGCTTACATGATTACGGTAACTGAGCGTGCGGTTTGCTATAAAAAAGTTGTGTTTACTCCTCTGCATGGGAAGCTGGATGCTTTCATCTGGCCGTTGATTCCGACCTTGAAAGAAGAGTCAATCAAATGAGCCGTATAAGAGCGCTATTGTCTCAAAAAGAGGTCGCTGTTATATCTGCTACAGAAACATTTGTCCTTCATGAAGCAAACACCCGCACAGAAGTGTATGCTTTATTAAATACAGACGAGCCCCGGAATTTTAGGGAGTTAATTTAGACTATCTTTAATGCGTCCTCGAGTAGGGGGTTAGCTTATTTTTTTAAAGTTATAAGCATTGGGCTTGTGACTTCTGTAGAAACTAAGGGGTAGATTAGGATCGCGGTTTCCCGCATCCTCCGGGCCGGCGGAAGCCACCGCCGGCCCGGAGGATGTGGGAAAACCGCTGCTGAGCCATAAAAGACCCACCGCCATATTAGGATGGCGGTGGGTCTTAAAATCTGTCCGCAGCTTTTCCGTCGCGGTTGCCTTCCGACCGGGACGGAAAAGCTTTAGCATGGCTGGCGGTGTCAATCAGACACCGCCAGCCATATTAGGATGGTGTAGAATGTATGCTTTTCCGCTGTGGCTTCTCCACCATGGAAAAGCATACGGACCTTCACTTCGGGGGCCCGTTGCGGGCCCCCTGGGTGAAGGGGGGTGGGGGGTACCCATGGGGGGTACTTATGGTACCCCCCTGCATTTGCGTGAACAAAGCAGCAGGCACGTTGTTGTCTGTGTTTTTTCATTCCATTTTTTCCAGCCTCTTTGGTGAATTGTGATTAATGCTCACATTAGTTGCAGGTGTGCTTGTATTAATTTGTTTAGTTAAATATGGATGCACATCTTGCAGCCAACGACAATATTTCTTGGTTGTTGTTGGTTCGCAACCGAATGCTTAGTTACTATGGAGCGCTGCCTTTTGTAACGTTGAGTGCAGTTTATGGATTATCGTTTAGATTCTCCTTTTTCACATGCGTTCAACCTGTGTTCCATTGCCTGAGCTGTGATTTCGATTGGGCCCTGGATTTGTGTCTCTGCAGTACGGTGTCTCCCAACGCAGATTATGGCCTGCTGATGAGCCCCTTAGTAGTTCATGACTTGCTCTGTTCTGGTGGCGGGATTATGGCCTTAGCAGCGACACATGGAATAATGGGACGTTGGAATGTTTTTGCAGTGGCGCATGACTTCTTGGCACGCAGTTACATTGAAGATGACCCGAGTTTTCCTACGATGGTGATAGAGGTTCCGGTCATGAGGAACATGTCTGTTCATTCTCACTATTGAAATGGATGGCTGAAATGTTTTCAGATGAGAACAATGACTTCCTGTTGGAGGCTGTTGCTACATACTGTGCTTATACGCTGGTGGAATAAGACTGTTTGATTTTTCGACGTATTCTTTATTATTTAGTTACTGTTTTTTATCAAAGATCGAATAATTTTTTTTGCAAAATTGAACTTGGCTCTGCCTCTTAGGCTTGGACTGTGCGTTCGTAATTTGCCCACGTTTATATTATGTGCTTTGGTCAAGGAAATGTGTTGTGGGCTGAGCCTTGCACTCACACCGTGTTAAGTTAGCATGGGTTTATTAGAAGCTTAAACGCCATTTTTGTTTTCCTGCTCTGCTTTGCACACAACACGCACTTGCAATATTGTTTAGAGAAGGGTGAGTATTTTGCTTCATATGAGAATAATTTGATATACTACATTTGTAGACTGCCTCGCTAATTTAGTGTGTATAGTGAGAGAATGATATGTCATGGTTATGTTGGATACTGTGTGTGTTATTCGGAATGGTGTTCGCACGTTCGAGCCATAAGAGATATGCAGCTGTGGCATTTCTTATACATGCACGTTTAGTAATGAAGTGTGCAGGCATGATAACACACAGTTTGAGAACTTTCGTATCTTGACAGTTTGTGTAGAACTCAATGTGATCCACTACTGCTGAGTAACAGAGGTATGGGTATGCCTATGTAGTCGTATGAGATCCTCTGTAGTTATGAACTAACCTTCTAAGTAGGGAGGGTGAAATTTAGGTATATTTTAAATCTGTTTCCCTTTTGCATTATAGGATAGTGCCTTAAAAAAACCTTAGAAATTCACTGAAAAAACCATAGGGTTAACCTAAGGTTTTTTAAATGCTAATTCCTAACTATAACGTGTGTGAAACCTATGTTTTTTTTCAGTGAATATATATATAGATCGAGAGATTCCCACTCCCACCACTTCCAACCTCAGTACAGCGGCGGCGAAGAAGGAGACGCAGACAGGCAGTATTCTGGCAAGATGTTTCATTCTTTTAAGATCAACAACCCATGCACGGCACGACGCGTTTCAGGCTTGCATTTTTAAAGTGTTTGCTTAGTATTCACCCACCTCCACCACTCCGTGTCACATGATAATAACCATGGAGGAAAGACTTGCTTATGTTGCGATCTTTTCTAAAACGCTTTACAATGTGCATTAGTTTTCTGCTGGGTATTTGTAAAAAGCCAGTCAAAACCACATAATAAACATGAATATTTGTTAAAATATACATGCTATAGCACCATAAATATATAAATATATTAACAGTGTGCAAAATAATATTATTATTGGATAAATCCTCAAAAAAATATGCATATATTGTAGCAGCAAGTAAACTTCAATACCATTGGTAAAAGAGCTAATTTCTGGATGAATCCAGTTAAAACATTGGAGTAAAGTGCATAGGTGTTTAGCAGCAAGAAAGAATGAATGCTGATGTGCAAATTGGTACAAGATGTGCAAAAAATATAAATATAAAGTGCAATACAATATATACATGAAGGGGGCGGAGCTTGGCTCACATCGAAGTTGGTTGCCTGAGCCTCGAGCTCCGTCACACCGAGCACAGATCCTGTAGTAATCCTGCATCCCTGCCACTGTTAAATCGTTTAAGGGCCATCGCCCAGCCATCAGACGGTGACCGCTGCACTCGGCCCCAACCCGACCCCCCTAGGCTCTACCTGCTTGAAGCTGCAGAGTTGGTTGGAGGGCATAACGGGAGACCGCAAAGCCCCGGACTCGAGTGGGGAGCAAGACAGAGCCACGTCCCTGGGACCGCGGCGCAGATCATTGCATCCTGACTGGACCCCGTGGCTCGGATTTGAGACCGTGCGGCTTCTACTGCGGATCGCCGGGTACTCCGGCGGAGCTGCCGCAGCCAGCGGGGCAGTGCCCAGGTGCCGGTGCCTGAGCAGACGGCAGACCTCCCCCGTTGCCGTGGCGGGGGAACTTGAGGCCAACTGTGATGGGGATTGAGGCTGAGGAAGCCTACGTGAATGCGCAGTGGAGGAGAATATGAGGCTGTGCACAGAGCGGACGATGGGGGGCATATGATTGCAGCCTGAGCTGAGCTGCCATTTTGTACACAGAAGATAAGAGCTGGAGGGCAGTCAAAAGAGCACTCGCCCTGTCTGAACACACCAGCCTAACAGAACACTTGGAAGGAGGGCACTGGCAGGAGTGCCTGGAGGGATACAGCTTGGTGGGGACATGCACCTGGTGACAACGGGAATGCGGAGGAGTTGAGGGAACTCAGTGAAACTCCTGATTTGCTACACTGGAGGCAGATATCCAGAGGCAGGCAAGACTCCCACCCTGTGCGCTCCAGGTCAGCCACAAAATGCCAGCTGGGGAGGGTGACAGCGTGGGGCAGGGAGACAGCTGCCTCGGCGTGAAAGTAAGTGACGGCTTGAATGTGGCTATGAGTGGAAGCGCAATCCAGAGTATAACAGGCCTATGAAGAAGAAACCCAACAGTGCAAGCAGCCCCACCCCACGGTATAAGGTTGCGGAAGGGGCTCCCGGCTGGTGCCACAATCACCCCACTAGTGACGATAAGCATGGTAGGCACACTACCATTAGACACTGCCATGCAGAAGTGAACGAGTGAGGCGCAGGACAGCGGTAGCTGCGAACCGAACCCGGACGTCCTAAGAAGCGCCCGAGAAAGGAGAGACAGAACTGGACTGCGCAGGGGGCCATGGGGGCTCGGGAAACGTAAAGGGCACAGGCTACAACAGGCAGTTCCCCTCACAGCTGTCTAAACTAATTGTGCAGCTGGGGACCGTCGATCATCTGTTTCTGGATTGTGGCCTTGAGCACTGGAGTGAGTGAGGGGTCTCCCGGTTTGTCATCTGACTGCTACAACCTAGTGGGGCTTTACAGGATGGTTATCACAAAATATCTCAACGCAAGTGGCAGCAATGGGTAGACGGGACAGGTCCCAGCCCAAGCTGTCCTTTGATCAAAAATGCTCTAAGTTGCATAACTCCACAGCGGAGGAGGCGAACAGACCCGCACCCCCTACTGCAGAAGAACCGGACATCTGCAGTCTACTGTTATCAATGGAGAAAGGATTGCAGAGCGGGATCTCCTCCCTAGGCACGAAAATCGATGCCCTCTCGTACCGGATGGACCGAAAGGGGGAGCAGCTGGACAAGCACGCGGAGAGACTCGATATGTTGGAGTGGCGTCTCACAGAAGTTGAATAAGCGCAGACCACATTGGACACGGACCATTAACAGCTTGGGAGAATTATGCAGGTGCTACAGGACAAAATGGAGGACTGGGAAGCCCGTTCAATACGCTGCAATCTACGGATCACGGGCCTTCCAGAGATGACACAACCCGGAAATATGGAACGTTTTATAGAGAAGCTTCTTATGGACTAACTATAGGCAGAGGTGTTCTCGAATATGTTTGTGGTGGAGAGAGCGCACCGCTCCCTGGGACCTCGCCCTCGTCGGGATCACCGCCACGCCCGATTACAGCAAAGCTTCTAAACTATCGGGACAGAGATGCGGCTCTGCGTAAGGCAAGGGACAAACAGACACTTACATACGAAGGGTCAAACATATCGCTCTTTCCGGATTTCACAGCCAGAGTCCAAGAGGCACGATGGCAGTTCATCCCCATGAAGAGACAGCTGCGGGAGTTAGGTCTCGATTATGCAATGCTGTATCCCTCCAAGCTACAGGTGAACAGGCAAGGACGTTCTCACATCTTTAAAGACCCGAAGGCTTTGCAGAAGGTGCTTAAAGACTGGACTAGGGAACATCGAAAGAGCCCAGAGCGACGGCTGTTGGACGAGGTTGCGGGGGTTTGCTCGAGGAACTGGACTGAGACACGACTGGCGGCTGGCCCTTGTTACGTATTCCGAGGTGTTGGGGGGTTGGGGGATGGAGGAGTGTAAGGTAGTGATGTAAAAGTAGTGATGCTGGGGTGGACATTCATGGACGCTCCGATTTGTATATTTCCTTCCAGGCCACCTGAGACTAGTAGATATGTGGGGGTGGAGGGTAACCTGGGGATTTCACCATAGCCCTGGCGTCAGTATTAGGAGATAGCTAGGGAGAAGCAAGATAGCAGCTGGTTCACTGCACTAGATAGGGGTGGGGCCTGTGGACATGTATTGCTAGGACTAGAAGTTCAGTGGCAGGGACAACACTAGTAATCGGTGTGTGGGGGTCAGGACAGGAGATCGCTGGCATCAAGCTTGTAAGTGTATATAGAGTGACCTCCGCCTGCAAGTGACAAACACCACTACTGTTAACCTAGTTGGGGTAGGGAGGGGGAGGTGTCGGAGGCTCCTGATAGGGATGCTGTGCGACTGAGTTGTGGGTGGTCAGATGTGAGAGGGGGAGGGAAGGGTAGGGAGGAGTTGCTGTTTTAGTTAAGGAAGTCAGACAGATCAGTCCATTCGTTGTGTGTTACTCTGTACATGTCTAAGTCACAGGACTCAAGACACTGTGCTATGCCCGATAGACAGGACAGTGACGATGGGTGAGGCAACCGGCCGGAAATCTGCAAATTCCTTCAGGGCACTGTCTTGGAATGTGAGGGGCCTAAATGACCACCGCAAACTCCGCAAGGTGCTGAACTACCTCACAAGACACAATATAGAGGTAGCCCTCCTTCAAGAGACACACCTCCCACTGCAGAGCCCTATGATGCGTTCCAGGGGGCTAATGGTGAATGTTAATGCCGCTGGCTTCACAACACACGCACAGGGAGTACTGATGTGGGTTAACCCCAGATCTGAATACAAGTTGCGTTTGCTGACAGCAGATACTTGCGGCAGGTTTGTGATTTCCAGGTGTCAGGGTAGGGGGCTAGACTTGATTCTTGTCAACGTCTATGACACTAATTATGATTGCCCGGAAATCTTTGCCACATTAGCGAGCACAGTGAGTGGGTATGGGGCGACACAAATACTTTGGGGAGCAGACTTTAACCTAGTCAGGGACCCAAGCTTAGATAGATCAGGAGGCCCATTAAGGAGGCCCGCGTCAGCAGCTAGAGCTTTGGAAAGAGCTATGATTAGCATGGATCTCATTGACGTATGGAGGGCTAAACGGTGCTTACACACACTACTCAGCTTACTACAACCTTCATACGCGTATTGATTATTGGCTTGTATCGTCGCCTCTTAGGTCATGTATTAGTTTATGTCAGGTCTTACTGCGCACTTTGTCGGACCATTCTCCTGTCTTGCTGGTCTTATCCACCCCTAAAAAAACACTTCCGCCATTCACATGGCGTTTCCCCCCTTACTCACTACTAGATCCCCTCTTCAAAGAAGCAATAGCAGAAGCGATTGACACATTATTTGCTACAAACATTGGTTCGGTGGACAGTTTCCAAATGGTATGGGAGGCTTTCAAAGTATATATCAGAGGGGTGGCTATGTCTAAATAACTCAGGGGTGCTCCGAGATATTCAACAGAGACTGTCGACCCTGGAGCGTAAGCTGGGCGAATTGGAGGCCAGCCACCAGTCCGGTATGGACGAGGACTCCACAGACACGTTGAAGGCCCTGCTAGAGGAATATCACGAGGCCACGGATAGCGAAGTGCAACATTTGGGGAAATATGCTACGGCACGCGCGTATGGGGAGGGGGACAGGCCGGGCTCAATGTTGGCAGATATGCTGAAAGCTAGACGGGGCAGGACTGCAATTACTGAGATCCGGTCAGAGGAGGGGGACCTGCTAACGGAAGAAGCAGATATCGCTTATAGATTTAAACAATTTTACTCGGACCTTTAAAGCCTGTCTGATATGGAGCGGGAAATATTAGATTATCTGGAGCACATTCAGCTACCCTTCCTATCAGACATGCACAGAAAGTTCTTATATCTACCTATAGAAAAGGACGAGATCCTGGAGGCACTGATGGGAACGAGGGCGAACAGTGCCCTAGGGACAGACGGATTTACCGTGAATTTCTACAAGACATTCATAGACATGCTGCTCCCGCACATAACAGAGTTATTTGATGACATATGCGTATCGGGACAGATGTCACAATCGATGAGGGAAGCCATTCTAGTACCAAGTCAAGGGAGTGGTGTCCAACTATGTGAAAAAACATGAACAAAATTTGAAAGCATGTATGAGCACCTGTCATTGAGGTACATAGGCTGAAAATAAAACCCCATCAGACCAGCCATTTGCCGGAGAATACGTCATATGAGGGTTTGGTACAGCATTAAACCCCACATCCGACTTAGTAATGACGGCGTGGTAGTAAATGTCAGTACTCTAGCCATGAAACTCAATGCAGAAATATCGTGCAGTGCTACAGTGATCGTGGTACTTAAAAATGGCTACTTAGACTCAGACATAGGTTCAGAGGAAGACTAAGTGTCATGATTAAAATAAAAAGCATGCCAAGTAGTAAGACTACCCTATGGCACTTATACAGAACGGTCGACATGTTTCAGCCAAGTAGGGAATTACCCTGGCTTTCTTCAGGACCTTTAAATACAATATGGCTACTGCAACTATGAAAAAAATCTTTTTGTATCAGAATGTGACCAAACCGTATGTACTGAAAACAAGTTACATAGCTACCAGGAACTTGAGTGAATGTGAGTCCACTGAAAGGGAAGAGACATGTCTTCTTCCTAACAAAACAACAGAAAACATGTAATTGTTTTTTACTCAACAACATTGGATTTCACACATACAATCGCTAAATGCACATGAGAAGCGCATAGAAAGACACACGCATAAGTAATTTACATTATGCAATATAAAGAAAGCATATTAGCTTCATCACCAGGAAGCATTTCTTCGCGGTGGTACTCACCCAGCGTTGTGTGGATGAAGACCTCATCTCACCCGGCAACCGCTCGGGAGTGTGAGGCCCCGCTCTATGGTGTAAAAAAGGCACAGTAAGTCCTAGGATCCACTGTGTCCAAACCAATTATTTTACACACTTAACCCAACAAACGTGTTATAGAAACACCCTTGGCCATGCTTCAAAAATCTATATACCCACTGTGAAGTTCTCATTGAAACATAGAAAGCTATGGGGCTTTCACAAGAATTTTATATAACATGGGTAGTTTAGAAAGTACTGAAGAGTCCTGCTTGTCTCAAAATTGAGGTGTCAGACAATACTGGTTACAGAGAGCCTAACCAGCAACTCACCTGTCCGTCGGTACCTCCATTCGACACCGAGCAGAAGGGGAGGAACTCTTTGTGCCGTCTTTTGCCTCAATAAATAGTTATGTTTGATTGGATGTCGAGGGCGTTGGCTTCGTGTAGCCCGTCGCGCTAGAAAACACTATTCCTGCGTGCACGCAAGTGATGTACTTTGCGTTCAGCGCGCTCCATTGCGCATTTTTTTCCAGCCATTTTTTCCAGTCGTTTGGGCTGTAAGCACCCATAGTATCCTGGGGTGATAGCCGCAAGGTGTTCCGTTTTTTCGGTTAAAACATATAACTAGAACTTGGGCATGATGCTTAGACTTATAGGGCAACAGCGCATGCGCGCAGGAATAGTGTTTTCTAGCGCGACGGGCTACACGAAGCCAACGCCCTCGACATCCAATCAAACATGACTATTTATTGAGGCAAAAGACGGCACAAAGAGTTCCTCCCCTTCTGCTCGGTGTCGAATGGAGGTACCGACGGACAGGTGAGTTGCTGGTTAGGCTCTCTGTAACCAGTATTGTCTGACACCTCAATTTTGAGACAAGCAGGACTCTTTAGTACTTTCTAAACTACCCATATTATATAAAATTCTTGTGAAAGCCCCATAGCTTTCTATGTTTCAATGAGAACTTCACAGTGGGTATATAGATTTTTGAAGCATGGCCAAGGGTGTTTCTATAACACGTCTCTTGGGTTAAGTGTGTAAAATAATTGGTTTGGACACAGTGGATCCTAGGACTTACTGTGCCTTTTTTACACCATAGAGCGGGGCCTCACACTCCCGAGCGGTTGCCGGGTGAGATGAGGTCTTCATCCACACAACGCTGGGTGAGTACCACCGCGAAGAAATGCTTCCTGGTGATGCAGCTAATATGCTTTCTTTATATTGCATAATGTAAATTACTTATGCGTGTGTCTTTCTATGCGCTTCTCATGTGCATTTAGCGATTGTATGTGTGAAATCCAATGTTGTTGAGTAAAAAACAATTACATGTTTTCTGTTGTTTTGTTAGGAAGAAGACATGTCTCTTCCCTTCCAGTGGACTCACATTCACTCAAGTTCCTGGTAGCTATGTAACTTGTTTTCAGTACATACGGTTTGGTCACATTCTGATACAAAAAGATTTTTTTCATAGTTGCAGTAGCCATATTGTATTTAAAGGTCCTGAAGAAAGCCAGGGTAATTCCCTACTTGGCTGAAACATGTCGACCGTTCTGTATAAGTGCCATAGGGTAGTCTTACTACTTGGCATGCTTTTTATTTTAATCATGACACTTAGTCTTCCTCTGAACCTATGTCTGAGTCTAAGTAGCCATTTTTAAGTACCACGATCACTGTAGCACTGCACGATATTTCTGCATTGAGTTTCATGGCTAGAGTACTGACATTTACTACCACGCCGTCATTACTAAGTCGGATGTGGGGTTTAATGCTGTACCAAACCCTCATATGACGTATTCTCCGGCAAATGGCTGGTCTGATGGGGTTTTATTTTCAGCCTATGTACCTCAATGACAGGTGCTCATACATGCTTTCAAATTTTGTTCATGTTTTTTCACATAGTTGGACACCACTCCCTTGACTTGGTTTGCTCTCATTTGTTTTGAACGTTAAGTATAGGGGATTGAGCATACAGGTCGTTAAACTACCCCTTGACCCTCCACACACCCTTTTGTCTTTTGAAGCCATTCTAGTAGCCATTCCCAAACCTGGTAAAGCCCCTAAAGAATGCAGGTCCTACCGGCCGCTTTCCCTGCTAAACGTGGACACTAAGTTGTTTGCGAAAATCTTAGCTAGCCGCCTAGCCCTTTTGACCCCGGAACTAGTAGCCCCGGAACAGGCAGGGTTTGTTCTCGACAGGAACCTCACTTATAATATCCGCACGGTCCTCGGCACAATACAGCATGTCCGGCAGGACACAAAGGCCATTGCTGTCTTCCTGGATATGGAGAAGGCTTTTGATTCGGTAGAATGGCCCTTTAGGAGACATGTGTTAACCAGAATGGGACTTGGCCCATTTTTTTTGCAAATGATTGGGGTGTTATATATATCCCCTACTATGCGCATCCGTCTGGGGGACCTAGTCACAGATGCCATCTCCATTTCCAGGGGTACTCGCCAGGGCTGTCCTCTATCGCCGACGTTATATGCATTAATCTTGGAATACCATAGCCACGGGGCGCCTGCTTCCCCTCTAATGAAATCGTGGTATCCACGTATGCAGATGACACCCTGCTATACGTGAGGGATCCTGAGAACAATCTCCCTCCGATCCTATGAGAGGTGGTACACTATGGGGCGCTCTCTGGGTTACAGGTGAACTGGTCCAATCTATTGCCTTTTAGATTACACCCTCCACATTGCTATTCGAGATGGAGTACCCGCTACTGTGGACCGAAGAGTCGGTTCGGTACCTGGGCATTAAATTGCACACAGATCCAGACATTGTTTTTCGGGAAAATGATGGGACGGCAGTTGCTAAACTAGAAGACGACGTCGAAACTTGGATTATGCTGCCACTGTCCCTACTCGGGAGGGTCTCCATCATGAAGATGGTAGTACTGCTTAGATTCCTCTTCTTGTTCGCAAATATCCGGATAGTGCTACCACGCTCCTTCTTCGTCAGACTTAACAAATCATTGGTGAGGTTGGCTTGGGCGGGCAAGCAGGCTTGCGTTCAGTGGCGGGTCCTCACATTACCATATCACCTAGGGGGTTTAGGCGCCCCAGATCTTGAACTCTATTACAGGGACACAGTTGGATTCACGGCGCGGATAACATCCCATATCTCAGGCTTGAGAGGCTGTTTGCTGACCCTCTTCCCCTCCCGCCCGTCATCTTTGAGACGGCGGGCCGCAGAACGGGGATTCTGGACTCCCTAAATTCGACGCGACATGCTTGGAACTGCTTACCACAACAGCAGGCAGGGGCACTGCTGTACTCCCCGGAAGTGCCAGTGGATTGGGCAGTCTGGCTGACCCCCTGCAGTGATAAGGGAGTCATACGCGCGCTTCGGGTGCTGGGCATTAACAAAGTGGGGGACCTATTTATGGACGGCACCGTCAAAACTTAAGACGAAGTCACGACCACTATAGATGCACCCTCCCTCTTGCAGCGTTTCCAGTTCCACAGAGTACATAGTGCACTGCGCCAACAACTTGAGTATGACATGGCCAATCCCCCGGTGGTGCGAGAATTAATTTATCTCATTAAAACTAAATCTTCCCGCAAACTAGTCACCAATATATATAAATCGGTAATGTCCCAGAGGAACAATTACCACACCAAAGCCAGACTGGCCTGGCAACGTGACTTGGACATAACAATTGATGACGATATGTGGCTGTATTGTTGCACTAACACGAAGCACATATCACTGCATGACAAGCACAGATTGGTTTATTTCAAATTCATTACCAGGGTGTACTATATGCCAGAGAGAATGCAAAGGTAAGGATTGACGGTGGACACTACCTGTGACAGATGCCGCTCCCCAATGGTGGACTTTTTACACTTAGCGTGGGATTGCCCAGGGGTTTTTCGATACTGAGGAAACATATTTAGAGAAATAAGCACTATTACGGAGTTGGAGATTCCCCCGGACCCAGCGGTGGCTTTACTGGGCTACTCTAAAAAACTGCCAAAAGCGGCACGCAGGTTGCTAGATCTGGGCTTGCTGATGGCAAAGCGCAGAGTGACAATGTGCTGGCTTAGGGGTCCCCTTCCTACAGTGTCACAATGGATACGCGACGTTGTTTATTGCTGCACCCAATCTGAAAACTTCAGCGAGCTACTCCCCCCACGGAGCAGACCGAAGAACTTTTGGGGGCTATACACTACATACTTGAAGGGAGGGGGTGGGGTTATAGCTGTAGCGTCAGCGGCGGAGGCGGAGATGAGAAACAATGACCCAGAACCATGGAGGGTATTGCTGATTTGTGGATTGGGATGTGCTCCGAAGGCAGGGGACGCGGCTGAGTTTAGATTAATAAGTGAGGCGAGAGCAGAAACATTTCTTCCTTTGCAGCGACAGAGGTTGTATTACAATACATATTTCATATTACTGGTAAACATCATCAGTGTACTTCTTATTATTTACTGTTCATTTCTTCCAAATGCATCATGGGAGATAAAAAGGATTCATTTATATTATCTAATGAAGTACCTCTGGACAGAAGATATATAACAACACTTTTTAACTGTGGAATTTTACAGAAGATTGTGCATAACCTCCGTGTTGTTTAACCCATTGGGCCACCTACTATCGAACTCTAAGATGATTTTAGTTTCTAAGTGTCTGAGTTGGCGTTCCCTATTTCCACCCCTCCGTGGTTTTGGGATTGCATTGATTACATAATAGGTAAGACAATTAAAATCATTTGCATGGGTTAGTTTAAAGTGCTGTGCTACTGGGTACGCTGGGTCGCTGTGGAGAATGGCTCTTATATGCTGCAATATTCTGACATGCACCTGTAGCTTCGTACTACCAATGTAGTTGAGGCCACAGGTGCACGTCAGAAAATATTCAGCATATTCTGTTTTACAATTGTAGTTGCCATGAATTGGAATGAGAGAGTCACTAAATGGAGTAGAGTAATGAGTCTTGTTGCAGCCAAATTTACACGCTCTACAAGTAGCACATTTTCTAAAACCTCTAGCTGGTTGCAACCAGGTGGCAGCCTTTCTAATCTCTGGAGAGTTTTTTATCAAGAATAGACCCCATTGTCTTTCCCCTTCTGAACGTGATCATTGGGGTTTCTGATACCCTGTTGCGAAACACACCGTCTGTTAACACTATGGGCCAGTGTTTCTTGATGATAGTTCTAATTTTACGTTCCTCATTACAATATGTTGTAATTAATCTCGGAGTGTCCACATTATCTAGCTTTGAAGCTGTTTCCTGTTCTAGCGCATACAAATCAACATTATCACTTTTAAAAAGACTGTGTTTAGGTCGTGTACTGGCCTTTTTCATTGCTTCATGGATGATTTTATCCCTGTATCCTCTAGCCTTTAACCTTGCCAACATATCAGTCAAGCCCATATTAAAATCTGCCTCATTGCTACAGATGCGCTTCAGTCTTAGAATGTCTCCATAGGGTATACTTGCAATTAAATGTCTGGGATGTGAACTATTCGCGTGTAGTGTAATATTACCAGACGTTGGTTTTCTGTATAAGTGATTTCAAGTTTACCCTCTTTGATGTGTAGCCTCACATCCAGATATTCAATTTGGGTTTTGTGAATGTGGGACGTAAAAGCAAGATTCATGGAATTATTGTTAACATCTTTAATAAATTGTTGGGCTTCTGCCTCATTGCCCTTCCACAAAATAAAGACATTGTCTATGTATCTAAGGTAAGTGATTACGTGTGACTCAAATGGTGCCTTGTGCATTTTTTTGAGGACCTGTTTCACCCACTAGCCGACATGCAAGCATGCATAGCTGGGGGAGAAACAGGCCCTATAGCTACACCTCTTTGTTGTTTATAAATATCTTTGTTGAAAAGAAAAAAAACTGTTATTGAGGCACCATGAGATAAGCTCCAAAATTACTTTATTATGTTCATAGAAATCGCATTTTCTTGTGTCTAAAAAGTGTTTTACTGTCTCATCCCCAGGTTGTGATTTATACTGGTTTAAAGCGATTCTATATCAAGTGTGATCAGATATAGATCATCAGTCCATATTAGACCCTCAATCTTCTTTAAAAAGTCACTAGTATCTTAAATGTAACTGGCCAAATCCTTGACCAGATCCTGTAGAACGGGCATAACATTTTTATGTATTTTGACAAATTCATCTAAATGTAACCTTACTTTAACCTTTGTTTTTTTTCAGTGAATTTCTAGTTTTTTTTTTACTAATTAAAAAGAAAATCGTTTTATCACGCCTAACTATAAAGCTACTTTCTTTGTATTTTTCAGTGAATTTCTAGGGGTTTTCTGATGTAAAGTAAAATTTTATAAGCATGTGTAAAGCCAAACTAATGCGCACAGGGATCTAATATAGTGTGCATAGCAGGGTGTGCATAAGGACTGGCCTATCCTTTCACACCTCTCTTTCATATGACAGATGTGTTTAGTAGGGTGTGTGGAGGGACAGGCCTCTCCTTTTAGACATCTCTCTCAGATGACAGGTGTGCATAGTAGGATGTGGGGCAGACTGGCCTCTCCTTTCAGATCTCTCTCTAAGATATACAGGCGTGTGCAGTAGGGTGTCGGGAGGGATTGGGCTCTCCATTTAGACCTATCTCAGAGGATGTGTGGCCTTAGTAGGATGTGGGGAGTGACAGCCCTCTCTTTTCAGAACTTTTTCTCAGATGTTGTACGTGCGTAATAGGACGTATGGAGTGACTGGTCTCTTTGCTGAGACCTCTCTCTGAAATGATGGGAGTGTGCAGTAGGTTGTTGGGAGGGACTGGCCTCTCCTTTCATACCTCTCATTCAGATGATGTATGTGTGTAGTAGGATGTGTGAAGGGACTGGTCTCTCTGCTGAGACTTCTCTCTGTAATGGGAGTGTGCAGTAGGGTATGTGGAGGGACTGGCCTGTCCTTTCAGACCTCTATATGTAATGATGAGGGATGTGCATAGTAGGGAGGGACTGTCCTCTCCTTTCAAACCCCACTGTCAGATGTCTGGTGTGCATAGTAGGATATTATATGTATGTACATGTATGTATATATATATGTACATGTATGTATATATATATATATATATATATATATGTATATATATATATATATATATATATATATATATATATATATATATATATATATATATATATATATATATATATACATACATGTATTTAAATTTATATATATATATATATATATATTTTCTCGCTCCAGAAACACCTGAGCAGGGCACTCGCAGGCGGGTGCTTTCCAATGTGGGGGTGCTCCCACAAATCAATTGCAGCTCCAATATCCGTAACCTCGGACTTCCATCCTTCCGGAAAAAAGCACTCGCGGGGGGTCGTTTGGGTTGTTTATTATACCAACAAACAGACATTACATCAAACAGACGCGTTTTGGTAAAAAATCTTCATCTATGTTTATCGCAGCGCCATCTTAGACACAGTTTTAACCACCTCTTGTGTTACTGCAATCAAAGAAGGACACGTGTGCTGTACTGAAATCCTTCTGATTTGAGCGCCATCTTAGAATGTCTAATAAAACAGTTAAGATTATACAAAATTATACATAATCCAGCTAATTATGCCCATAGATGGGCAATCTATTATTCGACTGTTGCTTTGTGCAAATATCATATACACACCATAAATAATATATATATATATACAATATATACAGTCTCAAAATATACAAATATTCTATCCTGCCCTGTATGGGCATGCACTAATTTCTCTTTAACATAGGTCTGTGTCTAACCAAAGCCAACAATACATCCTAATATATACAAGAAGAAAGAAATGTGTCAGAACATACGAAGGAAGAAAAACCCAAAGAGGTTAGAGGGGAGAAAGAGAAGAAAATGACAAAGAAAAGAAAAATTATTATTGTCCATATATACAGTTCAAAAGCATAATGTACAGTTTCTATATACAGGGAGCATTCAGTAATGGGTATTGTAGTCACATTTTTCTTTACTCAGCTATCCCAAAACCAAAAAACCAAAAGAGCCTACTCAGAAAAGAAGTTATTCTCCCAAATGTATAGCCAGTTCTTCACTGCTATTTAATCCCAGGGGGTGCTTTGTATGAATGTCAATGATGTACCTCGACTCCAATCTCCGAAGTCGCAATAGTCTATCACCCCCTCTAGGATTTCTAGGGACATGATCCAGCCCAAAGTAACTCAGCAGATCCCTGTTGCGTTGATGTACTTTATCAAAATGGCGCGCAACAGGGTACGTTTCCTCTCCCTTTGCTATAGCCCGCATATGCTCTAGTATTCTCATTTTCATGGGTTTGATCGTACTCCCCACGTAACGCAACCCGCACTGGCAGGTTAAACAATAGACTCTATCAGGGGTAGTACATGTGAGGAACCTTCTGATCTTTCTAAGGACTCCTACATTCGGGATTTCATAGCTTAGGACTCGCTTGCTAATCCTACAAGCTTTGCACTTCCCGCATGGGAAAAACCCTTGCAGGGGCCCAAAGGCTGATTTCGGGGTCTCTGTCAAGTAGCTGTGCACTAGATCATTTTTTATTGACCTTGCCTTCCTGAAAGTAGTTAACGGATTGGAAGGGAGATCTGTGCTCAGAACCTCATCAGTCTGTAATATGTGCCAACTCCTTCTCAAATTTTTTTTAAAATGGGTTGCACTTTTTGAATATGTAGTAATGAGGCGAAATTTACCCCCGTTTTTCGAGTCCTGCTTCTTTTTTACTTTTGTCTTTAAAAGGCTTTCTCTTTTAAGCTTATTTGCCCTTTCAAGGGCACTGCTCAAGATCTCCTGACTGTAACCATGTGCTTGGAAACGTTGCATACTATATTTGGCTGCACTCTGGAATTCCCTTTCATCCGAGCAATTACGTTTAATCCTAAGAAGTTCCCCGTAGGGAATACTTCTTATAAGATTAAAGGGGTGACTGCTCGATGCTTCCAACACAGAATTGCCCGCTGTTGGTTTGCGGTACAATCTGGTTTTCATTTCCCCTGATTCTACATAGATGTTACTGTCTAAATAATTTACAGACGTGGTTCTCACTTCACCAGAGAATTCCAGTTTTAAATCGTTCCTTTGGATATATTTGGATATATTCCTTAGCCATGTCTGGGGGTCCATTCCATATGACAAGTAAATTGTCGATGAAACGATACCACCCCACTATTTGTTCCGTCCACTCTTTGTATGACATCCCCCAGGCCACCTGCTCCTCCCACCAGCCAACGAACAAGTTCGCATAGCTGGGGGTGAAGCAGGTGCCCATCGCTGTCACAGACAGCTGTCTATACAGCTGGTTCTGAAAAAGAAAAATGTTATTAGATAAGCAAACTTCTACAAACTCCAAAACCATAGCACTATGTTGTGTATACTTCAATGGGCGTTTGTCCAGA
The DNA here is from genome assembly GCF_964263255.1 of Lissotriton vulgaris. NCBI lineage: Eukaryota > Metazoa > Chordata > Amphibia > Caudata > Salamandridae > Lissotriton > Lissotriton vulgaris. The sequence goes on from NC_141694.1 coordinate 710,465,222, forward strand.
AAATATTTTGTGGCTAGAAGACCATCATTGTGTTTGGTTGGGGTGTATAGGCTAGTTATATCCAATACCAACATAGTATACCCCTCCTCCCATTTCAACGAAGCTAATTTGTCCAATAAGTCTGTGGAGTCCCGAATATAGGATTTCAAAGTCTTCACATGTTGTATAAGGAAGAAATCGACATAAATAGACAAATTTTCAGTAAGGCTTCCTTGAGATGCCCCAATGGGCCTGCCAGGAGGTGCAGTTTTATTTTTATGCACCCTTGGCAGGTGGTAGAATGTTGGAATGGTGGGGTTCAAACGTCTCAAAAATAGGAACTCGTCAATGTCCAGCAGCCCTTTACTGTGCCATTTAGATGTCACCGCATGACATTCCACAATGCTTTGTTGGTACTCATTGGCTGTGATAGGTAAATAAGTGTCTTTATTGTTCAGTTGGCGGAGTGCTTCTTTGTCATAATTTTTCTTAGTCTGAATGACGATGTTCCTGCCTTTGTCTGCAGGTTTATAGACAACCCCTTCATCATTACTCAGATCGATAAGTCCTTAGAAAGATCAGAAGGTTTCTCACATGTACTACCCCTTATAGTGTCTATTGTTTAACCTGCCCGTGCGGGTTGCGTTACGTGGGGAGTACGATCAATCCCATGAAAATGAGAATACTAGAACATATGCGGGCTATAGCAAAGGGAGATGAAACGTACCCTGTTGTGCGCCATTTTGATAGAGTACATCAACGCAACAGGGATCTGTTGAGTTACTTTGGGCTGGATCATGTCCCTAGCAATCCTAGAGGGGGTGATAGACTATTGCGACTTCGGAGATTGGAGTCGAGGTACATCATTGACATTCATACAAAGCACCCCCTGGGATTAAATAGCAGTGAAGAACTGGCTATACATTTGGGAGAATAATTTCTTTTCTGAGTAGGCTCTTTTAGTTTTTTGGTGTTTTGGTTTTGGGATAGCTGAGTAAAGAAACATGTGACTACAATACACATTACTGAATGCTCCCAGTATATAGACACTGTACATTATGATTTTGAACTGTATATATGGACAATAATAACTTTTCTTTTCTTTTTTATTTTCTTCTCTTTCTCCCCTCTAACCTCTTTGGGTTTTTCTTCCTTTGGATGTTCTGACACATTTCTTTCTTCTTGTATATATTAGGATGTATTGTTGGCTTTGGTTAGACACAGACCTATGTTAAAGAGAAATGAGTGCATGCCCTTACAGGGCAGGATAGAATATTTGTATATTTGAGACTGTATATATTGTATATATATTATATATGGTGTGTGTGTTATATTTGCACAAAGCGCCAGTCGAATAATTGATTGCCCATCTATGGGAGTAATTAGCTGGATTATGTATAATTTTGTATAATCTTAACTGTTTATTTAGACATTCTAAGATGGCGCTCGAATTAGAAGGATTTCAGTACAGCACACGTGTCCTTCTGTGATTGCTGTAACACGAGAGGTGGTTAAAACTGTGTCTAAGATGGCGCTACGGTAAACATAGATGAAGGTTTTTTACCGAAACACGTCTGTTTGATGTAGTGTCTGTTTGTTGGTATAATAAACAACCCAAACGACCCCCGCGAGTGCTTTTTTCCAAAAAGGATGGAAGTCCGAGGTTACGGATATTGGAGCAGCAATATATATATATATATATATATATATATATATATATATATATATATATTGTACAACGCTAAAACCCCAAATCCTGGGTTTTCCCAAATGAGAGCACTCCAAGCCAATACGGCGTAGGTTCGTCACGTTTTTTATTAACAAAACCTTCAGCAAATCAATCCAAAAAAAAAAATATATATATATATATATATATATATATTACCTACTGGCAGTCGCCAGTAGGTATATATAGTTAGGATTTTTTCCCTATGGGATTTCTGAAAATTCTATGTTTAATAACTTTGGCGTTTGTGGACGGAATTGGCTGAAATTTTCAGGAAAATGGCACATTTTGTTTCTGAGCAGCCCCTGAAAATTTGGGGGGGGTTCGGCAAGGGGGGGCCGAGAAAAAAGGGGGGTCCCAAAACGCGTTTTTCCCATGTTAATTTCCATAGGGCGGTTGGCCTCACTTTTAGCCCGAACGGCTGAATGGATTTGCACGAAACTTGGCAAAATTGTAGGGACTGTTAGCCCCATGTGCCTTTGCTAGGTCTCAATATATGTGCTCCAGTGGATTTTGAGAAATTAACGTTCAAAAAAAGATATATATCTGTAACAGCGCTCCGGGTTGCGCTCCGGTTCGCGTACTTTTCGCGTAACGGAACTTTGCGATGCGAAGCTGATTGGTTCTCTGGTGTCTGTCAACATTCTAAACAGTCCGGAGCGGCCGCCATCTTGTCTCTCGGTAGGATCGAGAGACAAGAGGAGGCCAAAACAAAGGGGGAAATTACCATAAGGGGGCATAGTAGATCCTCGTTGACCCCCTAGGTTTTATGTGGAGGTTTTAAAAGGGCCCAGCAGGGCAAAAAAATATTTTTTATTTTTTTTTGCGTGGTGAGCGCCTAGTCCGCGAACCGGAAAGCGTTCTGGGCAGCGTACTATAAGGATAAAAGAATCATAGACTTTTCAAATACTGTATGTTAATTGTTTGTTGTTTTTGTTGATTTTTTTTGTTTTCTTTATTTTTTAAGCATTTTTTTATTTTGATTGTGTTTCATAATTCATTAAACTTTCTAACATTTCATTGTCAGAAATTTCAAAATTGTCATTGAATATATTTTGAAGTCTATGAGGGTGTAAAATGTCTTCATTTTCAAGCAGGTTATCCACTGCTTCCACACATTGAAGTAGTTCCTGGTCCCTACTTTCATCCATAAATTCATCAATGTTTCCTTGGCTGCTCTCTTCCAGTACAATTTTAAATTGAACTTGCTGCTCGTCTTCCATTTTGCCTGAAATTTGGATTAAAAAAATATATATTACTAGAGATAAGGCACTGTTGGGATTAATTTTAGATAGGCAGTTTTTATCAGTGAATTTATCTTTTGGCAGTGTATAGTATCAGAGTGGAAGTAGGACTATAAAAAAGTGTATGTGATTTAACCAAGAGAAGCCTAACTCCATCCATAACTATAACAGAGAAGTCTATCTAAATCTATAACTACTACAGAGGGATAGTATATAACTATCAGAAAAAGTTTACCATATTAAGTTATAGTGCACAATATACTTCAGTTTTAAAAATAACAACTTACCTTCACAAACAAGTTGAAGTGTTTACTAACAATTCAAATGTAATGTACAACAAGAAGTAGCAGTCAAAATGGCTGTGTTTTCTTCTCTTCCTTTATATATATTCAGGTATTTAACCAATCAAATGTCAGGTAATAAAAGTAGAAAATGAAAGTAACATTTTCATTGGTTGTCAATTCCAACACTTCAGATGTGTTTTGTGAAGTAATTTACCTCACGGTATTTAGAGAGGTCTACAGGCTTAATGGCTAAATGGAATTTCAATCAAATTTGTGAAAATGAAAGGGATTGTTACGTAGTATGAGCTAATGTATATTTGGTGAGAGTGTCTCCAGTCGTTTTTCTGTGAATTACTTTCCCACCTTTTTTATTGGACCGCTTCCCGGTATGTGTCCCGGTCCGTGAACCAGCAGCGTAACGGGAGTCCACCATTTTGTGTTTTGTTCGAATTAAGATACAAGATGGAGGGCAAATAATGTTCAGAATGGGTAGAAGGGGGCACAGTAGATGTATCTTGACCCCCTAGGTTTTCTGAGGGTGGCTGAGGAGGACCATATGTGCGGGAAAAAAACATTTTGTTTTTAAATTTTGCGCGGTTAGCTTCCAGTTCGCATACCGGGTAGCGCTCCGGGGAACGTAGTTTGTTGAAAATTAGAGAAAAAAGTTAGAGAAAAAATAATAATTGTGAGTGATCAGATGTAGGGTAGCTCTGAGAAGAGCTTTTGGGTTTATGGTACATTTTGGTACTTATAAGTAGGTACCAATGCACAGTCTTAAATTCAAAATGAAAATTCTGTTCCCCGCTGTTACATGATGAATACCTTCAAGTCACTGATTTAAGTGAAATTTGATAGATTCTGAGAACAGCAAAAATAAACCATTTAACATGTATAATTAATGTTCTACTTTTTGTACTTATGATATACATTTAGAAATGTGAGGTAGATATGGAGAAACTGAGGCTTCTGTAAGTGTCAAAGTTAATGCTTACAGTGCTGCACTTCTGGGTACTGTTTTTTTGGAAAACTGAATAGGCCTCACCTCAAAGAAACCTCTTGAAAGGACACATCTTATTTGCATCCTGAAACAATCATTTAAAATGTTAGACACAATTTTATGATGGCTTTACATCTCTTTTGCGCTGCTATTGCATCACTATTGTGAGACATCAGCAGTGCAAAAGATGCACCATGTTCCAAAATAGGCCTCACTTCATCAGCATCAAGATACTGTTTGTTTAATATATATATCTTTAGGATTGTGTAGGGGACGTAGAGAAGCAGAGGCTTCTGTAAATGTCAAAGTTGTTGAAAAACTGTTTGTTCTTGAACCTTTTCCCTTGTCTTTTCTAATTTTTAAATACATGTTTTAATATTTTTGGAAATGTTTGTTCTCTTTTCACAGATTGAAAGTATGAAAAAAGAATTGAAAAAGTTAACAAGAATTATAAGGTAAATGCTTTCTACTCTTTTTGTTACATTTCAATCACATTCACCTACTTTAGGGCTTCAGACTATAGAGCTTTAAACAAAGATTATTTAAATGTGCAAATTTGGAGCTGTGCCCGTGGGTTTTGGTTCAATACACAAGTGCATTGACCTAAAATGCGTGTGCACATTACCAAATCGCCGTCTGTTTCCTCAGGCGTACTCCTCCCACACCTTTGAAGTAAAGTTTAGCTTCACTATAAACGCCCCGGCTGCTTTACCTTCTCATTCTACTGTCCTCGCTTCGTCCCCTCTCCTGTCTGCCGTGTGCATTTCTCCTCTCCCCCCCCCTCACACTAACGTCACTCACACACGCAACACCATTCACACACGCAACACCATTCACACACGCAACGCCACTCACACACACAACGCCACTCACACATACAACGTCACTCACACACACTATGCCATTCACACACGCAATTCATCCAGGCAATGCCACTAATCCACGCGATACCACTCATCCACGCAATACCAATAATCCACACAACGCCAATTATCCACGCAATGCCTCTCATCCACACAATGCCACTCATCCATTTGCAAAACCAAACGAACAAACTCTTCTATTGTGAAACCTTATGTATTTTGTTTTCCACAATTATATCCTCTTACTTCTCTTCTTAGGTAAATAAATCTATTAAACACCATTTCTGGTTTAAACCCTATAGCTGTCTTTCTTTTTACATCACTCTCTGTTTTCTTCTCTTGTACTTACTCCTTTATTATTATTTTTTTTTAATTTGGGGTTAGCTCCCGGTTCGCGTACCGGCGAGCGAACCAGAAAGCGAACTAAAAAAAAACAGCTTGCCAGAGTGTTACACTTTCTAGCAATTTTTGTAAAAAGGGGAGGTAGTTCTGAAAAGAACTTTTTTTTTTCTTTTATATTTTTTTTTTCTTTTTTGAACATTATTTCATTTTTTTGTATTTTTTGAACACTTTTTTGGTTTTTTTGTTTTTTTTCAAAGGGAAAGAACAGAAAGAGGCATTGAAAACCGCTCAACAGGAGCAAAAAAAAAAATTTAAACTTCTTGCGTTTGGAACATTGGTGTTTCTCGAATGCCAGATTAATCAATTTCACACTCATGTTACCGCATGAAATTAGTGTTCCACAATACAAGCATGTCAGCTTCAGATGCACAACATTTTTTTGTATGTTTGGCACTGTTTCGTTCGCCTCTGCCACTGAGAGAGAGAGATCAGAAGATGTTCTAGCCACCGAAGTTGGGGGGTTCTGTTGTAGTTCACGCATCTCTGCACGACTATAGTTGATTGGATGCCACCTCTGCATATGTCGGTGCATCGTGTGATTTCCAAAGCTGTATTTTTTATTAGTTCCCCTGGATAACTTTTCTTTGCAGATAAGGCACGTAGCATGGCGTGCATTGACTTTTTTTTCTCCAGGAGGAATGCTAAAAAATTGCCAGATAAAGCTTTCTTTCCGATGAGATACCCGGGGTAACTCTTGGACAAATTGTGGCCCCTCTTCTTCCTCTCCGTCTTCTTCTTCCTCTTCCTCCTCTATGTTTCCAATAAATTGTGCAGGGGGTCCTCTCTTCCTATTAGGAGATGGTGGTGGTGGTGGTGGGGGTGCAGAAGCTGAAGCTACTATTGAAGCCATCAGAGAAAATGTTCAGGTCTTCCTTTCTCAAAGTTGAAAGTCAGAGTGAGAAAAAAGGTGGGGGCTTTCATCATTTGGGAAAAGAAATAGTTCTAAACCAATGAAAAGTGTTATTTTTAGGTCACATGACCTAGTGTTACATCATTAGGAAACCAAAAGTGAAATGAACCAATGAAAACTTTAATGAACAAGTCACATGACCTATTCCGCTCACGTTACGCGGAGCGCGCCGCGCTTCGAATCGCTTCCGGTTCACGTTCCGGAGCACTTCCGGGAGCGCTAATGCGGTGCGTCATAAGACGTATTACGCGACAACGTGATATGTCGCGTTTCCGCGACGCGTCACGATGTTGATTTCTGATGCGGTAGTTGCGTGAACGGAACGTTTACCGGTTAGCGGACCGGGTCGCGGCATCAAATTGAGCTAACGGAAAGCTTCCCGGTACGCGAAAAAGGAGCAAACCCCAAAAATATTTTTTTAAAAAATTATCATAAACATATAAAATATAATTTGGGATATAAAGAAAAAGACATTTTACAGCTACAGATATTAGCTTTTAAAAAACCATTGAAATTCAATGAAAAAACCATAGGTTATAGACCATATATAGTTAGGAATTAGCATTTTCTAAACCATATTTTACTCACACAAAACCATTGAAATTCCATATATAGTTAGTTGCCCTAACTATATATCGCGCACCCGCAATCCACTGCTGATGATGTCACATATTACATCATTCATGACATGGTCAGTGACATCACTGATGACATCACTGATGACATCTCAAATGACATCACTGATGACATCACTGATGACATCTCAAATGACATCACTGATGACATCACTGATGACATCACTCATGTGGTAATACGATGAACCTCTTCAGACTCTAATATAACCTTAGATACACTCAGTGTAAACAGACACTCACAGATTGTCACTCATCCATGGAGTTACTCATGCACCTACTCAGTCATGCAAAGAATCAATCACACCTCCATTTCCTCAACTATACAGTTATACACACCTTACTAATTCAAACATATTCTAACATATTTTTACTCTCTTATACAATCACTGATACAAGTTTTCAATGATCCATGCAGCCACTCACACATTCACTGGCTCTTATGCACAGTTATTTATATATGTCTACTCTCACATGTACTGTGTTTTACATATGTACTTACTTTGACATGTAGCACTGAGATATCCATTCACTCAGCAATACACTCATGCACACAGTCAACTGTCCATGCAGCTGTTTCCACATGCACTTTTGAACCCATACATATAGTGAATCAACTGCTCACACATCTATGCACAGAGTCATACACCTTCCATCAACTCACACACATACTCAGTCTCCCATACAAATACTTGGGCAAACAATCAATAACCCATATAGTTACTCATGTAGCTACTGATCAACACATGCAGCAGTATACAGAACAACAGATATAATGATGCACAAAATAAGACAGTTTAGTCACTAACCCATGCACTCAGTGAGATACATTTAATCACTCTCTCATACAGTCAGTCATCCACCTACTAAATCCTTCATCCAGACACTTATACATCCACTCATTCTTCAATATGTAAGACATATTTTAACTTTACAGAAACATACAGTCACTGGATGATGTCATCAGTGATGTCACTGACCATGTCATGAATGATGTAATATGTGACATCATCAGTAGTGGATTGCGGGTGCGCGATATATAGTTAGGGCAACTAACTATATATGGAATTTCAATGGTTTTGTGTGAGTAAAATATGGTTTAGAAAATGCTAATTCCTAACTATATATGGTCTATAACCTATGGTTTTTTTATTGAATATATATATACATATTCCTTCCAGTTCCAATCCAATATCAATCGGACACCAAACACGAGGTGAGACACACTTCAATAGGTTTCCGCAATTAATTTAATCTCTCTGTAAAGCGTTTCGGCATTGCTGCCTTGATCACACATCACACATATATATTTGGTGGAAGTTCTCCTGCTTTTAAGGCAGCTTCTGCCTGGAATTTTCTTCCCTTGGTCCTTCGTAGTACCCAGGGCCCTAAGCTCTTCAGAAAAAGAATGAAAACATTTCTCTTTATTTAAACGGTCCCTTCTTTACCCTCACGTGGCTTGTGCCAGGACACTTTTTGAGGTGTATATGCTAGAAATTACAATAACATAACATAACATTAGCTCATGTGGTAATCAAATCTCAATCTGAGTGTAATGGTACCTAATGTAGAATGCACCATGAGTGTAGAATGCAAGTCTATAAGGGAGTTTACACATAACTGCAGTCCCCCTATGGGTCAGAGTATACGTTGGTATCCAATAGTGCACCTACACAGGCATTGGCCATGATGTGTTACATAGGAGGGGCATGTAGCTTAGGGAACTGTAATTACCATTGTGGTAATACACTGTTGGTTCATATACATACCTAGCGCCACTCTGATTATATTATCATCATAGTGGTAATACACAAGCTGAGGCATGTGATATACAAAGGGCATATGCCTTTCAAAATTGCAAACGCTGTAGTGGTAATTACACAATAGACTGTACAGTCAGATGATGAAGCTGGATAGCATAAGTCAAAGAAAAATCATACAATGCAATGCAACGTGCAAAAACATAATTTTCAAGCATGCATGAAGGTGGCCTAAATATTACATGTGGTGAGATTGCATCCAGGAGAACATAGTGTAGGAACAAAATTCATAAAGGAAAGAATTCTTATCTCAGTGATGTGTATGTCTGGTGATGCGAAAGAAAAGGGTAGGGAACCCGTGCAAAATGTGGCCGCCTGAAAGCGGTGGGTCCCTTCCTTTCCTCCTGTGAATGAAGGATAAAGAAAAGTGAGTGTAAGTTTAAAATAAGCCCATATTACTATCACAGAAAAACATCCCTTTGGTTTAACTGAGACAAAGTTTTGGTCTTAAGTTTAAGTTTTGATCTTAAGTTTAACTTAAGACCAAAACTTAAGTTTAACTGAGACAAAATCCTAACTTCAAGACTTTAGGTATTCACAAGGGGCATTTAGCAGAAGTAAAGTTAAGATTTTGTCTCAGTTAAACTTGAGTTTTAGTCTTAAGTTAAACTTAAGACCAAAACTTACACTTAAGACCAAAACTTTGTCTCCGTTAAACTTACATTTAGGTCCTAAGTTAAACTTAAGATCCAAACTTAAATTGAAGAACAAAACTTTGTCTCAGTTAAACCTAAGTTTTGGTCTTAAGTTAAACTTAAGACCAAAACTTTAGTTTAACTGAGACAAAATCCTAACTTTACTACTCCTAAATGTGTTTTTTGAATACCGAAAGTCGTAAAGTTAGGATTTTGTCTCAGATTACTTTTGTGAATCGGGCCCTACATAATTTTATTACGTTAAAGCAAATTCCTGCCACTACCACATCTAGATGGTAGAATGATAAAGAGAGTCAAATTTTACGCCTAGATTTTTTACTACCTCCCCAGTGGTAGGCGAAGGGGTGGCAGAATTAAAAATTATTGTAATGATTAATTATCTCCGTGCACACCTGTTTAAGGTATTTGAGATCAGTTGATTTTGGCGCTGTCCTTGCCGCACTGTGTCTCTCAGTGCCTTCATGAAATAGTGAGTAGTGTGATAATGATATTACAAAGGGCGCGCTCCTTTAACATGAAACAAGATTGTTTCTTAGACTTTCTTGACAGAATGTGTTCATTAATTCCAATCAAACATTTGATGTTGATAACATTCTTTCTTTTTTCAAACATTTGGTGTTCATCAAGTTCAAAGATTTTCAGATATTCATTATAATAATGAATTAAAAAATAGCGTTTCATTGTGCCCAATGCATATCGGGTTATCAAACTAACCCTTCATCAGGGGTCTGTGAAAGAAACATACAGGACCTTAGTATTCAGAACATAACATCAAAACAATATGTTACTTCTAATTGCCAACTAACGTTCTTATTCAAACCAATACATTCCTAGTATTCTCCATACTTCATTGATTTAATCATTTGATGCAAAACAATACAATAACTGCTAAATAAAGTGCATGTCCAATGTGTTTAACGGATTGACTGATCGTATATTTCAAGAGTGCAAATATGTGAGGCAACCATGTAAAGAGAAATGAGCTTAAGAGAAAAACGAGCTTAAAGGAAAAAACTGTGAGTTCACAAAGTGATTTCGGTAGAAATCACTGTATTAAGCCTAGTAATTACTGAATGACGGTATAAAGATAACTCCATGTGAACGTCTGGTGCCTGGGTCGGAATCGTGACAACAACCATTATATTGTGCTCGGGATCAAAAATTAATAATATGGAGAGGACTCCATGTGGGCTTTTAGATAGTTGTGCCAATGAAATACCAAATGCTAATTTAAAGCGCTATATAAGTAAAAACCCCGTGTGGGGAAAGCTTACTTTTTGAAACGCGTTATGGATTTCGGGGATCTGTGTCGGCTGGTTTAACATGAAGCCAATCACAGTGCTTCTTTTAGAAAGTATTGCATGTCACGTGTCCTGGTGACGTTCAGGGTGTATCGAAGCCCTGTAGTTTATTACGAATGGAAAGTAAATGTGTATCAATAATATTACGCATTACGTGTATGTGTTGAAGCACTAAGTGGGTTATTTGGGAGTAAATGTGTAAATGAGTAAAAAGATCGCGATCACTAAATGTAGATTTACCGCTGTATAGCTCACACAATTGAAAGAGGTGTTCTGATTGGATGATGCTCCGATCACATGGTATCGTGTATTGCCGATCAATGGAAATAATAAAGTTTGATGAAGTGAACAATATCCCTAATGTGACTGAATGCGATATGGTGACTTAATGCAATATGGTATGTGAATACATTTTATACATGAATGTAGTTTAACAAATTAAAAATGAGTGAAAATCCAGATGAGGCTTAAAAACACTATAAATGCAATGAAAAAGAACTCACATATCATTAAACACAATATTTCAAAAATGCATCAATGGTGTAACTGAATAACGGCTTATCATAGGTACTGTACATAGTTACATTAAAAGGGTCCGACAGTATATGTGGTGGGTTGAGAGAAGTTTGAAGCCTAAGCTGTGAAAAGTGAGTCATAGGAAACAAGAAAATTCAATTCGATCATTCACTCCTGTAGGCTGTAGGGAATTTAATTTTTTGATCCAGAAGAATTCAGATGTGAGGCGTTGTTTGACAGGATCCATATCTCAGCAATGTGGGAGTATCTGAAGTATTGTAAATCTTACCTGCGAGATTTGATGGTGAGCTTCTAACCAATGCATAGCTACGGTGGATTTATTATTCATGGTTCGTATGTTGCTTTTGTGTTCTGACATTCTCACTTTAATTTTGCGTTCTGTCTGTCCAACGTAAATCTTGCCGCAGGGGCATTTGATTGCATAAATGACATTGGTGGAGTCACATGTCCCTGAATACTACAGATCGCTTTTGTAACCTTTGGTTGGGTGCATGAAGACATTGCCAATCATTACATTATTAAAATGGAAGCAATTTTGGCATTTGGCCATTCCTTTGAAAGGTAATTTTACTTCCTTTTTTGGTAGATAAAATCTCTTTAAGGTTTTTAGATCTTTGAAAAGCAAAAGTGACATGTTCATTGTATAAGTTTTGTAGATCTGGTTCAGTTCTGATTAAATCCCAATGTCGATTGATAGCTTTTTTGGTCCCCTGGGATGCTGTTGAATATTTCAATACACACACTGTTTTTTGCATTGCCGTGTGGCTAGATGTTTTAAGCAATGATTCTCTGGGTAATTTCTCAGTTTTTTTTAAAGATTTCTCTAATATTTCTTTGGGATATCGTCTTTGAACATATTGTTGATGTTGATCCATTAGTGATGATTTTAAAGTATTTTCATCAAAAAATGTCTTGTATTCAGTTGTATAGACTCCATGCTCATAAGCCTTACACGTGGGGCATTTATGAAAGCCACTGGCTTGCGGGAGCCAATTAGTCCCTTGTGAAAATTACCTAGAGACTTTTTGACTCATTTAGTCAATGAATGGGGAAGAATTAAATGAATAATTGTAGCTAACTTTGAGCTTAATTGTGGTTTTATATTTGGTTAAGATATGGGCAATTAATCTCACTCACTATTTTTCAACAATGAGTGTTTCAAATTTACTAACAAGCAATTGCTGTTGCTCACTGAGAGCTCAACTGTGATTATGTATGTTTGATACAGGTAAACAAGTCTCCAAATTTTCATGAAATTATTTTACAATAATGGATATTAACTATGCAAGTACTGTGGCACCCATGATGGAAATAATGAACAATCATAATTGGTATGCACATATGTAATCTCTCTCATATCAGTGTAACTTATTGTTCTCTTTTTCGTTTTCTTTTAAATTTGTTTGCAATTGCTTTCAAATGCATATTAATGCATGAGAATGCTCAAACTGCATTTATTCCTGGTATGAGATTGTACATTGCTTCAATTGCTGGAAGAAAGACGGTGTATGTTGTCATCACATGGGCACTTTAAATGCTGCAAACAGTATGTGCTGCACATATGTGAACAAGGCCACTGTGTGACTGAAACACATTATGGCCGATATCTGCGATTAAACCAAACTTGCAGGAGAGAACTGTGTCTGCGCATGTTCCTTTCGGATATATATGAAGTTATGGACAGAGGTGTTGTATAAACAATAGTAGGAAATAAAATTAATATATCAACTAGAAACAATAAAATAATTTCTCTGTTTTTTTTTTAAAGATTCCTCTAATATTTCTTTGGGATATCGTCTTTGAACATATTGTTGATGTTGATCCGTTAGTGATGATTTTAAAGTATTTTCATCAGAGGTTATTCTTTTTATACCGATGAATTGAGATGTGGGTAAGTGTTTTTTCAAAGAGTCAGGATGAAAACTTTGGATAAGTAGACTGGAGTTGCGGTCTGTTGGTTTCTTGAACACTTTGGTGTGAAGTTTATGATTAGTGATAGTGATTTGTACATCCCAGAAGGATATGGATTCTTTCTCAATTGTATAGGTGAATTTGATTCTTGGGTTCAAGTTATTCAAAGTAGCTATGTTTGAGATGAGTTGATCCTTTTTGCCTTTTCAGATCAGGAATATATCGTCAATTAATCTTTTAAAGGTTATTAAGTTGGTAGTCCAATCTGAGTTGTGTAAAATATGTTCAGTCTCGAATTTGGACATAAACAGATTCGCATATGAGGGGGCCCCCACAAAACCCCTAGAGGTTCCATTGCATTGATTATAGTAGTCTTGTTTCCATTGAAAATAACTATGATAGAGTGAAAAATGGATTAACTCTATCAAAAATACCTTATTGGCCCCGCAATCATTTTCTTTTAGTAGATTCCATTCTAGGGCTTCTAGCCCCTCATTATGTGGGATTGAGGTGTATAATGCAACAACGTCCACTGTGCAGAGCCAGTACTCTGCATCCTCATTAAGTTGGAGAGTATTCAATAAGTTAAGAAATGCAGTGGTATCTTTGATATATGTTTGGCATTTTTGTACTATAGGTTGAAGATACCAATCAACATTAAAAATTAAGCCACCATATCCTAGGATCAAATGTGTTGTCCTTACCTAAAAGCATACTCTCCATTTTGGCTGTGTTACACTTCAGGTGGTTAGTTTGCATCCCACCTAATGACCTCCGTTAAACATCTTTTGAAATTCAGTTCAGAGCCAATAGACATTTTATCCAGGGCACGGATAAGCTGTGTATTGTCAGCATATGACATGGTTTCAATTACAAAAGAGGAGATCAATGAGATTAGGGCGGGAGATATATATTTTACACAATGCAGGGCTGAGCCATGAACCTTGTGGGATTCCCGAGGTAAGTGTTTTTTCAGGGAATAGATATTAACCTAATACTACTGTTTGCCTACGGTCAGTAAAGAAAGATTCCAGCCATGCTAGGGCCAGATGTGACATGCTACACTTTTTAATCCATTGTAGTAACATGTTGTGGGAGATGGTATCAAATGCTGCAGAGAGATCTTACAAGATCAGCACAGCATTCTTCCAAGCATCCAAAGTTAGCTTTAGAGTGACTTTAACCTCAAGCATGGCTGAATCCATAAAGTGCTTGGAGTGGAAGCCAGACTGTCCCTGATGCATGATATTGGCTTCTTCCAGAAATTTCTTTTATTGGTAATTTACACATTTTTGCATAATTTTACTGAGGGAAAATATGTTATTTGTGGGCTGTTAGGTTTGTATGGACATATGGTGGGACTGTATAGTCAGCATGCGCTGCTCACTAGAAACAATCAAATGAATCAAAATAGTGTCACTTTGGGCCTATCAATAGGCAGCCTTCATATCTCATATTCACGTAAAAATCACAATAACAATTACATTGTTATGGTCACCCATCCTTATCTAATGAAAAAAATCAAATCACCTAAGTACTATCACTCACATGGTGACCTCTCATTCTCATTTAAACACAGTGAACTCTCAATCACATGGAGCACAAAAAATGAATAATAGACTTGTAGAGAGTCGGGCAACATATTACATATGATTTAAAAAAATACAATTCCTCTTTGGAATTAAGACCATGTGGGACTTTGCTATCCAGCATAAGAATGCATCTTCTTTCAAGTTCCCTTAACTTGCATTCTCAATTGCCTTCCCTTGAGTGCCTGTTGACTGCATCAGTAACACAATATGTTAGGCATCTGATGGTATTTTTGTGGAAATCATTCACATGTCTAGATATAGGATAGGCCCGATCATTATTTCTCACTGCCTTAAGATGTTGGAGGATCCACTTGTGCACCTGTAGATTCGTGTTGCCAGCATACTGCAGTCCACATTCGCATGTTAATACATAGATAGCGAATTCAGTTCTGCAATTGAATGAACCTCTAATCTTGGGGGGTTGTCATCAAAAGATGTCTTGTATCCAGTTGTATTGACTCCATGCTCATAAGCCTTACACGTGGGGCATTTATGAAAGCCACTGGCTTGCGGGAGCCAATTAGTCCGTTGTGAAAATTACCTAGAGACTTTTTGACTCATTTAGTCAATGAATGGGGAAGAATTAAATGAATAATTGTAGCTAACTTTGAGCTTAATTGTGGTTTTATATTTGGTTAAGATATGGGCAATTAATCTCACTCACTATTTTTCAACAATGAGTGTTTCAAATTTACTGACAAGCAATTGCTGTTGCTCACTGAGAGATGAACTGTGATTATGTATGTTTGATACAGGTAAACAAGTCTCCAAATTTTCATGAAAGTATTTTACAATAATGGATATTAACTATGCAAGTACTGTGGCACCCATGATGCAAATAATGAACAATCATGATTGGTATGCACATATGTAATCTCTCTCATATCAGTGTAACTTATTGTTCTCTTTTTTGTTTTCTTTTACATTTTTTAGCAATTGCTTTCAAATGCATATTAATGCATGAGAATGCTCAAACTGCATGTATTCCTGGTATGAGATTGTACATTGCTTCAATTGCTGGAAGAAAGACGGTGTATGTTGTCATCACATGGGCACTTTAAATGCTGCAAACAGTATGTGCTGCACATATGTGAACAAGGCCACTGTGTGATTGAAACACATTATGGCCGATATCTGCGATTAAACCAAACTTGCAGGAGAGAACTGTGTCTGCGCATGTTCCTTTCGGATATCTATGAAGTTATGGACAGAGGTGTTGTATAAACAATAGTAGGAAATAAAATTAATATATCAACTAGAAACAATAAAATAATTAAAAAGCAAAAATGTTAACCACTATATAAGTGATTTTTTAGCTTCAGTATTATTTACAACGATATTACTTACTCCAAAAAACGATATTCTTGTCAACAATATTTGTACACCACAATAGTTGGTGCCACGATATTAAATTTCTGATATTTCTGTCTCCCGATATTTACAAAAATGATATTTTGTCAAAACACCATGTTTACAGCTGCGGTAAATACTAGTGGTTTTTACTGATCACACACTAGCAGGCTTTCTATACTAAGCTAAACAAAGGTCTGAACATGCCCTTCCACTCTGTGGCCTAGTTAATGTAGAAGATAATACCAAGTGTAAATATTGATACAGTTCTATTTACATATGATTATATAAACTTTGTATAGTCTGTGTGCTAAGTAAGATGCTTGAGATCCCTTGAGTACATCTATAACAGAGCCTGGCAAACAATTTGAAGAGGGAACACAGAAATGGTTGTGCACAATAAACTAGGATATATACAATTTCCTCTTTTGCTGTTTGTGCATCTACCATGTCCTCACATCTTTTTCCACATTTACAATTGCATCTCCATTGTTTATTCATCATTTTTACTTTTACCTCGTAAATTTCACATGCCACTTTTTTTAATAAATGATTGTTAATTCCATTTTTATCTTCTTATTATGCTAAAAGTGGTTGAAGATGCAGGTAATGTGGTGAGGGTAAGCCCTTAAGAGTATCAGGGTTTGGGGGCCTATATGTTACATAGGCGGCCATAGCCCTTGTATAGTTATTGTTAGGTTAAACTTTTCATTGATATTTTTTGTGTTGATAATAACTTTGGCACTATTACACAAACCTACACAATCCTTTCCACTAACAAAAGTTCATCCACTTTGGGTTCTTCAGGGCAAGGATCTTGCTGATTTGTCAAAGGAGAGCAGTAAAGGACTGGAGTCCTAAAAAGTGAGATTTCACATTTTAACACTTGTCGGACTCTTTGCTTCTCAATACAGAAAACTTGAAACAACAAATAGAACTTTACTGGGGAAGTTACTTTGTTTGGTTTGATGTCAATCCATACAGCAGTTCTCAAGAAATGAACCTTCAAAAAGTGTACCAGTCTGGGCTTGAAGAGATTACACTTGAGAGAAATCTGGACCAATAATCAATAGATTATATGTGGATTTGCGAATCTACGTATAATTCATAAATGCAATAAAAAAATATATACTATTATACTACAGAGATTTTTTGCCTGTTAGTCCATTATGGATTTGTGAACTTGACTGTGGATTCCGGATTCATCCATTGTCTAATTTGTTTTCCATGACCGAAAATGTTCTTTTGCTGATACTATTATAAAGCAGGACACTGAGCACCAGGTTGTGAAAAACAAAAATGAAAAAGGCATAAGGGAGCATGATGAGCCTTTCCTGGTCTTCGGGCCAATATGTGGGCGTCTTAAATGGACATCTTCCCCAGGCATTAAAATGGAAATTTAAAAAAAAATGTCATTGGATTTGCAATTCCTTTGCTAGATTTGCGAATCCTAGACCCTAACTGGGTCTCATAGATCTCCCAGGGTACTTAGGATTCACAAGTCCAGCACGGGATATACGCATCCTGACAAAAAAAAATTAAAAAGTGGTTTGTGCACTATAGCTGCAATGTGCAACCCCATGATTCGTGTGGTCTTCGACCGTGTGCAGTGAAGGTTAGATACCAGCAGAGGTTTGGGCACAGGGACTTGTGGCTAAGTCCCTCTTGTTAGAACTGCTGGGTTACTGGTTGACAGGGGTGTGAGCCCTGGTCAAGTCGCAACAACAATCCCAGTCAAGGTAAGCACAAGCAAACCCCAAATTAACCTGCCCTCAACCGTCTGGTAGCTTGGCCCAGAGCAGTCAGGCTTAACTTACAGACATAGTGTCATGTATTTGTGCAACACTTCAAATATTAAAACAGTGAAAAAACCACACGAAAATATCCCACACCAACTAAGAAAAATAGAGCAAAATGTAACAAATAAAATAAGAGAAAAATGACAAAAATACAGTTGAACTGGAGTTACACATTTTTGAAGAATAAACTTAGCGCCTAAAAGCAGAAAGTGCCAGCCATGGCTATATGGGCATGGTGGACTGGGTCAAAATCGAAAATTCAGGCCGACCACAATGGAAGCAGGGTCGGATACAGTCCCAGATAAGTCCAGCTGAAGGGTTACTTTCTCAGGTTTTATGCCAATAGTCCCATTTGCAATGGAGAGGGTCACCGGGAGCAAGAAGAGCGTCACTGGCAGTCATCAGGGTTGCACGAAAAGCAGAATGGGCATCAATGATAGATGGGCTAGAGCTTTGATTTGATTTGATTTGATTGTGGATTTGTAAAGCGCAGCGAATGCCCATGGGCGTCTTGGCGCTAAAAAGAGTACTTGACCAAACTGCCCAGGCCGGAGCACGACTATCCCAAACTGAATAGCAAAGTTTTTATCTCTTTCCAAAAGGAAAGTAGCGAGGAGCAGTTCTTGATTGAAATTGGGAGCTGGTTCCATGCCTTCGCTGCATAAAGCAGGAAACTTCTCCCTCCCCATCTAAGTTGTTTATATCTAGGGACCTGGATCAGATTGAGGTTGCTGGATCTCAAGGACCTGTTCGGCTGGTACCTTACCGGGTGGGTTTTTAGAGACTGCAAGCCTGCACCGTGCAGGGCCTTATATGCTAGACACAAGGATTTGAATTTTATTCTATTTTTCATAGGAAACCAGTGCAGAGCTCTCAATCTATGAGCTATGGACTCGTGTTTTGGTATGTTCAACACTAGTCGCGCTGCTGCATTCTGTAATTGTTGAAGTTTCATGAGGTGTTAAGACTGCATCCCCGCATACAGCGCATTGCAGTAGTCTAATCTTGATAACGCTAGCATTGTTACTACTGTTTTGCATGATGTCAGTGGGATGAAAGGTAGCAGCTTCCTGATCATCTTCAGGATGAACCATATCGATGATGATAGTTTGTTGGTTTGTGCTTCATAGGACAGTTTGTTGTCTAGGAGTATGCCTAAGTTCTTTATCTTGTGTACTGGCACAGGGCATTGCCCTAGATTGTCTGGCCACCAGTCCTGGGACCAGGAAAGCCAGTCTGAGCCAAGCAGCATCACTTCGCTTTTGGCACCATTTAGCTTGAGGCAGTTAGTCTGCATCCAGCAGGTGATTTGTTCCATACAGTGTTTAAATCTAGTCGCTGTCTCTTGTGTATTGTTAGAGATGGAGACCACTATTTGTGTGTTGTCTGCGTATGAAACTGGGAGAAAGCCACAGTTTCTAATAATAGCCGCCATGGGCACCACATAAAGATTGAAATGGGTGGGGCTTAGTGACAACCCCTGGGGTACCCCACATTGGGATCTAAAGGCTTTAAATTTGGCTTCTCCCAGTTCCACCGTAAAAGACCTGATAAGAAGGATGCTGACAGGGCCTGAGCTGTCCTATGTAGTCCAGCCTCATTGAGCCGGTTAAGTAGAGTGTCGTGGTTTACCGTGTCAAAGGCCGGTAAACCACGACTTAGCATTGGTAGTCCTCCGCAGAGTTTTATGCTTGCCATGTGAGAAGACAGGCTGGCGGCAGCTCGCTTAGAATTTCAGTGCGAGCAGTGCAGTTCTTGTCCAAATTGGCCCGTTCAGGGTCGCAATGAGCCTAAAAGCTTGAATGAAGATCCCGCTGAGCTACACCAAGAGTCTAGGACCTGAGGGGTACCACTTGGGAGTGAGGAACTCACTGTAGACGGGTCCAGGAGCTGTAGGGGAGCCTTTTATGTCTCTGAGGCTCGGATCAGGTGGCTACCAGACTAGCCCTCTGAGTCATTCTGGGGTCCTGAGTTCAAGATGGGTTGCAAGCCCAGTTCTTCCTCCCGAGGCAAGAGGGCAGCAGGTCAGCACAGCAAGTGAGAAGCTCCTTCAGAGTAGCAGTCCAGCAGAGTGGCAGTCCTTTCAGCAGCAGAGCAGTCCCTTTTCCTGACAGAACATCCACTGGCCCAGAAGTGTCCTGAAGTGGTGGTGTCTGAGGTCTTTTTTTATACCCTGATGCCCTGGAAGACGGGACAAGCTTCTAGACAGTGTCTTTGAAGTGCATAGAATTCCCTTCCTCCCTGATTTCAAGATGTCTGACGTGACAATGCAGGGTTATTAAGCCCTTTGTATGGAGACAGGACACAGCCTATTCAGGAGTAAGTGACGCTGGACCCAGCTCCTCCCTACCACCCTGCCAGTGATAGCCCATCCAGTTAAACCTAAGCTCCAATTGTGCATGGCTATCTAGGAGGAATACACAAAGCCCAACTGCCAACTACACAGAGTCATGTGACCAGAGACATGCTGTAGGCACTAAGGGCCAGATGTAGGTAATAGGGAAATACCGATTCCTAAATACCGAATTTTACCGATTCGGTATTTAGAAATTGTTATTGCAGATGTAGGTAAGAATTCGGTAGAAAATACCGAATTCCTAATATTCGTTATTACCGAATCTGTTATTGAGATTCGGTAATAACGAATACCTACTCATTCATTCCTATGGGCTTGGAGGCCCATAGGAATGAATGTGAAGACATTCAGTATTACCGATTCGGTATTACTGAATCAGTAATACCGGGAGGTATTTCAAGGGTGCCAGGGTGTCCAAAGGACACCCTGTTGCACCCCTGAAATGTGCATGTGTGCACATGTGGCACACATGCATGCCTTAAGGGCATGGATGTGTGCCACATGGCACATTTCAAAAAGCAAAAAAGTGCTTTTTGAAAGGAAATTGCTACTTACCACAAACTTGTAGTTGGTGGTAAATGGCGATTCCTTAAGGCAGAGGTGCACTGTTTTAAGTGCTATCTACATTGCATTTAAGGAATCGATATTACTGATTCCTTAATTGCAAGGCCAATAAGGAATCGGTATTAAGGAATTGGTATTTACCGATTCCTTATAACCGATTAATCCCCTACATCCCACATGGCTAAATACCGGTCGGTAACGGTTACAGACCGGTAATTGCCTACCTACATCTGGCCCCATATGGCAAAGTCCAGAAATTGGCAACTTTCTGAAAGTGACATTTTTAGATTTATAATTTAAAATTCAACTTCACCATGTGTTAGGAATTTATATTAGGATTCTGGAGACACTAAACATGAACCAGTTATCTCTTCCAATTTGGAAATTACAATTATAAAATGTAATAAGACAACTCCAGTGTGAGGGATAGGCATTGCAGTAATGAAAAACAAATTTAAGAGTTTTTCATTCCTAGGATAGGTAAAACTTAATTATGCATGTCCAATTTTTAAAATACATTGTACCCTGCTCTCTGTATTGAAAAGGAAGGTTTGGACATTGCAAAAGGTTCATTTTGCTATGTCTATCTGTGTGTTTAAATCTGTACACACAGGCTCTGCAATGGCAGGCCTGAGACATATTTGAAGGGCTACTTGAGTGGGTGGCACAATCACACTACAAATCGCCTCAATTTCCCGCTGCGGACTCTACCCTTTCTCAGAGCTCATCTATCCTTCACGCCTCACTACCAGCGTCTGCTAGGTCTGGTTCATTGAATCGGACCACAAACTCTCCTCATCTTTGTGGGTTGCTTTCTAAACTACTCCCGGCGTCTCCTCATCCATCCGTACCACAGTAATTCTTACATTGACATGGACCAAGAATCCCTCTCCGCCTTTGATCCGAGTTGAGTCCCAGAACTTTGTTCGATAGGCAATTGCCTCAGGCACCAATTTGTTTTGTCCTGAAGATGATCCCAGCATTAAGTTAGAGGGATCAAAACGTTGTTGACTTCTTGCACTCTGACATAACTGTATACTTTGTGCCCATATGTGTTAGGGTGCTCTAATGTATTCTTTGCTGGCCTAATCACTGAAATATTTTCTGGCCACACCTTTTTGTATTCCATGAGCTTTTCTCGTTCTAATGGTATATATGTCCCCACCTGTATGTTTCCTTTTACTTTTTCACTAAATGATTATGTCCAGTTGGACAGCCAAATTTAGACATCATTGCATCTCTATAGATATGAATTATTGCAAATGATTTTTCTGTTAGGGACCATTGTTCTTTAAAATATTTTGTAACTAATGTCCCTGACCACTATTTGGGTTCCCTTGTCTCTGTAAAGCAGGCCCACTAGTAGCATTTACTTTACAGTCCCTGGGTCCATGTAGTACCACTTTACCAGGGACATATAAGTACATTTTAAATGCCAACTGTGGATAAGACAATATTACTATGTTTTAAGGAGTGAGCACATGCACTTTAGCACTGGTTAGCAGTGGTGAAAGTGCACAGGGTTCTAATGCTAGCAAAAACAATATCAGAAAGAATAGAGGTGGAAGGCAATAGGTTGGGGCAAGACCACCCCAAGGCTTTAAAGTCCAATATTAAGGTTGAGGTCTCATCTTCAGCACATATCAGATGATAGAGGCCAGTAGCGTGATATGAACCTCTCCTCCTTTCTTGTGAATCAGTAGTTTGTGTAAATCATGAAGTTGTGCTTCTGGAGGAGGCAATATCTGTATATATTCCTTTTAAGATTAAGTATTGTTTATGGTGGTTACTGCTACCAAGACATTTCTAGCCAAATGTAAGGGTGTGCAAAGTTATTCTCTAGCAATGCTCAACAGACTTCAACCTTAGAATACCTAAAGGCAGGTTG
This sequence comes from Lissotriton vulgaris, assembly GCF_964263255.1. Lineage (NCBI taxonomy): Eukaryota > Metazoa > Chordata > Amphibia > Caudata > Salamandridae > Lissotriton > Lissotriton vulgaris. Next base: position 710,488,033 of record NC_141694.1, read on the forward strand.
TTAGAGTTCAGCAGTTCAGCAGTATGGAAGTGCACAGAAATGCTAGCCCAAGACATAACGGCCAGCCTCAAAGTTGTACATGTATTGCAAGGACACCAAGACCAGAATGATTGGATGCACAAGCCAGGCATAGGCTCTCCTTTCTCTTGGAAGAGGTGAGCTGCAGTGTCCAGCAGACTTAATCAGCATACTTTTCGGGCTGGATCCTGCAGGCAAAGAGGCTGAATTAGGAGTTGTCTTGAACAGGAAATTACACTGATTTGGCTATTATTTGTTTAGACTTCTTGCTGGAATTAGGCACACATTTAATTTCCCAATAACTTACTGGTAATCTTCATAACATCTGGCCCTACCATCTACGTACCAGTCATTACTTGAAAGTCATTGTAACATCCTCCCGAGCCTGATAGCATGTAAATGAATTATGCCACACATGGAGCTCGGTATTGCACATCTTTATTCTCTAGAGTGTAACCATTGCATGACACATACTGTGCCATGCATTTTATTAACCACACCCAATACCAAATCACTGATGTCACTAGACTACAGAGTCCGGTAGGGACCATAGGGGTCACGCGCTCTATAATGCACAAGACACTACATCTCCCCCTTTGTTAAATACAAAGTACAACAAAAAAAGCTAGACATATACATCAGAGTTCCTCAATGAGCCATTGAGGTGCGCGTACCTCTCTTACAGATCTTGTGGTGTGAGGCTGGGAAAACACAGGAGAAACAACTGCAGCAGGCAGTGGTAAGCTAGATACTTATGCGGTTCTGGGGCTCTCCTGGCCCTCTGATGGCAAAGTCTCACTCCAGACTTCGAGGTAGATGCTTGAAATGTGAAGAATCCCTCGTAATAGACTTTATAGGTCAGTAGAGATCTCAATTATATCATTGTTAGCAAAGTCTCACTTTCTTTTTCAATAGTCCCTTGTAGATGGAAGGCAATTTGAAGATGTCGTTGATCCACAGGACAAATGTCCTCACTAATGTGGAGCTGTAGTTTCATTGTGGTACGTTTTCCTAATCCATAAATCAATGACGGAAAATGTTCACTATGTCGTGATGAGAACTGACATTGTAATTCACAGAAATTAGTCCTATGTCCGAGTTAGTGCTGAAACTGAGCAAACATGCACTTGACGAAGTCTGTGAAGGACATGGATTGGGGCATGTACCTTTGTCTTTTCATGTTTAGTAGTCGCCATAAATGAACCTTGACTTTGCAGTGGTATTGAGGCTGCTACATGTATACTTTGGTATTCAATGGTGTGAGACAGAACACCAGAGACAGTTCAGGGTACTTTTTTGGCAGGCATAATATTTATCGGAGTACCACTGTCTATGAAAAATTGTATATAGCAACCATTAACCTTTAAACATCCACCCAATTGCGGGACGTTTACCTTCATGTCAAAATCCATATAGAAAACATAGCTTCTTCTTCTTTAGAGACATCGCTTTGAGGCAATCTACCCAGTGTATTTTCTTGCTTTTCAAACTCAACACCGATTCACCCTGGGCTCCTCTTGCCTCCATGCCAGTGGCTTGTTGGCCAGCACATTCTTCAGCTCTATCTGCCATGAGCACAGGCTCCTGACTGAACGTTTCTCTCAGCATTCAGCGTCTAAAGGAATCGGACAGGCAGTCATCTATGACTCTGAGACGAATTGCTTCTTCATCATTGAATTTGTTGAACTTACAGTGTTGCATTCCAAGTCTTTCTACAAATTCATCTATTATTTCACCATCTCTCTGTCTCTCCTGACTGAAGATGTATCTTTCACAGTCAACGTTCGGCATCAGATTGAATTTGACATTCAATGCCACCTTGACATCCTGGTAAGATAGTCTGTGGTGTCTTCTTCATCACTTCCTTCACTCCTTCTCCTGCTATGTTCTTAAGATATTTGATGATATTTTTGTCATTGGGTATTTCTGGTGCATCAATGAAATCATCAAAGGTTTAGATCCAGGCAGTCCATTGGACGCCAATACTATTCTTTTTGGCAGTATCAAATATTGTCAGACATTTTAAGAAAATGGCGGCCTCATACTTCGTGCTGTTTTCTGCAGCTACTGACTGCATTATATGCTGTTCAGGCCACACTTGACCTACATCATCTTCTGGCCCAGTACACCTCTGCCAGCATCAGCCCGCTGGCTAGTGCTTGGACCGTCGTACCCAACTGGAAATGGTGAGGCACCATCTTCTTCTTTGACTGTGAGTAGCAGTTTTGCCTCTTGCTCTTGCCACCACTCTCAACCTTCTGCATTGTACATGTTTTCTCCACCTTACGCCTTCCTTTGCGTTTATCTGTTTCCACTCAAGGCGTTCTCGTGCATCTGGTTGTCACTGTTTGTTGAGTTTTTTGTACCTGGCGGTCACTGCCTTCAAAGTTACCATACTGTATGAATGATGGCTCTGTGTTAAGTTCTGGTGTTGCACTTCTTATCTGGGTCATGTTAGCAATTTCTGACCAATGATGAGTGAAACTTTCTGAGGGGCCTTCACTTTCTTCGGAGGTCTCGTACTGGCTGGAGTTCTACTGTGATTCCACACACGCCAACCGCCGACTCTTCACTTCAACTGAGGAGCACGTGGCAGGAATGAGTAGTTTGCTGGATCTCAGCAAACTCTCTGGGAGACACCTCTTGACACTTCGGGTTGCGGGGTTTAGATATCCGCTATCTTGTCACTAGTTGTAGTGTCCTCCCAAGCCTGGCAGGATGTAAATGAATTAAGCCACACACGGAGCTCGGTAGTACACGTCGTTATTCTCTAGAGTATAACCATTATCTGACATGTACTGGGTCATATATTTTATTAACCACACCCACTCAAATACGTCACTAGACTATGGACTATGGTAGGGACCATAGGGGTCCCACACTCTATAATATACAAGACACTACAGAAATCTACCTCAAGACTAGAAAAACATTTCAGAAAAATTCTGTGTGAACAAAGACCTGCCCGTTCCCCTGGGCACCATAGGAGGACTTGGCATTCCCAGCATTCTCTTGTCATATCCAATCCGGTGAAGACCAGGAGATAGGGTAGGGATGGAATGGGTCATAATCAATGATATGAGGACATTAGGACTAAGAGTAATGAAGAACACTGGTAACTAATCAAGAGATTACCTCTACATCCTGCGTCCTCCCCACAGCCGTTACTTTTGAGGAATACACAAGATCGGGCCTTATCCTAAACAGTGAGCAAACAAAATATGCTGAAATCAATGCAATAATGTGTGATTTAAAACTTAAAAGACATTACACTAAAGTTTTTTTCATCATTATCAATGGCCTGTAATGTAGAACAAAAGTGTTCAGCAACACCCAGGTAACTTCCCTGCAGATAACTGTCACTGGAACACCATTAACTTCTGCCCAGGAAGCAGAATACCCTACCTGGAATATGTTCCCAGAAGTCCATTTATAAAGGGTAAGCCAGGCACAGACTATGTTAAAGCAATTTAACACAGTCTGTGTCTAAGCATAGCAGAGCAAATCCACCTACATATTTTCATGGAGATATCTGGTAGCTTTTTTACTTGCACAGCAGAATCAAAAGTCACAAAAAAGTGATAAGACTTCCTGAAAGTTTGAGATCAGGAGTGACCTCCTAATGTCTAGCAGTTGCAAAAGGTCACCCTCCAGAAAAGGAGAAAGGGAAACAAACAGCAAAATCATTTCCTGTAGACATCTAAGGGGAGTGGGAACTTTTGGAAGAAAATTTGGATCTTGTTTAAGAATTACTATATCTTCCAAAATAGACAAAAAGAGCCTCTGTACAACAAGACTCTCAATTCACCTATTCATCATGGTGATTTACAGCTACAGTTTCATTGCCAGACATTTTACATCAGCAGATTATGAAGGTTGAAAAGGATGCCATTGTAAATCCTGAAGAACCAGAGTCAAATCCTTTGGAAGTGTTATGCATCTCAACATGGGGCGGGCCAAAGAAAAACTCGTCAAAAGTCCAGATGCTAGGGCTTTCCCATTATCCAGGATCTTCCAAGGATCCCTAAAGGTCCAATAGATAACCATATCATCCTAACTGTAGAAATGGTCAAATTCCTATAAAGCTTTCCTTTTGGATGTAAACTCACAATTCAAAGGGAAAATACAATTTGAATCCCAACAGTTTTGAAAACGTCTCCATGACCTTGTATAAGACTTTAAAGTGGAGGGCCTACATGACGTTTGGAGTGCTTTAGCTATGTGTATATAAAGGCTTTATTTTTGTAACCCCTTCATTTCAATCTCCAAACCAACAGATAAAAGTGATTTGGAAGCAAAGGTAGGCCAATCTAAAGAGGATGGGGATTTAGAGGAAGACACTAAGATGAGAACATTGCAGCAAGAGCCTGCAAAGATGAAACAGAATCTCTGATGACAACAGGGAACCAGCATAATCAGTTCCTATTTTGCTGAATTAGTTTGGAATTGTTATTGTATTTTTTTTAACAAGGAATGGGGTGACCCACTTGGTGCATCAACTTCCGCTCCATCGCAGTCAGCCATAAATCGGGCACAGGTTCCTGCCAAGCAAAAACTGATAATCATTTATATTATGGAACATGGAGTTTGATCTGTCTACCATGTATAGCCTTACCAGGGTGGAGATTTAAGTGATGTGTCGAGAGAGGGAGCTGCGCTTAGGTTATAGATCCAAAAAGGAGGATTAGGAGAAATATGTCAGAGCATGGGAAGATTCCCACCAAATACAGATCAAGAGAAGAGTGAAGATAAGGAGGTTAAAGTGTCTCCTCACCTGCATTGTCCAGACCTGAGAGCAATAGGTCCTCTTGAAGTTTGTCCCTTATAAGTGATGGTAGATTTCAGATTAGCCTATGAGTAAAAGGTGGCTAATGTGGATAAGAAGTTGAAGCTGTCTGCTTGTCCTGGAATGGAAAATGGCTGCCCTGGCTGCTGAGGAGAAAAGGACAGGCCTGCCTTGTGGGTGCAATAAGCAGCAGTTGCCTTTGAGAGGTTGGGAATGGCAGCTGAGGAGAAAAAGGCAATTACAACTCTGCCTGCTTAGGAGAACTACACAGCAGTAATCCTGGTGCAGGAGGAGAGGAAATTGGCTGTGGCTAATAAGAGGATATATTGGACCTTCTGGGACACTCATCAGATCACTTGTGGAGCTGCAGAAGACTCAAAAGAAGAGCTGCTCTGCTGCCCTGATGTTGGAAGCGCTGCTCTGCTTCCCTGCTGCTTGAAGAAAGAAGCTTGGACCTGCTTCTTGAACCTACGACCACCAGAGTGACTCCAAGTCCTAGCTATCTGAACTACTGCGTGAGCTATAGCAAGCTCCAGAGACCTATCATGCATTCACCCAGCTGACCAGACCCACCTGGACCTGCCGGTGCCCTGCTGCTCCTGGCCTCTGCTGGAGTGAGTCCTGATTTCCAGGATGTGCCCCCCAGGTCCTGGACCCTTGACTGGAATCAGAGTATTCGCCTCCTTGTCCGACTGAGAGTTCCCTCAAAACCGAAGCAGCAGAACACAACTTGATGCAGAACCTTGCATCGCAGCACCCTCACCTCCTGATCAATGGCCTCATCAGAACCGATGTAGTGTGATGCAACTGGATGCAGAACCATCCATCGCATAACCTCACAGCTCCTGGTCAGCAGCCTCTTCGGAAACAACTCAGCATGGTGCAACTCAAGTCAGGACCTTGCATTATAGCACCTCATACTGCCTTATCGGCAGCCTCTTCGGAACGATGCAGTGCGACGCAACTCAGTAGAGCACTTCACAGGTCCCAATTGGCAGTCTCATCAGAACCAATGCAACTAGAGGCAGCGTGACACAGTACATTGTATCTCATCCCAAGTACAACCAAGAAACCTGTCCAGCAGGCCTAACTCGCTCTTGCTTGTACTCGGCCCGCACTTCATCGCTGTCAGCTCGAACTTGTGACTTTGTCCAGGTCCGGTGCAACCAGATAACGTTACACAGTACCTTTAAGTTAAGCCCGGCTGATTTTGTGCAAAGTTACCAGAGGATTACAAACTGGATAATTTAGTGGCTTTTGTGGTTCACCCTAACAAGTATTGTGGTTGTTGCTAAAGCAGGGTTTAACCCCTCCCGCCCGTGCCCCACAACCAATAACCTAACTTCTTACAACGACCAAAGTATAGAGCAGCTAAGTACATATAGATTTAATTATATTAATGTCACTGTTCGTACACAAGCAAGATATGTATATTGACAGGGTACATATATGCAGAGGGTAGTGTAGGAAATTGAAAGACATACTGGTTCTTTCTCTGTGTGAAGTGCTACCTTTATCCTGAACTATATCTGGCTGCAAAAGATCACCCTATGCTTTCTGATTCAACGTTAGCCAGTGATCCATGGCCAGTGTGCACAGGACATGGCTTTTAGCGATACCATTTCCCTAGTGCTCTGCGCCAAAATGTCTACTAGGCACTACCACAAGAGATTGTCACTAAGTACTGACCGAAGGATGTTGCTTTTATACACTTATTACCACGGTGCTTATTAGTCTGAATCCACTGCAAAACCCCCTACATGAGACATTTAACAAAGAAAATAAATTTTGGGACTCCTATAATTTTGCCTTTTTAGCAATCTTAAGAAAACGTTGCGAGATTAATTTCATCCATGTACGTATTTACTTGTAAAGTAACAGGAGGCGTCATCAAGCAGAGAAAAAAGTATTAGCAATGAAACAAATGGTTTTCTTACAGTAGTGAAACTGAACCATAATTACATTGCCACTCTCGCAAACTCTGTGATAAGTAACAAGTAGACAGAGTGCCTGATTTAGCATTTGACAGATGGTACAAAGGCGCAGATTTATGTTAACTGGCGCATCCCCAGGGATGCGCCAGTTAATGTGCGCCACAGCTCCGCCACCCATGGTGCGCCGCATTTATAATGCAATATAACAAGAGGATATGCCTAAACTGATACAGTTGTCAAACCAATAAATGACTCAAATGAAAGAACAACTAATTACGACCGGAGATTTGCTACTTAATAGCTATTTATTCATTTTAAATATAAAAAAATGCAATACATGAATTCTAAGCAAATTGCATACATTAAATAAAGATGAATTGGACACAACACAATGAAAAATAATGCATACACATTTACACTAATCAGACATATCACAGTCATTCAATTCACATGCATACACTCATACAAGATCCGACACAACCTAAAGTAACGGATGTGCCAGTATAAAGAAATGAGACAAAAGTAGGATTGCTCTGTAAATCAGACAAATGTTTCAAAGTTTTTTTTCAAAGAAAAAGTACACTCTGATAATTTAGTATCAATAATAATTGTCAACACAAATTTCATCGGCAATGTGTACAGTAAAACTCGAGTGCAGTATCACTCAACACTTGGGTTTGTATTAGAGCAACTCCTTAGGCAGAGGCCCACGCGTTTCGAATCCCTACAGATCACAGATGGGATTCTCCTCATGGCCAGAAAGTTTCTGAAAAACAGAAGATAAAATCTACATGTCAGCCTATTCTGAACATTTAAGAAAACAAATGAGTGGAAACCACCATTATTCCAAACAGCTTACCCTCCTGGTATGTAGGACGACAAAAGGTGTTGTGTGACAGAATCCTGCAAGGATAGAAAAAAGGAGGTGGAGAAAGATAATTTAGACTTACTCTAAAGCAAGAGGGTCGGTACACTAAAATGAAGGGGAGTCAAAATTACCTATCAGTGAAAGCAATGGGTCCACGGCGAAGCCATATATTTTTTGTGTGACGGGCGGGGACCGGAGACGATCTTTTACTGGAAAAAGTAGTTCAAAAAACAGATCAGCTGGCAGCTTTTTTTCGTACTGAAAACAGGAGACAAATGCTTCAGTCAAAGTCTGAAAACCAAGGAGAAGGAAGCCTCTAATATACGAAGGTAAAACATCCATATGTCTTACCGGGGAGGTTTGTCAGTGGTCTTTTTTATGCGTTGTAAATCAGTCCGAGGATGCTGGTCATTTAGTCGAATCCACAATATCAAGGTAATCGATTGTACATCGCTTGTAGAAAAACGTTCCTGAAATACCAATTAGACATCACTTAGCCATAATGTTATAGCAATGCGAGAAAAAAGGAACTTGAGTTAGTTAGCGGTGTACCTAGTTGGCGTGGTCCGGTGCACTGACTCTGTTGACATGCGCAGAAGCAAGGGTTTTCAGAAACTGACAGACCACAAGCTACATGATAAACTGTTGGTCTCAAAGGGGAATTAGAAGACACACATTATAGATAGGAAATGTCCAAACCGTGAAGAAAGGGACATCTGTTCTAAGACCGAGTACGTATCTTACCGGAAAAAAGCGTCTCAAGCCGCATATGCCGGACAGCGTTCTCTGGCAGCGTTGATAGAGCACTACTCTCCCGCGCAGGCGCCGTGTGTGAATGCCAATATCCTATAGAATCCCTGGGTTATATGCAACCCGATTCGGTGAAAAACCGCCCATAGGCAGGAGTGGTATTGAAAATTCTTAAAGACACAACGTGTCTTATATATTTGTAACATGCAGGAAACACGAGTCTTAAGCCCAAATAAAAGGCAAGTCCTTCTGGGTAACGGCTACTGGAAAATGGGGGGGTATTTCAGAGTTTATAAATCTCAGATAATTCATTTAGACCTATAACAGCCGTATTAAATTTGACGATGAGGAGTGCTTCCCTTTTAGATAGTTTGGAATCCCAGTCTCCTCCACGGGGATCACGTTCCACTTTTGAAATAATGGTCCATTTCAAATCTTTAATCTGGTGATTTAGTCTATTCCAATGGTTGACCAGAGGTGCTGTCTCAACTCAATTATAATGCGGTGCACCATGGTGCAAAAACGGCACAGATGCGTGACGCATCTGTGCCAGAAAGGTGGCGCATTGCTGGAGTTGCGTCACAAGCGTGATGCAGCTCCAGCAAGGCTCGGGGGTGCCCCATCTTCACAATGCTGCATCAAGACCTACGCCTGCTTCAAGCAGGCGCAGGGTTTTGACGCAGCATTGGCCTGAAAGTGACTGAGTGAAATCTCATAGATTTCACTCAGCCACTTTCAGGAGGCGTTCCTGCGCAGGAATGCCCCCCCCCCTGCACAGGAACGCCTCCTTATGGCGCAGGGCTTTATAACGTGACGCATCTCCTAGATGCGTCACGTTGTAAATAGGGCGCATTGTTTGCGCCACCGTTGCGTCAAATAAAGTGATGCAATTGCGGCGCAAAGAGGCGCAAGGGCATCATAAATCTGCCCCTTAGTCTGGCAGGATGGCGAAGGACTAAACCTTCATCATGCTGCCGGATTACCGTCTGTCAAATTTAGAGATGACTGGCAGCCATCCCTGCACACTGAAAGAAGCCACGCCATGGTGGTTCCTTCCAATGTGCAAAACATTTGGTAGACAACCACCATCTATTTTACAAAAGCTAACCAAACTTTTAAAAAGTGTTTATTTTTCTAAAACAAACTCCCAAAGTAAAAGTTTGTTTCAGAAAAACAAAAAAATAATCACCTCGACACCCTGGGAGTTTTTTCCCGGATCGTAGTGGACATTAATCTTTTCTGTCCCTCATTGTGAGGTTTTTCCTGGTGGTGATGGAAAGAAAATCAAAGACATTACACCCCCCTCCCGAAATTGGAAGGGTGGTGTAATGTTCTTCCTCCAACAGTTCCTAATCCGTCGGGCTGTCAGAGGAAATTTTCTGTTGACAGAGCCAACAGGGGCTCCATCAACTGTAGACCTATCTCTAAATGAGGCAGGTGGACCGAGGGTTTTGTGAACAGGGCACACTATTGCATTTGCTTTAGAGTACCCTGTCTTCCAAACTCTACAAAGGCCCTTTAATAATTACATTCCACTGTCATTGAGTTTAAAACACCCAATGTTACAAAATAGTTGGAAACCTAAATTTAAAATAGTAACCTGTTTTAGCTGCATGCATTGCTATTTGAAGTGTCCAGCAGGTGCACAAGAGAGGGAGAGACAGAGAAAGGGAGAGAAGGAGAGAGAAAGCTAAAGATAGAAAGGAGGAGAGAGGGATTGAGACATATCAATCAATCAATCAATTAATCAGGATGTTTAAAGCACAGCTAATCACCTAATATGGTATCCAGGCACTTGCAGGCCCCGGAGGCTCATTCGAACAGCCGGGTCTTAAGGGCCATTCGTAGTTCCAGAAGTGAGGCGATGGTCTGGAGGTGCGTGGGGAGGCTGTTACAGGTCTTTGCTGCAATGTGGAAGAAGAAGCGCCCTCCACATCTCCTTCGGTAGATGTGGGAATTATGGACAAGTGAAAGAGTGGCAGAACGTGGTCTAATAGATGGTTGGTTGAAGTTCAGGCAGTAGTTAATGTAGGCGGGTCCTTGGGTGTGTAGAGCCTTGCATGCGTGGCTCAGCAGCTTGAATTGCCATCTCTTCTGTGCAGGAAGCCAGTGGAGGTTCCTGAGGTGGGGTGTGATCTGGGATCATTGGGAAAGGCCAAGGATGAGTCTAGTTGCAGCCTTCTGTATGGTATCAAGTCTCTATAGAAGTGTTTGGCAATTCCTACGTAGAGGCCTATGCCTACGTTCAGCCAGCTGGGGATGAGGGCTTGTGTCACAGTGCATCTTGTGTAAAGCGGAGGCATGTGCAGAGTGAGGAAGCAATCGGAGGAGACAGTGTTGATCTGTGATTTCATGGCGAACTTGTTGTTAATGATGATTCTGAGGTTTCTGGAGTGGTTGGAGGGATTGGGTTCGGATCCTACGTCTGATGGCCACCAGGAGTCATTCCATATGCCAAAGATCAGGAAAAAAACTATTTAATGATTTAACATAATGCTATACATTTTTGTTTTAGTGAGATACAAATGTCAATAAGTAGACTCAAATTCATTAGAAATAGTATTAGGAAGAACAACTTCTGTGACTTTTAATCAGTAGATCAAACTAGTAATATGATCAGCGTTGAAACTCTGTTACATTTTTCTCCAGTAGCATATATTGTTGTGTATGCCTAATGTAAAATTAATCATATAATAGTGTACCTGAGTGTAAAACAGGCCCATACAGTCCCTGTGGTGCAGAGGAGATTACACCCTTCAGGTGGGAGCCTATTTAACTTAAGGCTTATGAATATCTGTGGATAGTCTTATGGCTCATCATTTTCCATTACACCGCTACAGTGTACACAATTCCCCGTGTTCATTACCAAAAAATAGGAGGTGTATGCCTTGCCCCACCTCACCCAGATCTCCAAAGCTCAAGGGAAGACGTGGCAGGTCAGATGCTAGGGAGTCTGCTCCTCTTCCTTCCCCCACTTCCCTCAGATCTCTACATAACAGAGGAGCAAACAGAAAAATCTGAGATGATAGCTACCCACATCTTCCATCGTCTATGCTGGTTCTCCATCATGCCTACGATGCCTCATGTAGGCACTTGGTGAAAATCATTCCCATTGTTGATACACATCCATTAACATCCATCCATTAACATTTGCATGTGTCAAGAAGCAATCACAATGTCTATCTGATAGCTGCCTATAACCTGTCCTGCAAATTTAGAGCTAATCCACTGAGCAGAATTTATCATACACATCCGTAGCAGTGAGTGTATTAATAGATGCAGGAGCCCTGCCAATCAGCCAGTAAACAAAAACTGCAAACGTGAATTGCAAAAGGAGAGACATTGTTCAGAACCAGTGTTTAAACACAAAAACTGGCTCGACCACAAAATGTTCAGTATCAGTGTTGACTCCCAAAAAGACATGAACAGTGATGCCATTCAGCCAAGACATAGAGACCTACTTTCATTTTCCGTCACATTCGCTCGATACACAACTGGAAAATCAAGTTTTAAAAAGGTGTCCAACTTCCACATCTTGCACAATCATAAACCGCCTTTATATATGCATTGTTTTTTCTTACGCACGAAGAACAAAAGTATGCTTCATGTCTTTGGAGGCCTGGAAACACGTGTTGGAATTAAAATGCATACAATCATTTCTGGTGCGTTATTCTAAAGGGAAAAGGCTCAACTGCACTCAAAACTCTGTTAAAATGTTTACACTTTGCAAGCTGATGTCTGCAGAGGAATAAACTACTGAAAAGGGAAAAAATACCTCGAAGCAGCAGACCACCTTACTAATGCTTTAGCCTTAGTCTCAATTCACAAAAAAGCATAGATTCTATATCATTCACATTTCCCCCGTCAATTAATGGTATCTCTTGACGTCAGATACACACTGTCCTTGTTTAGGGTTCATTGTACCTATAAAACGTTAAGCTCACTTTAAATTAATTTATTTTTAGATTTTGACATAACAAGGAGGAGAGCACAATTGTACATTTTTCTGCTGCAGAGGAGTCTTAACTATTGAAAATTGGAATACTTCCAAACAGGCCAGTTCCTCTGAAAGGGGGATTTCATTGGAGCAGTGAATGTCACACGTCAGACAGGGTTGGCACCTTTCTTTAATAATAACTAGCAGCCCGTCCGGACGTTGTCCGGGAGCATTCAGGCTTCCCCTACCCCTGCCTCCCCTGACATTGCCCAGCAGCCCGTGCCCCCGCCTGCCCCGTCCCCCGCCTGCCCTGACCCCCGCCTGCCCCGACATTGCCTTTCCTCAGCCGATCTGTTTTCCCGCCTGGCCCGACCCCCGCCTGTCCGGAGTGAATGGAGGTCGGACAAAATTTTCCACCCGTCACCTTGTTAGTCCCCGTCCCCCGCCTGCCCCGACCCCCGCCCCCCCCGACATTGCCTTTCCCCAGCCGATCTGTTGTGTTGTAACTCTCCGTCCCCCGCCTGGCCCGACACCCGCCTGCCCCAAATACTGCTACTGAATCTTTGTTATGTGGTTAACTACATTATATAAAGTTTGTAAATAACGTTTATTTTTTATATTTATATATCCTATAACCATTTACACACCCTGAGGATTTCAACGGTGTATTGGGTGTGCAGATTTTCGCCGTGGTTCCCGAGTTTACCCGCCTCAAAGCCTGAAAGTTCTTACTTTATTATAGTAGTATAGATAACCGAATTCCTGTGCACTTGTAGTACTGCATGGTCCAAAACGATATTTGGTTTGGGCACGATTAGTTAATGCCTGGGTGGGATTCAGGGATACTTGGATGCAGTGCTTAATTTGTAAAAAAAACATAGGTGCCACATCCCTTGTCAGGAGAACACAGCAGCTTGTACCACCCATTGCCTCCACTAGCGTTGCCAATGACTACCAACACAACTAACCATCACTCTCATACAAGTCTGACTATTCAGACTTTAAAAATACAATAGAAAAATTACTAATACATGCCGCCCAAGCTTTTCTTATAGATTTGGGTGGCAGGTATTTGTGATTTTATTGTATATTTAATTATTAAGCAACAGTTGTTGTTTATATAGACATGTACCGCTCACACTATGGGCACTGCTAGAATCATAGTTTTGGGGCATTATGCAGATATTTACATGGGTCTGTAGGCAGTCTGCCTACCAGGGGACAGGTAAACAAGAATATAAACCTGTACTACCAACCAAATACCACCACCTGCTAGTCTTCGCATGGACTGGTATGAAGGGGAAGTAACCCTGCTCAAATATGGATATGGCTCCACCTTGGGTGCACCCTGTAACCAGCAGAGCCTAAACCCTAATGACAAAGGTATTGCATTATCACAAACCCCTTCAAGTGGACTAGGACATTAAGGAGCCAACTGGTGAAGAAATATAAGGCGGGCGGAAAACAGAAGAAGCTCGTTTTAGTGTTAAAGCATTTATTTATAAGGTATACACTTAAATTGAAATTGTCTCTAGCCGCTCAGATTAAGACATCAGGTCATAGGGAGAAACGTGATTTGCTAAGGTACACTCTATTTTGTTGAATTGGTAAACTAGTATTAGAATCTGCATTTTTATTACCAAATTCTACAATTTCACCACTAGACCATATCTGCGTGTTTATAACTTTTCCTTCTTCCTCCCTCAAAATTTTAACCTCTCTTCTCTTCCTTTCTCCTCTTCCCATTCTCCTTCTTTCCATTGCTAATGTCTTCTTTCTTTCAGCTTCTTTTCCCAACTATGTTTTGTTGTACATTCCTGTGCGCTCTTTCCAGATGTCTGTAGCCACCTTTTCCTTCTCCTGCCCATCTTAATTCATTTGCAGATACCTCTTTCATCTTCTCTTTTTCCACATTCAAAGTGGTGCAGAAGGCAACAATGTCTGTAATTAAAACACCATCTCCAGCTACTAAAAAGGCAGGAGCTGATAATGCCACCCAACTGACTTGACCAGCTCCTTCAGAGAAGCAGTTCATGGGCATTACCTTTAAAAATTAAAGAGAAAAAATACTCCTTAAAGATCTGATGCTGTATTAGAACATTGGAATACTGAGAGCCCCATTGAAGACAATAGAGCAGCAGTGGCCTATATGAACTTGTATAGGTCCACTGCTCTCAACATTTCAGTGTCCTAATACACAGCCTCTATTTTTCTCGGACCCAAGTCCCTCAAAAATATATAAGGCAGAGAAAAAAGAAAGCCAGAGGCCATGCAGAGGGACACATGCAGCCTTGACCCTTCCCTTTTCCTGTAGCTTAGTCATAATAGGGCTTCAGGCTTCAGATGGAGGGCAGGGTGACTGCTGCTCTGCTCCTGGGTCTTCCAGGCTTGGCTGAATGACAAAATCAGTTCAGCAAAATCAGTTAAGGAAATATTTTCATGCAATTAAGGTGATAGGTAATTAAGGTTGGGCCTTGGTGGTTTTTAAATTGAAATCCATTGCACATTTAGTAATATTCTTCTATCAGCAACAGCTGTGATCAAAGTCTTATAAGTGGAGGGATTTTCAATCCCATCGGGCTCCGTGATGTATTTTTTTTACTAATCAGAACATTCTGCCCTGATGGGGTACAAGGTTCTAAAGCTTTGTAACCAGCCATAGCTGGGCTATACTGGCCATTGAAGGCCCTCTCCCTTGTTAAAGGCCCTCGCCTTCAGCTTGGGCTTTTAACGCTGGAGCGGGTCTTTAATGGCCCCGCCCACAGCCGCACCACCAAAGCTGTGGTCAGACGGCCCACCCACCATGTTAGGTTTCGGATTTCCTCCTGTCTGACGGACTGGTTTTTGGCGTTCCCACAGCGGTGCCTCAGGAAATGGGCACCGCAATGGGAACACCAAAAACTGTTCTTACACAGCATGGACTACAAAGTCCATGCTGTGGAGGAACGGGTGTACATGCACACAGGGGGGCACTGTATGCATCCCCATGCAGAGTGGTACACCTTTGTTTCCTCTCTGCCATGATTTTCATGAAGTAGGAACCTCCATGACACTGCCGGCGGAGAGGAAACGCATAATATGCTGGCAGTCCCTCCAAGCATATTGTGGCCTCCTGACTGCCACAACATCACCAAGGAATAGCGGTTCCCTGTCGCCTGCAGTGGAACTATGGCGGTCTGACTGCCCAAATCTTAATAGGGCAGTCACAAGCGTGCCGCGCCCCTACAAGTCTGGCTGTCAGTGGACCACCGGACTCATAATTGGCCCCAAACTGTTACAAGTGCTGCACGATAAAGGCTGATTTTCTTCCTGGATAAAGTTTATTAAAGAACCATTGGTGAAACTGAGTCCAGAATAAAAGTATTCTGAATTGTCCACTTATGAATTAACATGTATAATATTGAAGCTTTCTGCTTGTGTACTTCATGCATAGTAAAAACCAAAAGAGAATAACTCAATACAGAACAGTTTCAAATGGATGCAATCTGTTATGCTATAAAATACCAGCAGAAAGTTAAGCAAAGAACGCTTCAAATTGAATTTACAACAGCATTGGAATTAGACAAGAATCTGATGAAGCATGGAATGTAGCATGTACCAAAATCTGGCAGTAAGATCCTGCTTTCACGTCAGGTTCTAAACACACGGGCAACACAAAAGTAGTTCAAAAATAAAAACAAGGAAAAACACTGGCACTGAAGGGAACTACCTTGTGTGTGGATGTGCTCATTGTGGATGAGCAAAATGCATCAATTCAAAGTGAAGTTAACCAGTGGCTCAAGTAGGCAGTCCCATGCTGTATGCTGTAGTGGGCGAAGTAAAATGTGAATGGCTTTACAACAGACCATAGGATAAAGAGAATTGGCTAAAAGCCCCTGTAAGTACATGTGTTAACCCCTTCGCCGCAGGGGTAATTACCCCGCTGTGCTGGGGGAGAGGAGGGCATGCACAGCGCCCCGGTGATCATGACGAGCTCAGCTCGTCATGAGACACGGTTGCGCTGGGCTCATGACGTGCTGAGCTTGTCATGACCACACCCGTTTTCGTGGAACGTTCAGCACAGCAGGGGAAATATCCCCACGTGTGAGCGCCACGGCGGTCATGACGAACTTAGCTCGTCATGAGCACAGCGCAACTGTGCCTCATGACGAGCTGAGCTCGTCATCATTTTACTAAAATCAAAAGGGCAGAATTAAAAATATATGTATGTAGTTGCTCAGATATTATAATTTGATAAGAACTAATCATATAAGTATGGCATTATTTTCTCATTCAGATAAATTATTTATATAAAAAAGATTTAACTGGAGAAAAGAGCTTAGTGAATAAAGACATCATAAAATGTTTATAAACAACAGAATGTTCGGAAAGCCTGTACATTTGTGAGTGTACCCTAATGAAAACATCAGGGTAGGTTCCAAATGAAGTGTGTATTTACAAAGGACAAACATTTCCATGCAATTAACGTGATAAGTAAACAGGAAAGTTGGCCGTGGTGGCTTTTAATTGAAATTCATTGCACATTTAATAATATTCTACTATCAGTGTTATGTTCACCATATTATTACTGATGATTTTAACAGGAATAAACCCGTATGTAAGGAATACATTGTAATATCCCTAATACTCACAGTTGGGACAGATGACGCAGATTGTAATAGCTAAAGACCGATTTCTTCTTCAGACTAAAATAATAATAATACATTGAAAATCATCTAACAATAGAGATCTGATTTAGAGTTGGATGGTGAAAGAAAATACTCTTGGTGATGGAAGTAGTGATAAAGTCGAAGTGGAATTCACAAGTCCATCATAACTTTCGATTGGTTGTCAAAGTACCACTGTGAATTCTACTTTAGTACATCATTTGGCATTCAGAAACTATCCCAAAGCTGCTCAAATCTCAGATACTTAGACTGTATAAAATACTGAGTGACCTTATTAATAAATACCAGAAATCATCTATCAAGACAAGGCAGTAATGCATTAACATGTTAGCAATACATGACATAACAGAGCATTGTCAAATAAAGAATGGTCCATTCCTACCTGAAACGTGTCGAAAAGGCTTTTGAGTTGAGCAGATATATTTGCGAAGGATCTTTTTCCCATTTGCATTCCCCAGTAATTTTGTGATTTATTATAAACCAGTCCCATCAAGCAACACAATTAATTTTGACAAATGGTAGTAGATCACATTTTGTCTGGGATAATAATTAATTATTTAATTTTATATTATTATTTTTAAATTAATTTGTATTGTTATTTATTTCTAGTATTAGTTTTATTTGTTGTCATAGTGCTGGAGTTTTAGGGAAGTTTTTATACATTTTGTATTATATTATGTGTAAAATATTTCATGGTTATTTATTTTTATATTTAGCTTTTGTTTTTTGTCATTTATGAGTGGGATTGGTAAATCTCAGCCTTCCGAAGTACAACACTTTTCCTACTGTAGCTTAGTGGTGTGGGAATAGCAGTATAACTCCTCACAACCTTGGAGGATACATTTTATGGGTTTGTCCTGCTTTGAGCAGTCAACTGTGCAATTTAAAGGTATCCCTGGGACAATGAAATACCTATATATGTTAGTGTGGAACCCTGGCCAGATACAGCCTCCAGCCGTGCCCCACTGAAGAATTTGTCCTCTTACGCAATTTCTAGGACTTAAGACTTTTAACAGTATCAGACAGTGAACCCTACTCCACCTTCACTCCATAAGCAGTCCACTGCAACCCATGCATAAGTCTTAGTGCTTACTAAAACCTGCACATGGCAAACCTATATCCTGTCTCCAAGCACAGTCAGCACCCAGGGTGTCTAATTCTTAACCACACCCCACTGACATTCATTTAATTTATGATTTATATTGCATTCTATGGAACAGTTTTAAATAATATCAGAACTCATCATGTTCTATACATCCTATTTTATTTGTTGTAATGTGATTTAAACCAGTGCATGTTATTATTTTAAAATAAATTGGTTTATCACATTTTTTCTTAACTATAATATTGTATTTTTGGGTTGCTATTCATATGCCATGTATAGTTTTCTCAGAGAAAAGCCTTTCAGCTTGCATTGGACAACCAAAGCTAAGAACTTTTAGTACAAAAATTCATATCATTTAATTTAATAATTAAAAAAATATATATTATTTGAAAATATATTTAAATAAAAAAATGATATAAAAGATTTAATAAAATTATATTCTTAGTGTTCATATTCTGACCAATGATATTTTTAACATCACAATATTTATGTCTCACCAATACCAGTGCCTACTGTGCAAGGTCTTTATATTTCCCATCAATAAACAGATCAGCCATAAATGTAACTAATGCCTATGTTAGATAGCTGTGAAGCTGTTTTGGGCTCTGCTGTAGCTGTGAGCCAAAGGTTATTTTCTATTGGGAAAAGGCGATGGTATATTCTGTCTAATCTTGCTCTGTATGTAATCCTGTGCCACAAGTATGTGGAATTAATATCAGTTCCTGTTCTGGGTCTGTGCTTTTGTTTAAGAACTACTGTATCTAATGGGTAGGGGTGTGCATCTTCTTTTCAGCTACTAATTGTGCTGATTTCAGTGTTTCCTTTGACTAGAAGTGGATCAATTGTACCTGAACCAGCTCTTGATCTGGTGCTGATAGCCCCCTTTCTATTTGTATGGTTGCAGTTTCAAAGCGTATCTTTGGCTGTTTGTCTGCCCAAGCCAATCTTATCGAATGGAATCTTTGTGTGTTTAAGAGATCTATGGTGGGAGCTTTGGGTATGTTAAGGAAGAACTACAGTAGCTTTAGGAACCAAATGATTTCCACAGCAGAGTATTATTATATCTGTTGATGCAGTCAGTTAGTTGGCCTATAATAACTGTCAAATTGTGCCTAAATACAACTACTGGGTCCTGATAAATTTGAATATACATATATCTGACTTAGTATTTTACTCATCACAAGCGAGATTTTGAGTTTTTCATCAAAGGTATGAATATTGACTCTATGAAATTTTATAGGGTAAAGTCTATCTGTGAGGTCTCTAATATATAGAATTATCATGTTATCCACTCATAATAGTATTTCCTCCATCTTGAACGTAGAGCCTAGCAGTGCCTCTGAGGTGACATTTAAATGCACAAGAGTTCCTTTTTGACAGTTCTAGCTCTAGTATCACAGGGTTATGATGATCTGGCAGTGTTCTCACCATGTGTCTGCAATCCCTTACCCAATTAGTTGATACAAGAGTATCCCTCATCTACTGGAATGCAATATGGGAACTCTGAGGTAGATGGGTTATTCAGTCTGTTTTAGTGCTTTAAGAAATTACTTAACCACTCCAGATAGCTCTCTTTGCATCATTTTTCTCTATCTAAGTGTATATTTAGGATGGATTTTGTACATTTAGCAAAATATGGCTAAGTTTTTAGCTAAGCAAAGGCCAGAGAATCTGGAGGACTGCAATTCCCATCAACTAAGTCTTTACATGATGATGGCATGTTATGGGTAACAATCAGTCCTGTTAGACTACAGGATTGTTTGTTGTATTAGTGAGTTCTAAAACTCTAGTCTCCATGGATAGAGACACACATGAAATTCACTCTATATATTTTACTGACTTTATTCAAAGTTCAAAAGTTCAAAAAGTTTATTATGATTTGGCTCTCATTGAGGGCCACATAAATAACGTACACATTAACATAGCAAAAATAAACACAAGCTACATACAGCAACAGAAATAACCACTTATTATGTACAAAGAATGCACTCATTAACAACTCCCAAGATCACATTAATATATATGTAAAAATTCTTTAAAATATTTAAAAATTCTGGAACAGAACATTTCGTTAGGGGGGCAATAAAGAGCATGTAAGAACATTTTTACATTCATAATTCCCAATTGTAGACAAATTGGTTTTATCCATTTTTTGCGCAATAAACGTAATACCGGACAAATAAACAGTACATGGTTAAAATCTTGAACAGCATTATTACATAAATTGCATATTGGAGACACTCCATACCATTTTGCGAGTAGTATATTAAGTGGAAGCAAATTATGACGTAAAAGGTACCATACCCTACGGACACCATGCGGAATGTTCCAAGTTAAGTATTGTTGGGCTAGTTTAGGTGTATAGGTTAAAACCAGGGCTTCCCTTTCTTTATACTTTTGTTGGGCAAGTATATCCAGTTTATAACATAGTTCCCAGGACATACTTTTTAACTTTAGTTTTAACTCTGATGGAGAAAGTAAAAATAGCGTACTTTCATCCAGTTCCAGTAGTGAAACAGCTTTTCAAAAAATTTTTACCAGCTGCGAGAATTCGTTAAAGTTGCCCAATAGTTCCTTTTTTAAAATTTCTCGTAAGGTTCCTGGTTTACCTCGGGCTAAGCATGCTACCCATCTTACGAGAGCAGCCAACCCTTGAGCCCAGCAACTTCGCAGTCCGAATTCCAGCCTGCAAGAAGATGTGGAGCAGGCTGAATTAAAAGAGGAAATTTTCCTTAATACCTTCCCCTCCATTTTTTGCATAAAATCCCATTGATTTAAATCCACCAATTCCATTCCATAAAGAAGGGTAGCAGGAATCTTCGCTCGGAATACCTCCAAGCATAGGGAGAAGTGCCTCTTCCCCGTCGCTTTATACAAGGAACATAGTCCCCTACCATGGGCCATTGCTTTTCTAGAATTATTTTCGATGTGGGGCTTCTCACTGAGGTTAGAAGATATTATTTTGCCTAGAAACGTGTAGGAGTTAACTACCTCAAGTTTTTCTCCGCTTAATGTCCAGTTGAAGCTCCTAGATCTGCACTTCTTCTTACCAAAGATGCACATGATTTTGCTTTTTGAGCTATTAATTTTCATATAGTGTGCATCAGCAAATTCATTCAATGTATGGAGACGATTAGCGAGACCTTTCGGGGTCAGATCTAAAACAAGTATATCGTCTGCATACATTAGAATAGATATAGCACTTCCCCCAATTTTTGGGGCTAGTCCCTCACAATCTGCAACAGCGGTTGGCAAATCGGCCATATACAGGGAAAACAGTGTGGGTGCCAATATACATCCTTGTTTTAGTCCATTCCGGGAGGGGATAGCTTGGGAGAGACCCCTTTCACCGCCTTGTAACACCCTACACCATGTGTTCCAGTGTAGGGACTTAACTAAATCCAATAAGTATCCCGGCATACCCAATGCCGACAGCTTTCTCCACAGCGTCGGTCGGTCCACCCTGTCGAACGCTGCGGAGAAATCTATAAATGCTGCATATATGCCCCCACCACGTACACGAACATATTTGTCTACAATTACCTGTAACAAAGTTAGGTTATCTAGAGTTCCATGCTCTTTTCGAAATCCTGTCTGTTCCCTAGGTATAATATTATTTAAGTTTGCCCACTCAGTTATTAATACTAATAAAAGTTTCGCAAAAATTTTCCCTATCGCGTCCAATAAGGCAATTAGGCGATAATTAGAGGGATTATCCCGGTCTCCTTTTTTAAAAATTGGGATCAGGATACTTCCCCGCCAAGAGTCGGGAACTGTTCGAGTTTTAAAACACGCCCGAAACACTGGAAGAAGAATCCTGCTCCAAGTGGTCACGTCTTGCTTGATTATAGACATGGGCAATTCATCGGGTCCCATAGCCCCGGAAGAGCGCATGCTCTTGATTGCGGTAGCTATGGCGTGCTCAGTGGGGAGTTCCATTTTAGAATCGGTATTAAGATCTGGAACCCATGCATCGCCCTCTGCAACATTGAGCGCATATAAGGTGGACACAAATTGGGTCCAGACATCTTCTGTAATAACAATAGGAGTGGACGTTTTTACAGATCCACATCCTTGCCTTATTATGGACCAGAAATCTCTAGAGTTTTTACCAGTTGATGCCTCTCTTAGCTTGATCCATAAAGTATCTTCTTTGTCTCTTTTAAACTTGGCTCTCAATCTCACCCTCCTTCTTTTTAACAGAGCTAACTGTAATCCATTCTCCCTTGATCTATTAAGGTATTGCATCCTAACAAGTTTATTGATCTCTTTATTTAACCTTAATAGAGGACTAGGAGAAAAATATTTCTTTTTATAATTTCCTGTACTCCTAGCCATTTCGGTGACTTTTTGGATGAGGGTTTCAAGGAACATGAATTCTCTACCTTGCCAATAGTCGAGCTCAGTTAGAAATTGGGTGAGGATGTTTTGTACATCCTTATTATGACTAGGTCCCCAATAGCATCTATCTGAGTGTCGATTAATAGTAAAGCCTCTGTTCTTTAAAGACCAGAGGTCAGATTCAGGGGGTATTAATGAGACAGTTAATTTAATAATTTTATGGTTACTCAAGGGGGTATGAGTGATTACCAAATCTTTAAGAAAAGAGAACGTGTCAAAGTCTGTTATTACATAGTCCAAAATAGATTCTCCCCTAGTTGAACCATGTGTATAATTAGCCGGGGTATCAGAAGGCATTCTGCCATTTATAATAATTCCCTCCATGGCACTGAGTTCCCCAAGAAGAGTCTTGCCCCTTTTGTTAGTTTTTATTTTATTGGGCAGAAGAGCTTGGGGAATATTATATACTTCTTCCTTTACTTTGTTTCTAAATATGTCTAAGGAAGTATTAGACACTTTACAATTTAGGTCCCCCACCAGTAGTAAGTATGGGGGGTCATCCACCTCTAATAATTGCTTTATATAAGAAAACATACGTTTTAAAACTGTCGTAAATTTATCCTCAGGAGGAATGTAGGCATTTAATATTATAAACGAAGACCGGTGAACAACGGGATCCAGGTTAGAGATAGTTATGGCTTGGAATAGATTACTCTCGTCCTTGTAATGTGAGAATTGCCATTGTAAAGCATAGGATAACAAGCAGGCAATTCCGCCTTTAGCGTGGCCTTTTTTAGATGGAGTTGCAGCGGCCTCTAGGACGAAGTAGTCATTCCCTCCATAAGGAGGAGTATCACACCATGTTTCTTGGATACAATACACATCCGCATTCAGGGAGAGGAGATAATCAAATTTCTCAGGGCAATTGGACAAGCCAGCGGCATTCCAAGAGACAATTTTTAAACACTGGTTAAAGATGTGAAGATGGTCGTGGGTTTCTCAAGGTGGTATTTGAGAGAACTCCAGGTAACCAGTTCCACATCAAAGAGTCTTCGGTTAGAGGGTTATCTGTGCTACCAGGTAAGGGGAGAACCTGGGAAACCATACGTTTGCCTCTGGAGAGCCAGATTTTTAGGTCATTATTACATATAGGAAAATCATCCTGTCCAGAGGGCAACTTTGTGTTTCTTTCATTAAGAGAAAGGCACAAGTTTTTATTAACAAAGGGTAGCACGTCAATTCCTCTACATTGGAAGGCTTCGGCTTGTTGGAGAACTAAATTAGCTATTATTTTAGAGTAAAACTTTACCCTTATTCGTTGGCCATTTATAGATCTTATTGGGAGAACTAAATCTATATCATTTGTTAGAACCAACTTTAAGCTTTCAATCTCATTAAAGCAGCTGAGTAGCCAAGATCTATTCATTTTTAGATCAGAATCAAGTAATGGAAGAAAATCCAATGAAAATGTATCCACATATGAAATAGGGCTTTTTGCTGATTGAGGTATTACGTTCCTAGCTACCTCCGTCTGAGGCAGAAAGATAGGAGCTGTTGGATTAAATACTCGTGTTACTATCGGGAAATGTTTATCATCGATACTTATAGGTTGGGGAGCAGGGGCATCAACTACAGGTCCAGAAACCACCCTGTTCATAGTTACTTCGACCGGGGTAATCCCATTGGAATCATTTAAGATACTTTCCACTTCCACCTTATCCGGAATATCAGAAGGTGGGCTATACCCTCTTTCTATGGGAGGTGGTATTTCAGTTATTATGTGTTTTGGAAAAATAATTTGTCTAGGTCTTTTCTTTTTATATTTACGTGTAGGTTTCCCCTTTTTCCCTCTTAGTTTCATTTTGGTAGCTCTAGGAGACCCCAAAGAAACTTCTGGCTCCTTTTTATCATGTACAAAAATGGGGAAGAGATCATGGCCCCCCGTTTGAGGTACTTCACTCACATTCTCTTCCTGCTCACATGGCAATGGTTCTGTTCTTAGAAGCAGGGCAGATGAGGTGGATTGATTAGATGATTTATGAATCTCCACCTCTGTAGATAATCCCAAAGGGGCATTTCCCTTCACTTCAGAAGTGTTATCAACCTCTTGATGAACAGCAAGAACAGGGTTAGCAGGTGTAACGAGAGGCTTAATTACATTTTCAACATTTTTCATATTTTGTGCCAACAATGCCTGCAGTATCTCAGTAACCGAAGACAAAATACAATCAGAATTTACAGCAAATTTACCCATTAAAAGTAATATGGAAGACAGAATTTGCTCAAGAGCTATGAGAGACTCTGAAATAGGTTTATCATTTTTTGGATAACTTGAAGATGTAAGGGGACAAATCCCCGATAAATTAAAATGCGGGGATTGTACATCAGTCTGCGGGGGAAAATTATCTGTGGATTTAATGGAGGGCGTACTGCTATATAATAGCAGACCAGATGGTGTTTCCCCACTAGGAGTTTTATTAGTTACTAGGTGGGGTAAAGATGTCTTATCCACATACCGACCGCAGAGTTCTAAGTCAATGCTGGTAGGTATAGAGACATCACCCTTATCTTCTTAAATTAAATTTAAATTTCGCGATACTTATATAGCGCACGGCTACCCCTAACGGGGTGTCCCGGCGCTTTTGCATTGGGAACCCGTCCTGGCTTTTCCCTGTGAGATAGCCCCTACAGGGCATCCCCAAGGTGAAAGCCAGGCATCCCGCCGCAGGGGGCCGTTGTGGAGATTAAGCAAGCTAATGCCCAGAGTTGCAGAGTGAGAACCCATGACTAGAGCAGGCACCGAAGCGAGAATTATCGAGTCCGCGGACATTTGAGCTCAAGACCCTGCCGCGACGGGAATTGAACCCTGGTCCCGGGTCTGACCTCAGCTTCTGGGTCTGCCTGCTCTACACCGTGAGCCACACTTCTTCCAAAATATCATTCCCTTTAAGAATATCATGGCTCAAGGATTGCGATATTAGCGAAAGGTCAGCATCAGTAGCTTGTCCAGGACATGTTGGAGGGTTTACCACACTAGACTGACTCGGTGACCTTTTCATTTCCACCATAGGGGCCAACTGACTAACTTCCTCCATATTTGGGCAGGGAATCAGTTGCGGTAATTGATCAATATCAGATTTCCTACAGACTTCAAGGGATTTATTCAAGCTTTTCTCCCAAATTTGACTTAATTGCATCTGACCTTTCATGATGACACTATTAGCTTGCTTTTTCCTCAAATGACTCGGACCGGGTAATGTACAAGGATTCTCCATTACAACTTTCCCGGATCGCAATGTTTTGGCCTCCATAGTGACGTAAAGGAAACAAAGCCTACAATAAATTTCCCAATTTTACAAAAACACAGTTAAAATAATATAAATATACAAGAATAAAAATGGGAGAAGAACTAGTGGTTCAAGTACTTTGTGGCTATATTTCTATCGGCGTATTGGCATTACCTTAAAATATAACAACACTAACAAGTATCTAAAGGAATACGACTAAAAATTCAAAATACCGGGGCCCAGCCCGGCCTACCTCGGCCACTGAGGGCCACAGAGGGCCCGCCCTTTGCCCGGGCTTAGCCCGGCGTCACCCGCGCGCGTCCCGCGATGCGCGTTACCTCAGCGCAATTTGTTTCAGCTGAGGGGGGCGTGGCAGGGAGGTTCTCAGAGCCCAGCTGCCTTCTGGGCGTTGGTGTTCAGTTGCCTCCAAAGCAGCCTACAAGCCCTCCACAGCGAGTGTTTCCCGCGAAGCGGGAAACGCGAGAGGTGAGGCACAAGCGCTGGCAGATAGCGCTATAGATGTTGACAGAGCGTTGGCGCTTCCAAATAGCGCTACACGATGCAGAACAGCCTTGCAGGTTCTGGCCACTCTGTGTAGAGAAACGATTTCCAGAGCAGGGCAGGCGACTTCTTTCACACACAGGGTAAAGACTTCCAATGTTCAGCGCTGCCTCAGCGCAATTTGTTTCAGCTGAGGGGGGCGTGGCAGGGAGGTTCTCAGAGCCCAGCTGCCTTCTGGGCGTTGGTGTTCAGTTGCCTCCAAAGCAGCCTACAAGCCCTCCACAGCGAGTGTTTCCCGCGAAGCGGGAAACGCGAGAGGTGAGGCACAAGCGCTGGCAGATAGCGCTATAGATGTTGACAGAGCGTTGGCGCTTCCAAATAGCGCTACACGATGCACAACAGCCTTGCAGGTTCTGGCCACTCTGTGTAGAGAAACGATTTCCAGAGCAGGGCAGGCGACTTCTTTCACACACAGGGTAAAGACTAGTTAATACCCTAATTTCAGATTTTGTGTATCTATGTAACTATATGATACACACAGTAGTGGTAATTAAAGGATTTTCTTTAAAATCTCTTTATTCAGTTTTTAGCATTTCTCCCCAGAGATCAGCACAAAATGCAACCAAATACAAAATACAGAAATACGAGGTTTTGAGAAGAAGCAACAGAATACTACACAAATTTATTAAAGACCATCAAATATAAGGAAAACACATTTTACGGGGAAGGAGGCAAATTTTCTAACACAGAGCATTAATCTGGGTTAAAAAAAACACATTTGAGCTGAGTCAGCACAGTTAGTTCCGTCCTCATACTTGGCTTATCTGCCTAATTTGTAGCAATTTCTATGGATCCTTCCATCTTGCTAGGGGAGGCCATATACTCCATCCTAGTGATTTCGATTTCTTCCCCTTCCTCTCATAGATCGCTCTTTCCAGTGTATATATTAAGAGTAACCGCGCAAGCCATTGATGAAAGGTAGGGGGCAAGGGGTCTAGCCAAGCAGAGGCGATATTCATCTGTAATACAGCCATAGCCACAAAAAGAAATTGATAAGCCATATCATTTTGTTCCATCCTACTTACTCCCAACTAAACCAACGCAGAGGTTAGTGTAATTTGTAGCCCCAGTGACTGATCTAAAAATTCCGTAAAAGATTCTAGCAAGCCCTGCAGACGTGGGCAGGATGCAAACATATGCATGAGATCTGCTGCCATCGCCCCACACCGTGGACAGGTGATCCCCGACAGCCCACTCCACTGCGCAAGTCTCGCCAGAGTATAATGTGAAGCAAAAACAGTTTTAAAGTGTTGTGCCTGGAGCCCGGCAGAGCACAGAACCGTCTGAGTTAACTCTAAAGATTCTGCAAGCGCCTCTGGTGATGCCACCACACGTTTCACCCATTTATTCTCGTGTTCACCTAAATCGTCTTGTTTTAAGCCAATCAGTTCTGCATACAATAGCCTAATGGTGCCCTTAGTACTGCCTCTAATAGTGTCTATAATTTTATTTCTGCTAAACCCACTAAACCCCCCAATCTTTTTACCAAAATAACTACGCAACTGCAGGTATTTAAAAAAATGTCCCCTTTCCAACCCAAACTCAAGCTGTATATCGCTAAATTAATGAAACCCTTCATTCAATATTAGGTCCCCAGCCATCCGAACTCCCTTTATTGCCCAAACTGCCATAGCCTCCTCTGAAAAGATTAACGGAAGGGTGGGGTTTTTATAAAGCAGAGTATAGTGATTAAGTCTCCCCAAACCAATCTTTTTTTTTAAAGCCCTCAGATCCTAGAGGCAGATGAAAGAGTCTTAAATGTTGTCCTCTTATAGTAGCTGGGCTCCGTAAATTTCCCAAAACAATTCTCAGCATGCTCCCACCAATAGCAGCTTATAGACATCCGGGAGCTCTGTTTACCCATCCAGATCCCTGGAACATGAACCAAACAGTATACCCATGTATTGGAGAGCGGCAGCCCAATAATAGCTTCGGAAATCAGGAACTGAAACCCCCCCCCTTTCTTCCGTGGTAAAGACATAAACCAAAGAACCCTCCTAACTTTCCTGTGTGCCCAAATAAATCGATTAACCATACCTTCC
Source organism: Lissotriton vulgaris (assembly GCF_964263255.1). Classification (NCBI taxonomy): domain Eukaryota; kingdom Metazoa; phylum Chordata; class Amphibia; order Caudata; family Salamandridae; genus Lissotriton; species Lissotriton vulgaris. The sequence goes on from NC_141694.1 coordinate 710,516,329, forward strand.
AAAATAACAAAGCAAGATTTTTGAAATTCCAACGGAATTGCCCTAAACAAATGAAGAATCTTTGGTAAAAACATCATCTTCACCACGTCACAACGTCCAATAAGAGATAAATGAAGATTATTTAGTCTATCAAAGTCTGCTCTCGCCTTCCTGACTACTGGCTCGATGCTCTTGGCACCAAGTTCTCTAAATCAGACATAATCGTAATACCCCGGTATACTGCTAAATCTGTAACATGAGGATCTTCAACATTAACAAACTAATTCTTTATAACTTGAGTTTTAGTTCTGTTTAGTGCATACCCTGAATATGTGACAAATTCTTGTGCTATTGACTCCACCACCGTCAGTGCCGAAAGCGGATCAGCGGTAACAATGGCGACATCGTCGGCATAAGCTAAAACTTTAGATTCAAGACCCTGACAAACAATTGGGCGAATTCCATTGTTGGCCTCGAATAGCTGTATCAAGGGGTCCATATATGTAGCAAATAGCTGGGGTGAAGATGTCAAGTCAAGTCAAAGTCAAAGAATTTATATAGCGCACTACATACCCAGAGGGTCTCAAGGCGCTTAGGGAGGGGAGGAGGATTACTTGTCAAATATCCACGTTTTAAGTTGCTTTCTGAATGCTAGGTGGTTCTGGGTAAGGCGAAGGTGAGTGGGGAGTGAGTTCCATGTTTTAGCAGCCAGGTATGAGAAGGATCTGCCTCCCATTGTGGTCTTGTTGATGCGAGGTACAGTGGCGAGGGCTTGGCTGGAAGAACGTAGTTGGCGGGAGGGGGTGTAGAAGGACAGTCGTGAGTTGAGGCATTCTGGTCCGATGTTGTAGAGTGATTTGTGTGCGTGGGTTAGCAGTCGGAAAGTGATCCTCTTATTGACGGGTAGCCAGTGGAGGTCTATCAGGTGACCAGAGATGTGTTCGTTGCGCGGGATGTCTAATATGATCCTGGCTGAGGCGTTTTGGATTCGTTGGAGTTTCTTCTGGAGTTTAGCGGTAGTGCCTGCGTAGAGGGTGTTTCCGTAGTCCAGTCGGCTGGTGACCAGAGCATGGGTGACTGTTTTTCTGGTTTCGGTGGGGATCCAGCGAAATGTTTTTTTGAGCATGCGAAGAATGTTGAAGCAGGATGAGGATACGGCGCTGACTTGTCTGTTCATTGAGAGTGAGGAATCCAGGATAACGCCTAGGTTCCGTGCGTGGTCTGTCGGGATGGGTGCTTTTCCAAGGGCTTCCGGCCACCAAGAGTCGTCCCATGCAGAAGGGGAAGTACCTAAGATGAGGGCTTCTGTTTTATCTGAGTTCAGTTTCAGACGGCTGTGTTTCATCCATTCGGCAACTTCTTTCATTCCTTCGTGTAGGTTAGTTTTGGCGGTGCTGGGGTCATTGGTGAGAGAAAGGATCAGTTGAGTGTCATCCGCGTAAGAGATGATGTTGAGGTTGTGTTGGCGGGCGATGGTCGCGAGGGGGCTCATGTATATGTTGAAGAGGGTGGGACTGAGTGATGATCCTTGTGGTACGCCACAGATGACTTCAGTGGCCTCGGACTTGAATGGTGGAAGGCGGACTCTCTGGGTTCTTCCGGTGAGGAACGAGGTGATCCATTCAAGTGCTTTTCCTTGTATTCCGATATTTCTGAGGCATTGTAAAAGGGTGCTGTGGCAGACTGTGTCGAAGGCTGCAGAGAGGTCGAGGAGGATGAGGGCGACTGTGTCTCCATTGTCCAGTAGTGTTCGAATGTCGTCTGTTGCTGCGATGAGGGCGGTCTCAGTGCTGTGTTTTGCTCGGAAGCCGGACTGTGAGGAGTCGAGGGATTTGTTGGCTTCGAGGAAAGCGGCGAGCTGGTTGTTGACAGCTTTCTCGATTACTTTGGCCGGGAATGGAAGGAGCGAAATGGGGCGGTAATTTTTGAGTTCGGTGGGGTCCGCTGTGGGTTTTTTCAGAAGGGCGGTGAGTTCAGTGTGTTTCCAGCTTTCCGGGAAGGTGGCGGAGTTGAAGGAGCAGTTGATGACGTCTCGGAGGTGCGGTGCTATGACGGAGTCTGCTTTGTTGAAGATGTGGTGAGGACATGGGTCTGTGGGGGATCCTGAGTGGATGGAGTTCATCAGGCGGATGGTGTCCTCAGTGGAGATTGGGTTCCAGTCGTTAAGGGTGTTCAAGGGGGGAGAATGTTCAGCATATGGTTCGGTGGGTTGGTCTCCGGGTTGGTTGTCGAAGTTGTTGTGGATGTCTGCAATTTTGTTGTGGAAGAATGAGGCTAGGGAGTCGCAGAGGGCTTGAGAGGGGGTGATGTCGTTGGAGTTGGCCGAGGGATTGGTGAATTCCTTGACGATGTTGAAAAGTTCCTTGCTGTTGTGGGCGTTGTTGTCAAGTCGATCCTTGAATGCTGTTTTCTTGGCCTTTCGGATTAATTGGTGGTGTGTGCGGGTGGCGTTTTTGAAGGCGTCCTTGGTGCTAGTGGTTGGGTCTTTTTTCCAGGCCTTTTCAAGGGAGCGGCAGAGTTTCTTGGACTTCTTAAGATCATCGTTGAACCATGAGGCCTTCTTGCTGCCAGGTTTGCTTTGACATTTTTTCAGTGGTGCTAAGGTGTCGGCGGTGTTGGATAACCAAAGGGAGAAGTTGGTGGCGGCTTGGTTTGGGTTAGAAGAGTGGGCTGGGGTGTTTAGAAGGAGCGATGAGGAGATCTGGTCGATGGTGATTTTGTTCCAGTTTCTTTGCAGAGTTGGTTGGAGGTGGTTGGTGGGTTTTGGCTTGTTGTAGGTGAAGTGAACGCAGCTGTGGTCAGTCCAGAGGAGATCCGTAGTGTGGTTGAAGGAGACATGATTGCTGGAGGTGAAGATGGGGTCGAGTGTGTGGCCTGCGATGTGGGTGGGGGAAATGACCAGTTGTTTAAGTCCGAGGTTGGCGAGGTTGTCCAAGAGGGTGGTGGTGTTGCGGTCGTTGATCTTTTCAAGGTGAAAGTTGAGGTCTCCCAGAAGGATGTAGTCTTTGGAGGGGAGCGCGTGTGGAGTGATGAAGTCCGTGATGTCTTCACTGAATTTTGCGCGGGGTCCTGGTGGTCTGTAGAGGAGGGTGCCTCTGAGTGTGGTCTTGGGGTCGATGTGGATCTGGAAGTGAAGGTGTTCGGAGTTGGCGAGGTTGGCGTCAGAACTGGTTGAGATGCGGATTGATTTTTTATGGACGATAGCGATTTCTCCTCCTGTGTGGCCGGTACGGTCCTTGCGTGTGATCTTATAATCTTCAGGGATGGCAATGGTGATGTCTGGGGCGGAGGAAGCGTTCATCCATGTTTCTGTTAGGAAGGCGACGTCTGGAGAGATGGTGTCTAGTAGATTCCATAGGTCAATGGCGTGCCTGTGGATCGATCGGGTGTTGAGAAGGATGCATTGTAGGTGATTGGGGTCGGGAATCTGTGGTGTGGTCGTAGCGGAGATGTTGTCGGTGCCGCTGAATTTGCAGGAGTAGCAAGAGAAAGGTCCATGGGTGTGTCCAGGAGCGGCTTGGGCGCAGTTGGGGGCGCGACCGGGGTTAAGGGCTAGGAGGGTGGCGGCATCGTAGGTAATGCGGGAGGGCTGGGCAGCGCGAGGGGCAGGGGGTCTGGCGCTGGGCGCAGTCCAGGCGCGGACGGGCGTAGACGGGCTTACCTTTGGCGCACCTTCGGCGCAGATTGGGCGCGAACGCTGCGCGTAAACGCTGCACGCGGGAACAGCTGTCATATATGGAAAGTGGAGGGGGAGGGGCGAGGGCGTCTCAGCTGGGAGGCGGGGCGGGCACACGAGGACGACAACAACAAACAAAATGGAGGCGGAGGGGGGAGCAGAGCGGAGCGCTGGAGGCAAACGCGCAAATAACGTTGTAAACAGCACAATCAAACAAAACACAGCGCAAATCAATCAAAGCGGTAACTGAGCACACAGCAGGCGAGATGAAATGCAGCTTTCTAGGCAATGCACGTTGTAAGCAGCACAATCAAAGAAAACACAGCGCAAATTAATCAAAGCGGTAACTGAGCACACAGCAGGCGAGATGAAATGCAGCTTTCTAGGCAATGCAGCGCTACGATACCAGGTGTCTGCAGGGACACTGGGAGCGACCACTCGGCTCGAGAGAGAGGAGCGAGTCACGATGTGTTCAGGGTGAGGAGCGCTATTTCTGGACAGTGGGAGGGCGTCTCAGCTGGGAGGCGGGGCGGGCACACAAGGACGACAACAACAAACAAAATGGAGGCGGAGGGGGGAGCAGAGCGGAGCGCTGGAGGCAAACGCGCAAATAACGTTGTAAACAGCACAATCAAAGAAAACACAGCGCAAATAAATCAAAGCGGTAACTGAGCACACAGCAGGCGAGATGAAATGCAGCTTTCTAGGCAATGCACGTTGTAAGCAGCACAATCAAAGAAAACACAGCGCAAATTAATCAAAGCGGTAACTGAGCACACAGCAGGCGAGATGAAATGCAGCTTTCTAGGCAATGCAGCGGTACGATACCAGGTGTCTGCTGGGACACTGGGAGCGACCACTCGGCTCGTGAGACACCCCTGCTGAGCCCCCCGCTGGATATTAAAAGGCAGGGTATGGCCACAGTTTAGCCTTAAGCGAGCAGTGAATGCCAAATAAAGTACCTAAATAGCTTTAATAAAACCCTCCCCCAACCCGAACCATCTCATCGAGACCCTATTGAATGCTTTTTCAGCATCTTATAACAAAGTAGCCAGAGGGTCCCCATGAGATCTCTGCTGCGTCAAAGAGTGTTATCACCCGCCGTACATGCTGCGTGGTTCCAGGATCCATTATGAACCCATGTTGACTGGGGTGAAACGTTTTCTTCAATATATTATTTAGCCTTGTGGCCATTGCTTGCAAAAAGATTTTAACATCGCTATTCAGTAATGTTATGGGTCGATATGAACCTGGCTCCCTAGGTGGCTTATCTTTTTTTAAGAAAACTATACCATCCATTCCGGCCCAAGACTCAGGTGCGGGTCCCCCCTTTGAGCCAACAGGATAACTTCAATCAGGTCTGGCCCAATAGTGTCTATAAATACTTTGTAAAACAGAATCTGGTCAGGGCCAGCTGCCTTTCCAGATGGTAAGTATTTCAGAGCACCGATTATTTCTTCATGAGAGAACACCTTCTCAAGTTCCTCCCTGTCCACTGAGTCTACCTTGTGTACACATACTTTATCTAAGAATTTTCGTGTATCCAGAGACGCCACTGATGATTCTCTGCTGTATAAGCGCTGATAGAAAAGCCTAAAGGTCTCTTGAATACCTAGCGAGTCTGTTATGGCCTTTCTATCAGCATCATAAATTTCGGAGATTTCCGCGGCTGCCGTTTCTTGTCCTACTCTTACCACCAGAGTATGCCCCTCCTGCTCATTAAATTTGTGACAATGCTCTTTTTTTGCCAAATAAATCTCTGCCGCATTCGCAGCGAGGTGATCACCAGCCTCAGCCTTGTTTATAGCCAGCTGACATATTATCTCTTCTATCTGCCGTCCCGTACTAATAGCAGTGGCTAAAGCCTCTTCCAGCTTGTTTAATTTTTCTTTAATCTCCACCTCCCGCTGTAACTCCTTCTGGCGATGTAAACTATACCTAGTGGTTTCACCTCTAACCCCCGCATTAACCTCTTCGCCGCTAATGACAAGGGTAACTCGTCATGCACTTTCCATTGATTTCAATGGAAAGTGAATGGCAGCAAAAATATTGCCTTAGCAGTAAAGGGGTTAAAAGCATCCCAGACTATTCCCGCATTAGTGCTCCCTCGATTAAAATCCCAAAATTCCTTAATCCAGCCCTTCATATATAAAACATAGTCAGGATCATATAACAACCTCCTTTCGAAAGTCCACCCCCGGATTTGCTTATTCCCCCTTGAGAAATTAACTGTAAGAACTAACGGATTGTGATCCAACAATATCCTAGGGTGCCTCTCAATACGAGAATTGGAAATAAACTGATGAGAAACAAAGAAATAGTCCAATCGGGAGATAGGCTTGTGCGGTGCAGAAAAAAAAGTACTACTTAAATCTGTAGATTTCAAATATGCCCATACATCTGTCAAGCCATTATTACTAACTAGGTTTGTTATGGCAACACCAACCCTTCTTTTCTTCCCGGAATACTTGCTTCCTTGCAAACCCCACTGTACCCCCAAACCTATAATCTTGAAATCCCCACAAACAATCATTGGGGCGGGCCACATGGCCAGGTTAGAATCTAGAGCGTCTAGCATTTTCAGGTCATCACATGTTGATCCAAACAGAGAGCATAGTGTAAATTTAGTACCATTTAAGAAGCATTCAATCACCACCCACCAACCCCATTGGTCAGCAGACTTTCTTAAAACCCTTACATCATTCCTCTGGGTAAGGATTGCCACCCTTCCCCCCCCCCTGGTACGAGGGCCCTGTGTTGTATGCACCAAAAGTTTAAATCCCAGTTGTTTCAAAATGCAAGCTCTACTACCTTCTGTATGTGTCTCTTGGGGGGAACAGCCTTTACGACGCGGCTGTTACACCGCATGCCGTTACAACGCGTTTTTTTCAATGCAAGTCGTTACCACGACTTGCGCTGGAGGGTGCTGCAGGACAAGGAATTTTTTTATTTACTATCCAACACCTTCCCTACTGTACGTAGGCTGGTGTTGGAATAATAAATAAAAAAATTCCTAAGTCCGCACCCGCTCCAACGGAAGTCGTGGTAACGCCTTGCGTTGAAAAAACCGCGTTGTAACGGCACGCAGTGTAATAGCACACGTTGTAAAGCTGTACATCTGTCTCTTGGACACAGAGAACGTCTGCATGTAGAGACTTAAGCCAGATTGCCACCTTGTTCCTCTTATTTTGGTCATTTAGTCCACAGACATTAACTGTCATAATCCGTATACTCATGGATTAGAGTTTCCCCCTTCTTTGTAATAAACCCACATCCTCCTGCTTTCATTTAATCTCTCAGTGCTTACATTTCTGCTCATCAACATTGTTCGGACACCATTTAATAGCCAGTTATAGGCCAAATGTGCAGCTCCTTCATAAACCTCACAAATCGTACTAACTCATATTGTGCTGATCCCAAACCAGTCCCCCCCAGGGAACCAACTCCACTACACCCCTTACATGCAACTAGGTCAGTTGTGACCTAAGTATGGCAGCTGGACTTCCATTTCCGGCAGCACCAACCCCCCCCCCTCTAATATCCCCTCATACCGCTTACTGAATAGCCTCAGTGGACTGATCCTTAGCATTACTCAACCCAATAACCCCCTCAGTACCAGGATTTCAGCAAATAGGAAACCATGGCAGCTCACAAAATTATACTTCACATTAAATTTCCATCAAACCGTGACCCTCATAGAACATTAATAGCAAATCATGTCAGCTAGCAAAATTATACTTCATGTTAAATTTCCATCACACAAAAAGAATATTGTGACCCCATAGAGCATTAAACGCCTCCTGTAGCCCCACCCCCCCACTGAAGTATTAGCTACGCTATGGCCCTTTGCCCCCGTGTTTCATTTAACTCCACAAGGAATTCCTGGGCTTTTACCTCAGTGAAAAACATTCTAACCCTGCCATTATGAATAACTTTGAGCCTTGCGGGAAAGAGCAAAATAGCTTTGCAACTCACCCCCTGAAACGGGGTTATCATCTGCCGCAGTCTCCATCTCCGCTCGACCGTTGTGTGGCAAAAGTCCGGCCAAGCGTAGAAGGTGTGCCGCTCAAATGTTCGCATTGAGTCAGGTCTGGCCCGATCTATTATAGCCTGCCTTAACAAAAAATTGACAACAAAAATTAGGGTGGCTGTAGGTCACTCCTCTTGGCTTTTCGTCTGGGTTATCCTGAACATTGGAAAACGATGAGCCTGCTGTATTTCCGTCTCCCAGTTCCAATGGACGAGGTCCGGAAAAGTGCCCTTCAACAGCCTAATGACAAAGGCCATGATGTTCTCTCCCTCCACATTTTCTTCTAGGCCAAGCAACCGGACGTTATTACGGCGCTTCCGGTTTTCAAATTCCTCGAGCTTCCAGCATACATCAAGTGATTGTTTTTCCTGCATAGCCTTGAATTATTGTAATTTCTCGACCTCCCCCTCCACAGCAGCAGTTTGTTCTTCCACATGGGTGACTCGCTCAGACATGGACCCCTGCAGTTTCTTAGTAGCAAGTAGAGATCTTTTACTTTTCTGTCTCGCCTCCCCCTGCATCTGTTTAAGAGTCACATACAATAATGCCAATGTTGGAGAAGGGACGCACATTGTCAGAGTTGTTGAATCCTTCTGTACCACTTTGTAGCACATTTCCTGAATCGGGCCCGCTACCGGTGCAAGCTGTCCGCGTAGATGCGGAATAGTCCCATTCGAGCTTCCTAGTAGCTGAGTCCGAACATCTCCCTTTGGTCTTTGCCCGCCGTTTGGAGTTCATAGATCGGCTGCGAAGCATCTTCTGTGTAGCCGTTGAGTCCCCCCCTGAAGCCCTCTCTTGTGATGATTCCAGCTCACTAATCTCTGATGTGTCAGAATCATCATTCAATGAGAAAAATGTATCTCCTTCCGGAGAAAGCAGGGACACGCTCGCCCAAGAAGCTATAGCCCCATGGTTATTCTGATCTCCTGAAGCACTGCTGATATTGCCACCATCGATCTCCAACGTATCTGGTAGTGCCTGGGCTTGCGCTGATATGTTAAACTGAAATTTGGTTGATTGACAGTCTGTATTCTCAGCGGCTGTATCTAGACTAACTCCACTAGCAGAGTCATTACAGCTTTTTTCCTTTCTGTCATTTGAAGTCTTGTGCCCAGCCGCTGCAGTAGCCATAGTCAGAGAGTCTGCCACCTTCAAGACCTTCTTTGAAGGTATCGTGGATGGGAGCCCGCCCGCTATGGTCGCATCCATATGCCTCTCACCGCTCAGTTCCAAACCACCAGTTACATTTTCTGTTGCCTGAGACTGAGTCTGAGTCTGAGAGTGGTGAGGGAACTACCAAGCCCAGAATCCACCTGGACAGCCTTTGGAAAATCACTACCCTGTACACAAAGGGCAGAGTCATCCGCCAAAAGAACTGGGCTATCATCGTTCCCAGGTGCTACAGGGGCTGAAACAGAGGAACCAGCAGGGGAGACAGCAATATTTGGGGGGTACTGATGCAGTGGCAATTAACACTCCGAACGCCTCCAGAACCGAAGGCTGCGCATAGTGCATTCCGCGGCAGCAGAGGCTGTGGCGCGTAACCTTGTGCCGCCTGCCACGCCAACATCCTGCAGTTTGTTGGCCTCACCTTTCTTTTTGGGACCGCCTCGCTGCATCTGACCGGAGTTTGCACCCAAGTCCTGTGCACCATCCCTCGGAATTCCTTTAGTCTCCTTGGCTGCATCCTTTCCTTCCTTTGCATCCTTTGCAGCACTCAAATCTCACTGTTTTAAGCATCTTTGGGGCCATCCTGGACTGGAGATGAAGCAACCCCTGCCGGAGAAGTACAGAGAACCCCTTCAGAGTTGCTGAAATCTGTAGCTGCTGAGGAACGTTATGCAGAAAACAGTAGGAGTAGCCGTGATAGCCGAGCCAGCCACCCCTGACCCCTCAGAAGACGGCAGCGTCAGGAGCCTGCAGAGTTTGGACAACCTCGCAGTGAGTCCACCAAAATATACCCTTTACGTTAGCCAGACATTTCAAGGGTTTTCAAAGAGGGAGAGGAAGGTCAGCGCTGCCCTCTCTGAAGTCAATCAGAGGCCATCTTGCCTCACACAGGCAGGAATGTGCCATATCAGTAATGAAAGGATTTTAATACACAAAATAATAAAAAGAGTTGCAACATTGTGATGGTATTTCAATAATTCATTGCATCAAATAATTAAAACAGTCTTTGGTGAACAATCCCTCTCTTCTAGCCCCTAACTAAGCTTTCTTACTACTAAACGTGCCTTTCTAAATTTCTTAGATTGCCTGTGTACTACATAATTTAGTTGAAAAGCAGAATTCTTTAGTTAGCTTCTGTACTTGGAGAAGGCTGCTTGCTGTCTCAGTTATGGTGTTCCTAAGCAGACCTGCTGTCTCCAAGGATTTGGTAGCCTTTGCTAATGATGTTTGTACCACATTTTGCACAAAGCTCCCAGTAAGCTCAAGATGCCGTCTCTGCCTAATATGTATCTATTCAAGGCATTAGTAAAAGGTTTAAATACAATTTGCTGCTTATTGTGAAAGACCAGACCTTGTGATGAATGATGTAATGTGCAAAAACTACACATGAGTCCTGTTGCACTCACTAAATTCTATCACAATCAATTACATAAATACACACATTTATCTATCTATCTATCTATCTATCTATCTATCTATCTATCTATCTATCTATCTATCTATCTATCTATCTATCTATCTATCTATCTATAATATATATATATATATATATATTACCTACTGGCGATAGCCAGTAGGTATATATAGTTAGGATTATTTGTCTATGGAACTTTTGAAAATTCTATGTCTAATAACTTTGGCGTTTGTAGACGGAATCGGCTGAAATCTTCAGGAAAATGGCACATTTTGTTTCTGAGCAGCCCCTGAAAATTTGGTGGGGTTTCGTCAAGGGGGGGCCGAGAAAAAAGGGGGGTCCCAAAACGCGTTTTTCCCATTCATTTTTCCATAGGGCGGTTGGACTCACTTTTAGCTCGAACGGCTGAATGGATTTGCACGAAACTTGGCAAAATTGTAGGGACTGTTAGCCCGATGTGCCTTTGCTAGGTCTCAATATATGTGCTTCAGTGGATTTTGAGAAATTAACGTTTAAATCAAGATATATATCTGTAACAGCGCTCCGGGCAGCGATCCGGTCCGCTTACTTTTCGCTTATCGGAACTTTGCGCGCAGAAAGCTGATTGGCTCTCCGGTGTCTGTCAACATTCTAAACAGTCCGGAGCGGCCGCCATCTTGTCTCTCGGTAGGATCGAGAGAGAAGAAGAGGTGAAAAACGAAAGGGGAATTTAATGAAAGGGGGCAAGGTATCCCCCTCTTGACCCCCTAGGAATGTTGTTGGGGTTATTAAAGGGTCCCGTGGGGAAAATAAAAAAAAAATGATTTTTCACGGTAGAAGCGCTTCACGGGCCGCGAACTGGGCCGCAAACTGGTAGCGAAACGGGAATTCGCCATTTTGTGCTTCGTTAATTAAATTACTAGGTATAAGGGGGTGCGGGAGACGTATCCTAATCCCCTATGTTTCCTGAGGGTGGCTGAGGAGGCTGATATATGTTGATACATCTCTTCCAGCGGCTGCGCCATCTTGCCTTTTTTCCAATGCCACAATTTTGTCGTGCACGGCAGCCATTTTAGATGCCAGGCTGGTCCCATGCTATCACCTAACCCTGCGGATGTAGTTTATGGCCCCAGCTGTAGAGAATTCAGACATGCCAACCCTCCCGATTCAGGCGTGTGACTACTGATTTCAGTGCTAGTCTCCCGCCTCCCGATTTCTGCAAGCAAAAACCCGGGGGCATATTACGAACAACTAGCGATAATTTTTGTCTCTAACTTGTTTAGAGACAAAAATTATCGCCGTACATCGGCGATTTTTATCGCAGATAAACCTTGCTATTATCGCAGAAAAGTCAGCGATATTCATGTATTATCGAGCAAATGCTCTTAGCCATGTTATCCACCTCCCATTGGATAACATGGCTAAGAACTGCTCAGGGCAGGTGTTAGATTTTGGAGATATCTCCAAAAGTTGGTAATAGAAGGTAGCGATGTTAGGGACTGTTTCCAGTCGCTAACATCTTGGCACGCCACTTTGCATGTCATTAGTGATAAGTATCACTGACATGCAAAGCGGGGCCCAAGATGGTCGCTATCTCCTTTTAGCTGTCACTAACTGGTGTTAGCGACAGCTTGGTAATAGGGAGATAATTTTATCTCCGCTTTCAAGGCTTTTAAAGCCAAAAAAGCGGAGATAAACCCCCTTGATAATATGCCCCACGATTCCTTGGGGGTTTCAGCTGACAGGGCTTGGTATTGTGTTACATGGTAATTTTTCCAGGAAACGTCAGAGGGTCGATGCATGGGTTCTAGAAGAGGTGATAAACCATTTAAGCCTCATGAACAAGCGCATGGTCTTTTAAAGATTTGTGAAGTACTCGGAGCGGCGGTGTGTGTGTTTCCTCTTTCAGGAGCGGGCGGGGGGGCACTGCCAGCAACTTGCCAGGTCAGGTAGTGTTCAACACGTGCATCACCCTTTCTCTGCTTGCTATTGCGCTCCATGCTTTGGAAAGGTAAGAAAAAGAACGTGCATTTGAGTTTGAAATGTCCGATCCTGCAGCAGCACACTTCCAAAGCCCACACATGACAATAACCCGATTCAAGGCCCCATTCACCCGTTTTTAAAAAAATAGATAACACTCCAACAAAGTAAGGTTATAAAACTTTATTAACTATTAACTTTAACGAACGGAACAAAAACTAAAAACATTTAAACATTTCTCAACACAAAAAGCAACAATGGTTAGAAGCTGTCTTTTGTGCGAATAGTCCCAAGGCAGCACAACGTGCAGAGTTCTGGACGGCACCCAGGTGATGTCGCCTGGGTGCCGCACTGGTTTAGGGATCCTACAATGCTGCTCCGAAAATTGGCGTGGGGCGTCCCGGGTGGGGCGGGGGGAGGCCTCGTCAGTAGCGGTCTGTTGTGCGAATAGTCCCAAGGCAGCACAACGTGCAGAGTTCTGGACGGCACCCAGGTGATGTCGCCTGGGTGCCGCACTGGTTTAGGGATCCTACAATGCAGCACAGAAAAACAGCGTGGGGCGTCCCGGGTGGTGCGGGGGGAGGCCTCGTCAGTAGCGGTCTGTGTCCAGTGTCACATGGCTGACACAACATGTACGACAGGCACCCAGGTGATGTCCAGTAAACTGCCGCACTGGTTTTGGTATCCTACAATGCTGCTCCGAAAATTGGCATGCAGCGGCCCGGGGGGGGGGCGTGGGGGAGGCGGCGTGAACGGACCTCCCCAGGTGGCGGCCATCTAGCTGAGTTGCGCCCGCTCTTGCGGCTACAGCGTCTCGCTCACCATGTAGTTGAGTTGCTCCCACTCTTGCGGTGCAGCGATAGGCGCCTGCCACATGGCTCTTAAAATGGCGGACGGCTCCTCGGTTTTGGGCCTGGTCCACTGAAATGGCCCTGGGACACTTTGGAACTCGGACGCTTGCCTGCTAGGGCTTGGGCTCCATTCTCGAAAAGCGTCCCCTCAGCCGTGAAGATTGTACAAAAGTCTTGGGGGCCCCCGACTCCCGCAGGCTTCCGGTGGGGAGCGGCTGCCATGATTGCTCGCGGAATGACCACGACGGAGCCACGAGATGGTGGTGCTCTCATGCTGACGCCAGCTTCAGTCTGAATGATCCAGAAACAAGGTGGGGCTTTCATCGTTTGGGAAAAAAAAATGTTCTAAACCAATGAAAAGTATTATTTTTAGGTCATATGACCAAGCCTTCCATCTTTAGGAAACCAAAAGTAAAATGAACCAATGAAAAGTTTTATAAACAAGTCACATGACCTGTTATGCGGCATAGGGCTACAAAAAGCGTAGAAAATCCGTTGGCACGTGAGGCGGCGTCAGTAGCGGACCGATGTGCGATTAGGCCGAAGGCAGCACAACGGGCCGAGATCCGGATGGTACCGAGGTGGTGTCCAGCAAATTGCCGCACTGGTGTGGCCATCCTACAATGCTGCGCCGAAAGACGGCGTGTCCAGCTGAGTTGCGGTCACTGTTGCGGTACAGTGACTCGAACGCGCCGAGATCCGGATGGCACCGAGGTGGTGTCCAGCAAATTGCCGCACTGGTGTGGCCATCCTACAATGCTGCGCCGAAAGACGGCGTGTCCAGCTGAGTTGCGGTCACTGTTGCGGTACAGTGACTCGAACGCGCCGAGATCCGGATGGCACCGAGGTGGTGTCCAGCAAATTGCCGCACTGGTGTGGCCATCCTACAATGCTGCGCCGAAAGACGGCGTGTCCAGCTGAATTGCGGTCACTGTTGCGGTACAGTGACTCGAACGCGCCGAGATCCGGATGGCACCGAGGTGGTGTCCAGCAAATTGCCGCACTGGTGTGGCCATCCTACAATGCTGCGCCGAAAGACGGCGTGTCCAGCTGAGTTGCGGTCACTGTTGCGGTACAGTGAGTCGAACGCGCCGAGATCTGGATGGCCCCGATGTTGTGTCCAGCAAGTTGCCGCACTGGTGTGGCCATCCTACAATGCTGCGCCGAAAGTCGGCGTGGGGTGCCCCGTTGGCTTATGAGGTGATGTCAGTAGTGGACCGATGTGTGAATAGGTCGGAACCAGCACAAGGCGCCAAGATCCGAATGGCAAGTCCTGGATGTTGAGTGCCTCAGTTGAGAGTTCTGAGCAGTGCTTGTAAGACTGTCTGAAGCTTATTTGCACCTGCTGCAGCTTCACTAGGTCCGGCGGAACTTTTTTCCTTTTCCTTTCTGCTTCTTTTCCTACAATCCGTTTCATCTGAAGACACGATCAGGTCCCTGAATGTGTGCAGGGGGACGCTATTGATTGAATGAAAATGGCGGCTTGACACAAAGCTGACTCAAGCGTTACTGTTGGTGCTATACAGACAAAAATTGGTTTTCAGTTTGTACATTCTTCAGGTTTTTTTTTTCCATCCAAGTCTGATTGAGAGTTTGTAGAAAAATGGCTTCAGATTTTCCACATACTACTCTTCAACATTCTTCCTAAATGTAACAATGTGAAACTCACTAGGAGAACGGCTGTTTCTGTTTCCTTTCAAAATGCTGCCAACAATATTTTCTGAATGGAAGACACCATCTTGTAGCATAAAGGGCCGAAAGGGGTTCTGGTCTGGCCGATGGTTGGTGGAGACATTTTGACTATATCTTGGACCTGCCCGGCCTCGCCCAAAATGACGCCGGTATAAATGGGACTCGTAACTCCTTGCCCGCAAATGTATATCTAGAAAATGTTATTGTAAGTGGCCCTGTTCTATTTTAATTACAAAATGTATGTCCACCGATTCCGCAACTGTTAGACACCTTAGTTCTTGCAACCTAATGGCCCGCTCGTTACGTTCCTCTACAGTGTAAATGTCTCCTCTTCATATACGATTTCAGTTTGCTCCGTGGCTGGCCCACGTGGTTATAGGCCCGTATTTGTATACTGACATTTTCACAATAAAGGTTTTTAAAACAAAACACGGTAGTAGTATTTACATTGGTAAAGTTTTTACTTTTAGTCACTGTTTTCGAATCAGTAAAAGGCAAGTGAAATAAAGCAGTCCAATTACATGACGGATAAAAGGTTTTATATGTAGGAACGCAGTAAAGATAAATGGTCAAGGGCAGTTGTGTTTTTCATGTCTGCAACATAAAGTGATCGATAAGAATCTGATAATCAGGCGTATCGGCGACTAAGACAGCAGGCCGAATCTCTTTTACTCAACGGCTCCGTCATGGAAGGAAGAAACGCCCTTTTTCTCGAAAAAGGAATATATTTTACTTGCAAGACAGTTGTAAATTTTCCGGGAAAGTACATTAGCCTGGAATATTATAACATATGTTTGAAAAAAAAATATTGTTCGAAAATAATAAAAAGCGTAATTTTTAGGTCATATGACCAAGCTTTTCATCATTAAATTAACAAAAGTAAAATGAACCAATGAAAAGTTTTATTAACAAGTCACATGACCTGTTATGCTTACGTTACGCGCTGCACGCCGCGCCTCGGATCACTTCCGGGTGCGCTAACGCGGCGTGTCATAAAACGCATTACGCGAAAACGTAGGTCAAGAATATAGTCTAAATGTCTCCACCAACCAGCGTTCAGAACACAACCCCTTTCAGCAGTCCAAAAAGTTCTGTTAAATGAGAACAGAGGGGACAGGCAACAAGAACCATCAGTCAAAGAGGGGAGGGCAAGTTCTTCTCTTCCGTGTCATGTTGGGGCGCTACCGGAACTGATCGAATTGGTAGTCTATAGTGTTTCTGGATGTTTCAGACTTAAGCAGGCGTCAGCATGAGACCACTACCATCTCGTAGCTCCGTCGTGGCCATTCCACGAGCAATCATGGCAGCCGCTCCCCACCAGAAGCCTGCGGGAGTCGGAGGCCCCCAAGACTTTTGTAGAATCTTCACGGCTGAGGGGACGCTTTTCGAGAATGGGACCCAAGCCCTATCAGGGAAGCGTCCGAGTTCCAAGGTGTCCCAGGGCCATTTTAGTGGACCAGGCCCAAAACCGAAGAGCCGGCCGCCATTTTGAGAGTCCTGTGGCAGCCGCCTATCGCTGCACCGCAAGAGCGGGTGCAACTCAACTACATGGTGAGCGAGACGCTGTAGTCGCAAGAGCGGGCGGTAAACAGCTGAATGGCGGAAGAGGCACAGTGTAGCAAAAGCGGGCGGAATGGCAACTAAAACGATAAAGGGGCGCCCCACTACAGCTTGTCTTCAGGTCAAACGGATTGTGGGACAAGGTCCAGAATTGAAGAGTCATCAAAAGGCAAAAAGTTCCGCCGGACCCCGGGAGCCGGCCGCCTATGTCGGGGGCGATCTCAGGCTACACCAGTGCTATAAGACTTGAGGAGGGTGTCGGAGCCATGCGTCTTCTCCGAGTCCATGGCCATCACACCGCCCCTCAGGGGCCTCCGTCAAGCTGTTTAGGAAGGTAACATATCACATTGTTTTCTAATGCAGTCAGGTCTACAAACGACACTCACTTACTTTGAGAATAGTGAAGCTGCAGTAGGTGGAAATAGGCTTTAGACAGTGTTACAAGCACTGCTCAGAACTCTTAACTATGGCACCCAACATCCAGAACTTATGTATTTGAGAATGGCAGTGACATCGAAGCATCTCAGGGACCAAAACCATTAACGTACTTTCACGTATGAAAATCTTACTTGGGGAGGGGGCAGGAGCGAAGCGCCCCCTCCCAGTCAGCGCCACCACACCGTATGTTGAAAATCTGAAGCCATCGTTCTACAAAGTCAACCAAACTTGGATTGAAAAATCTAGAAAAATGTACAAACTGAAAACCAGTTTTGGTCTGCATAGCATCAGTAGCAACGCTTGAGTCAGCTTTGTGTCAAGCCGCCATTTTGATTCAACAAAGCACAGGCATTGAAAAAGGCTGAAATTCAGAACTCTAAACTATGGCACCCAACATCCAGGAGCTTGCCATCCGGATCTTGGAGCCTTGTGCTGCTTTCAATCTATTCACACATCGGTCCACTACTGACATCATCTTATAAACCAACGTTATGTAAATAGTTTTTTAATAAAATGTTTTACCCTGTTTCTTTGCTGGTGTGTTGTCTATATTTTTAATATTTGCATAGGGTTTGTCGTTATTTTGTGCGGGATGGGTGATGGAGCCGAGCTGTCTTGCAGCCCTCATGGTGTGGAGCTCAGTTCATCTCACTATTTTCGTATTTCTCATGAAGGGTTGTTCCTAATATTTCTATTTTAGCGAGGTCAAAAAGAGATCCAATTAGTGGCCTACTGATTTTGCTCGATTACTTTTATTTTTTTACACGATTTTTCACTATCTGCAAAGACTAAACAGAGTATTGCGACTTTGTGCTTGTTTGTAAATAGAGAATGATTCAAAGAGAACCAATTCTAAAACAGTAAATGCTTGGACAACAATCAATCAAATGGAGAGACAAGGAGGCACGACGGAATACAACGGGGGTAAAGGCCTGCGTTAACTACCCTTCAGTATCTGCAAAGAGAGAGTACTACTAAGACAAAAGAGGGGAGGGGGGGGGTGCTGCGTTCAAAGCACATCAGCGTGCATAAATACGAAAATGTTTTTATCTATCACGTACTTGACATTTTAAAGCTTTTCATATTTGCTATTAAAAAACCAATGAAATTCATAGAAAAAACCATAGGTTATAGACCATATATAGTTAGGAATTAGCATTTACAAAACCTTGAAAATTCACTGAAAAAACCATAGGTTATAGACCATATATAGTTAGGAATTAGCATTTACAAAACCTTATTTTACTCACACAAAACCATTGAAATTCCATGTATAGTTAGTTGCACTAACTATATATCGCGCAGTTGTCATCAGTGATGTCATGTCATGAATGATGTAATATGTGACATCATCAGCAGTGGATTGCGGGTGCGTGATATATAGTTAGTGCAACTAACTATATATGGAATTTCAATGGTTTTGTGTGAGTAAAATAAGGTTTTGTAAATGCTAATTCCTAACTATATATGGTCTATAACCTATGGTTTTTTCAGTGAATTTTCAAGGTTTTGTAAATGCTAATTCCTAACTATATATGGTCTATAACCTATGGTTTTTTCAGTGAATTTCAATGGTTTTATAATAGCAAATATCAAAAGCTGTCAAATGTCAAGTACGTGATAGGTAAAAACTTTTTCGTGTTTATGCACGCTGATGTGCTTTGAACGCTGCCCCCCCTCCCCTCTTTTCTCTTAGTAGTACTCTCTCTTTGCAGATAGTGAAGGGTAGTTAACGCAGGCCTTTACCCCCGTTGTAATCCGTCGTGCCTGCTTGTCTCTCCATTTGATTGATTGTTATCCAAGCATTTACTGTTTTACAATTGATTCTCTTTGGTTCATTCTCTATTTACAAACAAGCACAAAGTCGCAATACTCTGTTTAGTCTTTGCAGATAGTGAAAAATCGTGAAAAATCGTGTAAAAAAATAAAAGTAATCGAGCAAAATCAGTAGGCCACTAATTGGATCTCTTTTTGACCTCGCTAAAATAGAAACATTAGGAACAACCCTTCATGAGAAATACGAAAATAGTGAGATGAACTGAGCTCCACACCATGAGGGCTGCAAGACAGCTCGGCTCCGTCACCCACCCCGCCCAAAATAACGACAAACCCTATGCAAATATTAAAAATATATACAACACACCAGCAAAGTAACAGGGTAAAACATTTTATTAAATAACTATTTACATAACTATTTTATACTTTTTGTTGCCCGATCCGGCTAGCTCAATCGATCGAGCATGAAACTCATGCACTCTGATAGCAAGCGTTGCTGCTGATGCTATGCAGACCAAAACTGGTTTTCAGTTTGTACTTTCTTCTAGATTTTTCCATCCAAGGTTGGTTGAGTTTGTAGAACGATGGCTTCAGATTTTCAACATACGGTGTGGTGCCGCGGACTGGGAGGGGGCGCTTGGCTCCTGCCCCCTCCCCAAGTAAGATTTTCATACGTGAAAGTACGTTCATGGTTTTGGTCCCTGAGTTGCTTCGATGTCACTGCCATTCTCAAATGGCATAAGTTCTGGATGTTGGGTGCTATAGTTCAGAGTTCTGAGCAGCGCTTGTAACACTGTCTGAAGCTTATTTGCACCTACTGCAGCTTCACTATTCTCAAAGTAAGTGAGGGCCGTTTGTGGACCTGACTGCATTTGAAAACAATGTGATATGGTACCTCCCTAAACCGCTTGACGGAGGCCCCCGAGGGGCGGTGTGATGGCACGGACTCGGAGAAGACGCTTGGCTCCGACCCCCTCCCCAAGTCTTATAGCACTGGTGTAGCCTGAGATCGCCCCCGACATAGGCGGCCGGCTCCCGGGGTCCGGCGGAACTTTTTGCCTTTTGATGACTCTTCTATTCTGGACCTTGTCCCACAATCCGTTTGACCTGAAGACACGCTGTAGTGGGGCGCCCCTTTACCGTTTTAGTTGCCATTCCGCCCGCTTTTGCTACACTGTGCCTCTTCCGCCATTCACCTGCTTACCGCCCGCTCTTGCGACTACAGCGTCTCGCTCACCATGTAGTTGAGTTGCTCCCGCTCTTGCGATGCAGCGATAGGCGGATACCACAGGACTCTCAAAATGGCGGCCGGCTCTTCAGATTTGGGCGTGGTCCACTAAAATGGCCCTGGGACACCTTGGAACTCGGACGCTTGCCTGATAGGGCTTGGGTCCCATTCTCGAAAGCGTCCCCTCAGCCGTGAAGATTCTACAAAAGTCTTGGGGGCCCCCGACTCCCGCAGGCTTCTGGTGGGGAGCGGCTGCCATGATTGCTCGTGGAATGGCCACGACGGAGCTACGAGATGGTGGTGCTCTCATGCTGATGCCAGCTTCAGTCTGAAACATCCAGAAACACTGTAGACTACCAATTCGATCAGTTCCGGTAGCGCCCCAACATGACCCGGTAGAGAAGAACTTGCCCTCCCCTCTTTGACTGATGGTCCTTGTTGCCTGTCCCCTCTGTTGTCATTTAACAGAACTTTTTGGACTGCTGAAAGGGGTTGTGTTCCGAACGCTGGTTGGTGGAGACATTTTGACTATATTCTTGACCTACGTTGTCGCGTAATGCGTTATATGACACTCTGCGTTAGCGCACCCGGAAGTGTTCCGGGGAGCGGCGCGCAGCGCGTAACGTAAGCATAACAGGTCATGTGACTTGTTAATAAAACTTTTCATTGGTCATTTTATTTTTGTTATTTTAATGATGAAAAGCTTGGTCATATGACCGAAAAATTACGCTTTTTATTGGTTTCGAACATTATTTTTTTTTAAACATATATGTTATAATGTTCCAGGCTAATGTACTTTCCCGGAAAATTTACAACTGTCCTGCAAGTAAAATATATTCCTTTTTCGAGAAAAAGGGCGTTTCTTCGTCCCATGACGGAGCCGTTGAGTAAAAGAGGCTCGGCCTGCTGTCTTAGTCGCCGATACGCCTGATTATCAGATTCTTATCGATCACTTTATGTTGCAGGAGTGGAAAACACAACTGCCCTTGACCATTTATCTTTACTGCGTTCCTACGTATTATACCTTTCATCCGTCATGTAATTGGACTGCTTTATTTCACTTGCCTTTTACTGATTCGAAAACAGTGACTAAAAGTAAAAACGTTACCAATGTTAATACTACTACCATGTTTTGTTTTAAAAACCTTTATTGTGAAAATGTCAGTATACAAATACGGGCCTATAACCACGTGGGCCGGCCACGGAGCAAACTGAAATCGTATATGATGAGGAGACATTTACACTGTAGAGGAACGTAACGAGCGGGTCATTAGGTTGCAAGAACTAAGGTGTCTAACAGTTGCGGAATCGGTGGACGTACATTTTGTAATTAAAATACGACAGGGCCACTTACAAAAAAATTATCTAGATATACATTTGCGGGCAAGTACCATGGGTGACGTTAATTCGAACTTTCAATAGTACAGTAATCAATAACACATCAGAACTTAATATCAATAGGGATGTCGAAATATTCAATCAATTCTCGTCCCCGCCCGCCATGAGCATCAAAACTGCATTCATATCTCGTGATATCAAGGTTGTTCAACCAGTACACAACAAGGAGTTACGAGTCCCATTTATACCGGCGCCATTTTGGGCGAGGCCGGGCAGGTCCAAGATATAGTCAAAATGTCTCCACCAACCATCGGCCAGACCAGAACCTTTCGGCCCTTTATGCTACAAGATGGTGTCTTCCATTCAGAAAATATTGTTGGCAGCATTTTGAAAGGAAAGATAAACAGCCGTTCTCCTAGTGAGTCACACATTGTTACATTTAGGAAGAATGTTGAAGAGTAGTATGTTGAAAATCTGAAGCCATTGTTCTACAAACTCTCAATCAGCCTTGGATGGAAAAAAAAATCCTGAAGAATGTACAAACTGAAAACCAATTTTTGTCTGTATAGCATCAACAGCAACGCTTGAGTCAGCTTTGTGTCAAGCCACCATTTTCATTCAATCAATAGCGTCCCCCTGCACACATTCAGGGACCTGATCGTGTCTTCAGATGAAACGGATTGTAGGAAAAGAAGCAGAAAGGAAAAGGAAAAAAGTTCCGCCGGACCTCGGGAGCCGGCCGCCTATGTCATGTGCGACCTTTGGCCACACAAGGGCAATAGTGAAGCTGCAGCAGGTGCAAATAAGCTTCAGACAGTCTTACAAGCACTGCTCAGAACTCTCAACTGAGGCACTCAACATCCAGGACTTGCCATTCGGATCTTGGCGCCTTGTGCTGGTTCCGACCTATTCACACATCGGTCCACTACTGACATCACCTCATAAGCCAACGGGGCACCCCACGCCGACTTTCGGCGCAGCATTGTAGGATGGCCACACCAGTGCGGCAACTTGCTGGACACAACATCGGGGCCATCCAGATCTCGGCGCGTTCGACTCACTGTACCGCAACAGTGACCGCAACTCAGCTGGACACGCCGTCTTTCGGCGCAGCATTGTAGGATGGCCACACCAGTGCGGCAACTTGCTAGACACCACCTCGGTGCCATCCAGATCTCGGCGCGTTGTGCTTCCTTCGGCCTACTGTAGCCGCAAGTGCGGACGCAACTCAGTTGGACGGCGAGTGAAACACTAAGGGGCGCCCCAATGCAGCCGAGGAGCCTCCATCTTGGGGGAGACGCACAGCCCCCACTGACTGACGCGACCTTACAGGCCAACGGGCCGCCCCATGACCCAAGGGTGATAATACCCCATGTGTATCAATTGGAAACCAATGAAAAGTGTTATTTTTAGGTCATATGACCAAGCCTTCCATCTTTAGGAAACCAAAAGTAAAATGAACCAATGAAAAGTTTTATAAACAAGTCACATGACCTGTTATGCGGCATAGGGCTACAAAAAGCGTAGAAAATCCGTTGGCCCATGAGGCGGCGTCAGTAGGGGACCGATGTGCGAATAGGCCGAAGGCAGCACAACGGGCCGAGATCCGGATGGTACCGAGGTGGTGTCCAGCAAATTGCCGCACTGGTGTGACCATCCTACAATGCTGCGCCGAAAGACGGCGTGTCCAGCTGAGTTGCGGTCACTGTTGCGGTACAGTGACTCGAACGCGCCGAGATCCGGATGGCACCGAGGTGGTGTCCAGCAAATTGCCGCACTGGTGTGGCCATCCTACAATGCTGCGCCGAAAGACGGCGTGTCCAGCTGAGTTGCGGTCACTGTTGCGGTACAGTGAGTCGAACGCGCCGAGATCTGGATGGCCCCGATGTTGTGTCCAGCAAGTTGCCGCACTGGTGTGGCCATCCTACAATGCTGCGCCGAAAGTCGGCGTGGGGTGCCCCGTTGGCTTATGAGGTGATGTCAGTAGTGGACCGATGTGTGAATAGGTCGGAACCAGCACAAGGCGCCAAGATCCGAATGGCAAGTCCTGGATGTTGAGTGCCTCAGTTGAGAGTTCTGAGCAGTGCTTGTAAGACTGTCTGAAGCTTATTTGCACCTGCTGCAGCTTCACTAGGTCCGGCGGAACTTTTTTCCTTTTCCTTTCTGCTTCTTTTCCTACAATCCGTTTCATCTGAAGACACGATCAGGTCCCTGAATGTGTGCAGGGGGACGCTATTGATTGAATGAAAATGGCGGCTTGACACAAAGCTGACTCAAGCGTTACTGTTGGTGCTATACAGACAAAAATTGGTTTTCAGTTTGTACATTCTTCAGGTTTTTTTTTTCCATCCAAGTCTGATTGAGAGTTTGTAGAAAAATGGCTTCAGATTTTCCACATACTACTCTTCAACATTCTTCCTAAATGTAACAATGTGAAACTCACTAGGAGAACGGCTGTTTCTGTTTCCTTTCAAAATGCTGCCAACAATATTTTCTGAATGGAAGACACCATCTTGTAGCATAAAGGGCCGAAAGGGGTTCTGGTCTGGCCGATGGTTGGTGGAGACATTTTGACTATATCTTGGACCTGCCCGGCCTCGCCCAAAATGGCGCCGGTATAAAGGGACTCGTAACTCCTTGCCCGCAAATGTATATCTAGAAAATGTTATTGTAAGTGGCCCTGTTCTATTTTAATTACAAAATGTATGTCCACCGATTCCGCAACTGTTAGACACCTTAGTTCTTGCAACCTAATGGCCCGCTCGTTACGTTCCTCTACAGTGTAAATGTCTCCTCATCATATACGATTTCAGTTTGCTCCGTGGCCGGCCCACGTGGTTATAGGCCCGTATTTGTATACTGACATTTTCACAATAAAGGTTTTTAAAACAAAACACGGTAGTAGTATTTACATTGGTAAAGTTTTTACTTTTAGTCACTGTTTTCGAATCAGTAAAAGGCAAGTGAAATAAAGCAGTCCAATTACATGACGGATAAAAGGTTTTATATGTAGGAACGCAGTAAAGATAAATGGTCAAGGGCAGTTGTGTTTTTCATGTCTGCAACATAAAGTGATCGATAAGAATCTGATAATCAGGCGTATCGGCGACTAAGACAGCAGGCCGAATCTCTTTTACTCAACGGCTCCGTCATGGAAGGAAGAAACGCCCTTTTTCTCGAAAAAGGAATATATTTTACTTGCAAGACAGTTGTAAATTTTCCGGGAAAGTACATTAGCCTGGAATATTATAACATATGTTTGAAAAAAAAATATTGTTCGAAAATAATAAAAAGCGTAATTTTTAGGTCATATGACCAAGCTTTTCATCATTAAATTAACAAAAGTAAAATGAACCAATGAAAAGTTTTATTAACAAGTCACATGACCTGTTATGCTTACGTTACGCGCTGCGCGCCGCGCCTCGGATCACTTCCGGGTGCGCTAACGCGGCGTGTCATAAAACGCATTACGCGACAACGTAGGTCAAGAATATAGTCTAAATGTCTCCACCAACCAGCGTTCAGAACACAACC
This sequence comes from Lissotriton vulgaris, assembly GCF_964263255.1. Classification (NCBI taxonomy): domain Eukaryota; kingdom Metazoa; phylum Chordata; class Amphibia; order Caudata; family Salamandridae; genus Lissotriton; species Lissotriton vulgaris. The sequence continues at coordinate 710,540,974 of NC_141694.1, forward strand.
CCTTTCAGCAGTCCAAAAAGTTCTGTTAAATGAGAACAGAGGGGACAGGCAACAAGAACCATCAGTCAAAGAGGGGAGGGCAAGTTCTTCTCTTCCGGGTCATGTTGGGGCGCTACCGGAACTGATCGAATTGGTAGTCTATAGTGTTTCTGGATGTTTCAGACTTAAGCAGGCGTCAGCATGAGACCACTACCATCTCGTAGCTCCGTCGTGGCCATTCCACGAGCAATCATGGCAGCCGCTCCCCACCAGAAGCCTGCGGGAGTCGGAGGCCCCCAAGACTTTTGTAGAATCTTCACGGCTGAGGGGACGCTTTTCGAGAATGGGACCCAAGCCCTATCAGGGAAGCGTCCGAGTTCCAAGGTGTCCCAGGGCCATTTTAGTGGACCAGGCCCAAAACCGAAGAGCCGGCCGCCATTTTGAGAGTCCTGTGGCAGCCGCCTATCGCTGCACCGCAAGAGCGGGCGCAACTCAACTACATGGTGAGCGAGACGCTGTAGTCGCAAGAGCGGGCGGTAAACAGCTGAATGGCGGAAGAGGCACAGTGTAGCAAAAGCGGGCGGAATGGCAACTAAAACGATAAAGGGGCGCCCCACTACAGCTTGTCTTCAGGTCAAACGGATTGTGGGACAAGGTCCAGAATTGAAGAGTCATCAAAAGGCAAAAAGTTCCGCCGGACCCCGGGAGCCGGCCGCCTATGTCGGGGGCGATCTCAGGCTACACCAGTGCTATAAGACTTGGGGAGGGTGTCGGAGCCATGCGTCTTCTCCGAGTCCATGGTCATCACACCGCCCCTCAGGGGCCTCCGTCAAGCTGTTTAGGAAGGTAACATATCACATTGTTTTCTAATGCAGTCAGGTCTACAAACGACACTCACTTACTTTGAGAATAGTGAAGCTGCAGTAGGTGGAAATAAGCTTTAGACAGTGTTACAAGCACTGCTCAGAACTCTTAACTATGGCACCCAACATCCAGAACTTATGCTATTTGAGAATGGCAGTGACATCGAAGCATCTCAGGGACCAAAACCATTAACGTACTTTCACGTATGAAAATCTTACTTGGGGAGGGGGCAGGAGCGAAGCGCCCCCTCCCAGTCAGCGCCACCACACCGTATGTTGAAAATCTGAAGCCATCGTTCTACAAAGTCAACCAAACTTGGATTGAAAAATCTAGAAAAATGTACAAACTGAAAACCAGTTTTGGTCTGCATAGCATCAGTAGCAACGCTTGAGTCAGCTTTGTGTCAAGCCGCCATTTTGATTCAACAAAGCACAGGCATTGAAAAAGGCTGAAATTCAGAACTCTAAACTAGGGCACCCAACATCCAGGAGCTTGCCATCCGGATCTTGGAGCCTTGTGCTGCTTTCGATCTATTCACACATCGGTCCACTACTGACATCATCTTATAAACCAACGTTATGTAAATAGTTTTTTAATAAAATGTTTTACCCTGTTTCTTTGCTGGTGTGTTGTCTATATTTTTAATATTTGCATAGGGTTTGTCGTTATTTTGTGCGGGATGGGTGATGGAGCCGAGCTGTCTTGCAGCCCTCATGGTGTGGAGCTCAGTTCATCTCACTATTTTCGTATTTCTCATGAAGGGTTGTTCCTAATATTTCTATTTTAGCGAGGTCAAAAAGAGATCCAATTAGTGGCCTACTGATTTTGCTCGATTACTTTTATTTTTTTACACGATTTTTCACTATCTGCAAAGACTAAACAGAGTATTGCGACTTTGTGCTTGTTTGTAAATAGAGAATGATTCAAAGAGAACCAATTCTAAAACAGTAAATGCTTGGACAACAATCAATCAAATGGAGAGACAAGGAGGCACGACGGATTACAACGGGGGTAAAGGCCTGCGTTAACTACCCTTCAGTATCTGCAAAGAGAGAGTACTACTAAGACAAAAGAGGGGAGGGGGGGGGTGCTGCGTTCAAAGCACATCAGCGTGCATAAATACGAAAATGTTTTTATCTATCACGTACTTGACATTTTAAAGCTTTTCATATTTGCTATTAAAAAACCAATGAAATTCATAGAAAAAACCATAGGTTATAGTGGATATATAGTTAGGAATTTGCATTTACAAAACCTTGAAAATTCAATGAAAAAACCATTGGTTTTAGGCCATATATAGTTAGGAATTAGCATTTACAAAACCTTATTTTACTCGCATAAAACCATTGAAATTCCATATATAGTTAGAAGCGCTAACTATATATCGCGCACCCGCAATCCACTGCTGATGATGTCACATATTACATCATTCATGACATGGTCAGTGACATCACTGATGACATCACTGATGACATCTCAAATGACATCACTGATGACATCACTGATGACAACTCAAATGACATCACTGATGACATCTCAAATGACATCACTGATGACATCACTGATGACAACTCAAATGACATCACTGATGACATCTCATTTGTCATCACTGATCACATCACTCATGTGATAATACAATGAACCTCTTCAGACTCTAATATAACCTTACATACACTCAGTATAAACAGACACTCACAGACTGTCACTCATCCATGGAGTTACTCACACACCTAGTCAGTCATGAAAAGAATCAATCACACCTCCATTTCCTCAACTATACAGTTATACACATCTTACTTATTCAAACATATAATAACACATATTTACTCTCTTATATAATCCCTGATACAAGCTCACAGTGATCGATACAGCCACTCACACATTCACTGGCTCTTATGTTCAGTTATTTATATATCTCAACTCTCACATGTATTGTGTTTTACATACGTACTTACTTGCACATGTAGCAATGAGAAATCCATTCACTCACCAACAGACCCATGCACAGTCAACCGCCCATATAGCTGTTTCCACATGCACTCTTGAACTCATACTCCTAGTGAATCAACTGCTTACACATCTATGCACAGAGTCACGCACCTCCCAGCCACCCACACACACACTCAGCCTCCCATTCAAATACTTGGGCAACCAATCAATAACCCATATGGCCACTCTTATAGCTACTGATCAACACATGCAGCAGCTTACACAACAACAAACATACTGATGCACAAATTAAGACAGTTTAGTCACTAACCCATGCACTCAGTGAGACACATTTAATCACTCTTTCATACAGTCAGTCATGCACCTACTAAATTCTTCATCCAGACACTTATACATCCACTCATTCTTCAATATGTAAAACATATTTAAACTTTACAGACACATACAATCACTGGATGTTGTCATCAGTGATGTCATCAGTGATGTCATTTGAGATGTCATCAGTGATGTCATTTGAGTTGTCATCAGTGATGTCATCAGTGATGTCATTTGAGATGTCATCAGTGATGTCATTTGAGTTGTCATCAGTGATGTCATCAGTGATGTCACTGACCATGTCATGAATGATGTAATATGTGACATCATCCGCAGTGGATTGCGGGTGCGCGATATATAGTTAGTGCAACTAACTATATATGGAATTTCAATGGTTTTATGCGAGTAAAATAAGGTTTTGTAAATGCTAATTCCTAACTATATATGGCCTAAAACCAATGGTTTTTTCATTGAATTTTCAAGGTTTTGTAAATGCAAATTCCTAACTATACATCCACTATAACCTATGGTTTTTTCTATGAATATATATATATATATATATATATATATTCAATGAAAAAACCATTGGTTTTAGGCCATATATAGTTAGGGATTTGCATTTACAAAACCTTATTTTACTCGCATAAAACCATTGAAATTCCATATATAGTTAGATGCGCTAACTATATATCGCGCACCCGCAATCCACTGCTAATGATGTCACATATTACATCATTCATGACATGGTCAGTGACATCACTGATGACATCACTGATGACAACATCCAGTGACTGTATGTTTCTGTAAAGTTAAAATATGTCTTACATATTGAAGAATGAGTGGATGTATAAGTGTCTGGATGAAGGATTTAGTAGGTACATGACTGATTGTATGAGGGAGTGATTAAATGTGTCTCACTGAGTGCATGGGTTAGTGATTAAACTGTATTAATTTGTGCATCATTATATCTGTTGTTCTGTAAACTGCTGCATGTGTTGATCAGTAGCTATATGAGTAACTATATGGATTATTGATTGGTTGCCCAAGTATTTGTATGGGAGACTGAGTATGTGTGTGAGTGGCTGGGAGGTGTGTGACTCTGTGCATAGATGTGTGAACAGCTGATTCACTAGATGTATGGGTTCAAAACTGCATGTGGAAACAGCTGTATGGGTGGTTGACTGTGTGCATGAGTGTATTGGTGAGTGATTGGATATCTCAATGCTACATGTCAAAGTAAGTACATATGTAAAACACAGTACATGCGAGAGTTGACATATATAAATTACTGTGTTTAAGAGCCAGTGAATGTGTGAGTGGCTGCAAGGATCATTGAAAACTTGTATCAGTGATTGTATAAGAGAGTAAATATGTGTTAGAATATGTTTCAATAAGTAAGGTGTGTATAACTGTATAGTTGAGGAAATGGACGTGTGATTGATTCTTTGCATGACTGTCTAGGTGTATGAGTAACTCCATGGATGAGTGACAATCTGTGAGTGTCTGTTTTCACTGAGTGTATTTAGATTATATCAGAGTCTGTAGAGGTTCATCGTATTAACACATGAATGATGTCATCTGTGATGTTGTCATCAGTGATGTCATTTGAGTTGTCATCAGTGATGTCATCAGTGATGTCACTGACCATGTCATGAATGATGTAATATGTGACATCATCACCAGTGGATTGCGGGTGCGCGATATGTAGTTAGCGCATCTAACTATATATGGAATATCAATGGTTTTATGCGAGTAAAATAAGGTTTTGTAAATGCAAATCCCTAACTATATATGGCCTAAAACCAATGGTTTTTTCATTGAATTTTCAAGGTTTTGTAAATGCAAATTCCTAACTAAATATCGACTATAACCTATGGTTTTTTCTGTGAATTTCAATGGTTTTTTAATAGCAAATATCAAAAGCTGTCAAATGTCAAGTACGTGATAGGTAAAAACGTTTTCGTGTTTATGCACGCTGATGTGCTTTGAACGCTGCCCCCCCCTCCCCTCTTTTCTCTTAGTAGTACTCTCTCTTTGCAGATAGTGAACGGTAGTTAACGCAGACCTTTACCCCTGTTGTAATCCGTCGTACCTGCTTGTCTCTCCATTTGATTGATTGTTATCCAAGCATTTACTGTTTTAGAATTGGTTCTCTTTGGATCATTCTCTATTTACAAACAAGCACAAAGTCGCAATACTCTGTTTAGTCTTTGCAGATAGTGAAAAATCGTGTAAAAAAATAAAAGTAATCGAGCAAAATCAGTAGACCACTAATTCGATCTCTTTTTGACCTCGGTAAAATACAAACATTAGGAACAACCCTTCATGAGAAATACGAAAATAGTGAAATGAACTGAGCTCCACACCATGAGGGCTGCAAGACAGCTCGACTCCGCCACCCACCCCGCCCAAAATAACGACAAACCCTATGCAAATATTATAAATATAGACAACACACCAGCAAAGAAACAGGGTAAAACATTTTATTAAATAACTATTTACATAACTATTTTATACTTTTTATTGCCCGATCCGGCTAGCTCAATCGATCGAGCATGAAACTCATGCACTGATAGCAAGCGTTGAGAGTTTGTAGAACGATGGCTTCAGATTTTCCACATACGGTGTAGTGGCGCGAACTGGGAGAGGGCGTTTGGATTCTACCCCTTCCCCAAATAAGATTTTCATACGTGAATGTTCGTTCATGCTTTTTGTCCCTGAGTTGCTTCCATGTCACTGCCTTACACAAATGGCATAAGTCCTGGTTGTTGAGTGCCATACTTCAGAGTTCTAAGCAGTTCTTGTAACACTGTTTAAATCTTATTTGCACCTGCTGCAGCTTCACTATTCAAAGTAAGTGGGGTCCATTTGTGGACCTGACTGCATTGGAAAACAATGTGATGCAGTGCCTCCCTAAACCGCTTGACGGAGGCCCCCGAGGGGCGGTGAGATGGCGCGGACTGAGAGGGGGCGCTTGGCTCCTGCCCCCTCCCCAAGTCGTGTTGCCCTGGTGTGGCCTGAGATCGCCCCCGGCATAGGCGGCCGGCTCCCGGGGTCCGGCGGAATTTTTTCCCTTTTGATGACTCTTCCATTCTGGACCTTGTCCCACAATCCGTTTGACCTGAAGACACGCTGTCGTGGGGCACCCCTTTACCGTTTTAGTTGCCATTCCGCCCGCTTCTGGTACTCTGTGCCTCTTCCGCCATTCAGCTGTTTACCGCCCGCTCTTGCGACTACAACGTCTCGCTCACCATGTAGTTGAGTTGCTCCCGCTCTTAAGATTTAACCGAACTTTTTGTACTGCTGAAAGCGGTTGTATTCCGACCGCTGGTTGGTGGAGACATTTTGACTATATTCTGGACCTGCATTGTCGCGTAATGCGTCATATGACGCGACGCGTTAGCGCTCCCGGAAGTGCTCCGGTGCGCAAGGCGCAGCTTCCCGGAAACGATCCAGAGCGCGCCGCGCAGCGCGTAACGTAAGCATAACAGGTCATGTGACTTGTTAATAAAACTTTTCATTGGTTCATTTTACTTTTGTTTTCCTAATGATGTAAGACTAGGTCATGTGACCTAAAAATAACACTTTTCATTGGATTAAAACATTTTTTTTCCCAAACGATGAAAGCCCCACCTTGTTTCTGGATGTTTCAGACTGAAGCTGGCGTCACCATGAGAGCACCACCATCTCGTAGCTCCGTCGTGGCCATTCCGCAAGCAATCATGGCAGCCGCTCCCCACCGGAAGCCTGCGGGAGTCGACGGCCCCCAAGACTTTTGTACAATCTTCAAGGCTGAGGGGACGCTTTCGAGAATGGAACCCAAGCCCTGGCAGACAAGCGTCCGAGTTCCAAGGTGTCCCAGGGCCATTTTACTGGACCAGGCCCAAATCCGAAGAGCCGGCCGCCATTTTAAGAGTCCTGTGGAAGCCGCCTATCGCTGCACCGCAAGAGTGGGAGCAACTCAACTACATGGTGAGCGAGACGCTGTAGCCGTAAGAGCGGGCGCTAAACAGCTGAATGGCGGAAAAGGCACAGTGTAGCAAAAGCGGGCGGAATGGCGACTGAAACGATAAAGGGGCGCCCCACTACAGCAGACAAGCCTCCGCCATGTGCTTCAAAACTGCATATGTATCTCGTGATATCAAGGTTGGGCAACCAGTACACAACAAGCAGTTACGAGTCCCATTTACACCGGCACCATTTTGGGCGCGGCCGGGCAGGTCCAGGATCTAGTCAAACATAACAAATGAGGCTGACGTCTCTGAAGCAGTTGACGAACAGCAGGACATAGCAAATAAACATGAAGTCTCTAAAGCTGTTAACTCACTGCAGGACAAAACAAGTAAACCTGAAACCTCTGGAATAATTGTCGCTCAAAAGAACAACACACAAAACTCTGTAGAGCCTGAAGAAAAAAAATACAGAAGGGCACTGTAGTTTCAGACACACTTAACACTAATGACTAAACAAAGATATCGTCTGTTTATGAAGCAGTTATCATCTTCACAGAATTGACAAAGAAGTGTGCAGACACCAATGCTATTAAGAAACACAAGGAAATCCTAACGCATCAGCATTCTCGGAAGAGGTTGACACAGATAACATCTTAAGGAACAAAGAAAGACCTGTTCACTCTTGACACCCCAGGTGCTGTGTATGTTGCACTATAGTGCTGCATCGAGAAAACGGACAACCCTATTGATGTGGATTTTTCATTATTGATTATTGTAAAGAAATGGCGACTCCCCCCTTTAGCAGATTAGCTAAATGTTTGCGTAATTTAGGCATAAAAGTTATATTATTGTTGTTGTTGTTGTTATCGTTATAGTTCTGGTTAATTTCAAAAAATGGTTAAATATATTTACAGTTTTTGTTGCGTTCGTTATATTTAAAAGTTAATAAAGTTTTAAAATCAAACTTTGTTGGAGTGCTATATATTTTTAAAAAATCGGGTGAATGGGGCCTTGAATCGGGTTATTGTCATGTGTGGGCTTTGCAAGTGTACTGCTACAGGATCGGACATTTCAAACTCAAATTCACGTTCTTTTTCTTACCTTTCCGAAGCATGGAGCGCAATAGCAGGCAGAGAAAGGGTGATGCACGTGTTGAACACCTGACCTGGCAAGTTGCTGGCAGTGCCCCCCCCCCGCCCGGTCCTGAAAGAGGGCACACACACACCGCCGCCCCGAGTACTTCACAAATCTTTAAAAGACCATGCGCTTGTTCATGAGGCTTAAATGGTTTATCACCCCTTCTAGAACCCCTGCATCGACCCTCTGACGTTTCCTGGAAGAATTAGCACGTAACACAATACCAAGCCCTGTCAGCTGAAACCCCCGAGAAATCGTGGGGCATATTATCAAGGGGGGTTATTTCCGCTTTTTTGGCTTTAAAAGCCAAAAAAAAGAGATAAAATTATCTCTCTATTACCAAGCTGTCGCTAACACCAGTTAGTGACAGCTAAAAGGAGATAGTGACCATCTTGGGCCCCGCTTTGCATGTCAGTGATATTTATCACTAATGACATGCAAAGTGGGCGTGCCAAGATTTTAGCGACTGGAAACAGTCCCTAACCATCGCTATCTCCTATTACCAACTTTTGGAGATATTCGCGCTAAGCGGGAATATCTCCAAAAGCTAACACCTGCCCTGAGCAGTTCTTAGCCATGTTATCCAATGGGAGGTGGATAACATGGCTAAGAGCATTAGCTCGCTAATGCATGAATATCGTTGACTTTTCAGCGATATTCATGCATTGCGGCCGTTTTTTATCGCATTTGCGATAAACCTTGCTAATAGCAAGGTTTATGTGCGATAAAATTCGCCGATGTGCGGCGATAATTTTTGTCTCTAAACAAGTTAGAGACAAAAATTATCGCTAGTTGTTGGTAATATGCCCCCGGATTTTTCCTTGCAGGAATCGGGAGGCGAAAGACTAGCACTGAAATCAGTAGTCTCACGCCTGAATCGGGAGGGTTGGCATGTCTGGATACTCTACAGCTGGGGCCATAAACTACATCCGCAGGGCTAGGTGATAGCCTGGGTCGGGCCTGGACAATCGGACACAGAGGAAGAGGAGTGTCAGAGGGTGCGGTAGTGAATAGGGTGAAAGGGAGGTGTCGGGCGGGCACAGGGTGTGATTCTCAGAGAAGAGCAGCGCAGATGGGGGGAAGTATATGGCCCATGCATGAGAGAGAGAGCGGGGGTGACCAGTGCGTGGGGGAGATGCTTGCGAGGGTGGGGAGCCATGCTGAGAATCGGCGGCGTGCAGAGAGTGGGCCTGGTCAAGGCATCTAAAATGGCTGCCGTGCACGACAAAATTGTGGCATTGGACAAAAAGGCAAGATGGCGCAGACAATGTTTATCAATAAGGATTCATTTATAACAAAATATTTACTCGCAGTGACAAATTGGCGGTCAACACTTCCTGATTTCCATCGAATCGAACGTTAACAGACGTCACGCAGCAAAAAAAAAAAAAAAGCTCACGCACAGCCGCTGGAAGACATGTATCAACATATTCAGAAAACATAAGTGGTCAGGATACGTCTCCCGCACCCCCTTATACCTAGTAATTTAATTAAAACGAAACACAAAATGGCGAATTCCCGTTTCGCTACCAGTTTGCGGCCCAGTTCGCGGCCCGTGAAGCGCTTCTACCGTGAAAAATATATATTTTTTTATTTTCCCCACGAGACCCTTTAATAACCCCAACATCATTCCTAGGGGATCAAGAGAGGTATACCTTGCCCCCTTTCATTAAATTCCCCCTTCGTTTTTCACCTCTTCTTCTCTCTCGATCCTACCGAGAGATAAGATGGCGGCCACTCCGGACTGTTTAGAATGTTGACAGACACCGGAGGGCCAATCAGCTTCGCATCGCAAAGTTCCGATACGCGAAAAGTTCGCTAACCGGATAGCTGCCCGGAGCGCTGTTACAGATATATATCTTGATTTAAACGTTAATTTCTCAAAATCCACTGAAGCACATATATTGAGACCTAGCAAAGGCACATCGGGCTAACAGTCCCTACAATTTTGCCAAGTTTCGTGCAAATCCATTCAGCCGTTCGAGCTAAAAGTGAGGCCAACCGCCCTATGGAAATTAACATGGGAAAAACGCGTTTTGGGACCCCCCTTTTTTCTCGGCCCCCCCTTGACAAACCCCCCCCAAATTTTCAAGGGCTGCTCAGAAACAAAATGTGCCATTTTCCTGAAAATTTCAGCCGATTCCGTCCACAAACGCCAAAGTTATTAGACATAGAATTTTCAAAAGTTCCATAGAGAATTAATCCTAACTATATATACCTACTGGCGAGACGCCAGTAGGTAATATATATATATATATATAACGACTCCCATCCATAAAGAAAGGGCGGAGGCCAGAGGGGATTCAAAGTGAAAGACCAGCTTTAATCGGCAGGCATAGCAAAGCAGAAATTCGGCGGATGCATTTCGGCTAAGTGCCTTCTTCAGCGCCCTGCGTTGCATGGCCAGCTACACCGAATAGTCCCAACATTGCACCTCTTGTAGTGTAGGTCCAGAAGCTCCTCCCCCAAGCTAATTGCGTTCACCTGTTGCCTGCCGCATGGAAACGCAAACTACAACTCCCAGCATGCACGGAGTCAGTGCATCTGGGTCAGCGGTGTGGGGGATGCCGTTCATGTGGCAGAGACAAAGTCCGGATGGTGCAGGAGGGTAGTGAGGCTGATCACAGGGGTCTACCAATGTCCACAAATCCCTCCTTTGGTTCCCTTGGGCCGCTACTGCCTCAAAGTCCAGGAAGGCATTAGGGCAGGGACAGCCAAACAGCATAGCGTCCTGTTGGAAGTATGAATACCTCGCTCCACCCGTGCTGTGCTGAACTTGTAGGCGGACACTGAATCCCCAGGTCCCCCGGGCCGTAACTTTGCTGAGCCCAGCGATGATGTACCAGTGCGTGTTCAGGTCGCTTGTGTAGCGGGGCCATCCGGATACTCCACTGGCTGGAGCAAACAACATAGAAAGACTCCCATCCATAAAGAAAGGGCGGAGGCCAGAGGGGATTCAAAGTGAAAGACCAGCTTTAATCGGCAGGCATAGCAATGCAGAAATTCGGCGGATGCATTTCGGCTAAGTGCCTTCTTCAGCGCCCTGCGTTGCGTGGCCAGCTACACCGAATAGTCCCAACGTTGCACCCCTTGTAGTGTAGGTCCAGAAGCTCCTCCCCCAAGCTAATTGCGTTTTATATATATATATATATATATATATATATAACACCAAATCCTGTCTGCCTAGAAGTACTTGCCAAGACGTAAAGACAGGAATTTCTCCTTTCTCCCAATATGACGCGTTTCGACCGGGTCACCCCGGTCTTGATATATATATTTGGAGCAAAACAGAAAGGGTACTTCTGGGATCAGTCCCGTAGTCAGGTGGTGCGTTAGCTGGCAGTACCAAATGCCGGTTCGTAATATTCCAAACACAATCCACAAGGTAAAACGCACACTCAGAAGTTTGGATTCTGAAAACAAGTTTAATCCTTTAAACCGCTATGTGTTTCGACACAGAGAAGTGTCTTGATCACACAAGTTTAACAGTTCTACTCGGACATGCATGTGTAATAAATAAACATTGAAGAGGCACTAATTCTCAACCACATCTGACGTCATGGTTGGCAGACATATTGGAGCAGGTGAGGAAACAGAAATTTTAGGTAGTCAGTGCGTCCCCCCCTCGCACCCTATCCATGTACCTATGCCCCATGTATGTCCCTGTTATCATGTAATCCCCTTCCCGTGCCTGCTATAATAATGCCCCTGCATTCCGTCCAATGTTAGCATGTCAGTTATTAGGCCTTCCATGTATGTAAAGTTAATTCCGCACTAAGGCCCACGTTTCCAATGCATTCACATGGTTCACTTTTAAATATCGCGAAGCACACGTTTTTGTGGCTCAGCCGAGCCAGGCCCTGAATTCAGGCTCCGAGCCTCTTCTGTCTCTGAAAGCTGCAGTTTAGGTATGCATCCCTGACCTCTACCTACTCCCTGCCCAGCCGAGAGGTGCCCGGCCCGGCCTGGCCTGCCTGCCAAGACGGTATTTTGCCTACAGTTATCTGCTCAGCCTCCGCAAAAACACATTCCAGTCTAGTGAAATAGGTAAACATATTTCCGCCTGCAGAGCATAGGGCCCAGCCTTCCTGTCTCCATGCAAGTAATTTACTGAACCCGTTGCCATAGTAGGCCCATGGCCCCGCGCATTGCACAAGGAAATATATGCACCCACTAGCATTCAGTGATGAACGGCCTCTGCTCGAGAGACCTTTACTTCAGACAATACATCCTCCAAACACAAGTTATCAGATATGCCAAAGGTGCAGGTCGTTCTGACATCCCAGACTCCAGACTCCTCTACTAGTGCTAAAGTCAAACCCCCCAGCTCTCCACAGTTACACGTCAATCTCACGTCATGTTCAGTTGCGCGCACATGTAGGGTAAAGGTTTCTGCTGACCCTGCAGACTTTCTCTATGCACCCACCCATCTATGACACTTCTATGACTCATCAAGTGCACACCTACGTGTACGCCTCCTTACACGCCTTCTTTTACGCCCATATGTTCTTATCTCTCTCTATCTGCACTTGTTACGCCTACTGTATTCATTGCAATTGTATGATTTTACTATATATAATGTGTGATGTTAATAAAACGTTAGATATCCCTTCCTGAACCTTAGTGGTGATGGAACCCGATTCTCAGTGACTCGAGTCATCTTAATTAAAGCCCGTATGACTCAGATACCACGGACTCTGCCTCTCATTTTATGAGCTATTCTTATTGTTATTAATGTATAGAAAAATAGTCCCGGTAATTTTATTTACCACATAATCTGGCGCCCGAATAGGAACGAGTCCCCTTCCCCACGCGCCGGCGATGTAAACGCAGCCCCCTGACCCCTTCTACAGCCGTGACGGACCCTTCAGTGCACATCCGCGGGTTTTCCTGCTAACTCCCTCAGGCCCACGGAGGAGACGGAGACTGCGGCCAGGCATCTACACGAGGCGGTGAGGATTGCGGACTGTCCCGACCAGAGCCCAAGCCGAGAGAGCAAGGTCCGAGGTATCCGGAGGTCCACCTGTTTCCGAGGCGCATGCGTAGCAGCAAGAAGCCGTAGCAGTCCAGTCCAGTGTCGAGTTTCCGAGGCCTTCAGCTTTGCTTCCCGGTGAGTACCGTTGTTGGGAACACATATAGACGGGTTCATTTATTTGAGCCCGGTCAAGACGGGTCTGGGTACACAGATCCGGTAAAGACGTGTCCACTAGGTGGATGCGGTATGACGTGTCTCTTTAAGAGACCGGTATGACTGTACTGTTCTAGCAGTGCATCCAGTATTCTAGTGTTGTTTCTCAAGATTTTCAGAATTGTGTTATTCTATGTATCAGGTAGTATCTGTTTGCAATGTTTTAATGTCGTGGTGTGAATGAATGTTCACAGTTTATTATTGTGCTTAATGTGTTTTCGTTCAAGTCAGTTCAAACATGCCACTGTTTTCGAAGTTACGTCAGATAGGAACCAGGAAAGGGATACTCGAAGAGGCAGTTCCCGTCCCGCCTAGGGACACTCCTGGACATTTTATGTACCACAAACATGGCTTAGATGCCATACTGTATTTAGATTTATGGGTAGATTATACTAAAGACCTGGAAGAGAAATATAGATGGCCTGTCTCAGGGACATGGGATGCTGATTGCATCATGAGAGTAGAGGAAGCACTGTGGAAAAAGAAAGCCAGACAATCCCAGAAAGATGCCATAGAATTGTGGCGTAAAGAAGCACATAGAAGAACAGAGAAAGAAATTAAGAAAGCAGAGAGAAGTAGAGAAGCATCAGAAAAAGCCCAAGAAAAAGAATTACTAGAAGAAGGTGAACGAGTTAGAGCAGAACAATTAGACCGACAAAGAAATGCCCTTATTAAAGGCATGTATCCCCTTCTCGCCGAGGGCCTACCTAAAGTGACCCCGGAAGCACCCAGTAACTTGCCGCCACCACTGATCCCGACTAAACTCCGTAGTCATAAACAGACCGCAGCGGACATTTTTCTTTCTTCCTATTTAGATGACGCTGCTCCGGAGTATGTAAACGTACGTGTACCTCCTACTAATCCTCCCAACCCTGTTAATAACACGAATCCCCCCACTGTTCCTCCTGTCACCGGTCCTACCAATCCTTTTCATACAACACCTGTAACCCAAGATCTACCTGCATTACCAGCGACAACGCTGACAGCGACAGCGCTGCCAGTAAAAGCTGATTCAAGCCTAGGTGATTCCAGTTTGGGGGCAGCGGGAGGGGGCCCCTCCACCCCACCTCAGTTAAAACGATCATCACTACGAGATCTAGCATTACAACATACGCCAAAAGCAGCTACACACGCATCTCTTAGACAGCACCTTACAGATTGTATATATGATCCAGTACCAGGGGAGGGTTCAATGATTATATACTCAGTACGATTAAGACGCGTTACAAATTACTTGCTTATTCTACCAGACATGAAGGAACATTTAGATAAAATATACTGCTTCATTAGAACGGGGGAGGGATCAGAAAGTATTCACGAGGCCATGGCACATAGAAAAGTGGAGCTTCAACGTATGCTCTTGCAGTTTTTGATTAATTGTTTGATAAGGGAACAAGACCAGCCAAATAAAGAAGTAACTAAAGTCCTGACAAATTGAAGTGACAACATAGCTGCTGGTAAACATGATAAACAGAATTGTGTAGAAGCCATGTACAGAAAAATTTGTAAAGAAATTGTTGAGATACACGAGAAAGAACGGGCGGAAAAAGAAGCCGAGAGAGAAGATGACGAAATCTCAGAGGACGACGATTTAGCAATTGAGGACCCGGGTAGAATAAATTACGTAGGTAGGGCGAGACCTTTTGATAGACCCATACGACTAGAATACAAGAAACGTTCTCTTTCTCCCATACCAGAACAGTATTCCCTTGAACACATATTCGAAGCCACTGATCAAGCATTGAAAAGACGAGTAGGGAGTAGCGAACTTAGTACCATGCATGAACAGGAACTAGCCCGGTCAGCAGTACAATGGGCTGGCAATTCTAACATATATAAGGATGACATAGTAGCGCAAACATTTTTGAGTCTTCCTCCAGAACAACAACGTTTAGCTGGTATGTACATGATTCAACATCTCATCACGTTATACGAGAGTCATCATTCTGATCCAGGTCCCCTATATAAATTATTGGACGATTTACTCCTAGCAAGATGGAGAGGTCTAAGTACCGAATTAATTAATGTCATACTAGAACAACGACATAAATACACGACTTTCCTGACTCCACATTTTGTTCCTGTTCCACACCGAGAAAGGAAGACCTTTTACATAGACAGACAGAATCCCTTACGAGAGGTTCATCCCGTCAGAACTGAAGCGGGTACGCTTCAACGAGTATTTGTTTACACACCCTTGACGAAAATGGAATTATTGGAAATGAAAAAATTACTACCCTGTCATGATAAAGATCCAGCAGGGTTTCACCGTGAATTAAAAGACATGCTCCGCATGGGAGAGTATACATATGCTGATACGATTAAAATGTTGAAAGTCCTGTTACCTGCAGGCATTTACGAAAAACTCAAAGAAAAAGAGTGGGAGGTGGGAGAGAAAAAGATTAACTGGGCAGAATTAGAAAACGAGGATAATACACGAACTCCTGGTACTGGTCTTGGGGATAGGGTTAAAGAATTACCCGAGCTATTGATACAGGTTTTGCCGAGATTATTGATTACCAAAAAGGAAGATTGGGATGCTATTTCAGCCTGCAAACAGAAACAAGATGAAGACACTAGTGACTTCTATTCTAGATTTGAAAAATGTTTCATTATTAATAGCGGCCTAAAGACAAGTAGTGAATCGTATCCACATCTTTTTGTGACCAAATTAGTAGAGAATTCCTTACCCCAGATTAAAAATAGAGTACTGAAGGTTGAAAGTACCTGGCAACCTAATAGCCCTTCCCAAATGTTACAAATGTTACAGTACCACCAGAACCGGATTAGAGAAGAACAAGAACAAGAAAAGAGACGTATGAACGACACGAAAATGAAAGTACTAGTTGCACAATCAGTTCCAGCCGCCGATGGTCAAAGAAAGGGCGCGGCACCTGTCAAGGGGAACTGCAACTACTGCAAGCAGCCAGGTCACTATATAAATGAATGTACTGTCCTGAAACACAATATAGCTACAGGCAAGACGAAAGAAAGACCGCGTCCTCCTAGACAGGAACACATCCCGCAGAACACGCAACCTCCACAGAACGCACAACAGACAGTAGCTGTACCCCAACCCATAGCTGCCACACAACACGTCACGCAACAAATGTACCAGTATGCACAGTCAGACTACCCAGATTATCAACAGTATTCATGAAACAGCCTAGAGAGGGAGGTTGGCTTGCCCCTTATCGAGGTTCCTGTAGATCAAGAGGGTCCCTATGTGCATAGTCATGTATTAGGGAAAGACAGAAAATTTCTGATTGACACAGGGGCGAGCAGAACTACCATCAGTCATGACGAGGTTCCAGGGGCACCCCTCTCAGGCACACAAAATATTTCCCTGGGTTTTTCAGGAAAGCCTATTGTTAACGAAGTGTCAAAGCCAGTTTCCCTAGAAGTTGGTCCATTGTTCCGCACTACAGACTTGTTGCTCACGAAATCATGTCCAGAGAACTTGCTTGGTATAAAAACGTTGAAAGAGCTAGGAGCAGTGATTTGTTGTTCTCCGGAAGGAGTGAGATTGTTTTTACGTGATTTTAAAGGACATTATGTGTTGAGAGAGTTTGATCCAAGACTTCAGAATATACCACAGCATTTATGGGCGCAAGGTCGAACTGATGTAGGTTACATGCACATTACACCATACCGTGCAACACTCAAACAAGGAGTTGTACTGCCACGAATCCGACAATACAAGTTACCACCTGAGGCTGTAGTGGCCTTACTGAAAATTGTTGACGAACTCATTGTACAAGGAGTGGTTGTAGAAACTGACTCCAATGTATGTAATTCTCCTATCATTCCGATTCTTAAACGAACTGACCCAAATGCACCACCGGTCTACAGACTAGTGATTGACCTCCGAGAATTGAATAAATGCATAATACCCCAGTACCCAGTGGTCCCAGACATTTCTTCCCTATTGACTGCGATTGATTTCGAAGCAGCGTTCTTTACTGTCATAGATCTCAAGAACGCCTTCTTTAGTGTCCCAATCCACCCGGAAAGCCAGTACCTCTTCGGATTCTGTTTAAATGGCCGAAGCTTCAAATTTGCAAGGGCTCCTCAAGGGTTCACAGAAAGCCAATCAGCCTGATTCATCAAGCATAATTGCGCTTGCAAAGGGCCAGATTCTGAGAATCTGGCCCTTTGCAAGTGCAATTTTTGCTTTTGGGATTCATCATCCCAAAAGCAAAAGTCTCTATTTAAGAAATCGCATATATTTGCGAGGAATTGGATTTAAGGAATCTCTAATAGAGATTCCTTAAATCCAATTCATCAACCAATTAGAAAATGCGAAATGGCAATATTTGGTCGCAATTTACCACCAAGTCTGACTTGGTGGTAAATTGCGAAAAAAGAGTAAAAAGCACTTTAGTGCATTTTTTTCTTTTGCATGTTACACACACACATGTCCTTTGGACATGTGTGTGTGCAACACCTGTTCAAATGTGCATTTAAGGGGTGCTACAGGGTGTCCTTTGTACACCCCTGGCACCCTTCAAATCGCTATCTTATTTGCGATTAGCAAATTGCTAATCGCAAATAAGGAATACTCCCCATTCATTCCTACGGGCCTTTTGGCCCATAGGAATGAATGGGGAGTTTTTCCTTATTTGCGATTAGCAATTTGCTAATCGCAAATAAGGAATTTGTAGGAATCGCATTTTATTTTGCGATTCCTACATGAATACCGTTTTGCAAGTCTCTAATAGCGATTCCTTATGATTCTCTATTAGAGACTCGCAAAACGGTACCTTGATGAATCAGGCTGCTAGTATTTACAGCCAAGCACTGAAACGACAACTTGACAGTATTCACATGCCTACTGACACTGCACTGCTTCAATACGTTGATGATCTATTGATCACAGCGCGGACAGAACGAGACTGCGAACGTGCATCACTGACAGTCTTATACTTCCTAGCAGAAAAGGGGCATAAAGTGTCCCCTTCGAAGCTACAGTTCTGTGCCCAGCAAGTGGTATACCTTGGACACTTGCTGTCTAAGAGGGGTAGACAGTTGACACCTGACCGAATTCAGTTAATTGCACATCTTCCACAGCCCAAGACACAAAAGGAAGTACGGGCCTTCATTGGCCTCACTTCTTACTGCAGACAATGGATTCCTCAGTATGCCTATCTAGCCAAACCACTCATACAGTTGACAACACAGGAGGCAGCGACTTCGACTGTCCTCCCTTGGACTCAGGAACATACACTTGCTTTTGACGAACTGAAGAAAGCCCTATGTCAAGCACCTGTTTTAGCGACACCATGTTATAGCAAACCTTTTAGGCTTTTTGTCACTGAACGCGATGGCACAGCATTATCTGTTCTTACACAAGATCAAGCAGGAAAACACAAGCCTTGTGCTTATTTTTCTAGTACATTGGATCCAGTGGCCCAGGCTCTGCCTGCGTGACTGAAATCAGTTGCAGCAACAGCCCTAGCAATCAGACAGAGTGACTCCATAGTGTTAGGACACCCCCTGACAGTACAGGCTCCACACTCAGTGGAAGTTCTCCTGAACAGGACTCAGACTCAACACCTGACTATAGCAAGACTGACAGGATATGAACTGACATTGTTTCAGCCACACATAGAGATCAGACGATGCAACACCCTGAACCCTGCTACACTCTTGCCCTCAAGCACAGCAGACACTGCACCACGTGACTGTGTGGAAGTAGTTAATACCGTAACGAAGCCAAGACAAGACTTGACAGACATTGCACTGCCAGACCCAGACCTGACACTTTATGTGGATGGTTCATGTATGAGAACAAACACAGGAGAGTTAGTGGCCGCATATGCAGTGACCACCGATACTGAAGTCATAGAAACACATCGTATTGACACCTTATCTGCCCAAGCACCAGAGCTCATCGCTCTGACCCAAGCCTGCATACGAGCCAAGAACCTGAAAGTAAACATATACACAGATTCACAGTACGCATTTGGAGTCCTTCACAACTTCGGTGTCCTCTGGCAGGAGAGAGGTTTTTTAACCTCTCATGGAGCCAAGATACAGCACGGTCCCCTCATTCAAGCTCTGTTAGGTGCAATACACTTGCCTACAGCAATAGCCATCATGAAGTGCAAAGCACATACGAAACTCATTGACACTATTTCCCAGGGTAACGACCTGGCAGATCGAACAGCCAAATACAGCACAGACTCATACAGACAGTCCAACTGACACGACAAAGACTGAAGTACCATCACTGACGAATTGCATGACAGTTAAGGGTTCCCACACAAGATGTACTCGACATACAGACACATGCCACATCAGACGAAATCAAGAGATGGACTGAACAAGGAGGGGTCCAAACCGATCAGGGATGGATGACAAAGGGAAAAGCCACATGGTTTCTCCCCGACTCTATGGTTCAAGCTATCATACATACAGCACATAGTCCAGCACACTTAGGAGAAAAAGCTATGTTAGACAGTATACAGAATATTTGGTACAACAAACATTTACGTGCAGCAGCGAAACAGAAAGTGCGTACTTGCATGATCTGTTATCAGTTCAATCCAGGCAAAGGCATTCCCGTGGAACAAGGTGGATTTCATCCTCCTGACCACCCTTTTGAAGTCCTCGAGATGGATTATATCCAGATGGACAGATGCCGAGGATTCAAGTATGTCCTCGTAGTTGTATGTGCCCTATCCAGATGGACAGAAGCATACCCAGTCCCAGATTATACTGCTGTGACCACTGCCAAACAGTTGGTCCGTGAATTCTTCCCGCGATACGGCTTGCCCCGTGTCGTGTACTCAGATAATGGACAGCCATTCTCTTCTGAATTAATGAAACAAGTATCTCTTCTGTTAGGGTACCAGTGGAAGTTCCATTGCGTACGACATCCAGAGGCAGCTGGCCTCGTCGAGAGACACAATCAGACTCTAAAGACACGATTAGCGAAGGTCTGTGTAGAAAAAGGCGTGGATTGGATGGTAGCCTGCCGGTTGCCCTCTTTTACATGCGTATGGTAGCTCATTCCAGAACAGGACTATCTCCTTATGAGGTAGTTTTCGGTAGACCTCCAAATATGTGGGGTACGCCGATGCCTAGAAAAATCACAGATGTCGACAGTAATATGCTGACAGATTACCTGGCTTCCTTGATGTCTGCACTATTCTCTTGTCGTTCACAGGTTGCGGCCGCTTTCCCAGACAACACCCAGGATAAAGACCACGCCATCGTCCCTGGTGATCTAGTCCTGGTGAGAAATTTTGACCGATCGAGCCCCCTGGAGCCGCGTTGGAAGTCACCGAAGCTTGTGCTACTGACGACGAGGACGGCTATCAAAGTGGAAGGACGTAAGGGCTGGATCCATGCCCACCACGTGAAGCGATTTCATGGACTTGGCTCAGGGAAGGATTCCAAAGACTGTTTCGCGAAGGTTTCTGAGAACAGTTCTGATATTGACACTAAACTCCCTTTGCTAGAAAAAACTCCGCAACAGGAGTATCGTTCTAAGCTACGGTCTAGTAAGTCAGACAGCGTTTAATTGTTTAAGTCCCCCTCTGGTGAAGCGGGTAGACAGGTTCCTGACATGTATAAGACTGTAGACCCAAATAGTGAGAGAGATAGACAGAGACAAATGAGAGATAAATACTGCAAAAATATACGCAGTCGATGCATAGTTACTTTGATCATTATGTTTTTTTTAAGTGTTTCGATTATATGTATAAGCTTGACGCTACATGTTTTCTTTCCTCCTCTTGGTTCACATGTACATTCTTCTTTCAATGACACTGTAGAGCACACATTCAGTGACCTGCCAACTCATGAACTATCCTATCGACTAGCACTGCGCAACAATACTTTTATCCGTATGTTACACCATTCTCACCAGACCAGCAATGTCACGAATTGCTGGGTATGTGGCCGACTCCCACCTTACCAGAAAATGAAGGGAGCTCTGCCCCTTTTTCCTTATCCGTTTTCGCACAATGGTTCGTGCGGAGCATGGTTTGCTTTAATGTCCTCACTAGACAGTAAGTCCACAGTTTCCCAGGGCGATTGGATATGGGGAGACCTGAACACAGTTATGAATAAAGCATGTTTCCCAGATAAAGACGTTCTTCCCCAAAGGACAGGAACCGATCTAGAAAATGAAGTGTATGAATTAGGAAATTTTTCCCTTAACCTCATGATTCTGAACGTCCAGTCTGAGACTAATTCAGATTTACCGTTTATAACCGTCTTACCAGTGAAAGGTGAATTATGCGTTAGGAAAAATGGTTCAGTGTATTTGGGACACAGTGATTGTAATACTGTGGTCGAATTCAGTGATAAAGGAAAGTCTACTTTCAAAGTTTCTCGCCATTCCTATTTTATTTGTGGTCAGACAGCTTATGTACGTCTGCCCTTAGACTGGGGTGGAACATGTTATATTGCATTCTTATTGCCACCAGTTTTTCTAGCTCCATCCAATTATCATCGAGATTCCCGACTCGTACATGTCAGACACACGAGGGAGATCGAGTCCCCAATTGTCGATTAGACTGAGACAACATTGGAGCAATATACAGATTTCAATAAAGGATTCTTTTTCTTCATAGGTCCCATTCAGAATAGTAAATTAATACGTAGATTAACCAGAACTTTGGAAGCAGTAGTGAATGAGACTACTTCTGCCTTAGGAAACTTAACCGAAGAGCAGTCTGCTATGAGACTTGTTGTTCTTCAGAACCGCCTTGTTCTTGACGTCATCCTGGCCGATAGGGGCGGAGCTTGTAGAGTGATCGGCTCCAGTTGTTGTGTGTTTATTCCTAATAACGCACCATCAGTATATGCAGCAATAACAAGGCTCCATAAAATAGCTCACCAGATACACCAGAATCCTGGCACCTGGACTTGGTCCGGTTGGCTCTGGAGCGTGATATCAGCCTGGGGATGGAAAGTACTGTCATTCCTAGGTATGATACTGCTCATACTATTCAGTTGCTGTCTCTGTCTGCAATGTGGCCCAGCAATTTGCGGCTTGTGTGCCACTGCTTGTATTCCCCGTCCACGTTCACGTTCCCGTGCTCGAATGAAAAAAGACGAACAAATGATGTTATATGAACAGATAGATGGTCTCATGAAAATAGATATATCTTAAAGGGCGCAGTAGGGGACAAGGAGGGAATGAGGAAACAGAAAATTTAGGTAGTCAGTGTGTCCCCCCCTCGCACCCTATCCATGTACCTATGCCCCATGTATGTCCCTGTTATCATGTAATCCCCTTCCCGTGCCTGCTATAATAATGCCCCTGCATTCCGTCCAATGTTAGCATGTCAGTTATTAGGCCTTCCATGTATGTAAAGTTAATTCCGCACTAAGGCCCACGTTTCCAATGCATTCACATGGTGCACTTTTAAATATCGCGAAGCACACGTTTTTGTGGCTCAGCCGAGCCAGGCCCTGAATTCAGGCTCCGAGCCTCTTCTGTCTCTGAAAGCTGCAGTTTAGGTATGCATCCCTGACCTCTACCTTACTCCCTGCCCAGCCGAGAGGTGCCCGGCCCGGCCTGGCCTGCCTGCCAAGACGGTATTTTGCCTACAGTTATCTGCTCATCCTCCGCAAAAACACATTCCAGTCTAGTGAAATAGGTAAACATATTTCCGCCTGCAGAGCATAGGGCCCAGCCTTCCTGTCTCCATGCAAGTGATTTACTGAACCCGTTGCCATAGTAGGCCCATGGCCCGCGCATTGCACGAGGAAATATATGCACCCACTAGCATTCAGTGATGAACGGCCTCTGCTCGAGAGACCTTTACTTCAGACAATACATCCTCCAAACACAAGATATCAGATATGCCAAAGGTGAAGGTCGTTCTGACATCCCAGACTCCAGACTCCTCTACTAGTGCTAAAGTCAAACCCCCCAGCTCTCCACAGTTACACGTCAATCTCACGTCATGTTCAGTTGCGCGCACATGTAGGGTAAAGGTTTCTGCTGACCCTGCAGACTTTCTCTATGCATCCACCCACCTATGACACTTCTATGACTCATCAAGTGCACACCTACGTGTACGCCTCCTTACACGCCTTCTTTTACGCCCATATGTTCTTATCTCTCTCTATCTGCACTTGTTACGCCTACTGTATTCATTGCAATTGTATGATTTTATTATATATAATGTGTGATGTTAATAAAACGTTAGATATCCCTTCCTGAACCTTAGTGGCGATGGAACCCGATTCTCAGTGACTCGAGTCATCTTAATTAAAGCCCGTATGACTCAGATACCACGGACTCTGCCTCTCATTTTATGAGCTATTCTTATTGTTATTAATGTATAGAAAATAGTCCCGGTAATTTTATTTACCACACAGGTAAATTGTAAAGTACATTACATTCTCCCAATCAGTTCGTAAATGCGTGCAAAGCAATTGTACGCGCACAAAACAAAATGCAATTAGAATTTCATGAAAATTAACAGAGAATTCCAACAAGAAACCAAATTTTGCAGTTTCAAAAGCGACTAGCTTCATAAACTTCCTAACATTAATTAATGTCCTTAAGTGCAGAGAAAAAGGTCACAAACAAGTGTAATGTCGACCTTTCTATGGCCGTGTAAAACTCAATTGTCCTATATCTGGCTCTGGGATTCTCGCATTAAGGATGGAACCAAAACATGGAAACTGCTCATACACTCCTGCAGTGTAAAAAATGCTGGCGGTCTAGTGCCCCAAAGAACCACACACTAAAGCTACCAGACAGACTAGTGCCCAAATTATATACAAGGTAGCTCTAATTGTGGTCGCAGGAAGACAGAAAGATGAGGGTAGTTAACAAAGCCAAGTGGCATTGCAAGAAGCCTCTAATTTTATACAAACAATAAGTTATGACAAACACAAAACTTTCAATCGTAATTTCAAAAAGTGCTCAAGTGTGGTAAAAAGTCTCTTATCCTGGTAAAAGTGCAGGACCGGTCCTGATAAAGAAAAGGGTAGGGAACCCGTGATGTGCTTGCAAAAGTGAAGGGTCCCTTCCTTTTCTCCTGTGAAAGACAAGAAAAAGAGACTGAATTAAAACCAATGTAAAACATAATATGAGCTCAGATATACTTATTAAGTATGCATGGGAGGACCGAGAAGGAATCATTACAGAACTTAAAGAGATTGAGGAAGCCTTCAAAAAAAGTACGGAACAGGACAGTATCAATAAATTCAAAGATGACTTAAAAGGAAGACTCAAGAAATACGAAGATGATATTAAATTTCGGAAACAGAGAAAATTACACAGAGACTGTGGTGATTATGAGAGCGGCCGAATTCTAACATATAGTCCTAAGTATGACCACCTGTACATACAACAAATCTTTCATGGCATACCAGATGGATCTACAATCTCTGGGGAACAAACAGTGACAGTACCAGCGAGTGACTCTGACACGGACACCTCTTTTCAAACAGCCAGTATTTCTTCTGATGTGGAAATAACAACAAAACCTGTGACTTTTTTAGACGTATTCCGGGTGATGAGGACACAGCGAAAAAAAGAGTCGGAAACAACAGCACCATCAGTGCCACAGAGGGCCCGAGGACAAGGTCCGGGACGGGGAAGAGCAAGAGGCAGGGGCGCTCCAAACAAAGACGACTCAAACTCAAGCAAAGAAGGAACAAACAAAGAGCCAGTGGGAACCAGACGAAGGGGCTACAGGAAATCCAGATAACAATGGAAAGGACAATGGTAAACAGAACTATTGTCAATCTCTCGTCTAGAGATCAATCACTGAAACCGCAAAAGCTACTTTGGGTCTGGGGTTGATATTTCGCCCAACGGAATTGTTTAATTACGCAAACACCAGGGTTGGCATTTTCAAGTTTATAAGCAAACTGAAACTAACAAAATGGCATACGTTGATGATCAATAGACCCCAAGAAACGTTATCTTCTACCGTATGTGATGAGGAAACTTTACCTGAGTTAAATGTAGGGGATGCAAATTTTTTGAAAACTGTCTATGTTTTGGAAGAGGGATTGTGCCAGAGGGAGAGGGGGGCATTCAAGTAGAAGGCTTTAATGGGACCAGTACTGATAGAGCAGCATGTACCCCCTTCAAACCTAAATCTATTTTCTATCCAGACCTTCCCCATGATTTGATCGACACATTTCATGAGGTGGTTACTAGGGAACTCACCAAACATAAACACAGAATAGAGAGAGGTAACAACCGGTGACATGTCGGTGTGCGTAACCAGGCGCTTTATAAGCTTCCCTATTATTATTTTTATTATTAACAATGTGAGGTTTAACTCGTCAAAAGAACAAAGAGAATTCATTCTCTCTCTTGCTGAGGACAGAAATGTTGCTATAAGACCTTCCGACAAAGGGGGCAATATTGTTCTATGGGGCAGAGAGATGTATATTGAAGAAGCGCAGAAACAATTGAGTAAGGGTAATTTCTATTGCAAAAGCAACACCACTGAGTACAATTTAAGTGTAACCAGTACCTGGGAGAAACTGTCCAATTGGCAGAGAGCGGGTTTGATCACGTGGCAGGAAGTTTGTTTCTTAAGAAAGATTACACCAAATTACCTATATTATACTTGCTTCCCAAAGACCCCAAAAGACCCCCAGGTAGACCCATTGTGTCTTCACTAGGCAGTGTGAATGAAAACCTATCCAAATATATTGACCATTTTTTAAGCGAATATGTGAGTCTTTTACCATCCCACATAAGAAATACCAAGGACTTCCTCAATAAGATAGAAGACATGGAATGGGAGGAGGGTTCTCTTCTTATTATCCTGGATATGAGTTCATTATATACGATCATTGACCACGACCATGGTAGACAAGTTTTCACTTCCTGGGGGGAAGGGACATAAGCTACCATGAACACACACATATGCTTATGGAAATGATTAGGACATGCCTCACCAACAACATCTTCATGTTCAATGGTGATCTCTACAGACAGGTGCGAGGCACCGCGATTGATTTGTGCTTTGCACCTAGTTTTGCAAACCTTTTTCTAGGAAAAAGGGAGGAGGAAATCCGGAATGATGAAAATCTAAAAACTGAGTTTGAGCATGTAAGGGTATCGATCAGGTACATTGACGATCTTTTCATTGTCTGGGTCGGCACTGAAATTGAAGCAGAAAACGTCATCAGGAAGATGAACACGAATTCTTATAACATTAGTCTTACATCTAGCATGAGCAAGGAAAAAATTAAATTCCTGGATACTTTGATCACTGTCCAGGACAGTGGTCTGGTATCTAGTCTTCACAGGAAAGAGACTACAGGCAACAGCCTTTTTCATGTCCTCAGTGCTCATCCAGAACCACTCAAGTGGAGTATTCCCTTTGGAGAGTTACTGTGGACACGAAGAAACTGCAGTACAGATGACATTTATCAAATGGAGCAGGAAAGAATGTTTGTCAGGATCAGAGAACGGGGTTTCCGGAATAGGTATTGAAAAAGACCTCAATAAGGTCAAAGAGACTCCCAGATCTAGTACACTGACACCCAATAGCAAAAGCGACAATGAGGAAGTGGCATCGAGGGTCATGACTACCTTTAACCATGATTCTAGAAAGGTTCACAAAGTCCTTGCTGAGAACTGGAAAATCTTGAAAGCTGATAATATCCTAGGTCCCAGTTTGAGTGATAGACTGCTTATTACATACAGAAGAGGGAAAAGTCTCAGGGATATCCTGGTGAGAGGGGACATTACTGAAATACGGAATAAACATATACACAATCTGAAAGGTTTCTATCCTTGTGGACATTGCAGAGCGTGCAAACCAAGCCACATGGTTAAGGGTTTTGAGTTACCAAGTCACAGCCATTACGAAACTATTGGCCAGTTCCTTACATGCAGTACTAACTACGCCATATATGTTCTTGAATGCCCATTCAAATGCAGATATGTTGGGAGTACTACCTGCATGCTCAAAAAACGCATCCAAGAACATCAGCGAGCCATAACCTATGTTGACCTGCACTATCCCATTGCCCAACATTTCCAAGAAAAACATCAATCCAATAATTCCCTCTTAAGATTCTTTACTGTTGAGCAGGTCAATCTGGGTAAGAGGGGAGGCAACCAGGACCTGGAACTTAGAAAGAAAGAATCCAAATGGATCATGGAACTAGAAACAAGATTCCCCGGACAGCACAACTTAGATGAGGAATTAGCCACTCATCTACATGAGGATTGAATGTTTAAATGTTTTTGGGGTTTTCCATTTGATTTTGGCTGTGTTGTGATATACTTCTCTGAAATGCTATAGTATATCTGAGCTCATATTATGTTTTACATTGGTTTTAATTCAGTCTCTTTTTCTCGTCTTTTACAGGAGAAAAGGAAGGGACCCTTCACTTTTGCAAGCACATCACAGGTTTCCTACCCTTTTCTTTATCAGGACCGGTTCTGCACTTTCACCAAGATAAGAGACTGTTTACCACACTTGAGCACTTTTTGATTTTACCATTGAAAGTTTTGTGTTGTTGTAACTATTTGTTTGTATAAAATTAGGGGCTTCTTGTGCTGCCACTTGGCTTTGTTAACTACCCTCATCTTTCTGTCTTCCTGCGACCACAATTAGAGCTACCTTGTATATAATTTAGGTACTAGTCCGTCTGGTAGCTTCAGCGTGTGTTTTATTAGGGCACTAGACCGCCAGCATTTTTTACACTGCAGGAGTGTATGAGCAGTTTCAATGTTTTGGTTCCATCCTTAATGCGATAAACCCAGAGCCGGATGTAGGGCAATTGAGTTTTACACGGCCATATCGACATTACACTTGTTTGAGACCTTTTTCCCTGCACTTCACGACATGAATTAATGTTAGGAAGTTTATGAAGCTAGCCGCTTTTGAAACTTCAAAATTTGGTTTCTTGTTACAATTTTGTGTTCATTTTCAAGAAATACTAATTCCAATTTGTTTTGTGCACGTACAATTGCTTTGCACCCATTTACGAACTGATTGAGAGAATGTAATGTACTTTACAATTTACCTGCTCCAATATGTCTGCCAACCATGACGTCAGATGTGGTTGAGAATTAGTGCCTCTTCTATGTTTATTTATTACATATGCACGTCCTTGTAGAACTGTTAAACTCGTGTGATCAAGACACTTCTCTGTGTCGAAACACGTAGCGGTTTAAAGGATTAAACTTGTTTTCAGCATCCAACCTTCTGAGTGTGCGTTTTACCTTGTAGATTGTGTTTGGAATATATATATATTGCACGTGAACAAGGGGTTCAGGGCTTGAAAGGCGTTGTGTGTTTGGGTTGTTAAATAAAAAGAAGATTTCTTGCCCATAAACTGTGTGGTCTGTGTCTCTTTCCTCGCCAAACCGCGGTCGGCGGGATTTTGGAAGTGGCTCCAGTGTCCATGATATATATATATATATCTATGACGTTAGTTTCTACTAATGGTATTTTACCATCATATAATTCATTTCACAAAAAGTTAACGCTACCATTCAGTAGCTGGAAGTATATTTTCCATGTCCATGCTAATGATATTGTTATGTTATGTTATGTTATGTTAAAATGCGTTTATATAGCGCTCGGCTACTCTAAAAGAGTGTCCCGGCGCTTTCCACAGGCAGCTACCGTGTATAACAACATAACAAGAAAAACAGAACCCAAAAGAAAAAGAAAGAAACCCACCTAAACAGAGAGATTAAAAAGCCAAGTCTTCAAATTCTTCCTGAATTGAAGCAAATTGGGAGTACTGCGAAGTACCAGTGGGAGCGAGTTCCACAGCTGGGAGGCCTTGAGGCTGAAGGAGAGCCCTCCAATGCGAGCCTTCCTCACGCGTGGAACCACAGCAGTGAAAAGGGATTCCGAACGCAGTGAGCGAGCAGGGCGATAGAAAGCCAATCTCTTCTGCAGATATCCTGAGCCAAACAGAGCTTTGTGCACCAGCGTCAGGGATTTGAACATAATCCGCTTCCGGATCGGGAGCCAATGAAGCGTCTGCAGAAGCCCAGAAGCCCGTGCGCGTCTATGCAAACCAAAGATCGCGCGGGCTGCAGAGTTCTGTGCCACCTGCAAACGCTGGACCAAGTAGTCTGGAAGGCCTAGAAAAAGGGCATTGGCATAGTCTAGCCTGGATCCAATGAGCGCCTGCACCGTAATCCGTCTGTGCTCCGCAGATAGTAGAGGAAGAAACTTGCGGAGCATTTTCAGAATGCCGAAACAGGTGCCGGCCAGGCCAAGAACATGCGCTCTCAGAGAGAGCTTGTTATCAAGCTTAACGCCAAGATTTTTGGCCACCAAGGAGGATTGTGCCGGAGGACACATGGCAGCCGGCCACCACTGCCGCCACTCGGGATCGATGGCACAGCCGAAGAATAGCACCTCCGACTTACTAGAGTTGGCCTTCAGACTATTCCGCTGGAACCAGCCAAAGACCATATCCAGGCAGTCCCGAATTCTCTCCCCATCAAATGGCTGATCTTTTGCACATGTGAAGAGGAGTTGCGTGTCGTCGGCGTAGGACACGATCTGGGCTCCGTAAGCCTCCACCGCAGCCGCCAGGGGGGACATAAAGATGTTGAACAATGTCGGGCTCAACACAGAACCCTGTGGAACCCCGACTCCCAATGGCGGCATCTCGGCGGAGCTCTGGGAAACCCAGACCGTCTGGCGGCGGCCCTCCAGAAAAGATGTAAACCATCTGAACACCGTCCCCCTTAGGCCGATGTCATAAAGCCTGGCGAGGAGCACCTCATGGGGGACGGTGTCGAAGGCCGCCGACAGGTCCAACATGACTAGCATGGCCTTCCCACCCACATCCAAGGTCTCCCTGATGATCTCAGAGACCTCCACCAACGCCGTTTCCGTACTAAAATTCGGACGGAACCCGGATTGGGATGGATGGAGCAAATTGTTGGATTCTAGGAAGCTCGACAAGACGCCATGGACATGTTTCTCAGTGATCTTGGCCAGGGCCGGGAGAAGTGAAATTGGCCTGTAATTGGCCAAGACCTCGGCATCAAGACCAGGCTTTTTCAGGAGGGGGATCACCATCGCCCTTTTCCAGGTGCGTGGGACACTCCCCTCCCTCAAGGAGGCATTGAGGATTGGGTTGACCAGGGGATTCACCACTGCCGCCATCCCGGCCAAAAATTTGGCAGGGCAGGGGTCAAGTGGGGAGCCAGATTTAAGACTGGCCAGCAGAGCCCGGGACATATCACTGGAGACAGGTGGAAAGTCCGCCAGTACTGCCGTAGGCAAGGACGATGTTCCAAGTCCTGCCCCGAGGCCACAGTAACCCTCCACCGAGCACTCCGAGAAGGAGGCCTGAATTGCCTTAATCTTGTCGGTGAAAAAAGTGGCAAGATCACACTCCCACGCATCAGGTGATACAGGCGGGGGAGAATAGGAAGTAGGGGCCGTGAACTCCTTCACAATCGTGAAGATCTCCTTGCAGGAGTTCGCCGCCGCCTCAATCCTCCTGGCAAGGTATTCCCGCTTGGCACCAAGAATGTCACGATGATAGGCCTTCACCGCCGATCTATAGGCGAGTTTAGCCTCCCCATCATATTGAAGGTGCCAGGCCCGCTCAGCAACCTTGCATTGGCTGCGAGCCATACGCAGCGCCTCCGTAAACCACGGCACAGATTGCCGTATCGCCGAGGACCGGGGGGTTGCCCTTGGGGCAAGATCATCTAACCTCTCAGTCAACCATCGCTGCAGGGCCTCAGTGTCTCTTTCCGGATCCCCCGAGAGGGGACATGGACGTCCGTGAGCGCCTGCTCCAACATAGCAGGCGTCACTCTGTGCAACGCTCTCGAGGCCGATCTGGGCACCGTGGGGGCGCAGGTGTCAGACCACCCATTCTCCAACACGGAAAACCCAATCAGTCTATGATCCGACCAGAGCACCGGCCGCGTTTCGATGTCAACAATTGGGACAGAAGAGAACACTTGATCGAGGGTGTGCCCTTTCTCATGTGTAGGCCCTGACACAAACGGTGCCAAGCCAAGCGGAGATGTAATATCCAGCAGTTTAGCCCCATCCGGATCGTCCGTGACATCAAGATGAAAGGTGAAATCGCCTGCCAGCAAGCAATGCTGTGCAGACAGCGCCAGCTCCGAGATAGCTGTCTGTAGGTCCTCCCAAAAGGAGCCCACCGGGCCAGGAGGCCTGTAGACCAGCAGACCCTTAAGCGCTTGACCTGGAGACAGTCTGAGTGTAAAACCAAGGGATTCAGAGCCCTCAATGGAGTTCACGGGAAGAACTGAGCAGGAAATGTTCTTCCTCACCACCACAGCGACTCCGCCCCCCCTACCCTTCGCCCTGTCTTGGCGGAAAATGTTATAGGTTGGAGGGATCGCAGTGAAGATGTCTGGATTGGACGCCTCTCCCAACCAAGTTTCGGTCAGGAGCAGGCAAATAGGGTTATCCCTGACAAGAAGATCATAAATGTGCAGGGCATGTCTTCCTACCGACCTTGTGTTAAGCAGCAGACAGAGATGTTTCGCATGCACATTCACAGGTGATACTCATTATTTATCGTCACTAGCACTTTAAAAGGGCTGTCCTACTATCAAAATGTTGTCATGTGAACAAGGCTCCGTTGAGCCGAAACGTCTTTGACAGTACCTCTGTAATAAAAAGAAAAGCAAGAGCCCAAAAAAAAACAACAAAAAAAAAAAACGTCTTTGACAGTACCTCTGTAATAAAAAGAAAAGCAAGAGCCCATTTGGTCCGTGTCCGAGTTTCCTTTGTTGGCTGGCGAGACTCGTTGCAGCGCAATACGAAAGCGGTATTCCTGATATATATATGTATATATATATATATATATATATATATATATATATATATATATATATATATATATATTACCTACTGGCTATCGCCAGTAGGTATATATAGTTAGGATTTATTCCCTATGGGATTTTTGAAAATTCTATGTCTAATAACTTTGGCGTTTGTGGACGGAATCGGCTGAAATTTTCAGGAAAATGGCACATTTTGTTTCTGAGCAGCCCCTGAAAATTTGGGGGGGTTTCGTCAAGGGGGGGCTGAGAAAAAAGGGGGGTCCCAAAACGCGTTTTTCCCATGTTAATTTCCATAGGGCGGTTGGACTCACTTTTAGCTCGAACGGCTGAATGGATTTGCACGAAACTTGGCAAAATTGTAGGGACTGTTAGCCCGATGTGCCTTTGCTAGGTCTCAATATATGTGCTCCAGTAGTTTTTGAGAAATTAACGTTCAAAACAAGATATATATCTGTAACAGCGCTCCGGGCTGCGCTCCGGTCCGCTTACTTTTCGCGAAACGGAACTTTGCGCGCAGAAAGCTGATTGGCTCTCCGGTGTCTGTCAACATTCTAAACAGTCCGGAGCGGCCGCCATCTTATCTCTCGGTAGGATCGAGAGAGAAGAAGAGGTGAAAAACGAAGGGGGAATTTAATGAAAGGGGGCATGGTATACCCCTCTTGACCCCCTAGGAATGTTGTTGGGGTTATTAAAGGGTCCCGTGGGGAAAATAAAAAAAAAATGATTTTTCACGGTAGAAGCGCTTCACGGGCCGCGAACTGGGCCGCAAACTGGTAGCGAAACGGGAATTCGCCATTTTGTGCTTCGTTTTAATTAAATTACTAGGTATAAGGGGGTGCGGGAGACGTATCCTAATCCCCTATGTTTCCTGAGGGTGGCTGAGGAGGCTCATATATGTTGATACATCTCTTCCAGCGGCTGTGCGTGAGCTTTTTTTTTTTTTTGCTGCGTGACGTCTGTTAACGTTCGATTCGATGGAAATCAGGAAGTGTTGACCGCCAATTTGTCACTGCGATAAAATATTTTGTTATAAATGAATCCTTATTGATAAACATTGTCTGCGCCATCTTGCCTTTTTTGTCCAATGCCACAATTTTGTCGTGCACGGCAGCCATTTTAGATGCCTTGACCAGGCCCAGTCTCTGCACGCCGTCGATTCTCAGCACGGCTCCCCACCCTCGCAAGCATCTCCCCCACGCACTGGTCACCCCCGCTCTCTCTCTCATGCATGGGCCATATACTTCCCCCCATCTGCGCTGCTCTTCTCTGAGAATCACACCCTGTGCCCGCCCGACACCTCCCTTTCACCCTATTCACTACCGCACCCTCTGACACTCCTCTTCCTCTGTGTCCGATTGTCCAGGCCGGACCCAGGCTATCACCTAGCCCTGCGGATGTAGTTTATGGCCCCAGCTGTAGAGAATCCAGACATGCCAACCCTCCCGATTCAGGCGTGAGACTACTGATTTCAGTGCTAGTCTTTCGCCTCCCGATTCCTGCAAGGAAAAATCCGGGGGCATATTACCAACAACTAGCGATAATTTTTGTCTCTAACTTGTTTAGAGACAAAAATTATCGCCGCACATCGGCAAATTTTATCGCACATAAACCTTGCTATTAGCAAGGTTTATCGCAAATGCGATAAAAAACGGCCACAATGCATGAATATCGCTGAAAAGTCAGCGATATTCATGCATTATCCAGCAAATGCTCTTAGCCATGTTATCCACCTTCCATTGGATAACATGGCTAAAAACTGCTCTGTGCGTGAGCTTCTTTTTTTTTTTTTTGCTGCGTGACGTTTGTTAACGTTCGATTCGATGGAAATCAGGAAGTGTTGACCACCATTTTGTCACTGCGAGTAAATATTTTGTTATAAATGAATCCTTATTGATAAACATTGTCTGCGCCATCTTGCCTTTTTGTCCAATGCCACAATTTTGTCGTGCACGGCAGCCATTTTAGATGCCTTGACCAGGCCCACTCTCTGCACGCCGTCGATTCTCAGCACGGCTCCCCACCCTCGCAAGCATCTCCCCCACGCACTGGTCACCCCCGCTCTCTCTCTCATGCATGGGCCATATACTTCCCCCCATCTGCGCTGCTCTTCTCTGAGAATCACACCCTGTGCCCGCCCGACACCTCCCTTTCACCCTATTCACTACCGCACCCTCTGACACTCCTCTTCCTCTGTGTCCGATTGTCCAGGCCAGACCCAGGCTATCACCTAGCCCTGCGGATGTAGTTTATGGCCCCAGCTGTAGAGAATCCAGATATACCAAACCTCCCGATTCAGGCGTGAGACTACTGATTTCAGTGCTAGTCTTCCGCCTCCCGATTCCTGCAAGGAAAAACCCGGGGGCATATTACCAACAACTAGCGATAATTTTTGTCTCTAACTTGTTTAGAGACAAAAATTATCGCCGCACATCGGCGAATTTTATCGCACATAAACCTTGCTATTAGCAAGGTTTATCGCAAATGCGATAAAAAACGGCCGCAATGCATGAATATTGCTGAAAAGTCAACGATATTCATGCATTATCCAGCAAATGCTCTTAGCCATGTTATCCACCTCCCATTGGATAACATGGCTAAAAACTGATCAGGGCAGGTGTTAGCTTTTGGAGATATTCGCGCTTAGCGCGAATATCTCCAAAAGTTGGTAATAGGAGATAGCGATGGTTAGGGACTGTTTCCAGTCGCTAAAATCTTGGCACGCCCACTTTGCATGTCATTAGTGATAAATATCACTGACATGCAAAGCGGGGCCCAAGATGGTCGCTATCTCCTTTTAGCTGTCACTAACTGGTGTTAGCGACAGCTTGGTAATAGGGAGATAATTTTATCTCTTTTTTTTTTGGCTTTTAAAGCCAAAAAAGCGGAAATAAACCCCCTTGATAATATGCCCCACGATTTCTCGGGGGTTTCAGCTGACAGGGCTTGGTATTGTGTTACGTGCTAATTCTTCCAGGAAACGTCAGAGGGTCGATGCAGGGGTTCTAGAAGGGGTGATAAACCATTTAAGCCTCATGAACAAGCGCATGGTCTTTTAAAGATTTGTGAAGTACTCGGGGCGGCGGTGTGTGTGTGCCCTCTTTCAGGAGCGGGCGGGGGGGGCACTGCCAGCAACTTGCCAGGTCAGGTAGTGTTCAACACGTGCATCACCCTTTCTCTGCCTGCTATTGCGCTCCATGCTTCGGAAAGGTAAGAAAAAGAACGTGCATTTGAGTTTGAAATGTCCGATCCTGTAGCAGTACACTTGCAAAGCCCACACATGACAATAACCCGATTCAAGGCCCCATTCACCCGATTTTTTAAAAATATATAGCACTCCAACAAAGTTGGATTTTAAAACTTTATTAACTTTTAAATATAACGAACGCAACAAAAACTGTAAATATATTTAACCATTTTTTGAAATTAACCAGAACTATAACGATAACAACAACAACAACAATAATATAACTTTTATGCCTAAATTACGCAAACATTTAGCTAATCTGCTAAAGGGGGGAGTCGCCATTTCTTTACAATAATCAATAATGAAAAATCAACATCAATAGGGTTGTCCGTTTTCTCGATGCAGCACTATAGTGCAACATACACAGCACCTGGGGTGTCAAGAGTGAACAGGTCTTTCTTTGTTCCTTAAGATGTTATCTGTGTCAACCTCTTCCCAGAATGCTGATGTGTTAGGATTTCCTTGTGTTTCTTAATAGCATTGGTGTCTGCACACTTCTTTGTCAATTCTGTGAACATGATAACTGCTTCATAAACAGACGATATCTTTGTTTAGTCATTAGTGTTAAGTGTGTCTGAAACTACAGTGCCCTTCTGTTTTTCTTTCTTCAGGCTCTACAGAGTTTTGTGTGTTGTTCTTTTGAGCGACAATTATTCCAGAGGTTTCAGGTTTACTTGTTTTGTCCTGCAGTGAGTTAACAGCTTTAGAGACTTCATGTTTATTTGCTATGTCCTGCTGTTCGTCAACTGCTTCAGAGACGTCAGCCTCATTTGTTATGTTTGACTAGATCCTGGACCTGCCCGGCCGCGCCCAAAATGGTGCCGGTGTAAATGGGACTCGTAACTGCTTGTTGTGTACTGGTTGCCCAACCTTGATATCACGAGATACATATGCAGTTTTGAAGCACATGGCGGAGGCTTGTCTGCTGTAGTGGGGCGCCCCTTTATCGTTTCAGTCGCCATTCCGCCCGCTTTTGCTACACTGTGCCTTTTCCGCCATTCAGCTGTTTACCGCCCGCTCTTACGGCTACAGCGTCTCGCTCACCATGTAGTTGAGTTGCTCCCACTCTTGCGGTGCAGCGATAGGCGGCTGCCACAGGACTCTTAAAATGGCGGCCGGCTCTTCGGATTTGGGCCTGGTCCGGTAAAATGGCCCTGGGACACCTTGGAACTCGGACGCTTGTCTGCCAGGGCTTGGGTTCCATTCTCGAAAGCGTCCCCTCAGCCTTGAAGATTGTACAAAAGTCTTGGGGGCCGTCGACTACCGCAGGCTTCCGGTGGGGAGCGGCTGCCATGATTGCTTGCGGAATGGCCACGACGGAGCTACGAGATGGTGGTGCTCTCATGGTGACGCCAGCTTCAGTCTGAAACATCCAGAAACAAGGTGGGGCTTTCATCGTTTGGGAAAAAAAATGTTTTAATCCAATGAAAAGTGTTATTTTTAGGTCACATGACCTAGTCTTACATCATTAGGAAAACAAAAGTAAAATGAACCAATGAAAAGTTTTATTAACAAGTCACATGACCTGTTATGCTTACGTTACGCGCTGCGCGGCGCGCTCTGGATCGTTTCCGGGAAGCTGCGCCTTGCGCACCGGAGCACTTCCGGGTGCGCTAACGCGTCGCGTCATATGACGCATTACGCGACAATGCAGGTCCAGAATATAGTCAAAATGTCTCCACCAACCAGCGGTCGGAATACAACCGCTTTCAGCAGTCCAAAAAGTTCGGTTAAATCTTAAGAGCGGGAGCAACTCAACTACATGGTGAGCGAGACGTTGTAGTCGCAAGAGCGGGCGGTAAACAGCTGAATGGCGGAAGAGGCACAGAGTACCAAAAGCGGGCGGAATGGCAACTAAAACGGTAAAGGGGCGCCCCACGACAGCGTGTCTTCAGGTCAAACGGATTGTGGGACAAGGTCCAGAATGGAAGAGTCATCAAAAGGGAAAAAATTCCGCCAGACCCCGGGAGCCGGCCGCCTATGCCGGGGGCGATCTCAGGCCACACCAGGGCAACACGACTTGGGGAGGGGGCAGGAGCCAAGCGCCCCCTCTCAGTCCGCGCCATCTCACCGCCCCTCGGGGGCCTCCGTCAAGCGGTTTAGGGAGGCACCGTATCACATTGTTTTCCAATGCAGTCAGGTCCACAAACGGACCCCACTTACTTTGAATAGTGAAGCTGCAGCAGGTGCAAATAAGGTTTAAACAGTGTTACAAGAGCTGCTTAGAACTCTGAAGTATGGCACTCAACAACCAGGACTTATGCCATTTGTGTAAGGCAGTGACATGGAAGCAACTCAGGGACAAAAAGCATGAACGAACATTCACGTATGAAAATCTTATTTGGGGAAGGGGTAGAATCCAAACGCCCCCTCCCAGTTCGCGCCACTACGCCTACTCTCAACGCTTGCTATCAGTGCATGAGTTTCATGCTCGATCGATTGAGCTAGCCGGATCGGGCAATAAAAAGTATAAAATAGTTATTTAATAAAATGTTTTACCCTGTTTCTTTGCTGGTGTGTTGTCTATATTTATAATATTTGCATAGGGTTTATCGTTATTTTGGGCGGGGTGGGTGGCGGAGTCGAGCTGTCTTGCAGCCCTCATGGTGTGGAGCTCAGTTCATTTCACTATTTTCGTATTTCTCATGAAGGGTTGTTCCTAATGTTTGTATTTTACCGAGGTCAAAAAGAGATCGAATTAGTGGTCTACTGATTTTGCTCGATTACTTTTATTTTTCTACACGATTTTTCACTATCTGCAAAGACTAAACAGAGTATTGCGACTTTGTGCTTGTTTGTAAATAGAGAATGATCCAAAGAGAACCAATTCTAAAACAGTAAATGCTTGGATAACAATCAATCAAATGGAGAGACAAGCAGGTACGACGGATTACAACAGGGGTGAAGGTCTGCGTT
Organism: Lissotriton vulgaris; assembly: GCF_964263255.1. Taxonomy (NCBI): domain Eukaryota; kingdom Metazoa; phylum Chordata; class Amphibia; order Caudata; family Salamandridae; genus Lissotriton; species Lissotriton vulgaris. Next base: position 710,579,286 of record NC_141694.1, read on the forward strand.
AACTACCGTTCAATATCTGCAAAGAGAGAGTACTACTAAGAGAAAAGAGGGGGGGGGCAGCGTTCAAAGCACATCAGCGCGCATAAACACGAAAACGTTTTTACCTATCACGTACTTGACATTTGACAGCTTTTGATATTTGCTATTAAAAAACCATTGAAATTCACAGAAAAAACCATAGGTTATAGTCGATATATAGTTAGGAATTTGCATTTACAAAACCTTGAAAATTCAATGAAAAAACCATTGGTTTTAGGCCATATATAGTTAGGGATTTGCATTTACAAAACCTTATTTTACTCGCATAAAACCATTGAAATTCCATATATAGTTAGATGCGCTAACTATATATCGCGCACCCGCAATCCACTGCTGATGATGTCACATATTACATCATTCATGACATGGTCAGTGACATCACTGATGACATCACTGATGACAACTCAAATGACATCACTGATGACAACATCCAGTGACTGTATGTTTCTGTAAAGTTAAAATATGTCTTACATATTGAAGAATGAGTGGATGTATAAGTGTCTGGATGAAGGATTTAGTAGGTACATGACTGATTGTATGAGGGAGTGATTAAATGTGTCTATCTGAGTGCATGGGTTAGTGATTAAACTGTATTAATTTGTGCATCATTATATCTGTTGTTCTGTAAACTGCTGCATGTGTTGATCAGTAGCTATATGAGTAACTATATGGATTATTGATTGGTTGCCCAAGTATTTGTATGGGAGACTGAGTATGTGTGTGAGTGGCTGGGAGGTGTGTGACTCTGTGCATAGATGTGTGAACAGCTGATTCACTAGATGTCTGGGTTCAAAACTGCATGTGGAAACAGCTGTATGGGTGGTTGACTGTGTGCATGAGTGTATTGGTGAGTGATTGGATATCTCAATGCTACATGTCAAAGTAAGTACATATGTAAAACACAGTACATGCGAGAGTTGACATATATAAATTACTGTGTTTAAGAGCCAGTGAATGTGTGAGTGGCTGCATGGATCATTGAAAACTTGTATCAGTGATTGTATAAGAGAGTAAATATGTGTTAGAATATGTTTCAATAAGTAAGGTGTGTATAACTGTATAGTTGAGGAATTGGAGGTGTGATTGATTCTTTGCATGACTGTCTAGGTGTATGAGTAACTCCATGGATGAGTGACAATCTGTGAGTGTCTGTTTTCACTGAGTGTATCTAACGTTATATCAGAGTCTGTAGAGGTTCATCGTATTAACACATGAATAATGTCATCTGTGATGTTGTCAGTGATGTCATTTGAGTTGTCATCAGTGATGTCATCAGTGATGTCACTGACCATGTCATGAATGATGTAATATGTGACATCATCAGCAGTGGATTGCGGGTGCGCGATAAATAGTTAGCGCATCTAACTATATATGGAATTTCAATGGTTTTATGCGAGTAAAATAAGGTTTTGTAAATGCAAATCCCTAACTATATATGGCCTAAAACCAATGGTTTTTTCATTGAATATATATATATATATATATATATATATATATATATATATATATATATATATATATATATATATATATATATATATATATATATATATATATATATATATATATATATATATATATATATATATATATATATATATTTATATATATACATACATACATATAGATAGATTTCGCCAGTAGGTAGTTATAGTTAGGACCAATGTTTCCATAAGAAAAGTGTTTATTGTGTTGCCATTTAGTTTGGCGCTGCTTGACACATTTTCATGAAATTGTCAAAAAAAGTTCCCTTTTTGGTTCGTCTGCAGTGTTGAAAGTTTCAGGGTGATTCGTCAAGTGGGCGGAAATAAAAGGGCATCCCAAAACATGTTTTCGCCATGTTACATCTATGGGGATATTTCATTTTTTTTAACACAACTACACCCCAAACCACTGAACGGAACCCCCTACTGAAATTTGATTGGCTGGCAACACTTCAACCAGGAAGTGTTGGCAGACATCTTCGGACTCAGTTGAACCGAGTCCCACAAAAAAAAGAAAAGGGGTCAGGATAGAAATACCCTGATCCCTTAGGCTTCTTAGGGGGGTCCGAATGGGACCCCCTTAGGCCCAAAACAGCGTTTAAAAAAACCTCTGGCAGATCCATTGATCCGGCTGACATTTTAAAAAAAAATGAAGCGCAGCCTCCCGTGCTTAGTTTATTATCAGCCCCCAGATGCGCCAGGTCCCGGGGGCATTTTGCAAAAAAACAGGGGGGGCAATTGCTAAGAGGTCCTCAGAGGCCCTGCCCCCTTTCTCCACCACTCTGCAAATGCACCTCCTGGTACACTACTGATTAGGGGATGTAGTCTATTTTACTCCTGAAGGACCTTGGGGGCCAATAAGCCCTCCTGATACTTCCTGTAAATCCTACACACCCAGATTCCTAAGAGCTGTTTGGAGGCCCAGCACACTTTCTCCACCACTCTGCAAACGTGACTATGGGTTTGTGAATGGTTGTGTGGGAGTGGATATATGAAAGGTTCGATGGGGGTGCGAGTAGGTGTGAGTGGGTGCGTCAGTGATTTTGTGGATGATATCCTAAGTGATGTCATGAGTGATGTCATTTGATATATAATCAGTGATGTCACTGACCATGTCATGAGTGATGTAATATGTGAGGTAAGAAGTAGTGTTTTGCGGTGGCACAAGTTATCGTTAGCTCAGCTAACTATAACTGCTGAATTTCACAGATCTTGTACGAGTGTAATTGAAAGTTAACTATAACCTCCCTGTGACCTTTGTTTTTTTCAGTGAATTTATGAAGTTTTTAAAATGCTAATTCCTAACTATAACAGGCTTGTAATTAGGGTGTCTCCATTGCTGTTGCTGTTGCTTATTGCGGCCTAGGCCATCACAGTAAGGTTTCTATTTTAGTATATTGACATTTTATGCAGGGAATTCTACTAATAACCGATAACAATTTTACATTGAATTATTTATCAACTCCCTCACACAATCTTCAACATTGGCACTTAATTAACGGGCAAGTGCCATACCAATATGTTATACCGCTCACTACACTGTTTTCTTTTTGTCATTTATTTGCTGGACAAGTGCCCTTTTCCACTGTATCCCACCTCCCATTAAAAGAAAGGGGGCTTAAGTAATTACACCATGTGATATATTATGCCTCTCTACTTCTTCATAATTGCTGTGTCACATGTGGCTCTATACCAAATGTATGTGTCTAATGGGCCTCAATTTCGTACTTTGCCTAGTTTCGGCATTTTTCACATTTACAATGGTTTAATCTTCCTGAAAACTTTGTCCAATGTTACCAATGTTACATAGGGTACAAAAGGACATTTTAAATTGAAATTAAATAATAAAATACACACTTATCAGACACTTGCACATGTCTTATGTGAGATAAACTGTAAAGCACCATAAAAAGAGATCTTGGGTATGGATCAGACTCGATAAACCAGTTTATTCTTCTGTTTGACCTCCCATCCTTTTTGTCCAGATCTGTTTTCATTTACTGAAGACTTGAATATAATTCTTCATTTAATTTAAATCGTTTGGTATTTTACAGTCTAATTTTATTATGTATCTCATCTCCAATTCTCTGAGTAATTTGACACAGTCAGCCCCCCTTCCACTAGTAGGCACTGCATCAATGACATAATACTTGATTGGTTTCGGGTCTTTCTGGCGAAACATTTCCAAGTGGCCTGCCACCGCCAGTGTGATCACTGTTGGTAATTGCCCTTGTGTGTTGTAGTATTCTTTTCTGAACTGGCAATGTTGTACTTCCTACATAACTTAATCTGCAAGTGCACATTAACGCGTACAATGCATATTCCGTTTTGCATTTGTACAAACCCTTGATTGTTATTGAATCTATGTCAAATTGTGTCTCATAAGTTGTGGTGTTGTAACCAATAGTGCAGGCCCTGCATCATGTACACTTTTTAAAACCTTGTTGGGGATGTAGCCAACTCTGTTCCCATTGTGTCTCCGGGCTACTGAGTACCACTGCATCCTTCAAGGAGGGTGCCCTCCTGTACGTTATCAAGAGATTTTTAGGAACCAACTTGCCTATTATTGGGTCTGATATAACTACATGCCAGTTCTTCCCCATCAAATCTCTTTGCTCTTTGTCATTTCTGTTGTAGGGGTTTATGAATCTTATTGCTCGGCGTACCGCCTTTACTACTGCAGCATTGTGCCCCCTTTTCTTAAACCTATTCTCCATTTCATCTTGATATTTGCGTAAATCAGAGCTCGTACTGCAATTTCTTATGGCAAGTATCATTTTGCCATGTTGTATGCCTAACTTTGTGTGAGTAGGGTGAAAACTAGAGGCATGAAGGGTTGTATTTCCTGCTGTATCTTTCCTATGCAATCTCATTTCCATTTTCCCATTGTGTACATAAACTGCAATGTCAAGGGATGCTACCATAGATATACTTACATCAGATGTAAATGACAAATTCAATCAATCAATCAATTGTTCTTTATTTGATCAAGTTAAAAATGATCATAAAAGCACAAATAAATACATCATCATAAACTTTTTACAAGGCTCCATTTTTAAAATTACAAATATTTCAGCAGCAATTCTAGAGTAAAGACAAAAAACAATACAATCATTTCATGTGCTACGTCTGTGTACTTGTATTGTTATTTAGCAATTTCACTGGTCTATACGCCACCCCCTTCCTCTTCCTCATGCAGGCCCATAAGAATGACACAACTGAATAACAAACCAGGGGGTCAGAAAATGATTTTAAAAAATATAGTGCCACCCAGCACTGCTTAAAATTTCCTTTCTTTAAAATTGGTTTGAGATAGGCATTCCTTTCATTATCATATAGCCTGCAGAATAAAACTAGGTGCAATTCAGTTTGGAGTGATAAGTTATCACAGGGGCATGCACTTTATTCAGAATGATTATGTTTTTTTCTGGGTAACCTAGCATGAGAGGGACCAGGTTAGTGTGAAGCCTCAGTAATATAAATCTGTGTTGCATCCTGTTTACATTCACTAGGTAAGAGAACCACCCCTGTTAATGGTGTGTTAAGGCGGTATGCACGGACAGCTTATTTCTCTTTATAATGTTCCCTGTGCTTGTACTCGGATATCAGCATAAACATGTCACTAACCTTCTGTTTAGAGACCTTCTTGCAAGTCAGTGGATCTTTGAAGAGTTGGGGGAGACCGATCTCCCTTAATACTGACTCTACGTAGCTAAGCCATCTAGACCTCTTCCACTTGTCCATAGTTAAGCAACTCCTTATTATTGATTGAGTGAGTGGCACTGTGTCTCTCCTCCAGATTGAGTTCCAGAGAAGAAGTGGGGCTAGTTGTATATAATCTGAGATATAGGGCAAGCCCAATTCTGTATGTAGGATGCAGTTTGTAAACAAATTCAATTCATTGGTCTTTAAGCTTTTTACAAACTGTTCTGTTGAGTTAGCCGACCCCTTCCACAATACAAAAAGATCATCTATAAATATGATCCACATTATGATGTGTTTAGCCCAAATATCCTCATGTTCTCTGCGGAGCACCTGTTCCTCCCACCAGCCCACATGCAAGCATGAGCAACTGGGGGTGAAACAGGTGCCCATAGCAGTTCAGCGTTGTTGTTGATATAATTGCCCTTTGAGCATAAAGAAATTGCCTTCCAAACATCTTTTGGCCATGGTTAGTAACATTTCAGTATGTTGATATAGAGTTACTGATCTAGTTTGAAGGAAATGATGCATAGCTCTTAGTCCATCAGCATGAGAGATACTGGTGTGCAACAATGAAACATCCATTGCAATTAGATCATAGTCACTCTCCACTGAGATATCATAAATTAGTCTGATAAAATCTCCACTGTCATAAACATACAAAGGAAGGTTTCTAACATGTGGCTGGAGAAAATAAATCAATATATTTATGGGTGTTTTCCATCATACTCCCATTAGCTGAAATTATTGGTTGTCATGGTGGAGTTACTGAATTCTTATGGAAATTTTGAATTAGGTAGAGAATTAGAGTTTTTGGACTGTCATTACACAGGAACATAAATATATACATAATCATATAAATATTTGATATGCTACCAATAAAATGGGTTTAGTTTCTTCCATGATTTGGGCTCTGTCTGTAGTACAGCTCAAGCATCAGGGATAAAACATGAGCCTAGGTTGTTTGGCATCTGGTTTGACTAGTCTAGGTTTCATGTTGTGGTCATCACACAAAGATTCCCCCACTGTCTTTACTTTCTGAGGCTAGGCTTTAGCTGTTTTACTGCTGTTCTCAGGGATCTCAGTTCTTATTGGTTTTCCTGGAGAAGCCTTTAGTGTCTGTCTTCAACGAACTTGTGATTGCAGTTGTGTAGGCAGTCTTTGTGTTTCTTAGGCTACATTGTTAGGTTATTCCTTTAGGAACTGAGGCAGAAGTCGGCCACCTTGTCGCTTTTTTATAACTGTATACCCTAAGGGCCTGAGTCATAAAGGTACACTTACACTTTTGTGTAAGTTTATCTTTTTTGCTGTTCATAAATGGCAAGTTAATAGCATAGTAAGTTTATGTTTGTGTAGACTCCTGTCAGGTCTGTCCTGGATGCTCCTCAGGATTGGATCGATGCTATAAGGGGGCCCACCTCTAGATCAACCCAAGTCTGACTGTAATTCTACACAGACTGTTAAGGCGATCAAGCGGGGGGAAAAGTTGGGTCCGGAGGGGAACAGCTGGGCACTTGGAACCGTAACCTGTAATTACAGAAGCAAGGGATAAGTACCACAGAACCCTAAGCTGGAACATCTACTACGTAACAAAACACCTGTTACCTCACCTGTATATCCCACAGGTGTGCCTGTATGAAGGAAGGATCTAAGGGCGGCTTCTAAATCCCCTGGCTGTACTACTGGAAAATATAATACAGAGAGCTTTAGCAAACCCCCATGTTCCCTCCCCTCCTGGAAAGTGAAAGTTTAGGACAGCAATGAACACCTACCCATGTGTAGGATAAAGATAACCTAAAGTTGCCCCAAAACCAAATAATGAAAATAATGATCACATTCCTGGTAAACGGTGGTTCATAACAAAAGGTCTTTCTCCTCCGAGGAAATGCTTAGAAGAATAACCTCAGGGTGTGCAAGACGCGACTACCCCGAGATCTCTCCAACATTCCCTAGACTGTAAATAACACAAAAGTTAGGAAAATAAATCATATGCTCAGCGTACAGTATATTTATAGCGTCTCTACAGATCCTGCTCTGTAAGCGCTCCAAAAGTGAGTAATGAGTACTGAAAAGGTAAGGCGGCACCTATACCCAGGTGTCCTGCGCAAACCGGAGCAAGACGCTCCCTGAAAGTATGCAAAAAACAGATTCCGTAAACACACTAGGAATACAAGTGCCCCACTCGATCTTGAAAACCTGTTGCTGGAATGACGGAAGGACACTGGCGCTTCCTAAGCCCCTCCAGGTTAATCCACACTCGAGCGGCAACACGATGATGAACGCTAAGTTGTAGGCGCTTCCTAAGCCCCACCAGGTTACTCCACACACGGACTCCGAGAACAAGGAACGCTGAACCCACACGCTAACAGCGGCGTGTCCCTTCAGCGCAAGCCGAAACTTGCCTCCGCCGACATCCAAAGATCCTGAATGACGAGTCAAAAGTACACGAACCAAACACAAGCAGGAATAATCGGCAGCGCGTCCTCCGCGAGACTTCCTGATAATCACTAGTCGCGCCGCGTCATAGGAGCGCGCGGCGCAAAGGATCATGGGATATGTAGTTTCCCATTCCGTTTCTTACAATAGGGCAGGCAGTGATTTACCAGAGGTCGGGGGGGGAATCGTGACAGTACACCCCCTCTCACAACACTCACTGACTGCCACCAGGTTTACCGGGATGTGACAGATGGAACCTCCGCACCAGTCTAGGAGCATGAACCGCCCCCACAGGTTCCCACGAGTCCTCCTCGGGACCCTAACCCTTCCAAGACACCAGGTACTGAAGCCTCCCCCTCACTCTACGAGAGTCCAAGATGCGCCGCACCTCGTACTCCACATCCTGCTCTACCCTCACAGGCGCAGGCGCTGCATGACTCGGACCCCGCGCAGGCTTGATCAGCGAGACATGGAATACTGGGTGTATCCTGAAATGCGAGGGGAGTTTTAGTTTCACCGCTACGGGGTTGACATGACGAATCACCTGGTAAGGACCGATGAACCTAGGGTTGAAAATGCTGAACCTTTTGAAACGAATGTTCCGAGTGGACAGCCACACCCAATCCCCTTTCTTGTACCCAGGACAAGGTCTACGATGTCTATCAGCCTGAGTTTTGTACCTAAGCTTAGCCTGTACAAGATTTTTTCTGGCCTGCAAAACAGTCTTCCGTAACCGCACCAATCTTGTCTGTAACTGTGGAATTGGTGCTTCAACACCCGGCACACTCAAAAGGGCGAATCTGGGATGAAACCCATAAGTACAGAAAAACGGGGTACACAAAGTAGAGGAATGAATTGCGTCATTATACGCCACCTCAGCCGACCATAACCATTCTACCCATGCCTCAGTAGAGGTATCAACAAAACACCTCAGGTATTGTTTGAGGGTCTGGTTTAACCTTTCGGTCTGCCCATCCGTTTGCGGATGAAAGCTGGTGGACAAGGAAGAGGCAATGCCCAATCGATCACACCAGACCCTCCAAAATTTGGCGGTGAATTGTGCCCCTCTATCTGAAACAATAACCTTGGGTAGGCCATGCAACCGAACAACATGTATGAGCAATAACTGGGCTAATTGACTAGCTGTGGGAACCCCTCTACAGGCAATGAAGTGGCCCATCTTGGTCAAGTAGTCCACGACTACTACTATCGCTGACATCCCATGATCCTGAGGAAGTCCCACCACAAAATCAACTGAAAAGCTTTCCCAAGGACTCACAGGCGTGGGCATTGTTTGTAACAGCCCATGTGCTGGTCTATGATCGCTTTTAGCCTGTGAACAGACTTCACATCGTTGAACCCAAGCGAACACATCCGGCCGGATAGTGGGCCACCAGTAAGTGCGTAGCAATTTTTCCAGAGTTTTCTTCCCTCCAGTGTGTCCTGCGCATGGTAGATTGTGGCACCACTTAAATACTTGTTGTCTCAATGCAAGAGTGGGGAGAAGCAATTGAGACCCCTTCCTTGGCAACCCTTGACGAATTCTCCATTCCGGGTGTAACCGAATCCAAGTTTTCCAAGCAAAGGTCTGGATGCCTCTCTTGACTTTGTGGAGAAATTCTTCCGTATGGATCACCCCTACCACCTGTTGAGGTTTGATGATGCTGGTTTCAAGAGACTCCATCAATGTTGGGTGACTTTCTTGACGGGTGAGAGCATCAGCTTTCCGGTTGTCACATCCCGGACGGAAGGTGACCACAAAATGGAACTCGGAAAAGAAGAACATCCATCTCAGTTGTCTGGGTGTGAGATGGCGTGCGGCTCGCAGAAACTGAAGATTACGGTGGTCGGTATAAACCGTGATTTGGTGCGTGGCACCCATCAGCCAATGCCTCCACTCTGTGAAGGTATCTTTAATTGCTAGCAATTCCTTCTCTGCAATCGTATAATTGCGTTCTGCAGAATTTAGCTTGCGGGACATGAAGGCAATGGGATGTAGATGACCGGTATCTTCACTCCTTTGCGAGAGAACAGCTCCCACCGCTAGTTCTGACGCATCAGCCTCTACCACGAAGGGGAGGTTTGGGTCAGCATGAATCAATATCGGAGCTGATGTGAACGCGGTTTTCAACCGATCAAACGCTGTTTGCTCGTCGGTTCCCCATAAAAAAGGGGTGTTCTTCCGGGTTAATCGTGTGAGAGGTGCCACCAGATCCGAAAAGTGCGAGATGAACCTCCAATAGAAGTTGGCAAAACCCAGAAGTTTCTGGATATCCTTAACAGTGGTGGGTTGTGGCCACTCCACAATGGCTCGTACCTTCCTTTCAGCCATTATCTGCCCTGATGGAGTGAGCATGACTCCCAGGAATTCCACCGTTGTGACATGAAACTCACATTTTGTTAACTTGCAGTACAGTTGGTTTTGTTTTAGAGCCTCCAGCACCTGCCTCACATGTTGGATGTGTTCTGGTTCATCATTAGAGTATATTAAAATGTCATCTATGTAGACTACTACAAAGATGTCCAGATAGTCTCGCAACACCTCGTTAAGGAAAAATTGGAAGGAGGCTGGGGCGTTGCATAGCCCAAAGGGCATCACAAGATACTCAAAGAGCCCATACCTTGTTTTAAAAGCGGTTTTCCATTCATCGCCTGATCGTATGCGTACTAAATGGTAGGCTCCCCTCAGATCCAGTTTCGTATAAATCCTGGCCGATCTCACTTGTTCCAGTAATACAGGTATCAAAGGAAGTGGGTATTGATTTTTGGTGGTTATGGCGTTTAATGCCCTGTAGTCGATACAGCAGCGTAATTCCCCATTGGCCTTTGGAATAAAGAAAAGAGGGGAAGCTGCTGGGGACCTTGATGGTCGGATGAATCCCAAAGCAAGTAGGTTGTCCAAATATTCCCGTAGGTGTTTCATTTCGGGTTGTGACAATGCATAGATTCGGCCACATGGAACCACTGACCCTGGTGTTAAATCTATGCGGCAATCGTATTCCCTATGTGGAGGAAGTACTTCTGCTTTTGTTTTACTGAAGACCTCTTCATACTCCTGGTAACACTGAGGTAGTTCCACCTCTTTTTCCGCGGCTGTGGAAATGGTGTGAGTAACAGCCAATACATTGATGGTCGGGGATTCTCCTGGATACAATGGTCTTGGCAATATGAGGAGGAGAATTCCAAAGATCGCTCTTTCCATTTTATATTGGGTTCATGCTTTTTCAGCCAAGGGAGTCCCAATATTATTCCGTAATTAGGGGCCTGGATAAGGTTAAACGACAGCTGCTCCTTATGATAACCCCCATACCACATCTCATACTCCGGGGTATGTTGGGTGATAGGACCAGATTCCAACACATGACCGTCTACTGCAAATACTTCTTCCACGACGGTTTTATCCACCGGGGTTACTCCCAACTTCCGCGCTTCTGTCAAATCCATGAAGCAACCTGTCGCTCCGGAGTCTACCATGGCACGGACGTACTTAGGGTCTTGATCAATCCATAATTCAATGTCTACAAAGAACAGCTGGTTTCCCACTCGGTCTTCTTTGGTTATCGAAGGGATGAAATGTGCACTTGAGTCCCTCCCTTACTTAGAACTCAAGCATCGGAGTTTTCCGACCCCTTGTCGACCGTGGATACTACTCCTTGACCGGTACGATAGCGTCCTCCTTTCGGTTTCACCGGACATTCTCGTAGAAAGTGGCCTTTCTTCCCACAGTACAAACACAGCCCAAATTTGCGACGATGTTCTCTTTCACTTGTAGTGAGGGATGCTCTCACCACACCAATGTCCATGGGTTCGGATTTGCCTTCTGCTTTATTCCCGCTAGTTGGTTTCTCCCCGAACACCAGAGGTCTGTCTCTTCTTCCAGTCTCTCCCTTTCTCTCTCTCAATCTGTGATCCAAGCGTAATGCCAAATCAATAAAGGCTGCACATGTGGTAGGCTGGGGTTCAACTTGTGCTATTACGTCTTTGAGATTGTCTGTGAGCCCTTGGTAAAACAGAACCATCTGTTTGGCTTCAGGCCAATCAGTTTCAGCGATCAATCTCCTAAAATGATTTAGGTAGGTCACTATATCTGAATTGCCTTGTTTAAGAACAAGCAACTCCTTATCAGCTGAGAAGGTCTCAGCTCTCCTATCAAACGTTTTCTCAAATTCGGCTCGAAACAGGTCCCAATCATAAAGGATTCCATCATTATTCCTGACTATAGGTACAGCCCACTGGGCTGCCTCACCTCCTAAATAGGAGATCAGAAAGGAAACCCGTGATTGATTGGTCAAAAAACATTTAGGTTTACAGGTGAAGTGCATCATCACCTGGGTCATAAACACCTGCACTTTCTTTCTATCGCCCATAAACCTTTCTGGGGTAGCCAAAGGAACCGGAGAAGGCATTTCTACTACCAGCGAGGTTGGCTGAGGGGCAGGATTCCCTGCATCAAACGGGTTCCGCTGCATAGCATCCATTCGTGCTTGCAACGCAGCCGTTTCCTGGCGGGATGCGGCCAACTCCACCTGAACTAAGCCTAAGGCTGTCACTACCTCCTCTAAGGTGGCCATTCCTTGTATCAACCCAACCGGGAGGAGCAGAACTTTAGGCCGATTATTCTGTCAGGTCTGTCCTGGATGCTCCTCAGGATTGGATCGATGCTATAAGGGGGCCCACCTCTAGATCAACCCAAGTCTGACTGTAATTGTACACAGACTGTTAAGGCGATCAAGCGGGGGAAAAAGTTGGGTCCGGAGGGGAACAGCTGGGCACTTGGAACCGTAACCTGTAATTACAGAAGCAAGGGATAAGTACCACAGAACCCTAAGCTGGAACATCTACTACGTAACAAAACACCTGTTACCTCACCTGTATATCCCACAGGTGTGCCTGTATGAAGGAAGGATCTAAGGGCGGCTTCTAAATCCCCTGGCTGTACTACTGGAAAATATAATACAGAGAGCATTAGCAAACCCCCATGTTCCCTCCCCTCCTGGAACGTGAAAGTTTAGGACAGAAATGAACACCTACCCATGTGTAGGATAAAGATAACCTAAAGTTGCCCCAAAACCAAATAATGAAAATAATGATCACATTCCTGGTAAACGGTGGTTCATAACAAAAGGTCTTTCTCCTCCGAGGAAATGCTTAGAAGAATAACCTCAGGGTGTGCAAGACGCGACTACCCCGAGATCTCTCCAACATTCCCTAGACTGTAAATAACGCAAAAGTTAGGAAAATAAATCATATGCCCAGCGTACAGTATATTTATAGCGTCTCTACAGATCCTGCTCTGTAAGTGCTCCAAAAGTGAGTAATGAGTACTGAAAAGGTAAGGCGGCACCTATACCCAGGTGTCCTACGCAAACCGGAGCAAGACGCTCCCTGAAAGTATGCAAAAAACAGATTCCGTAAACACACTAGGAATACAAGTGCCCCACTCGATCTTGAAAACCTGTTGCTGGAATGACGGAAGGACACGGGCGCTTCCTAAGCCCCTCCAGGTTAATCCACACTCGAGCGGCAACACGATGATGAACGCTAAGTTGTAGGCGCTTCCTAAGCCCCACCAGGTTACTCCACAAACGGACTCCGAGAACAAGGAACGCTGAACCCACACGCTAACAGCGGCGTGTCCCTTCAGCGCAAGCCGAAACTTGCCTCCGCCGACATCCAAAGATCCTGAATGACGAGTCAAAGTACACGAACCAAACACAAGCAGGAATAATCGGCAGCGCGTCCTCCGCGAGACTTCCTGATAATCACTAGTCGCGCCGCGTCATAGGAGCGCGCGGCGCAAAGGATCATGGGATATGTAGTTTCCCATTCCGTTTCTTACAATAGGGCAGGCAGTGATTTACCAGAGGTCGGGGGGGGGGAATCGTGACAACTCCACAGTTGGAGCGGAGAGCTTGGCACATAAAAGGATAGGACAAGACTATATTTTCATTAACCTCTGCTCAACGCCCTGGTAGTTTGATATAGAGCAGTCAGGCTTAACTCAGAGGTAATGTGTAAAGTGTTTGTGCAACATTTCAAACAGTAAGACAGTGGAAAAAAGCATACAAAAAAATCCCCACACCAAGTTAGAAACATAGTTCAAAATGTAATAAATAAAACTAGATTGAAATGACAAAAATGCAATCACTAGACCCAGGGTTATGAATTATAAAAGAATAAAGAGTAAAATAGTGCCTAAAAGAATAAAGCACCAAATGCGACTATGTGATCACGCTTGTTCGGGTCAAAGTCAAACGTTCTGGCTGACCGCATTGGAGTGTGACTAGCAGTGGCGGTCCTTCCGCCATCATACAGCGATATTCCCACCGCCAAATTAAGATGGTGGTGAGAATCACAATCTGTCCACAGCGGATGGAAAATCCGTCAGCCACCGGTCTGCCAAAAACAATCAGTCTGATTGCTTAGCGGGTGGACAAGGGGGCTTGAAATTGCGGCGGTGCCTAGCAGGCACCGCCAGCCAGATTACAATGCTGGTGTCAGCCATCCTTTCCATGGCGGTGGTACAGCCATGGAAAGGCTGGCGGAGGCTGGATTCGGGGGCCCATTGCGGGCCCCCTCTGTGTAGGGGCAGTGCACTGGGGGGTACCCATGGTATGTCGGGCGCATCCTATTTGCAGAGGTGGGACCGATGCATGTCTGACGGGCGGTCCTGAACACCATCGTAATGAGCCTCTAAGTGTTTTCTCAATCTCAGACATATTTGATGTTTTGAAGAAAAAAAAACACGAAATAAGTGGTTGAATAAATGACACGCACCAATAAATTAAGGTATGTGTCCTTTGTCTGTTTAAATAGAGAACAGCAACTAAAGTGGTAGCTTGATGTGTTGTTGTGGACTTTGTAAAAGAGGTATTTTCAGAATTTCAATTTAAAATCCGACATCAAATTAGGATTTTAAATTGTAATTCCAGAGACACCAAAAAGGTCAACAAAAACAAAGTCTCCAGCAATAGGAGGAGGAAGGCAAAACTTTTGGAATGACCCTGCAGAAAGGGCTAGGTCCAACATGTTAATTTACCTTTTTAGATCAGGCCCCCTGTCATTGGGCAAGGCATACCACTTGGAGAGGCTTGTTAGACTTACCTGACTTGAGGTGCCTTATTTGCTTTCCCTGATGCTTTGCTGTGCCTATCGTTCCTTCCCTTCAGGGATTTGTATAATTAGCTTCTTTTCCAGGTTGTTATTACACCATCCCAGTACTGCTTTCCTCCTCCACTGGGCTCTCCTTTATAAAGTTGCCCAGATTCGCTCTTCCCTTTGTGGGATGCCAGATAGTCATAGATTCTCCCTGGCCCCTGCTTCCCATCCAGTGATACTCCAATTCACCAAGCCGGCTGAAGGGATAGACAGGGGCACCACATGCTGTTGCCATCTTCTTGTTATGTGGTACCTCTGCCCTAGCCCGGCCGCTGCTAGATACCCACCTCTGGGTGGCCTCATGATTTACTCATACCTGCGGTTCTCCTCTGTAATTCTACAATTAATGTCTTCAGTCCACAGCCCTGTCTTCTCCGTATTGGCCTTTCTACCACAGCTCCTCAGCATTAGTCTCACCGAGCATTACATAAAATGTGCTGGGGAAGGTGAGGGGTATTTTAGATTTGCCAACCTAGGAAGATTCTGAAGGATTAATTGTCGATCAAAAGAGCCTCTTTAAATGGCAGCCATCATCATGAATGGCAAGCTTTGCTTTTCATAAACTTAGTTACTTAACAGGAATTCATTTGTTTTGACTTAGGAACATATCAATAGCTCACAACATGACAATAGCTCCTCGACCCCATAGTTCAATAACCTGGTTCCCTACACTATGTATATATGCCCCATATATGCAACATTGAAAATCAGTTTAAGGTTTAAAAATTGTTTTCAGTCATGGAACCTTAATGAAAGCTTATCGACACCCATTGAGTTTCAGCTACTATTTCACAATTACGGTCCTCCTTTATAGGTGAAAGCGAACAGGACCTTCTTCGAAGATTGGCTAGTATTCCACCAGCAATTGTATTGTGGCATATTGTGGCATACTTGTATAGCGCGACCTGTCACCACCAAGGGCATCCTGGCGCTTTGACCCATAATCCAGCGACAACAGTAGCTCAGCCTGTCCTGGGAAAAAGATGAGTTTTCAAAGCCTTTCTAAAAACTAAGAGATCTTCAAGGCTTCTCAAGGATGTAGGCAGAGAGTTCCAAAGTTTGGCTGCCGCTACTCTGAACGAGCGGCCGCCCATCCTCACTCTCTGGAATCGCGGGACTACCAGTAGCCTGGACGACGAGGAGCGTAGAGCTCTGGATGGGCGATACCAGGCAAACATTCGCCGCAAAGGGATGGGGCCCAGGCCATGAATAGCCCTGAACACAATACACGCTGCTTTGTAGCGCACCCGCAGATGGACTGGCAGCCAATGAAGTTCACGCAGCGCTGCCGTAGAAGAGCTATGGTAGGGGCGAGAGAGGGCGAGTTTGGCAGCAATATTTTGCACCCTTTGCAACTTGCCCAGAAGTGTTCCCGGGGCCTCCAGAAGCAGTGCGTTACAATAGTCAAGACGACTTAGGATGGTACAACGCACTACTTCTGGTCTGGCTTGCTCAGGGAGGAGAGGAAGGACCTTGCGCAGCATACGAATCAGCATCATACATGTAGAAGTGGTCTTGTTTGGGAGCAATGCTCCCAGTTACTGGTTAAATTTGGAGTTCAGGGGACTTTTCTTTTTTTATACTGACAGAATCCGTGCGCACAGTGGCCCCTTTGACTTCACTTGCAAAATAACTGTTGCTTAGGCATGATAAGTTGACAACAGATAAAATAACTTCAGAGGGCCTGACCTACTTTTGCCTGACAACATTCTCACCAGGGTCCATTCTTCTAACAGAAACGCCCCACCAATTGTGGAAAGGCAGATTCAACTGAGTGTATGTTGATGCTTAGCCCAAGCTCACCATAAAGACACTCATGAAATATATTAACACCACTGTCCATATTTGACGTGCTCAAATACTAATGTTATAAATTCTAAATTCGAAACTGCTTCTCATCAGGGAAATAAGATCCTTTAATGTGGCTCTTGCTTCATAAGCAAGCAATGAGTGCAAGTGTTGTGGAATGTATGAACTCGTAGGTTAGACTGTTTTGGGTATTTATATATTAAATTATTTAAAGGAGCCTATTCACAAAAGTAAGCTTACATTTGAGTAAATCTACATGTGTAGGTTTACTCTTACACTTTAGAGTAACTTTACACCTTTTAACTTTTAACCATTTACAGGTGTAAAGTTACTTAAACGCATAGACTTACATGTATCTACCCCCTGAAATAGGTGGAGGAGTCAGTAAAAACATCATATGAAACTTTAAAGTTACTATGTGTAGTGAATGTATTACCATATTTGAAGTTATGTACTCTTGGCGAAGACCTCTGCAATTGGGGTGGAGATCTTCCTTTAGTAAAATATACGGAAAGTTAAATGTAAATTAATTTTCTTTATGAATTTTACATTTATAATAATTATCCAAATAATACAATAATACCTACATTTAAATTACCATTCTAGTACATTTAAGGTATTTACACTATATTAAAAATATTTTAAGGTATAAAAATTACACCCACCTAAATTAAAATGTTTATATTTATTTATTATGTGTGAAAGGTTGCTAAAAGTAATAACTAGAATGAATTTAATTTTTTTTTTTTTTTTTTTTATTTTCAATGGCAGAGGCATAACAAATACAAGGGTGAAGACAACATTTAGGCAATGACAATCGTTCACATAGGTACGAATAAATAAAAGAACAAGAGAAAAAAATTAAAACATGTAGCAAGTAAAATATCTCTTTACAGATGTGGTCATTATTGAGTTAGATCCAATTGTCAATAGGAGACCATAGCTTCCTAGCAAATATCTTCTTTCTCTGTCCTTTCAGTTTGTAAACTGCTTTGTCCATTCTATAAACATTTAACAGCCTTCCCAACCATTGCTCAAATGATGGTGGATCGACATCTAGCCATCTTGAGGTAATACAAAAACGGTAAATGGACATTCCAATAAAAAGAAAATGTTCTTGATCAGCAGATAAACTCTCGGATGGAAAATATACGCCAAAGATAATCACAGAAGGACATAATTTGATATTAACATTAAGTAAATCGGTCAAAAACTTTTCTATCTTATTTATATATACAGTTAATTTAGGACAGCTAAAGAACATGTGACATGAGTCTGCTGCTAAAATTCCACAACGGCTACAATTGATGCCTTTCGTAGCTTTCCATTTGACCAGTTTAGCAGGTGTAGAGTAAAGATCTAAAGAAGCCATATAATGTTGACTTTTAAGGGAGCTGTTGATTAGTGTTTTGTTGCTGATCTCGAATGCCCTTGCCAAATCTATCCCTTCTATACACAGTTTCCTTTCCCATTTCTGGGCTTGTTGTTCAAGATCATCGTGCAACCTGTTAATCATTAACTGATAAATTGTGCCAATACGGCTATCCCTCCTACCACTCTCCAAGATATCATTAGTCTCCATTACGTCACTGTATAAGAGGTTTTTTTTTTCCAAAAAGCTACGGATTTGTAAGTATTTGAAGAATTCGTTTCTGGAAAGACCAAATGTATCCTGGAGTTCAGAGAAGGACATTAAAACCCCGTTTTGATATAGTTGTCCAATTGTATGAATCTGTCCCAGACGAAGTCAATGGGTGGGGATATCTTGAGAAATCCCTGATAATGGAATATTGCAGCAGATAGGTGTGTAAAAATTATATTTTGAGGTTATCCGTAAAGCTTTATTAATTTGTCTTAAACCAAGAAAGCAGAAAGAAAAACCTTAAATTTTGTTTTTCTGTAATAGCTCGGCTCCATATATATCAGTAAGCATTGACGCACATGGGCACCCATAAGCATTTCGAAAATAGATGGTGCCATAAAGGTTTCATTAACATGGTCATGAAATAGTAAAACCTTAATTGTTTTAAGAGTAATAGTCCAATAATATATTCTAAAGTTCGGAAATCCCAACCCAGCACGCCCTTGCGGGAGGGTACACCACTTTAAAGATCTTCTTGAGCGGCGATACCCCCATAGAAATCTGGACAACATCCTATCTATTTTATTAAAAAGAGACATAGAAAAAAATAGGGGAATAGTACGAAAAAAATAAAGAAATTTTGGAAAGATTAGCATCTTAATGACATTGGTCCGTCCGAATAAAGATAAATGTAAATTATTTATCCTTTCTAGAGTTCTATTAGTGGATAAAAGTAAGGGATCCAGGTTTAGTCCAACAATGTCATCTATTTTGGGTGATATAGTTACACCGAGGTATGTAGCAGTAGAGTTTAGTGGAATATCAGTGGGTGTACCAGTTTTAGAATGTATAATTTGGGTTTTTGAGATATTTAATTTGTATCCAGAGAATTTACCTAATTCACTGGCAACTTCAATTATTTTAGGTAAAGCGGTAGAAGAATCAGAAGTTACAATGGC
Source organism: Lissotriton vulgaris (assembly GCF_964263255.1). Taxonomy (NCBI): domain Eukaryota; kingdom Metazoa; phylum Chordata; class Amphibia; order Caudata; family Salamandridae; genus Lissotriton; species Lissotriton vulgaris. The sequence continues at coordinate 710,598,455 of NC_141694.1, forward strand.
CACGTCATCTGCGTATGCTAAGACTTTGTGATCTACCTCATGAAGTCGGACTGGTGGGATGCCAGGTTCTGTGATTAGTCTGTTCAAATAAGGTTCTAAATAAAGTGCAAATAAAAGTGGAGAACAGGGGCAACCTTGTCTGGTCCCCCTAGTGATTGAGAATGGTCTGGAGATATCCGTGCCTAGTCTTATTACACCCTTTGCATTAAAATAAAGTGACTGTACAGTTTTAATAAATTGTGATGGAAAACCCTTCCATTCTAATACAGACCAAAGGAACCCCCAGTCTACTCTATCGAACGCTTTTTCAGCATCGAGTAAGATCACTCCGACTGGGGACTCCTTTGCTTGAGCCCAATCCAACAGTGCAATAACACGTTTAACGTGATCTGTAGTGTCCCTATGTTTAATAAACCTGTGTTGAATGTGAGAAACCAAGCCTGCAATAACATCATTTAGTCTATTTGCGAGGATTTTAGAATAAATCTTACTGTCTGCCGTAATAAGGGAAATGGGACGATACGAGCCTAGTTCCTTTGGATCCTTGTTCTTTTTTACAAAAACAACTATAGTGGCAGTGGACCAAGAATCAGGGGATTTGTCTTGAAATGCTACATTAAAGATTTTTAACAATTCTGTCTTCAACAAATGTCTAAATGTCCGATAAAATTCAAGGGGGATCTGGTCGGGCCCCATGGCTTTGCCAGCTGCAAGACTCATAATAGCCTTTTCAATCTCTTCCCAGCTTATTGGCCTAGCAAATAAGTCGGTATCATCTGTGCACAAAGAAAGTTGGTTAGCATTTTGTAGATAATTTATGGGATTAAGAGTCTTATCGACTTCATTATTATGATCGTTATACAGCATCTTGTAAAAGCCATGAAATGCCTCTAATATTCCTTCCTTACTTTCGTGAGAGACCCCATTTATATCTTTAACACACTGTATTTCATTAAAAGAAGATTTTTGACGTAAACGCTGTGCTAACATTTTCCCCGTGCGTTCACTAAATTCGTAGCGTTCATTTTTATATTGTTTAAATTTTGCAGCTACTTCATCGGCAATATGTATACGAAGACCTGAACGTTCAATGGTTAATCGTATTTGTGCATCCTCTATACTAACATTGTTTTTGCAAGCAGTAGATAATTCCAGCTCGGCCAGCCTGATCTTGTTTAGCCTATCCTTAAAATCTGTTTGGTTTTTTTGCCTCTTATAATTTGCGAAGCTGATTGTCTCGCCCCGTACAATGGATTTAAAAGAATCCCAAACTACTTGTGGGGAAGCAGTATCATTGTTTATTAGAAAATAATCTTTAATGATTGTAACCATAAACTGAAGGTACTCTTCATCTAATAATAAATTTCTCTGGAATGACCAGGATCTAGTTGGGTTTTGACAATCAGTAGGGAATTGAATCTCGGCAATTATGGGGTTATGGTCTGAAATGACTTGTGGTAATATTTCAATACGGATTTTCTCCAGAAAAACTGAGGATACAAAAAAGTAATCTAAACGGACAAATTTTCGATGAGGAATAGAGAAAAAGGTATATCCAGGGTCGTTATAATAGAATTTATTCCAGACGTCAGTTAGCCCGTTACTTAATACCAGATCTCTGAGTGCTTTATAAGTTTTGATCTTACGGCCCATATATCTCTTCCCTGATTTGATATTCCAATCGGCTGACATATGAATATTTAAGTCCCCACAGACTATTATCGGTTGTGTCCAAAGGGATAACTCTGTGTTCATAGTATTAAATAATTCGGCATCGTCGATTGGGGCCATAAATACAACATAAGGTAAATTTGCAGGTTCCAATTTTTAATTCAGCAAGCCCCCATCTGCCCCATTTATCAGATAGTGTTTTTAAACACTTCCCTACTCCCTTTCGCATACAGATTGCAACGCCTCTCTTAATACCCATTTGTTTGGATGTAATCAAAACTTCTAATCCCAGATTATTCAAAAGAAAGCGTTTATCCCATGAAATGTGAGTTTCCTGGATACATAACAGATCAATATTCAGAGTTTGGAGCATTGTACGAAACATAGCAATCTTCTTTAAGTCATTAAGACCATTAATATTAATAGTACATATTTTCACCTTTTTATACATGTCAAAAATAATGGAGGAAAAAAATTATTGACCATCATAACTAGCATTTGCTCTTAGGTATTATCATTTGAATGCCTTATATTCATCCCTGTATTGAACACCTCTGCCTTACACCCCCACCACCAACCCCTGCCCTTGCCCACCCCCACCCTTATTCCCAGAACCCCTCCCCCCACCCTCCCCACTGTAGGAGGCACAGGAACTTTCAGTTCCTGAAACGAATGGATGCCGTGTCCCTAACCCCTAGCGTCCTTACTAAGAAAAAGGAAAAAAAAAAGAAAGAGAAAAGGGAGAGAAGGAGAAAATTCAGAAGAGAAATAAGAAAAGTATAGACTAGAGAAGCATAATGGTCCTGCATTTAAATAATTATTAAACAATATAATTACTAAACGCAGATTCTGAGTTTATCATACTGTACATCAAAGTTCTTCATAATCATTCAGAGAGAGTCCAAATACTCCTTGGCTTTAATTGTAGAAATGAAGTATTTTGTTTGGCCTTTAAATATAGTTTTTAGTTTTGCAGGACCTTGAAGAAATACTGCTACTTCTTTCTTCTGAAAATCAGGAATTAATTGCTTCAATTGCCATTGTTGAGCCACAGTAGCTTGGCAATAGTCCGGTCGCACAAAGAACTGACAGCCAAGACCATCCGCTTTCTTATCTGGTCTTGCATTTACATAAATAGATTCACGGGCAAGGAAGTTATTAAATGACACCAAAATGGCCCTGGGATAACTTTCTTGACCTTGTCGTGGTTTCCTTGCTGTGAAAGGGAATCTATGTGCTCGTTGTATTTCCCGAGCCCAGTCCCAATCAGTAATTTCTGGAAAAGCATCATTTAATAAATTGATGATGAACCTCCTCGGGTCACCTCCTTCTTTATTTTCAGGGATCCCCAAAAAACGCAAGTTGCTTCTGCGGGCCTGATTTTCCAAACTGGCTAATTTGTCGGATAAATCCTCCTTTTGTGCTTTGAAATCTCCCACTTCTTGTCTTTGGGCCATGCATTCTTCTTCTAACACAGATATCCTGGCCTCTGCTTCAGTGACCCTGTCAGCGGTCTCTGAACATAATTTAATTGCACGTCGTACTGCATTTTTAACTTTGGCACATGTCATTTGCGTGCGTTGATTCTCGGCCTTACTTTCTGCCCTATGATTTATCATGGTGTCAAATATTGTTTTCAATGTGATCTCTTCGTTGTTATCTTGTGGCAGAGTAGCGTTATGGCTAGGCCCCGAAGTATCATTAGCAGCAGAAGCAATAGATATTAAGTTAGGAGATAGGGAGTTTGCGTCATTTGGTGAATTGGGAACGGTCTCTTTACTCGCTGCACGAAGAGATCTCTTCTTCCTCGACTTCTTTTTAATGATAGTAGCCGCATTGGTATTATCAGGGCTCATACTAATCTCACCCTCAGAGGATAGGCTCTCACAGCTAAAGTCTGCTCAGTCTTTATTTAAACCTGTCGCTTCATCGGATGAGAGTTCTGACAAGGAGTAAAAATTTTCAGGGAGCTCCTGATTATGTTGCTGCACAGTAGTTTCTTTTTCCTTTCGTGAATCACTTAGTAAATCATTTGATAATAATGATAATGATGGGAGAGAGCATGCTCGATTGGTGATAGCTCCACCTGGAACTGGAACTACAATTCCCATAATGCCTTTCCTCAGAGAATCAGTCGGTATCAGAGTTGATATCACAGTTGATGGAATATTAGAATTATTCTGATTATCACCACTTGTAGATGGTTGATTAGAGGATTGTGTTACAGTCATATCAGTACTTTGATTATCATTACCATTATCAATTATTTTCTTTTTTGCAGCATGCTTTTCAAACAAGTCTGGTAATGTTTGTAGCGCAGAACTTTTCATGCCAGGTATTTCATTAGATTTAATAGCGGCCCCCTTGATAGAGTTCTTACCCTGTTTTGTAGTGGTTTTACCAGGGGTCAGTGATATTGCCTCTGCCATCTCGATCTCCTCGTTCTCTTGCTCCACGTCTTTCAAGTTAGACCCAGGGCCGTTTTTCTTGTTGCTGCGTGTGGCGATAGAGAGTGGAAGTGGCGTCCTCTTTTTCTTCCGTGAGCCACCTCTGCCAGGAAAAACGCTACTCTGTGCCCAACACAGACAAAGTGTAGCACGCCACAGCGGGGACCGCCGATGGAACTCGAGGAAATTTAGTAACATTCGTGAACTCCGCCTGTCGCAGGGATAGTTTGTAGCAATTTATTGTTGCTATATGCTGGTATAGCGCGGTGCGATTATCTCTCCTCTGGTTTGGCACACTCTGCCTCCGTGACTCTGTCTGTCCTGCACGGGTCAAACACCGGTAAAGTCGGCGTCAATCACCAAACGCTCTCGCCGATGCCAGAGTCCTCCCAGGAAACGGTCGACGCCTCTCTGCTGCTGCGGAGCTCCGTGTCCACTTCTCCAAGCCGGAAATAGTAAGCGCCTCTCTCAGGTTCCGCGCTGCTCTGTCTCTGTCTCTGAGCTGCCCGGCCTGGGACAGCCTCTACAGGCAGCGGCAATGGCAGCAGCCGGCTGGAACCGACCAACGTATTCCACCGTCAGGTAAGATGAATCCGCTAGTTGAAATAATCCGCAGAATTGACAAAGGATCCCATAGTCGGCTCTTGAGCGATTAAACACGGAGAATAGCTAGGTTTCTCCTTCTCTTCACGATAGAACGCCAGGAGCGAGGGAACTAGCTGCCTACACAGCCTTCCCCACGGCAGCCATCTTGCCTCCTGAAAAAAGCATTTTAAATTTAAATTGAATTTAAATTAATGTTATTTATTTTGAAAAGTTACATTTATTTTTCAATTGACAAAAGAATATTAAAGTATTTTTAAGTTAGTTTTATTTTAAGTCCCCACCACCATTATTGTCTATGGCAACGTGCTGCAGTGCCCGTGAGTGCCTATAGATGCTACTGTACTTATTCCAGCCCTGAGCTGGTTAAAGATTTACGACTGGTTGTGGTTCCATTTGACTCTACTAAATATAGCAGTGCAGTTTGTGAATAGCAATGAAATTACTCTTTTACTGGTTAGTGCATGTCCCTACCTATAAATCTTCGCCTTTGGTAGTAAGTATTGCCCATTTTCCAGTTACTCCCTTATCCATCCCACATTTACTACTAAAACACAGGTGCATCTCCGCACATAAAATATGGAAGAGGCAGTGGCATTAACCTCTGTATGTATGTAGGTTTGTGAATAACTTTTTGTAGTATGTTAGTAGTACTATTGTAGTATGACAAAACATACTACAGAATGCAGTTTGTGAATTGGCCCAAAACTGTTCAATGTGATTCCATGTTGCACTGTACTATTCTTAATATATCATTATTATTAGTACAGATAAGAAGTAAGGGGCATATTTATCAAACTTTCATGCAGCGCAACAAGCAACCTTGCTGCGCTGTGCTGCGTGAAAGGGCAGGAATGCGCCATATTTAACATTATATGGCACATTCCCATACTCTGCCTGTATTGGCGCACAATGTGATGCCTAGCACCAACACAGGAACCCTTGCACCATGGTGCAAATGTGCGTGCATTGGAGGCAGGATTGTTTTTGTGCAGGAAAAGGGACCTTCCTGCACAAAACCAATCCTTAGATACATGTTCCTCTTTCTATGGGTGCTGCAGGAAACAATAAAGCGAAATAAAGCTATTTCTCCTTGTTGCGCCTCTGGTGGGGAGGTGTACAATCCTGATGCTTGCTGAGAACTCGTGATACTTCACCAAATAAAGTGAGGCTAAGTCTACAGGCGCAGTCGATGCAGTATGAGACTGCAACCATGAAACATTTCTGCTCCAGAAAATGACAAGTTTTTAAACGAAAACATCACCGCTGAGAAGTAATGACATGACCTCAATAGGAGTTGAAAATCCACCCTGAGAAGTGCCATTTCTGGCTATTTAACAGTACGTCAGCTCTTTTCAGAAGTTCAACCACCATTTGATCAGATGTAGATGGTGAGCATAGTATCTCTGTTGAGAATTGGTACTCTATGCCATTTTAAGCATTGTCGAGTAGTAGCAGCACTCCCCTTATTATGGTTCATTATAGCAGGCCTGTTGAGAAGTGTTAGTTCTTTTCCATGAAAGGTATAATAGAACTATTTAGAGTGCTGGAACCAGCCGTGGCTGGCACAGGTAAGCGCGGTGGGGCAGGGCGCGGCGGAGGAAGCCGACAGACGATGGAATAGGTATTATTTATTTACTTAAGGATACCTATTCTGTTGTCTGTCTGCTTACCCCCCTCCCACCCGCCCTACCACGCTTACCTGTGCCGGCCACCGCTGGCGAGAACTTTCGCCTCACAATTATAGCAACCTGTTGGCAAATGCTGATAATTTAGCACAGCTGAGACTAGTTTTACTAATTTTCATAGAGCCAGTGCAGCATCAAGATTTGCTGTGCTACATTGCGCATGTGGGGAGGGGGACAAAGAGCAAGGTCATACCTAAAGAGAGTGGTCTGCAGCTGGTGTCATACCTCGCGCTGGTGCACAAAGAAGCTGCCTTGTGAGATGCTAGGACAGGCACCATGGAGCACAGGTGAATGTGGGCTGTCTAGCATCAGATATGTACTGGAGGCATACTCTTTCAGTACAAATTCCAATGAGTAGACAAGCCAGCTGGTTCCCCTACATTGGATGAGTGCTGTGCACTGCAGCACACATGCAAGCCATCTTTTATTGAGAAATTAACACATTTCCCGTATTTGTGCCTGCATCAAGTAAGCATTACTTTTTGATGCAATGTCCAGACAGGCTAATTTGGCCGAACGGGCAGCGCGATGGCCGCTTAGTCAGCGAGCTCCGCTTGCCACAACATGAATCCTGTATAAATCCTGCCTTCCCCTGCTTGCACAGGCTCGGCGCCGACTCTACGCGACGTCAGAAGACCTGAGGCATAGCAGATGGCAACTTTGGCGTCCGTACATGACCGGCAACCCGTAATCTAGTCCTTCCTGCCTGAGCCGGGACGGAGTTGGGCTGCTAACGGAGGGGCCGGAGGTCGACGCTGGCGGCTGAGGCTAATTGAGGACGCGGCTGTGCAGGCCAAGACGTCCACTGAACGGCATTGCCGAAAAAGTACTGGACCTGCGCTGACGGAGGTGATTTAAGGGCACTGCCCCAGACACGGATGCACACCTTGGAGATTCTACTCTGCTAGCTCGTGAGACTTTCTCTTTGTTCTGGAGGCTACTTGTGTGGGTCGGTAGGACGGGGGGCCGCCATCTTGGATTGGGCACAGTATCGCAACTACTATTGGATTTGGGACAGACTTGTGCTGCATGTCTCTCGGACCTCAGCGACATGGAGGTCAGCGTTCCTGCCCGCGCTTGGAGGGTCTATCCTGGGTATTATGACCCCGTGTCACACAGCGCTATTTTGGCCTGCGCTCCACATACGATGTCCGAGGACTGAGTGACCTGTGCATGACCGTGCTGGTATTGACGGATTGCCCCTAATCGCCGAGTATGTTGTCGGCCCCCGTCTGGTGGATCTACTTATTGCTCCTCTGCTAGGTGGAACTGGTTGGGCTTCAGGTACCGAGTTAGGTACGTAGCTACATCGAGAGTGCCAGAGATTGGACCGGACACGCAAGATGGAGCCCACGGTCCGGGATCTCTTTGTTGCTCTGGGCTCCCTCCATGTCGCTTGGGTGGGAGGAGTCAAATTGAGATTCCTTAAATGCAATTAATCGCAATTTAGCGATTTCTAGAGTTGCGATTTTTGCATTTGGGATGATGAATCTCAAATGCAAAAATAGCGCTCGCAAAGGGCCAGATTCTCAGAATCTGGCCCTTTGCGAGCCGATTTCGGCTTCATGAATCTACCTGTAAGTGAGGAACTAGTAGATCAACCAGTCTGAAGCGCACAAATAGAATGCACATGTCTGCTGCTTTGGGAGAATATAGTCACTTTACTGACGTCATTTCTAATGCGTAAGTGCAGTCCCACTTTCATGTGCTTCCAAAACAAACTACCATTGAGCAATTCTCTACATCATATGTTCCCCTTGCAAACAATGAGCTATTTTTACTGCTCATAAATTAATTTGTGATGATCTGTACTCTGTGAACATATTTGTTATCATACCATTCACCGATGGGTATCGTCGGAGACATTTCGTAAATACAAAAAGAGCTTTGTGGCTTGGAGGGAGGATCCCTCCTAGTTCCTCTTGAACTATGTCCAAAAACCATAAAACAAAGCAATGGGTTCATTTTAACAAGAAGTAGAAGTGAAACCAGGAAGAGAAAGGACAGCAGGTTGGTTTGTAATCGAGTGCTTACTTTCCAATTTACAAGGCCGCAAAACCTACTCTTAAAACATCACTCGCCAACATAAATTGCCTTGTGGTGCACAACAGTGTCGGCCATAAAAAGCACCCCTTCCCTGATTGTATGACTGATTTTTTTAGGCAGTGCTTAATTTCAGCAGTTGGTTGCAGGTGAGGCTCACCCGCATTCATTTTAGGGTCTGACATTTACTTTTTCGTTAACAGATTTTGATATGAGAGAGAGAAAAACACTAAAGGGGGCAAGGAGCAGGAAGAGAAAGATGGAAAAACAACGACAAAAGGAGAATGCAGGATTGAAAAAGAATCTGAAACAGCAAGACAAAGAAACACAAAAGGTTTGATTCACAAAAGTAAACTAAGATGAAAATCTAACTTTAGGACTTTTACCAGTAGTAAAGGTAGACTTTTGTCTGTTTATCTTAACTTTTGTCTCAGTTAGACTTAAGACCAAAACTTAAGATAAACTGAGACAGAAGTCTAACTTTACTACTTGGAAATGCCCTTTGTGAATGCAGAAAGTCGCAAAGTTGGACTTTTGTCTCAGTTTACGAATTGGCACGGCGTGTCTGGTGATTGAACTCTTGACTCTGAACGAGTCTTATTACAGACTGCGTGGTGCTTTTTTCTCATGCTTGGTTCTCATATGCTGGATTGTCTTACGTTTGATGCTGGTGTAAGAGACAAGTCTTCATTTTATGAAGAAAGATTCCCTTAGACCTCAATCTGCCCCCGTTGAGCCATGTGTGGTGGTTGTGGAGCATAAAGCGCCGAGACGCCCATGGGTATTTGTTTGCGCTTTATAAATCTCAAAAATAAATAAATAAATAAATTAAGAGGTGGGGAGACAAGGAGAAGCATGAGAAACAAAGCTAATGATGGACATAAAATATGCATGCATCAATCTCCCAGCAAAGGTGGTGTACCTAACCGGGGCCTCATTAGGGAACTTGAGCAGGTTGAAAGCAGGGAGACTCCACCTGTACGTGCCTTAATTAGGACCTCAGTGCTGCATTATAGAATAAATGCCTTGGCCTATTTTGGAGTGTGACACAGCATGCACATATATTGGGGGTCTCCATGAAGCTGTGTACCCACCATCATAGGAGGGAACTGTTGTATCTTCTCTATCTCTGAGGGTGTTGATGCTTAGAAGGGAAGTGTGGGGCAGCCATGTGGTGACGCAATGTTATTTTGGCGTGTGTGTGCTTTGGCCTGCCTGGAGTTACATATAGCTAGAGAGAGGAATGGGACCTGACAGGAGCCACTGGCGTTGAGGCTAAGGGTCTAAGCAGGTTAATGAACGTATTACCCCTACTTGCATGCTTGCTTTCTCATGTATATGTAGATCCTTCCTCCACAGCCAACAATACCTTACTATTTGACAATAGAATTTGTGACTATCTACTGAATTGGGCAGTATTTTGCCGTCACTCCTTAATGCTGAGATCAGGAGGACACTGTGGACAGAGCAGTGAGGTTACTGGATGGGAACAGGACTCAAGATTGGAAAGTGCACTAAGCGTGGCAGGACACACGGAAAGAATTAGGAGGAGAGGCATGGGGGAAACAGCCACTACAACGCAGCCATTTCCACACTATACTTAACCATGCATGCTTTACAACGCATGCGTGGTTACCACGTATAGCCTTTACCACGCATTCCTTTACTACAAAATACGTAGTAAAGGAATGTGAGTAAAAGGAAGAATGAAAAAAGGGGGCTTGGGGCGGTAGGGGGTCTATCCCCACAAAAAAACGAGTGGGTTTAATAAAAAGAAATAAAATTATCATGCATAGTTATACAACGAAAATCGTTGTATAACTATGAGTGGTAATGGTATTTTTGTGGTAAAGCATTTTCTTGGTAATTGCATTTGCGTTGTAACAAATGCTTGGAAAAGGCATGCGTTGCAACGGAATGCGTTGTAAAGACATAGAACCGAGGCATGGCTGCACTAAGGTTGCACAGGTAAACAACCTTTACAACGAAACTTTTACAACGCACTACCATTACGACGCAACTTTTACAACGCAAACAATTACAACGCATTGCGCTGGGGGGCGCTCTAGATAGGGAATAGGTTTAATGTACTATCCAACACCTTCCCTACTATCCACGGGGACTGGAGTTGGAATAGTAAATTAAACTATTCACTATCCAGCGCCTCAAAGCACTATGCGTTGTAAAGGCATGCGTTGTAAAAACTGCGTTGTAAAGGCATGCGTTGTAAAAGCATGCGTTGTAACGTCATACATCCGTTGCACAGGAAGGGTAGAAAGGAAACAGAGAAAAGACCATGAAACTGGTCAGGATAGAGACAGCTGGGAGTAGAGGCAGAACATAACGTGGTAAAGCCCACATACCCCAGAAAGGTGTATTGGCGGTGAACAGCAGACGTTTATTGTTACCCAGAGGCTTTTCATTTTATCGACCTCAGAAAGGATGAAAGGCTGAGTGGATCCGCCGGGATTTGAATCTGTGACCTTGAGATCAAACACAGGAACCTACATTGGACATATTAATCCATTGAGCCACGAGACCTACAGCAAACTCTGCTAATTTAAAATGATAAGACATATAAGATGCCCTTCATATGTATCATTAGCCAAATGGTATTTTTAAATTATCAAATACAAATAGTTGATAGAATAATCCCAGGAGTTCAGTGAGTATTAGTGAATTTGGATTTCAAAATGTGCTGCTACCTTTATCGCATATTGCAAAAGATAAATAATTATTGACACAGAAGACGGGAGTCAGCAAGGGATTCTTTGGTTGCTGAGAGGTTAGTCACAGAAACTGTACCCCTAGAGTTAAGTTTATATGGACCAAATATGGGTAATTTGCATTCTCAATTTCCTTTTTTTCGTTTTGTAAATTTTATTGATTTTCTAAAAGTTAAGAAGAATACAGAAATTGATATCATGTCAGGGTTAGAACAACATGTAGATAAACAAACATTTCTCATATAAAAAACATAAAATGAAGTAAAGTACTTTATCTTCCTAGTGTTTCACAGGTGAGAAAGCTGCTCGGGCAGTCATTGTAAACCCTAATGCATGCATTGTTGGGTCTGAACCTTTGTGACAATTGCAGATCAATCTTTAGGCACAAATTGGGTCCGTAATTATAAAACAAAATTGAAGTGGTCAGGCCGAATAGTCTTGTTTTCAAAGGGATTTGGAAGAGGTACTTTTTATACTGTTATTTTATTAGACTTTCGCAAAGTGTTTTCTTGGCACTAGGCCCTTCTAGCTAGCAGCGGATCTCGGGAAGTATTTACGGCTTAAGAGTTTGCTGGAGGCTCTTTTCCAGTCAGGTGCATGGTTAAAGAATAAAGGCTTTTGTCTATTGTTTTGTTACGGCATGTATCAGACTTCGTTCGAGGGGTGGGAACAAGGCAGATAGGAGCTACTGGGCCCAAGCCATAGTGGTAACAATGATTTGTCACTGGTGTCAAGGTGTTTGTTTTACTTTGGCTCTGCAAGCTTGGCTATATAAAAACAGTGGTTTAAATGGTCAAAAATAAGTGCAGGTACTCATCAAAAGGAGGGATAGACTGGTGGTGGGGCTTGGGGCGGGCATAAGGGTGGTGCTAAAGGCGGAACAAGGGGCGGGCTACAATTTTTTACCTTTCTAAGGTTTTTATGCAATAAATATGCATGCATTGTTAGAATATCAGATGTATCTGTCCATTAGCTTCACATTACTTACTGAGTGTTTATTACTACCCAAAGTAACCCCTTTTTACCAACCTTAAAAAATGAAAAGATTGAGAATAAAAACAGTAAGGTTCTATACATATATATGCCTTGTTTTTGCATGCAGGTCCTTGCTGCAGGGACATAATTCACTAAGATATATGCCAAGGATGTTAACTTGTGACCTACAGGGAAGGCAAGGATCTATGCAACAAAAACAGTATCCTACTGAGCTATCTACATAAAAAAAATCTACGAACTACATGTTGCATGCTGGGCTTTCCAGCAGGCACAATGACCCTCGATGCAGTTTTATTGTCAAGTCAAGTCAAGTCATAACATTTATATAGCGCACCACATACCCAGAGGGTTTCAAGGCGCTTGGGAAGGGGAGTAGGATTATTTGTCAAATATCCACGTTTTAAGCTGCTTTCTGAACGCTAGGTGATTCTGGGTGAGGCGAAGGTAAGCGGGGAGTGAGTTCCATGTTTTGGCAGCCAGGTAAGAGAAGGATCTGCCTCCCATGGAGGTCTTGTTGATGCGAGGTACAGTGGCGAAGGCTTGGCTGGAAGAGCGAAGTTGGCGGGAGGGGGAGTAAAAGGACAGTCGAGAGTTGAGGCACTCTGGTCCGATGTCGTAGAGTGATTTGTGTGCGTGGGTAAGCAGTCGGAAAGTAATCCTCTTATTGACGGGTAGCCAGTGGAGGTCTTTAAGGTGACCAGAGATGTGTTCGTTGCGTGGGATGTCTAATATGAGCCTGGCTGAGGCGTTTTGGATTCGTTGTAGTTTCTTCTGGAGTTTTGCGGTAGTACCTGCGTAGAGGGTGTTTCCGTAGTCCAGTCGGCTCGTGACCAGAGCGTGGGTGACTGTTTTCCTTGTTTCGGAGGGGATCCAGCGAAATGTTTTTCTGAGCATGCGAAGAATGTTAAAGCAGGAAGAGGATACGGCGCTGACTTGTCTGTTCATTGAGAGTGAAGAGTCCAGGATGACGCCTAGGTTCCGTGCGTGGTCTGTCGGGATGGGTGCTTTTCCGAGGGCTTCCGGCCACCAAGAGTCGTCCCATGCAGAGGGGGATTTACCTAGGATGAGGACTTCTGTTTTGTCTGAGTTCAGTTTCAGGCGGCTTTGTTTCATCCATTCGGCGACTTCTTTCATTCCCTCGTGTAGGTTAATTTTGGCGGTGCTGGGGTCCTTGGTGAGAGATAGGATTAGCTGAGTGTCATCCGCGTAAGAGATGATGTTGAGGTTGTGTTGGCGGGCGATGGCCGCGAGGGGGCTCATGTAAACGTTGAAGAGGGTGGGACTGAGTGAGGATCCTTGTGGTACGCCGCAGATGATTTCTGAGGCCTCGGACTTGAATGGTGGGAGGCGGACTCTCTGGGTTCTTCCGGTGAGGAACGAGGTGATCCATTCCAGTGCCTTTCCTTGGATTCCGATGTTTCTGAGGCGTTGTAACAGGGTGCTGTGGCAGACTGTGTCGAAGGCTGCAGAGAGGTCGAGGAGGATGAGGGCGACTGTGTCTCCATTGTCCAGTAGAGTTCGAATGTCGTCTGTTGCTGCGATGAGGGCGGTCTCAGTGCTGTGTTTGGCTCGGAAGCCAGATTGAGAGGGGTCGAGTGATTTGTTGGCTTCGAGGAAGGCGGCGAGCTGGTTGTTGACAGCTTTCTCGATGACTTTGGCCGGGAATGGAAGGAGCGAGATGGGGCGGTAGTTTTTGAGTTCGGTGGGGTCTGCTGTTGGTTTTTTCAGAAGGGCGGTGAGTTCAGCGTGTTTCCAGTCTTCTGGGAAGGTAGCGGAGTTGAAGGAGCAGTTGATGACGTCTCGGAGGTGCGGAGCTATGGCGGAGTCTGCTTTGTTGAAGATGTGGTGAGGGCATGGGTCTGTGGGGGATCCAGAGTGGATGGAGTTCATCAGGCGGATGGTGTCCTCAGTGGAGATTGGGTTCCAGGCGTTAAGGGTGTTAACGGGGGGAAGATGGTCAGCTGATGGTAGGGTGGGTTGGCTTCCGGGTTGGTTGTCAAAGCTGTTGTGGATGTCAGCAAACTTGTTGTGGAAAAAAGAGGCTAGGGAATCGCAGAGGGTTTGAGAGGGGGTGATGTCGTTGGAGTTGGCCGAGGGGTTGGAGAATTCCTTGACGATGTTGAAAAGTTCCTTGCTGTTGTGGGCGTTGTTGTCAAGTCGGTCTTTGAATGCTGTTTTCTTGGCTTTTCGGATCAGTTGGTGGTGAGTTGAACCTTAGATTAGAATGCACACAGATCTTTCTAGCAAGCGTATTAACCACCAGAGTTATCCACTTTCTTGCTACTTATGGTGCCCCAATCTTACTTAAGAGAAAGGCACTGTCTTCCTGTGTCATACGATTAGTAAATGCTTAGCTGCAAAAAAGCTAGCAATTTATCAGACACTCTTATCATTCTCGGCCCACCACATGCACCAGTAACTGGAAAAAATGTATGTGTTTTGAAGGTGCACAATATCAAGCCTTTGACTTTTACATAGTGCTCAACATATTGTCTTGTGATAGATGTACTAGCGAATTTGTGTTAAAAAGTCTAATGGTAGCAGTTTAAAAATAGCGCTTTCTGCTACAGAAGTGTCATTGTAGCACCGTGTTACCCTGAACACTGCCTCTCACACCCTTGCCCATTAGATTTATTAGCCACATCTCTGCCCCCGCTGTGTAAAAACAAATGGTAATCGAACCTCCCTGCAGCCACACCTCTGCTCTGATGGCTTCCAGAGCAGCATATGCAGATCACTCTTGTATGAGCCTGGCCCAGGCTTCCGCTGTGATTAAGAGTGGAAGGGGAGCCGAAGTACGAGATGATTGATCACAGGAGCGCCACCTGCATCAAAACCAGGCCCTCGTGAGTACCAGTACTCTCCTTATTCAAGGAAAAGTGCCGGTACTCAATGCGGGAAAATGAACAAGTGCCGGTACTCAGTACCGGTGAGTACCGGCTCATTTAAAGCACTGTATAAAACCATATCCATACCTGACTCTCAGAGCAGGAGCGGCCCGTGCAGGTAAGAGCGGTGGGCAGTGAAGCAGGGCTGGGGGGAATTCGACAGACGACCACAAGCCAAAATTAAATAAATAATTAATTTTCCCTTGTCGTCGTCTGTCGAAATCCCCCCCACCCGACCTCACCGCTCTTATCAGCCTGGGCCGCGGCTGTCTCAGATTAGCAAAGACAATCCGTTACAGGCTACTCAGGGTCATATTGTAGGGGGCAAGATCTTAGTAATCAATAGCCAAGTAACAAATACAATAAAACAGTGTCCAGCCTAGTGCTTATCTTTTGTGAAAAAAGAAAGTACTTTAATCACATCGCAAAAGTAAATACTACACAACATTGCAAGAGTGTAATATAGGATTGTAACTAGGCCCAGTCATAATTTGGCATACTATTGGGAGTTTTGCATTATGAAAATTATGTGTAACACCCAATATTACCCCATTACACCATCTCTCATAAACAAAATGTCTGTTTGGGGAAAATACTATCACAGGAACTATGTAAGGTAACAATACAGCGCTATATAAATACAATTACAATACAAACGAATGCAATTGACCCGAATGTGGATAGTCCCAGTCATATTTTAGGTGTATATTTGGGCAATATTTTCCCTGCAATCCCGCACGTTTTCTTGGTGGAGATTGGGGATGGGCCCAGACAGGGCAAGGCAGCTATGTTTGATTTGTGTTCCATGCCGAAGCCGAGCCCCAAAATGGCTGCCAACCCTTCCTGGCTGAAGTGTTGGCAGCCAATCAGAGCTCTTCATTTCCCTGCGTGAGCACGTTATTGTTCGCAAATTAGTCTCAATCGCAGATATACAAATTTGGACTTTCTTGGATTTCTCAACAACTACTGAGCAGATTTACACCAAATACCTGAAAGTGTGATCTGTTTAACCAACTCCCCATATCTGCCAAATTTGGTGTAATTCCGTTCAGTAGTTTGGGCTGCAGTCGTATCTAAAGCTTCTATGGAAATTAACATGGGAAATGTGCTTTTTCAAGCCACTTTTTTCTGGGCACCCTCTTTACGGATCGCCCCCAAACTTCCCACTCACAATTTGTTCAAATATCGTCCGCTTTTTGGTTCAGCTGCTGTGTGGAAAGTTTTGGGGTGGTCCATCAAGCGGGGGCCTAGAAAAAAGGTGGGTCTATGGGGATTTTCATTTTTTGAACGCGAATACATCCTGAACCGCTTAACGGAATTACTCCAAATTTGGCAGAAAGCTAGATGTTGGTCCAGAAAGCATGCTTTTTGTGATTTGGTGTAAATCCATTCAGTACTTTTTAGGCATATTTATGTTAAAAATGTATAGCTATATGGGGACGCGAGTCCTTTTATGGACTTGTGGATCTTCCTGAGATTTGTTTGGCTGTAAAGACATCAAACCAGGAAGTGGTGGCAGCCATCTTTTGACTCGGCTTCAACCGAGTCACTTAAAAAACATTTAGAGGAAAAGAAAAGGGAGGAGTGTAGAAACACGCTGACCCCCTAGGCCTCTTGGCGGGGGGGGGGGGTTGGGGGGTCCCACAGGAACCCCGCAGGGCCCCAAAAAAATTTTTTCTTTACATTTCAGAGGGGTCTGAGGATCCTGAAGAATTTGTTTTAAAAAATGAAGTGCGGGCCTCTGTGCTTCGTTAGATATTGGCCTCCTACTGGGCCTAGATGCTGGGGCATTTGTGTAATAAGGGGGGTGCACGGGTCCCCCTTCTGGGCCTTATTATTACCACCACCTCTCTGGGGCTTATTACAGAATAAACAGGGGTCCTCTCGGACACTCCCGAGGCAACGGGGACCACGACCTCCCCGGGGCCACATGCCAAATATAAATAGGGGGGCAAATTCCTGCTATATCCCAAAGTACCCGCCCCCGGAGCATACCTGTTTGCGATGGCTTGGCATTAGATTTACCACTCCTGCCAAGCCATAGCAAATTGGGCTCTACTTCTAGCAAGTGAGAGCACAAACAATGCTCTTGTTTGGTAAAAGGGGAGCACAATTGCTTTGACAGAGAGGGGTCTGCATGTTCAGCAGTTCCCTCTGTGTCAAAGCAATGCCAGCGACCGCAGGAGGTGGAGGCTGACAGGGACTGTGAGGGGCCTTCAGGCTCCCCCCAAGGTCCCAGTGCACCCACTTTAAATGGCGAGGCCTGGGGGATGGGATACCTGGGGCCCAATTAAGCCTGGGGAGGGGGGCCGTACAGCCCCCTCGCCATCTGTAAATGGCCAGGCCCCGGAGCATTGGTCCCCGGGGCCAAAGTCAGCCGAGGAGGGGGGCTGCTGTTCCCCCTTCCCTATTATTAATGTACTTTTTGTGTAAAGACAAGGCCCTGGAGTGTGGAGTTTAATGGACTGAAAAAAGCCCAGGGAGGGAGGCCGTGCAGCCCCACTTCCCTGTTTTAAAATAAACAATAATAGACAAGTGGCTAGGCCACAGGCGATGGGGTCCCTGGGGCCAAAATCGACCCAGAAGTAGGGCCACTCAGCCCACTCCCTTTACTTACATTTTTTGTTTTTAAAGGACATGCCCCGGGGAAGAGATCCCTGGGGCCTATTTCAGCCCAAGGAAGGGGGCCACAGAGCCCGCATCCTGTAAAAAAATTAAAAAAAACAAAATGTGGGACCTGCAAGTCGCCAAACACCCCGCCCCCTTTCTCCACTCCTCCACAAACCCACTTCCTGGTGCACTGCTGGTTGGAGCATGAAGTCACTTAGGATGCTGCGGGTCTCTGGGACCCAGAACCACTTCTGTTACCTCCAGAAAGTCCAGGAAAGCTGGGTTTCAGACAGGTGCTTGGAGGTCTCGCCCTTTCTCTCCATCACTCTGCAAATGCGCCTTCTGGTGCACTGCTGGTTGGGGAATGAAGTCACCTTGGCTTCAGAGGGTCCATGGGGCCAACAACACCTCCTATTACCTCCAGTAAGTCCCACACTGCTGGATTGCTGATAGGTCTTCGGAGGCCACTCCCCCTTTCTCCACCACTCTGCAAATGCACCTCCTGGTGCCCTACAGGTTGAGGGAAGAGGTCTCCTTGCCTCCTGAGGGTCCCTGGGGATGGAACAATAACCCCTCCTGTTACCTCTAGTAAGTCCCACACAGCGGGATTGCTAAGAGATGGTTAAAGGCCATGCTCCCTTTCTCCACCAGTCTGCAAACACACCTCCTGGAACACTACTGGTTGGGGAATCAAGTTTCCTTGGTTGCTGAGGGTCCGTGGGGGCCAACAAGCCCTCCTGTTACATCCATTAAATCCAATACAGCGTTACTGCTGAAAGGTCTTCGGATGCCATGCCCTCTTTCTCCACCAGTCTGCAAATGCCCCTCCTGGCATATTAATGGTTGGGTTATGAAGTCCTCTTGGGAAGCTAGGGGTCCTTAGGGTTCAAGAAGCCCTCCTGTTACCTCTAGTAAGTGTGACACATTGGGATTTGTGAGAGCTGGTTGGAAGCCCCACAGCCTTTCTCCACCAATCTACAAATGCGACTACTATTAGATGTGGGAGGCAAGATGGCGGCCGCATGGACGGTCGAGTGAGCTTCTCTCCCAGCTCCCCACCGCTGACCCAACTGCTTCGATAATGAAGGAGGCTGTCGCCGGACTGGCTTGACCGTGAGAAGTAAAACTAACAGCAATCAAGCAAAGTAAAGAAAGAATAACGGCCACTAACCCGATGAGTTGGCTCCTGTGGCTTGCTCTGTGGCGTGCTCCGCTCCCCAGCCATCTTGCCGCCTTGGTCCCGGCTGAATCCCGTAATCTCTGCAGCATCGACTCAGCCTGTGCGGCGTCTTCAAATAGCTATGCCACCAAAGGGCTCTACAAGCAGGGGCAGTGGCTCAACGACGCCGGCTGTGGGGGCCATTCGGAAGACCTCTGCTACTGTCACCAGCTCTGACGATCGGGAAGCAGATAGTCCTCAGGCTCAGCCAGTGAGTGTGGTTTCTGTTGGCAAAGGCGGCAGTGTGGCCCGGAATAAACAAACTGTACCGGCACTGTTAAAGGCACAAACTGCAAAAACAAAAGTAGCGGTCAGCGCTCCTGCCGCAACAAGGGGGAATGGCTCTACAAAATCTCCATCTTTTATTGTGGCACCGGCAATAGGTAAAAACGGGGGAGTTTCTCCTGCTTTTTCTACTCCCTCTACTTCAGTGCTTTCAACTTCAGGTGAGCCAGCCCCCCGGGATGCAGAGTTTGTTTCTTATATGTCTGGGAAACGGTTTCAAGTGCTACCTGAGAGCTCTGCAGCCGATCCTGGCAGCATTCAGCAACCCAGCTGCATGCTGGGCAATGGAGTCCCTCTAGCAAAGAAACAGAGATCTAGAGGCACAGGGATAGGTGAAACTGCTCTGTCAGTCAACCAAATTGATCAAATGCGAGATCTAGAGCTCAACAAAGAAGAAGATCCATCAGATACATTTTTTTCTTTGTCAGATGGAACTAATTCCTTCGAAGAAGATGTCCAGGATAAGGACTGGGCCGGGGATGATAGTGACACCAGTAGTTTTCAGTGGGATTGCGAAGGTGATCAATCTCATTCAAGGGGAGACACGGTTAAAAAAGCTAGTGCGATTTCAGGGTGTCCTATTCAGAACGGAGGGATCACGGGCGATCTGACTCTATTCCTTCCCATTCACCATGGTTGGTGGACAAAGATGTCATTGTGGACTGTGTTTTGACTGGCAGTAGCGGCACAGCTCTTCCTCCTCTTGAAGAAATCCCGCTCTCTACCATTTATCAGGTCATGATGGCACAAAGAGAGGAGGCGAGGGTCAAAAGTTCCCGGACGCAAGGGGCCTGTAGGAAGCTGCAGTATGCCATCCGTAGGATCGCAAAAACTTGCTGAGACTTTTCCTCTAGATTTACAGAGGCAGAAATAAGGATTTCCCAACTCGAGGACAATCTCGCTGTTCAGCAGTCTAAGGTGTAAAGCATGCAGGCCATTAGAGATGACACTGTATTCAAACTCACCGATTTGGAGAACAGGGCCCGATGCAATAACCTGAGGATTTTAGGTATCCTGGAGGGTCAAGAAGGGGCCAATGGCCGACAGTTTGAAATAGAACTGTTTGAGGAGGCCTTCCCGGATCTGCCCCATTGGGACTGGAAGACACAAATCCATAGGGCCCATCGTTTTCCTTTTCCCCAACGGAACCTGGGTGCTAAGTCTGATAATCGCGCTTGTGCGATTTTGATTTCTTTAAATAACTTTCTAGCCTGGGAGTCCTTGTATGATCGGGCAAGGCCCGACCGCAAAAGATCTGGGAAAGGTCAAAGTTTTTTTGTACGTCCTGACTTTTGTCAGATGGCAGTTGAATTGCGCTGGCACCTTAGGCAATTGATCCCGGAATTTCAGGCAAAGTGGGCTCAGGTTTTTCTCCTGAATACAGCCAAGGTGATCTGCAAGGGACAAACTAAATTTTTCAATTCGGTGGTCCAGGCCAAGGATTATCTACTCACTCTGAAGACAGGATAGAGGACCACTCTCGGTTCTTGCAGCTTTCCTTCTTCTATGATTACTGCATATACTTTGTGGGACTAGATTGATTTTAGTTTTTTGCATTTGTAATTGCTTCTTGCTTTTTTGTCCCTTGCATTCGGCTGGTTTTAGATTCAGTTGCTTCTCTGGTTCAGCCGATCTTTACCTGAATGTTTTTTTTTCTGTTTTTCTCTCCTTCTCTCATACAGTTTTTTGAGCATATATGGGGTGCAGCGGTGGTTCATGCAGGGGGGCTGTGGCTCTTCATCACCAGTAAGTCCCCATGCCTTTGAACGTGGGGGGAGGTAGGGTGGGGTTGAGGGGTGGGAAAGGGTCAAGGGAGGACAGGGAGGCGGTGGGGGTGGGGTGTGTGGTGTGTGGTGGAGCGGGGTTCAATTTACTTGCATTCAAGAAGGTTATGGCAGTGTGCATAAAGGATTACTCAAGTCTGTTTTTGATAATTTTACTTTGAAGTTTTTTTCAAGCAGAGACACAGGAATAATGGGCTCGGGTAATGACGGGGCGATCTTGATTGTTATTGGAGATGGTGGGTAGGCACAACGTTATTCAAATCTGCTCTCTAAATTGCTGAGGGCTAAATGAAAGGAGAAAGAGGGGCGTGTTAGCCAAACTCATAGCATATTGGGATATAGATGTACTGTGTCTGCAAGAAACACACATCCCTTGGAATAATCGTGCTTTGCTGGGGGAAGTGGGTCTTGACTTGATTGCTTGCTCACGGCTCACCACAACTACAAGGGGTGTAGCTATAATAGCCAGGCATGGTATTAGTGTTATTAAACAAGTGAAGGTGGATAATTTTGGATGATGGGCTCTTGCTGACATAATGATTAGGTGATCTCCATATACTGTTTGCTCAGTGTACGGCTCTAACTTGGATGACCCCTCTGTCCTGCATTTTTTAAGTATTGAACTAGCCCAATGGACCTCCCCCAAAATCTTGTGTGGCAACTTTAATATTTATCTGAGGTTAGACTTGATTTATATAGCAATGACTTATACTCCGGGAGGAAAAGCAAGACATTTAAGGCTCATCAGGGGGCTTGCGTGGAACATGCCTTGGTTGATGTCTGGCAGAAGTGGCATTCGACTGATCCCGGCTATACTTTTTTTTCAGCCCCCCATAGTAAATTTGTTCGTTTAGATTATTTTCTGGTGCCAGATTCGATTCTCGAGGGGGGTATGTGTGAATTACATCCCAGAGTAATCTCTGATCACAACCCACTGATTTTGCAAATTCCGTCTAGAGGAATAGAAACAATGCGCTCTGCTTGGACTTTTGAGCGGAAATTAATGCTTGACCAGGAATACTGCAGCCATATGTCTGTGTGGATCAGGGATTTTTTTCAGTTGAATAATGGCTCAGCCCCTGCAGGAATCGTCTGGGATGCATTTAATGCAGCAGTGAGGGGGGAGACTCTCAGTTTCTCACTACACCGCCAAAAGGTGATTAAAGAGAGGTTTAAATGCTGGAATGTCCAGCTGTGAGAGGCCGAGATTACATTAATCAAAGTAATCATTGATCAACCAAAGAAGGAGGAATGTCTTAGGCAGATAGCTATCTGCAGAAATAGAATTTACCAGAACTTTGGTGACGAGCTTGCCGCCAATTTCATTCAGTATAAAACTGGCATCTATGAGTTTGGCGAGAATTCTGGCAGATTACTGGCCAAAAGATTACAGCACAAGGGGTCTTGATTCGGATTTGCCGTATTCAAGACAGTACAGGTCGGATTCAAGACCAACTAGATAACATCCTTGAGGTATTTTGGGAATTCTATAAGGCCCTTTGTTCCTCTAAAGAGGAGGATGTTGGGGACTCAGGGGAGGAATATCTGGGTGATTATGCAACTGAGAATGTGACATCACAACAGTTGGATGTCCTTTCTGCTCCAATCTCCAGGGAGGCGTTAGAAACTGCTCTAGGATCACTGGCACTGGGTAAGGCGGCTGGTTTTGATTCACTGCCTCTTGAATTCTATCGCACATTCAGGAATATTTTACTAACTGAGCTGGAATCGTTATTTAAACTTGCTCAGCACCGCTAGACCTCTGAGTCCTGGTATAAGACCACTATTGTGGTCTTTAGAAAGAAGGGCACCCCAGAGCTCCTCTCCTCTTCCTACCACCCGATCTCATTGATCTGTGCGGACAGTAAGATATATGTCAACATTATTGCACTTAGGCTAGCTAAGGTGATCACCCCTTTGGTTTCCAACTGCCAACTTGGCTTTATACCTGGCTGGGACACCACTGATCACTTCAGGCGGGCAATTGCCTTATTTGACTGGGCCCAGGTCAGCAAACAGCCCCTAGCAATGATCCTGTTGGACGCCAAAAGGCATTCGACAGGGTCTCATGGGGATACCTATGGCAGCCACTAAAAATGAAGGGATTTCCACCAGACCTCATCAAGTCCATACAGGCCCTATATATCTCTGCTGGAGCCTCGGTTCGGATCTCTAGTCAAGAATCACTTCCTCTCTTGATCAGAACACGACAGGGGTGCCCCTGTTCTCCACTTTTATTTTCAATGTAAGTAGATCCCTTTTTTTAATAAATTGGATGATAGCTTAACAATCAAGCCAGTCCTAGTTAACGGCATAGGTCACAAAACACTTGCATATGCTGATGACGCGGCTATTTTTACGAAGGATGTTTGCTCTGCTCTGCCGTCAGTAAATCATTTAGCTAAACAATTTGGGGCAGTTTCTGGTTATCGGCTTAATGTTGATAAAACACAGGTAATACACTCGGATTATCTCAAACCTGTAGGGATTCCAACAACCCCAGTCGCCACCTTTCTGGGATTGAAGATTACACCATCAGTGGAGAATATACCAGAAATTAATACGTCACCAATTGTTAAGAAGGTCAATCAATCATTGGAGAGACTGGACCATCTCCATCTCTCACTCCATGGTCTAGCCAATGTAATTAATATGCTAATACTACCAAAATTCCTATATTTATTTCGCTCCATTCCCATTGAATTTCCAATGCACTGTATTTTGAACGCTGAGCGGGCCTGCTCAAGATTTTTATTGGGCTATTATAAAGCAAGAAGAGCTTTGAAGTGGCTAATACTACCTAGATTTAGGGGTGGCTGAGGGGTGCCTTCCATGTTGCTATATCACTGGGCTGCACTGCTACAGCATGTGGGGGTTTTAGTATCTGAAAGAAAGACTGTGGTGCCAGAGTGTTCCAGCCCTTCAATTTTTGAGGAACTCCTTGGGGGAGAGGCTTGTAATTGCTTGGTTAGTAACATCGATCCAAGCTATTACAAGAAAGTCAAATTTAAGATTATGCTATCTGCTTTTTCGGTCTGGAAAAAGGTACGCAGACAATTTGGTATCCCTACTATTAATGTGTATATTCCTCTGATTTCACATGGACTCCTTCCCTCGATTTTACAGGATTCAATTACTTTTGATTGGGTTACTTGCTGGATCTATGTCGTGGGGGGCCTTTTTTCGGGGGGCCAAATGTTGTCTTTTTCTGACCTACAAAACAAGTAAGGCCTTCCCACCAGACATTTTTTTAAAGTTTTTACAAATCAGGAGCTATCTTTAAAGCTTATAACTGCTAGGGCAGATACGTTTGTGAGCATCCCGGTGGGGGGACACATTGAGAATAGATCTAGACTGGGGTCAATATATCAAACACTCATCTCTGGTCTGCCTGATGATCTAATTGTTCAGAATGACAAGTGGGACAGAAAATTTGGTCAAGAAGAGACCGATCTGCCCACTTCTTTTCAGCTGGCAGGCCAGATGCTCATTACTGGTAGTCTGAAGACCTAGCATTATATGTCCGCTATAGATCTATATTATACTACTGGCAAAATTGCAAAATGGTCTAATTATCGAGGGAACTCATGTAGTAGATGTGGTACCCTAGCAGCAGATTCAATACATATGTTTTTTTGTTGCCCCAAGTTAGTTAAATATGTTGAAGATGTGGAGCGGTTTCTTATTCAGATCACTGGCCAAACCCTGCCTCTCACTCCTGCTCTAGTTATTTTGGGGGTAGATCAATCACAAAGTGGTGCCTTACGCAGCAAACCGGAGCGAGGTTTTTTGGTTATTACTATGTCTATCTTCAGGGCTTGTATAACATGCAATTGATTAGCCCTGATTCCCCTACCTTTGTTAATTGGAGGGCCAGACTACTTGCAACATATAATATGGAATCAGCAGTGTATAGATTAAAAGGTCAAAGAAGGCAGGAATTGGGTCGGAGAATTTGGGCCCCTGTAACAGAATGGTTTAGGATGAAGCCATCTGGTCTGGTCTATGCTTGTGTTCATTATTCTTTTTCTCTCTTCCTTTTCGTGAATCATTATGTTGTGTATTAATTATGATGAGCTATTTGTATATTTCTTGATTTTTCTTTGTACTGCCATAACTTTCTGCTGACTAATAAAAACTTATTTTTTAAAAAAGGATGCTGAGGGTCTCTGGGGCCCAGAACCACTTCTGTTACATCCAGAAAGTCCAAGATAGCTGGGTTTCTGACAGGTGTTTGGAGGTCTCGCCCCTTCTCTCCATCACTCTGCAAATGCACCTCCTGGCACACTGCTGGTTGGGGAATGAAGTCCCCTTGGCTTCAGAGGGTCCTTGGGGTCAACAAGACCTCCTATTACCTCCAGTAAGTCCCATACTGCTGGATTGCTGACAGTTCTTTGGAGGCCACTCCCCCTTGCTCCACCTCTCTGCAAATGCACCGCCTGGTGCACTACTGGCTGGGGGAGCAAGTCCCCTTGCCTCCTGAGGTTCCCTAGGGACAGGACAATAACCCCTCCTGTTACCTCTAGTAAGTCCAACACAGCGGGATTGCTAAGAGATGGTTAAAGGCCATGCTCCCTTTCTCCACCGGTCTGCAAACACGCCTCCTGGCACACTACTGGTTGGGGAATCAAGTCTCCTTGGTTGCTGAGGGTCCGTGGGGGCAAACAAGCCCTCCTGTTACCTCCATTAAATCCCACACAGCGTTATTGCTGAAAGGTCCTCGGATGCCATGCCCTCTTTCTCCACCAGTCTGCAAATGCCCCTCCTGGCATATTAATGGTTGGGTTATGAAGTCCTTTGGGAAGCTAGGGGTCCTTAGGGTCCAAGAAGCCCTCCTGATACCTCTAGCAAGTTGGACACATCGGGATTTGTGGGAGCTGGTTGGAAGCCCCACAGCCTTTCTCCACCACTCTACAAATGCGACTACTAGTTAAAAAAAGAATCAAAATTTACTGATCAAAACTAAGGTTAAAGGGACATTATAGTTACCTGAACTAACTATAAGTTACACCCCTGCAAAGCACTGCTTATGACCTCACATATTACATCACTCATGACATGGTCACTGACATCACTCATGATATCACTGTTGGCATCACTGATGATATCATCCACAGAACCACTCATACATCCACTCACACCCCTTTACAACATCTCATATGCCCACTCACACATCCACACAACTACTCACGAGCCAATTCATGGACCCATGCGGTACTAATACATACACTCACTCCTCCATAGAGGCACTCACACACCCACTCACTTATACAGTCACTCACACAACCATTCTCTCACTGATATAGCCACTTATAAAACCAGACACTCACACATACAGCCAGTCACATACCCACACACTCACCCATACATCTATTCACATGCCTACTTATTTACCTACACAATAACTAACACACCCACTCACTCATCCATACAGCCTTTCAATACAGCCACTCACTTACCCACACAAGCACTTATGCACGCACTCATACACCCACACAACCACCTATATTCTCATTTGTATATCCATTCAAGCACTCATACCCATACAGCCAGTCACACACCAACTCACTTAATGAAACACCTTCTCAAACAGCACCCACTCACCCATACAGCCACTTACACACCCACCCACACACTCAGTTATCCACCCATAGAGCCACTCATGCCACCCTTCACTCACCCATACACCCACTGACACACCCACTCACTAACTAATACCACCACCTACAAAGCATCTCACTCACCCACACAGCTACTTACACACCCACGTATACACCGATACAGCCACTAACACACATACAAAGATACATATACTCACACAGCCACTCACAGAGTATATGTTACATGCAGAATCACTCAGTAGTAGTGCACCTAGTATACTAGTTTAACTTTTATAGTCGGTTAGTATATATGATTAACACCCATAAACTCTTCAAAACAATTACACTCATGTGACAAAGTCATCAGTGATGTCACTGACCATTTCAGGAATGATGTAATATATGAGGTCATCAGCAATGTATTACGGAGGCATAAGTTATAGTTATTTCCGGTAACTATTACTTCTGAATTTCACTGGTTTTGTACAAGTGAAATCTGAGCCTAACTATAATGTCCCTGTAACCTTTAGCTTTTTCAGTGAAGATATATATATATAGAGAGAGCTAAGAGAATCTGCAGCAGCCATGAATCATATGCTGCTACACAAAGTGAAATGTTAAAAAAATTTAAGCAAAGAGTATACTCTGATAGAATCCTAGATACAGCCTGCAAAAGAAATAGATGCATAAACAGGGAAAAAGCACTGTTCGATTCCACTAAAACAAGCATAAAAAGAATGAACCCCACAAACACACCTAGATTCATAACATACAATCAGGAACATCAAAAGGTACATCAGATCATGTCACTGTCACAGGGGTGCACTGCGGGTATGACTGTATCCTTAAAAATCGAAGAGAAGTGTGACACCCAGTCGTCCTCCATGATATTGGACCCCACTTCTTTAGTCCCCATCATTATCAATGGAGAACGATTGATGGTGGACCAAAATCTTGAGCTGCTTCCTAGGGTCAGCGGATCTAAGAGCTCCTTCCAGAGCGCGCTCTTTAACTCTTTTTTCCTGTTATCCAAAACTTTTTTGTAAGTTAAACAGAGTTTGCGAATCAGGAGTTTATCCCAGGGAATTAGGTTAAGAGCCTTCTTCAGGTTTCTGGCTGCTTTAGAGCATGCATGGGAGAACCATTTAGGATCTCTGGATGGAGTTTTCCCCCCTGGGGCATGTAACATCTTTCCTACATTGAGGGAAATTCTTTCGAAGGCATTTAGAATACCTTCACCCTTCAGGTCGGTACTGAGACAGGTTAAAAATTCAGGACCGCAGTCTTTCTTAAGTTTATCTAAAAAGACAGATGGGATAACCTGATTCCATTTAATTCGCCGTCCACCATTTGTAGGTTGCAGCGTGTTTCCTCCTTAGACTTTATCCTTTATTTTCATAAGATTCCCTCCTAGCTGCAAACAGACTGGATTATGGTCGCTGTATGCGCTTGGTGTTATACAAAAGCCCAGGAGGAGGTTCATAATGGTTCTAGAAACTAGGATAAAGTCTATAAAGGTCCCATGACTTCTTCCCTTAAAGGTGGGTTCCTGTTGTATGGATGATGGTGCTGCAATACTCATGGTGAACAACAGGTCATAGTCGTCTAGCAGGTGATTCAGCGCAATTCCCTGTTTAGAGTGTTCAAAATGTAATCCCAATGACAACGGACAGCCCATGGTCGCTAGTGTATTTAACATAGGATCTCCGCAAAGTTGTACATTAAAGTCCCCTGCAAGTAACAGGTTCCTTCTTGATGGGCCGCGACACTGGGTGATAAGATTATGCAGTTCAGCGATCCTGCATCCCTCACCCTGATTATTTGCATTATAAAAGTTTATAATACACAGGCTACTATCATCTTTACCCACAATGATGGCCTGAATGTGTCTGTTACCTAGGGTGATAGCCCTTATGCTACATCTTAGTGCCAGAGAGGTAAAGATGACCAGTCCTCCCGAAGCACGGCCACTATTTGAGCTTGATGCTGGGACATAAAATGATTTATAACCCTCAAGTGAGATGTTACTGTCGGTAGCCCATGTCTCTTGGAGGCAGATGATAGAATATTGGCTTACGAACTGCACCCATAGACGGTCTAAGATTTTTCCTAACAGCCCTGCAATGTTCCACGAAAGGACGTTATATTCCGGATTGCCCGTTTGGGCATAGAGACAGGCAAAGGGAGTGGTGGATCAGGTTGATCTGTTACGGTACAGTTGTCCTCACAGGGACCGTCTTGTATAGACGGTGTTGTTGCGTCAAGGGTGATACCTGGGTTCACAGGGGCTAACACCGATCTTGCCAGGGGAGTGGGATGTAAGGGCGAGGTACACAGTTCATTGGGAGGGGAGTAACTGGACAAGTCACTCCGCCGTCAATCACAGTCATTGAGGCCTGAAAGGGCATTGAATCTGTTTGTGACCTTCAAGGGTGTGAGTTGACATGATGCACCCATCATCCTGGCTTTGTTAAACCTTAAGGGTATAATGTCCCACCCATCTAGTCTTCCAGGGTGTGGTGGCTTGTATGTGTATATCATGTTCCTGTGTTTAAAGGTGTCATACAACCCTGGCCAATAAAAAACCCTAGGGGCAGTATATCTATACCCTGTCTCCCCTGTGATATACCTCCCTCTGCTTCCCTAAGTATCCTTTCCACTGGTACCGGACTGTTAAAGTTGATCACTATACAGTCTCCGTCTCTGGTTTTTCTTGACCGTCCCAGCCACGCTACTCGGCGGGCCATGATTATGTTATGTCCTACTCTATATCCTTCACTTGTGTTTCGGTGTAACCAATGTGTTACCTTATTTTTAATCTGATAAAAATCCTCTCTCTCTCCTTGACGTAATGGTGGAAAGTTTCCTAGGACTATCACTAGCGGGGTACTTTGAGGGGGTAGATCTAAGATGGTTCGGTCGCCCGCACCCATGGCTGGCTGGTCAGTCTGTTTCGAGCCTGGCTGTTTGCCCCCTTTTTGGAGTATCATAGGTAACCTCGTTCTACTGCCACTATCCTCTGTTCCCTGTGCTCTCTTCCTGGTACCACCCAGACTGATTTTCCCCATCCCTCTCTCTGTCAACATTACATGCTGACCGACATTAGCGACTTTAGGTTGTTCGGTGTTGATCAAGTTGTCAGCATGCATAACTTGTCCCCCGACCTCCTGCTATCTAGTACAGAATTTAGCATTTGAGTGTTGTCTGCTGTGGCCTGTTGGAGTTTGCCTAAGTTTTCATTAATTATTTTTAGTCTTTCAAAGATGGGAAGCATTAGGGACTTTACAATATGTTCCACTTGGCCGATCAACCCACCCTCTCCTGACCCAGTCACTAGCGGTCTTTTCAGTGACTGCTGTTGGTCATTATTGGTTGTAAAGTGGGCACTCTTATTCTGGGCAGGGGCGGCATCTAAAATGTGGATGAGATTGTTTGTACCCTTTGATTTAGATATTTTTCCCCTAGTTTTGGAATCTTAGCCTGTTTACCTTTCTGTCCGCCCCCACCCTGCTTTCTTTTCCCTGTTAGATTCGCACTTATGGGTGTTGCTTTTACGGCGGGATATTCGTGGGTCTTCGAAGGATCAGTGTTACAGTGCCCATTTTCCTCCTGGATGATAATGCTATCTTTTGTGCTGTTCCCCGCTGTAACATTACTTAGTGTATCTGGCCCAATGCTGATCTCAGGCAGTCCTAAATCAACAAGATGCTGGCTTAGACGATTTTCAGGAGTTGTGCTGTTCTCGATTGGACCCAGTGACGATCGTTTAGAACTAAAGACTTCTAGGGAGAGCAGTTTTTCGGTGTTTATTATCTCTCGTTCAAGGGCAACGGCTGCCCTAGTTATAAATTTGTCTATGGTTCCAGATATACTTCCACAGTCTAATTTTGTTGTTGACTTCCCCCCTTTGTCTTGACGCAATGGCATGATGAACGGTCGCCCGCTTGGGTGGAAAATTAACAAATAACAGTTGTCTTGAGCCAATATCACATCAATCCTCTAGGGTACACATAAATTGCATTGTTCACCTGGGATTATGGTCGCGGCAGAGTTCTTAAACCTTAGAGGCGTTGCCCGGCCCGGCCTTCTCCGGCCTCTGACGGCTGTAGACGGCCCGCCCTTTGCCTGGGCTTCGCCTGGCGCTCGTCCGCGTGCTCGCCCGCGGGACAGGAATAGCAGTCTGGTGATATCCCCGGTGCTCAAGGGGAGGGTCTGTGTTCTCTCGCCCCCGCTGGCCGCTGGTCTCGGTAGTTCCTCTCAATCAGGACCACTGCACAAAGTACAAACAAAGCGTCTCCCACGAAGCGGGAGACGCGAGGCGCTGGCTTAAATGCCCCGGTGCACAAGGAGAGAGGCTGTGTTCTCTCGCCCCCGCTGGCACTGGTCTCGGTAGTTCCCCTCAATCAGGACCACTGCACAAAGTACAAATGAAGCTTCTCCCGCCTAGATGCATAAACAGTGAAAAAGCACTGTTCGATCCCACTAAAACCTGCATAAAAAGAATGAACCCCACAAACACACCTAGATTCATAACATTCAATAAAGAACATCAAAAGGTACATCAGATCATGTCGCAACATTGGCATCTCCTGAGAGAAGTCCCTATTATAGATTTGCTAATTCCTAAACGCCCCATGATCACTTCCCCCCATCTCCTCTCATGACCTGCCAGAAATTCTGCCCTCACAGAAGTGAGCGGGGGAGCAAGGATGGCACTGTGAGTTGGCACCTCCCAGAGTGAATCTGCAGGCAGGAGACACAGAGGGGTCTTCCCACCGATGTGAGGTGGTGGGAACCAGACCTTGGTGGGGGGCTCCCACCGTTAGTGGCCAGTGCGGGTGGTTCCCTCCTTGGTGTGGACCTACCGGGAGCATTGTGAGCGATCGTTGGGGTTCAGAGCGAAATCTCGATGGAAGTTCTGGTTCCCCGCAGGAATCCAATGCATTCCTTGCCCTATCGCAGTCGCACAACATGGTCGTGGGCAGCTGCATGCTTACCTGCTGTTGGGGGAGCATTTTCTTGCACGGCTCGGGGTCAACCTCGACGGAGGCCACCGCTCCTCATCAGGAAAGAGGAGGAATATTGAAAGTCCCGGTTGTGAGGGGTAATTGCTGCATTACCCATAAGAGAGACCCATAGGCTTCTGTGCTCCAGGCTGTGGATGAGAATTACCGGCTAAAGGGCAATAGGAGGGTGTGGAAGATGCACCCTAGTCCCTTCATGATGATAATTGTACGCACCACCTGCTGCATGTATGCAGGTAATGGTTTGTGTCTACGCAATTTCTGCATACTGATGACTATGACCTGCTGAAGATATATGTGTTGATATGTCTCTGTTGGCACTGCATTAACGACCCCTCTGTTGCTTGTGGTATATATGGTTGCTCCCTATGTACAGTGCAGTAAGGGTGGCATGCCTACTGTTGGCATGATGTTTCTAATGTATGCACTCTACTAGTACTTCCTATAGTGCACTGCTGATGATGTTGGTTATGCTTAATGTTTTCATGCCACAGGTAATCCTGCCAGTAGTTACGGGTTGTGATAACTGTTATGTTATAATGATGACTCGATTGGCCAAGTAATTTATGTAATCCCTGTGAAGTCATGACCAGTGCCTAGTGGCACAGTACTACATGTGATTGGGATCTAATGTGTTTTGTGAATAATGCAAAGGATATTTTTATATATTCTTGTGTGGAGGCTCTTTTATGGTGTGCCTAGTGTGTCACTGGTGTGTGTGTGTTGCACAAACGCTTTACACATTGTCTCTGGGATAAGCCTGAATGCTCTGCCAAGCTACCAAGGGGTTGAGCAGGGATTCTTTTCGGTGTAGAACTCCCTTGCCCTGACTAGAGTGGTGGGTTCTGCCTGGCTTAGGTGTATACCCTAGCCAACCAGAAAGCCCATTTCTAACAGTCCCTGTAACCTTTGTTTTTTTGCATTGAATTTCTAGGTTTAAAACATTGTATATTTCATAACTATACCGTCCCTATAATCTTTGTTTTTTTCATGCAGTTGTAATAGTACCTGCACAGCAATAATAATAACATTTTAAACATCACTTACCTGTCAGTGCCGCAATCCCAATACTGAGCAGGTCCTGTTTATGGTCAATAATGAAGGCCCATCAGTGCAGGATCTGTCGCTGTGTCTGTACTAAACCAGTGTCCCCAATGCTCCTTCCTGCCCACAAGAATACTGGGCGGTTGCCTGTTGCCTCCTGCAACATGAAGGGAAGGTGGAGGTGCACCAAAAATACAAGTGCTGCCACCTCTCCTTCAGAAAAACTGTTGTGCAGGGGTACTCGCTCGCACCAACGTCGGGAGTTGGACTGGGAGTGGGTGCCCAGGAGCTCACTGCCTGCCCCCGCCATAATTGAAGGGTGGGGGATATCAAAAAACATAAACTAAGCAGGCAGGGGAAAATAATGAAAAAAACACAGGGAAAGAAAACACGAAGTTAGCATAAAATTTAAAAAAGGGGAGCGATGGACCAGAATGGGATGGATGGAGTAGGATTGATGATGGAAATTAGGGAACACAAGGCAGAAATGATTAGACTGGAATCACACAGTAATCAAAATAGCTGCCCACGTCTGTTCCACACCATGTCATTTCACACTATATTTTTCAACTCAAAATGCACCTTACTGTCATTTTTTGCACGTGAGACACATTTTGCCTAATTCTTCAGGACTATAATGTATTTTCACTACTGTAAATTACACAATAAAATACGCAAAGTAACACAACACCAAAATGAAAACATAACATGGCACATCACGTCAAAACAGACAGAACGCAACACAAAAGAGCAGTGGATCAAAACAAAATCACATTGCAATAATAGAGCACAAACAATAAGCAGCACAAAAAGCAACATAACACATCATCAGCATAACAAACTGTCACACAGTAAATGTGCACAACTAGTTTTGTCATACATTATGACCTCCACAATCCTCTTTTTATAGGACTGCATTAAAAGAAGTTTACAGCAAGCCCTACCTTAATAGCACCAGTCACACATGTTTTGTAAAGTGGTCCCTGGTCCCTAAGGGCTGTTTCTCACAGTAGCTCTAATCTCAAGAAAATTGAAAATTGAAAAAAGCACCTATCTTTCTATCTGAATATGTTATCTACTGAGATATTTTTATGTGGTTCCAGAGTCTCTTTATATCCCTCCAAGGTCATTGATTGAAAAGACTTTGGTCTATGTACCTACTTCTCTTTGCATTATCAGTACATGAATTCAGAGCTATATACAGCAGTTTTTTGCACTGTACAATTTGCTTGCTTTTCCCTTTCAAGCAAGATCTGGTTGCTTACTTTAAAAGGCATCCAATATAGGGATTTGAGTTTGACCCCTTGGACGCAAATTCAAATCATGATACATCCACTCTGCCTTTTATTCTTCCAAGGTAAAAAAAAAAGTATAATTGAGTGGAGTAACAGGGCTGGCATAGGAATCTAAAACCATTCAAACCAGCCCTGCGTCCTACCCCTCCTCTCTCCATCCTTCTCTTTTTTCATCCATCCATTCTGTCTCTTTCTCTTCCCTCCAATCTCTCTATTTCTCTCTCTCTCTCTCTTTTCTCTCTTGATGACCCAACTGTGCCTGCTGCAATCAACCTGGGAAAGCTTGAGAAAGTGAGAATCTCTCCAGGAGCAGCCCCATGCCCTCCAGAACTAGCCTCCAATGGTTCCAGTCATTGGGAAATGCCCAATGGGCTTAAAGGCCAGTTTGTTCCTGTGTGATAACACTAACCATCAATTATTTGCCAACCACATCAAGAGACCACTCAAGCTGAATATGCACTCCACAAATACACTAAAATCCCTGTGTGTGACTTTCAGCCTTTCCTTTTATCTTTGATCCCAACAGAGCACGTTTTGCCTAATCTAAGGGCATAGCCAGCAGATCCCTAGGCTGCTAGAGGATAGGGGACACACAAAAGCTCTGCTCTGAATTGTCATTGAAGGATTAAACCTATCTTATGTACTCTTGAGATCAGTGGTGTAACTCAAAAGAATGCCACCCTCCCCACAGAACATGAAGAGGGACCCTTAGCCTCACAGATAATCATTGGCCATGGGCTGCATGAGGGCCCCCTGAAGATATGGGGGGCCTAAAGGATTTGGGGTCTCCCTGCGCCACAGAGACTACTGGGGCTTGTGTTACGCCCCTGCTTGGGATAACTGCTTGGTTTTTTACTATCATAGTTTGGTTGTAAAAACACTTTCTGCGCATGTAATGAATGTCTGGGATCCCAACTGAGGGATGAGTGCTTTCAGTCCTGTACTCCCACAGTGAAGTGCCTATGTGTTGTGTTCCAGTGTTGTGTAATGTCTATAGTATTTTGGTAGAGACCTTTGTTCACTGTAAGGTTCTAAGAGACCAATAAAACAGTAATATTTCCCTTAAGACCCTTGATCCTTGTACTTGAATGCTGGTGCTACTTACTGTGTGCATAGTGTGCTTTCCTATGCTGGACCTGGTATCAGATGCTAGAAGGAAGACACTGGTAGTGCAGGACAGTGTGTGAGGACTGTGCTGGCACTGCTGTGCTGGATGTGAGTGGTAATGAGGGCAGATAATCAGAAGGACGTGGGTAGTGCTGGCTGGAGCTTCAGCCAGAATGGCCTTAGCCCAGTGCTTCCCAAACTGTTTAGACCCATGACACAATTATTAGATTTAAAACCTTTGTGACCCACCTAGCTTTAATGGGCATGAGGCAGGGGATTTTTTAACCCCTTCACTGCGGCGGCTATTCCGCCGCAGTGCTAAGGGGGCGGGGCGGAAATGCAGCGGGCGCATGCTGGTGACGGAACCGCTCCGTCACCAGCGTCGGTTGCGCTGTGCTTATGACGGAGCAGTTCCGTCATGGCCCCGCCCGCTCAATAGAACGCTCAGCGCAGGAGCGGAATTCGCGCCGCGCAGGAGCGTCTGGAGGGCCATGACGGAACCGCTCCGTCATCAGCACAGCGCCACCGCGGCTGATGACGGAGCGGTTCCGTCATCAGCAGGGGAGGGGTTAATGTAATTCAAACATCGTGTGGTAGCACAGTGTCATTTACAGATAGCACTTTTCCATTCAAATGGCCACTAAATTTGCACGTACAGTTTTACTGATAAAATGATGTTGCAGTCAAATGATAATGTTTGGAAATCAGCTTCAAGTGAATATTTATCATGAGTGCATCATGTTGTAAAGTGCCTTGATTTGTTTTGATCCTTCTAAAATCTTTTTTTTCTAACACACTTCAGAATTACAATAAATATGCTCCAATTTTGCTTTCCTAACTGCTGAATGTGTACAGTTCATTTACAGGTGTTGTGTATTACTAAAAATGACATCCTACAGCCTTTTCTTTCACACTCGCTGTACTCCAGAAAGATTGCATAATTCATTTTTTTTACTTCCGCTGGACTGCAAAGTAGGGGAAGTTTGTAAACACCAATCTCCATGTTAAACAAGCATTTGCAATACAATCTGCCTCGCCTTTGGGACCTTATAAGTATTTGGCCATGCAGCAGATTATACTGGGTGCTGCAACATCTACTGTTTTTAACATGGAAGTCTGCCCAAGGTTGGGGTTTGTATAAAACAATACATTTAAGGAGGGAATGAAGAATGAAAAAGGTATTATTTTCTTTCATCTGTTCAAAATGTCGAGGGTCGCCAGTGATGGAATGCATCAGATAAGGCAAGCTAAGAGTGTGCGTGAGCGAGTTTGAGCAAGGGTGTGTGTTTGTGGGGATGAAACTAGGTGTGAGAGAAGGGTGGGGCGTCTGTAAGCATGTGCAAGAGAAATGTGTGTGTAAGAGTATACATTGGGTGCGTGCATTTGAGAGAAAATGTGTTTGTTAGAATGTGTGTGATAGACAACTAAATCAACACTTGATATATACATCTCATTGGTAAACTGTGGTGTGTGAGAGTGTGTGAGAAAGAGACAAAGGGGCATATTACCAAGCATAAGCGAAAAATATCGCTAAGCTTGGTTAGCAGCCAAAATAATATTGCCGAGCTTCGCCTATTTTTATCGCTTAGGAGCCTTGATATTATCAAGGTTTATCTCCCAAGCGATAAAAATCAGCCGAAATGCATGAATATCGCTGAAAAGTCAGCAATATTCATGCATTACCGAGCAAATGCTCTTAGCCATGTTATCCACCTACCATTGGATAACATGGCTAAGAACTGCTCTGGGCAGGCGTTAGCTTTTGGAGATAATCGCGCTTAGCGCGAATTTTTCCAAAAGTTGGTAATAGGGGATAGCGATGTTAGCGACTGTTTCCAGTTGCTAACATCTTGGCACGCACACTTTGCATGTCATTAGCGATAATTATCGCTGACATGCAAAGTGGGCCCCTAAATGCTCGCTAACTCCTACTAGCTGTCGCTAACTGGTGTTAGCGACAGCTAGGTAATAGGGCGATTAAATTATCGTCGCTTTAGCGGGAAAAATTCCCGCTAAAGCGGCGATATGGCCCTTGGTAATATGCCCCAAAATGTGTGTGAGAGAGAACGAGAGAGGTGAAATCGATAGTAGTGCAGCGAAAAACGAGGCAAAAGCAGGGGACAGCGATGCAGCAACACAGGAGATCTGGGCAATCTGAAACTTGGCTGCTATGGTGGTGGATATACCTATCCCAGATTCTGCAACATTGGAGAGAGTGCTAGATTACGCTTGTGTGGTACACGGTAGCTTAGCTCCTTCTTGGCTTTTCAGTCAATTGCACTCTTTATGTACGATATTTAAGCTTTCGTTTACAATATTAAAAAGAAATCTAGAAATTTCAGAATGCATCACAATGGTGGCCGAAATGGAAGGACAGTCATCTAGCCATTTGGCAGCTTCGTACAATAATCTGTAAATTCACTGCTACCATGTGCAGCATTGTTTATTAGGTGGGGGCATTGAAAATATAATTTTATAGTACTGGAAATAGAAAAATCACACACTTTGAAAATGAAATATAAAGGCGAGTGTCACGAATATCAAATATAAGGGCGAGTGTTATAAAAATTAAATATAAATGAGATTGCCATACGTTGGTGACTCTTTTAAGGTGGGCAGCCCCGCTATCATGTTTGTATGGCTTCTCCATGGACCGTTCGGTGCAGTTCTATTCGGTTTTGAACTACAACTCAACATCCCATACAGCTGCCATCTTTCAAGTACACGAAATAGGACGTGTCCTCATTTACAGTGCCAGTAGCTCATCATACACATCAGGGTACTAACAACGCCCCAGTGCGGAATTACCTGTCAATAGCCAATTGAACAAGACTGCCCCGCCTATTTTATTTATATCTGACAAAAAAAGAATTTAAGGAAGGACTAGCGTGCATGTAAATAGTTTGTGGAAGTTGTATTATTATTAGTAAGCATTTGTAAGGCACAATCAAATCATCCCCAGGGGGATATCTTGGTGCAGGAGTGGAAGGCAGCAGATTGAGGATTACAGGTTATTGATAGAACAACCACATTTTAAGCAGTTTCTTGAACTGTATGAGATAGGAACAGGCTTGTAGGCCATCTAGCAGTCTGTTCCAATGGACAGGGGCGAGGTAGGAGAAGAAGTGGCCGCCCATTCTGGCTCTCCTGATTATCAGGGGGCAGAGCAGCTGTCGATTGATCGATCTCAGTTGGCGTGCGGGGGTATATGGTTTTAGTTTCTTCATTAGATAGGCTGGACCCATCCCCTGGAGTGATTTAAACACTAGGCACAAGAGCTTGAATGCTGCTCTTTTCCTAAAAGGCAGCCAGTGCAGTTGCCGCAGAAGTGGTGCTGATGGAGTTTGAACAGGTTGATTGAGGGCTAGACGAGCAGCTGTATTCAGGACAACTTGCAGCCTGGAAAGTAAATCTTCCCTAATCCCTACCAGTAAAGAATTTCCATAATCTAGTCTACTGACTAGAGGTGCCTGTATAAGGGATTTTCTGGCAGAAAGGGGGATCCAAGGGAAGATTTTTCTCAGCATTCGCATCGCACCGAAGCAAGTGCACGAGATGGATTTCACATGCTCCTCCATGGTAAGTCTGTCATCAATTATGACGCCCAGATTCTTCGCCCACTTTTTTCGCGTCAGAGGTTTTGCTGAGCTCTGAGGGCCACCAATCAGGGGTCCATAGCTCCTCTGCTTTTCCAAAAAGCAGAATTTCTGTTTTGTTGGAGTTAAGCTGTAAGAAGTTCACAGTCATCCATGTGGCTATTTTTAGCATACAGTCTTTAAACTTTACACCGGTCGACGTGGGATCCGTCTCCATAGTGACTATCACTTGGGTATCATCCAAGTACAAGATCGTGTCGAACCCACAAGATCTAATAATTGTGCCAGAGAAGACACATAGATGTCGAACAAGGTGGGGCTTAAGATGGATCCCTGAGGGACCCCCTTGTCCACAACCATGGTCTGTGATGTGAACGTGTCCAATTGGACACAATGTGTTCTGTCGACCAGGAAGCTTTTTAGCCATTTTTGGGCCAATCCTCTGACACCATTCTCTTGTAGCTTATCCGGAAGGATTCTATGAGTGATGGTGTCAAATGCTGCCGACAAATCGAGGAGAACTAGTATCGTGGGTGTCCCCTTGTCCAAAGCCAGCCTGATCGTGTCTGTTACTTCAGTCAGTGCGGATTTGGTGCTATAATGCGCACAGAAGCCTTACTGAGAAGGATTAAGTAGGTTGTTCTGCCCAAGGTAGCCCGTAAATTGTTTGTTGATCAGAGCCTCCATGACTTTAGAGAAAAATGGGAGGAGGGAGATGAGTCTATAATTTTGTAAATCTGAAGGATCAGGCAATGCTTTTTTTGGTAAAAGTTTTATTTGGGCCTTTTTCCATTTGAGAGGGAAGTTGGCAGTGGCTAATGATATGTTGCAGACTTCTGTGATCGAGTCAGCAAGGCCGGTGCGCGGTCTGCGATGATGAAGGGAGGGGCCAGGTCTAACGGGGAGCCCAATTTAGGGTGCGCAAATAGGGGCAATACTTGCTCAACAGTGGTGTCTGAGGAGGATTCCAGGCGGGGAGAAAAGGGATCTTCCGGGAGATGTGCCACCACCCTGAGGTTCTCTTCCGTGCCCAAGGAGCTATAGATTTTATCGACCTTTTGCTTAAAATTATTAGCTAAATTGTTGCATAGCTTTTGAGTCGGCGGGAGGGAGGGATTGTTTACTCTAGGGTTAGTGAACTCCTTGAGGATCTTAAATAGCTCTTTAGAAGAGCTCTTTGCTTCGATAATTCTGGTACCTAGATGCGATCTTCTGGCTATATTGCAGTTATTTAGATATGCTCTGTGTGCTGTTCTTTATGCTAGTGTGTCCCCTCTCCTTTTGATTTTCTCAATTTTCTTTCGCTGTTTCTGCATGCAGCTTTTTCTTTCCTGATGCTCTTGGTGTACCATGGTGCTGGGGCTACCCTTTCCCAGATCTTGCCTACCCTGAGCGGGGGAATGATATCGAGGGCCTGGTTTACTGAGGCCTCCAATGTGTCCAATGCTGCATCACTGGCCACACAGTTATCAAATGGGGGGGCAGTGAACACGGAGCTGAATGCAAGTGGTATCACCTTCCTTCAAGATCTCCGGGGTCCCCGGCGGTATTGAGGCTGGATTGCTGGTTTGAGAATTTCCAGTGAAAATACTGGAGCCAGATGGTCTGTCCAGCTTAATGTCAAAGGGGGTTCTACTACAAGATCCTGGATGTTAGAAAAGATGGTGTTCAGCGTATGTCCCGATATATGCGTGGGGCTAAATACTTTAGGAGAGTGGCCTAACGATTCCATGGCTGCTTAAGCATGCGGAGTCTGAGTTAGAGATGGTATCTAGATGATGGTTAAAATCTCCTACTAATAGGAAGTTGTCTGCTTGCAGGGTGTAGGGAGCAAGGGTTCCCAAAAGAGAAGTACAGAAAAATGTCTTGTTTTCACCAGGAGGATGGTACACTACTGCTCCTAACCACTTTAAGCCATGGGTAGGCTCTAGCCTAGATACCATTAACTCCATGCTGGGGGTGGAGACAGTGTCCAGGATTGTTATGTGCAGTGATAGGCGTGTGGCAATAGCCAGACCTCCTAAACCTCCTCCCTTCTTACCTATTCTGTCTAGCCTGGACACTGTGTACTCTTCAGGGAAAGCGATTGCCAGGGCTGGGGTGGCTTGTTTATGCAGCCAGATTTCTGTAAAGAAACAGATGTCAGGTTCCAGATCATCCATCCATCAAGTCCCAGATTTCTCAGCTGTGTGCTTAGGGATAGATCTTGCATTAAGGTACAGGTCCTGTAAAGTACATGCTTTCCCTACCTTATTCTGCTTTCCCTACCAGGGCGCCTGATTATTTGGTGCTTGATGGTGAGAGAGCGCAATTTGAATGAAAAGTATATCCGTACCATATTTACAAGACTGTAGCATAACGTTAGAAGTTGTAACGTGAAATAACACTTGTAGCATAAAGT
This sequence comes from Lissotriton vulgaris, assembly GCF_964263255.1. Classification (NCBI taxonomy): domain Eukaryota; kingdom Metazoa; phylum Chordata; class Amphibia; order Caudata; family Salamandridae; genus Lissotriton; species Lissotriton vulgaris. The sequence goes on from NC_141694.1 coordinate 710,639,482, forward strand.
TAGCCGATGTAACTTAAATAATAAGAAATGTATTCATATGTATTTACTTTAGTATGTGCATTAGAATTAGGAAGGCCCGTATGCATAGGTTGGGCTAATATAGAAATGTGAAAATGTTTAAGAACAGTAGAACGTGCTAAACAGAATTCATATACGTATGTAATTATTAAACGGAGAAAGCAATGCAATGTAAAGTGAAGAAAGGTGCAGATTATATAGCACTGTGTAGGAACGAGAGTATAACATTGTATTTTATGTAACAAGGATTTGATTATAATGAATAAGTTACTAATTCGATTATATATATGTGTTAAAAGTCATACGGTGTAGAAGAGTTGTAGGAATTTTAGAATAGTGTGATCATATGTGATTTTAACCTAACGGACCAAGCGTTCGCAAGAGAGTAGTCCACTGCATATAATTTAGTGGCCTCTCAGGAAGAGGGGGATAGCTTTGATCTGTATGTGCGAGACAAGAGTCAAAGGTCTTGTTAAGTTAAAGTGACAATACTGGACGAAGTTTATGGCTTAAGTGAGATAAGGGACGCTTGGAATTTGGGGTCTTGTTTAGAAGTGACTGTTCACAGGACCAAAAGAGGTTACAATCACAACCGTAATGAATAGAATTCTGTCTGAGGTGATAGACTTTGCTCTGAAAGTGTCAACTGGAATGTCATGAGGTTACCAGCACGATGACGAAGATGGCGCCTAAGAAGCCAGGCCAACTTAACAGACGACGCGAAGAGATGAAGTTATGGAAAAACCCAGAAGCGGGATCACGTGAAATGTGTACGTGGTGGGCGTCTCAAAGGGGCGTTCCACCCATACTGTGATTTTGTATTTAGGGACAGCACCCCGGGGAGAAGGGAGCGCAAAGAGTCAGAGCAGAGCAAGAGCAGATGGCCTGAGCAACAGAGCAGAAGGAGAGCAGTAGGCCGAGGACCCTTAGAGAGCGGATGGGTAGGCAGAAAGGGTACTGCTTCTCGAAATAGGTTTCCATCAGAGATGAGAAAGTTTGAACTTCTTTGGAAGTCAAACTGCTGACACCTTTTTAGGTAAAGGACTTGCTAGTAGGGATGTCATCTAGCATAGAGTAGGGACAGATTTAACTTGTGTATTCTTTTATGTAAATGACGCATCATACTCATTTTGTGTCTATGCTATTCAATTTGTTGATTCTAGAGTTGGTTTTAATTGTTTTCTTTTGTAGACTGAGATTCTTTAGGGAATTTATGTTCCTTTTAGTTCCTGTATATTTGTTGAATCTTATCTTGAGAGGATTGTATTTACAATTGTCCCTGGTTTTATATTAAATTTTTAAACTTTATCAGTCGTAAGTGGTTTTTCAGAGTTGCGTCAGTCTATGGGGTTGATCTAACTTATGTGGGTTTGCCTTTTACTCAATGACAGTCAATAATCGATCCAAAATTGGAAGAATGAGATAGATATCTAGGTAATCAGAAAAGATATCAAAACCTCATTCCCCGCAGTTGGTAGCAGAGAAAGATGGTTGGCTTCTTGAGGAAGGCAACCTAGGTCAGGTCTAGATTACCCCAAGGTCCCTAGACATCGACGACCAGAAGAAGAATCCCTGCTGAAGAAGGTGCTGACGGTGCGAGAGAGAAAAGCAGCAGAATCGGTCGAGAGTGAGTATAAGGGTCATGCGTTGCCAGATTGCGGTGTTTTGTGTTGTACCTGTGTTGTAATGTCAAGCGGAGTTGAATGTCTGTAGTGTGATTGAGGGAAGGTTGTGAGCGCGCGCAACCGGATAAAATCTTAAGTCCAGAGAAGGGCTTAAGTGGTTCGGGTGTATCGAACACCCAGAGTAATTGTCTACCATTGTAAAGGGGGTCATGAGGTACCATTGATCGCCCGCAGGACCGTGATAGGGGGAATGTCTGAGTGAGTGTTTGAGTAACGGACGCTGGTCGGACGTTTACTGTGTGTAAGTAACCTATCAGTAAGGCGAGCGTCTGAATGTGAGAGGAAAGACGTCTCGTCAGTTGAGGTGACAATTACAGTTAGACTGTGGACGCACAGTCAAGAAAAGTGATCGCTTGGTCGAAAGTAGTCATTTTTCGGCGTATGAATGAAAACGCATGCAAGACCGTGAGACGAGCTGAGAAAGGAGGGGAACTGCTGCAGAGGGGACGAGTGACGTCAGCGTAAGAGTCGCGCTGGGATTGGCTGGTTAGCGTAGAGTCGCGTTGGGATAGGCTGGTCAGCGAGAGCCGCGTAGAGATTGGTTGGTTTGTCATCGAGAAGTAAATAAGGAAGAGAAATAAGGAAAATCGTAGATTTTTGAAAATGAAGTGTTTTAAACGTTTAAGGGCGATCTTTAAGAGAGATAGAGGAAACTCGTATGCAGGGGAAGAAGCCCCACCAGAAGGCACACCAGCTTATTATATGGCTGTGAATGTAGGGTTACATTCAATACTATGGATCTCCGAGTGGAGTAAGCTAACAGAAGGAAATGAGGAACTGACGTTCCCGAGATATGGGACGTTTAGGTTAGAAGCATTGAATCAACTGAAAGCGGTAATGCTAGCAACGAGACCTCTACCGAGGCCAACACAGTTCGAAGCACTCAGTGCATGGTTCAGGGCGGCACACGACAAAAGCTTGAATAGACGCCAAGAAAGAGTGAGACGATCGGTAAAAGCAGTGCAGGATGCTAAATGGGATGATGAAGCTAAAAAGTGGAGGGTGCAAAAAATAGAAGCAGATAAATTGTACCCAATGCTAGAGGCTACGGGAGGAAAAAAACCTCTAGAAGAAGATGAGGACAGCGAGTCGGATGATGGTCTGATAGAGAGGCTATTAATGGACAGACCACCTCCGTACAATAGAGAAGCTGAAAGTCCCGAACTACAGCAAGGGGACGGGGCTAGGTGGGGGGAATGTAAACCGCTCCCAGTAACAGAGTGGGATCCCAAGAAAGGTGAGGAAGTACCTCAATCTAGTCCCGTACAGAGAGTAGTAGGAAGATTCGTGGTCCAGAAGGTGCCAGAAATGGAGTGTGCAAGGTCGTATCAACTGCCAGATGCGCTGCAAGTACCTGTTACCATAGGTCCTATAGTGTCAATTTATAACCCGGAGGGAGCCCAGCAGGAGGAACAGGCACGGTGGGACAGGGAAAGGGCAGAGATGGAAAGTAGGAATAATACGATCAATTCCCAAAGGCAGTTGCTAGGACCAAGGAATCGGAGTACCCCATTGAATCCAGCAACGGATCCCTGGGCAGAACAAGGGGGTCAGAGAGGACGGATGGATCTGAGGGGACCGAAACCAAAATCCTTTAGGGAGTTAAGAGAGTACTTGAAAGAATGGGATGCTGCTGTAGAGACTCAGAATAAAAGAAAAGAAACAGAAACTGAATGGAGAGATCAGGATAACAGGATCCTCTCTCACTGCGGAGCTGGCGAAAGCAGCCCGGAGTGGGAGGGAGGGAGTCAAGGAAGCAAAGGAGATATTTGCCATACCATCGGTGGCAATAGACAAATGTGTGAAGACAAGAGTACAGGATGTGGGGGAGTGCCTCGCCCCATCTTTAGTGAGGGAGAACGAAGGACACAGGAGTACCGAGATAGTTTCAGGTGCACTCATCATGCCCCGGACGAAAATGTGCGACATTGGAGTCACGAGGGTACGGAGAGTCGCGAAGGGTCTCGCCATGCATCCGGTGATCACGGACGGGATCGCGGGAACATGGAGGGCCATGAAGGACCTTTCCGTTTATTGAGTGACACCAGACAGCAAGGGAATAGCAGTGATTTAGAACAGAATGGAGGATCCTACCTCGCGTCTAGAGAGGCCGAGCTGAAAAGACAGAATATAGTGATGGGGAATAGAACATTGTTCCACCATACCCCAAGGGAAGATGGGAAAGCTTGGGATCTAGAGAGGTGGGAACAAAGAGAAGCAAGAAGGACGCCTCATATCTCACCTGTGCCGAGACGTAGGGCTCGTATTGGGGGTGAGAGGGATGTAAACGAACCACCTAGGAGTGAGGTACTGAGAGCTGAGATAAAAGCAAAACGGCTCGATGTAACCAGTTTGAAATCAGATTTGGATGAAATAATAGACGGCACATTGCCAATGGAAAGGATCGATCTGTATGAACAGGATGAAATACTGTTTATGTCTAAGGATGTTACTCGGAAAGCGAGGTCAGTTCATGAAAAATTATCTGAGTTGGCAGACAGGTACATGATAGACTTATCACGAACTAAAGCGTTACAGGGTAACCATAGGCTAAACTGCACGGATCAGGATCTAGATGAGCGTAGGACGATTGGGCTGAAAATACACATAAAGGAACTGATCTTGAGTATCAGATTGTGGAGGAATTTGGATAAATGGGAGGAAAGATGGTCCAAGAGGGGAACTGTCAGAAGGAGTACGCTTGCGGGGTCCCCGGAGGGAGGGCTAATGCGAATGGAAGCTTTCCCTTTGCGAGAAATCGCAAACGGAAACTACGTGCATGTGCCCTGGAGTAGGGGGGATCTAGCAGCATTTACCAATTCTTTCCCAAAGTTAAGGGAGAACCCCGTCGAGTGGTACAAACAGGTAGAGAGGTTCGTGAAGATCTCTAAGGTGCTGTGGGTCGACTTGAACACCCTGTTTGACATTGTAGTACCCGGAGATTTGTGGACGGCATGTAAGCTTAGTGTCGAATGGCCCATTTGTGAACCAGATAGGGATGCCCGGACGAATGGTCCATCAGAGAGAGTCATGGAAAAGTACGAGAGGGTAATTGCATGGTTAAAAGAGAAGGTGCGTTGCAGGACATAGACTGGGTTAAGATAGATCGGACAACTCAGGAACCTAAAGAGACCGTTCACGAGTTCTATGAGAGATTGTTGAAAGCATTCAAACAGTACAGTGGATTGGACGTGATGGATCCTAAAGACATAGGACAGTTCGTGTCGAAGTTCGTCCTGGGATTGAGATCAGACATAAGCTTAATGATTCAACAGCATTTGATCTGCTGGAAAAACAAACCTTTAGATGAGATTCTGAGGTATGCGAGATACTGTAGCGATGAAATAGATTCGAAAGCAAAGAAACTTAAGGAGAAGCTGATGTTGGTGCAGATGCAGTCAGCTGGAAAGGGTGGACAGCGGCAACAGGGAACAGGAACCCTAGGGAAGAAACAGAATAATCAAAGCAGAGATGAGGAGGGAAAACCGAGACCTAGGGTAGATATCGCGACACTGAAAAAGACAACGAGGTGCCATCTGTGTAACGAGGTGGGACATTGGAGACGCGAGTGTCCCTATAATGTCGAGACGGGGGAAGTAGAACAGGAGGAGGATGAGGTTCAGAACAGCCTGGTAAAGGGAACAGCGGTCCCGAAGGGAAAGTTTATCAAAGGGGGGATTCAGACTCCTCGAGCTCAGTTCCCTCAACCGCCTCGGATTGCAAATGAAGGAAAAACCTATAGACAACTGCCACTGTTCGTAGGAGGAGAAGAATGCTACTACGTTGATCCCCTTACAGGACAACGAGTGAATAGGGAAGGAGACTGTACCCTAGGGGCAGCCCTGGAGGTAGATCAGAGGGGACCATACGTAGAGGCTGAGGTGGCTGGATGTCCTACGACCTTTTTGGTGGATACGGGGGCCACTCGATCCACTTTGAGATCGGCGGTAGTCCCAGGTCTGCCAATGTCGGGAGAAACGATTCAGGTGGTAGGAGTCGCAAATAGGAGAATGACGAATCCTCTGACAGAACCAGTGTCAGTGAAAATAGGGAAGTACAGTGATGAACATCAGTTTGTGATTTGTGATTCTAGCCCTGTGTGTCTGCTAGGAAGAGATCTGTTGTGTAAATTAAATTGCACAATATATTGCACACCTGAAGGAGTAGAAGTGCAGACTAACGATGATGATGCCGATTTTAAGGTTGTAAACTCGCAGGGATGCGTGGAACTATACCCTACCCTAACGGTGGAGGAGCTTCCACAGGACTTGAAGGAGACAGTGTCAGCTGAAGTGTGGGATTTTACTGGAGAGGAAATAGGACTGATCAAAGGGGTAGAACCGGTAAAGATCATGGTAAAACCCAATGCCGAATATCCAAGAACACCACAATATAAGTTGACACCGGAGACAATCGCAGGAATAAAGCCTGTGATCGAATCCATGATTAAACAGGGAATACTGAAGGAGATCGTGGGAAGTCCATGTAACTCCCCGATTATGGGTTTGCAGAAGCCTAGTGGGAAATACAGAATAGTGCAGGATCTTCGAAAGATTAATAATATCGTTGTTTCATGTTGTCCAGTGGTACCGAATCCATCAGTGATATTGTTTCAGATACCGTTCCAAGCTGAATGGTTCACCGTGATAGACCTGTGTCAGGCTTTCTTTTCAATCCCCTTAGATGAGGATAGCCAATATCTGTTCGCTTTTAAGCTGGAAAATCGCGTTTTAACATGGTGTCGTATTCCCCAGGGGTATACAGAAAGCCCATCGATTTTTAACCAGCTGCTGAAGAAAAATCTTGAAAGTCTAGTACTGCCCATGAACTCGATTCTGGTCCAGTACATAGACGACCTACTTGTGGCGTCAGAAACTGAGGAAGCTTGCAAAGTAGACACCATCACCTTACTAAATCACTTGGCCGAGAACGGACACAAGGTGTCTCCAAGTAAATTGCAGTATTGTTTGACCGAAGTGCAATACTTGGGTCATAGGATTGAAAAGGGAAAACGGAAGGTGTCTCCAGACAGAATAGAGGCGATCATGAAAATGAATGCGCCTAAAACACAAAGAGAAGTCAGGATGTTTCTAGGCATGGTTGGTTATTGTCGGCAGTGGATAGCAAACTTTTCACTGAAGGCAAAACCTTTACAAAAACTGACGCACAAGGGGGTGAGTGATCCGGTACCATGGGACAAAGATTGTTTGATGGCATTTTTGCAGCTGAGGGAGGATTTGTGTCGTGCCCCGGCTTTGGGAATGCCTGATTACGAAAAACCATTCTTGCTTTACTGCTGTGAAAGGGAAGGTTGTGCTTTAGCAGTTTTGGCCCAGATACACGGAAATGCCCGTAGACCAGTTGCATACTTTTCGGCTACATTAGATCCAGTAGCCGCAGCGTTGCCCGGATGTCTCAAATCCGTTGCTGCAACGGGTGTCAGCATTGAAAGATGTGAAAATGTGGTGATGGGACATCAGTTAGTGGTGTACGTACCGCATTCTGTGGAATTGTTAATGACTAGGACTAAGACTCAGCATCTGACGAATAGCAGGCTCACACGCTATGAGCAAGTCATATTGGCTGCTGAGAATGTGACTCTAAAGAGATGCTCTGTCTTGAATCCTGCTACTTTGATGCCACTTCCAAATGATATTGATGATGAAATTTGTACAGATCATGACTGCCTTGATGTGACTGAACTATGTACCAAACCAAGACCAGATATCCTAGAGGATCCATTGACTGACCCCGATGAAATATTCTTTGTTGATGGTTCATGCGTAAGAGACGACATTGGTCAGCTGAGAGCAGCATATGCAGTTTGCACCATTACCGGAGTAGTGGAAGCCGCTTGCCTGGAAGGAGTACATTCCGCTCAGGTAGCTGAAATCATTGCTTTGACCCGTGCCTGTTTGGCAGGCAACAAAATTCGAGTCACCATATACACCGATAGCCAGTATGGTTTCGGGGTAGTTCACGACTATGGGCAGTTGTGGTCTCAAAGAGGTTACATGACCTCCTCGGGTTCTCCTATTAGGAATGGAGAATTCGTGAGATTATTGTTAGAAGCATTACAAGGTCCAGAAGCTATAGCGGTTGTCAAATGTACCGCGCACACAAAGAATACAGATTTTGTGTCGCAAGGTAATCGATACGCAGATGAGGTCGCACGTTACTGTGCGGAACAGGGGTATTCTCACACTAAGGTAGAAGTGGGGGGAATACAAGAAAGAACTGATTTGACTATGCTGTTAGACACTGTAGATACGTGGGACGAATTGAAGTGTGTCCAGGAAAATGCTCCAGATTTAGAGAAAAAGGCATGGGAAACAGCTGGTTGTACCAAAAGTGAGATGAATTTTTGGATTTCTGCTGATGGGAGAGCAGTTTTACCAAACGAACTTGTTAGTCCAATGGCAAGGAGATTGCATGGACCAGCACACATAGGTAGAGATGCCATGGTGAGAGTATTCAGACAAACGTGGTATAATCCGAAGTTTAGAGTAGCGGCAGAAGCAGTATGTCAGCGTTGTGCTATCTGTCAGCAACTAAACGTAGGAAAAAGAACACCAGTCACATTGAGTCACATAGGGAGGTCTGGGGGGCCTTTCAATAGAATGCAGCTGGATTTTATTGAAATGCCCAAGTACAATCGACTCAGATATGTTTTAGTGATTGTCTGCATATTTTCTAGATGGGTTGAAGCTTACCCTACACGTAGGTGCGATACACTTACAGTAGCAAAATTGTTGCTTAGAGAGTTGATACCGAGGTTTGGGGTGCCAGCCTCTTTGGAATCGGACAGAGGAACTCATTTCAACAGCGAAATAGTGAAGATGCTATGTTCAGCCTTAAGTATCGACCAGAAGCTCCACTGTAGTTATCGACCAGAAGCCTCGGGGATTGTAGAACAAATCAACAGCACAATAAAATCCAGACTCGCCAAAGTTTGTTCATCGACATCCCTGAGTTGGCCTGATGCACTTCCATTGGTCCTTATGAGCATACGTAGCACACCAGATAGAAGGACAGGTCTTTCTCCACACGAGGTGCTAATGGGGAGAGCTATGAGACTGCCATCGGTTCCGACTGCAGCATTGTTGAACATCACAGACGATTTGATCTTGGACTACTGCAAGGGACTATCTGATGCCATTCATTCTGTGTCCCTCCAGGTCCAGGCTGCAGAGGTTCCATCAGCACAAGACTTGTGCCATGACCTGTGTCCAGGGGACTGGGTCCTGGTGAAGAAGCATGTCAGGAAGAACTGTCTAGATGTGCGCTGGCGTGGACCATTCCAAGTCATACTAGTTACGAACACTGCAGTAAAGTGTGGAGGCTTGCCCAATTGGATACACGCCTCACACACCCGAAGAGTTCCTACACCTCTGGAAGAAACAGCTCCTCTCTCGGATGAAAATCCAGCGGAAAGCGGAGAAGCCACAGAGAGGGAACGTCAAGCTGTAGAGGTGATCGAAGAGGCTGAGCCTGTGTCGGAACAGGCTGATGACGGTCAGGACACCAGTGAGACCGAAGTTGCCTCAGAGGAAGGAAATAGCTGGGAGTTCGAGTCAGATACCGAACAAGCTGTAAGTGATCAAGAGACGAGTCCAAGAACAAGGAGCAGGAGGACAAGGAATGGAGAAGCGAGTTGGCCGGAAAGAAGGAGAAGGTCAAGCTTGAGAGCAAATCCAGAGAGAACCCTTGTCCCGATCTCTGAAGATTCAGATCTAGACGAAGGAGCTACGGACTCAGGCTCTGAGAGTCCGAGAAGATCGAGAAGGGTACGTGTGCCCTGCAGAAGGTACGCCACCCCAGAATGGACTTATCTAGCAGATATCCTGGAGACAGAGATCTGGGAGAGTGAGGGGCGTGCAGAGGACCAATCTCGATCCAATTGTGACAGTGGAGATATGAATGTTGACTCCTGGAATCGAGTCTGAGGAGTTACTGATCTTTACGAGAATTGTTGTAGATGCATAAAGACTTTTGTAATTAAGCTATAAAGAAGAAGATAACCTAGCGCCGAGTGGAAAGAAGAATCAAATTAGGGATTACATTTAGAGGACGGAGAAGGGCTAAGGTTGTCTGTTGCTAAAGAGAAAAGGCATTGTTGTGAAAAAAGAGACTTTTTTTGATTAAGAGCGCTTCACAGACAGAGAAAGAAAATAAAGCAAACAAAGACTTGAAAAGGAAACTTTTCTCGAAAAAGAAAGAGCTACATTGTTTGATGACATGGAGAATGGCAACCCAAACCGAAAAGCCAAATGCATAATAGGTACACTAATAGCAGTAGTAATTTTTCTCATTATTACAGTAGTTACCATATCATACATAATAGGACATACAAGCGTAAAGGAGACAACAGATGTAAAGCCTGTAACGACTTTGAAACCTGCTCTTGTTGGGAAGAAGGAGGAGAGCAATGTAATCCGTGAAAAGGCGTTACTGGCAAATGAAGCTCGTAGGTTACACGTAGACGAGTCGCAGGGAAATTTTAGATCAAACGCATATGCCAAGTTATTGTATGAGTATATTGATGCCATGGAGGCCAAAGATTGTTATGTTTGCATGCAGTTGCCGGCTTCCGTAGATGAAGGCATCAGATATCATCATCTCCCACTGACATATGGGATAACATGTAGTTTATTGCTTAGTATATTTTATGGTAGAGAAGGGTTTGAGTACTACTTTTCAAATTATGATTCGGTACTACCTGAAGTCCCGAATTATAAGCAAATGAATAAGTGGGACTATCACAAAAAGGAAGATAGATTAGCAAAATTCTTTCTTCCTTGGGATACATTAGATACTTCGTATGCACGCAGAAATAATCTGACTTGCAAAGTGTCAGAGATAGAGAAGAAGTTTATTGGACAGGTAGATGACAGGTACAGGAGGCAGAAGATTCTAAAAATGTCAGGACAGTGGAAAACTGATTGGACCGAAGAGGAAAAAGCACACAAAAAGAAGGGTAGTAATGGTCCAATAGCTTTGGATAGAACGCAGAAAGGAAAGTTATGTTTAACTCGAAGCAAGACATATTATGAGAGTATATTTGTAGGTGAAGTTAGTTGTGAACATGCTTTTCGGTTGGAATACTATACTAAAGATTTCATGAAAGGGATGCAAGCGATTCCTAATGTATATTTTGTATGTGGAAGAAATGCCTATGTAAAATTGCCTGACAATTGGTATGGTTCGTGTTATTTGGCAATTGTCTTCCCCAAAATATACCATGCAAAGGATTTAGAGATCATAGAAGGAAAGGCTTCGACAAGAGCGAAAAGGGAAGTAGGAGATGCTGAAGTAGTTGGAGACATATTTGGAGCAATGTTTCCTCTTTTAGGTTTAATACTTAATGATGTTAAGATCAGGAGACTAGCTACAGTTGTGGATAGATTGTCTGCTAGTACTGCAAGGTCATTGATGCTAGTAGAAGGAGAGATGCAGTCGATTAGGGCAATGGTTCTTCAAAACCGTCTTGCTTTAGATGTTCTGCTAGCGAAAGTGGGCGGAGTTTGCAAGGCTTTGAAGGTCCAGGAATGTTGTACCTATATTCCAGACAATTCAAAACCACTTGAGAAGGTTATACGGAACATCACAGAGATACATCAAGAAATAGAAGATTTAACAAAAGTAAATGTTTGGGAGAAAGTAGGTCATGGAATGGGAAAGGTTGGAAGTTGGTTTGCCAACCTTGGTAAAAGCGTTGTTTGGTACATCTTGAAACCTGTCTTAATAATATTGATTTGCATAATTTCATTGTTGGGGTTAGTGAGACTGTACAAATGGTATAGGTCAAACCGGTTACAAAGGTCCATGAGAGAGCAAGAAAGGAGATTAGCTGCTTTACAAGATCAGCAGTATAGAAGTTTGAGAGCTCTTGAGACGATAAAAAGAGGGAACCTTGTAACTAGTTCTGTGTAAAGCGACATTCAAATTGAGGTGTTTGTGATGACCCCTAGAGGTCATCAAAGGGGGGAACTGAGAGAGCGCAATTTGAATGAAAAGTATATCCGTACCATATTTACAAGACTGTAGCATAACGTTAGAAGTTGTAACGTGAAATAACACTTGTAGCATAAAGTTAGCCGATGTAACTTAAATAATAAGAAATGTATTCATATGTATTTACTTTAGAATGTGCATTAGAATTAGGAAGGCCCGTATGCATAGGTTGGGCTAATATAGAAATGTGAAAATGTTTAAGAACAGTAGAACGTGCTAAACAGAATTCATATACGTATGTAATTAATAAACGGAGAAAGCAATGCAATGTAAAGTGAAGAAAGGTGCAGATTATATAGCACTGTGTAGGAACGAGAGTATAACATTGTATTTTATGTAACAAGGATTCGATTATAATGAATAAGTTACTAATTCGATTATATATATGTGTTAAAAGTCATACGGTGTAGAAGAGTTGTAGGAATTTTAGAATAGTGTGATCATATGTGATTTTAACCTAACGGACCAAGCGTTCGCAAGAGAGTAGTCCACTGCATATAATTTAGTGGCCTCTCAGGACGAGGGGGATAGCTTTGATCTGTATGTGCGAGACAAGAGTCAAAGGTCTTGTTAAGTTAAAGTGACAATACTGGACGAAGTTTATGGCTTAAGTGAGATAAGGGACGCTTGGAATTTGGGGTCTTGTTTAGAAGTGACTGTTCACAGGACCAAAAGAGGTTACAATCACAACCGTAATGAATAGAATTCTGTCTGAGGTGATAGACTTTGCTCTGAAAGTGTCAACTGGAATGTCATGAGGTTACCAGCACGATGACGAAGATGGCGCCTAAGAAGCAAGGTCAACTTAACAGACGACGCGAAGAGATGAAGTTATGGAAAAACCCAGAAGCGGGATCACGTGAAATGTGTACGTGGTGGGCGTCTCAAAGGGGCGTTCCACCCATACTGTGATTTTGTATTTAGGGACAGCACCCCGGGGAGAAGGGAGCGCAAAGAGTCAGAGCAGAGCAAGAGCAGATGGCCTGAGCAACAGAGCAGAAGGAGAGCAGTAGGCCGAGGACCCTTAGAGAGCGGATGGGTAGGCAGAAAGGGTACTGCTTCTCGAAATAGGTTTCCATCAGAGATGAGAAAGTTTGAACTTCTTTGGAAGTCAAACTGCTGACACCTTTTTAGGTAAAGGACTTGCTAGTAGGGATGTCATCTAGCATAGAGTAGGGACAGATTTAACTTGTGTATTCTTTTATGTAAATGACGCATCATACTCATTTTGTGTCTATGCTATTCAATTTGTTGATTCTAGAGTTGGTTTTAATTGTTTTCTTTTGTAGACTGAGATTCTTTAGGGAATTTATGTTCCTTTTAGTTCCTGTATATTTGTTGAATCTTATCTTGAGAGGATTGTATTTACAATTGTCCTTGGTTTTATATTAAATTTTTAAACTTTATCAGTCGTAAGTGGTTTTTCAGAGTTGCGTCAGTCTATGGGGTTGATCTAACTTATGTGGGTTTGCCTTTTACTCAATTACAGTCAATAATCGATCCAAAATTGGAAGAATGAGATAGATATCTAGGTAATCAGAAAAGATATCAAAACCTCATTCCCCGCAATGGTTTATGGGGTGAGGGTGAACGGGGCCTGTTGTTTGGGATGAATAGGTTATGAACCAATCACACTGTGAGCATTTACCAAATTGAGGGCCATTCTCTACTATTTTCCCTTTGCACCCAGTGTTATCAGCCTTGTTCCCAATTTCCACCAGCACAGATTTAGAGTAGGTTCAGTAGGTTAACAGGGCATTTTGAATTACCTACATGGCGTTGGGCAGAGTTTCCTGGCATGGTCCAGGCATGGACGGGTGCAGATGGGCTTGCCTTAGGCATGCCTTTGGCGTGTCAGCTGTGCGCGTCCGCGAACGCACTGTATTTATGCCCAGGGGCCCGAGCTTTTTCTGGAAATCGGAATAAGCACTAGAGCGCTAATCGCTCGGAAAATGTCAGCCATTAATGGCCTACTGGATTCTAAGCTGGGCTACCTCTCTCCACTCAATCGGTCTACTAACACAACCGCGGTGGACCGGAGAGTTGCCTCACTTCATCAGAGTCTCCCAGATGTTCCAGAGTGACCTAGATAAATCACACGTGTGAAAGGACAGAGTCAGATTAATGTCCTTCTTGAATAAAGTGGAAGCATGTGTATCGGACGTAGTTTTAATGAAAAAACAAAGCTTAGTTTTTAAAATTTATATGAATGACAGATTTGAGGGTGTGGTGAAGATGAGGATCAGTGGTAGAAAAGAAGAAAATGTACTTCTGCAAAGAGCAGCCTGTAGCATGCAGTGTATCAATCAGTAATGTGTGCAGAGAGCTCAATGTCTGCTTTTGTTGTAGCGATTCAGCATGTCCACCTGCGTTCAGGTCATTACAGGCACTATTTTCAGTGCTGGAATTTTGATTGATACCCTTATGCGTTCTGTGGGAAGTGGCGAGAGAAAAGCATCTAATAAAAACAGCGTAAAGCAATTAACGGCGGGGGGGGGGTACAGTAAGTAATAAAAAATGTTGGCAAAGGAGGAACAACTACTGAAAAACTGTGACAGGCTTAACAAAAAAGGCATAGGGAATGGGAGGAGGTTAGAAGAGATCGTACTGACATGAAAGTGGGTGGCCACTAATTAAGGGAAATACATTTGTGGTTGAGAGGTGCTCCTGAGCTCCAAACGGAGGTGATGCATAAGGGGGATCGAACCAATGAGGAGCCACCAAATAAGAGCGATGCCGGAGTCAATGTATGTTAAGCAGCTGGTGGGATTACACTCAGTATTGTGATTACAGCTGGTCTTCCAGACAGCGCTTACGTGCTGCCTAGGCTCGACCTAAAATAGAAGCAGGAATTTGTCAGAAGACGCGTCCTGATATTTGACCTCTGTTTTTGAAGCAGAAATTGACAAGAGAAACAGAATTTAAAGACATCTTTATTTATTGCTTGGACTTTTGGGACCCACCAAAAATCGGCTCACGACCCACCAATAGGTCGCTAGCCACAGTTTGTGAAACACTGCCATAGCATAATGCAACACACATTTCAGGCATCATATGTATGGACACACGCCCCTCGATCTTCAGTGTTCAAACTTAATGGCTTCCCGATAGAGGCCAACAGACCCACTGTATATCTAAGCTCTACGTGTGCATAATTCTTGGATACATTGACATAATGTGGGTCAGGAACTTAAGAAAATCCACGGGCCTCATTTATGAGGCTGTGCGTCACTTTTACGCCGCTGGTGCGTCACTTTTTGTGACGCACCAGTGGCGTAAAAAATGATCCTTGTTGCGCCATATTTGCAAAGTGACGCATCTAGGTAGATGCGTCACTTTATAAACCCCTGCGCCACATTATACCTGCGCCAGGTATAATGTATGCAAGGGGGGCGTATTGACGCAAGTAAGGGTCGTAGAAGTGACGCAGTGTAATCTATTAGATTTCACTGCGTCACTTTTTGGATGCTGTTGCATCAAAATCTTGCGCCTGCCTCACAGCAGGCGTAAGACTGACTCAGGCTCTTTCACATGGGGCTTGCCCCATGTGAAAGGACGCATTGCTGAAGTTGCGTCACTTTTGTGACAAACACCAGCAATGCGTCACTTTTGCGCTTACAGATACGTCAGAAATACTGACGTATCTGTAACTCCTTGCGATATGATGCATCATACATTAAATATGACGCATCAGGAATGTCGCAAGGAGTGCGCACTGAGAAGTGACGCATCGCTGCTTTCACGCATGCAATCGTCATTAAAATGCTCAAGATTTCTCTCAGACGCGTGCACAGTTAGCCAATGCCTTCCTTTAAGGCGCCTGCAAGACGCCCAATCTTCCAACAGAGATCTTTTCAACTCATTACTCAGCAGACTTAAGATGGTCAAACGGGTGAACGTCGTCACCTCATCCTGTTTCACCAAGGGTCAGATTTAGCATTATTTTAGTCCTGGGGCTGTTGGATGCGTGATATTTGTCGTTAATGGTTGGAAGTTCCATCTGCCCTATTTAGAGTGTATAAATGTGGGCATACATTTTAAGGAGGGTAGAAGGGACATCCACTAGCCTCTAAAAAACCTGTCTCTCTCGTGTCTACCCGAATCTTTACCCGCTGCGCACAATTACAAAACCTCTTCCTCTTTAGGTGGAGAAGTGTGGCTCAGGGGTTAGAGGCGGCAGACCCGGAAGCTGAGATCGGCCCTGGACCAGGGTTCAATTCCCCGCCCCGACGGGGGTTGGGCTCAAATAAATCCACGGACTCGATAATTCTCGCTCCGGTGCCTACTCGACTCACGGGTTCACACTCTGCGACTCTGGGCAATAGCTTGCTTAATCTCCACAACGGCCCCTCGCGGCGGGATGCCTGGCTTTCACCTTGTGGATACCCTGCCGGGGTATCTCACAGGGGAATACCAGGACGGGTTCCCTAAGCAAGCGCATAGATGCCTGCGTTGTGGGCGATTTGCGCTATATAAATACATGTACATTCAGGAGGTAAATAGTGGAAGGGCAGATGCAACATTTACATGTCGACTGAGACAATGAGCTCTTTTAATTAACCGTATTATAGCACTCATGTGCCAACAGATGTCAAGATATGCCAACCCCGCATTCACTTCCTGCCCATCCCTGCTATTGGGTTCAAACACTGTCTATTTCAGCCTCCCAGGCTATCCTGCCATGTTCAGAGGCTGTGCAAGATTTGTTCCTTTATCTCCCATTCCTGCCCACCGTCTACCGGTGCCATTCCTCATCAACACCCACTATTAATCGCGGCCCTGCCAATCACTCCATACTGAGAATCGCTTCACAGATACACAATTCAGAACATTTAATTTTTCCCTAAAATCAGATAAGAGTTATAAATACAGCAGATTTCGTGCTCGCTGTCACTAAAAGGAACATACTGAAAAGGTTTCGCTGCTTTCACAAAACTCGGCATTTAGCTGAAAATAGACCAATTTAGAGTGTTGGCCGGGTCAGAGGTGCTTCTTTTGAATTCCAGCCCACGGCTGGAAAGCATTGGCTTTCATTCAGCGCCTCTTGCCATTTCCCTCCAAGCCTGTGCTGAATTTCAAATGTTGCAGGTTAGACTCGCATGTCAAGGACGTGAGGCGTTTTGTTCTGCTTGTCGCACGGTTCTGACAAGACAGACGATTTACAGCCAATTTACTGTGCACCAGACTCGGAGGCAGCGTGCGGAGGCAGCGGCCTCTCCTCCGCAATAAACTGCGGCCCGCAGTGTTTTCTTTCCACGACCCCGCTGTTTTTTTTGCCTACTACCTCCTTAGGCCCAATTGTTCTTCGCTGCGGACTGGTCGTGTCGCAGTTTTAATTAAACCATCGATCTTTTCCCTTAGAGCCGGCTTCCGGGCGCCAATGTAGCAATACCGAAGCAACAAGCCAGGAGCCGCCTGTCACAATCGAATTTTTTATGCAAATAATATAGCATATCTGATCTTCAAACACTGCTTGAAATGCCCTTTAAACCTAATAAATGTAAATTAATTATCAGGGTTGGTTTCGCTCTAATAACAAAGCCATTTAATAGGATCATAATAATCTTATCATAACATAATTTAATAATGATGTTTGGTAGCATGCGTCTTAAAGGAGCTGACAACAGTATACCATTCAGTGGCGGCTGCTGAACTTTGAAAGAGGTGAAGCGTAATTTTCTTCCTCAAATTAGACCGAGCAAAAGTGCAAGACACCTTACTTTCAGAGGGTCCAGGAGTGTTTTCTCCCTTGAGGAAACGCTAACTTCAAAATAAGTGCCAGTTGGTGCATTTTACAACACATTTGAGTTACCCAAGCCTCCATTAGCAGTTATCACATTGGAGTGGAGTGGAGTCGGATTTATAGAGTGCGTGGTTACCCGAGAGCGTCCCAGCGCTGAAGAACAGAGATTACTGTGGGAAGGATGCTAATTTAGGAATCACGAGGGAAGAGGAAGGTTTTGAGGAGCTTGCGAAACCTCAGATGACTAGGTTCAGTACTGATCTTGAGGGGAAGTGCGTTCCACAGTGTCGCTGCATTAACGGAGAACCGGCGTCCTCCTCTACGAGCCCTCTTTACTCTGGGAACATTAGCAAGGTACTGGTGGTCCGAACGGAGGGCCCTATTGGCCTTGTAGGGGCACAATAGACTCCTCAGAGTAGGGGGGCCCTTGCCCTGTAGGGATTTGTGCATAATGCACAGGGATTTAAGTGTAATCCTCTCGCGTATTGGCAGCCAGTGGAGAGATCTAAGAGCTGGTCTGGCTGAGAACTTGGCGGATGACCCAGTAAGCAGCCTGGCTGCAGAGTTTTGAATCAGTTGGAGTTTATTGATGGTGGCTTCTGGGGCGCCCAAGTAGAGGGCGTTGCTGTAATCCAGCCTTGAGAGGATTAGACCTTGAATGAGTAGCTTACTCGAGTGTAGGGGTAGGAGAGGGAGGACTTTTCGTGCAGAGCGGAGTAGGCCAAAGCATATACCAGACGTTTTTTTGGCTTGAGTTCTAAATGACAGGTCTTGGTCGAGCCAAACTCCAAGACTTTTGATTTCGCTTTTTGGGGTGGGAAATGCTCCCATACAGGCGGGCCAAATGGCGTCAGCTATGGAAGTCATTTTATGTCCCAGGAGCATAGGGTCGGTTTTAGCTCCATTTAATTTGAATAGGGATTTACTCATTCACTCATGGACTTCTGACAGGCAAGTTTGAAGGTTTCCAGAGCACTGGTCTGATTGAGTAAGCGAGACGACTAACTGTGTGTCGTCCGCATAGGTGACTAATTTTATCCCAAAAGGAGTGACCACGTCTTCCAGTGGGGACATATACACGTTGAACAATGTAGGGCTCAGCGATGAGCCCTGCGGGACTCCACACTGGAGAGGGATCGAGTTGGACCGGGCATTGCCTTCCCAAACCTGGAAAGTTCGATTGTTTAAAAGGGATGCTAGCCACGATAGGGCTGAGCCCGAAACTCCCATGTTATTGAGGCGCTGGATTAAGATGCGGTGGTCAACCGTATCAAAGGCTGCACTTAGATCCAGGAGGATCACTACTGCAGATCCTCCTGAATCAAGGATCCACCTCGCCTCTTCAACAACCACCATGAGGGCGGTGTCTGTGCCCTGACTTGGACGAAAGCCTGTTTGGGAGCTGCGCAGAAGCTCATTGGTTTCCAAAAAGAATGACAATTGCTGATTGGCTATTTTCTCGGCAATCTTGCTAAACCCCGGCAATAACGAGATGGGCCGGTAATTGGCCAGCTCGGAGGGGTCCAGCTGCCTTTACGATGGCCTTTTTCCAACTAGGTGGAACAATCCCTTGGGAGAAGGAGGCGTTAATTAAATCAGTGGCCAAGGGAGCGATAGTGGGAGTGATACGTTTTAAGATGTGCATAGGAGCGGGGTCGCTAGGAGATCCACTTTTTATGGATGCCATGACTTTTTGAAATTCTTCCCTGGAAGCTGAGGCAAAGGAATCCAAGTGTGGGCCAGATGTAGGGGCCCTGGAGCTACTGAGTTTGGATGAACGGTCGCTTTGAGGTAGCGTTTTTAAGATATTTTGGATTTTACTATCAAAGAAGTCCGCAAGCTGATTACATTTGGCCCCTGAAGTATCGGGGACGGGCGGAGGATTCGGAACTTTCAGGAGTTCCTTCACTATCCTGAAAGTTTCTCTGGGAGAGTTTGAAGCAGTTCTAATTTTCTCCGCAAAAAATGCAGCCTGGGCAGTTTTGAGCGATGTTTTATAGGACCTAATGGCTGATCTATATGCAGCTTTATTGTGGCTGGCCCAGTCTTTCCTCCATTCGCGTTCTAATTTTTTACATCCTTTCCTCTGATCCCTGAGTTCTGGCATGTACCAGGAAGATTTAAAGGATCTGATTTTCTTTTCGACTCTTTTCCTAGGTAGAACATAATCAAGTGAGCTGTCGAGCCAGCTCAGGAGATTTTTATCTGCTACCAGCGGGTTGCCTGCCTCATGCATAACATGACTAAACATCACCCAATTCTCTACTTGCTGGCTTTTCCACTGATAGCCATGGTCCCTTCACTTGTCACAAAGCACCTGTAAACACCCTCGAACCTAATTAGACAACTGCACATATGTGTATTCTCCCACAGATATCTTTAAGAAGGTTTCACTGTCTTGCTGATAATCTCCTACCAGTTCCCCATACCCTCTGAGTCATAAAACAATCATGCAGATGCATACAAACAACCAATTAATAAAAGTCACATGCACACACCCGACCAAGCTAACTCACACCTATTCGTAAACACACTCACTCATTCAAACTCACACCTATTCATAAACGCACATTCACATACCTCTCAGTCCGTAGCCTCCAGCCTTAATCGTCCGCCTACAGCAACACAAACAGTAAGGAAAGTCACTGGCCCCATGCACACTAACAAAAGGGGCAACTGTGACAGCCCTAGGCGCACTGAGGAGACAAAGCCCTTACACACTGGAAGATGGCAAAAGTACAATATAAAACAATTTTTACCAAGCGATGAAATAAAATGCGGAGTGAATGTTCTATATGGTTCGGTTCAGGACATTTGATTGCACCAGTTTTACCAGACAAAATGCTGAACCAGCAGTGCTGGTATTTAA
Source organism: Lissotriton vulgaris (assembly GCF_964263255.1). Taxonomy (NCBI): domain Eukaryota; kingdom Metazoa; phylum Chordata; class Amphibia; order Caudata; family Salamandridae; genus Lissotriton; species Lissotriton vulgaris. The sequence goes on from NC_141694.1 coordinate 710,659,811, forward strand.
ACCTATATTCCTCTATTTACCTAAACCTAAAACCTGGGCTACTATGATAAAGGCTTTCAACACTATGAGGTGGGAAATCCGATCCCATTTGAAAAGAGAAACGTCAAATCATACAAACAGTTTATCTGTCCACACAGGCCACTGGAGGTGGATACGTCCTTCTCAAAAGACTTGTACAAAACACTAGGATCCACCTTGAAACAGGTGTCTTTCTAAAATGAAATTCTCACTGGTTTATGTGTCTTTCCTACATTGGTTGAAAGCACACAGTGTTTGCTTAAATACCCCTCACACACCAAAAGGTCCCTTGGTGTCATGCTTCAACATAGGGGTCTTCCCGCCCCGCTGCTGGACTGGGCGTGCTACGACCTACAACTACGCGGGAGCACTATCTTAAGTACTATGTGTTGTGTAGGGTAGGTGAGAAGAAGGATCAGAGGTGAGTGAAAAAGGTGTGTTTTAAAAAGGGTCTGGCTCTTGTGGACTAGAAACTTTAATATTCCCTTGAGCTAGATATATGCTCCGGTGTAGTCGTAGGTTGTAGCATGCCCCATCCCACAGCGGGGCGGGAAGACCCCTATGATGAAGCATGACACCAAGGGACCTTTTGGTGTGTGAGGGATATTTAAGCAAACACTGTGTGCTTTCAACCAATGTAGGAAAGAGACTTAAACCAGTGAGGACTTCTTTTTAGAAAGACACCTGTTTCAAGGTGGATCCTAGTGTTTTGTACAGGTTAGAAAACATGACAGTTTATCAGAACATCGAAAAACGTTTGGTTGGCTGGCAGTCAGAGAGGTGACTTAATGCTAAATTTCTAGTTATTTGGAGGAAATCTGTGCAAGGGCTTGGTTCCAAATAGCTGATGGCTCACCTCAATTCACCAAGCACTGTAGGGTACAGCGCCCAACGTCTGATTCTGGATTCTTTCTAACTAGATGTAAGTGTAAGAAAGTTGCTGGTAGAATGTTGAGTGCAGGAATAGCATTGAAATGCATTACTTTACGCGCTTAACCACATTTTGACTTTTGCTTTTTATAAGTATAAGCCAATTGAATATTTTTAGGAAAAACGGCTAAGTGCAGTTTTACTTTATATTTAATGTTCATGTGTTATAATGTCTTCTTGTCATTTCATGTTTTCTGCATTTGTACTGTGTTCTGTAAGCTGATGGTTGAAGATTGCTTTTTCTGGTACTAGTGCACTATGTAATAAAAATGAATGAAACTATGTAAACATGAACATCTAGAAAAATTCTGAAATGGATTTGCGTGAGGACCAACAAATGAAATCACATCTTGAGTAGCCGGTCTAGCCCGGGACCAGGGTTCAATTCCCCGCCTCGGCGGGTCTTGGGCTCAAAATTCCACGGACCTGATAATTCTCGCCTCGGTGCCTATTCCAATCATGGAGTCCCACTCTGCAACTCTGGGCAATAGCTTGCTTAATCTCCACAACGGCCCCCACAACGCTAAGGATGCCAGGCCTCCACCTTGGGGGTGCCCAGGAGTGGACGCCTCACAGGGAAAGCCAGGATGGGTTCCACAGCGGTATTCGTACAAGCGCCTTGAGACCCTTGCGGGTGAGTAGTGCGCTATACAAGTATCAATTTACATTTACATTTACATATTCTGCTCTGCTGGCAGAGTTCTCAGAGTTTTGCCCACAGTTCGGGAAAAACTCAGCCAATCTCTGCATGGCGGAGTTTTTTCTCAGGCTGGCCAACGTTAAGTTGGCAAGTGCGAGTGAGAATTGGCATCCCCTAGAGTGATTTTATTACGCTAGTATGGCACCCAGTGAGATTTAGTTAACACGGAAGGTCGCCGGTGGTTGCAACCATTTACAGTGACAAAGCTGCTGCTTGAGTAAAAAGTCTATTCCTATGGCAGCAAAGAAGCAGCAGCCTCTGGTGCCTAGTGTGGTGCAGTTTGCGCTGATTGTGCAGTGCAGACCAAGGCTCCTGGTGTTAAAATTCAGCTCGAGGAGCATGACATATCGATTTCCGCCCTGTCGTGGAACCAGAGGCGCAACTAGAGCCAAATTTCGGGGGGGGGGGGGGGGGGGGGCTAAGAAAACATTTCGGAGGGGCTGAACCTTTAATCAGTAGGCAGAGTGGAGCTGCAGGGGCTCTTAGAAGGGGGTGAAACAACTGCAGGGCCTAATTAACATTCAAATGATCTTTTAAAGACCTGTGCAACGTTCGGGTGCAGCTCTGTGTGTGCCCGGGATCTGTCTCATCCCGGGCTGCCACACACGACGGGGGGCGCTGAAGCCCGGTGAGTCCAATGGGTGTTGCGCGCCTGCGTGGAACTCTGTGGAATCTCACAAAGTTCTGCGAGTTCCACCCACCCCTAATCTTGAGATGGAAGACCTTTGCTTAGATGAACAAAAAAACATCAGTCTGTATGCCCACACACCACTTTTATCTATGCTCCACCCAAGGTACAACTATTGAACCATGAAATAGCCAAAGAAGATAAAAGGTGATTGTTTATTTTTTGGAATCCTCTTCCTACATTCTACTGCCAGCCTTGCTACTGTCCATGCCCATGTTATTGGAGCTGAATAAACAAAATCATCAAATGCTTCCCTCACCTTCTTTGAGTCAGCATCCAGCTCGCCTGCACGGTTGGGTGATTTTTCACAATTTATTTTGTGCTTCGCAGTGTGGTTTATTTTGTTGATAACGGGCGGTTTGCTACTCGAGAGATCCGTGCACTTTGTTAATAGTACCCAAATCAGATTGCTCGACTTAGACAGCTCTCATTTTTGAGTCATAGCTTTTGTTTATCTTTTTTCCTGCTGTGTTAAACGTCCCAAAACCAGGCCCTGCATTTAATTGCCGATATGCACTCAGATATTTGCAGAGATGTCAGCTGCTCTAAATTTTGTTTCATGAAGTGTACTTTGTGGACCCACACAGTACATAAATCAATATTATGCCAGTTTTGGAATTGTGCCTGGACTGACCATAGTAATATCCGTAGTCACTTTTGTGTGATAACCTTTCAGAAGCAGGCTCCTGGAGGGAGTGCTGTGGGGCGGTGAGGCTGGGCGGGCGAGGGGCAGGGTGGGGGTAGTAAACTACGGAATACGGCTGAACGGAGGTAAGTACATAAATAAATAAATACAACGAATTACATTGCACACTCTGCCTCGCCATTGCGATGCAGCGTGTGCAATGTAATTCATTTAAATCATTTATTTATGTTCTTACCTCTGTTCGTCTAGGGGCGGCATTAGGCATGTGCATGCTGTGCACCTGCACAGGGCCACCAAACCCCAGGGGCCACCATGCCAATATATATCCTTGATATAATAATTCTCTGAGGATAGATACATATTTGCGTGGCAGCTCCTGGCAGGGATTTGGCAGCCTTCGGCTCTGTTCCACTTCCAAACACCCTGACACCCTCCCCTCTTCACTGGCCTCCGCGCTCCGCCCCGCCTGGACCCGCTCTTCCGGGGCCCCCTACCTACGCTCCCTGCCCAGGGCCACCATGAGCCTAGAGTCGCCCCTGGTTCGTCCATATGCCGTACTTTACTAGCCCCACCCTGCCCCTCCCCCGCCCCGCCCTGCCTCACCGTCCGCATCACTCCCTCCAGGAGCCACTACTGTACATTTTCAAGGAAAATAATGGTAGGGCTTTCTTATCCCGGTTAACACATAAGGAATTAAAAGTCTTTTTAACATGTCAGAATGGCAGCAGTAGTCCATGCCTACGCTGGCCACTGAAACACTAAATCGGTTTAATTGTTACAGAGGAGAGCCTGGGTTTTAATATACAGGCTCCAGTCTGCCTGAATCCACAACATGACTCCCCCAGTCGAAGATTCTTTTCAGAGGATGTTTGTTTTTCTTACCGACGTTTCAGTTTTTTAAGATTTAGTGCAGCACTGATCAACTTCAGACATTTTAAATATGGAAACTAAAATTGCACTACTCAGCATTATACAAAGTTGCAAAGGAGTTTTTTCAGCAGAAAAAAAGAAACAAGAAAAACAAACCTGCATTATCCAAAATTCAAGCCTAGTGATTCCTGAGACGGGAGCGAGCATGTAGTGAAAAATGTCAAAGGAAATAATACATGATGGTCACTACTTCAAATAGCAGTGCGCTTTTATAAATTTATCATTCATTCCTTATAAATCTATCATTCATTCCTTATAAATCTATCATTCATATATTGGGCCTAGTGTAATGGAATGAGCTACTAAATTTCAAACCATTCGGCACATTGTGTGAATCTGGATGAATCCCTTAATCTCTATGTGCCTAAATATGTTTACAGCAAATATTTGAACTCAACACTTAAGCACGGTTCAGCTATTTGCCTAGCGTGATTGGTACATATGTGAAATTCCACCACATCCTTAAAAACTGGAGAAAAAAAATATTTCGATTAACATTTCACATTAAACAACGAGGCCCTGATTCTGAGTTCCTTGGAATTAGGGTGCTATTTTTCACACCTCATAAATAACAATACGGCAGGGTTTTTATTTATCGGATGCAATAAAGAACACCTATTACCGGTTTTTGGGGAATAATATGTGGATTTTGGTGCTTACCATATCGAAACCAGCATGGTATGGTAAATACCATACACTTTCTCTCTGTAAAATTCTTGGAGGTTTGACCTGTCAAAATGTAACGATGGGTACATTTTGCATCACCAGATATTACTAATCAATAACATTCAACTTGTAATTCCAACCCTCTTATAATCAGAACACATATTGAAGAATTGGCCTATGCAAAGAGCTGATGGCTTCTGAACCCCAGTAACATGTTTTTGGATCCCAGCTTTGGTGCAACGTGTGATTCGGGGTGAATCCCTTAATATCTGTATGTCTAAAAATGTTTTTGGGAAACTTGAACTGAAATGCAATATGTCTTCTCCTCACTGTTGCTGTTTGTCATGCTTTGCAGTTCTGTTCAGAGGGATAGAATGTATAATGTTTGGCTATTGTCTAATTGGAGGTCTGTTTCAGGCGAAGGTATGGGTATCGACAACAAGTGGCACACATGGGCATGTGGCAGACCCCTTTTTATTCTGCCATATCTCAGCACAACACAATGTATAGTTCAGCATTGGCACCATTTTAGATCAGTCAACTACTATGCCAACTTTTGCATATTAAGGATACCAAATATGGTGAGCCAATGGCACGGGTATTTTGGGGTAGTTGTGTTCTCTGTAATCAGAGATAATCAGAGAAAATATAGTACCTTATCAATGGTGGGATGTTGGTTAGCCCTTACATCTACAATCAGTACATTGTTTGAGGTCAGTGGCAATAACACTACTATAATCAACAGCTGAGGAAATATTATTTCACAGGTTGACTTTTGTTAGTTTACATAGGGTGTGTGAATGTCCTAGCCATGAAGCCATAACATGTGGGCTTTTAGGAGTTTGGTCTAAGAAGTAATCCCTAGAATCTTATAATGGTAGGCATTTAAGTGGGGGAAAGAGTCAGAACAGTTACACCTGACCAAAGGATTGTTCTGATTATATGATAATTCAACTTGGTTAGCTGAATTTCTAACAGCATACAGTTCATGGAATAATATAAGCATATGACATACATTGTCAAGTGTCGTAGGAGCATCTTTCGGAAAGTGCTCCAGATGGCATTGAAGACTAATACATGATCATTCACTCGATAAATAGGTTGTTCATGCTATGCCATTGCCAACAGGTCTTTGTGCAAATGAGTCAATGTGGTGACTGAGGTAAACATCCATCTTCTCAAAACACAGAGTTTTGCTGTGAATAGGAGAATGAAAAACCACCTACTCGGGTGTGAGTTCATTACAGTGTCATGGAGCAGTAATATTGATGCAGAGACAGCAATTCCACATAATGTTTTTATTTCGTATGTTATTATGTAGTCCCATCATCTCAGATGTTCACTGCAGGATTACAGAATATGTACTGTTAGACTCGGGATCCCTGGTTGGCTGAGGTAGGTACCTTAGGCCAAATAGGGAACCTCGTTTCCACATCAGGGAAAGGATGGACACCTTCTCAGATAGCACCACTCACCCCTTGGTAGCTTGGCATGAGCAGCCAGGCTTTTCTTCAAAGCAAAAGTGTAAAGTATTTGCAACCACGCTCACAGCAACCCAATGATGACACCACAAATGGACTCCACATGAGTTTCAAAAAAACGAGTATAAATTTATATAAAAAGATATAGGATAAGACCACAAGATATAAATACAACATATGCGTATTTGTAATATTCCTCCTGGCCGGTTGTTAGGCCAGCCAGCACTTGTAAGTTCTGGCGATATTAATGAGCACTTCTAAACGTTCCACTGCAGTCCTACTACAATGCTATGCAGTTCGTAATGCTAGAATCAGGAACTTTGCAATGTAAAAATAATGCAATGCCTAGCGCAACAATCAGGTACTTTGTTATGCAGAAATAATGCAATGCGTAATACACTAATCAGGTAGTTTGTTATGCAGGAATAATGCAATGCATCATACACTACTCTGGTAGTTCGTTATGCAGAAATAATGCAAAGTGTAATACGACAATCAGGTAGTTTGTTATGCAGAAATAATGCAATGCGTAATACAGTCCTAGCACTGATCATAGTACCTTCGGCAGTCTCTCTGCCACTCGTGCTGATTGTCAGTCAGCCTCTGTCAACAGTTGCCCGCAAACGGGTATGGTGTAAACAAAAAGTGCAGCTCCGCACTCTGGCCCCAGTACTGCCACTCCTATGGCAAGTACGGGCGGCGATACGAGCCGAAGCGGAGGCTCGCGCCGCAGGAATGGGAGAGGCCGAGAGCATCTCCCTCTGAGCCCGCCCCCGCCCCAGGCATCGACACAAGTTACCTGGGGGGTGTGACCTCACTCTCCTCTCCTCTTCCAGCGACTTAGGCCTCCGATGCAATCTTTGTGAATTCTAGGAAGTGGGACTCGGGCCCTACCTCGACGAGGTTGGGTCGAGGTCCCTCTCTGGCAACGGCAGGCTCGGGCTGTCGGTCAGCTCCTCAGGGGCTGTCGGTCCGGGCCACTGATGCTACGAAGATCTCAGGCTGCAACAGGACACACGCACACAGTGCCGCTGAGACTCACTTGAGCTTCGGGTGCACGATCACTGGGCACTCCTCACAAAGGTCTCAGGCTTCACGAAGCACACGCACACGCACACAGCGTCGCAGAATCTCACTTGAACTCTGGGTGCATGATAACAAGGCAATCCTCACGAAGGTCTCAGGCAGCACAAAGCACATGCACACAGCATTGCTGAGACTCACTTGAACTCCGGGTGTGCACGATAACAAGGCAATGCTCACAAAGGTCTCAGGCTGCACAAAGTACACGCACACAACGTTGCTGAGACTTAGGTGTACACAATAACAGGACAATTTTCACGAAGAGCTCAGGCTGCAAAAAGCACACGCACACAGTGTTGCTGAGACTCGCTTGGACTCCAGGTGCCCATGATCACAGGGCACTTCTTATGAGGGTCTCAGGCTTCAGAAATCACACAGCGTCACAGAGACTCTCCTGGAAACCTTTGAGTTCCTGAGTTTCCGCAACAGGGAGCCAGCTCACCTCAGGCCCTTGGGGATAAGTTACTTCCGGACACAGCACACAGCAAAGTCCTTTCAAGCAGGGGGACACAGCACACAGCAAAGTCCCTTTAGCCTCTCCTTGGTTAAACGCAAACTGCAGGCCAGGCCCAGAACACACAGCAGGGGTCAGTCCTTCCCTTCAGTCTCTTCAGTTGTTTCTTCCTTGGCAAAGGTTCCTTTTGACCATGAAGTAGCTTCAGTCTTGTTCAAACTTGATCAATCCATTTCTCAAAAGTTCAGGGGCTTCAGCTCTCATAGATATACCGCTAAATGTCTTTTAAGTCTTTGTGTTCAGGGGGGCACTGACCCCTGTTCAAACCTGTTCTGGGTGCCTCCCTGCCAGTGACACCTTCTTCTTTTGATTAGTGGGGGTCTGGATTCCCAATCGCTCAGCAGGAGATGGGACCATTGTTTTATGGAAGCAACCCAGGCCTCTTCACCTCTAGGGTCTACTCCTCCCCCTACACTCCAGATGCAGGTCAGCTTGTTGCTGTCTCACCTCCTCCCCTGGGTCAAGACATTCCCTCGATCCTATCACTTTCAAATCCAGACAGTCAATCCACAACCAGGAAGAGACACACAAGTCAAGTCAAGTCAAGTCAAAGAATTTGTATAGCGCACTACATACCCAGAGGGTCTCAAGGCGCTTAGGGAGGGGAGGAGGATTACTTGTCAAATATCCACGTTTTGAGTTGCTTTCTGAATGCTAGGTGGTTCTGGGTAAGGCGAAGGTAAGTGGGGAGTGAGTTCCATGTTTTAGCTGCCAGGTATGAGAAGGATCTACCTCCCATGGTGGTCTTGTTGATGCGAGGTACAGTGGCGAGGGCTTGGCTGGAGGAACGTAGTTGGCGGGAGGGGGTGTAGAAGGACAGTCGTGAGTTGAGGCATTCTGGTCCGATATCGTAGAGTGATTTGTGTGCATGGGTTAGAAGTCGGAAAGTGATCCTCTTATTGACGGGTAGCCAGTGGAGGTTTTTCAGGTGACCAGAGATGTGTTCGTTGCGCGGGATGTCTAATATGATCCTGGCTGAGGCGTTTTGGATTCGTTTGAGTTTTTTCTGGAGTTTAGCGGTAGTGCCTGCGTAGAGGATGTTTCCGTAATCCAGTCGGCTCGTGACCAGAGCATGGGTGACTGTTTTTCTGGTTTCGGTGGGGATCCAGCGAAATGTTTTTTTGAGCATGCGAAGAATGTTGAAGCAGGATGAGGAGACGGCGTTGACTTGTCTGTTCATTGAAAGTGAAGAATCCAGGATAACGCCTAGGTTCCGTGCGTGGTCTGTCGGGATGGGTGCTTTTCCAAGGGCTTCCGGCCACCAGGAGTCGTCCCATGCAGAGGGGGATGTACCTAAGATGAGGACTTCTGTTTTATCTGAGTTCAGTTTCAGACGGCTGTGTTTCATCCATTCGGCAACTTCTTTCATTCCTTCGTGTAGGTTAGTTTTGGCGGTGCTGGGGTCATTGGTGAGAGACAGGATCAATTGAGTGTCATCCGCGTAAGAGATGATGTTGAGGTTGTGTTGGCGGGCGATGGCCGCGAGGGGGCTCATGTATACGTTGAAGAGGGTGGGACTGAGTGAGGATCCTTGTGGTACGCCACAGATGACTTCAGTGGCCTCGGACTTGAATGGTGGAAGGCGGACTCTCTGGGTTCTTCCGGTGAGGAAGGAGGTGATCCATTCAAGTGCTTTTCCTTGTATTCCGATGTTTCTGAGGCGTTGTAAAAGGGTGCTGTGACAGACTGTGTCGAAGGCTGCAGAGAGGTCGAGGAGGATGAGGGCGACTGTGTCTCCATTGTCCAGTAGAGTTCGAATGTCGTCTGTTGCTGCGATGAGGGCGGTCTCAGTGCTGTGTTTTGCTCGGAAGCCAGACTGTGAGGAGTCGAGGGATTTGTTGGCTTCGAGGAAGGCGGCGAGCTGGTTGTTGACAGCTTTCTCGATGACTTTGGCCGGGAAAGGAAGGAGCGAGATGGGGCGGTAATTTTTGAGTTCGGTGGGGTCCGCTGTGGGTTTTTTCAGAAGGGCGGTGAGTTTAGCGTGTTTCCAGCTTTCCGGGAAGGTGGCGGAATTGAAGGAGCAGTTGATGACGTCTCGGAGGTGCGGTGCTATGATGGAGTCTGCTTTGTTGAAGATGTGGTGAGGACATGGGTCTGTGGGGGATCCTGAGTGGATGGAGTTCATCAGGCGGATGGTGTCCTCAGTGGAGATTGGGTTCCAGTCGTAAAGGGTGTTCAAGGGGGGAGAATGTTCAGTGTATGGTTGGGAGGGTTGGACTCCGGGTTGGTTGTCGAAGCTGTTGTGGATTTCTGCAATTTTGTTGTGGAAGAATAAAGCCAGGGAGTCGCAGAGGGCTTGAGAGGGGGTGATGTCGTTGGAGTTGGCTGAGGGATTGGTAAATTCCTTGACGATGTTGAAAAGTTCCTTGCTGTTGTGGGCGTTGTTGTCTAGTCGATCCTTGAATGCTGTTTTCTTGGCCTTTCGGATTAGACGTGTTATTACATTGGGAGTTCAGGCATACTAAACTTCACCTCTCCATCTTAAGCCTTTGGGGAAGATAGGCTGGAAAACATATTACACAGCCTCCCCATTCTGTCCTATGTGCAAGATGGCCTTTCAACAGTGAAAAACGAAATGGAGATTATTTCACTGTCAGGACACGTTACACACCTTAGTACATGTCCTACCTTTCACATACACTGCACCCTGCCCCCCTGCCCTTGGGCCTACCATAGGGGTGTCTGATGTGCAAAGAAAGGGAAGGGTAAGGTCAGGCAAGTGGGTGCACTTGTCAGAACAATATTGCAGTTTAACAAACTGCGTGCAGGCACTGCAGTGGCAGGCATGATTTCCCTATTTAAGGCTGCTTGTGTGGGTGGCACAATTAGTGCTGCAGGCCCGGGCACACATAGTGCACTTTACTATGGAACTTTACTAGTAAGACAAATGTACCAATCATGGACAACCAATTACCCTTACACTTCATACAGGGAGTACTTGCACTTTGACACTGATCAGCAGTAGCAAAGTGCCCAAAGCATCTAAGCCAGTCAAACTAAATCCATCACAGCAATAAAAATAGAGGAGGTGAAGCAAAAAGTCTGGGGTAATCACGCCTAGAAATGCTAGGTCTAACACGTGTCCCCTCCAGCTGAAAAGTGGGGGGAACTACACACCCTCATGGGAGTTCTCATCACTAAAGCAAAAAAATCTGGATAGACTGTCAGCATTGGCATGTTCTGTTCCCAGGCGGTGTTCCACCTTGAAGTCCATTCCCTGTAGGGAGATGGACCACCACAACAGTTTTGGGTTCTCACCCCTCATCTGCATCAACCATCTGAGGGGCCTGTGGTCTGTCTGAACCAGGAAGTGAGTCCCAAACAAGTCAGGCCTCAGCTTCTTCAGTGCCCAGACCACAGCAAAAGCTTCCCTTTCAATTGCACTCCACCTCTGTTCCCTGGGAAGTAGCCTCCGGCTAATGAAAGCTACTGGTTAGTCCAACCCCTCATCATCCAATTATGAGAGTACAGCTCCCACACCATGCTCTGAAGCATCTGTCTGCACTACAAAGTCCTTGGAGAAGTCAGGTGCCTTGCGCACGGGCACCGTGCACATGACAATTTTCTGGGCATCAAAAGCGGTCTGGCAGGCATCAGTCCATATCACCTTCTTGGGCTGCTTCTTTGACATCAGTTCTGTCAAGGGGGCAACAATGGTGCCATACCCCTTCACAAACCGTCTATTATACCCAGTGAGTCCTAGAAAGGCACTCACTCGTGTCTGGGTCTTGGGGGGTTCCCAAGCCAGAATGCTATCAATCTTTTCCCGTAGGGGTGCCGCCTGGCTGCTCCCTACCTGTTGTCCTAGGTACACCACAGAACCCTACCCTATCTGGCACTTACTTGCCTTGATAGTTAGGCCCGTCCTCTGCAAGGCCTTCAACATTTCACGGAAGTGTTGAAAATGTTCCTTCCATCTAGAGCTGAACAGAGCAATGTCATCCAGGTAGGCGGCTCTGAATTCCTCCAGCCCACTTAGCACCTGGTTAACCAGTCTCTGGAAGGTGGCAGGGGTGTTCTTCAACCCAAAGGACATAACCCTGAACTGGTAGTGCCCCCTCTGGCATTGAGAATGCTGACCTCTACTTGGCCCCCATGGTCAAGGCAATCTGCCAGTACCCCAATAAAAAGTAAAATGTATTGCAGTACAGGGCAGCTCCCAGCCGATCCACAAGCTCATCAGCTCTGGGGATGGGGTGAGCATCAGTCTTGGTGACTGCATTAAGTCCAAGGTAATCCACACAGAACTGGAGTTCTGAGGCGGCACCTTGCGCAGCAGCTTTTGGCACAGGGGCCACTGGGCTAGCCCTGGGGCTGTTGGATGGTTTAATCACCCCTAGCACCAGCATCTTGGAAACCTCCTGCTTGAAGTTGGCCCTGCCATTATCAGCTACTCTGCAAAATGTTGGTTTTCCAGGCAGTCTGTCTCCAGTGTCCACATCATGGGCACACCAATAGGTGACTCCTGGGATCAGGGAGAACAGGGAAGCAAACTTACCCAATACCTAGCGACAGTCCTTCTGCTGTTCCGGGGTCAGGCTAGGCGAGATCCCATCCTTCTCCTTGGCTGACCGGAGGTCAGGAAGAGGTTCACTCTCTTCTTCCACCCCGTCATCTGTAGCCAAGAGCATGGTCACATCGGACCTCTCAAAGTGGGATTTGAGGCGGTTCTGAATAAGGGTCTTGGATTTGTTCCTACGAATCACTTGAACCCTTTCCAACTACGCCAAGACCTTGCAGTATTTTTCCGCAATTTGCGGTTGAAAGTTTTCTTTGAAGACCAAGAGTTAGAGGTTCCCCATCGGGGAGATACCCCGTTTCGTCCAAAGTCCACATTCACCCCTCATTGTTCATTACTCCCCCTTGAAGTGGCAACCTTTGAGCAGGCGGTGATCAAAGATTTGGAGATACTTAGTGTATCCCATCCTGGCAGTTCATTCTCTAACATCTCAAATCTAGAGAAACAGGCTCTTAGGGAATTAATGGAATGCACTGAAATTATCCTGAAGCCGGCAGATAAAGGTGGTGCAACAGTGGTGCTGGATAGGACCACCTACAATGACGAATGCACCCGCCTCCTGGCAGATGAAAGAAACTATTCGAGACTGGCAGGGGATCCAATGGAGGAAATCACGAGGGAAATTATGACAGTGGTGGAAGAAGCCAGATCCAATGACCGGATCTCGGAACATGAGGCGGAGTTTCTGATTAACAAACAACCGAAAACCCCTCCGTTTTACGTCCTCCCTAAAATTCACAAACCAGTGAGACCCCCTCCCGGGAGACCTATTGTCTCTGGGATGGGGTCTCTACTGGAACCCCTGTCACAATTCTGTGACTTCTTTTTGAAACCCCTGTTTCAAAAGCTCCCAGCTTACCAGAGGGATACCCTGGATATCCTTAACCACCCTAAGAATTTATCTTTTGACCCGGAGATGGAATACCTCATTGGCCTCGACATCGAGGCCTTGTATACCAACATTCCCCAGAGGGAAACTCTCCGGGTCCTAGAGGATATCCTGTTTCAGGAGGAGTGGCACTACCAGACACCCAGGGCCTTTATTTTGCATCTCACTGAAATAGCTCTTAATTTTTTTTGAGTATTCTAGCACCATGAACCTCCAAACCCACGGCACCTCCATGGGCAGCGTTTTTGCGCCAAGTTTGGCGGGCCTCTATGTGGGGGCCTTCGAACGTATATACATCTACGACAACGCATGCCCATGGGGGACCCACCTGAAGCTGTGGCGTCATTATATCGACGACGTGCTTATAATTTGGAGAGGGGACAAACCATCGGTGGAAGCTTTCCTGTAGAGGTTGAATACAATCAATCCTTTGTCGCACTTTACTTCCACAATTACCAAAAACAGTCTTCCATTTCTGGACTTGGACATTGAACCCAGGGACGGGGTGATCCACACGAAAGTGCATCACAAACCAAATGACAAGAATGCCTTATTAGCTTTTAATAGCTTCCACCCCCGTTCACTACGGGAAAACCTACCCGTCCACCTCGGATAATCAAAAGGGCGAAGAAAAGGGCATTTAATGCGAATTGAGAGTCTTTGCTTACTAAAACCATAAGAACAGGAGTTAAGAAACCGGTATTTGTATCCACCTTTAGCACCTCCTCCCAACAGATAAGACGTACAGTTTTGAAGAATTGGAAGATTCTTAATTCGGGAAGCCTCAAGATGGGAAAACTTTTGTTTTCCTTCAGGCGTACCCAGAATCTAAAGAACCTTTTGATCCACACAAAACCCAGGGCACCACAAAGAGCGGTGATGAGAACCACCACAACAGGGCTCACTCCGGTCGTAGGCCATTTTAAGTGTGGATCATGTAGTGTATGTCATCTCACTTCCAACACTAGAAGTATTGACATCGGCCTACCCACCCCTTGGGAACAGAGAGGACATACAAGTTGTAATTCACAGGGAGTGATTTACTTGATTACCTGCTCCTGTTCAAAACAGTATGTGGGAATGACCAACAGGAAAGTTAAAACCCGCATCACTGAACACCGCAGTACAATTAGATGTGGCAGATCTAATACGCGGTTAACAACACATTTCAGAGATGCGGGTCACTCACAGGATGACCTGAGGTGGACGGTCATCGAAAAACTTTACTTTCAGACTTCAGACGTAAATAGAGCACTATTTTTACGTGAACAAAAATGGGTGTTCCGCCTGAAAAGCCACCTATATGGTCTCAATGCTGACATACCCTGGTACTCGCTGAGCAGATGAATTTAACTACACTGATGATATTAAACCTTAATGCCTAAGCATCTAGTGGGTGCTGAAGGGATTTAGCCACGGTGGCCTCAAACTTCCTGAAGAAATTGAGAATTGCGGTTAATAGGATAATCTTTAATGGAGAAGCAATCACACTAATACGCTCACGTTATAACATGCACACTCTAGCTTTAACATCTGGTGTAAACTGAAAACTGCACTTCATACGATACCCTCAATAGGAGAAGAAATCATACTGATACGCTTACATCTTTTGTACACTCTGGTTTGAATTATGGGAACTGTACGAGTGGCAACTATCCCTACAGCATTTATACCGACATGTTCACTTTCCTACTGGTATGTGCATATCAAATAATTGTATTGCGGGCCTTTCATTGTGTGACAATATGCATGTATAATCCTTGTTTTATCGACTGCATCGAGCAAAGGCAGGCATAAACTACATTTCCCAGGTTGCAGGCAAGATACAATGACATCGCGCATGCGCACAATTTCGTCATTGCGCATGCGACGCCCGGAACACGCAAGGACTTCCCCTATCAGCGATATAGTCGTGCTCCAAACATCTCACCGGTATCGCCGCGGCGTCACTTAGAGGGGCACAAGTGGTGCTGGAGTCATCCACCGAAACAGTAAGATGCATGCCTGACACTCCCTAAGAGCGGACAGCTGTGGAGAGAGTGCGTGGGCAATGAGTTCGCCCCCGTTCGATTATACCGAATGTACCGAATGGGCATATATGCGGAATACCTTAAACAAGGGTGTTTGTATCGTACTTGAGGTTACTGTATGAAGTGTGAGGTGGATTTCCTCTAGTTTGTATTGTGATGTGTTGCGATAATAGGAAATCTGATATTAGAGAAACGAGTAACTATGGGGTATAACTTCTTTATAGCATCTCGATGGGCAGCACTCGCATTTCCAAGTATTGGCCTGTTTTTCTCCCCTTAAGTGTTATATTGAGAGTGGATCTGCCTCATTTTGGGGTCCTTAATGTGACGTTTACGAAAGTGAAAACGGATACTTACCATGATTTTGGCATTTCCCATATGTGATCCTCTACTATTTTGAAACACAAGTTGTGTTCCCTGGAACTCCACCCTCCAGACGCCAGGTCGAGTTTAATGTTTCAATAAACTTGGTGAGTTGTGAATGTTTTGTAAGGGATGGGGAGTCAAGCTACATATGGTTATACTCCCGGGATTATTAAAAGGTCATGATTCTATATTTTGTGAAAATGAGGGTTTTCATGGATAATAATTTGCTTACAACGTATTCGGTATCTAGATTGAATGATGGACAGACGTCTCTACATCTATTTATTAAGCATTGGAACGATTGGTTCTAGGCATGGTTATCTGACTGTCCAGCAGTAGCCAGGAATTATACATAAAATAGAGGGGCATTATGCAAGACAAGGGATTTAGCCACCTTGTAACACTAGAGTAAAAGGTAACATTTGGTGTTGTCCACAATTGTGAATGCCATTTGTTATGATTTTTTGCAGTTTATGTCACCCATGTTGGCGGAACTCCCTCCACATTGCCCAAAATTGATTGGCAAAAGTGACTAATACCCTTGTAGCACCAAAGTAAGGTAAGGGGGCTACTATATGAGACTGGGACTGTCAGACGTCCTGAAGAAGACCGATGTGACCAATCATCTGAGGGCACGCATAGGTCGAAACATGTTGACTATAGCAGTAAAGGAGGGGTGTTAGGGGGTCCTAATATCCTACCTTAGCACTACCATCCGTTATTTAGATTTAATCCTGACCTTGGAACCTATTAATAAAGTTATATTTGGTATCCAGGAGCCAGTATTAATCTCACTATTCCCTACTGCAATTTTTTGTTCTATCACTGTACCCAGTCTTGGACTGTCTTTTTTTTGTTTGTGAACATTGTCGTCACTTTCAGTGTTGTTTTGTACTTTGTTCTTGTATTATCTGTTCCCCCTCCCTATGCTCCGACCGATGCGTGGCTACGCCTGGGCGTCGCAGCAGACTCGATGATGAAGCATGTCACACACATTGTGTGCGAGTGAGGGCAGTTTTTCACTATACACAAATGTGTCACTGCTTGTACACTTTCTTATGTGCTTTTCTTCCCTCTCCACCCCTTTTCTTGTGTATATTACATTTACTTTAGGGGGTTCGGGTTGATGGAGTTGTGTGTAGACCCTCTCCCCTTCCGTGTGTGAGAAAAAAGAAAAGGAAAAAAAGGGTTTACTAGGAGCCTTCTTCCAGCCCTCCTTCGCCAAACTCAGGGGTCCTCTTACAGGGTGCCCATACAGGAGCTCAAAGGGATGGAAACCTAATGACTTCTGTGGCACCTCTCTGTAAGCAAACAGCAGGCATATTAAGGGGACGTCCCACTTACACCTCATGGGTTCCTCGAGACCCATAATCATGGCCTTTAGGGTCTGGTTAAAGCTCTCAACCAGACTGTTCCCCTGAGGGTGGTAAGGCATGGTGAACTTGTAGGTTACAACGCACTCCTTCCACAGAGATTTCATATACCTAGATATGAAATTAGTACCCCTGTCGGACACCACCTCTCTTTGGAACCCCACGTGGGAGAAAATCCTCATGAGTGCTCGGCCCACCATGTGTCAAGCAAACCACCCACCTGGTCTCCTTGCTCTTCCTTGCGATGACCAAACCCCAATCTCCCCAGAGGCTTCTCAAATGACAGAGTAGTATGTAAACTCTGAAATCTGAAGAGCCCCCAAGGGGAAAGGGGGATGGGAATCAAAAGACAAGGAAAAAGTTGCTTTCTGGATGCTGATGCCCAGGACGTTTTTCACAACTTCTATTCAGCGTCTTCACACAATTATAGACAGGTAGTTCCTAATTGACAGCATCCATGTATCATCTAAATACATAAGACAATCATACATTAGAGTGAATAATTGCATTAAACAAACTATTGCATTGCATCTCCTGAATAACATTGAAGTGTCAGTATGTTTACCTAAAACAATCAGCCTTTCCTTTATGGCTTAAATAGTTTCTATAACTTGTAGTTTTCATTCTCTTGTCCTATAAAATCAAAAGAAATCATAGAACAAGTAATAAAAACCACCTTTCGCATTGTCCAATCACTAATAAACTGTTCTCAGCGTTTTTTCGACTTTTCTAGTTACCTTTGATAAGTGGTAATTATTCTTACCACTAAATGTTTATGTCCAGAGTATACTTTTAGAGTTTGTTTAATGAACAATGGTCCTTGTTGGTTGGTTGTCACCAATTTAGTTCAAGATTAACTTTGCATATGCACTCCAAATGTGCAACATTCTAGTTTTTTTCAAGGTTCTATAATGCACTCACAGATCGTTCCTTCAGGGAAGAATTTACAGTCACAGAATCAACGAGTCACTTATCTCTTGGTTGTTGTCTTTTCTTTCAGGTTCAGCGAACTGGAAACAAGCGAGGAGCTCCTGACGTCAGAGGGAAGGAAATACTGCCCCGGAAGGTGAAGAGGTGGAGAGGTGAAGAGGCAGTGGTTGAAGGTGCTGGAAGCTGGTAAGTGGAGACGCGCCGCACCAAGAGCTGGAGATCGCAGGTAAGAGACTTCTTGTGACGAGATCAAGCACTGAATGTTACACACGAGCGGTTTAAATAGCTTTTCACAGCTCGCGTATGCCGCGTGAGTTCCGATCATCATACCTGCACGTGAATGCAGATGTGTACTGGTTCAGGCTGCCTTCCACGTTTTTAGTAATGGAAGATTCTGCACAATGTTGACACGTGTTATGTTAATCTTTGGCAGTTTAAAACGTGAACATGTGCAATGCTAATTCTTAACAGTTTTAAAACGTGCAGGTTGAAAAGTTTTCCATGGGTATATCTCAATGATTGATAGTGATTGAGTCTATTGTCCATATTAAATAATTAAATCTTTTTCTTGAACAAATATGTTGTTAAGTTTTTATCAAACATTACCACTTTAAAACAAACACATGTGCCCATGATATTTTGAAAGGGGGAATAACCTGAATATCATTAAGAGAAATAATAGGAACCTTTTAAGAGGATATCTTTTGGGTGTCGTTCCTGTCAGCCATGACGCCATGGGTGCTGTCACCGTCCGGAGAGGGATGGCTTCCGGGTACCTGGTGCCATGGTCCACCAAGACCAGGATGAACCTGTTGCCCATGGCCGTTTTGTGATCCAGAGGCCCCACAATGTCAATGACCACCCTTTCAAAGGGGGTGCTGACTACAGGGAAAGGTTGGAGGGGAGCCTTGCACTTCCTTCCATTCTTACCACTTGCCTAGCAAGTCTGACAGGTCCTGCAATGAGTATCAGAAATCTTGTGCATTTGATTTTATATTTTTAATTTATTGTTTTCTTGCAAGGAAATACAGCAGTACAAAATTACATAAATGAGAAGATATCCACATTAAATACAAACAATATGCAAAATTTATACAATTCAAACAGTATGATTAAATCCATTCAGCAATAGGTGCCCAAATTGTTTCCCCCAAAGCTCTTCTTTTAACCCCCTTTAGCTTATAAATAGCAGACTCAATATTATACATGAACAATAATTTTTCACTCCAAGTAAAGAATTAAGGAGGATCTGGACTAATCCATTCCTTAGTGATACAGGACCTGACTGCCGCCATACATATAAATAAAAAATAAGATATTGGCTTTAACCTAGAAGGGGTATGCTCGATACCCAATAACACCAACTCAATAGTTACAATAATCTAATATTTAAGAACAACAGAAAGGAAGCTTTCAATTTGTTGAAAAAACGTCCTAAGTTTAGGACAGGAGAAAAACATATGTAATTCATCAGCTGCAAATAACCCTTTACTAGGTAAAGTAACATTCAAAGCTGATTCAATAAATTGAGTAATCTGATCTGAACAGTATCCCACAACATCCTCAGTATACAATGTAGAATAAAAAAACACTTTGAGAATATCTTCTATTTTGTTAACAGTCATCCCAGCAATGTTATTAATTTTGTCAATGCTAGCAAACACCGCTTTCTGCCTTGCTCTCTTAGCCAAATATTTTCCTGAGTTTTCTCCAACTTCATAAACTTCCGTCCGAAAAGCAGAAATTTGCTGAGCAAACTTTGAAGCAAATCCTTGATGAATCTTAACCTTAATAGCCACTAGTTCCTTAATGATAGTTTCTGTAGCTAGTCCTTTGTTACAAGCCTGCATAAGCCGAATCTCCAACAATCTTAAATTATTCATTTCTATTTCCTCTTGCTTTCTAATCTCCTTCAGTTTTCTTATTGAATAGCTCAGTGTTTCGCCTCGAACCCCACACTTGAAAGTATCCCAAACTACTTCTGAGGAAGCAGATCCCTTGTTATTAGAAAAAAACTCAGGAATCCAAGTATTCATATGCTCAACATAAGATAAATCAAACAGGAGTTTGCGATCAAAATACCACGGTCGAGGGGTGGGTAGAATATTTAAATCAAAGCTAAGCGTTATGGGGTTATTGTCTGATATCATTTTTGGTAACACCCTATATTCCATTTGAGTAAGTTCATTATACAATATCTTAGAAACAAAGAAGTAGTCCAGCCTGAAATGTCTTTGATGGGGAGAAGAAAAGAAAGTACATCCAAAAGTTCCCCCCCTTTTTTCATACCCCACGTCTATCAATCTATATTCTTGAATGATCCATTTAATTGCCTTAAATACATTCTTCTTCCTCCCTACATATGGAATATTTCCGTAAATATCAAATGTTTCATCCAAATGTAAATTAAAATCTCCACATAATATTACGTTGGGTGACCATAAAGCTAACTCCACACTTAAATGATGTAGTACTGTAGGGTCATCGACTGTAGAGGCATATATTGAGCAAATAGTAATGATCGATCCCCCAAGTTTGAGTTCAGCAATAACCCATCGTCCAAATGGATCTTCTTTAATTCTTTCATCTTCACCTAGTCCAAACCTCTTTAAAATAGCCACCCCTCCTATTGTGGAGCTTTGACAGGAACATCCCACTACCTCCAATCCAAGATCCCTAAGCCACCCTCTGTTTGCCCAAGAGATATGAGTCTCCTATATACAAATTAAATCCGTCCGCATGGTTTTTAACATCTGAGCCATTATACCCCTTTTTCTTTTATCATTTAAACCACAAACATTGATGGAACATATCGTCAATTTAGCCATTGTTTTGTATTAGTACAGTTGTGCAATTAAACATGTGATTACGGAAGATTCCAAAGATTGGCACCTGCCACACAAAAATCATGAACTTAGAAACAGTACATCCTTCAGCTGTATTTCCTTGCACCCAAAAAAGAACCTATTCCCACCCACATCACCCCCAACTCACCCTTCCCAACCCACCCTCTTCCCAACACCCCCCCACCAGAAGCTTAAGGGCAAATGCCCTCATTGAGGGAAAGTGAGTATGAGCTATGTGATTCCACCCGGGCCCACCAGACCGAAATAGTACCCTATCTCTGGCACAAAAAAAAAGAAAATAAGTGAAAGGTAGAGGGGCAAACCACCAAAACTGAAAAATATATAATCATTATCCTTATCCTATCCAATCTCTACTACATTGTATTTAAAAATTGCTGTGCTTTGATCTCAGATACAAAAAAAAATAGTTTTACCCTTATGCACAACCTTAAGTTCTGCAGGATTTAGAAGAAAGACTTGCCCCCCCTTAGACTGTATTGGTGCCATTAGCTGTTTAAGCCTCCAGCGTTGCTACACTGTCACCGGGCAAAAATCAGGTCGAACAAAAAATTCATGCCCCTAACCCTTTCTAGTTTTTAAAGGCCTGGCCAAATCATACAAAATCTCACAAAGTAAGTAGTTCTGTAAGCATATAAGGATAGCTCTTGGATTCTTGTCCCCCCCCCCCCCCGATCACGTTTTTGATTAAAGGGAAAATGATGGGCTCTTATAATTTCTTTATCCCAATTCCATCCTTTGAGATCCGGAAAAGCATCCGAGAGCATCTCTACAACAAAACGACGAACGTCTCTTCCCTCTGATTGCTCAGCTACTCCCAATATATGTAAGGTATTGCGTCATGCGCGGTTTTCCAAGTCGGTCAATTTCTAATCAATGTCTTGTCTAGTACTTTCCAAATCCTTAATTGAAGTTTTTTGTGTAGACAGTTCGTCTTCCACAACAGAGATACAAGCTTCAGTCTCCTCTACTCTCAAATTAGTTTCGGTACTAGATTTGGCTAAGCGACGAACGACATTCTGCAATTTACGCACAGCTCCTTGGGTACGGAGTCCCTCTGCTTTAGTCTCTTCTCTATGAGCCATAATCAGTCTGTACATGGAGGTCTGCAGTTTATATATTGATTTTAATGTGATTTCTTCATCTCCCTCCAATAGTTCTGGAGATTCAGTCTCGGTTTCTGAAGCCATTCCAGCCCCTTCCCACTGTGGTTGATTTATTAAGACTGGATTTTCACCTGTGAGGGTATTTTTGGCCTCTGCAGCCCTACGAACTGTATTAGGACCTCCTTCGTTCGACAGGAAATCAGAACCGAGAAGTTCTTCCTCAGAAATTTGATTGCAATCATCAGACCAATCTTTTACAAGTTGATGACCCTCATTGAGTAACTCCTCTTCAAGTTCCCCATCAGATGTTATCAGATGTTATCGACACATCAGACATGGAAAAGAATTGACCACCCGATTCAATGGATTCTGCATCATTTAAAGGTTGATCATATACCCTAGGAGAGACCCTGACTTCCTCTACCGCTTGACAGAGTTCAGCTAGATCATCATCGCCCCCTTCAGCTCCCACTCCAGTTCCATCTCCAGCTGTGGGCGAAGCCAGGTTTAAGGAGGACTCAATTGAGAGAATTGCACCATGGTTCTTAGGAATAGCACCACGTAAGTCAGTAATAGGCATCTTCTCACTATTATTATTCTTAGAGGAATTGACTGTATTCTTCTTCCTGAATAAATCAGGTATTACAGGTTCCTTAACAGCCCCATTCTGTTGACGAGCCCAGGTCTCAGAATTGAGATTGACGCTGTTGCAGTTTTTTCCACAGCACTAGGCGTAGCATTTGTGGCATTGGCTGAGTTAATTACAGTTTTTTTTACTCCTCTGCCTTTAGGCGCCATAGTTGTTCCTTAAATAATTCAATAGCTAGCAGGTCTCTTTCTATAACAAAAATCCTTATACTGATATCAACAAGCTTATAGACCTTTAGAAAAGCTATTTAAAGTGCTGTCTAGATATGTATCAATATCTATAACAGTTTATAGCAATATCAGTAAATTACTTAGATTTTAAGTTGTTGTTTTTTTTTGTCCTGCACCTACTTATTGCCGCTGAAAAAGTCTTGAGCTAATATCCCTTCAATGCAGGACTGTTTGTTACTGTGTTACAATGTATCTCCGTCTTAAATGGCTACAGTATCTGCAAGCACAAACACAAAGTCTCAATGTTGCAACACAGGAGGGAGCTTCCTACCGGGAGAAGTGAAAGTCTTGGGCGTCTTCAGCATTTCTTGAATTATTAGGCGTTTAACTTTCTTTTGCCTGTTTTCTGAAGATCCGCGGCTCACAGCTCGTTACTGCAGCACACAGCCGCCCCGCAGCCTCGCAGCCTCGAGCTCCGGACAGCCGTGGAAGTCCGTGATAGTCCGAGATAAACGCAGCCCAGCCCGGCGATGGCAGCAAGACGAGAAAACTCGGCTCAGCACGACAGCAAACCCATTAGGCAGTTAGGTCAGGTCAGGCATCGGGCAGAACGCCACGGCTCCTCACTCGGCAGCAGTAGCGGCCGCCATCTTGCTTCCATACGCTAAAATCTTGTGCATTTGAGGCCAGTAAAAGTGGTTGACAAGTCTCTCAAAGGTCTTGTTCTGCCCCAAATGTCCGGCTATAGGTACATCATGAGCCAACCCCAGTAGGAAGGCTCTGAAGTGCTGGGGTACCACCAGCGCATGGGCTGACCCCGGCTCAGCGACCTTAGGCTCACTATACAGGAGATCATTCTCCCAGTAAATCAAGTGTGATCCAGGCTGATCACCTGCTGCCTGGTTTGCTGCCTGTTGCCGCAAACCTACAAGAGAGGGGCACTTCTTCTGCTCCTCACAGAATTCCTCCCTGAAGGGCCCTCTTTCCTGCTGCCATTCGGGCAGCTCATGTAGGTTCCCCAGTTCAGCTACTTGCTCCCTGTAGGCTCCAGGGCATCCCCCTCAAAGGGTGCCTCCTCCTTGACCATGGGAACTGTGGGGACTGGTTTCCCATGCCCCCTGCCTCTTCTCTTTACGGCAGGCACCCAGGCCAATATTTCAGGCTCCAGGTCCTCTTGAACACCTTTATTGGCTACCATACACCGAGTGGTCACACAAGCCCACTCAGGCAGACCCAAAATCTCCAAATGCGCCTGGTGTTCCACCTCCTTCCAGGGGGAACTCTCCAGGTCATTCCCTAGCAGACAGTCTACAGGCATGGACAGACTTACGACGACCTTCAATAAACTTGAGAACCCCCCACTCAAAGGGAACCACGCCACCTTGCAGAGGCGCACTGAGTTGTCTGCTGCAACTACATGGTGAAGCACTTCAGGAATTACCTGCTCTTCAGACACCCACTGACACCTGACAGATATCAAACTGGCTCCTGTGTCCCTCAGAGCCTCCACCCTTCTTCCATTGATGATCACCCACTGCCTGTATTTCTTAGTATTCTCAGGCAGAGAGACTTCCTGGACCATCTCTCGATCTCCTAATGAGACCAGGGTCATAACTGCTTGCTACTCCCCATTCCAAGGACTCAATTCTTCCCCCAAAGTTACACTCACTAATACTAGTGTTGGAGCATCAGTGGGTGCAGATGACTTCTTGGGGCATTTAGGGGAAATATGACCCACGTTTCTACAGAAGTAACAAGTAGGAGGACCTCGGTTGTCCCGCTTGCCCTTATGGGGCCAGGACCTTTTAGCCTTGGGGGACTGAGAACCTTTCACCTGGGAACTACTTTGGGGCCCTTTAGAGAACCCTTTGTGGTTACCCTTGTCCTCCCCCACCATCAACGGGGGACCCTGTACACTTTTGGTAGTGGTACCTCCTGGTACTGGTCCAGCGGTCCACCTGTTCAGCAAGCTTACTGGGATCAGTCAGCTTTCTGTCCAAAAGATGCTGGCACAGCTCTGGAACACACACACTACTCAAATGCTCCCAACTAATTGAATCACATAAGCTCTTGAAATCAGTTGCCTTGCTGCCCTTCATCCAACCATCAGGTGCACGCATGAATGCATTCACACACTCAACCCAAGTACTGGATTCCAGTTTCATGAAGTTCCTGAATTTATACCTGTACTGTTCAGGAGTGAGCCCATACCTGAGGCATAAAGCCTCCTTCACATTGGCGTAGGTCAGGGTTCCCACTCTCTCTAAAGGGGATAAGACTCCCTCCCAGAAGCCTAAAAATGTTTCCATTGGCCCGCCCACCAATGCTTCTTTGGCACCTCATTCATCCTCAGTGCGATCTCATATGCCATGAACCGCGCATAAATATCATCACCACTTTGGTAATCTCGGACTAAGCCCTTGGGAATGTACACCTTCCCCACTGGTACTGGTTGTGTGCTGACACCATTTGAACTGGACTCTGCCTGTTTAACCTTAATGTCCAGTTCCCTCATGCTTAACTCATGAGCTAAGAGAATTTTTTTCTCTTCCAAGGCAAGATCGTTCCTGCTCTCATCTGCTCGCCTTTCAATGAGCAGCTTTTTCTCTTACGCCAGAGCTTTACGTTTTAAAACCTCCACCTTATGATCTCTGACCCTTTGGTTTGCCTCCAGCTCCTCTGGTGAAAAACCCCTCCCTGAATGGCTACTACCAGCCCCTGAGGCTGGTCCCGCCACTGGCAAATCCTGTGAACCAAATCCATTTCCTGGGTCATCCTCGTCCACCTAAAACCTGTCTCCTGAGCCCCTTTGGCTTCCCACCAGGTCCTCAAGGCCATTTGCAGCTCCCCCTTCTTGGCGCTACTTTTCATGGGACATCCCAAAGCTCTGCAGAATTGCCTCAATTGATCTACTTTGTAGGTAAGCAATGCCTCAATGTCGAACTCCAATTCTGCAGCCCCACTGGCTACTTGACTCCTCTGAGACATAATGTGTGCTTAAAGGTCACTTAAAAATAGAACCAATAAAATCAAAAACACAATATATGGTTGCTTGGTAGGATGGCACGAGCAGCCAGGCTTATCTTCAAGGTAAATGTGTAAAGTAGAAAATTGGTGTGGGAGCACACTGCTTCACCTCTCAGCAGGGTCCCCCCTAAGCATCATGGTAGATGCAGTCCGACAAGCGAGTACACTTGCAAAGTCTTACGAGTGTTTCACCAGGTGGGTGCAGATTCGTGCTGGCCATCTCTGGACACGTGTTTCTAGATTATTATCTATCATCAGCAGAGATTAGGCATTATTTGGGGTTGCTGAGCAGGCTGCTGTATCCTTGGAATGTAGTATCTCTCCAGGCACGCAGGTGCCTCTCCATGCGTAAAGTACTTGCATCCACGCCCACAGCAACCCAAAGATAAAACCACAAATGTACTCCTCACAAGTGTCATATAAACAAGTATACATTTATATAAAAAGATATACCATAAGACCACACGATATAAATCCAACATATGCGTATTTGTAATATTGCTCCATGTCGGTTGTTAGGCCAGCCAGCCCTAGTAGGTTCTGGTGATTTTATTGAGCACTTCTAAACGTTCCACTGCAGTCCTACTGCAATGCTATGCAGTTCGTAATGCTAGAATCAGGCACTTTACAATGTAAAAATAATGCAATGCGTAATGCTAGAATCAGGCACCTTGCAATGTAATAATAACGCAATGTGTAATGCAACAATCAGGTACTTCGTTATGCAGAAATAATGCAATGCATAATACACTAATCAGGTAGTTTGTTATGCAGGAATAATGCAAAGCCTTGTACACTAATCAGGTAGTTTGTTATGCAAAAACAATGCAAGGTGTAATACGACAATCAGGTAGTTCGTTATGCAGAAATAATGCAGTGGATAATACGTCAATCAGGTAGTTCGTTATGCAGAAATAATGCAATGTGTAATATGACAATCAGGTAGTTCAATATGCATAACTAATGCAATATGTGATACACTCCAGCACCGATCAAGGTGCCTTTGGCGGTCTATCCACCACTCGTGCTGACTCGCAGTCAGCCTCTGTCAACAGTACGGGTCGCAATACAAGCCGAAGCAGAGGCTCGCGCTGCAGAAAGGGAGCGGCCGAGAGAGGCTCCTTATGAGCCCGCACCCTGCCCCAGGCGTCGACACACATTACCTGGGGGGTGCGACCTCACTGTTCTCTCCTCCTCCAGCGACTTTGGCGTCCGATGCAATTTTTCTGAATTCCAGGCAGTGGAACTCAGGCTCTCCCTTGACGAGGTTGGGTAGAGGTCCCGGTCTGGCTATGGCGGGCTTGTGTTGGCGGCTCAGCTCCTCTGGGGCTCATGGTCAGGGCCGCTGATGCTACGAAGATCTCAGGCTGCAACAGGGCAAACTCACACAGCGTCGCTGAGACTCACTTGAGCTTCGGGTGCACGATCACCGGGCACTCCTCAAGAAGGTTTAAGGCTGCACGAAGCAAATGCACACAGTGTCGCTGAGACTCACTTGAACTCTGGGTGCACTATAACGAGGCAATCCTCACAAAGGTCTCAGGGTGCGCAAAGCACACGCACACAGCGTCGCTGAGACTCACTTGGACTCCGGGTGTGCACGATAACAAGGCAATCCTCATGAAGGTCTCAGGCAGCACAAAGCACACGCACACAGCATTTCTGAGACTCCCTTGGACTCCAGTGAACACGATAACAGGACAATCCTCACGAAGGGCTCAGGCTGTAAAAAGCACACGCACACAGCATCGCTGAGACCCGCTTGGACTCCAGCTGCCCAAGTTCACAAGGCACTTCTTATGTGGGTCTCAGGCTGCAAAAAGCACATGCACACAGCGTCTCTGAGACTCTCCTGGAAACTTTTGTGTTCCTGAGTTTCCTCAACAGGGAGCCAGCTCAACTCGTGCCCTTGGGGATAATTTACTTCCGGACACAGCAAAGTCCCTTTAGCCTCTCCTTGGTTAAAACAGCAAACTGCAGGCCAGGCCCAGAACACACAGCAAGGGCCAGTCCTTTCCTTCAGTCTCTTCAGTTGTTTCTTCCTTGGCAAAGGTTTCTCTTGACCACGAAGTAGCTTCAGTCTTGCTCAAAATTGATCAATCCATTTCTCCAAAGTTCAGGGACTTCAGCTCTCATAATTATACCCCTAAATGTCTTTTAGTCTTTGTGTTTGGGGGCACTGACCCCTATTCAAACCAGTTCAGGATGCCTCCCTGCCAGTGACACCTTCTTCCTTTGATTAGTGGGGATCTGGATTCTCAATCACTCAGCAGGAGACGGCACCATTGTTTTATGGCAGCCACCCAGGCCTCTTCACCTCTACGTGCTATTCCTCCCCCTACACTCCATATGCAGGTCAGCCTATTGCTGTCTCACCACCTCCCCTGGGTCAAGACATTGCCCAGATCCTATCACTTTCAAATCCAGACAGTCAATCCACAACCAGGCAGAGACGCACAAAAATGTTAGAGTACAAAAACCCAGCCACTTCTAAAAGAGTGTCTTCTAAACACACAATGCAAAAACCACCTTCCTAAAAAGATGTGCTATTACATTGTGAGTTCAGGCATACTAAACTTTACCTCTACATCTTAAGCCTTTGGAGAAGATAGGCTGGAAAACATATTACACAGCCTCCCCATTTTGTCCTATGGGCAAGATGGCCTTTCAACAGTGTAAAACGAAATGGGGATTATTTCACTGCCAGGACATGGTACACACCTTAGTACATGTCCTATCTTTCACATACACTGCACCCTTCCCGGGGGTACCTTGGGCCTACCATTGGGGTGTCTCATGTGCACAGAAAGGGAAGGGTACGGGCTGGCAAGTGGTTGCGCTTGTCAGAACAACATGGCAGTTTAACAAACTGCGCGCAGTCATTGCAGTGGCTGGCCTGAGTTCCCTCTTTAAGGCTACTTGTGTGGGTGCCACAATTAGTGCTGCAGGTCCACTAATAGCAGTTGCATTACCAGCCCGGGCACACATAGTGCACTTTACTAGGGACATTACTAGTAAGGCAAATGTACCAATCATGGACAACCAATTACCATTACACTTTTTACAGGGAGCACTTGTATTTTGACACTTATCAGAAGTGGCAAAGTGCTCAAAGCATCTAAGCCAGTCAAATTAATTCCATCACAGCATCAAAAATAGAGGAGATAGAAGCAAAAAGTATGGGGTAATCACACCAAGAAATGCTAGGTCTAACACGTACGATGCCTTAGGATGGACTAGCTCATCTCTGAGACGAAGAGTCAGAGATAAACTCATGCCTCCAAAGTTTAGATGTATACCAGTGCCATCCTTGTAGACCTTTAATATAACTAAACATTAGTCCAGCTTCTCTCAGACTGATGTTAGGACACAGTGACTGCTCTGTCTATTTATTCTGAGTATTTTCCCCAGATGTTCCTGCCATTCCTACAGTAGATCTGTTCAATGAGTTTGTTGAATAATTCATCTATGGCACAACTATAGCGATCTAATACAACAACGTTGTACCTCACCCAGGATTTGAGAAAGGAGAGAAAATTAGTGTTTAAGGACCATGAGGATGTGACATACATATACAGCCCTGTAGAATTTATCTGTGGCTGATATTCATTCAAGCATTCAACTTATCACTTTTTAGGTCTGGTCTGCAGGCAGCTTTTAGCTGTACTTTTGCAAAAGACCTCTTGTGGGTCAGACCAAAAACATAGAGTAAACTTAGAGTCAGTCTATTGCTTATCATTGGTTGGCTTTCTTGTGAATCTCAGTTGCATACTTCTTATTTGATGGCTTTCCTTCTTCGCGCTCCCCACTTTTCTACCATCTCCTCTGCAAAAGTACATCAACAAGTATATCTTTGTTACGGTTTTGTTAATGATTCGCTATGAGTTGAGTCCTGCCTGTAGGCGGTTGTTTTAGACACATTTTTGTTTTAGAACATCTTCAATTGAATGTGAATGCTTACCTTCGAATGGGGTAGCCCCTTAAGGTGTGCAATACTGGTTGACAGATGTGCCTCTAGCAGCACAGTGTGGGTTCAATAATGTGCATCCTGTTTCATAACTTCTTGTGTATCCAGCACTTAATATTTCAGGTGCGACCTGAGGTGGACCAAATCCATTGTTGACTGGAGATTGATGCCTCAGCCATTAGTATGCACAGTGTGGTTCCAGTAATGTGCATCCTGTTTCACCACTTCTTGTGTATCCTGAGCTAAATATTGACTTCAGGTGCAACCTGTAATGGTTCAAATTCATTGTTGACTGAAGTTTGATGCCTCATCCATAAGTATGCAGTGATTGAGGGGAGGTTGCCTTTCTAGGGCTTCAGAGGTTGGCAGACGGTAGGCATTGAATGACTAGGAGATATGTAGAGTAACAGGGCCCCACTACCCCTCGAAGATTTACAGTGGGAGTTTAGTCTCTTCCCGGCACAAAGGTATCATTATTTGAGGTAGACACATGCCTTACAGAGACACATCCAGCGGGGCTCACTCATCCCTGATCACTCCCCCCTAGAAGATAGATTGTTAATTGATCCCACTCCGGAGAAGGCGACTTCCACAGTATACTGCAAACTAATAAACAATATACCAGACCCCCTGGCAACCCTAGGAGCTGCACGGGTTGAAGACCAAGGCAACATTGAAGATGAAGAATGGCTAGAGGCATTGCAGAGCCCTAGAGAAATCGAAATCCATACAATATTAAGGTTAGTTTAGCTTCAGATACTACACCGCTCATACTATCCCCGCACACTTTTACACAAATGGGTAGGGCACAAACAGCACTCTGCGCTAGGGGGTGTCAGGAGGAGGGCTCCTTCTTTCACATTATATCGGAATGCCCAGTTCTGGCAGAGGGTCACAGTGATGATGTCCAGGGTGTTAGGGGTGGAGGTTTCAATGTGCGCTAAATGGCTCCTTCTGTTGATTAAGGGAGAAATAGATTGCCCCAGGCATGTCGGTCTTCGGCTGGCCCTTGCTGCATGGATTGCCAAAAGGAACATTTGAAATTGGGGGGCTCCCCAGCCACCAACTTTGAAGTAATGGGAAAAAGACCTAGATTGGTGTCAACGAGCAGAGGAAACAGTATACAAAAGCAGGGGATGTGCCAAGAAATGGGAAAAGATACGGGCACCCTGGCGCAAATACAGAATGTCGATGGGGGGTCCTGAACAGCTCCAGTGACTAAAACCAACAGGGGAACTAAGCAGGGGCTCCTATGTATGCTTGCACCCAAGACCTGAGAGTGGGGGTTGGGCAGATTCAGTCCTTCATTGGCTTCCCATCAAGCAAGGGGTTCCATACTGCTCCCAAGAAACAACAAAGGGATGACTCATGTCAAAGATGTACATGCACATGTTTTTTTGTATTGTATGATCTTTTGAGCAAAGTTAGTAAAGAGTTAAAAAAATTAACATGTGCACTCACACACAGACATGCGCACATACATACACATGCAGTCACACTCTAGCATACCTATATGGACTTGCATACAGGCAAACTCGAAAAGCCATATGCTCAAACATACACATGTTCTCACTCGCAGACCCCCCAACAATATGCACACTTACTCACATGTTTATCACACAAGACAATGAGCATAATGTTTGTATAAAGAAAACAATATTTGGTTAACTTGTGATTCAGTTCAAATATATAATGATATTATACACAGACTTGTAGGTTTTCTCAGGCTACGGCCCAGTCGACATGGCTGTAATCTTCACGACCGCCCCACATGGCATACAGGGTTGCAAACTTTTCCCCGCAAATGGGCTACAGCCTGATAGGCATGGCAGTAATCTTTATGGCGGCCCCATCTGGTATATGTTGTCACCAACCTCACTCTGCACACAAGCTACAGCCTGATCAGCATTGCAGTCATGCTGACCACGGCTAACTTCATGGTGGCTTCCTTTGGCATATTGTGTCGCCGAATGAACCTGTACCCGGGCAACAACCCGGTTGGTGCAGCTTCTGTTTCCTCACACCTCATTACAGGAATCCACTTGCCAGAATCCTCCACTGGACCTCATCTCCCTTCAGTGCTCTCTTCTTCCTCTGAGGAAGCAGACAGGCCCTGGTGCTCCAGGCTCCAGAGGCGGGTGATCTTTGATGTTCTTGGGTGATGTCCCCTCACACAGATGGGAGACCTACAGGCCTTGGCCTCCAGCCCTGGTCACAGGCAAAAGTGTTGCAGAGCTTCTCCTCTTCATATAGCCCGACTGGCTGCTTGACAGTGAATAATTTTAGATGCCTCAAGTTCTCCTTCTTATAGTCCATTTTCAGGCACCAACTGCGATTTAGTCTTTGAAGTTTGTGTTGGGAGTCTGCTTCCTTTTAAAGTGCCCTTTCCTTAGCCCGGACCTTCCTCCAGAAAGCAGTCTGTCTCAGCAGCAGTGAGTCCAAATCTTGATAGCCTCACAAACCGGCCATGAGAGTGACTAGAGGCTCACACCTGGATTTTACCCAGAGGGACGGGCCATCAAAAGGTTACCCCACGGCCCCTGCTCTACTCCTTATGTATCTCTTACGAGCCCCATTTCAATCTTGAGATGTGTCCTGGCCCCTTTCCAGTGACCTTACCCTGAATCAAAGAGCACCCTTTGAAGTTTACAGAAGAGCCTCTTCTTGCTCCAGTGTGTTCGACACCCGGATTACATGAATGCAGCAATCCATAAATCTGTTATGGGGATTTCCTTGACCAACTCACACTCCGGCAGTCAGCCCTTGTTCTCCCTCAATGGAATCTAGAATCTTCCATGTATTGTACCATTCACAAGTACAGATAGGAGGAACATGGCGGCCGTAGCGTGATCGGCTGCGGGCTCGCTCCCTCGGACTTCTCAGGGCGGCCTAGGAACCAAGGCTCAGATGTGCACCCGGTTACCTGTTGTTTGACCTGCGTTCGCTGTGCTTGATTTTTTTGGTTGGTGTTCCTGTTCTGGCCCGGCGTTGGTGTGTTTGCCATCCCTGGCGATGCGAGAGGACCTGCGGGAATTCTGGCAAGCCGACTCCTCCGGCGTTGTGGTCGGCGCTCTAGCTGCGCTGGAGGTAAGAGGCGGCAGCGGCTGCTCAAAGACACAGCGGGCTTCATTCTCTGCTGCTGCAGTGTATGGGAAGAGAAGCAGCCCGCTCGGAAAACAGTTCTTTGGGCTTGGTGCAGGTAGGGGGAGACGGTCTGTGCGTGAAGCTCAGACCTTGGTCTCCAAGGGTGTGTGTGACTCAGCTGAACACCAACTGACCCATAGGCTCAGGACAGATAAGAAGACTACCCGACGCCTGAGTGAAAAAAGGGGGGGTAGTGCAGATGTGGGGACCGGGCGTCTCACTGACTGCATGGAGAAGAGCATAAATATCCAAGAGGGCTCATGCCCCCCAAATTGAATAGATACACATTACGGGCAAGGGCAGCACATTTGGCAGTTAATAAATTCTGTTTTTCCCCAAGGAGTATCCCCACCAGTAGCAGCAGTGGGAGTTAGAGGTGAATCTAGAGCCGTATCAAGACAACGTAAGCAAGGGCTATGAGCCCAAGGGCCCCAGGAGGTATAACCCCAGACAAGGCAAGACGAAAACACAGGACAGGAAAAAAAAATCTGCATTAAAACCCAAAATTTCTCCTTCTTTGAAATCATTTTATCATGTCATGTCACTCTCGTCTTCAGCCAAATCACCCCAATTAGTGAACAAAACTATGCTTAATTCTACTCCGAGGGCGGGGGGGTACATCAGTCTGCTCACCGGTCTCTAAACCAAACACGCAACCTTCGGCCTCCACCCCAACCCCCGCCCAAAGAGAAGGTGGTGATGGAGAAGAGCTGCGAGCCTGCACAATTACAGCAGGATCAAACCTCCCAGCTTTTAAAATCTGCTGAGACAACTATGGTAGAACAGGATGTCCACCCAGAGATTAGACTTACAAACAGATACTCTGTGCTGGAGAAGCAGGAAGAGGTAGCACAAGAAATCGATCAAGACCGGGGCCAAATGCAGGGGAAGTGCGATGTGGGGCAAGATCTCTTTCAGAAGGATCTGAGTCCTTCCATGTCAACTTCAAATCCACATTCACTAGCAGATCTACTCCTGGCCATGAAGGAAGAGATGGCATGCAGATTTACAGTCTCCTAAACAAATCAGGCAGAAATGGCCACTAGGTTTTCTGTCTCACAGGCAAATCAGGCTGCAATCCGGTCATCTTGCGAGATCCTTGCTAAAAAACAAGAGGAGATCATGGCAAGGACTGAAGTACTCGAGGAAGAGATGCCAAAATTTAAAGAATCAATAGTGTCCACTACCTCCCCTTTAGAGGCACTCTCCTCCCAGAACAAAGAATTGAAGGACGATCTGGAATGTCTAGAGAACCACTCAAGGAGAAATAATTTGAAGCTCATAAATGTTCTGGAAGCAGTGGAGGGGGGATATAAGGGGGTTCCTGATCACTTTACTGAAGGGCACAGTTCTTAAAAGTGAAGGAGCTTATCCTTTCAGCTGCATTAAAGGAAGGGGTTATCTCCTTTTCACTTTCTGACCGATCTCCCTTTTCTTTTTCCATCAGTTCCGATATCTCGCACATAACGACCACAAGACAATGGGAGTTGGGGAAAAGATTGGGTGAGCTCAATAGTCTTGGGGCAAAAGCTCAATTAAGGTTCCCTGCCACTCTGCGGGTGATGTGGAACAACCATATGCACATGATCCGATCCTCAGAAGAAGTTGATACGCTAATTGCCAAAATCCATCATGAAAAACAGGGAGGGAAGTAAGGGAGGAACATCGAAGTTTTCTTTGGGAGCTTGTTTTTTTTGGCATAGGATACATATTAGGCTCTTAATAAGGGAATGTAGTTTGAGGTAGCAATGCCCGAATAGGTGAAGCCTATTGAAAAGGAGGGTTCCTCAGGGTGAAGGGTGGTATGGGGTTTTCAGGGGGCACAGAGGGAAGGGGGAAGGGGGAGGAGGGTGGTGAGCACAGGGTGGGGAGCAGAGAGGGGGAAAAATAAAAATAAATGCCTCATCACACCTGCTTACTTAGGACCTTAACAATACTTAGCAGAAGATCCCCATACCCATGATAGGTAACATGAAAGACGTTCGTAAGATTAATTGTATTTCTTGGAATTTGAATGGTCTGAGGTGCCCGCACAGGCAAAGGTTGATTTTAAAGTACTTAGAGCTCTCACCAAGGAGACCCACCTAAATCCAACTGAGCTACAGTCAGTTTTTTCCAAGATTCCTTGGGTACAGTGTTTTTGTTCTTCACAACAATCATTAAGTAGTCATGGGGTAGCAATAGTGGTAAAGAAGGGTGTTCCCTGTGGATCAAGTCAGCCCAAACAGATCAATCAGGCAGATGGATAATAGCCCTTTTTGGATTTTGAGAGGGTGGAAATGACCTGTTCATCTTTCTACGGCCCAAATACAAATGACCCTGCCTTTTTAGTTAAACTACAAGAAAGTTAACTACGGTAAACCCCTCCCCTGGTAATAGGAGGGGATTTCAATGTCAGGCTTGACCCAGTTAAAGATAGCTCCAACTTGAGACATACAACAGTAAACCCTAAATCACACAGGGTCATAAAAAACTTAATATCTAATAATAATTTAGTGGATCTATGGAGATCTAAGATGGGCAACGCCCAAGGGTTTACTTTTTACAGTAAAAAGCATCATCATTCTTCAAGGATAGATTATGTGTTGGTCAATAAAGAAGCTCTTGATAATTTTATTAGTATATCAATCCTGCCGAGCCATCATCTGATCACGCTCCCCTCTTATTTGTATATTCATTGGGCGGCAACTGTTCCCAATCAAGATGGACATTGAGCAGAGTA
Source organism: Lissotriton vulgaris (assembly GCF_964263255.1). NCBI lineage: Eukaryota > Metazoa > Chordata > Amphibia > Caudata > Salamandridae > Lissotriton > Lissotriton vulgaris. The sequence goes on from NC_141694.1 coordinate 710,695,223, forward strand.
ATGCTGTCAGACCTAGGAATTGTTCAATATATTAGTAGATCCTCTCTAGAATTTTTTTCTATCAACCTAGGAACTACCTCAATAGATCATGTATGGGACGCCTATAAGGCTAGCTTGAGAGGTGCACTACATGCCCTAATAAGTTCCAAAAATCGAACAAAGACTATAGAACTACATGCCCTGGAAAGTAAGATATCAGCTTTAGAGGCGGAAAGGAGTAATATAACCCCAGACGATATAGGGGAACTAAAGCAGATAGACAGGAAATTGGAGGAGGTTAGGCAAGACCTTAGATCTTTTTAGATCTGAAATTCTAAGGCCAAATGGCAAGCCAGAAACATGGAAATTTTTGAGTACGGGGAAAAGGCAGGGGCCCTCTTGGCTTGGAAGGCGAGGTTGGATCGAGCAAAGAATAACATCAATGAACTTATCATTGATAGCAGCGGTAATAAATCAAGTAATCCGGAAGAGATGCAAAAATGCCGTTATCGCTCTTCTCAGATCTATACAGGGAAGATCTAGATCCTCCCCAGGACCAGATATCCTCTTGGCTAAGAGATAAGTCCCTTCTCTCTCTCACTGAGGCCTCCAGGGAGGAGTTTGATGCACCTATAACAACAGAGGAGATCAGGAACCAAATAAAGAGATCAAAAAATAAAAAAGCTGCTGGTCTTGATGCCCTCCCCAATGAAATATACAAACTGTTACAAGAGGATCTTTTACCGGTACTTCATATGCTATTTAATTCAGTTTTTTGCTCAAATGGGGTGATGCCTAGATCCTGGAAAGAGGCCACGATAGTTCTTATATTTAAACCAGGGAAGGACCTCTTGTTTGTCGACTCTTATCGTCGGATCTCCCTGCTGAATGCTGATTATAAGATGTTTATGGGCTTTCTAGCAGGGAGATTGGCGAAACTGGCACCCAATTTAATTAATTCCGATCAGAAGGGTTTTATGGTGGGGAAAGTAATCCAGGAACAAACCCAACTGTTGATTGGTAATATTGACCTAGCGGAGATAAAGGCGGATCCCCTGGCAGTAGTGGCAATTGATGCCGCTAAGGCCTTAGATCGTGTGTGTTGGAGGTATCTTTGGGGAGTCCTAGAGACCATGGGTATGGGGCCGGTGTTTGTGCAGACCGTAAAGTATTGCTATCTGGGCACATCTGACAAAAGTCTCTTGAATGATTCCTTGACTCCAAGTTTTCCTATCCAGAGAGGGACAAGGCAGGGGTGTCACCTGTCCCCCCTCTTGTTTAATATTTATATTGAGCCCTTAGCTCAAATTATCAGACTGGATAATATCATCACTCCGTTCAAATCATCAAGCTATAACTGCAAATTGGCTTTGTATGCTGATGATGTGATAGTCTGCACTAGCGATCCACAGCATGCCATCCCACAATTGGAACATAGGCTGAGGGAATTTGGTATGATTTCAGGGTACCTTGTTAATTTGGCTAAGACCAAAGTAATCTGCTGGAACACCTTATACCGAGGCAGCCCTGTTAGCAATGAATTTAGATACCTAGGTATTAAAATAGTCAAGGACTTGGACACTTGGAGAAGTGTGGCTCACTGGTTAGAGGAGGCAGACCTGGAAGCAGAGGTCAGCCCGGGACCAGGGTTCAATTCCCAGCTCGGCGGGGTCTTGAGTCCTAAAATGTCCATGGACTCGACAATTCTCGCTACGGTGCCTACTCAATTCACGGGTTCACACTCTGCGACTCTGGGCAATAGCTTGCTTAATCTCCACAACGGCCCCTTGTGGCGGGATGCCTGGCTTTTACCTTGCGGATACCCTGCCAGGGTTATCTCACAGGGGAATACCAGGACGGGTTCCCTAAGCAAGCGCTTAGAGACAGGTTGGTGATTTGCGCTATATAAATTCCTGTACATTCACATTTAAACAAAATCCCCCTGATAAAGCTGGGGAAAATCGAAAAGGACATTGATTACCTTTTTGCCAAATGGAAGAACCTCCCTTTGACCATCTATGGGAGGGTAAATCTGGTGAAAATGTCTGTGCTTCCAAAATTGACATACATTTTCAATGCAATTCCGTTAACTTTCCCCCCCAAAAATATAAGTAGGCTTCAGGGGAAAATTGGTAGCTTTATATGGGGCCAGAAAAGTGCTAGGATATCATGGAAAAAGCTTAGAAGGAAGCTCCTTAAAGGTGGGTTGGCCCTCCCTGAGATTAACTGGTATTTGATGGCCTTTCAATTTAAGGGTATCAGGATGCTGCTGACCAGTCCAGAGGAAACTGCGTGGGGCTGAGTGCTCGGAGAAATGGTGTTGGGTGAGGGAGGCAGTGGGCAAGGAGGGTTCCTATATAAATTCGGGGCCCCAAGGTTTTTTAAACGGGTCCGCCTAAAGGTTTTTAAAACAGCTCTGACTACTTGATATAAAATCAGGTGCATCTGGGGTATAGGGTATTTTTCTGACTTCGCCCCTATTTGGGATTCCCCAGGGACCCCACTCTGTCTGTGTGATAACTTGGCTACCCCAATTAAAAGTTCCAGTTTGGTGAGGGGGTCGGATCTGGTGGATTCAGACGGTATTCTTCCTTCGGAAGTTTTACAAGCTAAGATAGGCCCTCTTTTTTCCAGGTTCAAGTTTCTTCAATTAAGATCATGGTATGAGGCAGAAGCAGGCGATATCATTAAGGGGGTGGGAAATTGGGCAGTTATTGCAAGATCCTCGGCCTAAAAAGAAAGAAATATCTCTTTGGTATGCAAGAATCCAAGAAGCAGAGGAAGCCAAGGTCCCCTCCCAAATATTTGTTTGGAATCAAACACCACTCGACCATCACATCGAAGAATTCTTTGAACCATCACTTGAAGACACTGTATAAATATGTAAAGCCTGCTGGTGTGAAGAAAAAACATTTTTTTGTGATTAATAGGCTTTATTATACTCCGGCCAAGATCGCCAAATTTGCCCCTGACCTGGCCGCCAAGCTGTCCTAGATGCAAACTCTCCAATGCCAATGATATTCATATCTTTTTTGAATGCCCGGAGTTAAGTATTTTTTGGAAAAATGTGGGAGATACTTTAACATCCATTTTTGAAATCGACATTGAAATAGATCTGCAGCTGGTGATTTTTTGTAAGAACGATTCCACCAGTGGGGTGCTCCCACAGGATCAAATGGGCTTGCTGTTATACTTAGTGCTTCTTGCGAGGAGAGAGATTTGCATTAGATGGAAGGCTGCAATTCCTCCGGGGAGGGAAGACTGGCTTAAAGCCGCCCTCAACATGGCACGCTTAGAACAAGACAGTAGGGAGGGTAGTCCACCTAGTATCTGGCTTCCATTGATAAGTTGGGGTCGGCGACTGCGGCTGATTAATGAGTAATAGACCAACATAGATCCAGCCCACAAGTCCTCTGATTACACCAGTCCTCAAACACGTGAGAAAGGCCTGGCAGGCCTAGACGGATGCAGTGAGCCGAAGGACGCCCTACAGAAATGGAAAAATCGGCTTGTCAAACCTGCTAATGTCTTTGGTGAGATGAGGACAAAAAAAAAGACAAAAAAAAAACCAGTACACATACACCCAGCACATGCATGCAACACATGCACTGATCAGCACTACATACTGAAGTGATGTAGGTCTAGTGTGAGTTAAGCACACAGCAGCTGAACTTTACATAAGTGAGCCTGTAGGCCTCACTCCAGTGGCACAGATAACAAGGCCTACTACTTCCATTGATCACTCCACTGTATGTTGCCACCAACACCCTTGTTCTACTTAACTCCTAGCACAGGCAGCCACATTTCACCACTATGAGGGTAATGCTTTGGCCACCCCTCCAGGTCCAATCAATGAAACAGGTCTGTGTCATGGCACACATGCATAATTCGTGTTCCCCATACCAGCAAACATCAGTACCAGAGATCCAGATACCATGTCAGCCCTCAAAATATGTCCAGGTAGTTAAGCAGGAGAGTGTAAAATCTCATAGCTTTATGGAGAAAAATGTTATGAAATGTAATGCACTTACTTGACATTACACTTCTAGAGCAAAACGTGATTTGTCAGTATTTTATGAGACTTTTTGATGCTGAGGCATTACTTGCAAAATAAAAAAAATCACAGAGATACTAGAGACTAGGTCCCGTGGTTAGAAATGTATATAAAAATTTCAGCAAAGTCTACATTTAAGCCATTTGAAAAGTCTGTTCTTTGCAAGGGAACTATGCTATTAGTTTGCATCAGAACTAATCACTTAAGTATTGACTGTTTTGCAGCGCGAAGCATGCATAAATAAAATCTATTCATACGCTTACTCTCCTTACTACTCTAACTGTAGTGGGCCCTCTACAATTATTAGACAGTCAGAAGTATTTCTATTACCACAGGCATGATCCTCTAATTAATCTTTTCCTGCCGATAGGAGGGGGAGGAATTAGGGTGACCAAACTCCACGTTAGCCTTTGAATGAGGACCATTAATTTACAGCCAAAATTTTGTAAACTAAGTAGGATCCTTGTAATCAGTCCAGTAGCCAGTAGTGTAGATTATGTAGGTTTATTGAGTTACAGATAAGATGGTACCGGACCCACCGGGAACAGCATCCTGGTGCTCAACCCCACTCATTCCAATTGACTATTTATCCAAACCATGCACTCCTGAACAATCTATTACATAACACTCACACAGGCTGAGTAGCAAGGAACTAGGAGACACAGGATATAACAGATCTCCATCCTTCAGAAAATAATTAAAACAACAGGAAGCAAAGTGAAAGAAAATACATATTAACACTTGCTGTACACGTAAGCAACCAATCCTAAATCATGAGCAACAATCACATTACATTACATTAAAATGTCATCCCTTAGGTATTCAAATAAAATCAGGTCACATAAGATCATATAGCATGAATCATTACATTCCTTGAATTGCAAAGGAAGTTCATTGCAAAGATAGATCACACATGCCAATTACATACTATATCTTGCTTTGCAAAGGAACCCGCATGTTCCAGACAGGATGCAACCTCTCCACACCCACCACTGTACACTGCAGAATCACTACAGCACACCACATCACACTATGCAAAGGAACGCACATGTTCCAGCCAGGATGCAACCTCCTCCACACCCCACCACTGTACGCACTGCAGAACAACTAGAGCACACCACATCTCGCTATGCAAAGGAACGCACATGTTCCAAGCAGGATGCAACCTCCTCCACACCCCACCACTGTACGCACTGCAGAACAACTAGAGCACACCACATCTCGCTATGCAAAGGAACGCACATGTTCCAGGCAGGATGCAACCTCCAAACCCCACCACTGTACGCACTGCAGAACCACTACAGCACACCACATCTCGCTATGCGAAGGAACTCACATGTTCCAGGCAGAATGCAACCTCCACACCCCACCACTGTACACACTGCAGAACCGCTACAGCACACCACATCACACTGTGCAAACGAACACACATGTTCCAGGCAGGATACAACCTCCTCCACACACCCCACCACTGTACGCACTGCAGAATCACTACAGCACACCACATCACACTATGCAAAGGAGCGCACATGTTCCAGGCAGGATACAACCTCCACACTCCACCACTATACGCACTGCAGAACAACTAGAGCACACCACATTTCGCTATGCAAAGAACGCACATGTTCCATGCAGGATGCAACCTCCACATCCCATCACTGTACACACTGCAGAACCACTACAGCACACCACATCTCGCTATGCAAAGGAACTCACAAGTTCCAGGCAGGATGCAACCTCCACACCCCACCACTGTACACACTGCAGAACCGCTACAGCACACCACATCACACTATGCAAAGGAACACACATGTTCCAGGCAGAATGCAACTTCCACACCCCACCACTGTGCGCACTGCAGAACCACTACAGCACACCACATCACGCTATGCAAAGGAACGCACATGTTCCAGGCAGAATGCAACCTCCACATCCCATCACTGTACACACTGCAGAACCACTACAGCACACCACATCTCGCTATGCAAAGGAACTCACAAGTTCCACGCAGGATGCAACCTCCACACCCCACCACTGTACACACTGCAGAACCGCTACAGCACACCACATCACACTATGCAAAGGAACGCAAATGTTCCAGGCAGAATGCAACTTCCACACCTCACCACTGTGCGCACTGCAGAACCACTACAGCACACCACATCACGCTATGCAAAGGAACGCACATGTTCCCAACAGGATGCAACCTCCACACCCCACCACTGCATGCACTGCAGAATCACTACAGCACACATCTCGCTGGACAAAGGAACTCAACTGTTCCCACTACAGCACAAAGGAACCCTCATTTTCCCACAGCTGCACATCACACTGGACGAAAGAACGCTCAGATTATCATCCAACCAACTCAAAGGGGACTCATCTCTTGTTCAGGATATGATCCAACACAACATCTATACTAAAAGAAAATCATAACACAAGGTATGTTTCACACTCATCAATCCTCACACACAACACACAGGCATATGAATTTCCACGTGCAACACAGCATGAACTACATGGAGCACAATGCACCACTCTCCCTAACACCGGCTAATATGCCACACTGCAGACAGCAAATGATTTAAACATGGTAAACAATCAATACAGTAAACTTTGAAAATATGCATCAGAATAGACATAGCTTTTGTAAAATCCTTAGTGAGACATAGAAAAAAAAACTGAAATCTTTTGCCAAACCACCATTTTGGTAAGCATAACACAAGCCCACAATGCTGATACATTACCCCACACACTATGCTAGAAAATATAGTCATCCAGCTTGTTGTCATCGAAATCACTGTTGAAAACTGTGTGCATCAGTTACCATTACCGTGAACATGCACACGTTTCAGCACAACTCGTGGCCCAGCATGAAACGTAACGCAGACAACCCTTAGTAGCTGGTGCACACGCGCTGTGTCAGTTCAGCGTGACTGCACCGAACTTCCTTCCACCTTTCACAATGGTCTCATGAAGATGCCTGCAGCCTCGGGATTCTGCTTACATAGCGGCCGTCATTGGAAATTCCGTGCGAGGAGATAGATGCTGCGCTCGTGTCCTCCTGAGCTTGCGGTCACCAGCTTGCTACTCTCCCACTGTCCCGTGGCTCAACGGTAAGCGGCCAGAACAACTCAAAACAAGTTGAACGTTCCTTACTACCAAAGGTCGAGTCGTTTTCCCAAATTACACAAGTCTCCAAAGTGGGTTATTCACAAAAGCATGGCAGCGCAGCTGACTAGACTTCCACAACACTAAAACAGCCGACCCGACCTTCATCCAACATCCCTCCGGGGCCCGATTACTGCCCCCGGAAACCTTATCTTTGAACACCAAAGCAGGCAACTCCCATGATGCAGCAGGTTAAGGTGTCATCCAGTTCCTTCAAAACAAAGTTGCTGATTAAATGAAAGCCAATTCTTCTTCGACCCTAAAGAGGTCATAGCAGCGCTAACCTCTTCAAAGACAGGTAAAGCGCCTGGCCCCGACGGAGTACCACTCGACATTTTTGTGAGCAATCTCGATCTTTGGTCCCCAATAGTCACACAGGTTATGTTTGCAGTCTCACAGGCTGGCCTAATAGAATCCTGGTCTTCATCAGTACTGCTACCAATTTTTAAAAAGGGTGAACGTGATAATCCAGCCTGCTACAGGCCCATTTCCCTCTTGGACTCACTGGGGAAGGTTGCCGGGAGATTAATCCTGGACCGCCTCCAGTATTGGGCCTCGGAGAAGAACATCCTAACCGATCTCCAGTATGGGTTCCAAGAGGGATTGGGCACTGTAGAACAGGCTCTCAACCTGACTCTCTTAATGGGCAAGTACGCAAGGGCAAAAGGAGGCAATTTGTTTTTAGTTTACGTTGACCTCAGTGCCGCATTTGATTGCGTGATACACTCCAAATTGTGGGAAATTTTAAGGGACCTGGAGGTCGATCCACCCCTCTTAAAATTCCTCCGAGAACTTTATACCGACGCCAATGCGTGCGTGAGGTATGGTACAAACGGTGAGCTATCCCAGTCATTCAGCGTAACAAAAGGTGTAAGACAGGGGTGTGTTCTCGCCCCGTTCTTATTTAATATCTATACTAACGGGTTAGAACAGGCGTTGCTGGAAGGTAGCCAGGACCTTCCATGCATTAACACTCGGCCTATCCCAGCCCTATTGTACGCCGATGACTCTGTCATCCTAGCGAGAACATTAAAGCAGCTCCAATTACAACTGGATAAGTACTGCCAGTTTATGCTCTCCTTGGGATTAAAAGTTAATAAGAGCAAGACTTTCGTGATGCATATCGGCCCGAAAGTGAAGAAACCGAAACCTCTTTTTGTAGAAAATGTTAGACTGGATTATGCTAGGGAATATCCTTACCTGGGCATTCTCATTGATGACCTAATAACCTGGAAACCTGCCATAGTGAGTAAAAAGTTGTTATTTCATCGAACAACTGCAGCGCTGACTTCTTTCTCGAGAAAACTGGGCAAACCCGCTCCCGCCGAGTTGCTCAAAATTTACCACGCTAAATGCCACAGCGTAGCAACTTATGGTGCGGGAGTCTGGGGCTACGTTCCCTCTCACGAGCTCCAAAAAATTCAAAATGGGTTTTTAAAATACATCCTCGCAATCCCTCAAAGCGCCCCAATTTACGGTTGTCATATTGAGCTCGGCTTGGATTATTTATCGGATACCATCAGTTACCAGCCGATCCTCTTATGGCACCGTATTTGGACCAAAGAGCAATGCCACCTTACACGGTCTTTAATAACCGATTGCTTATCTTTGGCTCATTGGAAAAAGATTCCATGGTTATTGTATGTTTTTAACTTTCTGAGAGATCTAAACTGTTTAACATTTTTTACAGACCCCTCTTCACTTTCTGATTTATCTAGGAAGGCCTTGAAGAACCTATGTGTAAATCATCTTAGAGATTTACGCTTATGCTCAGAGATAGGAAAACGTACAAACACCCACATTTTAATGTTACAAACTTCACCTGGCATTCAGTTATATTTGTCTTTCTTTCTGTCAAATCACGAAAAGTTTGTCTTAACTAGATTTCGTTTTGCTACCTTCTTTCGCCTTGTTTCTTTTCCCGGGGTTTCAAACTGGTCCCACGAATTGACTAGATGTCCCTGTGATGGAATTGCTCATCAGTCAACCTTACATGTAACAATGTTTTGTAGCTACTATGAGACCCACGAAAATGTTGGATCATTCCTCTTCTCCGGCAAATGGGCCTGAGAAGTTGTAGGCCCGCGCTTTTGGCTTTACAGTATTTAGAAACCCAATTTGTTGCTAAGTCAATAGCCTGTTTTTTAAAAGCATGTTTGAAAATCCGTTTACAATTACCTGAGTTAACTGCGTAATTTTCATCTAATAGATATCAATTTGTCTTTTTTTATACCGAAATGTTTTTAACTCATTTGTCAGAAATGTGTATGTTACAATTTGTTTTCTACATGTTCCAATGTAACGTTTTTTTACTACGCACTTTTTATGATTGTAAAAAAATATTCAATCGAAATAAAGACTTTTTTGAATTTGAATTGAAAGCCAATTCAAGGGTGCTAGAACCATTTAATTCTGAGATCTGGTTTTCAAATAATGCTGTCAGTTATCACCATATAATCTCTGTAATAATATGTCTTCAAATAACTTATCCATATTCAAGATGATAGCAGGTTGTCGGATTTCAACCCATTCAGGTTAAACGCCCAAATAACAATTCTGAAGGTTGACTGTCTTCAAGCCACATATGTCAAAAAACATATCTGTGGGCTGTTAATCTTTAAACCACTGGTTGATGCCCACATATTTTTATTCTGTTGTCTTCAGATAACATATGTCAAATGCCCAAAACATTCAAGGTGTAGGCTGTCTGTTAGGTGGCTAGTTTCAAACATCAGGTCGCACATCAAATGTAATGGCAGATTTCAAACCAGACAACATCCAACGCCCAAAACATCTAATGCATAGGCTGTCTGTTGTTGAAGACACCGGTGGGGCATCAAGGGTGTTATCAAGCTTACCTTCAGGCTTCTCTGGCAATCTTCTTTTTCGTTTCTTGTTTAATTTCTTGTCTCTGCATGTGTAGATCTTTCAAAATCGTCGCCACTTTTGTAAACGAAGTAGGATCCTTGTAGGTAATCAGTCCAGTAGCTAGTAGTGTAGCTTATGTAGGTTTATTCAGTTACAGTTAAGATGGTACAGGCTCCACTGGGAGCAGCATCCTGCTGCTCAGCCCCACTCATTTCAGCTGACCACTCATCCAAACCAGGCACTCATGAACATTCTATTACATCACACTCACATAGGCTGAGCAGCAAGGAACTAGGAGACACAGGATATAACACAAATCGCAAGTTAAAAATCAAATTTAGATACACTACTCTTAAGATCATACTGTAGAAATAAAGAATAGCAATTAGAAGACCCAACCGCCTGAAGAAGTTAAGTCGAGTTAGGATTTTGCCAACCAAAATCTCTGCAATAGCAACACAGAATAAAAGAAGTAAAACCTTATGTCCTGATAGGGCTCGCTGATTCTCCCTAGAACACACATCAGTACAGTAGCACAGTTTAAATGGAAGAACCAGCAGGACTCAATATTAGACCCAGACAACATTTAGATGGATTTGGGTATTGTACTAAAGAATCAAAATTCATTAAAATGAGCAATTCTTTAAGGACTTCGGTCAAGAATATCACAGCTTGCATTAAAGCGCCAAACATTTAGGCAAAATCCTATTGAATGATTACTAATAAGATTCAGTTTGTAAAGTTACAGAGTCCCACTACCCTTTAAGGCAGAAGGATGGTTCTAAGGTCCTACTAAAAGGGAAAAAGTTCAGACTTAAAGTCCATTAGGGGCGAGTCCATTAGCTTACACCAAAATATATAATGGAAATTTAAAAAAATTGAAACGGTTCGGCAAAGAAGGTCTCAGTCCATCAGCTAACGATTGTAGCATTGACAAACAGTCCAAAGTAAAAGACCGAACATCATAGCATCATGGTCTCAAGCATGAAAAATCAGAATGGCGGATGTCGCAAAGCAAAAAATAGCATTCAGTGCCCCTCCTTTTGGGTTCCTTCTTTTGAAGAGTTTTTAGCAATGTCCAGTGAAGTGACATCACATCACTATTGAAAGATTACCATATGTCCATGTTCACATCATGTCACCTGAGATGGTTGAAACATCAAGCTGGTTTCCCACTCTAGTCATGAGAAACGTGAAATTGTGAGTCCTTACAAACCTAGAATCAAATAAAAAGATACAAAATGGTTTGTCCATAGGCTTAGAAGAAATTCTATTCTCACAGGAATAGTTCATGGTGAAGGTTGAAGAAACATTCAAGAATTTCAGGGGGAACATGTCATGGGGAACATGTATGGGAAAAATAAGTAACATTTCACTTTTATAGAATGAACCATTGTATTAAATCAGGGGAAAGGTCCTCACTAGAGAAAAAACATTTCAAAAGAGCATTTAAGTTAGTATCCCATCTTTAAATGAAATGAGCTTCAACTTTACTTCAATTAAAATGAAGCTACTACAATTTAAATGAAGAATATATATATATAAATATATTTTGAAAAAATATTATTACATGGAAATGTCTAACGTTAGACATGCCCTACTACCACAATTTTCTCACGATATTCTTATAAATGCATGTTTTTTCTAATTACATCCTACAAAATTAGCTTTTTAATATTTCACAAACTATGGAGTCTCCAAGATCATATTACAAAATATCAAGCCTTTACTTCATCGCTACACATTTTTTCACCAACTTTTCTAACTGGTGCATTCTCAGCAAAGAGCATGGAAAACCCTAGGCCACTTCACTGAGCATCACAATTTTTATCAAAATACGTTAATAAGCAACATATGCATTAAAATGTATTATCACAACTCGTTTACATGTATCAGTGTTGTCTTAAAATTTGTTTTTTTTATATTCACGTTTCAAAGCACACTTTTACAGTGCTTCTACTACACCTGTCTCTGTATCGTGTGTTACTGTGTCTATTTTGCGCAATGTATACTTTCAACCTTTCATGTCTACTGTGTATAACATGTCGTGTATTATGATTTTTTTAAATCATGCTGCTTCAACTGCAAAATATTGATTTATTTTTCCACAAACTGAATCATAACCAAGTACAGTGCACCCTAATAAGACATCAGTTATTAAAGCACTGAAGTGGCAAATTGGAGGAAATAATGTGTAGGCGTGCCTACCCTTAGGGTTGATGTGTTTTTTCAAAGCAAGTAACCAGCTCACAACCAATTCAATTACTGTCTGCCTGCCTCCCACTCTGTTCCCTTCCTCCTTCCAGAGAAGGAATTAATTCAATTACAGCAGTGCAATATATTGCCTGTGTCAAAGGTTAGACAGTGTCTGAAACAGCATAAAGGATATTTTATATTTCTTATCTGACAGTGTCTCCCACAGGGCAATAGAAATGAAGGAATAGATGACAATATGATATGTTGCTGGACCTTCTGTTAGCAATATGGGGACTGCCCATGGGAAAATATAGAGAACCCCCTACTCACATGCCCGTTTTACCCTTGCAGGAGTCCTGATTGAGGCACAAAAGGGTTTTCACAGCCAAATAGTTTTCCTGAGTTGTGCAGTAATTGTTGCACCTGGTAAACGAAATTTGCACCAGATGTAACCCCACAGAATTTGCACATAAAAACTGCATTATCCCGAATTTTCACACCTGTATGGTAAACATGTCATATTTCAGCGTTATCCCCTATTCTGAAATGCAGAACTTAGAATGATACTGTAAGATAGCACCTGCTAAATACCAAAGCCCAGGGCATCAACAATACCAGGTGCACATAGTTTTACCATGGAAGTAAGAATGAGCCCCACAGAACAGAGTGCTCTAGACCTCTCTAAGCAGTGTGCCGTGTGCTCAAATCTGGCACTAAAAAGTACAAAAAAAGTATTACCGTCGAAATTGGATAATACATAGCAGAAACTTGTCAAGATTGTTGACAAGGACTCTAGGGCTGGCATTTTGTAGCGAAAAGCTGCTGTGTTTATCTATCACTTTACAATACGGTGTGTGACAAGAGCGGTACTGAGCTTAGTAATATAGACATTTGTTAGATGCAGAATGGTGTTTTGCCTGCTTTGTATGTACACAAGTTAAAGGGCCTGCTCATGGAAAGCTCCTCATTTACTTTTCTCGAAGTATCACTAGAGGAATTTTTGTGGTTGCGCTTTTGCATACTTGCCACCTAGAACTGTCCCTCCCTCTGCTGACTGTGCATGAATGCCTACAACATTTTCTCTGTGAGCACGACTGCTTGCATGTGTTACTAGTCTGGGCACGTATGCCTGCATTGTTTGTCTGCATGCCTTTATGTATGTTGTCTTTGAGCATGTGAGAATTGAATGTGGTGCATGGATGCCTATAGGTGTTTTGCCGCTGTCTGCTTCATTGAGTTACATATGTAATTATAATTATAATTGCATTTCTATAGCGCTTACTACCCATGAGGAGGCACAAAGTGCTTTTCCGGCGAGTAGCCCGCTACTCTGGAACCCAAAAAGGATTAGTGGTGAATTAGTATAGTGAAATATGAAATTCATTTGACCGGTGTATATGTTAGTCTGTTAATTTGATTGAGAAGGATAGTGGAGGGATAGAAGAGGGAAAATGCTTTGCATTTATATAGCACTTACTACCCCTGATGAGGCGTTGAAGCGCTTTTTGGTGAGTAGCACGTTACTCCGGAACCCAAAAAGGGATAGTGGTGAATTAGTTTGGTGAAATATGAAATTAATTTGAGCAGGGGACATGTTAGTCTGTTATTTTGATTGAGAAGGATACTGGTGAAATAGAAGGGGGAAAAAGGTTTGGCATTTATGTAGTGCTTGCTACCCCAGATGAGGTGTTGAAGTGCTTTTTGAAGAGTAGCACGCTACTCTGGAACCCAAGAAGGATTAGTCTATGGAAATACATAATTAATTTGATTTGAACAGTGACATGTCAGTCTGTTATTTGGTTTGCCAAGGCTAGTGGAGGGATAGAAAAAGGAAGGGTTTTCATCTATATAGCGCTTGCTATCTCTTAAGAGGTGTTGAAGCACTTTTTGGTGGGTAGCACACTACTCCAAAGCTCAAACAGGATTAGTGGGGAATTAGTATGAGAAAATATGACATTAATTTGAGCGGTGGACTTGTTAGTCTTTTCTTTGGATTGCAAAGGAATAGGGGAGGGATAAGGTCTAGAAAGTTTCTTTCTTTTTTTTCAGTTCATAGCAGAAGGAAGGGATTTGGGATGAGTAAAGGAGAGGTGGAGGGGGAAGAGTCAGAGGGTAGGGTTTAGAAAGGGTTATTTTGGGGATCATAGTAGTGGTATGGGGTTTGGAATGAATGCGAGAGAGAAGGTAGAGGATATATTGAACGAGTTATAGGATGAGAAATAGGGTAGTGCATTGAGGAGAATAGTAAAATGAGGTTTGAGATGAGTTAGAGTGGAGATAGAGGATATATTGCGAGAGATATAGTGTGAGATACAGGGTGGTGCATTGGATATGTTGAATTAGAAGCAATACATATAAAAATATATAAGTAAATGGAAGATATATATGTATAAAGAAGGAAATATATGTAGGTTAAAGTTGCATTTAATAAAATAAGACTTTCAAGTGTTGCTGTACCTTAATTTTTTTATTTTTTATAATTCAATAGTGAAGCAATATGTGATAAATAGTTATGATAAAAGACTTACTTATTTATGCAGTCACATATATACATTTTAAACATAGAATAAAGTAGCTATAAGTACTATGTACATTTGTTAAGCTGAACTAATGAATATCTATATATTTCAGAACATAATTGTTATACACATTTATACAAAGCAATGCACATATGTAGGTTAGGCAGAGCTAATGAATATCTATATATTTACAAATACAATTATTATACACGTGTACAAAAAGCAATACACATATGTAAGTACACATCTATAGTCCAAGTAAAATGCTTATATACAGAGAGATATTCTGTATATTTATGTTTGAGTATGATGGTTATGTGGGAAGAGCCAACTCTTGAGTAGTCTTCAGAAGATCATTTGATACTTTAGGCCGGTGTTCCCAGATCATCAGGCCATGTGGCGAGTGGGTCATAAATACCTCCGCAAACCCTAACTGCTTTCCAAAATTCTTCCAAAGCAATCAGCTGGCAGGCCTCCCCTTCAAACCGTGGCATAGCCTCCAGTAAACAGTGACACAAACACCGCCAAATCCTCCTTGGCAGATCAAAGGTAACTGTTTGAAGTTGCAGTACATTTAAAAATCAGAAGTAACTGCTCCTTACAATGTGCATATGATTAAGACCCAGCTGGGTCGAAATGCATCATATGAAAAGCAAACAAAGACTGTTTGAGAGCGAAGCACTTTTCACTGGCTTCCGTGGGATGCTTTGTAAGAAACACAATTCTTTCCTTTATATATGCATCTTTTTCAAACTATACATTGCCCAAACAAATTGTCCATATGATACATAATGCTTGTCGAGAAACCAAGATGACTCAAATGCTTGTCGATGTCATATTTTTTTAATGACTGTTTTCTTGCTTGAGTATTCTTTTCTTAGTACATTACATCATGTACAGTGATTCCTCTTAACATCATTATGGCAGTCACTCCCAATGCATTTCGGTATTAAATACCTTCGTCAGGGGAATACTGAAAATTAACGTGAAACAATCATCAGAACTCTACATGGGGAGCAAAGGACCCAACCTTGTGTAATATTTATGTAAACAATACCATCTCTGTGCACACGCTGTTGTCTGTGTATTTCCGTGATCTTAATACTATGTAACCTCCAACATGCCAGTTTTCCCTGTGCTGTACCACAACCACATGCTGGTCAATAACATGATAATCGTACCTGCTCTGATGCTCCTGTGTCTAACCGATATGCAATAAGTATATGTGTGCTAGCTGCGAAGAACTAACGGAAAGCTGTGAAAAAAGAATACTGTCACTATATTTACACCTTTTGTATAAAGCCTCGAATATACCAGATGACATAAGGCAGCGTACCTTGCAGGCTTGCCGATGATAACAGCGTCCTGTATCCTCGATGTCACCGTGTCTCAAACTGCCACGTAAATTCAATTCTGACAACAAACAGACACCGCGTTACTAACCCGCCCTGCTACACGAAGATCGTGTTGCTTGATTGTACTAATAACTCAAATGCCGCCAAAGTCTCTTACCTGGCGTGTCGGTTTCCAACTAGCTCCTGATCCTATCGTGTAGTGTGGAAGCTCTCTTCCGTGTCCTGCACGTTGCCTACTAATCCAAACTAGACATGAGTGACGGACTACTGTTGTGCTCTAGTGACGGGCGCCATCTTGAAGTGGATTAGAGTGCCTGTGCACCAAGTAAAATTATATGTAAACCAATTGTGCATCGGAGGTTGAAACTGGACATGATACTAAGTATTGACCGGAAGTTTACTACATTTGTTTACAATAGACAGTAATGTGACATTATGCAGAGGGGGCAATCTTTACATACGACATTAAACGAAATGCTACATAATACACATGAAAAATAACATGAAAAACCTGAAAAACAACAAGAGTGGTGGTTCAGTACATTTTACAACATCTTTATTTACAGAAAACACATGTATTCAATTTTATCATTGAGACCACGTGGTTCAAGCGAATTCAAATGGCGGATCCAGTATGTTTCCCTTTGGGACAGATGGCGATTGGTGTCAGCATGTGACTTTTTGTCTATACTCTCTAACACCGTGTATCGTAATTGTGGTATGGTGTGTTGTCGTTCTTTCCAATGTGTGGCCAGGTTAGATTTAGGGTTGCAAGTTCTTATCATGCTCTTGTGCTCTGTGATTCGCACTTTCACCTTACGTGTAGTTTTCCCTACATATACTAGCCCGCAGGGACATTTGATGGCATACACTACCATTTCAGTGTTGCAATCAGACTTGTGTCTGAGATGAATCTGTTTGCCTGTTTGGGGATGTGGAAAAACATTCCCTACCATAACGTTACCACAGTGTCCACAATTGTGACATTTCACCATGCCTCTGTGATGACCTACTTTGGTCTGTGTCTGAGCTTGTTTTAATATTTCCTTTAAATTTTTAGATCTAGTGTGTGCAAACAAAGGTTTGCCTACGAACACTGTCTTAAAATCAGATTCCTGTTCGATCACTTCCCATCTTTTTAGTATGCTTTTCTTGATCAGCCTACTGGCTGAGGAATGTTTGATGACAAACACCTCCCTTTCAAGTGCATGTCTAGTGGTTTTTACTAGAAGTGTTTCTCTGTTGATTGATCTGGCCTTAAGTTTAGCCTGCTGCAATAACTCCTCTGGATACCCTCTGTCTTTGTAAGCCTGTGTCATGACCTCCATCTCTAGTGTTCCTTGTGTTTCTTGAGAACAGATTCTGCGAGCCCGCAAAAACTGCGAGAAGGGTAAATGGTTCTTTAAAGACATGGTATGAAAACTGCTATAATGTAGTGCATTATTGCGGTCGGTAGGTTTTTTATACAATCTTGTGTGTAGTTCTAGACCATGTTTTTCAATGAGGATGACAAGATAATTGATGGTTTCTGCATGTATGGAATAAGTTATTTTGATCTGATCATGTCTGCCGTTCAACTCTATTAGAAGATTTTCTAGAGAGTTGTAGGGACCGTTCCACACCATTAGAATGTCGTCTATAAACCTGACGAAACGTTTCAAATGTTGTTTCCATTCCTGATTCTGTAGAATATTTTCTTCCTCATATTTTGCCATAAATATATTGGCAAATGTCGGCGCCCCAGTAAAACCCATACTGGTTCCTGTCCGCTGGAGGTAAAAATTGTCCTCCCATTGAAAATACCCATGGTAAAGGCAAAAATGAAGCAGCTCTAGAAGAAATACATTAGTACCCTTGTCATAGTCATGTCTTAATAACATCCATTCCACCGCCTCCATCCCCTCCTGGTGGGGGATGGAGGTGTACAATGCCGTTATGTCTACTGTGCAAAGCCATATGTGCTCTTCTGAAGTGATGGTGACTTCCTGAAGTCTCTTTAGGCAATCTGTCGTGTCTTGTATATACGTGCTCCACTGCTGAACTAATGGCTGTAGGTAATGATCTAAAAATTTCCCTAACGGTTCATGCAGTGAACCACATCCTGCCACAATTGGCCTGAATGGTGGGTCCACTGGGTCTTTGTGCATTTTCGGCACCATGTATATGTGGGGTCTCTTCGGATATTGCGTAGTCAAAAATCTATGAGTTTGCTCATCTATCCATCCCATCTTTACCGCATTTTCAAGGATAGTCTGTAGAATGGATTGGAATCGAACCGTGGGGTCCGCATCAAGTTTAATGTAAGTGTCCTCATCGGTTACATGCTGATTGACCTTAGCCTGATAGTGGGTATTATTAAGCACCACCAGGGCGCCCCCTTTGTCAGCTGGTACTATCTTAAGGGTGTCGTTCTCTGCTAATTTACACAAGGTGATTTGTTCCTGTCTAGTCAAATTGTTTTGACTTTTACGTGTCATTGAAACCTTTTCCATATCCTTCTTGACTAAAGTCTCAAATAAGTGTAAAGTCTTGTGTGAAAAAGGAGCCACAAATGTACTTTTGGGTCTGAACGTCTGTGATGTTGGAGGTGTGCTTGTAGGTGTCGTGGATTCTTGATCAATTGTGTGAAAAAACCATCTCAAACGAAGTTTTCTCATGAACTTGAATATTGAGACCTCTGTCTCCAGTTCGTTGGTAGTATACGTAGGTACAAATGACATATCTTTGTTTAACACTTTAAGTTCTTGTTTGCTTAGTTGATAATCCGAAATATTCATCACAAGTTCCTCTTGTTTCTTTGATTTTTTTGAACCTTGTCCCCTCCTTGTCCGTTTGGTTTTGTCTGGGGTTGTTCCGTGGGGGGATGGTTGGATGTTTTGCCCCCCTCTAAAAAAGCCTCCCTCGGGGCAACGTTTGTATCTCCATGTGCCCCTGTCTCATTGCTGCTGCTAGGGGTAACCACAAGTGGTGCTCTAGTGGGTAAGGTATCCTGTTCTGTTGCTACACTTTCCTCAGACGTAGACGCCTGAGGTTTCTTGAAAGTTCTTCTCTGTGCGTATTGGTCTGCCCAAAAATAGACTTTGTCTAACTTATAATCTATGGTATCATGCTTGAACTTACGTAACTTGCGTTCATGTACCTCCCTAGTGTGTTCTTCTAATTGATCATTAATGTTCTTGAGAGTAGATGTTAACTCTTCCTCCGTTAACCTAGTGGAAAGTTCAGTGTTAAGCTCCTGAATTTCACTATCTAGTTCTTTTAAGATGTTAGAAAGTTCCTCTACTATAAGTAATATTAAATCAAGGGATCATGCCATGCTGTTGGATTACCTGCTACAATAAAAACCAACTTTTACCCTCTCTCAGTTGGACGGCTTGTTTGTCACACAGTGGGAAGCATGGGAGTTTGCAGGTGTTTTATTAAGCGGTGACGTCGCTACCAAGCCTAGCGGGGTGTCCTTCTCCGTCAAGGCTCTTTTAGAAACTATGAAATTGTATGCCCACCGGCTGCATTTGATCTACCAAGGAGGATTTGGCTGAGTTTGTGCCACTGTTCACAGGAGGCTACACCACTGTTAGAATGGGAGTCCTGCCTGCTGAGTGTTTTGTAAGCATTTTGGAAAGCAGTCAGGGTTTGCAGAGGTATTCACCATTGCACTTTGAGAGTGGGAGAACAAGGCATTTATGGATTGTGTACTGAATAAGTATGGGCAAAATTTGCGAATTTGCGGTCCGTGAATTTGATTGAAATCGAATTCGCGATCCACAAAATTTGCGAATTCATGCGAATTTGCGTATTTTTTGGGGCGTGTTCGTGGGCTTTTTTGCATATTCGCGGGCCGCTTGCAGCGCACCGACCTCGAAGTTACCCATGCGGTCATACATTGGCGCGGCCATCTTGTGTGCGTTGCGTATTTCCGTTTCCGGGCACTATTGGCAATCTCGCATTGTGTGCAGTGCGCTATTACGAGTTTGCGTTTGTTTTTGCGTACTCGCGGGGGAAATATTGCGCAAACTTACCCACGCGGTCCTCAATGGGCACGGCCATCTTGTTTTTCATTCATTGCTATGGTTCTGGGCATGCTTTTTCTATCCAGCTTCAATCTTTGTCATCCTTTGTTTGCTTGAAGTTTTTTTAAAATCTTTTTTACTTATTATCTATCCTTCTATTTTTCTAGATCTATATTTTGTGTTTTCTTCTACTTTTGGTTACTTTAAAACTACTTTTTTTTACCTCTTCTTTTATTTACTTTTTCCCTATTCTCTTTCCTATTAATTATTTCTATTCCTGTCCAGGACCATGGCAAAGGGAGCCGGGAAGGACAAGGAGAAGGGTCCCGCACCCCGTACCCGGCTACCATGCGGGCGATTGAGGGGAGAGCAAGTCATAGCCCAGGAGATCTTTAGTGCGGAGGAGGTGGCCGCACTGATTTTTTATGTCCAGCGTCGCCTCCCCAAGACCATCGCGGCCGGCGGCAGGCGGCAGGATCGCTGGCGGATACGGGCTCCGGGAGCATCGGCAGCTGTGGGGGAAGGTGTGCCAGGCCATGTATCGGCAGTCTCGGGTCCGGCGCACCTACAGCCAGGCCACGCACCAGTGGTCCGATATCCTGGACCGTGAACACAATCTGCTAGGCGTCGAGATCCCTGGGCTTGGTGAGTAGTAGTAGCTATTTAATCACTACTCTGTTTTCTCCTGCTCTATGTTATCATATTGCAAATGTTTGTTTTTTCCGAAGAGAAATAATGCTGCCGATTACATTGTAGGTAAATTATGTTTCAAAATCTTCTGTGATTGCATTGCAGGTGCACTGCTCGCCTGCTCAGTGGCGGTGCTACTATGCTTACTTGTTTTCGATTTTGTGCTCCTTTCATTGGCCTGAGGGATAATATATGAGTGTACTTTACAGAACTGCATAATGCTAGACACTAAGGGGCAGATTTACAATTACTGGCGCATGCCTGGATGCGCCAGTAATTGTGCACCACGCCTCCACCACCCATGATGCTCCGCATTTACAATGCGGCGCACAATGGGGCAAAAAACGACACAGATGCATCACGCATCTGTGCCGTAAAGGCGGCGCATTGCTGGAGTTATGTCGCAAGCATGACGCAGCTCCAGCAATGCTCTGGGGTACCCTATCTCTCCAATGCTGCGTCAAGCCGCACGTCTGCTTCAACCAGGCGCAGGGTTTTGACGCAACATTGGCCTAAAAGTGACTGAGTGAAATCTTGTAGATTTCACTCAGCCACTTTTAGGAGGCGTTCCTGCGCAGGAACGCCCTCCCTTGCGCCAGAACGCCCCCTGATGGCGCAGGGCTTTACAGCGTGATGCATCTCCCAGATGCGTCACGTTGTTAATATACCCCGCAACATGGCGCCTCTTTTGCGCTGCCGCTGCGTCACAAAAGTCACGCAACGACGGAGCAAAAGAGCCGCAAGTGGCTTGTAAATCTGCCCCTAGAGACTCAAGTCCAGTCCTCCCTTTGTACTCCTGCCACTAAGAAGAGATAGTGGTGGTGGATTGATAGTTTGAGTATATTATGACTGGTTATTTAGTAGGAAACTTTTTAGTGTTCAACTTCTCACTGGTCTGCAATCAGGATGAACTGTGTCTGTCACTTCGCGTGCTGCGGAGTGCTGCCTGCCAGTCCTAGTCGAACCTTTTTGTAGTTGGTTTAGTGAGTTACATAACTTTCCAAGTCGACGGTCCGCAAATTCAGCAATACTAATATCCTAGTAGACCACATCAGATAGGTCAATAAATTTATGATTTGGTTGACAACAATCATCCATGTTTGTGTCTTTCTTTCATGTTGTCAATCAGCACCCCCCCGCCCCCAGGGACAAGGGGTCACAGGAGGAGGGAGCGGCGCCGGCGGAGAAAGGACAAGATCAGAAAGGCCAGGATCGGTCCGGCGAGGGCTCCTCTGCTGGCCCCAGTAAGTTTTTCTGTTAATATTAATAATTATACTTCCCTATCTTTTACAGCACCTATTTTTTACTAACGTTCCTCATTCGATTTTTTCTAAATCGTCATTGATCTTCTTGTAGACTGTTTCTAAATTATTATCCTGCCTCTACTATGACTCCCTGTGGTACTACTAGATTATTATTAGTCTGTCTGTGTAGCTAACTAAGCTTGCACAGTTGGCAAAATGTGTTAAACAAAACTCCCATTCTATTCAGCAGTAGCTCTATGCACTGAGTGCAGTCCTCTGGGTTGTCCATAATGTCTTTGGAAGTCTTCTAAATGTTTATGCTTTGACAATTCACAACAATAAAATGTCAATGGCCACCAAGAAAGAATACAATACTAGTTTACTTTTTGATTGGATAGGAGGACAATCCATACTACTACTGTTGCAGGGACTATTCTGCAAAAACAGAACTATGGACACGAAATAGTGCATTGTTTATCAATTATAATAGGTGCAGTTAGACTTTCCACATAACTCAGTCATAACAGAATTTAAACCCCCAATCTCTTTCCTGAATAGCTAGTGTGTCAGAGTCATTTAGCTCCCGAATTCATCGATGATTGATCCCCAATGATTATACAACCCAGGACATAAGACTACGGAGTCAGAGTCCCGACCTCTCAGACCCACGGACTCATGCTTGCAAATTGCAAACCCTTTCGCTCACTCACTCATGACCAAAAAACACAGAGTCTATATAAGTTTTAAAGCTTTATAAAAAGTAAAAACATTTATTAAAATCAAGTTCAGCATACAACATAAACGGTGGGTTGAAAATTGAAAAGTGCTTAGTGATTTCACACATTAATTGTGGGTGAGCCCTCACCAGGTTGGAACTTCAAGTCTTCTTTGTGGTGCTGAATCGTTGCTGACTCCGTCCAAGTGATGATGATCTGATCTTGCTCTGGTTTTTAGAAGGGAAGCTTCTGTCTGTTATGAGAAAAATGGTGCGTGTTAAAAAGCAAGTATTCATCAGTTGTGCCAAAAAGTGTCGCAAGACATGTTACGGCTAAGCATAACTAAAAAACACCCTTCCCTGTAAAAAGGGCAATTTGTAGTTTAGACTAGAGAGTCACAAATTATTAAATTTGTTTGTGTAGTCGTAGTAAAAAATGTTCATTCCTAGACAAAATACTAGGGAGTGGTGTATATGGCATCTAAGAATCTGAAATTTATTTTCTAGGTGGAACATCGGCACAGCCATCCACAGGTGCCGGGGCCAGCGCGGAGGTGGGCACTCCTGGGGCGGAGGCGTTGCAACAGCCAGCGGGAACTGCTGTGGGGGATGCCACGGGAGTGGCGGGCAGTGGTAAGCTATCATATTCCTTACTTATTGAGATTGCAGACTGCAGGGTGTGCTCTCTGCATGGGTGTATATGTTGTACAGTACAAGTATACTTTACTGTTAAGGAGACTTACAAATTTAGAATTAAGTTTTTATCAACCAGGTAGTAGCCTCCTCTAAATTTACTTCAACTCAGCTGTGAAAGTTTTATCGAGAAGCCAAGTCAGATCAGAGATGAACTTGATGGATGGGATGAACGAAAAGGAAAAGAAGGGTGTAAGTAAGTGTGGAAGGACGAGCGAGCTAAAATTAATGAAGACTGGCAAAGAATGATACGTGTTTTTTAATGCTGCCCGAGGTGGCTGGGAATATGATGCATGGCCGGTTGAAGGATGAAACAAGGATGGGTGGAAGGAGAAAGGGAAGAGGACTGCCTGGGTGGGTGAAACAGAAACTGTATGTGTGCGCAATATATCCTTTGGTTCAAATTCAAATGCAAGTCAAGCACGGATGCATGGCTTGCGGTTTCCAAAATAAAATGAAAATGATGTTTTTCTGTGAGAAAACCTAAGGTTTGTCCAGTTGAGACATTAAGAAGAATGAATGGCATTTACTTTGAATGGATGAATGTCTGGATCATGGTACTATCTGACTCATAGATAGCATATGTGTATGCAGACAGAGTAGACAGTCACTGGATGAAGTAAGTGTTACTTTGAAGAGCATGTAACACCGCACCTGCACGTCTGTTCCAGTGTAGCAAAGGCAAGGAAAAGAAGTTGTAATTTTTCTGAATACTACCATGAATAGTAGCAGTAGTTTGTATTGCAAGCACAGCATATATTCGGCGATTACGGGGGCCACTCACTACCTCTGTTAAATAATTTTAATACAACTCTGTCATTCATGTGTGGCCTATCAGTGTTCATTCAATAAAAAACAAAGCACCCAAAGTCATCCCATATGTAAGCAAATATCCATTGAAGGGATAGATAATCATATTATTTATCTTCTTCATTTTCCTTTTCTAGTAGTCATTGGCACTGTAGGGTGAAAGTTAAATTAATTAAGCAGTAGCCCTTGTAACAGAGTATTCTCAGTGCCATCTGTAATAGAAAAGTAAGAGCTTTACCACCTGTATGTACTGGGCTGGAACAGTAACGCAAGTCTGTGTCATCATGGCTTGCGTCTGTTTTTCTTGGGTGCAAGTTGACTGCGCTGGCATTATGCCGGCCTCCAGAAGCTTACGTACCAATTTCGCTAAACAAGAGAGAAGAAGAAGAATTAGACTGGTGTACTGTCATAGTCGACTCTAATGTAGTTAGTCCATATAGTGCTCGTAGAATTGATTCCTGAAACTCCCACTAATGTTAGAGCAGAGGCTGACGAAGTGGGAGGTTAGATAGATACCGGCCACAAATGTTATGTACTGTGCTTGCAAGTTGCTAGTTCTACTGTGACACAACTTTTTGCTGATTTATTTTGTGTTAATCTTGAAGAGCATTGGTTACAGTATGTCTTTCTTTTTCATATAGATGCTCCTTCCAAACTGGCACGGAAGGAGCTGGCTAAACGGGCCCGGCAAAGGAAGCTGGAGGCGATTGTCGCCGAATATCGGCGGCTGGTGGCCCAGGAGGAGGAAGACACGCAGTCGCAGTCCATCACAACATCCACCGTGACAGCTGCATCCTCCTCCCCGCTCCCTGGGGCAGCCAGTCAGCGCAAGCCTCCAGCGGTACGGTGCCGTGGTACCGCAGCCACCTGCCACCACCTAGCAGCCAAAAAATCAGCTGCCCCCCACAGCAGGTGCAAGGCCCGCATCTACCGCCTAACCCTCAGGGTGTCCAACCTTGAGCAGGAGATGGAGAGAATGAAGAGCCTGCTCAAGAAGAACCTCCACGGGGAGCAATGGGCCACCTGGCCAAAGGACACCGTCGGCGGCAGTAGAGGAGGAGAGACTGTCCCTTGCCCCTTTTTTAAAGACTTTTGGGGGGTGGGAATTGGGAATTGGGAGTTGTTTTTTTTTTTGGACTTTGGGGACTTTTTCACGGACATTCTTTGGGGTTAGGGAGCGGGGTGGGTCGGGTCTTGCGGGATAGTTTATTTTTCTTATGGATTTAAATAACTATTTACTTTCAACTTAAACATTGCATACGCATTTTTTGGTGGGGGGGGGGGTAACTGTTCATTTGTTTTCCTGAAACTTAACTGGCTGCTTTATTCAAATTGTCTAAGTAATCGCCCACATGTTTACAAAAGTAAGTGCCACTCACAGAGTTAGTGAATTCAATTGTCCTACTACTTTAGTAGTACTACCGTCAGTCTCTCCTCTCTCCTCCTACTCCATTATTCTTCCTTCCCCCAAACGCTTATCTTACCTGTGATTCGTGGTTGAGAATAGGCCTAGGGCTAGGCACAGGGCAGGCTGCATGGCAACTGGCGATGAAGGTTGGCAATCCTGGGCGGATGAAATGGTATCGTTGTGGTGGTAGTGGTGGTACACAGTGGCAGTAGCAGCATATGAAAAAAATGAAAATGAAACCTTGAGGGGCCTGAGCGGATCATTACAACAGTATGATAGATAGCATAGTACACAAGAACAGTGCCATAATTTAGCCTTACAAATGCTAAAGTTTCCAAAGTAGTACTAGTTGCGTGGAGTTTGGCTTTGGCTACTACAAGAAATAGTACTGAAGGTGAAGGGCACAGCAGCGTAATCATTTGTCACGTGTAGGAGGAGGATGTTTTCTGTTGCTTTGACCTTATCCTCCCAAGCAAGTGTGTGGAATTATTGTTGTAATTTACTCACACCTCAATGAAAACCACACAGCCTGGGGGAAGACGGTTAGGGTTTGAAACTTGGATGTGAATGGGGTTGTAGTGTAGTTCCTATTTTCCCAATAGGCCCTGCGCATTGGAATAACATAAACAGTAGTATAGACGTAGAAGTGCGGATCATCCGGTCTCCACTGACTATGCTAAACTTAATTGGGTTTGTTACCAACTAGCTCAGAGGTCACTGGAAACTTTCTCGACTGAATAGGAAGTGATCAGCTTCCCTGGTACAGACAAGAAGGGATTCAGTTTTCCAACAACCGCATAAACATGACAACTTTGCTCCATAGAATAAGAGTCAATCTCTAGAGTCGTGTGAAACAATAGACAGTTATTTTACTCAATCAGTTGTGCAGATTACTTTCACCAAGATGCAGAGAATAGAGAGACGGGGGTTTTCAATAAAAAGGTATTATTTATTAAACAGTCTTTCTTCTCATGGAAGAGAAATGAATTGCCACAATTGCAAGACTAGTTATTATAAAAAGTGCGTACAGTAAAATGAGGATTGCGAAATAATACTGTAAAAGCATTGATATGGTTTCTTAGCCATACAATGGTTAAAATGAATAAAATATATACATTCATATATACATTCAACTAACATACTCAACTGGTGCTTCTAACTATGCCTACCCCAGTGTACCTGACCTAAGCCTAATACTTGGGAGGGAGTAAGTAAGTAGCAGTTTTAGCTAAGTTGGTTTTGCCAAGGTTTGCTTCAAGAATTCTCTCTAAGGGTTTAGTCAACACCATACCTCTGGAATAGAATGTTGGAGGTCTTGTATCTCCTTCCAGGACTCGATATCCCAGTTACTCGCAAGAGTAGGCTGGAAACACCGGAGCTGGATTTTCTCGGCAGGAGAAAAGACAGCGTCTCTCTCAGCGCGTCGAGGAGGAGGAGGGGCCGCGTCCGTGGGCAGCTTGCATCTGCTGGGCTCTGAAGGGGACAGCTGTTCTGCTCCTATGTTCACCACACCATCGCTATCATCGATGTCGTTGAGGCAGCGTTTGCTTAAGGCAACGTTGGTAATATTTATACCTGAAAGGTGCCTTGTTTGACGTACGTTTTTGGACATAAGACGTCAATAAAGATGTCACTAGGAAGTGATCGTCTCTCAGTGCTCATTAGAGTTCTATTACTAATCAAAACATAGCAAGCGGGGTTTTCCCAGGTTGCTGAGTTTTATCTTGTTGAAGAACTCGGAGTGTAATCTAGGAATCTTAGATAGTGGCTTCTGCTGTGTCATTTGCTCTAATGAGCTGCAGAGGAAGCTGCAGAGGAAGACATTCTGAAATGTGGCTCTGATCGTGTTAGGCCAGAGACGAGTTTCTGAAATATTACTCTTGATCGTTTATGCCATTATAGGGGAATAAATGGATTATAGCCGTATAGGTGCATAAGGTCACAGTATTGATGGGGTCCTAGATTAGAACGCAACACCCACTCCAGAATTTATGTCCATCAATTTACTAAAAACTATAGCAAAAGATGCGTGTGTAACATTACCCACCACAAAATACATATTTTGCATTTGAAATGGCGTATTTGAAATACATGGATGTACTGTACATCTTTAAGCATAGAAATCATTCAAAATTATAGCATATGTAATCAGTGAACGATTTTGCGAAAAAATTACACATGAAAATATCTCTTAATACAGAAAAGAAGTGCGAGATAATTTCATCACATATAAATGCATTGCTGTAAAATGTGCTAGAAGCTGATGTAAAGTTATTATGTCTCTAGATTTACCTAAAAATAGAAGCTTCTGTTCTTTATGAATAGGTCTACTTTAAGCAAAGAATTTCGTGCCAGAAAAAGGTAAATATTTTGAAAAATGTTCAATTAAAAAAAAAATTCTTGGTGAACGGGGGAATAGAGTTCCAACGCTTCTCAGCAGTTTTTGTTGATCAAAACTGAAGGCCGAATTCAGAGTTCATGGGAACGCTGTGTGTCGGAATGCTTTTAAAAAAATTATTGTTTCTGTTCAGGGGAGAACATCATATCAGACAGGCTCTCAAAGAATTGGTCTACAAAATCAGGTGACAGTTCGACCAAGTTCGATAGTGCTGTAACTTGGCAGGTGTGAGAATGATTGCTATCATCAAAGTCTGCATCAGCAATGCTCACAGAAGGTCGTACCTGGGTGATGTTGCTTTTATTTCTCGCTCCACTGTCACCACCTAGTCGTAGCACAGGAGTCTCAACGAATGCCGTCATCAGGATTGGTAGCCGCTGGGCACAACACAATCGATATCCATTGGTACTGCTGATGGAAGTGCAAGACAGATGTCCAACACGCACTCATCTCCGCATAGCATACATCGAAGCACAGGTAAGATTCAGGTCTGCCATATCGGTCTGAATGAAAGAAACCAGGTCATGTTCAGATCTCTCAGCCTGGCCAATCCAAGGACTCTAGTTATTCGGTCCCGGTAGCGTATTGCTAGGATCATTTCTTCCATCCTTGTCGGAGTTATGTCTGAGTTTTGGCTTGCCATATCGGAGCAGGAGGGTCAAAAATAAAATGCCTGCTACAAGTCCCAAAATCAGGGGTATGCCGCCAAAGACTGAATGGACAAAATTAGGAATGATTCCCAGAATTGCTTTGAATGGTGTTAGCAGTCCCGTAAAAATGGTCTTAAATACGCCTGGGATGCCTATGGCACTAGACATGTTAAGAATTTGGCTAAGCATTTCTGTTAAATGCACGGGGCAATTTGTTGATAAAAGGTCATGAATCTCTGATGTTGTCCTTGCAACTTGGAGTTCATACGTCTCTTTTGATGACGTGATGGGCACTGTTGTCTGCAAAAGCACAGACTTCATTCTGCTTAAAGTATCAATTCGTATAGAAGAGAAATTCAAGCGAGGCCACATGGGAGTCTCAGTGTCTCCAGGGCCGTTTGGAAACAATGCTTGCATACAGCATTTGACCATGGAAGTTACGGTTACAAGATATGCTTTCCCTGGCAAAAGGCCACAACAGCTGTGATCCGTTCTTAGAATGTAACTCCCATTCAAGAGTTGCTTAAAGAAAGGCTCTATCTGCGTTGCAGGTGTGACATGTTGGTGGCATGAAAGGTTGTTAGAATTTCCTTCACAGGCTCCGTGTAAATTAATACCCTGACACAAAAGTATACCGCTTAGTGAATGTTTACAGTTTTCACCACTAAGAAATACATTTTTGTTGCTGTCACTATAGCATGTGTGTGTGTATGGTAATTTCCATGTTGACTTAATGTATCCTTTACCCAATCGTTCATACTGGCCAGTAGGTATGTATTCAAGGCAATTTTTAAATTGGAAAGTTGTTATCGGAATTGTGATAATCCCGTGCATTATCCATTCAATGACAGGACTTTCTGACATTGTCAAAGGTAATCTCTCAAGTTTTTCGATGCTCAGGATTGTATAGTCTGCTCCTTTCTGTGCCAAGCTGATTTGTTTATCAGTAAGGTTAAAGATGGAAAACAATGACGTTGTGTTGATTAAATGCCAAGGCACATAGCCTGAACGAAGATTTTGCAGCGTCCAGCCTAACTGTACAATAGAACGCAATTGTGACTGGCCATGCTGTAACATTAGCAAGTCTTTGTCAATTATATCTATGGCAGATGATACAATACTGTCCAGTGAATATATTCTGGAAGACAGAGTCATTAACCCATTGTCCACAACAGAAATTAATACGATCAATTTCTCGTATTTTTTCAGCTGTTTCAATTTGTGTGCCTTTCCAAGCCTTGTTGTATGCCGCATAGATGCTGGCCGCTATGAAGCGTTTTTGACGCTGTTTGCGTGGTCCCATAATAAAATCGCGCAAATCAGCACCCTCTTTAAGTAAAGATAAGTGTTGCTTAATTTCGGCCAGTGTGGATGATTCTAGCCATTCAAGGCACAGCTTCCCTACACTGTATGTTGTTACTATCCCTGGATGTTGTCTCTGGGAGTATCTAGGGTCTGGTCTGGACATTGTTAACCCCTGTGTTTTATTCAGGAATCTATCTTGACAGTTGTTTGTTTCAGTAGGCCAGATTAATCACTTTTTCCAATCAGCATGTGTTCTGTTTAGATGTAAAATTTTAGATACGTCTATTTCAATATCTGTTGTCGCATTATCAGGTATTGGCTTTGGAATAGACGGTTTGTTAAGGTCTTTGATCTTAGCTAGGCCAAGACAGGTTGTTTGGTGAATTGTTTCATTTAAAAACATTATTTGTTCTGGGATCATGCAGGCTCGAAATAGTGCTTCTATGCCTTGTACCTGCCAATCTTTTGTACCCCAGATTGTTTTTGTTTCAATGTTATTTTTCCAATAATCAAAACCAAATGTCATCATTTTTTCATAAAATGCTTCTGAATATATCAATTTAGTATTTATCAGCATTGTTTTCAATCCTGTTTTATCTAACAGTTTATAATAAAACGTTTCTGCATCACTGGTATTAAACCCTGAAAAGTACTGAAATTTCTCATAGAATGTTTTAGAACTGCTTTTAGGTGGAGTAGCACAATGTTCCCATTGGTTATATTTAAAAACATTTCTAGGTTGTGCAGATTTATGCAAGTAATGATCACCATAGTGTGTGTAGCAGAACATCTGTTCATAACTAGACGAACCTTGTAAATAATCATGTTCTGTGAATCTTGCTGACATTACTAAATCAGACATCATATTATTAATACTTTCAAAGTCCCAATCATCAGAGAATGTACTAGGTTTTACAAAGTCACTTAAGGAAACCTTGAATTGATGAGGATATTTCAGGATTTCGACCGGACCATATATTTCATAGTCAGTTTTGTCCCATACTACCCCGCCGGGTATTGGAATGGCTGTGACATTTACTGTTGACAGTTCTCTTTTCTTCACGTGGGATGATCTGTGTGGGTTGAGGACTAAGTTGATGTTCTGACTTGCTGTGTCCATTGAACTATATTTTTCCTCAATGAATTTTCCCAAACAAAGTACCATGATGAGCCAAAGCAGGAGGAAAAATACACCTAGACCAAACCAGAACTCTAACCATGGAGAGATAAGGTAAATTTCTTTGAGTTTATGAAAGAGTTCTGTTGCTTTTTCTTTAAAAGTCTTTGTTTCTGGCATCACTTCGGGGTTGCTTTGATCCTCAGAAAAGTTGTCGAAGTTGATGAAGTAGCCAGAGGCAGTTCTGTCAATTGTTGGAATTGTTCTTTCAATTTGTCTTTCGGTAGCACATTCTGATGCCACGTCATTGTAGACTGGTGTTTCATGACAAACTGTTTCAATCTGTGTTTCAAGAGGCACGAGTTCCATGGCACTATTGCGTAGTCCCTCTCTGTGCACTGCAGGCTTATCGAATGTGATTAGTCTTTCAGTTTGAACCTCTTGGATTGTTGCAAGTTTGGGTATTCTGTTGTTTCTCGGGAGTCCACTGGGCCTACTGTTAATTAAAGGCCACATGCTTGTG
The DNA here is from genome assembly GCF_964263255.1 of Lissotriton vulgaris. Taxonomy (NCBI): domain Eukaryota; kingdom Metazoa; phylum Chordata; class Amphibia; order Caudata; family Salamandridae; genus Lissotriton; species Lissotriton vulgaris. Next base: position 710,726,928 of record NC_141694.1, read on the forward strand.
GTTTTACCAGGTCGATTGATACAACTCTGTTCTCCTTTTTACCAGCAAGTGGCGGTAGTACTACTGATCATGTTCCGTTGATTGCTAAGACAGGTAGTGCTTTTCTGTAAGAAGGCCAAAATTCCTTCTTCACCGCTATTTTTTCTCTGACTAGATCCCCAATCTTTGGAATCCAGACAGGCCTTGCTGGGGCTGGTGGTGCCTCGTCAGTGGTAGCTGGCTGTTGCTTTAACTTTGTTGCTTAAGGATTTTCTTGTTTCATTCAAGTCCTGTAAAACAGCCAAACGGTCTTTGATGTCAAGTCTGTTTTCTTATCTTTTACCACTGATACCTGACTATCTAAGTCCTGAATGTGCATTCTATTTCCGAACAACCTTTTAGAGAATTTCTTGGCAAATTGTTAAGACTGATCTGGACACTTATTAAATGTTTGTCCCACCCATCACCCGAACCTAATACCTTTGCTGTTATAGATTGCTTTATGTCCCGGTTTTTTCTTTCTACCACACTGTTCCCTTCGGGGTGTGACGGACAAGAATACCGCAAGTCAACGCCCATACTGGCCATGACCTCCTTATAAGCTCGAGAGCTGAAAGCAGGACCCTGGTCAGAATGGAACATGGAAATTGCGTATGTGCCGATAAAGACTCGCAGATCTTTTATAACCGTTCTGGCGTCAGCAGAGCGCTGGGGCCACATTTTTTAAGTGTGTTTAGCCTTAATGATATACAATGGGACGCGTTCCTCTTGTTTGATTGCGCGGATAGATCGCCTTATGCTTTCTATTAGGGTTTCTGACACTACACTGGCCGGTTCTCCACTGTGATCTCTGTTGCAGTCTTCACAGTTTTTTGCAAATTCATGAATACCTACACTCATTTCCGGCCACCGGTACTCTGATTGCAATTCTCTCAGAGAGTCCCTGATTGTTTGGTGTCTCAGACCCAACCCCATATGTGCCTCCTGTAATAGAAATCTTCTGCTGTTCATGTTTGGAATTACCCTATCCCCCACTCCAGGGATTCGAGCAAAAGGAACGGAGTTTGCATCAATTACGTATGCATAATTGAGTGGATAGTTCACGGGTAGTGCTGCACAGTCGCCTTTTATGGAAGTTTTTACTGCCAGCATGGTTTCCCCGTCTATGTGTCTTTCTGAACGCTTTTTTGTGGCTACGGAAGCCGGTTTAGTTGCTTCCGCTGTGGCTGTATTAGCCAATGAATTCCCTGCAACGTAAACGCCATCAGGTTGATGACTCAGAGTGTGTATCACGTGAGTCTTTTGTAGTTCTTTCTGTAAAAGAGCTACCTGTTTCCAAAGCATTTTATGCTTGATTGTGGCACCTGTGTCATCTTTGTAATCATTTTCAATCCAGCTCTGCAACTTATTATTGTAAGAGTTGACGCAAAAATGCGAATCGCACACGATTAGTGTCGGGAATTCACGCTCTGCATTTTCAAGTGCCATCTTTAAAGATCTGATTTCAGCTCTCTGAGCCGAACAGTTCCTCACTGATTCAGTTTTTGTTATTTTCGGTCTGAATTACCGCACAGCCAGCGACCTTTAACAATCACGCAGGCTGCATCGTAGGATTTGCTCTCTAAGTTGAAATGCTGTACAAATCTATCTGTATAGATTATACAGTCGTACTGTGGGAGAGGCAGAAGTTCGATTGGCAGAGGATATTCTTCTTCATAAGTCAATTCATTCAGTTTTTCAAATTGCGGGGCGAAATAGTATTTCACATCTTCCGCTCCAAGAGAATCTATACACTGTATCCATTTCGGATCCAGTGACACTGTGGGCAGATTTACTGGGCTGAATAGCGCCTCGAAGGCGGATTCAGCTGTGAGGATATTGATCCTTCTACCATGTGCTAGTTCTCGTTCATTTGCTAATGCAGTTTCTACTGCTTTCACAGTATTTTCTGTTGGACTGAATGTTTTTTCCGCTTGTGTATACAAGTGTGATTTAATTGAAATTGGTACCTTTTCTCCCTCGTTAGAGGTCAGGTACGTGAATCCGCATTTTCCTGGGATGATTCGGATTACAAGATCGTGTGTGTTGTCACGTGTATCTAATTTTGTTTTTGCTAACATATCTGTTTGCAGTGATCTCAAAATTTCTGTGTGTTTTTGAGTCCAGTTGATTGGTTTAAAATCAGGTTTAATTAGTTCGTAGAGAGGTTTAACCCTCTCCGCATAATTTAGAATGTAAGTTCTTCCGAAATTCAGAAAACCTAGAATCGATTGTGAATTCTTCAGCGTTTTTGGAGCTTGGAGTACAGCGCACTTCTCTAAGAAGTTGTCTGCTAGGCTTTTCTCTTCACTTGATAATTCGTATCCTAAAAATAATACTGTCAGATGGGCAATTCTTGACTTTTTAAAGTTGAATTTATAACCCTCTGCTGCGAACCCAAGTATTATGGTGTTCGCTCTTTTCAAGTGAGTCTCCAAGTCGTCGTCTGTGAGATAGATATCATCTACGTAAGATAATGCCTCATCATCATACATTTGTAGTAACTCTGTTACTCTGGCTGAGAATAGTCCTGGGCTGTTCTTGAATCCCTGTGGGAGCCTACAGAAATTTTTCTGTGACCCCATTACTGAGAAAGCGGTCAAGTATCTGCTTTCTGGTGCAATGTTTTGACAAAAGAAACCATTAGATATGTCTAATGTTGTTTTATATTTTTTCCTAACTATGTTGTTCATTAGTGCAGCACTATGCGAATTTTGTACTGCAAATGTTTTGCAACATGCGTTAAGGTGTCTGTAGTCCAAAACTAGACGATATGAATTGTCTGGTTTGGAGACAGGAAACAAAGGATTATTCATTTGAGAGGTGCATGTTTCAATCACCCCCTGGTATTCAAGTTGATCTAAAATCTCCCTGACTTGTTTTTTAGCTTCTTGCTTAATTGGATACTGCCTTTGTGCAGTCGGTTGATTTTTTAACTGGATTTTTTGAGGAGGAGAGTCCTCATCCCATCCTACGTGATTTTTATATAATGCCGGTGCCTGGGCCACTGCCCATTTCCTTGCATAAGTATATTTTTTGTGAATCGGAATGTGATTCGAGAAGGCAGGCATAATCATTTCTTCGCCACGAGGGCACTCCCTGACAAACTCCGGGGGCCAATCTTTTTCAGCTAACAGAATGTCATAGCCTTTTGAGAGTTTATCCCAAAAAAGACCCTTATTTTCCTAGTCTTATCACCCTCTATACGCAGTGTAATTTCGTATATCTTATGGGGCTCGCTAACTCTGGTGTCGGCAGTTTCTACTTGAATGTATTCATTCGTGTCCACTGTCTCCAGATGACTCATCAGGATCTTGCGAGCTATGGTGATTTCTGCTGCACTGTCTAGCATTGTCTGTGCCCACTCCCCGTTTTTCAACTGTGTCCTCAGTATTCTCGGCATGGCGCCATGTAGTGTAGTTCCTATTTTCCCAATAGGCCCTGCGCTTTGGAATAACATAAACAGTAGTATAGACGTAGAAGTGCGGATCTTCCAGGTCTCCACTGACTATGCTAAACTTAATTGGGTTTGCTACCAACTAGCTCAGAGGTCACTGGAAACTTTCTTGACTGAATACGAAGTGATCAGCTTCCCTGGTACAGACAAGAAGGGATTCAGTTTTCCAACAACCGCATAAACATGACAACTTTGCTCCTTAGAATAAGAGTCAATCTCTAGAGTCGTGTGAAACAATAGACAGTTATTTTACTCAGTCAGTTGTGCAGATTACTTTCACCAAGATGCAGAGAATAGAGAGACGGGCGTTTTCAATAAAAAGGTATTATTTATTGAACAGTCTTTCTTCTCATGCAAGAGAAATGAATTGCCACAATTGCAAGACTAGTTATTATAAAAAGTGCGTACAGTAAAATGAGGATTGCGAAATAATACTGTAAAAGCATTGATATGGTTTCTTAGCCATACAATGGTTAAAATGAATAAAATATATACATTCATATATACATTCAACTAACGTACTCAACTGGTGCTTCTAACTACGCCTACCCCAGTGTACTTGACCTAAGCCTAATACTTGGGAGGGAGTAAGTAAGTAGCAGTTTTAGTTTAGATGGTTTTGCCAAGGTTTGCTTCAATAATTCTCTCTAAGGGTTTAGTCAACACCATACCTCGGGAATAGAATGTTGGAGGTCTTGTATCTCCTTCCAGGTCTCGATATCCCAGTTACTCGCAAGAGTAGACTGGAAACGCCGGAGCTGGATTTTCTCGGCAGGAGAAAAGACAGCGTCTCTCTCAGCGCGTCGAGGAGGAGGAGGGGCAGCGTCTGTGGGCAGCTTGCATCTGCTGGGCTCTGAAGGGGACAGCTGTTCTGCTCCTATGTTCACCACACCATCGCTATCATCGATGTCGTTGAGGCAGCGTTTGCTTAAGGCAACGTTGGTAATATTTATACCTGAAAGGTGCCTTGTTTGACGTACGTTTTTGGACATAAGACGTCAATAAAGATGTCACTAGGAAGTGATCGTCTCTCAGTGCTCATTAGAGTTCTATTACTAATCAAAACATAGCAAGCGGGGTTTTCCCAGGTTGCTGAGTTTTATCTTGTTGAAGAACTCGGAGTGTAATCTAGGAATCTTAGATAGTGGCTTCTGCTGTGTCATTTGCTCTAATGAGCTGCAGAGGAAGCTGCAGAGGAAGGGATTCTGAAATGTGGCTCTGATCGTGTTAGGCCAGAGACGAGTTTCTGAAATATTACTCTTGATCGTTTATGCCATTATAGGGGAATAAATGGATTATAGACGTATAGGGGCATAAGGTCACAGTATTGATCGGGGTCCTAGATTAGAACGCGACAGGGTTTGTGGCTAAAGTTTTGTGGAGAGAGGAAAAAAAAAACACAGCACGGACAAACAACAAATGAAGATAAACAAATCTTTGGATATGAAGCTATCCATAAATCTTTTAAGGGATATGAAGGAAGTGCATGCACTACTGCATGCATGAAGTTGTTTGCTAAATGGATAGGTTACTGTAACGTAAGTAGTACTTTCTACAATGTACTAACTATGAAGAAACAATGTGACAGTACAGGGCTGCAGTAATTACGCAATTTCACTTGCCTATCTGCCCTCAGAGAGAAGAACCACTTAGTACATTACATTTTTATTTTTTTTAATTTTATTTATCGGTTTTATCAAGAACAATTACAAACCAGCGGTCACAGTCATAACCAGCCTAGAATGCGCAATACAACAGAGAGATCCATAATACACAGTATCCAATTATCGCATGTCTGAGCACACATAGCGCATATGATAATAAATCAAACCATAGGAAATGTGTCTGCAATCAAGGCAATCAGTCAGGGGTTTCCTTAAGCAAATCAGGGTGTTCTCGCAAATAATCAGTAAGTGGTCCCCAGATGTCTGAGGGCCTTGAAGCAGCAGATAATTCTTCCACATATAACATAATGTTGTCACGCCAGTACACAGCGTCCAGTATACAATCCCTGAATGCCGGGCTTTTTTACTGTCCCAGCACATAGAAACCCGTTGCTTCGCAAGTAGTAACATAATTGCTACCAATTTCTTTCTCATGGACCGTAGTGGTATGTCAAGACCCAGTAAGCATATCCGTGGGGTGCATGCCAATGTGCAGGAGACCATCCACCCCAAGTGACCAGTCACTGTTTCCCAATATCGCTGCACCCTCTCACAACCCCATGCAAGATGTGCAAAATCAGCTAGATCCATCCCACAGGGTTTGCAGCTGGCAGCATCCCTCAACCTATATTTACATAGTTTGGCTGGGGTGTGATATACTTGGTGTATGTACTTAGTACATTAAATTAGTTTAAAAAATAGCAAAGAAAGAAGTATACAATGGCTGGAGGGATGAATTGAAGCAGAGAGCAAACAAATGCACAGAGTCACACTCACAGAAGTTCACAGCAATAACATTACTTAAAAGATAAGTAGAAATGAAGATGGATACTGTAACTGTATGTTGTTGTAGTTGTCCTGTTGAATTTGGGAAGTTTCATGCATCCAGCCATTCCTCTTTTTCGCGGTACTCCTCCATTCCATCTGACGCTCTGCCGATCAATGTTGGGGACCAGAAGACACCTTTTCCACTGCCAGCCTGGTGGATGCTGAATTGCGGGTCGCTAAGCCTGAGGTCATCCTTTTTGCCATTGCACAGGGTAAAAGCCGGCCTGTAAATGTTGATGGGAAAACAGGGAGTGATATTAAAACACCACGGAGAAAAAAATATAAGGTACGCTGTGTAGTGCAAAAATAACACTATCAGTTTCAGAGTCGATAGTATTACAAAACATACAAGTATCATTTCAAAAGTGCGTACTCTGAGTCTTCTTTTCAAGGATAAATAAGTGTGGGTAAAATTTGCGGATCTTTCCCCTCAAGCTAGGTGTAAAGTGTAAACTGCGATTTTAGAACCCTAACCCTAACCCTAACCCTAGGCCCTAACCCCCTCTTTTCACCATGTATTTTATCCAAAACACTTGCGCCCTATATTATACCTTTCCAGCAATGCCCCAGATCCCTCAACCCACCCACAAAAAAGTAGAACACCCCCAAACAGGCCAAAAGCAAAAATGTAAAATGTGACACTTAGAAAATGTTCGGCCTACCAGTCAACATCACTCCAAACGCACTCTGCAGCTAGGCCCTAACTCCCCTTTCCCACCATCGATTTTCTTCAAACCACTTGCAATCAAAATTAGACTATCCCAGCAGTGCTCCCAGACCCCCCCCAAAAACCTAGAAGCCCGCCAAACGGCCCCCCAAAAAAAGGCATGTGAGCAAAAAAATTTTTTTTTAAATTCACCATGGATTTTATCCAAAACACTTGCGCCCGACATTAGACCTTCCCAGCAATGCCCCCAGACCCCTCAACCCACATGCAAAAAAGTAGAACACCCCCAAACAGGCAAAAAGCAAAAATGCAAAAACTCACACTTAGAAAATTTAGGACCTACCTTCAATTCAGTCCAAACGCGCTCTGCAGCTAGGCCCTAACTCCCCTTTTCCGCCATGGATTTACTTCAAACCACTCACAATCAAAATTAGACTATGCCAGCAGTGCTCCCAGACCACAAACCCCCCCACCACAAATCTAGAACACCCCCAAACAGCCCCCCCAAAAACATGCAATACTGCTAGGCCTCAGTTTAAATTGTGCAAAAACGCTGTCTGCAACTAGCCCCAAACCCCCTTTTTCCACCCTGGATTTTCTTCAAACCACTTGCAATCAAAATTAGACCTTCCCAGCAGTGCTCCAAGGCCCCCGACTCACCCCCACAAATCTAGAACATCCCCAAACAGCCCCCCGAAAACATGCAATACTGGTATATTCAAAACATGGCAATTTGCGCTGTTCACCAAAAATTGCTGTTCAACTTTTCAGCACTTCCACTACTTCGATCCTCTTGAAACTTACCTGGACACTTATTCCAGCGATTCCCAAGAATCTCAGCAAGGCAGAACAAAATCGAACCACTGCGCTCTTTGAAGAAGAAGAAGAAGAAGAAGAAGGTCTACGACTAGTTTTCACTTAGTTTTCACCCAAACACACGTGCCCGCAAAACACCAAAAAAGGCCAAAATTCGGCCAATTCTGGACCAAAGAACGCCAAATCCCCCTAAAACCTTGACAACATCATTATGAAGGAGCTTGCATCGGACCCTGAGCCCTAGACTCAGCGGGAACCCTACCAACTTAAACCCAAAAACCCTAGTAAATCGCACTGAACCCTAAACCCTAGATATGCTTTGTCTGTCTGTGTCTAAGAGCCTAGATATGCTACATCAGGATGCTTCACTCAGTGGTGCCTGCCTTGACCATCTGCATGGCCCTGCTGCAAGCATGGGCCAAAAATCAGTTTCGCCCAAGAATTTGAGATTTTTCAGTAATTTTGCGAGATTCGCGAAAAACCGAAAAACAGCAAATTTCCCAAACATAACGGATGTTTAGCCCAAGCTTGAGGTAGTGCCATGCAGACGGTCAAGGCAGGCACCACTGAGTGAAGCAAACTGATGTAGCATACCTAGGCTCTTTGTCAGGCAGACAAAGCATATCTAATTGTATGCAGCAAGCCACATAGCCCCAATTTTACATGAAATGCTGTCTGGAGTGGGCTCTGCCTGGCATAACAACAACAGTACACTGCCTCGCCCTCGACCACTACATACCACGAATAAACAGACATGTAGTTCTGCTGTAGTAGTTGTTGTAGACTGGTTTACCTGTTTGCCACTCACGAATTGGCCATAGTTCTTCCGTAAACCGACGCTGATGATCCATCCATCCCAGTGAGTGACTGTAAAGAAAAAATATATATTACTTAATCAATTATCATGGTATATTGGCAAGTGAGTCCACTCAAAGGACATTTTGCATATTGTAAAATGCAACATAGTGGACCCTGAATTTGAAGTACAATTTGAATTAAACAAGGTAAAAAAAAACAGAGTAGATGACATGAGTTACAATTACTGTGTAAAAAGATTAAATAATAACAAAGACAAGACATGTGATTCATTTCATGCACAAAAAACAAATAGCAATTGGTTTCATCAGAGCCAGACCCCCATTGCTGTCCACTGTATGCCATCTTCTCAATTATTCATTACCTGTTCTACTTTTTGTCTGCATCTTCTACGGAAAGTGAGGGCCCACAGGGGAGCCTCTCCTGTCAATTTCAGAAGTAACTCTGTCAGCAATCAGCAAGCATGTAGTCAGTCAGTAATTTCTGTCCCACTTGAGGGGACTCGTCTATGAAAACAAAGTTTCTTTATGTATTTCTTCGTAATCCATCAGCCTTGAGGGAAACGGATAGGTGGAGTCTGGAGGAGGAGGATAGAGGAGCATGATTGAGTTGTGAACTTGTGAACCTCAGGAATGCAGACTGCGGCACCTTCAAATCAATAAGGAAAATAAGATGTAGACAGTGCTGCTGATGGACTTCTTGTGAGAGTTTTGTTGTGGTAAAAGGTGCAAAACAAAGAAAGACACACATAAATAAAAGTGAATAAAGATGAAAAAAAAGGAAGCCATTTTCAGGCCTGGGTGTCAGGGAAGAGAGCTCGTCCTCAAACTCTATGAATTGAGCCGGGAGTAGGTCAGCTAATAGAGAAGAACTTCCGTCACCTAAGTCGATGTCCTCTTCTTTCTGCGTGCATTCACATATTTTGTAATCTGGTGGTATGAAGTGCTGATTCATCTTGATCAGTGTTAACCTCTCCACATTTTTGGGCAAGAGGTGGGTCCTTTTTGAAATTACAATGGCACCAGCAGCACTGAAAACACGTTCAGAAGACACGCTTGCGAGTAGGCAAGACAAATAATTTAGAGCCAGGTTGGTGATCAGTGGCCATAGAGGCCTTTTCCTATACCAATACAGCAATGGGTTCTGATTAACAAAGACCTCTGTTGGGTCATCCAGATAGGCCTGCACCATCGACTCAAGGTTCTCCATGGTTGCTCCACTTTGCGTACCATCTGTGGCCTTTGCAGCACTGGAACGAGCAAACCCTTGATGAGTTAGCCAATCCGCTTCCGACAATATTATGGCTGGGCCTGGTGCAGGTGAGGATGATGATACGATTGCTGCTGGTGTCGTTAACGGCTGTGAGGGAAAGTGACTCCCTTCGGCCACATATTCAGAAGTGGAACTTGACGCCGGATGGCCTGCTGATTCAGTTGGACTTCAGCCGGCTCTTTGAATTTTCTGCCGAACTTTTTCGAACCGAGTGGCTGACACAGCTAGCCAATGTTTGTACTTTGAAGCATCTGCTTCATCAAAAGTAATGAATGCTTTGCTGGCGACTGCCTTTTTCTACAGTGGATACAGAATAGTGGCACAAATGTAATGTTGTTCTGTATGTATGTTTTTAAGCCTTTCATCGTCAACTAGGCAGCTTAATAACCTCTCCCCCAACTGATATGCGTCTTGCTTTTCAGCATCATCTCTGAATGTTGAAGACACTGCCTTCAGTTGGTGCTCTAGCATGACCAACAATGGGATAGCTTTTCCCAAAGAACAGTCCTCCCTGCTGACTTCACGCGTGAAGACCTCAAAAGGACGAAGCATGTCTGTCAGGCTTGCAACTAGCTTCCATTCCTCCAACTCTAACCCAATGTCTTTCATAGTGGAACCCCGTCGAAAGACATACTCATTGATTGCCATGCACTGCTCAGACAGACGCTCAAGCATGTAAAAGGTTGAGTTCCAACGTGTTGCCACCTCTTGGATGAGTCCTTTGACTGGCAGCCTACGTTCATGTTGAATGCTCCTCAGCTGCTTCCGGGCCTTAAAAGAAGGGCTGAAGTGTGTGCAGATTCTTCAACAGGTGGTCAGTAACTTGCCGACTGTGTTTTCATTTTTCAAGAAATCTTGCTCCACAATGTTAATACTGTGCGCCAAACACGGCACTCTGAAATAGCCACCTTGCTGCATGGCCTTAACTATATTACTGCCATTATCAGTGGAAACATAACCAACTATGCGATTTCTTGGATGCAGCCATTCAGAGACCTTCCTATTAAAATCCTCCAAAAGGTTAGGTGCAGTATAAGTTTTCTCCATGGCAAACATGGCTAATGTTGCAAGTTTCCAAGTAGCTTGAAAAAGTGTGTCCGGGTCAACACATGCATTTGTCTTGTCTCTAACCCCTGCAAAAGAGACCCAGTGTGCAGTGATGCACATGTAATCAAGGGCTTGGCAACTGGTCCACATGTCTGTTTTCAAGTGGATAGTGTGAACAGCACTCTTCTGCAAAGCTGCCCCAATCACCTCCAGTACATCTTGATGTAGTGCTGGAACCGCAACTCTGGCAAAATAGGACAGGCTAAGAACCTTCCATTTAGGGCAGACTGTTGCCGCAAATTCTAGAAAACCCACCCCTTCCACGAAAGAAAAAGGGAGTAGGTCCAGCGCTAGCATTTTAGCCAGCTTTGCGTTATACAGACATACCGTTGGATGGTTGCGTTCAAATGGCGCCTCCGACCAAAACATTCCGCTAATGGTGGGCTGGACCATTTTATGTGATGATGATGATGACGTCTTCAAACCAGTTAGGCCCAGTGATGTACTTTTCCGCATTGGTGTCTCTCCCAGACTCTTAGTGTGCCTCATACATGTTGCAGGGGTAGAGGGTATGGGCGATACCACTGCAGTACTGCTGCTAGGGGTCCTGGGTGTACCAGAAAAATGTCTGTCGCTTCTTCACTTCCCCCCTGCACGATGAGCCCCTCGACATCATCAGATGCAATATTAATGGATACATTTGGATTTGTTTTTCTTTTGGCTTCCTCGATCTCACTTAGGTGAGCCTCCCACTGGATAATGTGGTGTTTTTTGAGATGACCTCTCTGGTCTCCTGTACCATAGCTGGTACCAAGCTTACCCAGACTAACTAATGTTTTACAAATCGAACAAACAACCATGTTTTCCGCACTTTGGCTAACAGTAAAGAAGTCCCAAACTGGGGACTGGAAATGTCTGCTGGTGGTGGAGGTGCTACTTTGACTTTCAATACCAGATGAAGTGGAGGATGGGCGTGGCTGAATTCGTTTCTGTTGTTCACTTACAGCACCACTACTTGAGGTCGAGCTGGATGGAGGTCCCTGCCGGCCCTTCTGACTAAAAAATATGGAAGCTGTAGGTTGTGTTGGTGTTGTAGTTAACTGCGTTGGTGGTGGTACCAGTGCCACGCCGCCCACATCCCGCTCAGCAGCCATTCGGGATAGGGTGAAAATGTCTGTCTGCTGCATGCCTGCTGGGGCTGGAGTGATGACTGTGATGACTGGGTCATCGTAAAACTGTTCATCAGCAGCAGGAGACACCAGTTCTTGTTCGTCGTCATCACCCATAACTCGAAGCCTTGCGGGAACCTTCCTTTTAGGCTTAGCTACCTTTGTCGGCTCATGGCGTGACTCACTCTCAGACTGCATTGCTGGGTTACAATCAAGATCAAGGTCATCAGAATGAAGGGGGCTCGAAGAAGAACGTGTAGTAGTAGTAGTAGCCCTCCTTGACCTTTTTCTTGCTGGGGATCTGGAAGACAATGGATCATCATCAGGAGGAGTGGCTTCCTCGGATGATGATACCCCGCTTGAATATCAATTTCCTGATGTGCCCCTACTTCTGGAGGAACAAGCGTTGTAGGCAGTTGTGCCGCTCAATGAACCTCTAGTTGCACCTCTCCATGCACCTGTCCATGCACCTCTCCTTGCTCCTCTCCTTGCGGCTCTACTTGCGCCTCTCCTTGCGCCTCTCCTTGCGCCTCTACTTGCGCCTCTCCTTGCGCCTCTCCTTGCCCATGTACTTGTACTTGTACTAGTTGCACCTGTGGTTGTCGTTGCAGCTGTGGTTGTTGAACACTCGTCAGCTGAGTTACACCCGGCGTTGATTGGATGGTACTTTCTTGTGATGAGCCAACATTACTGGTCGATGGTGATTGAGAAAGTAAAGTGGCTGCCTCAGCAGCACTCATGGTCTTGGACCAAACTTGGCGTAGTGGCACTGAGCCCAATGAAGCGGAGGTGCTGCTTCCAGCTTGGTCCCCGGCGGACACCGCTGCTGCTGCAGGCGTGGTCTTTTCCCCAAAAAAGGTGTCGGTGGGCACACCAGTCTCCTTGGTAGGTGGTGCCACTTGCTTCTTCTGCTCCTTCTTGCTGGCAGTGGCACTGGCAACTTTTTTCGCTGAGGCGCTACGGCCACCTTTCTTTGGGCCCATCTTCTTCAGATGTCAGAACAGCAGGCCGCAGTTGCATGAGTTGCAGAGTTGTCTTGTCTGTGGCCACACATGACGTCACGTGACGTTGTGCTGCACACACCGCTGCAGGACTTCTTCCTGGCACTAGTGGTTCTCTTGTGCACCTAAAAGCAATAGAAGCCAGAGGATCATCAGTTAAACACCCCAAAAAGTTGAAAAACACAAAAATCACCACAATCCAATCCCATCCATGCCCTCAATGATGTTTACATTCAAGACAACCCACAGAAAGACTTTGTCCATGCACCACTGAGTACCCCTGGGCATAATGGATGAAAACAAGGCAAACTGGGTGCAGGCCTGAGCACACTGCCTGCCTTCAAATTAGCCTCTTGACCCCCACCACATGGCCAGGCCCCACCTGTACCAGGCCTCAAAATGGCCCCCACCCACACAGCCAGGTCCCAATAACACCCCAAAAAGTCGAAAAACACATAAAAATCACCACAATCCAATGCCATCCATACCCTCATTGGTGTTTAAATTCAAGACACCCCACAGAAAGACTTGGCCCATGCACCACTGAGAACCCCTGGGCATAATGGATGAAAGCAAGGCAAAATGGGTGCAGGCCTGAGCACACTGCCTGGCTTCAAAATTGGCCCTTGACCCCCAGCCACATGGCCAGGCCCTGCCTGGACCAGCCCTCTTAATGGCCCCCACCCACGTGGCCAGACCTCAACAGCACCCAAAAAGTCTGGGCGATGGCGGATTGACCGCGAAGTGACACTGAGTCGAGGCAGGCGCGAGCAGCTGGAGGCGGGGACCCGAGGACGGAGCCCTACAGCTTGCCCCGACACGGAGGCCTTGGCTGGACAGCAACACGTCTGTTTGCCACTCTGCAGCGGTTCGGGGACTTTGAAACCGATGAGATGGACGAGAAGCCCGCGGGGGACGCTGCGGAGAGAGTTGGTCGCTGACTGGGGGTAGCGACACTCAGGACCGCGGCCGCGGCCTGGGGTGCCACGCGCCTCCCGGTCCCGACTGAAACTCGAGAAGACGTGCGGATCGAGGGAGCAGCGCGGTTGGCCCTACTAAGAACCGGGGGATCTCGAAGAAGATTCATTGCCGGAGCCCTAAGACTGTGTGGAAGCTTGAACAGTGGACATTGGAGAAGGAGGGTCTTCCTGGAGACGCCTGGCCACCATTTTGTCCCCAAGGGGACGAAGGAGACAAAGCCCTGAGGTCGCGGCCTAGCCTGCTACGCACCCTCCGGCCCTGAACGACGCTTAAGAAGGAGTGTGAATAGAGGGTGCAGCACGATTGGCACTAATAAGGACCGGGAGATCTCAAAGCGGACTCCCTGCTGAAGCCCTGGGTCTGTGTCGCAGTTTGGACTTTGGATATTGGAGAAGGAGGGCCTACACGACGACGCCCGGCCGCCATTTTGTCCTCGAGGGGACGAGACGGACGAAGGCCCTGAGGTATCGGAGCCTCACCCTAGCCGCATCGGCCTCACACGCGGGGACCCAGCGACACCTGGACCTGCTGTTGGTCGTCTTGAACTCTTCTTTACGTCGAGCGGTGAGCTACGATCCACAGAGGGCAGATGGCGAGCGGCCGGGGTGGAAAGAAGGGGGATCACATGCTCCCAGATATGCTCAGCAGGGCCCAGCAACAACGGGATAAAGCACAGCTGCCACCGAGCTCCTCCAGAGGCTCAGGAGACCCAGCTAGGGGGGAGCCCCCAGTCACGAGATCTTTCATGGAGGCCCTTTTTAGCTCGCTCAAGGAGGACTTCCAGACGTTGAAACAGGAGGTGGCCAGCGAAGTGCGCGAGGTACGCAGAGAAGTGGAGGGTCTGGGTGAGCGCATGGAAACGGTAGAGACGGCGGCTCACCGGAGGGACGAGGAGATTGTCCACCTACAGCAGGAGGTACTCCGCCTCAAGGAACAGCACGTGGACCTCCAAGCGCATAACGAGGACCTGGAGAACAGGTCGAGGCGGAATAACATACGGGTTCGGGGGGTCCCGTCCGCCGAAGAGGGGGCTGATATTGCCGGCTACCTGAGGGACATGTTCAGGGAAATCCTGGGTGAGCCAGTGGACTTCCCAATCCGGATCGATAGGGCCCACAGGGTTGGCCGTCAGCGACAATCGACGGCACCTCCACCGGACATTTTGGCCTACCTACCTGATTTCCTCGTGAAGGAGCGCATAATGGCGGAGGCGCGCAGAAAGCAACCACTAAACTTCCGAGGACGCTCCGTCGCGCTGTTTCAGGACTTGTCTGCCATCACGCTGCAAAAACGCAGGGCCTTCAAGATTGGGACAGGCTTTCTGAGGGAACACGAAACACCGTATACTTGGGGGCATCCCTTCTGCCTCATCTTTCGTTGGAACGGCACGATGCACCAACTGCGCTCCCTGCAGGAGATATGTGGGGTCCTGGGACTCACAGCGACGGAGGAGGACGGAGCGACGCCGAGCCGGAGGCGCTCAGACAGAGGTGGATGGCGGAGAACAGCGAGAAGGCGCTCGGTGGCTAGCGCCGGGAGGCCGGATTCGCCCACCATCAGGGCCGAAATGGCCAACGCATTGAGGGAAGCGGCCAGGGACTCAGCTGCCACGAACGGCGTAGCCCTGACGGCGTAGGAACGCTGCGGGGGGAGAAGGACATAGCATCTGAAGACAGCAGGTTTGGGGCCGAAGAGAGGGTGGGGGGGAGGCGGGGGGAGGGAGTGGCCGGACGTCCACTTTAAGTACTTTCCACGGACTTGTCCGTTTTGGGACATGACTGGGACATTGGGTTGCACAAGTTGGGGAGGGGAGGTGGGATCGTTGGCCAGTTGCCGTGGGGTTGGTTCAGGGGAAGTTGGGGGGAAGGGGGGATACCGTCCAGTGCCTTACACATTCTTGCATTTTTTCACTAGAGCACCTTTGCGCTGCCACCCCGTGACCTGTCCTGCCCGAGTGGGTTCCCGCTGCTTAGCGCACACTGGCCTTCACGAACATGGCGACGCTTAAGGTGGTGACCCTTAATGTTAAGGGGTTAAACAATCCAGTTAAAAGAAGGGCAATTCTGTCTCTGTTGGAGGGAACACAGGCGGACATTTGTCTCCTGCAGAAGACCCACTTGTTAGCACAAGACTGTCAAAGGCTGCGCTCTCACAAGTTTCCCACGCAGTTCTTTTCCTCCACTACTTCTAAAAAGGCGGGGGTAGCCATATTGATATCAAGTTCTTTCAGGGGGGAGGTGTTGTACAAACTCGCAGAACAGAAAGGGAGGCTGTTAGCGTACCGCCTCAAGCTGGGGGGCATGACGTTCTCCATTGGCTCCTTGTACAGCCCAAATGAACACCAGGAGCGTTTTCTAGACTCGGCACTGGTGGATATGACGGCCTCCCCGGACAGACACATCATTTTAGGGGGGACCTGAACGTGGTTTTTGATTCCACACTGGATAGGTCGTCGCAGAGAAACCCGCAAACTGGGGAACTCTCACAGGCAGGGAAGGCTCAGCTCGCTGATCTGGACCTGCATGACCTTTGGCGCACGCTGCACCCCACGGATAGGGACTATTCTTATTATTCGCATCTTCACCGGACGTATGCGAGGCTAGACCATCTGCTGGTCAGCGGACCAATGTGTGCCTTGGCCACAACGGCGGAAATAGGGGTCCTGTCACTGTCAGACCACGCGCCGGTTTCGGGCACATTTACGTTGCCGCCGGTCTCCCCCTCCCGTGGTGTTTGGCGTCTCAGGGACACCCTGTTACACAAGAAATCTGTAGTGAAACACATTGAGGAGTCGATCCGGGAGTATCAAACACATAACAGCAATCCGGACACGTCGTTAGCGACACAGTGGGCGGCGTTGAAAGCGGTCTTGAGAGGGGAGTTTATTTCTATCTCCTCGGCTGAGAATAGGGAGAGACAGCGCAAGAGGGAGGAGTTGACTTCCAAGGTTAGAGAACTGGAGCACGTACACCGCCGTACAGGAGCCCCTAGGATATGGAAACAATTGAAGGCAGCTAGGAAACTCCTGTTGGCGTTAGACATGGATAGAGCAGAATATGCGGCGCTACGCCTGAGACATGCGTTCTACACGGGGGGACAGATGCCGCAAACTCCTGGCAAATAAGCTTCGAGTGGCGCATCAGCGGAACTCGGTCAAGGAACTGTTGGACTCTGATGGGGTGGCTGTCTCTGGGGACGCAGCTGTAGCGGAGGTGTGCCGTAAGTTCTATGAGGACCTCTACGCAGGGGAGCCCCCTTTGCCGCAGGACACCGCGGTCTACCTGGAGTCAGTGGTCCTTCCGGTCCTGACCCCGGCACAAGCGGAGCACCTGGAACGTAATATTCACGTAGAGGAGGTGATCGCCGCCATCTCCAGGCTCAAGCATGGGAAGGCCCCGGGCCCGGACGGTTACACGTCCCTGTTTTATAAGACCTTTTGCCCGGTTGTGGCGCCTATCCTTGCCCGCCTTTTCAACTCTTTCTCTGCACCGGGGGCTATCCCACCGGACCTACTGAGAGCTACGGTATCGGTCATTCCTAAACCAGGGAAGGACCGGACCCAATGTGGCTCGTACAGGCCAATCTCCCTCCTGAACGTTGACCTTAAGCTATACACGGGGATTTTGGCGTCCAGACTGGCTCTGCATCTGCCAGGCCTGGTGGAGGCTGACCAGGCTGGTTTTGTCCCAGGACGACAAACAGTCGATAACACCAAGAGGGTGGTGCACGTCTTGGAGAAGGCCTCACGGATCCCCGGAGAGAGAATGTTGCTAGCGGTGGATGCGGACAAAGCATTTGACCGCGTTCATTGGCCTTATCTTGAACAGGTGCTGGGGAAGATGGGTATCGGAGAGAAGTTCTGCTCGATGATTTTTAACTGCTATAAGTCCCCATCGGCGACGGTTAGAGTTAATGGCTGTAGCTCCCGCAGCTTCGAGATAGAAAGGGGCACTAGACAAGGGTGCCCGCTCTCCCCACTTCTCTTTGCCCTTTACATGGAGCCGTTTGCCCAGAGGATTCGCCAGAACCCGGATGCGATAGGGGTGAAGATGGGGCAATATGTCCACATGGTTAGTCTCTATGCGGACGATGTCCTATTGACCCTGGATGACCCGAAGAGGGCCCTCCCTGCATGCATTAAGGAGCTGGATGACTTCTCAAAAGTAGCGGGCTTCAAGATGAACATGGGCAAGTCGGCGGCCCTGGATGTATGCCTGGCGGCTGACACGAGAAGAGAACTGCAGAGGCTTTTTCCTATGCAGTGGTCATCGACCCTGGTACCTTACCTGGGGATTCTCTTAGCACCGACGTTACCGGCAATGGTGACGGCCAACTACACAGCCCTGGGCAGGAAAATCAAGGAGGAGCTGGGCTGCTGGGGTAAAGGGATGCTGTCTTGGCTCGGCAGAATAGCTGCGGTCAAGATGACGGTCTTGCCCCAGATTTTGTATCTCTTTCGGGCTTTGCCACTTCAGACGCCCAATGGATGGATCAGACAGACGCAAGCAGATATTGCACGCTTCGTCTGGCAGGGTCGCAAGACGAGAATGAAGAGGGTTCTCTCTACACTGGCTCCGGAGGCAGGAGGCCTTGGCATCCCGGATCTCAGGAAATATTTTCAGGCGGCGCAGTTGCGCTACTTGGTGGAATGGAGCAGATGGGAATCTGACAAGCATTGGCTCTTTCAAGACCAAGCAGTGGCGGGGCGTCCCTTACAGGAGATACCGTTCTTGCGACGGATCCACCGCCCCCCCAATCTGTACGCGTCCTTTGTTACGCGAGTTCCCATGAGAGTGTGGGACGCTGTTAATGAAGTTCACGATCTCACCACGTTCCCCTCGCCATTTACGCCGATAGCAGAGAACCCTGATTTCGCCCCGGGTCTAGAACCGGGCGCATTCATGCACTGGAGAGCAGCGGGTTGCCGTGCGCTCTTCCAGATGTATGACACGGAGGGGGTGGTCCCCTTTCAGCACCTTAGACAGGAATACCAACTGGCCGAAACAGAGAGGATGAGGTACACTACTTGTTGGATTGTACATGCAGGTTAGACATTGGGCGCTTCAGCCGCAGGTACGCGAGACAGCAGACCGTCAGTTGAAGTCGTATGAGAGGTGGTTGGTGACTCGCGCCTCAGACGCTAAGCTGATCTCGGACCTATATAAGTTGCTGCAACCTCCCCCATTTCACTTTTATAATCTTGGCAGGGAGCGCTGGAATAGAGAGCTGGGGAGGACGCTTAGCCCTAGGGAATGGGATCAGATTGCATACCGCGCGAGACACTCGGCATACCACACGGGGCTCACCGAAACACTCACAAAGGTGTCTACATATTAGTATTATACCCCAGAGAGACTGCATGAAATTAATAGGAACATTGGGAAGGTGTGTTGGAGGGACTGTGGGCAGACAGGGACTCTCACGCATGTGCTTTGGGATTGCCCGTTGTTGAAGGATTACTGGAAGGAGGTTATAGATGAAGTGGACGCTCACTTTGACATAGAATTGCCGCGCTTCCCGGCGTATGTCTTGTTGGGCCTCCCGAATCGGGTAATATACCCGTTGAAGTCCTGTAGGGGTCGGCAAATAGCGATAGCACTGGGTTCGGCGGTTCAAAATATACTGATACACTGGCGCACCACCACAGTCCCCTCCATCACAGGTTGGCTCCACAGACTCTGGCATGTCCTGGGCATGGAAAAACTATCGCTTACGGTGGCGGGGGACGTGGAACAATTTGATGAGTTGTGGCAACCCTTTCATGCACTATTAACCACAGAATTTAGAGAACTTATCTTCCCGAGATACCTTAGACTCCTGAGACTAACGCCTCCCATAGACCCGATTGCTTAAACAAACATTGAGTGGGGGGCTCACGAGGGGTGGGATGGAGGAGGGGGGGCAGGGCATAAGAATAACCCAAGCACTGGACGGGGGTGGGCTGGGGGGAGTTTGGGGGGGAGTTGAGGGAGTTGGAGGGGAGGGGATCAAGGAGGGAGAGAGGTTCAATCTATTGTTTGCCTTTTCTTTTGCCTTCCAGCTTTATTGACAATGGCGGACACGCCAAGACTCTCTTCAAAGGAACTTTATATGCTACTGCCATTGTCGATCGCTATGCTTCGACTACTTATGCCTTGTATTCTCTTGTATTTCGCAAACCCTATGCCCTCCTTGCCCCTTTTCTCATGTTATGCCTTAATAAAGTGCTTTAAACCTAAAACACATACAAATCACCACAATCCAATGCTATCCATGCCCTCAATGATGTTTAAATTCAAGACACGCCACAGAAAGACTTGGTTCATGCACCACTCACTACCCCTGGGCCTACTGGCTAGTGAGGCTTTACAGGCACCCCCAAAAAAAAATCATTATATAACAGTGAGCTAAAATTCCATGACATAAATGAGAATTAAGTTAAAAGAAAATCACAGAAACAGTTGTATCATGCACCCATGACTAACCCTGGGCCTACTGGATACTGTGGCTACCCACAATATATATTTTTTTTAAGTTGGGAAAAAAGTTTTTAAACTGTAGTTGCAGCAACTGCAATGCCCCAAACGAACAGCACCAACTTACTTGTAAAATCTCAAGTCCAAAAGTGATCCAAACTCCAATGTCCAAAAAGTCCTCAAATACAAATATCCAGCAGCAGCCACAAAAAGTAATCCTTTCAGCTCCAGATCCAAATGAAAAGTGACTAGGACATGGACGGACAAAGCACTGGGAGGAGCCTGCTGGACAGAAACAGGAAGTTGGAAACTCTGGGGCACTTCCTTCCTCCCACCCCCCCCCCCACCAAAAATGGACTCCCTGCACCAAAACGTGCAGCCAAATGTCAATCTGAGGAGTTATTCTGATCAAAATCATCATTTTCAACCGCAACCGCTATCTCTCTCATGCTGTCCCTTACCTGCTAAGTCAGCATAACGTATTGCTGCTCTGAACAGTTTCCTGTCCCAATCGTATCTGCCGTGTGCACGTTCCGGGTGTAATTTGCCTTTCAATTGTAACCAAACGTCTCTCTATCCACGTCTGTTATTGGGTGCTCCCCCCGGTTGCAATGCAAACATCGAAAGAGGACTATCAGGTTGCCGTCTCGCGGCGGCCATATTGGTACTGCCGTTATGGTGTCAAACGGCCACATAGGAAATTGATATGTGTCGATCAATCTCAAACGCCTGTTTAAAATGTGGCAAAACTAAATGATGTATCTTAAAGTATTAATAGGGATCTTCACTATTAAGTGCCCTCTGTCTCTAATTTTGGAGCATGTGATCCACTTAAACTGTTTGTAAATGTGTATTTATGCTGTTTGAGACAGTAGATGATACGAGGAAATACTACATAAATTTGTATGTTTATCTTGTACGGCCCTGAAAAAGTCGCAGGATTACTGCCTATAGCGACGACACACGTTGGCTGTTGTTGGCTGTTTGGAAGAAATCCGAATAAAGCGAGACAAGGATTTGAATTGAAGACAAAATTGTTGGCTTATACTTTCATTGTGTTCCATATGTCTATCATTGAAAAAGGGAAACCTGGTTTAAATGTGTTCATATATTTCTAAAGAGGGCTCATTTGTAGTATGTTAATAGGGAGAATGGATTATTTTAAGTGTAGTTTGATCCCCACAAAATAGAAGGAACTGTGAACTTGAAGTACTGAGTGACTGTGTATCTTTAAAAAGGTTTGCACGAGTCCTTCCTCACTGTTTGAAGTTGCAGTACATTTAAAAAACAGAAGTTACTGCTCCTCATAATGTGCATATGATTAAGACCCGATTGGGTTGCAACGTGTCATGCCATGCCATGCTGTTGGCTTATCTACAAAAGGGGATGATGGACGGAGCGTTTGAACAAATCAAACACTCACCCCCAGTCAACTGATCTGGGTTTAATCCATCACCATTCTTTAGCTCACTCAGCCACCCCAGTTCAGACATGGCCATATGCAAATCAGTCCGACCCTGTGCCTCATGGGAACAGTCCAGCCCGAACTGCCAAGCCATGTCTTCCCTGAACCGGAAACAAGCATCCTGGGACCGGTTTCGGATTCATAATCCTCATCAGCCAGGCTATCTTGAATCCAGTGGCCAAGTGAGCAAGGGACTCACGTCTGAGCATACCCTGTCACACTTAGGGCGAACAAAGCAATACAAAAGGGGATGATGGACGGAGCGTTTGAGCAAATCAAACACTCACCCCCAGTCAACTGATCTGGGTTTAATCCATCACCATTCTTTAGCTCGCTCAGCCACCCCAGTTCAGACATGGCCATGTGCAAATCAGTCTGACCCTGTGCCTCATGGGAACAGTCCAGCCCGAACTGCCAAGCTATGTCTTCCCTGAACCGGAAACAAGCATCCTGGGACCGGTTTCGGATTCATAATCCTCATCAGCAAGGCTATCTTGAATCCAGTGGCCAAGTGAGCAAGGGACTCACGTCTGAGCATACCCTGCCACACTTAGGGCGAACAAAGCGATACAAAAGGGGATGATGGACGGAGCATTTGAACAAATCAAACACTCACCCCCAGTCAACTGATCTGGATTTAATCCATCACCATTCTGTAGCTCACTCAGCCACCCCAGTTCAGACATGGCCATATGCAAATCAGTCTGACCCTGTCCCGCATGGGAACAGTCCAGCCTGAACTGCCAAGCCATGTCTTCCCTGAACCTGAACCTGTCTGTTCGTGTGTAAGTGGCTGCATGGGTTTGTGAATAGCTACATGAGTGTCTATATGAGTTATTGATTGGTTGTCTGAGTATCTGTATTAAGCATGGGCGGAAAATCCGTTACGCTCGCGGATTTTGCGGATTTTTGGTAAATTCGCAATCCGCGAGATTCGCGAATTTCCCGCAAAATCCGCAAATCCGCGAGCAGCGGATTTTATGGCTTGCTCGCACTGTTCGCGTGAGTTCGCGGCTTCCCAGTTCAACTTCCCGCCCCGCGAATAAGCGCTAAATTGCAGAAATACGATCTTAGCAAAACTGAAACTACTTACCAGGTTCAAAAGTTCAAGCTCATCATTAGTAGCCATTTCCTGTAGTGCTTCCTGAGGGGCCCCTCCAGAGTTCAGTTGCCTACTTGCAACTATTATGTGACCCTGCTCTGACCCTCAGAATAGTTACACAAAGGTCCTGAATTACAGCTAAGGCAGACAAGCAGGAGCCAGGCTGGAAGTTCAAATCCAGTGACGCATTAATCAGCCCCTAATTCATTATTGTCAGTTGGGGCAGGGCAGGTGTTGTAACTAATTTTGCAACAATGAAAGCACTTAGCAAGTGCAAAAGGTCACTAATCAGGAAGCACTAAGGAAGCAGGTGCCAGCTAAAAAAATATTCTGTGACACATTAATCAGCCCCAAATTAATTCAGGTCACTTGAGGCAGGGAAGGTGTGCTTTGCTTTGCCACAATAATGTACACTGGACAACCAGAGGGTGCTGTGATGAAACAGAGGGTGGCATGGGTGGGCCAGAGGGTGGCATGAGTAGTCAGAGAGTGGCAGTGGTGACAGAGAGTGGCAGTGATGAAGAAGAGTGTCCCAAACAGGCTGGACAAGTAGAAACAACAAGTTCGCAAAACTTGCGACCCGACAGGTAAGTTCGCGTTTGCGAAATTGTACAAAACCCTCGCGAACTGGCAGAAACCCGAGCGAACACACAAAAAAAAAATCCGCAAATTCGCGAGAATTCGCGGATTTTGCGGATTGCGAGTTCGCAAATCCGCAAAATTCGCGAACGCGAGATTCGCAAAATTCGCCCATGCTTAATCTGTATGGGTGCCTGAGTGTTTGTGCGGGTGGGGTGTGTGTGACTCTGTACATAAATGTGTGAGTGGGTGATTCACTGGGTGCATGGTTTCAAAAGTGCATCTGTTATGGACTGTATGTATGGGTGAGTGTGAGTATGGGTGTGTTAGTGAGTGAATGTATATCTCAGTGGTACATGTGTGAGTAACTACATATGTGAAAGGCAGTATATATGTGTGTTCGAGTATATAAATGGTTGTAAGTGGGAGTGTGTGATTATGAGAGTGGCTGTATGGATGAGTGTGTGCTTGTATCAGTGATTGTATAAGAGCGTAAGAATGTGCTAGTATTTGTATGAGTAAGTGAGCTGGTGTGCATATAACTGTATAGGTGAGTAAATGGCAGTGTGATTAATTACTTGCATGACTGACTAGGTGTGTGAGTACCTCTATGGATGTGTGGCGATGTGTGAGTGTCTATATAGGTGTATGAGTGCATATGATAGTCTTGTACTTAGTGACCATAAGTATGAGTGACTGTATGGAAGAGTGAGTAGATGTGTGTGTAAACCTAAGAATCAGTGAGTGGGCATGTACTTATTGGTGTTGGAGTGTCTATGGTTTTGAGAATGGCATTCTGTAATTTAGAGTGGGTGAATCAAAGGTTATATGAGGGTGTGAGAAGATGCATCAAATTATCACATGGATGATGTCATCAGTGATGTCATCAGTGATGTCATTTGAGATGTCATCAGTGATGTCACTGACCATGTCATAAGTGATGTAATATGTGACGTCATCATCAGAGCATTGCGGGGGCGCGAGTTATAATTAGCTGAAATAACTATAACGGGGGAATTTCTCTGGTTTTGTTCGAGTGAAATGTCCAACTAACTATAACTTTCCCTGAAACCTATGTTATTTAAGTTAATTTCTAAGGTTTTTTAAATGCTAGTTTCAAACTATGCCTACAGAGGTAGGACATGTGAAGAAAGAAGAATAAACGCACAGAAAGAAGCAAAAGAAATGCAGAAAGAAGCAACAGAAGTCCACAAAGACGAAGAAAAGTGCAGGAAGAAGTAAAACATGTGCAGAAAGAACAAACAAAGGAGCAGAAAGAGGCCTTATTGCAAAATCATCCTGTGCCCACAACTTTTTCAGACGGGTACTGGTGGTAACTGACTCTTACTAACCATGCCTAGAGCCAGTGCTATGCTAAAAGACACTTAGAATACAGGGAAAACACCTACATACACTAGGGAACACTATGTGTTGGGGTACCCTTGTTATTAGCATGACCTCCTCTTTAAGACCCTAGTACATAATAGGGCCGGGGGGTTAAAACTACCTCTAAGTCAGAGGAGCAAAAATATGCTACTTTAAGGAGTAGTCGTGTTTGCAGAGTGGTGGAGAAATGGTGCTGGGTGTCCAACCAACGCTCAGGAATGCCGCTACGTAGGACTTACAGGAGGGATTCTTGGCCCCCAAACTCCCTCAGGACTAAATTGGACTAGATCCCCCATCCTGTAGTCTGCCACAAGGCACATTTGCAGAGTGGTAGAGAAAGGGGGGCATGGCCTCTGAAGACATTTTAGCAATCCCACTGTGTGGGACTTACTGGAGTTAACAAGAGGGGTAGTTGGCCCCCAAGGACATCCTTGGGGGCCAACTTCCAAAGCTATTTCCTCCAGTCAGTCCCACACAGCAACACTGGTAAGTACTTGTACAAGGCCATGCCAACTTTGACCACCACTCTACAAACGCTCTCCCTGGCGCGCTCTTGGATGGGGATTGAAGTCCCCTTCACTGCTGGGGGTCCTTTAGGGGCTAACTAGCCTACCTTTTACCTCCAGTAAGCGGGATTGGTGAGAGGTAGACAAAGGCCATGCCCCCCTTTCTCCACCCTTCTGCAAACGCGCCCCCTGGCGCGATGTAAGTTGGGGGATTAAGTTCCCTTGAATCCTGAGGGTCCCTGGGGTCCAACTAGCCCACCAGGTACCTCTAGTAAGTGCCACAGAGCTGCATTGCAGAGAGGTGTAAAAAGAGGCGTGATCTGGACCACCTCTCTGCAACGTAGAGCAATGGTGCTTACTGGAAGCACCTGGTGGTCTAGTTGGCCCCCAGGGGCCCTCAGGATTGAAAGGGAATTAATTCCCCAACTTAAAAAGCACCACAGGGCGTGTTTGCACACGTGTTTTATTTATTTTATTTTAAACGTTTTGTATAGTGCTAGCTAGACCCGTAGCTATCAGAGCGCTTTACATACATCCTGTAAAATAGAACAGATGGAAATTGCATTACATAGTAAGCAGGCAGTAAGGAAGCAAATAAGGGATTAAAAAAAAAAAATTAACACAGTCCGGTCACCAACTATCCTTGAATGTCAAGAGAGAGGAGTAAACTCTGATATTGAAGTCTAGGTTGGTTGGCATTGGTCAGCAAAGTATTTGTTAAGGAGATGGAGTTTCAGGTCCCTTTTGAAACAGGCGAAGGATGGGTTGCATCCGAGGACTCTAGGGAGAGCGTTCCACATCCTGGGAGCGTTGCCAGAAAACGATCGGTATGGTGTGTTTTTTTTTCAGTTTCGGAGGAATAAGAAGGAGTGAGTTGGAGCGAGTTGGAGCTTCTCAGAGTTTTGGATTGCCCTGCTCTTTCCAATTTGTTTTTCAGGTAGTTAGGGGCTGTAGAGTGAAGGGTTTGTGTGTGATGCAGGTCCCGCCCCCTCCCTTCACCACTGTGCTAATGCACCCCGTGGTGCATTTTAATTTGGGGGATAAAGTCCCCTTGAATCCTGTGGGTCCCTGGGATCCAACTAGCCCACGAGGTACCTCCAGTAAGCACCACAGAGCTGAGTTGCAGAGAGGTATAAAAAGGGGAGTGGCCTGGACACCTGTCTGCAACGCAGGCCTGTGGTGCTTACTGGAGGTACCTGGTGGCTTGGCCCTCAAGGGCCATCAGGATTGAAGGGGAATAATATCCAATCTTAAAATGCGCCACAGGGTGTGTTTGCACACAAATCACCTCAGCTGCAAAAACAACAAGTGATGGACTGAATGTGGATCAATGTCACACACTCCCCCAGTCAAAAGATCTGGGCCCAAATCCATCGTTTTTTTGCACTCCACACCACCCTGGGTTAGACAATGGCGATATGCAAATCAGCTCTGACCCTGGTGCCCCATGGGAACAGTCCAGCCCGAACTACAAAAGCCATGTCCTTCCCAGAACGGAATCAAGCATCCGAGGACCGGACCGGTTTCGAGGTAACACCTCTCATCAGCCCGGCGAGCTTGACTCCAAGTGGTGTGGAGTGCCTGGGACCCACGTCTGGGCATCCCCCGCGCCCTTAGGGCGGCAATTGCAAAAACAACAAGTGATGGACTGAATGTGGATCAATGTCACACACTCCCCCAGTCAAAAGATCTGGGCCCAAATCCATCGTTTTTTTGCACTCCACACCACCCTGGGTTAGACAATGGCGATATGCAAATGAGCTCTGACCCTGTTGCCCCATGGGAACAGTCCAGTCCGAACTACAAAAGCCATGTCCTTCCCAGAACGGAATCAAGCATCCGAGGACTGGACCGGTTTCGAGGTAACACCTCTCATCAGCCCGGCATATCGCCATTGTCTAACCCAGGGTGGTGTGGAGTGCAAAGAAACAATGGATTTGGGCCCAGATCCTTGGACTGGGATGAATGTGTGACATTGATCCACATTCGGTCCATCACCTGTTTTGTTTGCAATTGCCGCCCTAAGTGCGCTGGGGATGCCCAGACGTGGGTCCCAGGCACTCCACACCACTGGAGTCAAGCTAGCCGGGCTGATGAGAGGTGTTACCTCGAAACCGGTCCGGTCCTCGGATGCTTGATTCCGTTCTGGGAAGGACATGGATTTTTTAGTTCGGACTGGACTGTTCCCATGGGGCACAGGGTCAGAGCTGATTTGCATATCGCCATTGTCTAACCCAGGGTGGTGTGGAGTGCAAAAAAACGATGGATTTGGGCCCAGATCTTTGGACTGGGATGAATGTGTGACATTGATCCACATTCGGTCCATCACCTGTTTTGTTTGCAATTGCCGCCCTAAGTGCGCTGGGGATGCCCAGACGTGGGTCCCAGGCACTCCACACCACTGGAGTCAAGCTAGCCGGGCTGATGAGAGGTGTTACCTCGAAACCGGTCCGGTCCTCGGATGCTTGATTCCGTTCTGGGAAGGACATGGCTTTTGTAGTTCGGACTGGACTGTTCCCATGGGGCACAGGGTCAGAGCTGATTTGCATATCGCCATTGTCTAACCCAGGGTGGTGTGGAGTGCAAAAAACGATGGATTTGGGCCCAGATCTTTGGACTGGGATGAATGTGTGACATTGATCCACATTCGGTCCATCACCTGTTTTGTTTGCAATTGCCGCCCTAAGTGCGCTGGGGATGCCCAGACGTGGGTCCCAGGCACTCCACACCACTGGAGTCAAGCTAGCCGGGCTGATGAGAGGTGTTACCTCGAAATCGGTCCGGTCCTCGGATGCTTGATTCCGTTCTGGGAAGGACATGGCTTTTGTAGTTCGGACTGGACTGTTCCCATGGGGCACAGGGTGAGAGCTGATTTGCATATCGCCATTGTCTAACCCAGGGTGGTGTGGAGTGCAAAAAAACGATGGATTTGGGCCCAGATCTTGGGACTGGGATGAATGTGTGACATTGATCCACATTCGGTCCATCACCTGTTTTGTTCACAAATCACCTCAGGCCCTGCCCCCTCGCTTCACCACTGTGCAAATGCGCTGAGGCGCGTTTTAAGTTGAGGGATGAAGTCCCCTTGAATCCTGAGTGTCCCTGGGGTCCAACTAGCCCACCAGGTACCTCCAGTAAGCAACACAGAGCTCCGTTGCAGAGAGGTGTAAAAAAGGGCGTGGCCTAGACCACCTCTCTGAAACGCAGGTCTGTGGCGCTTACCGGAGGTACCTGGTGGGCTAATTGGCCCCCAGGTACCCTCAGGATTGAAGGGGAATTAATTCCCCAACTTAAAACGCACCACAGGGCATGTTTGCATACATGTCACCTCAGGCCCCGCCCCCTCCCTTTACCAGTGTGCAAACGTGCCCTGTGGCGTGTATTAAGTTGGGGGAGTAAGTCCTCTTGAATCCTGAGGGTCCCTTGGGTCCAGAAAGCCCACCAGGTAACTCCAGCAAGCGCCACAGAGCTACATTGCGGAGAGGTGTAAAAAGGGGAGTGGCCTGGACCACCTCTCTGCAAAGCAGCCCTGCGGCGCATACTGGAGGTACCTGGTGGGCTAGTTGGCCCCCAGGAATTCCTAGTATTGAAGGGGAATTAATTCCCCAACTTAAAATGCACCACAGGGCGCGTTTTCAGAATGTTGCTGGGAGGGGCAGGGCCTCCGAAACAATCACAATGCCGGTCTTTTTTTTTATTTCTTTAGAAGTGAGGCTGTGTACCCGCCTTCTTTTTGCTTTTTTTTGGCCCTGGGGACCCCCTCCCCAGGGCCTGACCCCTTTTTTATATAAAAAAAATGGTAACGGAAAGGGGGCAGTGTGGGCCCCCTCCCTTGGCCAATCCAGGCCCAGGGGCCCCATATCCTGGGGCATGGCCACATTTATCTATTTTTTTAATTGAAGGGGGTTGCGTGGCCCCTCTCCTGAGGCCTCTATTGGCCTCGGGGACCCCATCCCCTGGGGCTAGACTTTTTAATGTATTTATTTTGGGGAAGGGGGCCTGGCCACTTCATTGGGGACCATGGGGGGAGCAGCAAAGCCCCCATGGTCCCTGCCGGCTCCCAGTCTCCTGCCGGAGCCGGCATTGCTTTTCCACATGGGGAGCTGCAGACATGCAGCTCCCCGTGTGGAAAAGCAATCTGGTTTGATTTTTGAAAGCGAGAGCAAGTTTCCCTGCTCTCGCTTTCAAAACCCAAACCAATGTTTGCTATGACAGGGCGGGAGCCCTGCCATAGCAAATAGCAGTGTCTCGGGGTGGGCACCCCGGGACACTGCAGGGGCAGGAGCTGAGACACTACAGGAGCCGGGGGTGGCGGTCCCTAGGGCCATCACTGGCTCCAGGAGAGGGGCCGCGTGGCCCCCCTCCCACCATCTATAGGTTGAGGTCCCTGGGGCCAAATATTAGTGACCCGGGCGTGTGGAGGTGGTTTATGCCCCCCACAGGTCTATTATTTTAAAAAAATAGCCCCGGAGTCGCGGTCCCTGGGGCAGCGGTGGGCCGTGTACCCTGCTAAATAATTAATAAAAGCCCCGGGGGTGATCCCCTGGGCTGTGTAGGCCTGGCCTGCATGGACCCCCCTACAGATTAAAAAAGCAATGCCCCGGGGTACCGGTCCCCGGGGCTGTGGGGGCCATGAGCCCCCCACAAATATTTAATGAAAGCCCCGGGGTGGCGGTCCCAGGGGCTGTGGGTGCCTGCATGGGCCCCCGCAATTTAAATTTTACATGCCCCCGGGACTTGGCACACCCAGGGGCTAAATAATAATGAAGCACAGAAGCCCGCGTTTCGGTTTTTTATTTTCGTGGCAGGATCCGCGGATCCTCCACGAATTTTGCCGATTATTTTTATTTAAAAAATGCTTTTTTAGGGCCCTCGGGGTCCTTCGGGGACCCCCTAAGCAGGCCTGGGGGTCAGAGTGTTTCTACCCTGCCCCCTTTTCTTGTTTGACGCCTTTGTTTCCCTGTTTTCCTGTGCCTTGGTTACTGAGGCACAAGATGGCTGTCAACACTTCCTGGTTTGAAGTGTTGACAGCCAATTAAAATAAAGCTTGTGGTCGGGAGGGTCCACGGATCCTCTGTGCCTCTAAATATCGAAACTTTTAATTTGAATGTCTCAGTAACTACTGAACGGATTTACACCATTTAAGAAAAAGAGTTCTTTTTGCAACATTTATGCCAAATTTGGTTTAATTCCGTTCAGCAGTTCATGTTGTAGCAGTGTCTAAAGTTTACTATGGGAAATGCATTTTTCAACCTCTTTTTTTTATTTCTCAGGAACTACTGAACGGATTTACACCATTTAACAAAAAGAGTTCTTTCTGAAACAAGGGCTACCTTTTTGCCAGATTTGGTGTAATTCCGTTCAGCAGTTCAGGCTGTAGCCGTGATCAAAGTTTCCATGGGAATTAAAATGGAGAAAACACATTTTGGGACACCCCTTTTTTCTCTTCCCCCGCTTGCTGAATCACCCCAAAACTTTGAAGGTAGGAGCTGACCGGAGCGCCCCACAAGTTTTAGAAATTTCATGAAGATTCGTCAAACGGCGCCAGAATATTTAGGAAAAGAAAAAAACACTGTTTGAATAGAAACGAGTTCCTAACTATAACTACCTACTGACGACCACCAGACTAGGTCATATATATGTATTTATATATATATATATATATATATATATATATATCAGCTGTGAACAAGGTATTGGGATATACCGGAACACGTGGGTTTTTGTCTACACTGTGTTCGGCAAACAAATGAAATTTGAAAAATAAAACCATCTTCGTGTTTTAAATTCTGCTGGTGTGCGGCCCTATTACTTCCTCTGTGGAGGTGTTGTGGACATTGAGTTGCGATGAGGTTCGACCGCGAGGGCAACGCACCCGTCAAAGAAGCACCAGATGCCGGGGTAAAGAAACCACCTTTGTTGGATATATATATATATATATATCTACACCAAATCCTAGCACCACAGCACTAGACAAAGGGGAAGAAGTGCAGTCACCCAACGCGTTTTGGTGTTCTCGCAGACCTTGATCACAGATATATATATATATATATATATATATATATATATATCCGCTTCCTTTTCACGCCGGGCCATGCACTC
Source organism: Lissotriton vulgaris (assembly GCF_964263255.1). NCBI lineage: Eukaryota > Metazoa > Chordata > Amphibia > Caudata > Salamandridae > Lissotriton > Lissotriton vulgaris. The sequence continues at coordinate 710,758,259 of NC_141694.1, forward strand.
AGGCATGGGTGCTAGTTTGCGGGGGGGCGTGCCCCGCTATTATCATAGCTACTTCCTTCTTGTCTTGCCAAAGAAGAGACAGCACTCATGGGAGGAGGATCAAGGTTTTATTTCAGACCCTCAGAGCACCAGACGCGTTTCGGCTACTGCCAAAGAAAGAGTTGGACTTCGGAAGGGTAATATTTACTATTCCCACTCTGGTCTGTGCAGCAGTAGGGAAAACATTGGACTTCGGAGGGGTAACATTTACTATTCCCACTCCATTCTGTGCAACAGTAGGGAAACCACTTCACTTTAAACACATAACATATTTCAATAACCCAATTAATTTACAACAAATATAAAACTCTTAAAATGAACATTATTAATTAACCCAAAAAACATTCACATGATCATTAAATATTTTAATAACAAAATATAAATGTAAATGTTTTATTATGTATTACTCAAGTAAATTCCCACACTATAGTCCCACAAATCTAGCATCACACACTTAAAATACAACTAAAATAAGTATATGACAATTAACATAATTAATAATAAATTAAATAATTATTAATACATTAATAATTAATTGCTAATTCATTAATAATTCATTAGCGTCCTACCCTACATCCTTGCAGACTCAGCAGCCTGCACCTAATAAATTACTTACAAATATAATTATTGCACAACTTGCATGATCAATTAAATGATTAATAGAAAAAAGTTTTAATTAATTAATACTTAATTCTCTTCCCACCCTAGACCCCTTCAAACCCACCAGCCCACACCTCATATATATAACAGAAAAATATAATGATTACACAACTACATAATAAATAATCTATTACATATTATTATTATTTTTTTTTTAAACCTTTATTGTAGCATTCAATAAAAATACAAGTATGGGCCTACAACCGCGGGGGCCGGCCGCTAGACAAATTAAAATCTTCGATATCACAGTATGACACAGCTCATCAGCCGACAACCCGGAGGTCCGGCAGCGATTCAGGATAAAACTTGTATTAGAATGCATAACTGGGTTCCAGGATGAGACAGAGGTTTCATTTTATACTTTATGAGAGAGGATCAGGTGCCATACAATCAAACAGAATGCGGGGGACAGGGTAAAAAACAGGATATGCATGTAATAACCACTATAGTGGAGAATTGGCGCCAGAGCATATAGATCGGTATAAAAGAACACACAATATACATTCCATGTTGCGCCAGTACTCGGAGCCTGCCCACCCAGGAATCAGGATATCATAAGAGCATAAGCACGAAATACAAGCACACGATAAGAATCCTAATGATTCATAGCTATACTGATCCTTTAAGAAAGAGAGAGAAAGAAAGAAAGGCCATAGAAAATAAAAAAGGCAAAATAAAAAAAAACCTCCCGCCCCCCACCCTGCACCCCTGCAAATGGCTACAGCCTGACCCCACTAGCAGCATGCCTCTCGCCCCTAATATCTAAAACCCCAAAGGTAGGAGAAAAAACGGAGGAGGGCATATCCATATGGGCTCCCAGCCCCTTTAGAACCCCCGCCTGAAACAGCCACCCCCTATCACTAAAAGACAAGTTTAAGACAACAATATAGAAGAAATTAGAGGGTACCGTGAGACACCGCCCAGCCTCCTAGAGCAAACAGTTGCAGGTCCACCACTCATGAAAGCCACGCCATCCCTTCCCGACCCAGTCGATCTTAACCTTGGCCCTTCCGAACAAGAACACAAACCCTCCCAGCGAGACCCAAAGGCACACAAAGAAGCAATAAAGAAGAAGAGAGTCATCAGAAAGCAGCCCATGGCTACCGGCAGGCAGTGAGTCCACAGGAACTGCAGACACAGACGAACTCTCCCTCCTAGTTGAACAGTCCCACTATGTCTTGCACAGGAGTCGTAGCGTCACCAGGAAAGGAGAAGATGACCACAAAATGAATGGAAAGTCACAAACAAAAGTCTCCGGGAGGGAAACGCCTGACGTTATCTCCAAAGCCGGTGGTGGTGGAAGGTTGAGCAATACCATGACATCCTCGGGAACACTGCCTCCCGGGGCACCGTCCGATGGTTCCAATACTTGTTTCCTCACTGGGTTCTCGCACGGAGTCAAAATGGCCACGGTATGATTGGCTGTAGATCCCTTTTCCAGCAATAAGGCTGGGCCCGGTTCCACCAGGAGCATCTCAGATAGGCACGTGTCCAATTTGCTCAACAAAGTATCCACATGTGAGCGAAATGCCCAAAGTTCTGCCAGTATTGACCTCAGCGATGGCTCATGCACCATTCGATCCATATTCTCATGCCCGATATCAGTCACAATCACCTCCCCGGGTGAATCTGGCATCCTCGGGGGGGACAGACAGGACCACGAACGTGCAAATGCGAGGGGTGACCAGTCTTTGTCCACAGTCACGGTCAACCCAGTTAAGGCCGCAGGCCAGAGACCCCGAACCACCGAACCCCTGCGGGCGCAAACGGGGTCTGCGGGACGGGGGCCCCCACCTGCAGCCAGCCGCAAGCTGACTCACCCCTCGGTCGATGCTGGACAATGAAAACGATCGCTGACAATTTCAGGCTGAATTAAAGCCTCTACTCCGGTCGACCGGACCCAGCCTGATTCTCCTGGCCGATGGAGTAGGCCGCAAACTTCAACTCGATGGAACTTCGTCAAACGAGCCGATAAAAGTTTCCGGATTTCACCATCGGAGCGCGGAACAGTTCATGCACACAGAGACTAGGCTTAAAGTCAGGGTAATGTACAGGATATCGTGGCGGGTTACGGAGGTCGGCGGAGCCGGGAGCCTAAGCAGCCATCTTGCTTGCTGACGTAGCTCCTCTCTCAATCTATTACATAATTAATAACAAATTAGTAATTAATTCTTAATTAATTATAACTTAATTGCCTTTCCAACCTATACCCCTACAATCCCAGCAGCATGCACCTAATATATAACTTAAAATATATAAGTATTATACAAATATCATAGTTAATAATCAATTAAATAATTAATGATAAATGAATAATTAATTGCTAATTGTACTTCATGAACTTCCCAGCCTGTGCTCCTACAAACCTAGCAACCCGATACAACACTATAAATTACTATTAGCAATTACATAAATCCCTTAACATTTCAAACTATGTTTGAAAATATTCTTAACAATTATACAAACAATAATAACTCATAAAATTAACATATGTACTAAAACAAAAAGATAATTAAAAAACAATATTTTTATTCAACTATATTATTGAAAACAATATTAACAAAAATTATATTCTTGACAATGATATTACTTAGCTGAAAAATCGATAAACTTGACAACGATATTGCTGCATCAAGATATTCTTGTATCCCGTTATTTATTTTGCAATATTTCTGTAACTCTATATTTGAAACGCAATATTTTGTCCAAATACTGTGTATGCTTGTGCGTATGACGCCTGTGTACATTTATACCTGATAATAATGCTAAGTTCCACCCTATAATATTCAGATGGGCTTTTTTGCTACCATTACCTTGTTTATGTGTACATCTTTCTAATGATGCCATTCTCAGTTAGCTTCGTACTAATGTTGCTCATCTCACTTCCTCCCCCACTCCACCAATTAGGGTCTCTGTTAATGTGGTGTTTTTTCAGAAAGAAACCCTCTCAGGTCTGATCTACTATACAGGTGAGAAATTGGTTGGCTTGTAAGTGGGTAGAAAAGGAAGGGCCTTAGTTTGGGAAAGGGATGGAGGGACTGTGAAAAAAGTGTGTCAAGGCTTGTCTGCAACAGGTAGGAGGTAGTACTTTACTTGAGCGGGTGGTTACCAGTGGGGTTCAAAGCACTCATTTTTTGAGGACTATCACTCATTCTTCCACATCAGCATTTTCTGAGAGCAAGATGGGGATAACTGCAGCAAAAAGAGAAATACAGAATTTGCTCATGTGGGGTAAATGGACAGTGGATTAAGGCGGCAAGAGGAGGATTCAACACCACTCAGCCTTGGTAGTTGGCACATCAAAATTTGATAGAGCTGACTGCGGGTTTCTGAGCAGAGCTTTGGGCACAGCACTTATTCCTTTACAAATTAAATACTGTTGGGACGACCTGTGGGTGGGGAGAGTGAGTGAGTGCCTGAGAGCAGAAAGACACAGCTCATGAAAATTGTTGTAAGGTCTGGTGGCAGGACCAATGGACGCTTGTAGGTGGATGAAGAGATGGTCTGAAGTGGTGGAAAGGCATGTGATTGAAGAGAATGAGTACTTGCTAATTGTGTTGCTGCACTGGAGACAGAAAATCCCAGGCCATTATGTTTGGATGTCAAGACTATGTACCAGAGACAATCCCTAAGCACTCTATTAAAGCCATTTGAATATCTATTAGGGCATTAGTCTGAAGTCATTTTTATGACTTCAAGTTATGCAGGGGCAAGTGTAAATTGTGGAAATTAAAAGCCTGTATATAAATGGTATGCCTTAATGTCTGACAAAGATAGAAAATGTGAATGACTGTCAAATGGAAGAGTATCTAACATAACATGAGAGGTCTTCATATGGCATGGATCATGTAGGAGGTTTTCTCGTATATGTTATGGATTGATAATTCTGTCCATCTTGGTTCCGAATGGACATAGAAGAATGCTAGCTTATGTGTCAGAGTTCATGCAACATTCTGGAGAAAGGTAATCAGGGAATCCATTTGGAATATGAGGTGAAGAGATACTGAAGAGAGGCACCTAAAGGGATGGAAGGTTTTGCAGGCCAGGGCACTTGTTTTTTTGTCTGCTCCCTCTCTTCCCTGCATGGAGGCTCCCTGAGCTTCAGATGCACACCTGAACTGATACTCATGAACTGATAACTTCAACCAACTAAAAGTATGATGTCGCAAGCAAAGGTTTTGGTTCAGCATCTTGCAGATGGCAATGTTTCAGGATGAGTGACAGGAGGATTGAGCAATCAACTGTTGGCTCTTGTGAATGCTTGGCAATTATAGCCAGCTAAGATTTTAAATACTGAATGGATCATTTTGGAAAGGAATGTTTGGGATAGGAAAGAGTGGCGCTCATTTTACTTTGTAATAGGCCAGTGGTCAACGTATTCCTTGAAAGGATTTCCAAGTTTTTTAATATACAGGGTCAGGCTTTCCCTTGATCTTTGCAGTCACACGGACAAGTAAGCACTACTGAAGGTACAAATTTGTGTTCTACTTCTCCTCTAACATGGCATACTTATTATGAAATGAACGTTTTGTCTTCCAAGACCCCTTGAGTCTGTGAGTAGAATTTATCATCAATTACTGATATGCATTCCTTTACTGTGTTAATGTACTCTAATTTCCTTATCTATTTCTATTTGCACAATTTTCAATTGAAACGAATTGATTTTATTTCATTTAGAACAGTCCAGCCTGAACAGCCAGGCCAGGTCCTGTCTGAAACAGGCAGCATGAAACCCAAGACTGGTTTGATTGATAGTATTTAGGTGTGTAATATGGTTAATTTCAGGCCATACTTACTTATACAATATAAAACATAAACGGAAGGTCCCAGTTTGTACAGCTTAGTGCTATGAAGTTATCATGGACACACTTTATTTTTGGAATCTATCATAGGGAACGAGATTATTGGAGTATACCTTTTCTGTAAGATTAAAAAAAAAAAAAGTTAACTTAAGAACATAATAAGACAATTAAGTTATATTTGTTGGGACATAGAATCTATTTCTTTTAAATATGCATTCATAGTGGCTGCCCTTTGATGATGCTTAAATGAATCCAAAATTAAAAATTGTACAGCAGACATAAGGCACAAGCAAAATTGTAGAGTTATCCTACATGCCATCCCCTGATGCTCAAGGTGACCAATATCCTCGTCATAGACATGTGCAGTAAATCCTAAGGGCGGCATCACTAATTGATTAAATACTATGTCCTAGCTTTGATATATGTAATCATCATCGTAATCTATTGGTAAATATACTAAAATTGCTATTAAACTTGTAAAAACAATCATAAAACACCCGGTGTATAATGTGTATGTGACTCTCCCATAATATATATTTATGTAATTTTCCTGTTTATTCTCAATATGACTTTACACTGAATTCTCTTTGTAACATTACAATTTATGACTGAATAAGGTTCAGGCTATTGCATCTTCCTGGTATTCCATTTTCACTCATTTTTAATTTTACCATTCCCTTACTTTGAAGCAGAATTGTGTCAGAATGTTCCTTGCCTTGTGGTTTCTTTCCAATTAGTTACATAAGTGCCCCATCTAGGACTGGATACACTTAATCATCCCAGCCTTACTTTAGGAGAGAAAAATGGAAAGACTTGTCTACTAAGGTCTCGATTATGATGCCGGTCTGAAAGCATTCCGACTGAATCAGCCTCAGAATGGTTTTCGACCGAATTGGATTCGGGGAGTCCAACTGACCGATTGCGATGGTTCCAGATACTATTCGGTCGGACTCCTATTGACTTCAATGGGAGTCTGTGTTCTGACCGAATACACATGCTCCCATTGAAGAAAGGAGTGGGTGGGGAAAATCGTGCACCCTGTGGCTGGGGCACCCCATGGTGCCTGTCACACTGTGCATGGTCTAAAAGGGAGGTCCCTTGGATACACCCACAGGACCCATTTCGAAGGCTCTGTGTTCAACAAATCCACTGTAAATCACAATAGTCTCAAGAGGTTAAATTGTTTCTTTAGTTCTTTGGGACTTTGTGCAGTCGGATGTATATCAAAAGTACGTCGACGTTTCGACCCTAATGGTGATGCGCTGATTTATGAGCATCTAGAGCGGGTCTTCATCAGGACTGGATTTGTTGAACAAATTTCATCTTTGTATATGTATATATTCTGTAGCACCTATATCACTCAGTCACAAATCACTGTCTACGCCCTATGTGTTTTCACAGTATATGTTTTTGTACATTGGTCAGCATACCTGATACTTTGCAGAATTAATGTCTATGAGAAAGTTGAATACTAAAGATTTACTTTCTTTCCATTTGGGTCAGTGTTAATTTCTTAGTTTAATCTATATATATCCTTCATGGGATATAAGAGTACATCAATGTATTAAGTACCATGTTCAATTGAAATACTTCTTTTCCTGACAGAACCATTATTGTTTGTTTAATTACCCTCCCAGGTTCTGAGGGTTACAGGGTTACCCCATTACACTTGTGCTTAAGTTAGGTAGAAGCATTAGCTATACTTTCATTTGAGATACACAATTTTATATATACAATTTGTTTTACTCTAAAATATTTTAAAAGCTTCCTCATTGCTGCTCCTCTTGTGTATGGTAAGTTAAACAATAACTTTTTACTTGGGGTTTTGGGTGTGCTTTTACTCCTCACCTTGTAAAAAAGGTGTACCCAGTAAACGTGTTTTTAATGTTCAACTGTACATTTACAGTGTTAGAGTCAGGACTAAATAAAGAGGCATTACATTGAATGATAACATACATTTTTGAATTGATCCTTTTAAGTTATCAATCTATATCTTGTGAAATACCTGTTACAGGTTGAACATAATATTACTGAAAAGATTGTAAAATATGTGCAGGAATAAACAAGTGATCAATAATTCCAGGTAGGCATTTTTTCACTAGTGCATGCTGAGCATCGCCTGCTAAGCTGTACACATGAGCGAGGTACAAATATGCATGCATTCATACCTGTATTTATGCATGATTCAGCATCTAAAATGAGTGCACTGTAGATTTTATTTGTATTTGAGCAATTCTTCCCGTGATTTGTCAAGAGTTTTTGCCAAAGCAGGACCTTGGACTCAATTCTTAAACTAACTTTATAGGTTACTCTTTGGGACTATTGGATGTCTCATGCTTCCACCTTCTATAGTGCAAGGCTTATTGGATATATTATATGGGCCACAGCCAATAGAGCTACTAGTGTTACTCTCAGATCAACTAGTGAGTTTTACTGGTGTTAAAATTATCTCTACCACTGGTTGTAAATAGACCCAGCACTTGTCGGAGCAATGTTAATGCCTGAATGCAAAGATGTACAGAAAAAGGAAACATAAACATGGGAAATTAAATCCTTCCAAACAGGAGTTAAACAACCAATGGCGGTTATCAACTCATACCCCATACCTGATAACACGCTGTTATGCCACTTAATGCACTTCACATACAAAGCGTGCACTGCTGTTAAGCCATACTCGTGCCAATCCTACAGTCTGGTGTATTTGCCTGTTCTCTCTTGCTTATCAGCACAGGTTGTTGCAGTTTCGCCCAAGACTCTCCACAGTAGCTAGGATGAATGCAAAAGACAATAAGTGCAGGGTGTCCCCATGTAACAATACACACAGGTAGGGGATAAGACCAGGGCAAAAGTTAAGCCACCCTTCCTTTAACACAAATAACAAACTTTAATCTACATGAGGAAATAGTTGAAAGTAATTTTGTCAAGGGTAGGCTGTGGTGTTAGAACAATTTTCCGAGTGAGGGTGCTACCATCACTGTTACATTACTGAAGCCATTGGGATTGTGAAACATGTACGTGTCACACATAGAACAAGTGTAGCAAATGCATTCAGCCAGGGAATGGTAAGGATGCAGTTTAATAGCTGATGGTGCATTTTGAAGAACCCTGTCACAAATATATTATGCATGGTATTGTGGCTTACTGTCACTTAAAGAGAGCACATTTTCCATTGAAATGTCTACTATATTTGTACAGAAATATAGTTTGATAAAGCTATAAAATGTCAAACAACTATGGGGCTTATTATGATGTAGGTGGGTCCGACACCGACGGCACATAGGACCCACCCTCATTTGCCCGTGCGGTCCGCCCGCCGCATTATGATGCATCGGGGCACCTATGGTGCCATGGTGCCTGCCAAACAGTGCAGGGATGTTCAAAAACATCCATTCTACAACGGAGCATTGTGCTGCGAGCCCATTCTTACCGCTGCACAAGCTTCCATTGTAAAATGGATATTTGCGACCAATCTACAAATACTGCAGTCGGAACCGCTGACCTAAGGTCGGGCAGTTCCAATCCGCAACTGTGTTGATATCGTAATAAGCCCCTATGTGTGGAAATTGTGTTTCAGTGAATATTTCATTTGTGCAATACCAACTGTATTGATTTGTTTTGATCGTATTAAAATCTTGTTTCCACTAAACCTCAGAATTACAAGACAAGTGCTTCATTTGTCCTTCCCTAACTTGAGATATATTGTGAAATATTTGTACTGTTCATTTCCAGATATTACATTTTCTTCTGTGGTAAGAGGAAAATTGCATCATACAGCTTCTCCTTTCACACTCCTGTACACCAAAAGATAGTGGCATAGTTCACTTTACAAGTCCTCTAACTTTTCAGTTAAAGAAAGAAAATTAAACACCAACCCCCCTTTTAAAAGAATAAGCAGAATTGTGTATGAAGAAGGCATCATTTGACATTTGACCTCTATATTTGAACCATAGCAAATGTGACTAGATAAAAACAAAATTAAAAGGCATCTTTGTCATTAATTCACCTTCTGAACTCCAGTATGGTTTATCTGGGGCTGCTGCACCACCCCTGCACCCTTACTTCCATTTCCTATGCCTCAGGCAGCTCAGCGTTGGTCATTTTCAGTTATTCTGCTCCTGCAGTTTTAGTGGGTTTTAGACTGTTCATTGCATAGTCAGAACTAAGGAATCGACTTTCTTATCAGGAACAGGGATGAAAGGAAAAAAATCAATAGGTGTAGGAACATTCTGTGTATTGTATCTCATCACATGAGGTAAAGAGGGGAAATACATGTTGCACTCCTTTGGCGAAAAGAATAAACTTCACAAAGATAACTCAACATGCTTGAGAAATAGCCGCCAAATCAATAATACACCAGGTTTTAGATTTTAGACAGCTATGTGCATAGAACTGATTCTTCCCTCCCACTCCCAACCACAGTCCATCAACTACCTAGATGCATACTGTGACTCCAAGACGGGACCCACTCACTTCAGGAGGACAGTTGCTAAGATCTTACAGCTATGAAGGAGACTACCATTGGGCACCTAGCAGCCTCCCTTTGCTTGTCCTTTGACAACATACTATTTACAATTAACTTTACAGCACTTATTTAATCAATTTGCTCTCAAAACCGGCAGTGATTTGAAGATGTGGGTATTGCCTCTATAGGAGCTGGCAACCATGGGTGGTAAAATTGCAGTGCTTATCTTACCTTACCTATCTTCCACAGGACAACACAACACTCCTAAGACCCATATTGACACAACACCCTACTTGTATTTATTGCAATACATGGTTGATCAATAGTTGGTATCCAAGTTGCCTCCTACAACCACCCAATCCGGACACATGTACTGTAGACACAACAGGCCCATTGCATCTCCGATCATATGCCATATTTGGCCATCATTGGACTATTAACAGCACTTGCTATCAAACAATGCTCATTGTGAAATGTCTTCCAGTTTCAAGCTACTGCCCAGTGAGAACGTATCTGTTTGGTAAGAAACGGTGTCAATTGCAAGTATAGCATGGGTGTGTGCTGGAGCAGTGCATGCACCGAACAAGACAAAAAATATAAAAGTGTACACAACAATAAACCCAAAGTATAGGTAAATTTGTAATCTCTCAGTGTATATGCACGTACGATAGGGTCAGGAGCAGGAGAATGGTTTGTTGAGGGCTCATATATGGTCTTGCGTGCTAAGTCCAACCATGTTCAATGTAAATGCCATGCATCGGTCACCTTAATTAGATCCTTCGGTTTCTCCCTAGTGCCATATGCTGATGACACTCAGATTGTGGTGTCGCTCTCATATAGTGATCACAGCATAGGTGAAACCTTTCGAAACTGCATGATGGCGGTTACTAACTGAATGAGCGATAATTGTCTAAAATTGAACTCACCCAAGAAAGAGGTGATGGTATTTGGGAATAATATGTCCTTCTGATCTCCCACCTGATGGCCACACGAATTAGGGTAAATTCCTGTTCCTACAAAAAAAGCTAAAAATCTTGGTGTCGCTCTAGTTGTTAAGCTTACTTTTAAAAACCAGATCAATACGGTAATTTCATCTTCATTTTATGTTTTGAAGTCCATAAGGAAAATTACCCATTTTATTTCATTTGACTTACTAAAGACTGTAGTCACTGCCTTAGCTCTTTCAAGGTTGGATTATTGCAATGGACTCTACCTGAATCTACAAAAGAGTTTGGTGAACAAATTGCAATATTGCAAATTACTGCTGTCAGGATGCTACTGAACATCACTAAGCAACGCAGGCTTTAAATAAGCTGCATTGGTGGCCAATAGAAAAGCGTGTCCTCTTTAAAGCATTACGCATAGCATTTAAAGCCCTAAATGGCATTTGCCCACATAACTTAAGAAAAACCTTAAATGGTGCTCTCTTAGTTAGATCTCTCCTTTCTAGCTCTGCTAGATACTTGGTTGTTCCCCCTTATAAGAAAGACTCCTGAGGAGGCAAGAGTTTTTATCAGGTCTTCCGCTCAACAGTGGCATTGTCTTCTTCAGTTAAAATCCGCCACAACCCTTCTAGGCATTTATAAAGTCCCTAAAACCCACCTGGCTTTACTGCAATTAACCTGGCCTCTACACCTGGATTTTAGGCAGCGCCAAGACACCCCCGGGCATACGAGCGCTATACAAAGCTCCTTATCATCATCACTAAATATGCATGCATTGCAAGCAGTTAAACATATAACCCAATTCGCCGTTTTTTTCACATTTTTACACAAGTTTTCCTTTCAAGGATGATCACTCCAGTCAGAGACCTGTAACATCCACCATGAAATTAGGAACAACAGAAGGTAAATCAGAACTAGAACACTGTCGAACGATCATGAAGACTCCAGAAAATTAGATTCGAATGTCTGCACCATACTTGTGTGCTGCAAAGATCCCAAGACAAAGTGTGCCGTACACTGGCGCTATGTTGTATCATAAAGATAGCACTCTTGTCATAGAATGACCCTTTTTTGAAGATGACCAGAGACATTTTAAGGCAAGGGCAAAGTGGGCTCTGGCCCAGGGTCCAAGCCTTTCAGGGGGGCCCCCTGATAGAGCCAGCTCTATTCTGCAGAGTTTTGCACTGATGATCTTGAATAATTCTTCAAAGGATTGTTTTAAATACAGTTTATTTTTAATGTGAGTGATGTGCGAGTCTGTTACAGACATTTTGCAAAGAAATGAGTTTATATTTTATTCAACATCCTTAAAAAAAAGTTTCTTTTAGATCAAAAACTGGACCTCGCATATGAGAAACAGGGGGGCGTCACAGAGATTATTTGCAGTAATATTAGTGAGCTGCTGCTGTGGTGCAATATTGAAAACACACTTTACTATCTCTGAATGAGCGTGGCTGTTCATTGTGAGTGACCAGGCCAAAGAGGGCATGAAAGAGCAGAAATGTGGATCATAAATTCAAAGCTGTTCCAAACAGGGCCCCCCACAATCATTAAGATGCCTCTGAAGATGACAACCTCTCCTATCCTTTAAGGGACAACGTGGCACATAAACACCTGCTAGAGAGCCACCCAGTACTATATGTATGTTTACACTGTAACAGCCATACAGCCCTACTCAGACCACCGCTCATGCACACACACAAACACAAGCATTTGAGGAGGAACACCACAACCTTATTTCCCCATTCGCAAACCGTTCTCTACGGCGCAGGTGTGACTTACACCTGGTAATTCAGGAGTATGTCAGGAATGAGTCAAAGTGGGTGATACCAACTCACAGGAAAAAAACCTTGTGAAACAAGTTTAAGGGTTGTTCCCCAGTTTCCAGAGCCAGATGTGTGTCCACATCTGCCCTTAGGCCTCCTTGCTTGTTACGTCTCCTGACGTGGACTCCTGGAGAGTTGAGGCGTTTGCTCTGAATGCGCACTGCATACAGGATGGACAGGCTGTGAAGAATACACTTCACACAGCTATGTGTTTGTTGTACTTCTGACTGCAAACAGGGTCCATGATTGCACACCCAAACCTATTAACCTTTCTTATTGATGTTAAACTTGTTTGTTGGCGCATCCATTGGGAGCACCATGTGCCCGGGAGTGCAAATAGAAATGCAATGATCCAAATATGTGTCGAATGACCAACAGTCCCACACATGTCCCATCATGGATGCTGAGAATTGATGCTAATTAAAGTCAATATTTTTTTTAACTGAATCAAAAAAACTTATATCTTGGATTCTTCAAAATGCACTCGTTTTGCCACTGACTCATTTACGTGTTATGATTTTTCTTGTCTAAAATTAGTATGTATTATTAAAAAAAAGTTACACATATGATCCACATTACTCCAATGTGAAAACTAGCCCCACTGCTTTCGGACCGCACTGGGGCGATTAGGGTCGAAACGTCGACGCTCACCTCTGGTCCAGATAATCCAGGAGCTTTTATATGAACCCTATGTCTCCTTGGAGATGAAACAAGACTCTGGCCAACCCAATTCCTTGTGTATAATTTGTATATAGGCGTTATTGTATTTCACTGTACATGACTTGATGCACTGAGCACTTTATTCACCAACTGTCACATTCATTACACTTGTTCTTGACGGTCGTATCTTCAATTTTTTTAAGCCAATGGCATCACTGAATGAATTAATTCAGATGTAACTTGATTGCTTTTTCTAAAAAATATAAAGCATCGCTTGAAATCACTTATTTGTTCAATTGAATTTTCTCATTGTGTCTTTGTTTCAGAGAGGTTGTTTAAATGTTTATTGAGCACTTTAAGCCTTTGTCAAAATGATTTTTTACCCAACAGAACCACCTTTGTATTTAACCACACTGATCAGTAGCCACAAAACAAGGTAGGTCCCGGAACCCAATAGCTTGGGCTCTAACTTTCATTGTTTGACTCGCCATTCTCCTATACCACTTCAGTTATCATTTAATTGTCTGTTGTTTGTTTTTTGTTTTATTGCTGAAAGGATTGTCCAAGTTCTTTAGGTTGGAGAAAAGGAAGAAGGGGTGGCCTGCGGACTGAGTGATTCCCCTGGTATCATATTCCCTTGCAGTTCTTTTAAAGTATATTCTACGTCACTTTTACATGTCGAGCAATGTAATAATCTCTTTGCGGTGTTCCTTGCTCATTTATCTCCACTGTTGTGACGAAGGAAGATTTTATCGTTGTACTCACAACAGATATCCTTAAAAATAACGAAAACATGTTAGGGGTCAGAGAAAATGCTACCACTTTCTCACAGCAAATGAGCTGTAAAGGCTTGGAATGCTCGTAATCAACAATTAAACTTTATTTCTATTACGATGCAGAACGTTATCTCGACAGCGATCATGCTAACAAAAACTAGATTCATAAAAGGAACCTCCCGGAAAGCAAGCAGGTTCAGGGTCACTCCACTCTATGAATGACTCATGAAAGCACGTCATCTGCAAAAACATGGCCGCGCACTCACGAGTACCAGGAAGGAGACAAAATATGAAACAGACTGATGAAAACCTGATAACAAAACATTACAACAATTATGTTCCACCCTAATGGAGATTCCTCTTGTGTGTCTTTTTTCCGTCATAAATTTACCGCTTGAATGAAAGCATAGCAGCTAGGGTTCAGAAATGAAATCACGGTCAACACATTATGCACAACTAGAAATGTGCGCTACAGTATAAACATGAAATGACGTATGACATGACAAAGTAAGTTGGAAATCAACCACTGAGGGAAGTGGCGCTCTTGTTGCCAAACTGCTTCTCTCCAACTCAGCGCTCGGTCTTCTTAACTTATATCCCTGTCACCTTACATCCCTCTATTTCTCTCTCTCTCTCACACCACACATACTCTCTCTCTTTCTATCTCTCTCCCCCTCTTTCTCTCTCTCTCCCCCTCTTTCTCTCTCTCTCCCCCTCGTTCTCTCCCCCTCTTTCTCTCTCTCCCCCCTCTTTCTCTTTCTCCCTCTCTCTTTGTTTTTCTCGATCCTTTAAGGTAAGAAAGACTTTTACCCCGCTACAAGATAGGCGAAATTTGGAGAGGTATTTATCACCCCACAATAAATATCTCCTACTTCTAGTTTTTAACTTATAAATGATGTATATCATGAGCAATCCGTGCTTAACACATCGAATCCCATATTTTAAAAATCTTTTTCCGGACCTTTCCTGTGATAAATTTTGGCAGATTTGACCTTCCAAAATCAGCAAAACACTGTGAGGGTGTGATAAATTTCACACAACTCATAATTACGATCCTTTGTAAACAAATGTTTGCACAGGGATCAGAATTTTAGCTCAAACGTATAATTTGGAGGTACTAGTAGTGAGAAGTTATCAGTAAGTCAAGGCGGTGAACTCCGCTCGCAGAGTCTGCAGAGATTTCCGCACTCTGTGTTACGCGAAGCTTGCAAAGTTCCGATAACCTCCGCTCTGCTACACTATTCCATTTGTTTCTTCGCTCGCGTTCGTCAATGTCAAGTTGGTGAGCACGAACGGGGAAAATCCACCTCCCGGCGAGATTTTTCCTTGTTCGCGAGCGTCAACATCAAGTTGGCGAGCGTAGAAAATCAACCTCCCGGTGAGATTTCTCAACGTAGGCGGTCAGATTTCTCATTGCGAGTGGTCGTGTATGCTCGCAAACGGATGCGTTGAGAAACTGTCAGTTCGAGTTGAGAAAGCTGCTGCTCAAGTAAAAATCTACTCGAGCGGCAGAAAAGAAGCAGCGCCCGATAGCGCTGTGCATGGTGCAGTTCGCAATGATTGCACAGTACAGAAAAGTACCTGCCACTAAAAATCACTGCAAACAGTATTTATCCAGTGCACTCCGTCGCTTGCGAAGCTCCACGTAGCGCAGCAGGTTTTTTTGTACTTTGCAGAGTTCCACGTAGCAGAACTCCACGAACTCTGGCCAGGCTTACTTATCAGGACATATACTCCTTAACCCCTTCGATGTTATGTTATGTTATGTTAATATTTTATTAAGCGCAAAACAGCTGCCCCAGCAACGAGGCGTCCCGGCGCTGAACCATAACAGATACCTGAAGGGAGGGAAGGGAGAGAGAGGAGCTGCAGGAGATTATGTCAGGGAAAACAGAAAAGTTTTAATTGCTTTACGAAAGACCAACAAGTGCGGATGACAAAACCAGCTCGTCATGGGCGTTACCTGCGCTGCGCGCATGACGAGCTGGCTTTGTCACGTAACCCGCGATTTTTAAATTTCAGCGCGCAGCGGGAAAACCCGCTAGCGCGCATGCGGTTAATTACATATATTCTCTAATGTGTGGGTAATTACACTAAAGTACTATGAGAACTACAAATATGTATTACCCTGTTTACATAACACATGCTGAATCTTTTTCCACGCAAAGCCCTTGCTGTTTTTGCTTGGTCATATTCTTGTATTTCACCATGGTCCATCGTTCGTGAGCAGCCTCTGTCCAGAAGATTGGAACTCTTCTGTCAATTCAACAGCATGAGAAGTCAATCTGGAGTAGAGCCAATGGCATTTGAGCTCGGTTTTTGCCATTTCATGTGACATCACAGGTTGAGTGACTGAACATACACAATTTCTAAAAACCTGTTCTTACATACTGCCATTACAAGTTCTGAACAAAGTTCATGACCCGCCATGACAGCCACGTGACCGACTACCAGCACATGCAGCCCCAGTTCTATGTACCTTGTCCCTAACCTCGCACTGTCCTTTAAGACCTTAAATTATGGTGCAGGTTCTCAGTATTGCACCCTGGCTTCCTCAACCTTTTGTGCCGCGGTTTGTTGATCTTTAGCAAAGTCCCACGACTTCTCGCAAGACTTTGTACCACCACATGCCCTGGAAGCCATTTTGACTGGGGCGAGTATACATACCATTCCCAGGCATTCCGCTCTCACTTGGCTTTGTTTACGTTGAAGAGCAGAGGTCCCGAAGCAGTGTTCCTGCCCAACGCGACGAAAATAAGTAAGAACTACTTACCTGACTGATATCTAGCACAGTTGTAAATGTAAATGTATGTGTCTTGTAAAGCGCACTGCTGCCGTGAGGCGTCGTGGCGCTGTAGACCACTGGGAAACCCGTCCTGGCTATCCCTGTGAGATGGTCCCTACTGGGTATCTCCAAGGTGAAACCAGGCATCCCCGGCGAATGTGGGGGGCCGTTGTAGAGATGAGGGAAGCTAATGCCCAGAGTTGCCGAGTGTGATCCCTGGTTAGAGTAGGCACCGAGGCGAGAATTATCGAGTCTGCTGACCCTGGTCCACAACCCTGCTGCGTCGGGAATTGAACCCTGGTCCCGGGCCATTCTCTGCTTCCGGGTCTGCTGCCTCTAACCAGTGAGCCACAGTTGAGAACTGGAGACTTTCTGAGGGTAGTGCTACTGAGGATTCGAAATCCTGAAAAAGAAAAGAAGATTGCAAAGGGGCTGATTTCTAGAATACTCACACCTGAAAAGAAAGGTTAGTTAGTGTGTGCTTCTGAAACTATGCAAGCAAAGCTATTATCAGTTGTGTACTTTTTGAAACATTCCTATGTTACCCAAAAACTGTTCCCTTTGATTTGAGAGAACATGTGTAGTACATTACCGTTCAGATGGTCAAGAAAACTCAGAACCTTGACCCCATCATCTGTGAGGATAACAACGTGCGGTATGCTGAGATATTATGTCATTCTTATTCTATGTTTCTATTTATTGTTTGAGGCCTTGAGTCTCATGTTATATACATATGATATGTGTTTCATGTTCTTTGGAACCAGCTAGATGGTTCAAGGAACGTTAGCTGAGGTGAGTGCAGTTTGCTGTGTTCCTGGGAGCATCCAGATGTGTCCTTGGTTGTGGGTCATCTTCTGCACAAAAAAAGCACCTTTTGGATCTCCACGTGTTTCCTGCCTATCTTTCCATACCACCCTGCCACACTAAGGACACGCAAATTCTCTGCTCAGGATCCAATCCTATGGACCGAATATCTTGCAAGAAACTTATTGTAAGAGGGCTTCAGTCTACAGAGAATTTGTGTCCTACTAACATGCTCAAGGTAAGAGTAAGTGACTAGATACAAAATCTATCCTAAAGAAAAGTTAATGTTTGATGTTGTTGATATATGAAGCTAAGTGATATCCTGATTTATCCAGTTACTATAAATCACCCTCAAGGAACTGCACAGTCTACGTCAGGCAGTGAGTACCGTATCCTGTTCCGCTCAGAGAGAACCAGAAGAGCCCCAGAGAACTACCAGAGTATATATTGTTTTTCTCTTCCAGCCCTCCTTTTGCAAACAGCTGCCAATGCTCTTCTTCACCCACTCTTTGAGAGTTGTTCTCGAGGGGGCTGGGTGGGCTTTTATCACCCCTTCAGAAGATCCTGGGCTTCAGGTGAGCATAACACACATAGGCTTATGCATTTTAAGAAGTGATTGGGTCGATTTAACCCCTCTATAACAGCACTCCGCCCATATTACATAATTTTCTTAGATCCATCAATGTAATTGTAACAGTGATGCAATCTTTACTACATGGTTTAAATGTTGTAGTGAGCAGCAAACAGCTAGCTTCACAATCTAAACAACACCTTACATATTACGCATTCCTGAGATCTGAAAGCCTACATTGTTTGGCACTATGGGTCTTACCTGTTTAGAGAAACATACATTATTGCACAGAAAGCTCTGACATTCACCTCCCATCTACTCCTCGGTCAATCTGATAATGTTCAAAGTACATCCATGTCCTGTATCCAATGTCTAAGACACTTCCTGGTGAGCATATCAAGGAAGGGAACACTTCCTGGTGGGCATGTACCTAGTACAACAGTTACATATTCTACCAAATCTGCACTTTTTGCATGCCCATCCTACATGTTTCACCTTTTTCTAGGCGCTAGTTTTGCTGTTTTTGTACCTCTGTGCATTTTACTCCTGCTAAACAGTACAGTGCCTGTGCTCCCAATTAAACATGGATAAATGTTCTTACCTCTGACTGACATATTTAACTTGCCTATAAATACCTAGTATACTGTATAGGAAAGACTCAGAGGGCCTAGAAGTTACATGTCACCTGTGGACTGCAGCACCTATGGTGCTATCATATGGTTCATCTGTAAAACATGGCTTCAGGTCTATCATGTGTAGTTGTTTGTAGCAGCATAGAAACCTGCTGCCAAAATAACCATTTGACAGGCAGTGAATCCTGCTTTTAAATATTAATAAGTCCTCCACAGGTAGTGTGTCTGATATCTAAAAGTGGAACATTTGTAAAATTAACGTTGGCATGTCCCCGGATAGAACCCAAAAGCTATTTTCACTAGCAGGGTGGCAGCTGGATCCTAGAAAATGCCGGAAGCATCTGATGGCTAATTTGCATTAGCCTGCAAGCTGCTGCCCTTCAAGTGCCTGACCTTAATGAGGTGTGAGTATTAGGGATGGGTGGAATTTGTAGAATTTGACTCCTCGGAGTTACATAAAAATTCTATGTGATCACGCAGAGTTCCACCAACAAGCGGAAATAGGCATGTCGTGCTGCTTATACTGTTATTTAGGCCAACAATATGGTCCACGCTGATAAATCAATGCAAACAACCACATGCAGCATGCCAGAGGGCGCAGCTACTCAAGTTGATTTTGCTGCCACTCCAGTAGATTTTCTACTTGAGAAGCGGCCTTCTGGCCATGAATGGTCATAACTGTCCACGACCGTCCGCATTAGAAAAATCTTGCAAGATGTCCTCCTAGTGAACCGAAATGGCCCTATGGTTTGGAGCAGCGCAAGAGAAAATATCCCATCACCCGGCAATCGGCGGAATTTGGCCAGAACTCCACATTATAAGGGTAATGCAGAGTCGCCAAACTTATGCCGATTCCACAGGTGGAACAGAATATTTCGCCCACACCTAGTGAATACTGCTCTCAGAGCAAAACAATGGCTGTGGCTTGGTGACAGTATGGACTGTGTGTGGAGCATTTTATCTCTATCAGCCCAGGTAAGACAGTTGAGGTGGGCCAAGGAAGTTCATTAATTTGAAAGGGACAGAAGTGAGACCTGTCCATTCATTGTTTAGTGAAGAAGAGAAAGCCTTTGTTCCCAAGGCCCAAACTATCCAGGCTGATTATGAACCCAATGGGAGGGAGGTTATCCCCAGCCCCAGAACTGGTTTGGAGTGGAAACATTGAAAGGGAAAACCCATTACCCTGGCCACACCTCTGAGTGTACAGAAATACACTGCACAGAGGGGAAGAGTTTCCCCATCTTGGATTTTAGAAGTGAGGTGAACGGTGAGATTGCTCTCTGTAAGGAAAATAGGATGAGCTCTAAAGGTGGGGAAGGTTGTCCCCTGAAACATTTTCATCAGTGGTTAGGGAAGAATCCAGGAATTTCCCACCCACCCACAAGCTAGTGCAAACAATATAATAGTGGTATCCCAAGGAACACTGCTCAGAACACTTTCTGAAACTAATTGCAGAAGATGAGCAGAGGGCTGGACTCTGTTTGCTGTACCCTGAGAGAACCCTGAAGGACTGGACCATCTTCCTCTTTTACAGGGACTAACAAGTGGACTCTAGGGGTTAGTGGTCGACATTCTGTTTGACTACTTGGACAGAACAAGTTGCAAAAAGCCTTTTCCTAAAGTGTTGAGTTGACTATTACCAACTAGACCCGGAGTGAATCCTGCTGATCTTCTCTAATGTCCATGAGGTCCTGTGAGCCTTAGAAGTTAACCAGAGGAGATGCTCCAGAATCCCGGGAAAATTGGGAGTTAGAAAATGTTTGGCTTTTCAAGACCCCCAGATCTGTCTGGGACTGGGTACTACATGGCAAAGATGTTTATTTGGAATCCAACTTCATCAAATATAGTTTTAAGCTTGCCCTGCTGGAGGCTGACTGAGACAAACCCACTTGGGCAATCAGACCCTCTCACTCTCCATTGTAGTTAGCCTAAAATCATGGTTAGGTCTGAGTTTAATGTGTCCACAGACTATCATTGGTGTTTAGTGCTTTTTGGTGCCATTTGTTATTTACATTTTTTAATTTCCCAGTCCCCTCATTTGAGTTATGGTGTTTTGTTTATTAAAATGTAAATTTTGTGCCAGATTCACAAAAGTAATCTGAGACAAAATCCTAACTTTATGACTTTTGGTATTCGCAAAAGGCATTTATGAGTAGTAAAGTTAGGATTTTGTCTTAAGTTTGTCTTAAGTTTTGGTCTTAAGACAAAATCCTAACTTAAGTTAAACTTAAGTTAGGATTTTGTCTTAAGACCAAAACTTAAGACAAACGTAAGACAAAATCCTAACTTAAGTTTAACTTAAGTTAGGATTTTGCCTTAATACCAAAACTTAAGACAAACTTAAGACAAAATCTTAACTTTACTACTCCTAAATGCCTTTTGTGAATACCGTAAGTTGTAAAGTTAGGATTTTGTGTCAGATTACTTTTGTGAATCGGGTCCTCTTTTTTGTTTCGGTTTGGGATTTTTTCATTGTTTTGTGTTTTGACTTTATTACCGTTTGGGTACTGCATAAATACTTTACACAACGCACTAAATTAAGCCTGTCTGCTCTGTGCCATATCTACCAAGGGGTTGAGCTCTGGTTAATTTAGAGACTTTGGGGTTCACCATAACAAATTAATGTCACATAGAGATCCTGGAGAGAGGAAGAGTGGGAGAGTGGGAGGACCACAGGGAGAACGTACTGCACTCAGCCACCATTTCACAAGGCATTTGAGTTGTGTGATTCGTCGTCTCTAAGATTGTACCAGACTGAGTCAAAAGCTGTCTAACCATTGTGTCACGAACCACATTGTGCTGTTTGTCCCTTTGAGGAGTTGAATAGAAGAGCTGTACCGGCCTGGGCACTGGAGCGCCGTGAACTGCTCGAGCAGGATCTGCGCAGGCAGTTCAGGCACTCAGGTGCTCAGGCGCACAGGAGGCATGAGTACAAGGCACCCAGGAGGCATCATCATGAGTGATCTCCACTATGCTAGGAGGCAGTTTTACTGTGATGAGTAATCGCAAAAGGCAGTAGGGCAGTTTGGGTGACTTGAGCAGACCACGCAATCAAGGAAGCAGCATTTTGAAGAGCTGCCGCTTACTTTTCCATCATCAATAACAAAGCCGCAAACAGAGATAGAATTAAAACTCTGCAGTGCTGTAGCACACAAGTTGCTCGCACAAAAAACAAAACTTTTTAAACAGGACATCAGGTCAGCAGGCGTGGCAGCAGGATGTGGTTGGCTTACCCTAGTTGAAGTGATTAAAGAGCTAGGTTCTCCCACCCCCCTCCGAGGTGCTGACTTCAATTACCCAGCTACTCGGATGCTCCACGATTCCCTTTAACCTGGTGTGGTAGCTCCGAAGCCAGTGCAGTGGAGGCAGAGGGTGCTGACGGGGATCCCTGTGGGATAGATGCTCTGTGGCAAGGGCATTGAGGCCTGGAGAGGAAAAATCCATTACAACGCAGTCATTACAATGACCTACCTTTACAACATAACTGTTACAATGCAACTGCCTTTACATCATATGCCATTACAATGCATGCCATTACAACACATGTCACTACAAACCATGCCATTACAACGCATACCATTACAACTCATGCCATTACAACGCATTATAAGGTAAGTAATGGAGATTTTCTTAGTATTAGGGTGGGTATGGGATTTGGGGTACATGAAAATAGTAATTTTCACCCCTACACTATCCAACACTTTCCATACTGTTGCACTCACTGGCGTGGGATTAGTAATTTTTACCCCTACACTATCCATCACTTACCCTACTGTTGCCCTAAAAGTATTATGCATTGTAATGGTATGGGTTGTAATGGTGTGCGTTTTAATGAAATGCGTTGTAATGGTAGTTTTAAAAAATGTGTTGTAATGGCATGCATTGTAAAATCATGCAATGTAATAGTAGTTGCGATGTAAAGCCTGTGTTGTAAAAACATGCAATGTAATTGCATGTGTTGTAATGTCATATATTCGGCCTGGAGGTGTGGCAGGTTTGGTGAGGCCTGTGGGGTAGTTGACATTGTAACCCAACAGGCAGTGTGCAGTAAAAAAGGCGCGTAAATATGAGTAAAGTGTGAAAGCAAAATAAATGACTAAAGCACCTAGCCCTAAAGCCTGTAACTCCACATAACAATCCCACGGTATCAATTTTCTCCAATCTGTCAAGGACAAAATAAGCTGAGGCAAAGCAGTGAGCTAATTCCTTGACTTTGTTTTATAATAGTCACCCTAGTGTTGTAAAAACGGTGAAAGAGTGTGACTCTGGGAGCGATGTGTACTATCCATAAATATATCAGCGTGCTTGAGAATTGCAACCCACAAACTCGTGAAATATAAGAAAAAAGAAGAAGCAAGGTCAACTTAGTGGGCACTCTGGAGATATATAAAAAGAACATGGACAACAAAATCAATACTCCAATGGCATCCACTGCCCTGGTCAAATATCTCAATATCTCTAACATTGCAAGCCATCAATGGGAATGAAAAATGGCTCTGTGACAGTGACTCAAAACCTTAGTGTGGTCTACTTAAAGTGAGCAAAGCAGATACATTTGACATCCCACTCTCTGGACATGAACAAACAAAGTATTCAAACCACTCAAGCAAATCAAATTCAGCATGATGACCAACTAGGCACAGAATCCATATATGAGAACTGATTAGCCAATGACTCACTATTATGGGAAGGAACAGAGAAATCTCAGCAACTGGATGACTCTATATCCAAAGTGGGCAGATAATAGTAAATACCTTATCTGACTCTCCGGGCCATATCTGTAAGTCCTTTTCACCACTGGAGAGGCACGTTTTTTGACGCTCCGTTGGCGTGGTGCCATTTAACTTATTTACAAGGTGGCGCTAAGCTACTTAAAAGTAGCATAACGCCACCTTGTAAATATGCCCCTTTCCGCCGCAGTCCTCTGTGGCAAAGGGGAATGCAATTGATGTTGCAGTGGCTGTTTCACTGTAACACCCATTGCTTTTTGACTCTGCCTCAGAATTTCAAGGCTGGGAATTCCTGGTCATAGTATGGCGATACGAGAAAAAATGATTAATTTCTCCTTGGTCTTTTCTCTTTCCATGTGTGCTGCATTGTGCAGCACACATAGAAACAGCAAATCACCTTCAATGATTATGTCCAGGAAGGTGTCTCTACCTGCACATAAACAATCCCCCCTACAGCGCAGACACCCTTGCAACATGGCAGCAGAAGGCCTGCGCTAGGCAGCGTTTTTAGCGCCAGCGCTGGGGGAAATGCAAACGCGTGCCGTATTCTTGTGAATACTGAGCATCCTGCGTTTTAAAGATGTCGGAGTGCATCATTGCCAAATTTGATGTAGCACCGCACTAGGACATTTTTTTTAGTAAACATGCCCCTGCGTTTACCATGTATGAAAACTAACAGGCAGCAAAACCTAGAAACTGGCTCTAAATGTACATACAGACAAATTGGAAGTCCAAATAGACCTTTTACATACTCTTGAAACTTATTTTGCAGGTATCAAAACCTAGTTAGAACATTTGAATGAATGAATTGTTTGGACTAGAACGTAAACAATTAATGTTCCCATATCCTGTTGTTGTGCTCAAATGGTAAATAAACTTGTCATCCTTCCAAAGGACCTTGAATATCTAGTTAGTGAAGCAAAACCACTTAAGGCTATTACAAACCCTCAGAGGCAAACAAGGACAGTATTCCCAATTCAACAAGTCATTCAAGGGGGTATTGATCATCAGGTATTGGAATACATAGAACATATCGAGGAAGAAATGGTACAAAATAACATGGCACAAATGCTATTAAAATCGAGCACTCATAGTATAACAAACCAACGCTGGGAACAACCCACTGCTCTCATTCATAACCATTTAGAGGTTGAAACTATTTCCCATATAAAATCACCAATAGACAACCCCAATTTGGAAAACAACGAGGACCATATAAAAAGTCCCACAGCATTGTCCCAAAGCAATCACCTGAAATCATTAACAAAACGAGAGCGGAAGAGATTGAGAAAGGCTCGAAATGACACAAAACTGAGAAGGAACCAGTAAGTAAAAGTTGGCTTAAGCGAGCATCAGATAACTATTGATCAATCTTTAATCAGCAACGCAATCTAGTCGCCATCTGAAACAACAATGGAAAAGCGCACAATGCTAATAGGCCATCACCGACACGAGTAAACATGCTGGGTCCCTCAAATAAAAAAATAAAACAAGTTTAAACTTTCTGATCTTATCGTTCTAGTAACAAATGATTACGGAAAAGAAACTATCAAAAAAGGACAAATAAATAAATAAAAAGATAATAGACATTCAAATTACCAGTCAAGAACCTACAAGCGTAACACCTGCCATTACTAACCGTAATACGGAACTGAATGAAATACTTGGCAAACCCCAAAATACAACTAGAAAAAGGGAAACAGCCCAAGCAGGTACAAGGTGATCGGTACAAATGAGAGGGAAAAGACCATACAAAAGAGAGCAAACTTCCATAGCACCATTCCAGGCTGGCTTTAGCGCTGGTGGTGCCTGGTGCAACAATGTTTGTTGACGCTTCCCAAAGACCTCCTTCTCCACGGATCCCCTCAATACTACCCTTTAACAGAGCCCATGAAGTCTCCATAATCACCAGTGGCGGCTGCTGCTCATACGATGTGGGGAGGCAGTGCGGGGGCAGCGTGAGGGAAAAAGCAATAAAAAATAAAGGTACACTTATCTTCCTGCTACAGGCCGCCGCATCTGTGATCCTATGCTCATGTGCCTCGCCTCGGTGCTCTCTAATCCAGTAACTACAGTCCCCAGGAGCACAGGCTCCCACACTCCCCTACGGCCAATCCCAGCACTTCCCGAGAAGTGCTGGTATTGGCCTGAGCAGGCTTGTTTTCTGCTCCAAAGGGGACTGGAAGACTGCGCCTGCTGTTCTCTCCACCCAGCAATGCAGCTTGGGTTGGGGAGATATTAGTGCACATGTCAGTTTGGTCGTTCCTAGACTGCCAGCCAAACCAACATGCGCACTGACAGCAGTTCCCTGTGCCCACCACTCCTGCTTCTGATGGCCCTGCCCCCAAGACTCAGCTGATGGCTCCAGCTCCTACAGGTAAAATATAATGATAATGAAGCAATTTTATTAATTGCTTTATTATCATTTTATTTTACGTTTTGATCTGCTGCTTCCTGCAGTGGTGGGACGCTTTAAAAGGAGGAGCTGCCCCTGATAATCACTCTCTCTCTCACCTGCATTTAATTAGTTTTGTAGCACCACTTATTTGAGTGTAGGGTGTAAGAGCACTTTAGATCACACACACATTACACACAGACAGTGTAAATCAGTGTATAGGAAATGTTGCATAAGATAGAGGGCTAGAAGGTGGAGGAGTCACATGTCATCCATACTGGTAGATAGTATAGTTTAAGAGTGCCTGGTCTGGAGAAGCATGAACTCAGAATTTAAAACATAGCACACTGGTGGAAGGTTGTTTTCACAAACTAGAACTGATTTCTACTCAAATGAACCCATTTTGCAACATTAGGCTAATGAAAGACTGGGGGGGCAATCATAACACTCAAACCTATACCTTCCAGCTTGCATGCAGCTCTTTGACAGTCAATAGCTCACTGTTATCTAGTAGGATTTTAACTTATAAACTGTAAATAACAAAAGGATATCTCTGGCAAAAGCAGTAACACACTGAACTATTTACACTATATACACTTATGTGAGCTGTATGGTACAAGAGCCTTTCAGCAGGCATATTAACCCACTGCACTACTTTATGATGAGTCAAAACTTCCCCTAGGCAAAACTCAAAATTCTCTCCAGCAGGTCTATTAATCACCCAGAGCTAACTTGGCATTCATAATGTAGTCCGAAAAGTACTAGAGGAAAGGAACACTGCAGAAGGTACTTTTAACTCCATAATAAATTTGAAAATACAGAGCCCTCCAGAAGTCAGCGCCCAGTGGGAGGGCACCGGTCGCACCACCCTAGAGCCAACCCTGGTACCAACCTATCATACATAAGGCAAAATTATTCTACTACACCAAATGGAAACTTGACAACAAACGGGGAAACATATCAGTTTATGGGCCACAATGTGACCCATAGAAAATAAAGGCATTGTTCCAAAAGAAATGATTCAACACTTATAGACCCAACTGAACCTGTGCTGAGAAACATTGTTGCAAATAAACTGATATTTCATCCAATGTATAAATCCTCTGGCAACTTTGATGTATTAAATAGCAGAAATATTTTGAAATTGGTAGGAGCAGAAAATGGGCTATCTCACATAAGATCAATACACATAAAGTCAATAGACTTTCAGCTGGTAAATAACACACAAGCTAATGAAGAAACATTAGTAACTTGATCTTTAAGTGAGATTGCAAATCAAGTTTTCAAAAAAAAATTTAAAAAAATAAATGGGGAACTAATTTCATGGAAGACCACAGGTCCTTTTATCGCGAAATCCTATAATCTGTAGTCCGTCAAGAGAACTCGCCAACAAAAACACCATCAATTCATATAATTGGACGCAACAGTGTACCACAAATTTTATGCCCACTAAATAATTAAGTCTACAAATTAAGACCAATTCAACAATACAGACAAGTGGCAGATAGGACTTTGCTGCCCTCAACATTTTTGTTTTTGTGCCGTTTTATATAGCGCAAACAAGACCCGAAGGTAACAGAGCACTTTACATAAGCGCCAGTTACGTTACAAACATTAGTGAAATCAATGGAAAAATGGAAGGAAGTCTACAACATTAAAATCCTTACACCCTTCAAAAATATGCTAATTGGAAGATGAGGGCCTGCCTCAAATAGCCACATATAAAAAAGTGCAAAATTAGTGGCAACAAGTTGACATTCTCCTTCTACGGGAAAAACAGTCCAAAACAACTGTTAAATTAAAAGACTCGAAAGAATATCAACAATAAGCAACATTTATGCACTCACACTCACAGGATGATGTCATCAGTAATGTCATTTAAGATGTCATCAGTGATGTCACTGACCATGTCATGAGTGATGTAATATGTGAAGTCATCAGCAGTGCATTGCAGGGGAGAGAGTTATAGTTAGCTCAGCTAACTATAACATCCACATTCCTCTGGTTTTGTATGAGTGAAATGTCAGCCTAACTATAATGTCCTTGAAACCTGTGTTTTTTTAAGTGAATTTCTACAGTTTTTTAAATGCTAATCCTTAAATATAACGTCCCTGAAACCTGTGTTTTTGTCAATGAATTTTTAAGTTGTTTTTAAATGCTAATCCCTAACTATAACATCCCTGAAACCTGTGTTTTTTCAGTGAATTTCTAAGGTTTTCTTAAATGCTAATCCCTAACTATAACGTCCCTGAAACCTGTGTTTTTTCAGTGAGTTTCTAAGGTTTTTTCAATGTTAATTTCTAACTATGCCTACATAGGATGGACATGTGCAGAAAGAGGAAGAAAGGCGCAGAAAGAAGCAAGAGAAGTGCAGAAAGAGGAAACAGAAGTCCTGAAAGAGGAAGAAAGCTGGAGAAAAAAAGCAATAGAAGTGCAGAAAAAGACAAGAGAGGTGCAGAAAACGGGAAAAGGGGTGCAGAAAGAGGCAAGAGAGTTGCAGAAAGAGCCAAGAGAGTTGCAGAATCAGGCAAAAGCGGTGCAGAAAGAAGCAAGAAAGGTGCAGAAAGAAGCAAGAGAAGTGTAGAAAGAAGCAACAGAGGTGCAGAAAGAGGCAAGAGGGATGCTGAAAGAAGCAAGAGATTTGCAGAAATAGGCAAAAGGAGTACAGAAAGAGACAAGAGGGGTGCAGAAAGAAGCAAGAGAGGTGCAGAAATTAGCAAGTAAAGTGTAGAAGTAAGGCACAGAAGTGTAGCAAGAGGCAAGCGGGTGCAGAAAGAGTCAGAGAAGTGCAGAAAGAAGCAACAGAGGTACAGAAAGAGGTAAAAGAAGTGCAGAAAGAAGCAAGAGAGTTGCAGAAGCAGGCAAAAGAGGTGCAGAACAGAGGGAAAGGGGAGCAGTCAGAGGCAAGAGAGGTGCAGAAAGAGGGAGGAGGGGTGCAGAAAGAGGCAAGAGGGATACAGAAATATGCAAGAGAGGTGCAGAAAGAATCATGAGCAGTGCAGAAAGAAGCAACAGAGGTGCAGAAATAAACAAGAGAGGTGCAGAAAGAGGCAAGAGAAGTGCAGAAAGAAGAAGCGGTTGCTGAAGGAGGCAACACAACTACAGAAAGAGGCAAGAGAGTTGCAGAAACAGGCAAAAGAGGTGCAGAAAAGTGGAACAGGGGTGCAGAAAGAGGCAAGAGAGGTGCAGAAAGAGGGAAGAGAGGTGCACAAAGAGGAAGGAAGGGTGCAGAAAGAGGCAAGAGGGGTGCAGAAAGAAGCCAAAGAGGTGCAAAAAGAAGCAAGACAAATGCAGAAAGAAGCACCAGAGGTGCAGAAAGAGGGAAGCGGGGCACAGAAAGAGGAAATAGAAGTACAGAAGGAAGCAACAAAGGTGCAGAAAGAGGCAAGAAAAGTGCAGGAACAGGAAAAAGAGTTGCAGAAATACTCAAAAGAGGTACAGAAAGAGAGAACAGGGGTCCAGACAGAGGCAAGAGAGGTGCACACAGAGGGAAGAGGGGTGAAGAAAGAGGGAAGAGGGGTGCAGACATTTGCAAGAGATGTGCAGACAGAAGCAAGAGCAGTGCAGAAAGAACCAACAGAGGTGCAGACACAGACAAGATAGGTGCAGAAAAAGGTAACAGGGGTGTATAAAGAGGCAAGAAAGGTGCAGAAAGAGGGAACAGAGGTGCAGAAATAGGCAAGTGGGGTGTAGAAACAGGCAAGAGAAGTGCAGAAAGAGGCAAGGGGTATAATAATTTGCAAAAGGGGTACAGAAAGAAACAAGAGCAGTGCAGAAAGAACAACAGAGTTGTAGAAAGAGGCAAGAGGGGTACAGAAAGAAGCAAGAGAAGTGCAGAAAGAGCCTACAGAGGTGCAAAAGGAGGCAAGAGAACTGCAGAAAGAGGCAAGAGAGTTGCAGAAACAAGCAATACAGGTCCAGAAAAAGGTAACAGGTGCAGAAAGAGGCAAAGAGAGGTACAGAAAGGGAAGGGGGTACAGAAAGAGGCAAGAGGATGCAGAAAGAAGCAACAGGGGACAGAAAGAGGCAAGAGGGATGCAGAAAGAGGCAAGAGAAGTGCAGAAAGAAGCAACAAAGGTATAGAAAGAGGCAAGAGAACTGCAGAAAGAGGCAACAGAGGTGCAGAAAGAGGGATGTGGGATACAGAAAGCGGCAAGAGGTGTGCAGAAAGAAGCAATAGAGGTGAAGAAAGAAGCAGGAGATGTGTAGAAATAAGCAACAGAGGTGCAGAAAGAGGCAAGAGGGATACAGAAAGAGGCAAGAGAAGTGCAGAAAGAAGCAACAAAAGTGCAGAAAGAGGCAAGAGAAGTGCAGAAAGATGCAAGAGAAGTGTAGAAAGAGGCAAGATAGGTGCAGAAACAGGCAACTGAGGTGCAGAAAGAGGGAAGAGGGGTGCACAAAGAGGGAAGAGGGGTGCAGAAACAGGCAACTGAGGTGCAGAAAGAGGGAAGAGGGGTGCACAAAGAGGGAAGAGGGGTGCAGAATGAAGCAAGAGAGGTACAGAAAGACGCAAGAGAAGTACAGAAATAGTCAACAGAGGTTCAGATTGAGGCAACAGACGTGTATAATGAAGCAAGAGAGGTTTGTGTGCCATTAGTACCACCCACATTTAGCAATAAGGAACACGTGACCATACCAGCTTTGCAAAGGGCCTTCCACCATGCTGTAACACGTCCTGCTGCATTGTTGGTAATATTTGAGCCGTTTCTGCTAGAAACAAGGATTTGTTTTGTTCAAATCTGCAGATTATGGAGCAGATGATGGATTATGTGGCAATTGCAGAAAATTTATAATTGTTTGAAAATCAGCACAGCCAAACAGTTGCATAATTCCAGTGGCCTTCCTCATACCTCTGACTAGGTAACAAGTGCTCCTCTGTGGTTGCTTCTTTTTTCTTTCCTTTTGAATTAATAGTTTAGCTTCTGTATAAATGATGAAGACTAAACCTGAAGTTACCACTCCACAACACAGACTACCTTACCACATAATTACTCTCCATAACACATAATTCCACTCCACATAATTCCTATACACTAAATACCACACACTTCCTATGCACATAATTTCACTGCACAACATACCACATAATTCCACTACACACAACGTACTTCAACTCCACTCCAAAAACGTTTACATTTACAGCGCCAATAGCCCTACCTTTCGCAAATGCGAGACCTATTACATTGCAAATGCTTCTTTAACTAGTAGTCGCATTTGCAGAGTGGTGGAGAAAGAGGGCTGGGCCTCCTACCAGCGCTCAGAAATTCCACTGCATAGGACTTACAGGAGGTACCAGGAGGGCTTGTTGGCCCCCAAAGTCACTCAGGAGTAATGTGGACTTCATCCCCCAACCAGTAGTTTGCCAGGAGGCACCTTTGCAGAGTGGTGGAGAAAGGGGGGCATGGCCTCCAAAGACTTCTTAGCAATCCCACCATGTGGGACTTACTGGAGGTAGCAGGAGGGGTAGTTACCCCCAAGGACGTCCTTGGGTGCCTACTACCCCTCCTATTACCTACAGTAAGTCCCACATAGCAGGATTGCTAAGTTCTCATAGGCCATGCCCCCTTTGCCCACCACTCAGCAAACGCGCCTCCTAGTGAGCTTTTGGTTGGGGGATGAAGTCCCCTTGCCTCTTATGGGTCCCCAGGGGCAAACTAGCCTTCCTGTTACCTCTAGTAAGGCCCATACAGCTAGATTGCTGAGTGTGGTCAGAGGCCATGCCCCCTTTTTACACCACTCTGCAAACGCGGCTCCTGGCTTACTTCTGCTTGGGGGAAGAAGTCTAATTTAGTCCTGAGGTCCTCAGGACACAAAGGGACCTCATCACGCCACCAGCAGTGCGCCGAGAGGTGTGTTTCCAGAGTGGTGTAAAAAGGGGCGTGGCCTCGGACCACCTCTCAGCAATCCCACTGTGTGTGGCTTACTGGAGGTAACTGGTAGGCTAGTTGGCCTTAGGATTCAAGGGAACTTTATCCCCCAAACCCAGAACACACCAGGAGGTGTGTTTGCAGAGCAGTGCAGGGAGGGGGTAGGCCTCCGGCGAGCTGCCATCTTCTCTTTTTTTTGTTAGAAGGGGGCTGTGTGGCACCCCTTCTCTTAATCTTTTTTGGGGCCTGGGCACCGCAGGGCCTGAGACATTTATTTATTTATTTATTTATATTAAATGGGACGGAGGCCGCACGGCCCCCCTCCCGAGGCTGATTACGGCCCGGGCACCCCATCCCCCGGGGCATGGCCATTTACAAAAAAAATGAAAAATAAATAATATTTATTAGGCCTTTTTTTGCCTCGGGGACCCCATCCACCAGGATTTTGCCTCTTTTTTAATTAAAAAAACAACTTTAGGGGGCCGCATGGCCCTCCTTCCGTTGGCCACTTTTTGCCCCGGGGACCCCGTTCCCTGGGGCCTGGCCTCTCGTTGGGTACTGCGGGGGGAGCCCCAATGCCCCTGAAGTCCCTGATGGTTCCTCGCTTCCTGGGGGTTCCAGCATTGCTTTTTGACAAAGGGAGCCGCACACATGCAGCTACTTTTGCCCAAAAGCAAATCTGCTTCGCTTCCATGAAGCAAAGCAGAAGACTTTGTCCATTTCTATCTCGGCATGGATGGCACTGTGCTAATCCTAATTCTAAAGACTTTGATAGAAAAGCAGACATTTGGGGTGAGCAAATTTATAGTATCACTGGTGTTGATAGTGCTCTATGCCTGAAAGGGTTTTGTTTCCCAAAACGTGTTTTCCCCATGTTAATTTCCATAGGGCGGTCAACCTCACTTTTAGCCCGAACGGCTGAATGGATTTCCACCAAACATGGCAAAATTGTAGGGACTGGTAGCCCAATGTGCCTTTGCTATGTCTCAAGATATGTGCTTCAGTGAATTTTGAGTAATTTAGTTTAAAAAAAGATATATATATCTATGGCCGCACGCCGGTACGCGCACCAGGGCGTTAACCAGCGCGCTACGCGAGTTCGTGCGCGGAAACCTGATTGGCTCTCGGGTGTCTGTAAACATTCCAAACAGTCCTGAGCGACCGCCATCTTGTGTCTCGGTAGGATCGAGACACAAGAGGTGGCAAAAACAAATGGGGAAATGACCATAAGGGGGCAGAGCAGACCCCTCCTGACCCCCTAGGTTTAATGTGGGGGCTATAAAAGGTGGGGAACCGGGATGCGTTCCATGGGAAAAAAGAATGATAAAGCTTTTAAAAAATTTGGCCTTTTTTTATAATTTGGAGGTAGTTCTAAAAAGAACAGTTTTTTTCTTCTTTTTGTTGTTTTATATTTTTTTAATGTTTTTTGAACATTTTGTACTTTTTTTGGCTTTTATGAACTATTTTATATTTTTTTTGTTATTTTTATGGGGAGAAACAAAAAATAGGGAATTGAAAATGGCTCAACTGGAGCAATCACGCGGACGTGGCTACGCGATACGTCATGATGTTTTCGTTCGCGGCAATAGCGCTAACCGGACGCTCACCGGTGCGCGACCCGGGGCGCTCTGAAAAAATGCGCTTTCCAGTGCGCACACCGGGGCGCGCCCCGGGAGCGCACTAGGGCAAAAAAATAAATATATATATTATATAAATATACAATATAGGATTCATTATAAAAAATATTACATTTCATAGGTTTGAGGCCCTATATATAGTTAGGAATTAGCATTTAAAAAACCTATGAAATTCACTGAAAAAACCATAGGTTTCACACCAGTTATAGTTAGGAATTAGCATTTAAAAAACCTATTAAATTCTCTGAAAAAACCATAGGTTTCACACCAGTTATAGTTAGCAGGAAGTTTTACTCGCATAAAACCATTGAAATTCCCACGTTATAGTTAGTTGGACTCACTATAACTTGCGCGTGCAATGCACTGCTGATGACGTCACATATTACATCACTCATGACATGGTCAGTGGCATCACTCATGACATCACTGATGACACCATCCAGTAAATGTGTGTCTTTTTGAAAAATAAATTTGTTTTATATACTTATATGTAAAAGTTGATGGAAGAATAGATGATTAAATAAGTGTCTAAATGGATGGTTTTTTTTTATAAAAATTGATTAGTTAACTGGCTTATTAAGTGTTTCTTAGTGAATACATATATTAGTGAGTAATGTTTAAATATTTATATATATGTATTAGTGTTTCACTTTGTGTCTAAGTGGCTGCATTGGTTTGTGAGTAGGTACATGTGTAGGTATATGGGTTATTAGATGTTTTTTTAGTATCAGTATGAGTGTTTGTATGGTTTCGTGGGGGTATTACTTATCACATAGATGCGTGAATGACTAACTCTCTCTTTGTATGTGTTTTGAAGACAGCATATGTGCAGGACTGTATGGGTGGATGAGTGTGTATATGTGTGTGTTAGTGAGTGAATGACTGTCTCACTAGTGCCTTTATCAGTAACTACATATGTTTTAATCTAGTATATGTGAGTATTGATGTATATAAGTGAGTATATGTGAGAGTGAGAAGTTATAGTGAGTCCAACTAACTATAACGAGGGTATTTCAATGGTTTTATGCGAGTAAAACTTCCTGCTAACTATAACTGGTGTGAAACCTATGGTTTTTTCAGTGAAAAAAAAAAAAAAAAAAATATATATATATATATATATATATATATATATATATATATATATATATATATATATATATATATATATATATTAAGAGAGAGAGACCTATTGCTTTGCTTTTCTACCTTTGGCTGATGCTGGAAAGGTTTGTGGTGATTAGTTGAGAGGTGCAAAGAATAAAAGGGGGTCCAAAAGACATTTTCCCACTAAAGTAAGCTTGCATTGATTAAGTCCTTTTTCTACACACTGCATGTCGCTTCTAGTGATTGGATGGTTTAGTGAGGCTCTTGGATCCGCCTCACTTGGGTCAGCAGCAATTCTGGTGAAGTGCTGAGAAGACGGTCAAAATTGACTCTCTCTTTCTTTCTCTCTCTCTCTCTCTCTCTCTCTCTCTCTCTATATATATATATATATATATATATATATATATATATATATATATATATATATATATATATATATATACTCCCAGTTCCGGTTTGCAGCGGCTGTCAGAAGGGCGGTCTGGCATGGGTTACCGGATAACCCGATTAGATTAAAAAAAACACTCCAATGTACTGCACAAAATGTAGATTAATAGCAGAAATAACGCATTTCGGCGTTCACCTTCTTCACCGTCTAACATCCATAAACTTTCTTCATGATTTAAATTCATTGAGACAGAGAGCGAACTACACCATCAATATACATCGTAATGAAAGTGAGTAAGAATAAAGCAGCCATCTTGTAACATTGTTTAACGCTCCCAATTAAATAAATGGTTGCTGAAAAACGCAGCATATTTGCAATGAATAAACAATATTTACAATATAAACAATACATTGATGCACAGTTCAATATATATAATGCACATGCCCAAACTCATTGAAATAATACTTGTGAGTTCAACGCCACATATTTACAATGAACGTGTAATATATATAGTTGTAGTTAATTTGGCAAAGCCCCTGAAGCAGCCATCTTGAAACATTGCTTCAAGCACTCAGTTAAATAAATGGTTGCTGTCAAATGCTGCATATTCACAATGAATGAGCGATATTTACATTATATACAAGTCATTGATGGACAGATCATTACATACAATAAACCTGCCCAAACTCATTCAAATACTGCTTATGAGCTTAGCGTTGTGTATTTACAATGAATGTATATGGTTCATTTAGCAAAGCCCATAAATAATATATATATATGTGCAAAACTTCATTTTGTGCAAAATTCCGCAAGTATATAAATAGATTAAAAATAGAATGCCTGAATAAATACACATATATAAATATAAAAAAATATAAATATATAAATATATCACATTCTATATATAACAGTAATTTGTGCAAAATTGCCTATAAATGTGCTAAAAATGCATTATAGTTGTACAAATAACAACTATGAAACATTTGATCTAAAAAGGTGGGTTTCTAATATATATACATATTACCTACTGGCGGTCGCCAGTAGGTAGTTATAGTTAGGACCTACTTTCCCTAGGAAATCCGCAACATTCTATTTGGAATAACTTTGGTGCTGGTGGACGAATCTTCGCAAATCTCTCCAAGAAAATGGCCTGCTCGGTTCGCTCCTTCCCTGAAAGTTTGAGGGGGGTGATTCGTCAATTGAGGGCCGAGAAAATAGGGGGGTCCCAAAATGTGTTTTCCCCATGTAATTTTCCATGGGGACCTTTATCCAGAGGTACAGCACGAAGGCTAAATGGAATTACACCAAATTTGGCAGAGAGGTAGTGTTCGGTTCGCAGATTGTGCTTTTTGTTAAATGGTGTAAATCCGTTCAGTAGTTTCTGAGAAAATTACAAGTAAAATCATAGAAATATCTAGAGACAGAGTTCTACACGCGGACGGAGATCTGTTCAATTGCGAGCTGTATGTTGATTGGCTGTCAACTGTCTGTCAATACTCGAAACCAGGAAGTGTTGGCGGCCATCTTGTGCCTCGGTAGAACCGAGTCACAAGAAAACAGTAAAACAAAGTTCGGAAATAAGGGAAGGGGGCAGGCTAGAAACATTCTGACCATCTAGGGTTGCTCAGGGGGTCGTACGTTGATGTTTAGGCTTTATTTTTGTTTTTTAAAGAAAAATAGCGGCGTACATGTACGGAAATCTGTAAAATTGCGAGCACGAGCTGCATGCTTATTGGTTGTCAACACTCCTAACTAGGAAGTGTTGGCAGCCATCTTGTTTGTCGTGAGAACCAAGTCAAAAGAAAACAGTAAAACAAAGTTGAGAAATTAGGAAAGGGGGCAGGGTAGAAACATTCTGACCCTATAGGCTTGCTCAGGGGGTGGTACATGGATCTTTAGGCTCAATTTTTTTTTTTAAACAAAAAATCGCGGGGTACTCGTGCAGTAGTCGTACGCAGTGGAAAAGTTGAAAAAAAACTAGAAGTCCGTTTTATTCGTTAGGTCCCGGGGGGGGCAAATTACGGGGGCATTTACTTTCCATAATGGGGGGCTTGGAAGGTGCCCCGAGCACTGGGGAACGCCACTCGTCTTGTTTTATTTTGAAGTATGCGGTGGGGTTATGGTCCTACTCCCCGCAGTCTCGGGGAGCGGCATCCCCTGATGGGCTTTTTAAAAAAAAAAATGTTTTGAGCTCTCCTTCCCTCTCTACACGTTGCAGCGAATGCCACCTTTCTGGGGCAGTAACATGTAAAATGACCTTCAAGCTCCGGGTACTTGCACTGTCTGGGGTTTTGTATTAATATTGGGAGGGCGCCGCGTGGTCCCCTTACTGGAACCCTTGATGGTCCTGGGGAGCACCATTTCTCAGGGCCGGCTCTTGCAGTGTGTCGGGGTGCGTACTCCTGAGACACTGCTGTTGGTATGGTAGGGCGGTACCGTCGCCGCTCCCACTTTACCACAGTAAACCGTTTTTCTATTTGAAAGAGAGAGCAAGTTAATCTGCTCTCTGTTTCAAGTAGGAAAGGAGATTGGTAGGACGTGGGAAACCGTCTGGGATCGTGGGGGCATTGAGGCTAAAAGAAAAGAAAAGAAAAAAGGGCTATATTATCAAGCAAGGGCGATACATTATCGACGCTTTTATCGACAGGAAACTGCAGGTAAAGCGGCGATAATGGGCTTGATAATATGGCCTTGTTAATTCCCATAGGAGCTCGTGTTCTGGTGTTAACATGGGCTTCTATGGGAAATAACAAGGCCGTATTATCAAGCTCATTATCGCCATTTTATCAGCAGTTTCCTGGCGATAAAATGGGGATAATTTTAACACCGGTCCTTGATAATATGTACCTAAGTTTACTGGTCAAAAAAAGAGGTATATTTCTATGATAGTATGTAAAACTTTCCGTTTGTTTTTTTGTGCAGCAGTTGTACTCTACGCATGCGCAGCCTCGTTTCGAAGCCCATGTTTTTTTCTTTTTCTTCAAGTTCAACAAACAAACCTTTCTTTATTTCAGGTATTAAATTTGCCGCTTTCTTTTTCCGGGTCGTTTGTGTCATCCGCTGCTGTACTTTTGTAATATATTAATATAATCATACTTTATCTATATTTATTTGAAACGTAGTGCCGGGGCGCCAAACGTTGATTACGTACTCCGTCTACAGCCATTTTAGTAGTTTTTCACGGTTATTTTTATTATATCTGTTACTTTCATTTTACCGTCCTCCTATTTTCTCTGTGATCGATGAGATTTTTTGCCACAGACAGCACGGTGTTTGTACTTGGCCTCTGATGTTAAACTCCGTCCACCGCCACTTTAGTAGTTTTCCTTAGTTCTTTTTATTATATCTGTTACTTTCATTTTACCGTCCTCCTATTTTCTCTGTGATCGATGAGATTTCCTGCCACAGACACCACGGTGTTTGTCCTTGGGCTCTGATGTTATCAGACTTGGTCACACGTATATATAAAAACTAATTTGAAGGACGTAAGCTACAGCCATTACAACGCGTGTCCGTCAACACAAAGGCATTATTAAGATTATGTGTTTATCATGCGTGTTAAATGCCTAGTAATTTTCAAAGCATGCGTGGTAAAGGCATGCGTGGTAAAGCTATATGCGTGCTAATGGCTTTGTGGTGACCATCACGCGTGCTTATGACCGCATTGTAATGGCTGTTTCCCCCCCAGGATACTGCAGCAACCGGGTCTGGGCGTCTTGGACTCCAGGGCAGTAGGCGGAGGGCCACGCAGCTCCTCATACAATATAGAAATCTTTGTGGGGTGATTGTTTCCGTAGTTTGAGGGGCATGATTTAGGTCCACACATTTAATTTTGTAGTGGGGTAAATTTTGCACTGGAAAATGTGGTATGAGGTCTGTAAAGGTGGTACACATTCTTAAGTATTATTTTGATTTCTTTTCTAAATTGTAGTCTATCCAGAGTAGTTTTCAATCCTAGTCTTGAACATCTTACTATAGTATTTTAACAATATATTTATTGTGGACCGTCATACCCCCCCACAAAATAAAAGAAGTATGTAGTTTTTTTAATTAACTTTTATTAAAACAATAACTGTAAACGAAACTTAATTATGACTATATTAGAAATAACTAGAAAAATAACTTTAAAAAAAATATATTATAAACAAAATGAGAAATGGAGTCCAAAAGATGTCCGATTGGTAATCTGCAAAACAAAAAAGAAAATTAGAGTTCAGAATTATGTAGATGTGAGTAAATGAGCTGAAGCATTACAAGTCAAGGTAACTCTACGGTTTTACGTGTGCAGTGTGCATGGTACATTTCAGTTCTGTTATACTGCTGCGTTCAAGTGGTGTCTATATGGAAGTGCGTACTGCGTTACTGATGCCCGTTATGCCAACTTATTTTTAATGCATTGGTATGAAGGCTTTGTAGATGTAGGCCTCTGTGCTTACCGTTGTATAAATACTGCGGCCAAACTCTTCGGCCAGTTGAATTCACAACTTCTTTTGAACAATTCTTCTACACATCCAAGCAGCAGCAGTGCCTATAAGTGGGAGACACACACACACACACAAGGGGGCGTGTACGTGAAGCCAGAGGCGCAACCACAGTCAAAATCTTCGGGGGGGGCTTAAGTTCAAACAAAAAGAAGAGTGGAGCTGCAGGGGCTGTAAGCGGGGGGGTCATCAAAGCCTCATTAACAAGCAAAATGTCTTTAAAAGACCTGTGACGTACTCGCGTGCGACTGTGTGTGGGCAAAGGAATGTATGTCATCCTAGCTGAAGCCTTGTTAGCCCAATGTGTGTTTTGCGCGCCTGCTGCATACTATAGATTGTCTCCTTTTACAGATAAGTTGTTGTTTCCGAAACAAGCTGCTTTGCTCACCTTGTGCTATTACCGTCGTCATTGTTACATGATCCATCGTGAAGTTGTACATCTAAAAGGAATTAAAAGAAAGATGTTATGATTGAAAATTGTTGCTATATTAATTTGGAGTTAGAAAATATCGCGGTTTTATAGACCTTCATTGGCATATTTGTACTTACCAGGGGGCATATTATCAAGAACCGGTGATAAAATTATCGCCGTTTTATCGGCAGGAAACTGCTGATAAAACGGCGATAATGGGCTTGATAATTCGCCCTTGTTAATTCCCATAGAAGCTCATGCTCTTATGTTAACATGGGCTTCTGTGGGAAGTAACAAGGGCAAATTATCAAGCCGATTATCGCCGATTTATCAGCAGTTTCCTGCCGATAAAACTGTGATAATTTTAACACCGGTTCTTAATAATATGTCCCTGTTTGTATTTTGAATATATTCTGGACATTTCAGCGATTATAAAAGCGTTAGTGCTATTGCGAAAAAAAGTATACATGTAAATTAATACATTATATAGGAGTGCGTTCGTCTAAAATATTAAGTCGCATTTTTATATGTAGTCAGCTACAACCCTTTGACTCCTTCTCATTTGTTTATCACCCCCTCACCCTGCCCCTCCCTCGCCGCCTGCCTGCCCCACCGCAACTCCCTCCACGGGCCGCGGCTGATTAATTATCGCCGTTTTCTCAGCATTTTCCTGCTAATAAAACGGCGATAATTTTAACACCTGTCCTTGATAATATGCCCCTATATTTGTCCCTTTTTCCAATAATTTGTAGCCTCTGTTTTTATACTTCACTTTCTCTCCTCTTACTTCTTTCTTTCTCTCTGTACTACTGTGTTTTTCTTATATTGTCCTCTGTGCTCATATTGTCGTTCATTGTGTTTATAGTTTCTTGTCTCTCCTCTTATTCCTTCTATCTGTTCATTTTCTTCTCTCTCTCTTCTTATTTCTTTTTTTCCTTGATACTGCCTGTTCTGTCTTCTTTCTCGTTTCTCTCCCTCTGTATATAGTCTGGGCATATTTACCCTTGTGCGTTTTTTTGTTTTATTGTGTTAGTTTTTTGATGTAATAGTGGCAGAAATAATGTAGTAAAATGCATATGTATTTGGAAAATGAGTCATTGTTGTTCATTGATATGTAATATTTATATACATGGAATATGTATAGTCAGTTAAACGTTTTTCAGTAGTAAATGGTAAAATACATGGTCTCATTTTTTTGTGTAATATCACACTGTGCATGTATGTACATTAAGGATTTATGGGGCATATTATCAAGGACCAGTGTCAAAATTATTGGCGTTTTATCGGCAGGAAACTGCCGATAAAACAGCGGCAATGGGTTTGATAATACGCCCTTGTTAATTTCCATAGAAGCCCATGTTAAAATCAGAACATGGGCTTCTATGGGAACTAACCAGGGCGTATTATCAAGACTATTATTGCCGTTTTATCGGCAGTTTCTTGCCGATAAACGGCGATAATTTTAACAGCGGACCTTGATAATATGCCCCTATGGGGCATATCATCTAGGCTGGGCAGTAAAATTATCGCCAGTTTAGCGACAGGAAACAGCCGATGAAGTTGCGATAATGGGTTTATAATATACTCTATGGAATTCTAATCGAAGCTGATGTTAGATGTTCTTCACATCCAACATGAGCTTTGATTGGAATTTCATAGAGCATATTATCAAGCCCATTATCACCACTTTAGCGGCAGTTTCCTGACGATAAATTTGCGATAATTGTATCACCCAGGCTTGATAATATGCCCCTTTGGGCATATTTTCTACACTGTCTTGTCATAGTTCCTCCTCTCTTGTCTTAGTCCTTCCTCTCTCATTATACTATCTTCTTTTTCTTATATTCTGCTCTCTTTTTATCCTTTCTTTTTTATACTTGGTCCTATTTTTGCATATTTGTGCTACTGTTTATATTGTCTCTTGTCTTTATAGTCACTACTGTTGTCATAGTTGTTACTGTCTTCTTGTAGTAGTCCCTCTCTGCTTATACGGTCAGTCTGCCTTTATATTTGTCTTTTCTCCATATTTTTGTTTCTGTGTCTTTTTACATTTCTTCGCCTTTCTTCATATATACTTTTCTGTTGTTATATTCTATGTTTCTTCTTATTCTTGCTGTTCTTTGCAGGTACTCCCTATTGTTTTCTCATACTTTTCTTTTACTTCTAATACTCTTGTGTCTGTTCTCACATTTCTTTTGTTTTTTCTTATACTTTGCACTTTCTACTAATATTGTCGTTTTTTCTTATTGTGACATTACTCTCCTCATTTTACCCCCTGTTGTTATACTGCTCCGTTTTCATATTCTCCTCTCTCTTCTCTTACTTCTCTATGTGTCCTCTTACTACTGAATTTTTCTTATATTGCCTTTTGTCCTATATTCCTTCTTTCTGTGTTAATATTTTCCACTGTTTCTTCATATTTGTTTTCTATTTTCATTTTCTGTCCTCTCTGTTTATACTTCTTAAATCTGTTCATATTGTTTGCTCACATCTGTTACTGCTCCTTAATTCACTGTATACACTCTACAGCACTTTCCTCATATTCTCTGTCTTTTCATACTGACCTCTCTCTATTTATTTGTCTTGTCATACTTCTGCCTCTTTCGTCATACACTTTTCACTCTTTATAATGCTCCATCTGTTTATACTTCTTCTTTCCATCTCAGACTGTATCCTCTGTTCTTGTTTACCATTTTTTTCCTATTGCTCCACTTTTCCTCACATTCTTTGTGCTTTCTTCTGGTACTGTTCTCTCTGTGCTTATACATACTGTCCTTTGCTAGTATTCCTTTTTTGTTCTTATAGTTGCGTATCTTTTCACATATTCCTTCTTTTTTTCTTTAGAGTCTTTTGCTCTCTTCTTATAGTGCCCCCTCTGTCCTCTTACTCTCTTTTTTTCTTGTTATACTCTTTCTTCTCCTCATAGTTCCATTTTTCTCTTCATACTCTCCCTTACCTATTCATACTTACTAGTTTATTCATACTTCCTTTATTTCGTTATATTGCAGTGTTTGTTGATACTCCCCTTTTTAGTTATATTTTCCCTTGTTTCATACTCGTTCCTCTTTTATTTTAAGTGCTTTTATTTTTATAGTCCCACATTTGTCCTCATAATCCTCCCTCTGTTCTTGTAAGTAATATAATAGTATATTTGATATATTTATTTTTGCAATGTTATATATACTTTTTTATTTATAGATTCTGTTTATTGATACTGAAAACACTGTATGATGCCTACGAAAACTCAAAAGAGGAAACAACGAAAGAAATCTGGCCCTTTGCGAGCTCTATTTTTGCATTTGGGATTCATCATCCCAAATGCAAAAATCGGTAATAGCGATGTCGCAATTTTGCTAGGAATTACATTTAAGGAATCTCTATTTGAGA
Organism: Lissotriton vulgaris; assembly: GCF_964263255.1. Lineage (NCBI taxonomy): Eukaryota > Metazoa > Chordata > Amphibia > Caudata > Salamandridae > Lissotriton > Lissotriton vulgaris. The sequence continues at coordinate 710,801,621 of NC_141694.1, forward strand.
TTCCTTAAATGCAATTCATTATCCATTAAAAAATTGCAAATTCGCAATTTCGGCCCGCTATTTACCGCAAGGTCAAACCTCGTGGTAAATAGCGAAAACTTAGAAAAATGCTTTTAAAAGCATTTTTCTAAGTTGCATGTTGCACACACACATGTCCTTTGGACATGTGTGTGTGCAACACCTGTTTCAATTTGCATTAAAGGGGTGCTACAGGGTGTCCTCTGGACACCCCTGGCACCCTTTAAATCGCTATCTTATTTGCGATTAGCTAATTGCTAATCGCAAATAAGGAATACTCCCCATTCATTCCTATGGGCCTTTTGGCCCATAGGAATGAATGGGGAGTTATTCCTTATTTGCGATTAGCAATTTGCTAATCGCAAATAAGGAATCTGTAGGAATCGCAAAAAATGTTGCAATTCCTACATGAATCCCGTTTTGCGAGTCTGGAATAGCGATTCCTTATGAATCGCTATTTCAGACTCACAAAACATGCTGATGATGAATCAGGCTGTAAGCGTAGTGTGCAGAAACAGAAAAATGTTACTAGTGTATCTGCAACGAAAAATAAAACTAAAAATAAAGAGAACAAACATGGAAAATCAAGTGCAGAGAAAACTGTGTATAGTGAAAGGAGGAAAAATCAATTTATGGAAATTAGGAAACAAATGTTTTATAATAGATTTGTGTCAAATTTAATTACGAAATTAGGGTATATAAGAAAAAAACAGTATTTTATAAGAAGAACAAAGCTATAGAAAATGTAGTTGAGAAAGCTTTGGAATTGAAAAGAAAATTGTTTATTTTAGTAATCAATAGAGTTAGATCACTAGATAAGCCAATCCATTTAATGAAGGCCAAAAGTAAGAGGAGAAGATTAATTAACAGAAGTAATTTTTTTGAGGGTTTTTTGGGTGAATGGAAACATAGTTCACGTTCTGAGCCTTTTTTAATGAAGAAAGTTATCTTCAGAGTAATGATTATTTGCATGCAGTTGACACTAGTGGTCGTGCTTATGAGGTTAGAAATGGTTGTCCTACTCAGAAAGAGAAGATTGTTCCTAGAAATGCAGAAGAGGTGCTAGCTGGTGAAGTTTTAGGGAGACGTCCTAAAGCTCCAGTGTATACTTTGAATTGTAGTAGTATTTGCAGTGTGCGGCAAGAATCTATTGATTTTTTACGCAATTTCTTACGTAACTATACTAAGAAAAGTGTTAAACAAAAGATTAAGATGTTGCAAGGACTAGACCCTTGCAGAGTGAAAGAAAATACTGGTTTGCAAGGTCATTCTCTGGCTTGTCTTTCTAAAAAAGTATGTTGAAGTGTTTTTCACCATTTCAGGATGTTAGCAGTACATCATTCTGAAATGAGGAAATTAGTCAGAAGATTGTATTATGCAAAAAGTCCCGCACTACTGTTAAAAAAGTTGAACAGTGCTCTTTTGCGTGGATCTGTATCAGATGTAACAAATGTTTGTGATGAAATTCAGGTTAGTTACTTTGGTCCTCAGGAAGACAGTGCAGAAACTGAGACATTAATAGAAGAAAATGTGGAAGAGAATGTAGAACATTGCGGTATAGAAAATTTTGAGCAAGAAATTATAAAGTTTAAGGTGAATTCAGGTGAAAGGCCAAATTATTCTTGTATCTTTCATTGACTAACTCAATATAAAAATCAGACCAGGAGTGTTGATTTGTATTTAAAAAGTGAAAAGGAAAATAATAATGAGTGGAAGGATTTTGCAACTTATTTGTTGGTTGAGAATTGTTTTGATTTGGGTTCTGATCAGCGTATTTCTAAAAAATTGTTATAACAAATTAGACGAGAACAAAATGCCTGCTAGAGCTGTGCATAATAATCTTGAGTTGGTAAATATTCCTTCTGAACTGATGGATTTAAATACCTATGAGTCTATTCTTATTCAATGTGTGCATCCATTTCAGGCTTTTGTTCGTATGGAGCCTAAGACAGGAAAATTGCCTCCTTCAGATTTACAGAGAGGATTAAAGGGAAGAGTTGTATATTTGCCTCTAGATTTAAAGATAAATATTGAAACTATTGGTGTAGAAAATGTAGAGGATGAACCTTTAGTTATTCTTGTTAATGGCGTTCCTACTAAGAGTAAGAAAATCTGGTAAGAATTAGTGGATGTTAGGAAAGTGAAAAAGGCAACGTTGTATCTGGTAAAAAATAATCAATATTACAGAAATGTGTATGTGAGAGAAGAAGAAATAACTGTAGAAGAAGACAGTGACTTGCCATCTGCACAAATTGAAAAAGTGGATGTGTCCACAACTGAAGAAATCTACAAACATTACAGTGTTCATCCACTGCATTCTAAAGAAGTGATGGGGAAGTAGTGTGCAGAAACAGAAAAATTTTACTAGTGTATCTGCAACGAAAAATAAAACTAAAAATAAAGAGAACAATCATGGAAAATCAAGTGCAGAGAAAACTGTGTATAGTGAAAGGAGGAAAAATCAATTTATGGAAATTAGGAAACAAATGTTTTATAATAGATTTGTGTCAAATTTAATTAACGAAATTAGGGTATATAAGAAAAAAACAGTATTTTATAAGAAGAACAAAGCTATAGAAAATGTAGTTGAGAAAGCTTTGGAATTGAAAAGAAAATTGTTTATTTTAGTAATCAATAGAGTTAGATCACTAGATAAGCCAATCCATTTAATGAAGGCCAAAAGTAAGAGGAGAAGATTAATTAACAGAAGTAATTTTTTTGAGGGTTTTTTGGGTGAATGGAAACATAGTTCACGTTCTGAGCCTTTTTTAATGAAGAAAGTTATCTTCAGAGTAATGATTATTTGCATGCAGTTGACACTAGTGGTCGTGCTTATGAGGTTAGAAATGGTTGTCCTACTCAGAAAGAGAAGATTGTTCCTAGAAATGCAGAAGAGGTGCTAGCTGGTGAAGTTTTAGGGAGACGTCCTAAAGCTCCAGTGTATACTTTGAATTGTAGTAGTATTTGCAGTGTGCGGCAAGAATCTATTGATTTTTTACGCAATTTCTTACGTAACTATACTAAGAAAAGTGTTAAACAAAAGATTAAGATGTTGCAAGGACTAGACCCTTGCAGAGTGAAAGAAAATACTGGTTTGCAAGGTCATTCTCTGGCTTGTCTTTCTAAAAAAGTATGTTGAAGTGTTTTTCACCATTTCAGGATGTTAGCAGTACATCATTCTGAAATGAGGAAATTAGTCAGAAGATTGTATTATGCAAAAAGTCCCGCACTACTGTTTGGGTTCGGATCAGCGTATTTCTAAATATTGTTATAACAATTTAGACGAGAACAAAATGCCTGCTAGAGCTGTGCATAATAATCTTGAGTTGGTAAATATTCCTTCTGAACTGATGGATATAAATACCTATGAGTCTATTCTTATTCAATGTGTGCATTCATTTCAGGCTTTTGTTCTTATGGAGCCTAAGACAGGAAAATTGCCTCCTTCAGATTTACAGAGAGGATTAAAGGGAAGAGTTGTATATTTGCCTCTAGATTTAAATATAAATATTGAAACTATTGGTGTAGAAAATGTAGAGGATGAACCTTTAGTTATTCTTGTTAATGGCGTTCCTACTAAGAGTAAGAAAATCTGGTAAGAATTAGTGGATGTTAGGACAGTGAAAAAGGCAACGTTGTATCTGGTAAAAAATAATCAATATTACAGAAATGTGTAAGTGAGAGAAGAAGAAATAACTGTAGAAGAAGACAGTGACTTGCCATCTGGACAAATTGAAAAAGTGGATGTGTCCACAACTGAAGAAATCTACAAACATTACAGTGTTCATCCACTGCATTCTAAAGAAGTGATGGGGAATACTATAGAGTTATTCCAAATGAAAGAAGCAAAAGGAAATCCCATTAGTGTATGGGATAAAAGCTTAGAAGCTCGTTGTTTCCCTTAATTGTCTCCCACAGGAAAAGGAGGACGATATGATGACCGACAGATTCCAGCATCTGAATATCGGACGTCAAGATTATATGCAGAAGATTCAAGATTTCGACAATGTATTCCGTGTTTGTTTCATCTTTTGTTTGAGAGTGATTTGTATGGACTTTCTTATGCAGTAAACCATATATTGAAAACAGGTGTACATCGGCAAAATGTTTCAGCAAAGGAATTTATGGATAAAGTACTGCAGAAAGATAATGTTTTGGAATCTCAGCTAATTAATCTCATGGCGTGTCAGCGTGGTACTAATGAGTACTGGTACCGTCGTCATGGAGAACTGAAATGTATGCTAAGGAACTTAGGAACTCCTACTCCTAGTGGAGAAGTGTGGCTCACTGGTTAGAGGAGGAAGGCCTGGAAGCAGAGGTCAGCCCGGGACCAGGGTTCAATTCCCGGCTCGGCGGGTCTTGAGTCCTAAAATGTCCACGGACTCGACAATTCTCACTCCGGTGCCTACTCGATTCACAGGTTCACACTCTGCGACTCTGGGCAACAGCTTGCTTAATCTCCACAACGACCCCTCGTGGTGGGATGCCTGGCTTTCACCTTGTCGATACCCTGCCGGGGCTATCTCACAGGGGAATACCAGGACGGGTTCCCTAAGCAAGCGCTTAGATACCGGGTCGGTGATTTGCGCTATATAAATACATGTACATATACAGTTACATGGTTCCTTACTCTAAGCTGTGCTGAATATGCGTGGGATGATTTACTTCAATTTCTTCGAGAGGCAGATCCAAATATACTAAATATTGAATAAAAGACACCTGGAGAATTGTGCTCTTTGGATCCAGTTAATGTTTGCAGGTATTTCAATCATAGATTTGAAGCTATGATGTCTTTTATCACCAATAAAAAAAAAAAAATCCTCCTCTTTGAGAGGTTCTGGACTTCTTTTAGAGAAAGGAGTATCAAGCAAGAGGTGCTCCTCACATCCACATGCTAATATGGTTCAAAGATGCTCCCAAATTTGGATCAGACTCAGATGATACTGTGTTGTGTTTTATTGACCAATATGCTACATGTGATATACCCAAAAGTACACAAGATAAGGACTTAAGACAACAAGTCTTACGATTCCAAAGCCATCGTTGTGGGAAATACTGTTGTCGAAAGTACAAATCTAAGGACAAATTCTACACCAAATGCCGTTTTGCATTATCACAACCTGTAATATCAAAAGGAAGAGTGAACAGTTTTATGTCATCTTTGCGACATACTATCACAAGAAAGTCTCCAAAAAATACCTACAACTTAAGAAGAAATGAAGAGAAAAAATATGTAAATGACTATAAACCAATAAACCAGTCATTTTGACCATGTGGAATGCTAATATGGATATTCAATATGTTGTGGACAATTCCATTGCTGTTGCTCGATATGTAACATCCTACATAACAAAATCCGAAAAGACGGAATTGAAGGAAATGTGGGAAGAGATTTCCCACGAGAAGAGTCTAAGTAAGAAGTTGTATACTTACAGTTTGAAGATGTTTTCTCATCGAGAAATTGGAGCGTATGAATGCTTGGATCGGTTATCATCTGCAAGTCTTTATTTCAAATCTAGAAGAATCATTTGGGTGAGTCTAGGTCTTGCTGCAACACGAAACTGAGTTCTTAAATCTGTACAAGAAATTGAATATTTAGCAGAAAAAGAGCCAGAAAGTACAGATATTGTGAAAACAAATATGTTGGATACATATTATCCAAACAGAAGTCATCATCTTGAGAACATTTGTCTCTATGAAGTGCTGCAAGACTATATTTTTTAACGGAATATTACAGAAAACATCAATAATGGTATATATGCCGTGATTGGTTCTGAAGGTTGTCTGGTGAAAGAAAGAAAAGGACATTTGATCAATCACCGTAAACTGAGCTGTGAAACACCTGACAAAAGGGAATTTTACTATTTAGCTCTTTTGCAACTTTTCAAGCCGTGGCGTTCAGAATTGGAATTACTTGGAGATGTTGAGAGCTATGAAGATTCCTTCAATAGAACTAAAGATACTACACAATGTCCGTTTTTTGCTAATTATGTGAAAATGTTTATCGACGAAATTGAGCAAGAAGCTACAATTGCAGCTGAGATTGCTAGAGTTAGTTCTCAAGACAGTCAAACTTCTGCTCCATTGAGGCAGGACCCACTAGGAGAACCAATTGTTCAAAATGAGGCAGCAACTGCTATGGAAGAGGTGGAAACAGCAATGTATCAAGGTCAAGAAGATGTAACAAACTTAGGAAACTTGGAAGAACAACTAAATCTGGAGAAGAAAGAAATATATGAGCAAGTGAGAGAACATATTGACCATGGATTACTTTATGAGAAGAAAGAGTGTTCTTGCTCATCATTTGAACCTATCCGAATGTACGTGAATGGACAAGCTGGAACAGGCAAAAGTTTTTTAATTAAAGTAATCACAACTTTTCTACAGAAAACAACTGAGTCGCATTTGTCTTGTGTTGTCACTACTCCAACAGGATTAGCAGCCCACATTATTAAAGGAATTAATTTACATAGTTTATTAATGCTACCAGTAGAGCATGATAATAAATTAGAGCACCGTAAGCTATCTGGAGAAGCTTCTTATGAAGTTTCAAGAGTCTTGAGGAAAATGAAACTTCTCATTATTGATGAGGTAAGCATGGTATCAAACTTAATGCTTGCTTTTGTGCATTTAAGAATGCATCAAATTCTTAAAACAGAGTATGACGTATTATTTGGAGGAAAACACGTCATAGTTTTTGGAGATCTTCTATAACTTACTCCTGTAAAAGGACAACCAGTGTTTAAAACACTGTTGCATGAAGATACCAGAAAGTCTTTGGGGAGCATTGGAAATGTAAACATTTGGTCATATTTTGAGTATAAGGAACTTATTACAAATATGCAACAGGCAAATGATGCTGATTATGGAACTATTCTTCAAGATATAAGAATTGGAAAAATGACTGAACATGCCAGAGAAGTTTTACAGAGACGATTACTTTCCAATTTGTTTCCAAATGAAAATATTGTCCCAGAGAAAATACACATGAGAATTGCAGAAAAGCAATCAGTAATCTGCTTAATGCCAACACTACCTGAATGTTCCATATTCAATGAAGAAATGTTAAAGTTGGAAAATGTAGAAATTATAAAATTGGAAGCTATTGATAAAATAGAACATGAGGGAAACACTATAATTTTGAATAAAAAGTTGAAGAGGAAATGGGATTATTTAATGAAATCGATAAGTAAAACTGCAGGTTTAGAAAAGAATTTGAATTCATGTGTAAACTGTAGGGTAATTTTACGACGTAATTTGAATGTGGAAAAAGGTTTAGTAAATGGAGCAATGGGTAAAATTGTTGATTTTGTTAATTATGTAAATAGAGATGGGATTGAATTTTTGAAAATCAAATTTGATGAAATTGCTGAAGTACAGCAATTTCGTCGTTGTTCTTCTCGGTTTTTGCTTGTAAAAGATTTGTATGCGGTGACCATTCATAAATCTCAAGGTTTAAGTGTAGATAGTGCTTTAGTGAATATCGGAAGTACTTTGTTTAAAGAGGGGATGGTATATGTTGCTTTGTCTCGAGTCAGAACTGTTGGGAACTGTTTATGTAATGTAATGTGAGCTTTCACAAGCGTGCTTGTTGTGTCATAGCTCGTGACCAGCTTGTGTCTAATGGGAATGTTGGGGACCTTGTGGTTGTTTGAATATGTGAAATGATGGGGGAGTAATGTTGTTAGGGTGGTTAGTACCATTACCATACTGGACTTCATCAAGAGCGGATGTTAAATAAACCTCGTCTCATTTTACACGCTTCCTACGTGTTATTGCTTCAATTGAGACTTCCAACACTGGCGACGGGCGGGATCTGTTACCTGCTATTTGCTGAAGAACTGGATTTATCGGATTTAAAAGGAAAAGTTTTTTTTTAACATCGGATAAAACAGTGAGGCTTTCGAGAGAATTGCGGAGACCTTACTATGGAGTAATTCGTTTTATTTACCTTTCTGATACAAAGGGAGAAAGAAAGGAAATTGAAAATACAAATGAAGAAATCTCACTGCTGACAGCATTTTTTTTTAATGAGTCACGAGTTCCATCGCATTGCTGTCTGATTTTCAAATCCGGAGGAGTCGGCGTTCGCGTGGTGCACAGACTGATAAGGCGTGGAGTTCTCACGCCGTGTTCTGTCATCACATTACGTGTTACGTCTTCTGTCATCACGCAACGTGGGCGCTATTGTTTGTGCTGCTTAGCAACACTATCTGGAGAAGAAACATTTTGAGGAATTGTCGCATTTTGGATTAAAGGTGGAAATCTTTTCATATTTACTAACATCGGTGACACGCACACCGCGTGTCTCATTTTATGGATTTAAACATTTTTACATTAATGTAATTATAGCGTCGGTGACACGCATACTGTGTATCTCAGTTATTATATCGAATATTCATTACTAAAAATTTATTTTGGTTGTTTGAATATGTGGAATGATGGGGGAGTAATGTTGTTAGGGTGGTTAGTACCATTACCATACTGGACTTCATTAAGAGCGGATGTTAAATAAACCTTGTCTCATTTTACACGCTTCCTACGTGTTATTGCTTCAATTGAGAATTACAACAAGAACTTTATCTGGATTGTACTTAATGGATTTTGATTAGACAAAGGTTAGTGCAGATGCAAATTTTGTGAAAGAGTATAATAGGTTAAGAAGAGAATATGCACCTAATTTAGGTCAATATCCAGTATTTGAAAATGTGTGGTAGGTAGAAAAAGGAGATTTGTGAATATCTGTAGTGAAACTGTAGAGAAAGAAAAAAAACAAGATGAAGTTGCGCCTGCAAGCAAAAAGAAAAAGTACAGTGTTGAATAGAATGTTGGTTATCGCTTCGAAAATAGATGTGGTGTCAACTGCTATGCTAATATAGTTGTTAATGTTTTTTTGTGGAAAGTTTGCAACAGCAAATTGTTGAAAATCGGGACGAAAGATTCTGTTCATTGTTGTATTCTGTTTATGAGAAATATAGTAGTGATAAAAGTAAAATACAAAGTGTTTCTGATATTCGAAATGTTTTGGACATATGTTCTGGTTCTAGTTAATTTACGCAGAATATTCAGCAAGATTGTCAGGAATTTGTAATGTTTATGCTTGGTGTATTGGAAGATGAAGGTATAGATATTGAAAACCTTTTTGGCCTTTCTTATAAATGGCAACATGATTGTCAACATTGTTCGTTTACATGTAGCACTAACATAGACACTGAAAGATTCATATATTTGACTTTACCTGACTGTGAATCAGTGTCTTTTAACAATCTAATTAGAGGAGCAACTCAAAACATGGAGTGTAGCCAATGTAAATCAGAAATGTCATCAACATTGTTTGTACAAAGATATGGACAGTATAATGTTGGGGACCTTGTGGTTGTTTGAATATGTGAAATGATGGGGGAGTAATGTTGTTAGGGTGGTTAGTACCATTACCATACTGGACTTCATCAAGAGCGGATGTTAAATAAACCTCGTCTCATTTTACACGCTTCCTACGAGTTATTGCTTCAATTGAGACTTCCAACACCGGCGACGGGCGGGATCTGTTACCTGCTATTTGCTGAAGAACTTGATTTATCGGATTTAAAAGGAAAAGTTTTTTTTAACATCGGATCAAGCAGTGAGGCTTTCGAGAGAATTGCGGAGACCTTGCTATGGAGTAATTTGTTTTATTTACCTTTCTGATATAAAGGGAGAAAGAAAGGAAATTGAAAATACAAATGAAGAAATCTCACTGCTGACAGCATTTTTTTTAATGAGTTACGAGTTCCATCGCGTTGCTGTCTGATTTTCGAATCCGGAGGAGTCCGCGTTCGCGTGGTGCACAGACTGATGAGGCGTGGAGTTCTCACGCTGTGTTCTGTCATCACATTACGTGTTACGTCTTCTCTCATCATGCAACGTGGGCGCTATTGTTTGTGCTGCTTAGCAACACTATCTGGAGAAGAAACATTTTGAGGAAAAGTTTTTTTTTTTAACATCGGATCAAGCAGTGAGGCTTTCGAGAGAATTGTGTTGACCTTGCTATTGTCAGGTCCAGGAGTCCTCAGGATCGTACGATGCTAAGGGGGTTCCACCTCTCGACAGCCCCTGGGTCTGAATGATCACAGACACACAGAAGTGGTCAAGCGAGGGATATCAGGATGGGTAGGAAGGGAACTGCGGGGAGAGGAAGCTGAAACGAGAACAAGGCACCATGAGTCAAGCACACACTTTAGAGACACTACACCCAGATATACTGCACAATGTACTTCTCTAATAACTACAGATATTCGTAGGCTTATTACCTGTAGGGAGGGAAAAGGTTGGCTTTGCCTGGCAATCAAATTGTAGAACATATATCACATATCTGGAATACAAGAATCTATATGTTAACTTTCTGATCCACTGTACATGACTTAATACCACTCTGTTGTAACATACACGTACTAACTTTAATAACATCAATGGCTTCAACAGAGGGACAAATGGAAAATAGCCTGCCAGGCGAAGCTCATTAACCCCTGTTGTAGGAAATCCACAAAACAGAAAATAGCAGTTAGTAACAGATGCCACAGTGTAAGGACCTCCGGGTTAACTTCACCTAGAGAGTATATGTTGATCAGCGTACACTGGATACTCCAACTTAAGAATACTTGTCCATAATCTACTTGAGCCTTAGAAAACAAAGGAAGCTGAATACTTCTTCAGTATAACTGTATGGCCCTTTAGTCCAACTCTGAGCACCTCCTATGTACTCAAGGAACCTCCTTAAATATACACAAAATATCTGCTACTTCATGTAGCAGTACATGAGTCAATACCCCACTGGTTTCGAGGTCTTAGGAAAATAGTGTCACTGTGTCGAAAAAAGGTTTATGAAACCCTTAAATGCAGTCAGAGGATCGGATCCGGGCAGAATTCCCCACCTGAACCAAGATAGCTCTCCCAGCGGGAAAGTCCATACAGAATACTGCCCGCTAGAAGTAACAACACATAACCTCCTCTGATCCACAAGACCAGAGCCTCAGCCGAGGGCTCCAATCAACTCAATAATTAGCTCCGTTATCGCCAGCAGATCTCGCACGAAGCGCTCAAGGAACCGGATACCAGAATATCAAAGTCTGCCACAAAGGATACACTGGAACTGGAGAACAGTATCCTGCCGTGTCTTCGCTCAGGATTCAGAATCAACGGCAACCGCAGTCATCCTCCGCTCCGTATTAAACTTCCGCGTATGACGTCATCGGACGGGGCGTCGCGCGCCGTACCAAGGATCATGGGAACTGTAGTTTTTCCCCCTGTAAGACAACGTCTCAAGGCAGTGTTCGAGACAGCCCACCTCCGTGGGACATGACAGTACATCCCTCTCCCGAAGAACACTGACAGAGACATGGTTTGCATGGGAATCTTTTGTGGAACTGTTTAACATATTTAGGGGCATGCACACCCCATGCTGGTTCCCATGAATTCTCCTCATTGCCATACCCCTTCCATGCCACAAGATACCACAATCTGGTGCGGTATATCTTTGAATCCACAATTCCTCTCACCTCGTGTTCTTCTTCGCCATCTACATCGACAGCTACAGGACTGATTCTTTTGACAGAGCGTGTAGGTTTAACTAAAGAAACATGAAATGCAGGATGTATCCGCAAAGAAGAAGGTAGAGCCAACTTAACCACCACAGGATTGATCAATTTGACCACCTTGTAAGGGCCTATGTATTTAGGATTGAATATACTGTAACGCTTAAAGCGTATGTTCTTGGTGGATAGCCATACGTAGTCCCCCTTTTTATACACCGGACCGGTTTGTCTGTGCTTGTCCACATAGGCCTTGTACCTCGTTTTGGCCTGTCTTAACTGACCCTTAACCCTCTGCCATGTCTCCTGAATAGTCTGTACTCTTTCCTGTACTTCGGGAACAGGGGATGCTGATGCAGGATGTTGGAAGGGTGAAAAGTTAGGATGAAAACCATATGTGCAGAAAAAAGGGGCGTGTTTAGTGGAACCATGTACAGCGCTGTTATACGCTATTTCAGCTAACCATAGTCTGTCTACCCAATCCTCTTTAGTGACATCCACGTAGCATCGCAAATACTGCTTTAAGGTCTGATTAACCCGTTCAGTTTGCCCATCGGTTTGGGGATGGAAACTCGTGGATGTGCTAGATGTTATTCCCAGGGCCTTACACCATGTTTTCCAAAATCTAGCTGTGAATTGACTGCCCCGGTCTGATACTATCACCCTGGGTAATCCATGTAACCTTACTACGTTGGTGAGGATTAAACAAGCTAATAAACTAGCAGAAGGAACTCGTTTACAGGCGATGAAATGAGCCATCTTCGTTAAATAATAATCCACTACCAGGATGGCGGTGCACCCCTGATCAACTGGCATGCCCACCACGAAGTCCATAGAAACGTTTTCCCAGGGTAATTCAGGTGTGGGAAGAGGCTGTAACAGTCCAGATTGTTTGGTATGCAGCGTCTTCATTTGGCTACACACAGGACACTCAGCCACCCAAGCAGCAACATCCTTTCGTATATTAGGCCACCAGAACTGTCTTTGCAATCTTTCAAGCGTCTTACCGGTTCCGTTATGTCCCGCACATGGTGCGCTGTGACACCACTGGAACGCCTGCTTCCTTAATGCCTGGATGGGTAACAATAGCTGTTTCCGTCGCACGGGTAGACCCTGAACCATCTTCCACTCATTGTGTTCATTCAGCCATTTTTTCCACCCATCCTTCTGTACATTTCTAACGACACTACGTAGGAACACCTGGGTACAAGTGACGCCAATAACCTTCTTCGGGCTGATAATAGATTCTTCCCGTACTTCATTTGGTTCTGTCTTGGTGAACTGCCTGGATAAAGCATCTGCTTTTCGGTTATCCTTCCCTGGCCTGAATGTCACGATGAAGTCGAATTCTGCGAAGTGCATCATCCATCGCATCTGCCGAGGTGTTAAATGGCGGGCCGCTGCCATATATTGTAGGTTACGGTGATCCGTATATACCGTCACTGTATGCCGAGCCCCCATGAGATGATGTCTCCATTCCAGAAACGCAGTTCTTATCGCCAACAACTCCTTTTCGGCTATTACATAGTTCTGTTCAGCCTGATTCAGAGTACGTGAGAGGTATGCCACTGGATGTAATTGGCCTGTGTCGGAGTGGCGTTGAGACAAAACGGCACCTACCGCGGAATCGGAAGCGTCAGCTTCCACTATGTACGGCTTGTTGGGATCTGCATGCACCAACACAGGAGCTGAAACAAAAGCCTTCTTCAACTCATCAAAACTTCTTTGTGCCTCCTCCGTCCAAACAAATGGCACCTTCTTTTTCAACAGTCTTGTTATAGGGGAGGCCATTGCAGAAAAGTTCCCAATAAACCTGCGATAAAAGTTTGCAAACCCAATAAAACACTGGATGTCCCTCACTGTTTTGGGTATGGGCCAATTCTTTACTGCCAAGATCTTTCTTTCGGACATTTCTTGTCCGTTCGGCATGAGCATCACCCCTAGGAATTCCACATAGGTAGCATTAAACTCACACTTGCTGAGTTTGCAATACAGACGATGTTCCAATAATGTACGCAGGACTGCCTTCACATGATCCGCATGTTGTTCCGTGGTAGATGAATAAATCAGGATGTTGTCTATATATACCACGACAAAGCGCTCCAGGTATTCTTTGAGAACATCATCCAGGAAGAACTGGAAGGCAGCAGGCGCGTTACATAGCCCGAAGGGCATTACTAGGTACTCGTAAAGCCCAAAGCGGGTTTTGATGGCAGTCTTTCACTCGTCCCCTGATTGCATTCTGACTAAGTGGTATGCGCCCTTAAGATCCAGCCGCGTGAAAATCACCGCCTCTTTAACCTGCTCCAGTAGTACCTTGATGAGAGGGAGAGGATATTTATTCTTTACAGTGATGGCGTTCAAAGCTCTATAATCCGCACAAGCACGAAGTTCCCCATTAGCCTTAGGAATGAAGAACAACGGGGAGGCAGCAGGGGATTTTGATTCTCTGATAAATCCAAGCTCCAACAGCTTATCTAGATACACTCGGAGATGTATGATTTCTGGTTCTGTAAGCGCATACACCCGCCCAGCAGGAATCTTTGCCCCTGGAATCAAGTCGATCTGACAATCATAAGGTCTGTGCGGTGGTAATGCTTCCGCCTTAGCCTCACTAAATACTTCAGCCAATTCCTGATACTCGAATGGGAGTTCCACATCATGTTCTACGGCGGTGGCTATATGATGGATACAAGCTAGACCAGAAGCAGGACTATGTCTTACAGGGCAGCAGTTATGTTGACAATACTCCGATGTGAATTGTAGTGTCTGGCCTTCCCAATCCACTGTGGGGTTGTGTTTACGCAACCATGGAAGTCCCAGGATTACCCCATACTGTGGTGCATGTATAATGTTGAAGTACAACGTTTCCTGATGTTCCATGCCCATGGTCATCTCAAGATCCCTGGTCTGTAACCTGATAGGACCCGAATCCAACTTTCGACCATCAACTGCAAACACCGCTTCGGGAGTCTCTTTTGCTTGTAGCTCAAGCCCTAGGCCGATAGCTGTGGTGTGGTCCATAAAGCAACCCATAGCTCCAGAATCCAACATCGCTCGGATCCACAACCGCTTGTTGTGTATTTCCAACCCGATATCAACATAGAAATGTAGACTCTCCTTTACCCCATCTCCATCCAATGAAGGGATGAATAACGTACTTGAAGGGATCCCTTCTTCCACCTTCAAGCCTTCTTGTTTCCCGACCCCTGTTCCGAAGTCACCACGGACACCTTCTTGTGTTTGTACCTTGATTTTGTTCTTGAAGGACATTCCTTAATAAAATGCCCTTTTCGGCCACAATATAAGCACAATCCTTTCTTTCTTCTGTATTCCCTTTCTTCCGTTGTTAGAGGAGATCTCACTGCCCCAATTTCCATGGGTTCTGGTTTAGACGCTGCGGCCCCTTCTGAGACTTTTGGATGCTCATAGCGTGGTGTAAGCCTGTCCTTCCGCGTGTTTTCTCCCCTCCTGTCACTGAGACGATGATCCAATCTCAAAACCAGGCTAATCATATCCTCACAAGTACTGGGCTGAGGATCGATCTGTGCAAGGACGTCCTTCATCTCCTCTGTCAATCCCGTATAAAAAAAACCTGTCTTTTCTCCTCTGGCCAATCGGTTTCTGCTATGAGTCTTCTAAAGTCATTGAGATACGCTATCAAATCCCTATTCCCCTGTTTTAGTCCCAACAACTCCCTGTCTGCCGACAGGGTGGCTGATCTACAGTTGAAAGTCTTTTCGAATTCTGAACGAAAAGCCTCCCAATCCCTTAGTACAGGGTCATCTCTTTTCACTAATGGCACTGCCCATTGAGCCGCATCCCCAGCTAGGTATGAAATGAGAAAGGCCACCCTGGCATGATTCATGTTAAACACCTTAGGTTTACATGAAAAGTGTAACAACACCTGCGTGAGGAACACTTGCACCTTACTGCTATCCCCATGGTATCTTTCTGGGGGGCTAGGGGTATGGGAGCGGGTACTTCTACCACCAGGGATGAAGCCTGCGGAGTACCTGCATCAAAGGGATTACGACTCATCCTATCTACCTGTGCCTGTAGCGCAGCAGTTTCAGCTCTGGAAGCCTGCAACTCAGACTGCACCAGCGCTAGAGCTGCCATGATATCATCAATAGTGGACATTGTATCGTACGATCGGGAGGACTAAATTTCTTGGGCCGTTGATTCTGTCAGGTCCAGGAGTCCTCAGGATCGTACAATGCTAAGGGGGTTCCACCTCTCGACGGCCCCTGGGTCTGAATGATCACAGACACACAGAAGTGGTCAAGCGAGGGATATCAGGAAGGGTAGGAAGGGAACTGCGGGGAGAGGAAGCTGAAACGAGAACAAGGCACCATGAGTCAAGCACACACTTTAGAGACACTACACCCAGATATACTGCACAATGTACTTCTCTAATAACTACAGATATTCGTAGGCTTATTACCTGTAGGGAGGGAAAAGGTTGGCTTTGCCTGGCAATCAAACTGTAGAACATATATCACATATCTGGAATACAAGAATCTATATGTTAACTTTCTGATCCACTGTACATGACTTAATACCACTCTGTTGTAACATACACGTACCAACTGTAATAACATCAATGGCTTCAACAGAGGGAAAAATGGAAAATAGCCTGCCAGGCGAAGCTCATTAACCCCTGTTGTAGGAAATCCACAAAACAGAAAATAACAGTTAGTATCAGATGCCACAGTGTAAGGACCTCCGGGTTAACTTCACCTAGAGAGTATATGTTGATCAGCGTATACTGGATACTCCAATTTAAGAATACTTGTCCATAATCTACTTGAGCCTTAGAAAACAAAGGACGCTGAATACTTCTTCAGTATAACTGTATGGCCCTTTAGTCCAACTCTGAGCACCTCCTATGTACTCAAGGAACCTCCTTAAATATAAACAAAATATCTGCTACTTCATGTAGCAGTACATGAGTCAATACCCCACTGGTTTCGAGGTCTTAGGAAAATAGTGTCACTGTGTCGAAAAAAGGTTTATGAAAGCCTTAAATGCAGTCAGAGGATCGGATGCGGGCAGAATTCCCCACCTGAACCAAGATAGCTCTCCCAGCGGGAAAGTCCATACAGAATACTGCCCGCTAGAATTAACAACACATAACCTCCTCTGATCCACAAGACCGGAGCCTCAGCCGAGGGCTCCAATCAACTCAATAATTAGCTCCGTTATCGCCAGCAGATCTCGCACGAAGCGCTCAAGGAACCGGATACCAGAATATCAAAGTCTGCCACAAAGGATACATTGGAACTGGAGAACAGTATCCTACCGTGTCTTCGCTCAGGATTCAGAATCAACGGCAACCGCAGTCGTCCTCCGCTCCGTATTAAACTTCCGCGTATGATGTCATCGGACCGGGCGTCGCGCGCCGTACCAAGGATCATGGGAACTGTAGTTTTCCCCCTGTAAGACAACGTCTCAAGGCAGTGTTCGAGACCGCCCACCTCCGTGGGATATGACAGCTATGGAGTAATTCGTTTTATTTACCTTTCTGATATAAAGGGAGAAAGAAAGGAAATTGAAAATACAAATGAAGAAATCTCACTGCTGACGGCATTTTTTTTTAATGAGTCACGAGTTCCATCGCGTTGCTGTCTGATTTTTTAATCCGGAGGTGTCGGCGTTCGCATAGTGCACAGACTGATAAGGCGTGGAGTTCTCACGCTGTGTTCTGTCATCACATTACGTGTTACGTCTTCTGTCATCACGCAACGTGGGCGCTATTGTTTGTGCTGCTTAGCAACACTATCTGGAGAAGAAGCATTTTGAGGAACTGTCGCATTTTGGATTAAAGGTGGAAATCTTTTCATATTTACTTACATCGATGACACGCACACCGCGTGTCTCATTTTATGGATTTTAACATTTTTACATTAATGTAATTATAGCGTCGGTGACACGCATACTGTGTATCTCAGTTATTATATCGAATATTCATTACTAAAAATTTATTTTGGTTGTTTGAATATGTGGAATGATGGGGGAGTAATGTTGTTAGGGTGGTTAGTACCATTACCATACTGGACTTCATCAAGAGCGGATGTTAAATAAACCTTGTCTCATTTTACACGCTTCCTACGTGTTATTGCTTCAATTGAGACTTCCAACAAGAACTTTATCTGGATTGTACTTGATGGATTTTGATTAGACAAAGGTTAGTGCAGATGCAAATTGTGTGAAAGAGTATAATAGGTTAAGAAGAGAATATGCACCCAATTTAGGTCAATATCCAGTATTTGAAAACGTGTGGTAGGTAGAAAAAGGAGATTTGTGAATATCTGTAGTGAAACTGTAGAGAAAGAAAAAGAACAAGATGAAGTTGCGCCTGCAAGCAAAAAGAAAATGGACAGTGTTGAATAGAATGTTGGTTATCGGTTTGAAAATAGTTGTGGTGTCAACTGCTATGCTAATATAGTTGTTAATGTTGTTTTTTTGTGGAAAGTTTGCAACAGCAAATTGTTGAAAATCGGGACGAAAGATTCTGTTCATTGTTGTATTCTGTTTATGAGAAATGTAGTAGTGATAAAAGTAAAATACAAAGTGTTTCTGATATTCAAAATGTTCTGGACATATGTTCTGGTTCTAGTTAATTTACGCAGAATATTCAGCAAGATTGTCAGGAATTTGTAATGTTTATGCTTGGTGTATTGGAAGATGAAGGTATAGATATTGAAAACCTTTTTGGCCTTTCTTATAAATGGCAACATGATTGTCAACATTGTTCGTTTACATGTAGCACTAACATAGACACTGAAAGATTCATATATTTGACTTTACCTGACTGTGAATCAGTGTCTTTTAACAATCTAATTAGAGGAGCAACTCAAAACATGGAGTGTAGCCAATGTAAATCAGAAATGTCATCAACATTGTTTGTACAAAGATATGGACAGTATGTAATTTTAATGCTGCAACGTTGTAAAGCTGATGGAAGAAAATTGGAAACTTTAAATAAAAGCTGGAAAAGTTTCAATATCAGGAAGAACTTTTGTAGCTGTTGCAATTATTTTGCATGATGGGCCTTATACAACATCTGGACATTACACTGTTTATTTAAAATGTCTGAAAGGTTGGATACATTGTAATGATAGTCAATTAGTTTTCAAGCAACGTTTGCCTAAAGAGTTACGAAATTCTTAACTAATATTTTTAAAGCCAAAACTTTAAGTTCAAAATTTGGCCTTTTTAGGATTACTGCTGTTAAGGTACATTAGTCTGGTGTTGTAGAGTATTTTGTAAGTGAGGGTGAGGAGGGTGAGGGTGAGGAGGTTGAAGGTGACCCTCTTGTTGATATTGAAGCAGTGTACATGTATTAGGTGGTGACTTATATGGCTGCAGCAGGGAACATTGATAATCAGCCAGGGGGTGGTGTTTTGGATTTGTTGTAGTTGTTGTAGGTGTTTTGCTGCAATTCATGTGTAGAGTGTTTTGCCACAGTGTAGTCTGCTGCTGATGAGGGACTGTGTTACCGTTCTTCTTCTTTTGGTAAGGATCCACTTGTAAATGTTGCGGAGCATGTGGAGGGTGTTATGGCAGTAGGAGGAGACGGTGTAGACTTGCCTACACATGGCGAGGGAGGAGTTTAGGATGAATCCTCGGTTGTGGATATGGTTGGTAGGTGTTGGTAGTGTCCACAGTGTAGTGAGCTAGCAGGAGTGTTCCGAGGCTGAGGGGGTGGGTCTGAGGATGAGTACTTTTGTTTTGTGCGTTTTCATGTTTAGAGAGCTGCTCTTTATGTAGTTGGTGATGTCCTTCATTGTGTCGTGGAGGTTGCTTTTGGTGGTATGTGGATTCTTTGTGAGGAAGAGGATGAGCTTGGTGTCGTCGATGTAGGAGATGATGTTGAGGTTGTGATGGTGGGTCACTTGTGTGAGGGTAGCCATGTAGAGATTGAATAGTTTCAGGCTGAGGGATGAGCACTGGGAAACAGAGCAAATAGTGTCGGTGGTTTTGGATCAGAAGGCTGGGAGGCAGATGCTCAGGATTACTAGTGAACAATTAGCAAACTAAGAATTCTACTCATACTATTTGGCCATGCGGAAAAGTATGTGAAAGCAATAACGAGTTTTTGTTGTATATTTTGTCAGCATATATTTGTAAGTAACATTATTTACAGTGTATGAAAATTAATCATAATGCGTTGTTATTTTATGATTTTTTGAGATGTGTCATATTTACGTAAGAAATTGCTCTTAGAGAAAAACATTTAAGATATGTTTTATTTCTATTTTTTAGATTGTTATTGAGAATGTTGAATGGTTTTTTTAAGATAATCTTATTGATTGTCTTATTTTTTTCCCGCTGTTATATGATGAGTACTATTGAACTTACTGTTTCTAGTGAAATTCAATATTTTCTGAGAGCAGCAAAAAAGGCAAATGTAATACTTTACAAATTATTTTGTGTTATAAAAGATATATTGTAACTGTATTTTTTGTGACTTCCACAGATGGTAATTTTATAATATATAATTTTTGTATTATTTAATGTGCTTAAGGTAATTACAAGTAACTGCTAAAAATGGTCGATGGAATGTGCTTCAAACGAGCTCAAGTAACAAAACATGGACGAGAAGGTAAGTGTGTAAAGATGGTTTGTATCTTTTAAGGTTATTTCAAAAAATTATATACTGGGTGCACCTGTCAGAACCCCTCATCAACCAGTGGATATGATAATGACTTATCTAAACCCTAGCTGCTGCAGGAGAGATGAAGAATCCGCAAAGAAACATACTTGGAGTGCTTTAGTGGAACAGAGGAATTCTAAGATGGCCGACTCGAGGAAAGACACGGTGGTGGTCTAGTCATTTAGCACACACCTGTGGGGAATCCTTGGTGAGGCGCGTGCTCTCTAACGAGTGCGCGCTTCACCTACGACATTCCTGAGTTCAGACCCGTTTTCAATTGCTCAATAGATATTCCTGAAGAAAAAGCAGAAATATTTCTGAGAGAGTTAAAGAAGGTTCTCGGTTAAACTTACCTTAGTTATCGTGCCCGCAATTAGAATTCAGCTTCTGAGTTGGAAGAAGCCCACACATTACACAGCAGTTGATTTTCCTGTTGTGGCTTCTTCAGGGCAGACGGACTCAGTCGTGTTCAGCATCTGAAGAGCATAGAGAGAATAAGAAACCATACAAGAAACCTAAGTGATACCTTATAGTTGACAAAGGTATATTCTTGGAAAATAATCATATGAGAAGTTACTGAGTGAGTAAACTTACCTGACATTATAGAGAATATTGAATATATTCACTCGATGTATTTTCTGTAACGTAAAATGAGAAACGAGAAAATTTGTGATAAGCTAGCTCTTAAGGGAAAAGAACACATTAAGTAAGGAATACTAGGAACACTGTTGAATTTACGAGGAATGTTAGTGAAAAACACAAGATATTCAAGGATTGACAGAGTAGATAAGAAGCAATAGCATAAAGAAAGGTTAGTAGGAGAACACAAGGAAATTAATAATATACAAATTAGATAAGAAACTGAGAGTTCTAGGTTAATGAATGCTATCGAATTATAGGTTATAAGCAGTGAGAAAGATAAAGAACCGCAAGCTTCAAGGTTGTAGATAAATACTAGAGAAAAGGCTAGTTCGAAAGTTGAAGAGGTAGGTAATTAGTAGGGTTAGACTAAGTTATAGATGAGGAATAGAGATAAAGACATGAAGTATTCAAAAAATAGTGTGATAATGATGTCTAAATATACACAGATACACAGTGTTATTCTGGACAATGAATAGTATCTTTTGCATATTACTAGTGGTTCTGACCGACTTTTTCGGCCCTTCCTTGAGGGAAGGTGATTGGAGGTGACTTCAGTCTACTATCATTCTAGTAGAAGGATTAGAACCGTAAATAGAGCCTATTCACAAGGCGTGTTGATATAATTCCGTACCCTTTTCCTTAGATCAGGGCTTATAAACTTATGTTAGGGGATAGATTCATTAGTATTAGTGATAATCCGTCCTTTTGTAAGAGTGTTAGTATACCTTCTATGGAGTTATGCTTATTTCGGGCCCTGTAGGCCTCAAACGGGAAAGACTCCATCTTTCTTTCTGCCCCGGCAGCTTGAGATGCTTCTAGGTCAAATGTAATGTTTTAGGTACGAGGTGTTGTTCACTTGGAGAGAACCGGCTCAGGCTGGCCCTTATCGAAAGACTGTATTTTTCTCCATTCCGAAGACACAACATCAGGCCGGCCGGCTGGGAACGTGTCCTTGGTACGGGGAGGTACAAGAATTTGGTGGGCGGCAGGTTACTGGCCGTAACTTTCCATGAAGGAACAAGCTTCCATATTAGTGAAAGCATGAGACAGTGAGTGAGTCAGTCTGTAGGCGGCAGCTAGCCGTTAGCATCAATGCCATTAATTATTTCAGACAAAACAGGTGATGGACAGAATGTGGATCAATGTCACACATTCACCCCAGTCCAAAGATCTGGGCCCAAATCCATCGTTTTTTTGCACTCCACACCACCCTGGGTTAGACAATGGCGATATGCAAATCAGCTCTGACCCTGTGCCCCATGGGAACAGTCCAGTCCGAACTACAAAAGCCATGTCCTTCCCAGAACGGAATCAAGCATCCGAGGACCGGACCGGTTTCGAGGTAACACCTCTCATCAGCCCGGCTAGCTTGACTCCAGTGGTGTGGAGTGCCTGGGACCCACGTCTGAGCATCCCCAGCGCACTTATGGCGGTAACTGCAAACAAAACAGGTGATGGACAGAATGTGGATCAATGTCACACATTCACCCCAGTCCAAAGATCTGGGCCCAAATCCATCGTTTTTTTGCACTCCACACCACCCTAGGTTAGACAATGGCGATATGCAAATCAGCTCTGACCCTGTGCCCCATGGGAACAGTCCAGTCCGAACTACAAAAGCCATGTCCTTCCCAGAACGGAATCAAGCATCCGAGGACCGGACCGGTTTCGAGGCAACACCTCTCATCAGCCCGGCTAGCTTGACTCCAGTGGTGTGGAGTGCCTGGGACCCACGTCTGAGCATCCCCAGTGCACTTATGGCGGTAATTGCAAACAAAACAGGTGATGGACAGAATGTGGATCAATGTCACACATTCACCCCAGTCCAAAGATCTGGGCCCAAATCCATTGTTTTTTTGCACTCCACACCACCCTGGGTTAGACAATGGCGATATGCAAATCAGCTCTGACCCTGTGCCCCATGGGAACAGTCCAGTCCGAACTACAAAAGCCATGTCCTTCCCAGAACGGAATCAAGCATCCGAGGACCGGACCGGTTTCGAGGTAACACCTCTCATCAGCCCGGCTAGCTTGACTCCAGTGGTGTGGAGTGCCTGGGACCCACGTCTGAGCATCCCCAGCGCACTTATGGCGGTAATTGCAAACAAAACAGGTGATGGACAGAATGTGGATCAATGTCACACATTCACCCCAGTCCAAAGATCTGGGCCCAAATCCATCGTTTTTTTGCACTCCACACCACTCTGGGTTAGACAATGGTGATATGCAAATCAGCTCTGACCCTGTGCCCCATGGGAACAGTCCAGTCCGAACTACAAAAGCCATGTCCTTCCCAGAACGGAATCAAGCATCCGAGGACCGGACCGGTTTTGAGGTAACACCTCTCATCAGCCCGGCTAGCTTGACTCCAGTGGTGTGGAGTGCCTGGGACCCACGTCTGAGCATCCCCAGTGCACTTATGGCGGTAATTGCAAACAAAACAGGTGATGGACAGAATGTGGATCAATGTCACACATTCACCCCAGTCCAAAGATCTGGGCCCAAATCCATTGTTTTTTTGCACTGCACACCACCCTGGGTTAGACAATGGCGATATGCAAATCAGCTCTGACCCTGTGCCCCATGGGAACAGTCCAGTCCGAACTACAAAAGCCATGTCCTTCCCAGAACGGAATCAAGCATCCGAGGACCGGACCGGTTTCGAGGTAACACCTCTCATCAGCCCTGCTAGCTTGACTCCAGTGGTGTGGAGTGCCTGGGACCCACGTCTGAGCATCCCCAGCGCACTTATGGCGGTAATTGCAAACAAAATAGGTGATAGACAGAATGTGGATCAATGTCACACATTCACCCCAGTCCAACGATCTGGGCCCAAATCCATTGTTTTTTTGCACTCCACACCACCCTGGGTTAGACAATGGCGATATGCAAATCAGCTCTGACCCTGTGCCCCATGGGAACAGTCCAGTCCGAACTACAAAAGCCATGTCCTTCCCAGAACGGAATCAAGCATCCGAGGACCGGACCGGTTTTGAGGTAACACCTCTCATCAGCCCGGCTAGCTTGACTCCAGTGGTGTGGAGTGCCTGGGACCCACGTCTGAGCATCCCCAGTGCACTTATGGCGGTAATTGCAAACAAAACAGGTGATGGACAGAATGTGGATCAATGTCACACATTCACCCCAGTCCAAAGATCTGGGCCCAAATCCATTGTTTTTTTGCACTCCACACCACCCTGGGTTAGACAATGGCGATATGCAAATCAGCTCTGACCCTGTGCCCCATGGGAACAGTCCAGTCCGAACTACAAAAGCCATGTCCTTCCCAGAACGGAATCAAGCATCCGAGGACCGGACCGGTTTCGAGGTAACACCTCTCATCAGCCCTGCTAGCTTGACTCCAGTGGTGTGGAGTGCCTGGGACCCACGTCTGAGCATCCCCAGCGCACTTATGGCGGTAATTGCAAACAAAATAGGTGATGGACAGAATGTGGATCAATGTCACACATTCACCCCAGTCCAAAAATCTGGGCCCAAATCCATCTTTTTTTTGCACTCCACACCACCCTGGGTTAGACAATGGAGATATGCAAATCAGCTCTGACCCTTTGCCCCATGGGAACAGTCCAGTCCGAACTACAAAAGCCATGTCCTTCCCAGAACGGAATCAAGCATCCGAGGACCGGACCGGTTTCGAGGTAACACCTCTCATCAGCCCGGCTAGCTTGACTCCAGTGGTGTGGAGTGCCTGGGACCCACGTCTGAGCATCCCCAGCGCACTTATGGCGGTAATTGCAAACAAAACAGGTGATGGACAGAATGTGGATCAATGTCACACATTCACCCCAGTCCAAAGATCTGGGCCCAAATCCATCGTTTTTTTGCACTCCACACCACCCTGGGTTAGACAATGGCGATATGCAAATCAGCTCTGACCCTGTGCCCCATGGGAACAGTCCAGTCCGAACTACAAAAGCCATGTCCTTCCCAGAACGGAATCAAGCATCCGAGGACCGGACCGGTTTCGAGGTAACACCTCTCATCAGCCCGGCTAGCTTGACTCCAGTGGTGTGGAGTGCCTGGGACCCACGTCTGAGCATCCCCAGCGCACTTATGGCGGTAATTGCAAACAAAACAGGTGATGGACAGAATGTGGATCAATGTCACACATTCACCCCAGTCCAAAGATCTGGGCCAAAATCCATTGTTTTTTTGTACTCCACACAACCCTGGGTTAGACAATGGCGATATGCAAATCAGCTCTGACCCTGTGCCCCATGGGAACAGTCCAGTCCGAACTACAAAAGCCATGTCCTTCCCAGAACGGAATCAAGCATCCGAGGACCGGACCGGTTTCGAGGTAATACCTCTCATCAGCCCGGCTAGCTTGACTCCAGTGGTGTGGAGTGCCTGGGACCCACAGCTGAGCATCCCCAGCGCACTTATGGCGGTAATTACAAACAAAACAGGTGATGGACAGAATGTGGATCAATGTCACACATTCACCCCAGTCCAAGGATCTGGGCCCAAATCCATCGTTTTTTTGCACTCCACACCACCCTGGGTTAGACAATGGCGATATGCAAATCAGCTCTGACCCTGTGCCCCATGGGAACAGTCCAGTCCGAACTACAAAAGCCATGTCCTTCTCAGAACGGAATCAAGCATCCGAGGACCGGACCGGTTTCGAGGTAACACCTCTCATCAGCCCAGCTAGCTTGACTCCAGTGGTGTGGAGTGCCTGGGACCCACGTCTGAGCATCCCCAGCGCACTTATGGCGGTAATTGCAAACAAAACAGGTGATGGACAGAATGTGGATCAATGTCACACATTCACCCCAGTCCAAAGATCTGGGCCCAAATCCATCGTTTTTTTGCACTCCACACAACCCTGGGTTAGACAATGGCGATATGCAAATCAGCTCTGACCCTGTGCCCCATGGGAACAGTCCAGTCCGAACTACAAAAGCCATGTCCTTCCCAGAACGGAATCAAGCATCCAAGGACCGGACCGGTTTCGAGGTAACACCTCTCATCAGCCCGGCTAGCTTGACTCCAGTGGTGTGGAGTGCCTGGGACCCACGTCTGAGCATCCCCAGCGCACTTATGGCGGTAATTGCAAACAAAACAGGTGATGGACAGAATGTGGATCAATGTCACACATTCACCCCAGTCCAAAGATCTGGGCCCAAATCCATCGTTTTTTTGCACTCCACACCACCCTGGGTTAGACAATGGCGATATGCAAATCAGCTCTGACCCTGTGCCCCATGGGAACAGTCCAGTCCGAACTACAAAAGCCATGTCCTTCCCAGAACGGAATCAAGCATCCGAGGACCGGACCGGTTTCGAGGTAACACCTCTCATCAGCCCGGCAAGCTTGACTCCAGTGGTGTGGAGTGCCTGGGACCCACGTCTGAGCATCCCCAGCGCACTTATGGCGGTAATTGCAAACAAAACAGGTGATGGACGGAATGTGGATCAATGTCACACATTCACCCCAGTCCAAAGATCTGGGCCCAAATCCATCGTTTTTTTGCACTCCACACCACCCTGGGTTAGACAATGGCGATATGCAAATCAGCTCTGACCCTGTGCCCCATGGGAACAGTCCAGTCCGAACTACAAAAGCCATGTCCTTCCCAGAACGGAATCAAGCATCCGAGGGCCGGACCGGTTTCGAGGTAACACCTCTCATCAGCCCGGCTAGCTTGACTCCAGTGGTGTGGAGTGCCTGGGACCCACGTCTGAGCATCCCCAGCGCACTTATGGCAGTAATTGCAAACAAAACAGGTGATGGACAGAATGTGGATCAATGTCACACATTCACCCCAGTCCAAATATCTGGGCCCAAATCCATCGTTTTTTTGCACTCCACACCACCCTGGGTTAGACAATGGCGATATGCAAATCAGCTCTGACCCTGTGCCCCATGGGAACAGTCCAGTCTGAATTACAAAAGCCATGTCCTTCCCAGAACGGAATCAAGCATCCGAGGACCGGACCGGTTTCGAGGTAACACCTCTCATCAGCCCGGCTAGCTTGACTCCAGTGGTGTGGAGTGCCTGGGACCCACGTCTGAGCATCCCCAGCGCACTTATGGCGGTAATTGCAAACAAAACAGGTGATGGACAGAATGTGGATCAATGTCACACATTCACCCCAGTCCAAAGATCTGGGCCCAAATCCATCGTTTTTTTGCACTCCACACCACCCTGGGTTAGACAATGGCGATATGCAAATCAGCTCAGACCCTGTGTCCCATGGGAACAGTCCAGTCCGAACTACAAAAGCCATGTCCTTCCCAGAACGGAATCAAGCATCCGAGGACCGGACCGGTTTCGAGGTAACACCTCTCATCGGCCCGGCTAGCTTGACTCCAGTGGTGTGGAGTGCCTGGGACCCACGTCTGAGCATCCCCAGCGCACTTATGGCGGTAATTGCAAACAAAACAGGTGATGGACAGAATGTGGATCAATGTCACACATTCACCCCAGTCCAAAGATCTGGGCCCAAATCCATCGTTTTTTTGCACTCCACACCACCCTGGGTTAGACAATGGCGATATGCAAATCAGCTCTGACCCTGTGCCCCATGGGAACAGTCCAGTCCGAACTACAAAAGCCATGTCCTTCCCAGAACGGAATCAAGCATCCGAGGACCGGACCGGTTTCAAGGTAACACCTCTCATCAGCCCGGCTAGCTTGACTCCAGTGGTGTGGAGTGCCTGGGACCCACGTCTGAGCATCCCCAGCGCACTTATGGTGGTAATTGCAAACAAAACAGGTGATGGTCAGAATGTGGATCAATGTCACACATTCACCCCAGTCCAAAGATCTGGGCCCAAGTCCATCGTTTTTTTGCACTCCACACAACCCTGGGTTAGACAATGGCGATATGCAAATCAGCTCTGACCCTGTGCCCCATGGGAACAGTCCAGTCCGAACTACAAAAGCCATGTCCTTCCCAGAACGGAATCAAGCATCCGAGGACCGGACCGGTTTCGAGGTAACACCTCTCATCAGCCCGGCTAGCTTGACTCCAGTGGTGTGGAGTGCCTGGGACCCACATCTGAGCATCCCCAGCGCACTTATGGCGGTAATTGCAAACAAAACAGGTGATGGACAGAATGTGGATCAATGTCACACATTCACCCCAGTCCAAAGATCTGGGCCCAAATCCATCGTTTTTTTGCACTCCACACCACCCTGGGTTAGACAATGGCGATATGCAAATCAGCTCTGACCCTGTGCCCCATGGGAACAGTCCAGTCCGAACTACAAAAGCCATGTCCTTCCCAGAACGGAATCAAGCATCCGAGGACCGGACCGGTTTCGAGGTAACACCTCTCATCAGCCCGGCAAGCTTGACTCCAGTGGTGTGGAGTGCCTGGGACCCACGTCTGAGCATCCCCAGCGCACTTATGGCGGTAATTGCAAACAAAACAGGTGATGGACGGAATGTGGATCAATGTCACACATTCACCCCAGTCCAAAGATCTGGGCCCAAATCCATCGTTTTTTTGCACTCCACACCACCCTGGGTTAGACAATGGCGATATGCAAATCAGCTCTGACCCTGTGCCCCATGGGAACAGTCCAGTCCGAACTACAAAAGCCATGTCCTTCCCAGAACGGAATCAAGCATCCGAGGGCCGGACCGGTTTCGAGGTAACACCTCTCATCAGCCCGGCTAGCTTGACTCCAGTGGTGTGGAGTGCCTGGGACCCACGTCTGAGCATCCCCAGCGCACTTATGGCAGTAATTGCAAACAAAACAGGTGATGGACAGAATGTGGATCAATGTCACACATTCACCCCAGTCCAAATATCTGGGCCCAAATCCATCGTTTTTTTGCACTCCACACCACCCTGGGTTAGACAATGGCGATATGCAAATCAGCTCTGACCCTGTGCCCCATGGGAACAGTCCAGTCCGAACTACAAAAGCCATGTCCTTCCCAGAACGGAATCAAGCATCCGAGGACCGGACCGGTTTCGAGGTAACACCTCTCATCAGCCCGGCTAGCTTGACTCCAGTGGTGTGGAGTGCCTGGGACCCACGTCTGAGCATCCCCAGCGCACTTATGGCGGTAATTGCAAACAAAACAGGTGATGGACAGAATGTGGATCAATGTCACACATTCACCCCAGTCCAAAGATCTGGGCCCAAATCCATCGTTTTTTTGCACTCCACACCACCCTGGGTTAGACAATGGCGATATGCAAATCAGCTCAGACCCTGTGTCCCATGGGAACAGTCCAGTCCGAACTACAAAAGCCATGTCCTTCCCAGAACGGAATCAAGCATCCGAGGACAGGACCGGTTTCGAGGTAACACCTCTCATCGGCCCGGCTAGCTTGACTCCAGTGGTGTGGAGTGCCTGGGACCCACGTCTGAGCATCCCCAGCGCACTTATGGCGGTAATTGCAAACAAAACAGGTGATGGACAGAATGTGGATCAATGTCACACATTCACCCCAGTCCAAAGATCTGGGCCCAAATCCATCGTTTTTTTGCACTCCACACCACCCTGGGTTAGACAATGGCGATATGCAAATCAGCTCTGACCCTGTGCCCCATGGGAACAGTCCAGTCCGAACTACAAAAGCCATGTCCTTCCCAGAACGGAATCAAGCATCCGAGGACCGGACCGGTTTCAAGGTAACACCTCTCATCAGCCCGGCTAGCTTGACTCCAGTGGTGTGGAGTGCCTGGGACCCACGTCTGAGCATCCCCAGCGCACTTATGGTGGTAATTGCAAACAAAACAGGTGATGGTCAGAATGTGGATCAATGTCACACATTCACCCCAGTCCAAAGATCTGGGCCCAAGTCCATCATTTTTTTGCACTCCACACCACCCTGGGTTAGACAATGGCGATATGCAAATCAGCTCTGACCCTGTGCCCCATTGGAACAGTCCAGTCCGAACTACAAAAGCCATGTCCTTCCCAGAACGGAATCAAGCATCCGAGGACCGGACCGGTTTCGAGGTAACACCTCTCATCAGCCCGGCTAGCTTGACTCCAGTGGTGTGGAGTGCCTGGGACCCACGTCTGAGCATCCCCAGCGCACCTACCGCCATAAGTGCGCTGGGGATGCTCAGACGTGGGTCCCAGGCACTCCACACCACTGGAGTCAAGCTAGCCGGGCTGATGAGAGGTGTTACCTCGAAACCGGTCCGGTCCTCGGATGCTTGATTCCGTTCTGGGAAGGACATGGCTTTTGTAGTTCGGACTGGACTGTTCCCATGGGGCACAGGGTCAGAGCTGATTTGCATATCGCCATTGTCTAACCCAGGGTGGTGTGGAGTGCAAAAAAACGATGGATTTGGGCCCAGATCTTTGGACTGGGGTGAATGTGTGACATTGATCCACATTCTGTCCATCACCTGTTTTGTTTGCAATTACCGTCATAAGTGCGCTGGAGATGCTCAGACGTGGGTCCCAGGCACTACACACCACTGGAGTCAAGCTAGCCGGGCTGATGAGAGGTGTTACCTCGAAACCGGTCCGGTCCTCGGATGCTTGATTCCGTTCTGGGAAGGACATGGCTTTTGTAGTTCGGACTGGACTGTTCCCATGGGGCACAGGGTCAGAGCTGATTTGCATATCGCCATTGTCTAACCCAGGGTGGTGTGGAGTGCAAAAAAACAATGGATTTGGGCCCAGATCTTTGGACTGGGGTGAATGTGTGACATTGATCCACATTCTGTCCATCACCTGTTTTGTTTGCAATTACCGCCATAAGTGCGCTGGGGATGCTCAGACGTGGGTCCCAGGCACTCCACACCACTGGAGTCAAGCTAGCCGGGCTGATGAGAGGTGTTACCTCGAAACCGGTCTGGTTCTCGGATGCTTGATTCCGTTCTAGGAAGGACATGGCTTTTGTAGTTCGGACTGGACTGTTCCCATGGGGCACAGGGTCAGAGCTGATTTGCATATCGCCATTGTCTAACCCAGGGTGGTGTGGAGTGCAAAAAAATGATGGATTTGGGCCCAGATCTTTTGACTGGTGTGAATGTGTGACATTGATCCACATTCTGTCCATCACCTGTTTTGTTTGCAATTAATTATTTCAGGGCAGACAGTTGCCATTTTAAAGTCCGAGAAAGATCGAGAAGCTGATACTCTCTTAGAAAGAGTGAAGTTATTTTAGCTAGGAGCAGCTGGCGAGCTTTGACATTAAGATCAGAGCATACAGAGTGAAGCAGTTAGTTAAGGGAATGAATACCAGAGTGGCTGAAACTGAGTTATATGATCGAAGCCGAGAAGTGAAGATGGTCCGCGATTGAGAGGAGAGAGGAGTAGTGCAGAACAGGCAGAGAGAAAGCAGCTGATGAGAGGAAGGTTCCAGTGACTTGGAGGGAGGCGAAGGAGACAGAGCATAGCGGTGCAGACGTGTATCCGTGACTGCAGAGGTGTGACCGTAAGACGAGCCAAGGCACAAACGAGAAGGGAACCCATATGACTGCTGAGTCCAGACTTCATAATAATAAGGTGACGTCGACCCTTTCTTATTAGCGTGCACATTCTAACCTTTTATTTTCCTTTGCAGGCTATATGTTATAGTATAGTGCTATATTGCTATTGTTGTTCTGATAAATAAAGTACCCCAGTTCTTAGTGAACCGGCATGTGCCTCTTATTCTTATACAATAAAGGTAACCTGTTCTTCTAGTCAGGTACTGTTTCGCGAACGGACGCAATTCCCGATCAGGTAAGCAGTGGTTGAATAATGAGGGAGAGAGGAGCCCTTGAAGTAGAGGATAAGTTGTACATCATCTGATTTGGCTATCATTGTGTGATCCATAATATCGTAGTATCATACCTCTAGTAAATAGTGGGAGATTCCCCAACATGAAGAGCTAATGGTATTCATAGGAAAGTGATCGTCGTCAGGAGGCGGCGTTAATGAGCGCACCAGGGGGGACACTGGTGTGTATACCCACAGGATTGTGGCTTGTAATGTAAGTAAGAGAGAACCAGGGGGGATACTGGTGTTTATACCCAAAAGATTGTGGCTTGTATGTAGATAAAAGAGAGTACCAGGGGGGATACTGGTATTTATACCCACAAGATTGTGGCTTGAGCGAGCACTGGTTGTGGCCAGTGTGTAATGGTATATAATCAGAACTGCCCCAGGGTAGAATAGTCTGGGCCTGAGTTGTCGTGAGACTAGCTGTTGTGAGTGTGATATTGTAGAAAACTTAGGCATGTACATTGCTAATTCCCCATCCTTGGGTAGGAAACATAGATACTTGTTGTAAATAGGTCCTAAGGAGGGAGGTGATTACATTCCGGCTGGGTTGGTTGTGCTCTGATGAGCTGATTCTATCTGGTCTGAGAATCCGGTCGTTACACTAGTACACATTTATTATTTTGGAATGGGTAAGGTGAATAGATATATTCTACATTTTTTAGTAGTGTATTTTAGTATAATAGCCTGAGTCTTTTCCTATAGTCATAAGGAGTGACTGGTTTTGAAATTTAAGAAAAGCTAAGAACAGGATATTCTTATAAGTAATTATATTTACATAGCTTTGCAAAGGAGTAAAACTCTAGTAATGGAATGTTATTAGACAATAGTATTTATATAGTATTTTTTGAAGGCCAACATAGGTGAAAAAGGTTATTTTGTATTATATCTTATGAAAAAAGATAAAATTAACTGTTTATATTTTTATAGAAGGAGCAAGAACATAAAGGAAAAATTATGGAAAGAGGAGAGGCTCATACTGAGGAGATTTTGGATATTATCTTGAGTATAATTGAAGAATTAATTGTATCTGTCATAGGCAATGAGAGTGAAGAAGGGGAAATTAGTGCTGGAGAAATGAGGTGTGATTTCGAAGATGAAAGCTTTGATGGAGATTTTCTGGAAGTAATAAATTATGTTGAAATTTTAGAACAAATTAATTCAGAAACTGCTAACGAGGCAATTGATCTGAATGACATATCTGATGAACTTGTGTTGGAATGTCTGTTCAATTATGAGATGTTACAAAGATAAATGTATTGTTCAAAAATAATAAAGGTTTGAGCACTGTCTACTTATGTATTTATTGTACTAAAAGTGAAGCAGTAATAGATTCAGTTATATATTCTTTAAACGTTTGTATTGATGTAAAATATGCAAAGTGGGTCCGAGGGTATGGATTGTTTAAAATTCGTATGGAATATACATGCTGTCTTGTATGCACCTGCAAACTTGTTTGTTATGCCTTCAATTTCCCAGTCTGTATCCTTAGACTTCCTCCAAACACTCTGTCACTGTTGTTTTAGTTTTGTAGGGAGTCGTTTATCGGTATATAATAATGCATTCACTACATTAAAACACTAATGGGCACATACATAATATTAGGCATATCCCCAGGAATATGTTACTTATTGTGCTCCATGATACCACCATTATGGATGTGCTGTATTTACAATGCGGTGTACCATGGGACAAAAATGGCACATATATGTGATGTACCTGTGCTGTAAAGGTGATGCATTGTTTGAGTTATCTTGCAAGTGGAATGCATCTCCAGCAATGCTCTGGGGGCCCTATGCTGAAAATGCTGTGTCAATCCTTATACCTACTTCAACTTAGTGCAGTGTTTTGACACAGCATGAGCCCAAAAGTGTCAAAGGGAAATCTTGTAGATTTCAGTCAGCCACTTTTAGGAGGTGTTCGTGCACCGCAACGCCCCCTGCCCCCCATGTAGGAATGTCTCCTTCTGGTACAGGGATTTACAATGTGACGCACTCCCAGAGACATCACATTCTAAATACCACATACCATGGTGCACCTACCCCACTCTATCTCTATTCCTTATCTATAATTTAGTCTAATGCTACTAATTACCTACTCCTTGGTCTTTCGAACTAACCTCTCCTCTAGTGTTTATCTGCAACCTTTGTGCTTTCTCTTCAGGAATATCTATGAAGCAATTCAAAATGGGTCTGAACTCGGGAACGTCTTAGGTGAAGTGCGCACTCGTTAGGGAGTGCGCGCCTCACCAAGGATTCCCGACAGGTATGTGGTAAATGACTAGACCGCCACCCTGTCTTTCCTCGAGACGGCCATATTTGAATTTCTCTGTTGCACTAAAGCACTCCAAGTCTATTTCCTTGCGGATTCTTCATCTCTCCTGTGCCAGCTAGGGTTTAGATAAGCCATTATCGTATCCACTGATTAATTAGGGGTTCTGACAGGTACAGTCACTATATAATTTTTTGAAATGTCTTTAAAAAATACAAACCATCTTTACACACTTATGTTCTCAAATCCTTGTTTTGTTACTTCAGCTCGGTTGAAGTACATTCCATCGACCATTTTCAACAGTTCTTTGTACTTACCTTAAGCATAATAAATAATAAAACAATTATATATTATAAAATTACCATCTGTGGAAGACACAAAAAAATTCAGTTACAATATATCTTTTACAATACAAAATATTTTGTAAAATATTACATTTACCTTTTTTGCTGTTCTCCGAATATATTGAATTTTACTAGAAACAGTGACTTCAATACTACTTATCAAATAACAGCGGGCAGAAAAAAGACAATCAATAAGATTATCTTAAAAAAACATTCAACATTCTCAATACCAATCTAAGAAATAGAAATAAAACATATCTTAAATGTTTTTTTCTAAGAGCAATTTCTTACGTACATATGACACATCTCAAACAATCATAAAATAACAACGCATTATGATTAATTTTCATACACTGTAAATAATGTTACTTACAAATATATGCTGACAAAATATAGAACAAAAACTCGTTATTGCTTTCACATACTTTTTCGCACGGCCAAATAGTATGCGTCAAATTCTTACTTTGCAAACTGTTCAATAGTAATCCTGAGCATCTGCCTCCCAGCCTTCTGATCCAAAACCACCGACATAATTTGCTCCGTCCGCCAGTCTTCATCCCTCAACCCAACGCTATTCAACATCTACATGGCCACCCTCACACAAGTAGCCCACCATCACAATCTCAACATCTCCTATGCCAACAACACCCAGCTCATCCTCTTCCTCACCAAAAAGCGACATACCACCAAAAGCATCTCCACGACACAATGAAGGACGTCACCAACTACATAAAGAGCAGCTCTCTAAATATGAATTCGAAGAAAATGAAGGTACTCATCCTCAGACCCACCCCCTCAGCCTTGGACGACTCCTGCTAGCTGACTACATTGTGGACAGTACCAGCACCTACCAACCATGTCCACAACCTAGGATTCATCCTAAACTCCTCCCTCTCCATGTGTAAGCAAGTCTATACCGTCTCCTCGTACTGCTATAACATACTCCACATACTCCGCAACATTTACAAGTGGATCCTAACCAAAAGAAGAAGATCAGTAACATAGGCCTTCATCAGCAGCAGACTACACTGTGACAAAACACTCTACACACAATTCCAGCCAAACACCTGCAACAACTACAACAAATCCAAAACACATCCACCTGAGTGATCATCAATGTCCCCTGCTGCAGCCACATCACCCACCACCTGATACACCTACACTGCCTCAATATCAACAAGATGATCACCTTCAAGCTCCTCACCCTCACTTACAAAATAGTCTACAACACCAGACTAATCGACCTTAACAGCAGTAATCCAGAAAGGCCAAATTTTGATCTTAAAATTTTGGCTTTAAAAATATTAAGTAAGAATTTGGTAACTCTTTATGCAAACGTTGCTTAAAAACTAATTGACTATCATTACAATGTATCCCACCTTTCAGACATTTTAAATAAACAGTGTAATGTCCAGATATTGTAGAAAGTCCATCATGAAAAATAATTGCAACAGCTACAAAAGTTCTTCCTGATATTGAAACTTGACCAGCTACAACATTTTTAATATAAGTTTCCAATTTTCTTCCATCAGGTGTACAATGTTTCAACGTTAAAATTACATACTGTCCACATCTTTGTATAAATAATCTTGATGACATTTCTGATTTACATTGGCTACACCATGTTTTGAGTTGCTCCTCTAACTAGGTTGTTAAAAGACACTGGGCTAGATGTATCAAGATACCCTTTTGCGAATCCAAAATAGCGATTTTTAAGGAATTGCTTTTTGAGATTTGCAAAATTGTATGTATGTAGAAATTCGCAAATATTTTGCAATTTCTTAAAATTCCTTAACTGCGATAAGCCCTTAGGAGGCCCGTAGGAAGGAATGGGAAATTATTCCCAATTTGCAAATTGAGAATTATTTCAAGGGTGCAAGGGTGTCTTAAGGACATACTGCTGCACCCCAGAAATTGACATGTGTGTGCATATGGCATACATACATGCCCTAAGGGCATGTATGAGCATCACATGCCACCTTTACAAATTGCAAAACGTGCATTTGTAAAAGAAATCGCAAATTACCACCAACTACAAGTTGGTGGTAATTTGCGATTTCTTAAGGGAAAATCGCTAATTGTAAATGCTTGATGCATAGCATTTAAGGAATCGCAATTTGCGATTCCTTAAATGCTGACGCAAAGTTAATGAACCGCAAATTTTGCGACTCCTTAAATTTGCGATGTGATTTTTTCATACATCGCATTTCCAGTTTTTTTTTGTTGCAAACGCTGCTATTTTGCGATTTGCAGTGTTTGCGACAAAAAAAATGCTTGATACATCTTGCCCACTGATTCACAGTCTGGTAAAGTCAAATATATGAATCTTTCAGTGTCTATGTTAGTGCTACATGTAAACAAACAATTTTGGCAGTCATGTTGCGATTTATAAGAAAGGCCAAAAAGGTTTTCAATATCTATAACTTCATCTTCCAGTACAGCAAGCATAAAAATTTTAAATTCCTGACAATCTTGCTAAATATTCGGAGTAAATTGACTAAAACCAGAACATAGGTTTAAAACATTTTGAATATCAGAAACACTTTGTATTTTACTTTTATCACTACTACATTTCTCATAAACAGAATACAACAATGAACAGAATCTTTTGTCCCGATTTTCAACAATTTGCTGTTGCAAACTTTCAAGAACAAAAACAACATTAACAACTACATTAGCATAGCAGTTGACACCACAACTATTTTCAAACCGATAACCAACATTCTCTTCAACACTGTCCTTTTTCTTTTTGCTTGCAGGCGCAACTTCATCTTGTTTTTTTCTTTCTCTACATTTTCACTACAGATATTCTCAAATCTTCTTTTTCTACCTACCACACGCTTTTCAAATACTGGATATTGACCTAAATTAGGTGCATATTCTCTTCTTAACCTATTATACTCTTTCACACAATTTACATCTGCACTAACCTTTGTCTTATCAAAATCAATCAAGTACAATCCAGAAAAAGTTCTGACTCGAGACAAAGCAACATATGCCATACCCTCTTTAAACACGGTACTTCCAATATTCACTAAAGCACTATCTACACTTAAACCTTGAGATTTATGAATGGTTACCGCATATGCCAAAGAAACAGGAAACTGTTTTCTCCAAACATACAAATCTTTAACAAGCAAAAATCGAGCTGAACAACAACTAAATCGTTGTACTTTTTCAATTTTATCAAATTTGATTTTCAAAAATTCAAAACCATATCTATTTACGAAATCAACAACTTTACCCATTGCTCCATTTACTAAACCTTTTTCCACATTAAAATTACGTCGTAAAATTACCCTACAGTTTACACATGCATACAAATTCTTTTCTAAACCAGCAGTTTTACTTATCGCTTTCTCTAAAGAATCCAATTTCCTCTTTAACTTTTCACTCAAAATAATAGTGATTCCTTCATGTTCTATTTTATCAATAGCTTGAGCTTCCAATTTTAAAAGTTCTTCATTTTCCAACTTCAACATTTCTTCATTGTATTTAGAACATTCACGTAGTGTTGGCATTAAGCAGATTACAGATTTTTTTTCTGCAATTGTCATGTATATTTTCTCTGGTACAATATTTTCATTTGGAAACAAATTGGAAAGTAATCGTCTCTGTAAAGCTTGTTTGCCATGTCCATTCATTTTTCCAATTCTTATATCTTGAAGAATAGTTCCATAATCAACATCATTTGCCTGTCGCATATTTGTAATAAGTTCCTTATACTCAAAATATGACCAGATGTTTACATTTCCAATACTTCCCAAAGACGTTCTAGTAACTTCATGCAGCAGTGTTTTAAAGACTGGTTGTCCTTTTACAGGAGTAATTTGCAGAAGATCTCCAAAAGCTATGACGTGCTTTCCTCCAAATAATACGTCATACTCTGTTTTAAGAATTTGCTGCATTCTTAAATGCACAAAAGCAAACATTAAGTTTGATACCATGCTTACCTCATCAATAATAAGAAGTTTCATTTTCCTCAAAACTCTTGAAACTTCACAACAAGCTTCTCCAGATAGCTTGTGGTATTCTACTTTGTTTTCATGCTCTACTGGTAGCATTAATAAACAATGTAATGTAATTTCTTTAATCTTGTGGGCTGCTAATCCAGTTGGAGCATTGACAACAAGAGACAAATGCGACTCAGTTGTTTTATGTAGAAAACTTTTGCCTGTTCCAGCTTGTCCACTCACGTACATTCGGATAGGTTCAAATGATGAGCAAGAGCACTCTTTCTTCTCATGAAGTAATCCATGGTCAATCTCTACCCTCACTTGCTCATTTGTTTATTTCTGCTCAAGATTTAGTTGTTCTTTCAAATTTCCTAAGTTTGTAACATTTTCTTGAGCTTGATACATTGTTGTTTCCACCTCTTCCATAGCAGTTGCTACTTCATTTTGAACAATTGGTTCTCCTAGTGGGTCCTGACGCAACGGAGCAGAAGTTTGACTCTCTTTAGAACTGTCTCTAGCCATCTCAGCTGCAATTGTAGCTTCTTGCTCAATTTCGTCATTCAACATTTTCACATAATTAGCAAAAACAGGACATTGTATAGTATCTTAAGTTGCATTGAAGTAATCTTCATAGCTCTCGAAATCTCCAAGTAATTCCAATTCTGAACGCCATGGCTTGAAAAGTTGCAAAAGTGCTAAATTGTAAAATTCCCTTTTGTCAGGTGTTTGGCACTCAGTTTACGGTGATTAATCAAATGTCCTTTTCTTTGTTTCATCAGACATCCTTCGGAACCAATCACGCCATATATACCATTATTGATGTTTTCTGTAATATTCCTTTTAAAAATATAGTTTTGCAGCACTTCATAGAGACAAATGTTCTCAAGATGATGACTTCTATTTGGATAATATGTATCCAACATATTTGTTTTCACAATATCTGTACTTTCCGGCTCTTTTTCAGTTAAATATTCAATTTCTTGTACACATTTAAGAACTCGGTTACGTGTTGCAGGAAGACCTAGACTCACCCAAATGATTCTTCTAGATTTTGAGTATAGACTTGCAGGTTATAAGTGATCCGAGCATTCATGCGCTCCAATTTCTCTATGATATTACATCTTCAAACTGTAAGTATATAAATTCTTACATAGACTCTTCTCGTGGGAAATCTCTTCCCACATTTCCTTCAATTCCGTCTTTTCTGATTTTGTTATGTACGATGTTACATATCGAGCAACAGCATATTGAATATCCATATTAGCATTCCACATGGACAAAATGACTGGGTTATAGTCATTTATGTATTTTGACTCTTCATTTCTTCTTAAGTTGTAGGTATTTTTTGGAGACTTTCTTGTGATAGCATGTCGCAAAGATGACATAAAACTGTTCACTCTTCCTTTCGATATTACTGGACATAGAAATGCAAAACAACATTTGGTGTAGAATTTGTCCTTAGATTTGTACTTTCAACGACAGTATTTCCCACAAGGATGGCTTTGTAATCGTAAGACTTGTCTTAAGTCCTTATCTTGTGTACTTTTAGGTATATCACATGTAGCATATTCTTCAATAAAAGACAACACAGTATCATCTGAGACTGTACCAAATTTGGGAGCATCTTTGATCCATATTAGAATGTGTATGTGAGGAGCATCTCTTGCTTGATACTCCTTTCTCCAAAAGAAGTCCAGAACCTCTCCAAGAGGAGGATTTTTTTTTATTGGTGATAAAAGACATCATAGCTTCAAAATACCTGCATACATTAACTCAATCCAAAGAGCACAATTCTCCAGGTGTCTTGTATTCAATATTTAGTATATTTGGATTAGCCTCTCGAAGAAATTGAATAAATCATCCCAAGCATATGCTTAGAATAAGGAACCATGTAGGAGTTCCTAAGTTCCTTAGCATACATTTCAGTTCTCCATGACGACGGTACCAGTACTCATTAGTACCACGCTGACACGCCATGAGATTAATTAGCTGAGATTCCAAAACATTATCTTTCTGCAGTACTTTATTCATAAATTCCTTTGCCGAAACATTTTGCAGATGTACACCAGTTTTCAATATATGGTTTACTGCATAAGAAAGTCCAGATAAATCACTCTCAAACAAAAGATGAAACAAATACGGAATACATTGTTGAAATCTTCGATCTTCTGCATATAATCTTGATGTCTGGTATTCAGATGCAGGAATCTGCACAGGTCGGTCATCATATTGTTCTCCTTTTCCTGTGGGAAACAATTGAGGGAAACAACGAGCTTCCAAGCTTTTTTCCTGTACACTATTGGGACTTCCTTTTGCTTCTTTCATTTGGAATAACTCTATAGTATTCCTCATCACTTCTTTAGAATGCAGTGGATGAACAATGTAATGTTCGTAGATTTCTTCAGTTCTGGGCACATTCACTTTTTCAGTTTGTCCAGATGGCAAGTCACTATCTTCTTCTACAGTTATTTCTTCTTCTCTCACATACACTTTTCTGTATTATTCATTATTTTTTACCAGATACAACGTTGCCTTTTTCACTTTCTTAACATCAACTAATTCTTGCCAGATTTTCTTACTGTTAGTAGGAACACCATTAACAAGAATAACTAAATGTTCATCCTCTACATTTTCTACACCAATTGTTTCAATATTTTTCTTTAAATCTAGAGGCAAATATACAACTCTTCCCTTTAATCCTCTCTGTAAATCAGAAGGAGGCAATTTTCCTGTCTTAGGCTCCATACGAACAATAGCCTGAAATGGATGCACACATTGAATAAGAATAGACTCATAGGTATTTAAATCCATCAGTTCAGAAGGAATATTTACCAACTCAAGATTATTATGCACAGCTCTAGCAGGCATTTTGTTCTTATCTAATTTGTTATAACAATATTTACAAATACGCTGATCAGAACCCAAATTAAAACAATTCTCTACCAACAAATAAGTTGCAAAATCCTTCCACTCATTATTATTTTCCTTTTCACTTTTTAAATACAAATCAACACTCCTGGTCTGATTTTTATAATGAGTTCATCGACAACAGACACAACAATAATTTGGCCTTTCACCTGAAATCACCCTAAACTTTGTAATTTCTTGCTCAAAAATTTCTGTACTACAATGTTGTACATTCTCTTCTACATTTCCCTCTATTAATATTTTAATTTCTGCACTGTCTTCCTTAGGACCAACACAACTAACCTCAATTTCATCACAAACGTTCTTTACATTTGATACAGATCCATGCAAAAGAGCACGGTTCAACTTTTTTAACAGTAGAGCTGGACTTTTTGCATAATACAATCTTCTGACTAATTTCCTCATTTCGAATGATGTACTGCTAACATCCTGAAATTGTGAAAAACACTTTGACATTCTTTTTTAGAAACACAAGCCAGAGAATGACCTTGCAACCCAGAGTTTTCTCTTACTCTGCAAGGGTCTAGTCCTTGCAACATCTTAATCTTTTGTTTTACACTTCTCTTAGTATAGTTACGTAAGAAATTGCGTAAAAAATCAATAGATTCTTGCTGTACACTACAAATACTACTACAATTTCAAGTCTACACTGGAGCTTTAGGACGTCTCCCTAAAACTTCATCAGCTAACACCTCTTCTGTATTTCTAGGAACAATTTTCCCTTTCTCAATAGACAACCATTTCTAACCTCATAAGCACGACCACTAGTGTCAACTGCATGCAACAAATCATTACCCTGAAGATAACTTTCTTCATTAAAAACGGCTCAGAACTTGAACTATGTT
The DNA here is from genome assembly GCF_964263255.1 of Lissotriton vulgaris. Taxonomy (NCBI): domain Eukaryota; kingdom Metazoa; phylum Chordata; class Amphibia; order Caudata; family Salamandridae; genus Lissotriton; species Lissotriton vulgaris. Next base: position 710,843,573 of record NC_141694.1, read on the forward strand.
TCCATTCACCCAAAAAAACCTCACAAAAATTACTTCTGTTAAGTACTCTTCTCCACTTACTTTTGGCCTTCATTAAATGGATTGGCTTATCCAGTGATCGAATCTATTGATTACTAAAATAAACAAGTTTGTTTTCAATTCGAAAGCTTTCTCAACTACATTTTCTATACCTTTCTTCTTCTTATAAAATGCTTTTTTTTACATGCCTTAATTTCTTTAATTAAATTTAACACAACTCTTTTAAAAAACATTTTTTTCCTAATTTCCATAAATTGGTTTTTCCTCTGTTTATGATACAATATTTTTTTCTGCAGTTGATTTTCCATGGTTGTTCTCTTTATCATTCTTTTTCTTTTTCCTTACAGACACACTAATACCTTTTTTTCCTTTGTGCACACTACTCTTAGTCTTAAATATTTTCCTCAGAAAAGTGTTCCTTCTCTTACCAGGACTTTTTTTCTTTTTCTTAACACATGTTTCTTCATGTAAATCTTGTGGATGACTTCTCTTCAAATAAACACCTTTCTTTCGTTGTTTCCTCTTTTGACATTTGGTAGGTATGATACAGTTTTTTCAGTATTGATAAACAGAATCTATTACAAAAATATATATATAACATTACAAAAATAAATATATGAACTGTTCTATAATATTACTTATAAGAACAGAGGGAGGATTATGACGAGAAACGTGAGACTATGAAAATAAAAGTACTTACAACAAGAGAGGAAGAAGTATGAAACAAGGGAAAATATAATGAAAAAGGGGAATATAAACAGACACTGCAATAAACTGGAAAGTATCAATAGGTAAGGGAGACTATGAAGAGAAAGATGGAAATATGAGGAGAGAAGAAAGAGTATAAGAAGAAAAAAAGAAAGTAAGAGGACAGAGGGAGCAATATGAGAAGACAGAGAAAGTCTAAAGAAAAAAGAAGGAATATGTGAAAAGACGCGCAGCTATAAGAACAAAAACGGAATACTAGCAAAGGACAGTGTGTATAAGGACAGACAGAACAGTACCAGAAGAGAGCACGAAGAATGTGGGGAAAAGTGGAGCATAAGGAAAAAAGGGGTGTATAAGAACAGAGGATACAGTCTGAGGAGAAAAGAAGGAGTATAAACAGATGGAGGATTATGAAGAGTGAAAAGTGTATTACGAAAGAGGCAGAAGTATGACAAGAGAAACAAATATAAAGAGAGAGATCAGTATGAAAACCCGGAAAATATGAGGAAAGGGCTGCAGAGTGTATGCAGGGAGTCAAGGGGGAGTAAGAGAAGAGAGCAAACAATATGAACAGATTTAAGAAGTATAAACAGAGAGGACAGAAAATGGAAAGAGAATAGAAATATGAAGAAAAGAGGAAGATATGAACACAGAGAGAAGGAGTATAGGACAAAAGGAAATATAAGAAAAACTCAGTACTATGAGGAGACATGCACAAGTAAGAGAAAATAGATGAGACTATGAAAACGGGGGGAGTATAAGAACAAGGGGGAAAATGAGGAGACGAATATGACAATAAGAAAAGACTGCAATATTAGTAGAGAGTGCAAAGTATGAGAAAAGAGAGGAGAAATGTGAGCACAGAGAGAAGAGTATTAGAAGAAAGAGAAAACAATAGGGAGTACCTGCAAAGAACAGCGAGAATAAGAAGAAACAGAGAATATAAGAACAGAAGAGTATATATGAGGCAAGAGGAAAGAATATAAAAAGACACAGAGACAAAAATGTGGAGAAAAGACAATTATAAAGGAAGACTGACCGTATAAGGAGAGAGGGAGTACTATGAGAAGACAGTAAGAACTATGACAACAGTGGTGAATGTAAAGACAAGAGAGAATATAAAGAGGAGGACAAATATACAAAAAGAGGAGCAAGTATTAAAAAAAGTATAAAAAGAGAGCAGAGTATAAGAAAAAGAAGATCATATAATGATAGAGGAAGGAGTAAGATGATACAGGAAGGAGTATAACAAGAGAGTGTAGAAAATATGCAAAAAGGTTCAAATATAGGGCCATATTATCAAGCCTGGGTGATACAATTATCGCTGCTTTATCTGCAGGAAACTGCTGCTAAAGTGGCGATAATGGGCTTGATAATAGGCTCTATGGAATTCCAATTGAAGCTCATGTTAGATGTCTTTCACATCTAACATGGGCTTCGATTGTAATTTCATAGAGCCTATTATCAAGCCCATTATCGCCACTTTAGCAGCAGTTTCCTGCCGATAAAGCGGCGATAATTTTATCGCCCAGGCTTGATAATATGGCCCATAATTCCTTATTATACACACATGCACAGTGTGATATTACCCAAAAATTATAAGAACATGCATTTTACCAAAACACATTTACTCCTGTAAAACGTTTACAAAGGTGTGAATATAACTCCTTAATGTACAAACATGCACAACGGCGATAATGGGCTTGATAATACGCCCTTGTTAATTCCCATGGAAGCCCATGTTAACATCAGAACATGGGCTCCTATGGGAATTAACAACGGCGTATTATCAAGCCCATTTTCGCAGTTTTATCTGCAGTTTCCTGCTGATAAAACGGCGATAATTTTAACACCGGTCCTTGATAATATGCCCCTAACACAATAAAACAACAAAGACGCACAAAAGGCTTGTAAATCGACCCAGACTGTATACAGAGGGAGAGAAACAAGAAAGAGGACAGAACCGGGGGTATCAAGAAAAAAATTAAATATGAAGAGAAAGGGTAGAAAATGAGGAGACAGAAGGAATAAGAGAAGAAACAGGAAAATATAAAGACAAACAAGGGCAATATGACCACAGAGGACAATATAAGAAAAAGACAGTAGTACCGAGAGAGAGAAAGGAGTAAGAGAAGAGAGAGGGAAGTATAAAAAGAAAGGCTAGAAATTATGGAAAAAGGGACAAATATAGGGCCATATTATGAAGAAAGGGCGACACATTATCGCCGCTTTTATCGTCAGGAAACTTCAGCTAAAGCGGTGATAATGGGCTTGATAATATGGCATTGTGAATTCCCGTAGAAGCCCAGGTTAACACCATAACCTGGGCTTCTATGGGAATTCACAAGGGCATATTATCAAACCCATTATCACCGCTTTAGCGGCAGTTTCCTGCCGATAAAAGCAGCGATAATGTATCGCCCTTTCTTGATAATATGGCCCATAATTCCTTAATGTACACAGACGAGCAATGTGATATTAAACAAAAAAACATAACAGCATGCATTATAGCAAAACACATTTACTACTATAAAACGTTTAACAGGGGACGAATATAGGGGCATATTATCAAGACAGGCGATAAAATTATTGCTGCTTTATCGGCAGAAAACTGCCGATAAAGCGGCGATAATGGCCTTGATAATATGCTCTATGGAATTCCAATCGAAGCCCATGTTAGATGTCCTTCACATCTAACATGGGCTTCGATTGGAATTCCATAGAGCATATTATCAAGCCCATTATCGCCGCTTTATCAGCAGTTTTTTGCCGATAAAGCGGCGAGAATTTTATCTCCTGTCTGGATAATATGCCCCATTATTCCTTAATGTACAAAGATGCACCACATACATTCCCATACAATGTATCAACTCAAATTGATTTGTAGATTAAGAAGAATGCCACTCACACAGTAGATATTCTTATACAGAATCTCTCTAGTTCAGTGTTTGCAGCAGAACCACGAAATGGAACATTTTCCCTCTCGTTTTACACATACATACATATAAACAACCAATTAAAATATTTCACACATTAATTCAAAACTAAACACTCATTTCTATTGCTTTAACATTTCAAACCTTTCCAACTGACATAACTTTCCACCCTATCCCCAACAGATCATGCAAAAGTCAACTGTCAACAGAGGTGAAAAATTCAGCACTATATAAAACACTGCTCGTCAACAATTTTAGACTATGCATAATCACTTAATTATAAGTACCAATAAAGAGAAAAGGTCTCATTACAAGCAACCAACATATAAACACATTAACCTGATAGATATCTGTAAAATATATATTTTTTATATATTTTTTTTGCTTACGTACGCTTATGTGAAACGACTTTCAGAATTCGCACAGTACACGTACACTAAGGGCTCGATTCCGATCCGGTAAAATGCGCTCCGAATCGTCTTACGGAGCAATTTTCCCCGTACGAATCGTACCCGTACACGTCCCCGTACGTACGACGAAGTACGATCTGTACCAGGAGCCAAAGACCGTACGAGTAGTACAGGACTCCGTACGACTAAAATATCCGTACGAGTCTCACTCGGAACCCGCTGTACGTGACATCGCTACGGTTCGCGGCTGGTTTTTACGACCCAGCAAGTACGATCCGTGTCGGGTACACAACGTACGTCCCTTTTTTTTACGGGAGCTGGAAACAGCCATAAACGCATGGTTTGCGCCAAAACAAGTACAGAACGCCCCCCCCCCGGGGACGCCGCGTACCTCCCATGATCGCCGGGGTACGCGCCGTACCCCTGCGATCATGTGGGGTATGCGGCGTACACCCAGCGTACATGGGGTACGCACCGTACCCCATGTACGGTGGGCGTACGGTGCGCACCCCATGTACGCTGGGTGTACGCCGCGTACCCCACATGATCGCAGGGGTACGGCGCGTACCCCGGCGATCATGGGGGGTATGCGGCGTACGGTGTGTTTGTGATTGAGCGCTTTTCCGTACGAATCGCCCTTACCTGACGCGGACCGTACGAATAGCGTCCTGATCACCCGGTCCGGATCGTACTCGCTGGGTCGTACGGTATGTTTACGAGTCGTACGGAAACGGCTACGAATACGAATCATACGGGGGATTTTTTTTACCGGATCGGAATCGAGCCCTAAATGTACCGTAGAAAAAAGTAGCATCTATCACAAAGTTTTTTCAATCCCCAGAAACCCCAACCCCCGGTGCTCAAATATAACATTCAGCACCGTGGGGAGAGCCCCAAAACCCCCACTGTCCCAGCCGGCTCCCTGCGTCCTTCGGGAGCCAGCATTGCTTTTTGTCAGAGAGACCAGCTTACATGCTGCTCTCTCAGATGAAAAGCAATCTGCTTTCTTACTTGAAACAGAACTCTCGCCCTTCCATAGCAAACAGCAGTGTCCCAGGGATAGGCACCCCTTAGCACTACAGGAGCCGGCCCTGTGAGGTGGTGGTCCCCAGGGCCATCAAAGGCTCAACAAAGGCCATCCAAGACTTTGACCTTGTGGATCATTGTAAACCTCCCATAGCAGTCCTAGGGGGACAGGAAGTCCTATAGCAAATAGCAAACTTTTCTTGTCAATCTACACACTCAATCTACACACATATACAATTAAATAAAAAATCACATTTATTCCCACATTAAATCAAAACGAAACACACTTTTATATTGCTTGAACTTTTGCACCCTTTCCAACTGACAAAACTTTCAACCCTTCCCCATTCAATAATCTGCCAGTTACCATAGAAACACTTCAGAGAACACCTAGCTCAGCACACAGGTGAGAAGTTCATCATAAATTGTTGCAAATTAAAACAGCAAGTGTGCTTGATCTGAGAATATACCAGCTTATCTTATGTAACATTCTTTTCTATCAGTTTTTCTTAACCAATACAAATCAGGCTTTTAAAAAACAGAAACATGCATCCTAGCTTAGTGTAGAATGTTGTCGAACAACCAATCATTTCTTTTCTAATTTCAAACTGCATGTTGTCCACCATTTTAGAAAAATCTTACTTTTCAAACTGCCATTTCATTTACAGAGACCTTCAGAGTGCATCCAGATCTCTCTTCAAGATGTTTACAGTGTGGATTGTGGGACACAGCTATATTTTCTGGAGCCAAAAGGACGAACAACAGAAAATAATTAACAAAGACCTATGTTTACCAAATGTAGACATTAAATGGATTGGACAGAGAGGATTAAAGTAGCATCAATTGAATCCGTTGGTGAAATCCTTTTTACATCTCCAACACCCTGACCTCATCATTGTGCACTGTGGTGGCAATGACCTAGGCACTTTGACAGGGGTAGGTCTGGAAATTCTTATGAAGGACACCTTTCAACAATTGATGCATGGGTGCGCCTGCGGGGCGCGGCGTGGTGGTTGACCGCCTATGGAGTTCACCGCTGGAGGCCTCTCTGTCAACTGTGGAACTGCTGAGTTGCTGTACCGCGTGTGGCTTCTGCGGCAGGAGACATCGTTGAGGCTGGGTGTGAATACCGTGGTGAGACTGAACACTGTACGATCCTTTGTTGCTGTCCTCACCACTATGGGAAAATCCAAACCTAAGCAATCCAAGCTGCGATTTGAAAATAAGATAGCACAAGTGCCAGCGAGGTGGCGACAGATCAGACCAGTTCGTATAGTGCTTCGGGGATGGCGGAGGACATGGAAGACGACAACAGGACCATCTTGCTGGAGTTGCGGGCTCGTATGAAATCGATTGATAGTAAAATTGATGCGCTGGCGACCTGTCTGGATGTCGTAAGGAAGAATGTGGACAAACATGAGCACAGGTTGGACGTGCTGGAGAACAGATTATCCGACATGCAGGACTCCCAAGCTGAATCCCGAACCCAACTATTGCAAATAGAGAAAGTACTGGACATTATTCGTGCAAAGAATGAGGATTTGGAGGCATGCTCTAGGCTCAACAACCTCCGCATTTTTGGCCTGCCGGAGTCCACCGCTATTTCCAAGATGGAGACATTCATAGATGGGATGCTGCGTGACCTATTTGGCTCAGTGCTGTCCCCAGTGATGATAGTGGAAGGGGGCGCACCGCACGTTGGGTCCCAGGCCTAGGCCAGGTGCACCGCCTCGCCCTATAATTGCACGTCTCCTAAACTATGCTGATAGAGACACTGTTCTGCGGGAGGCTAGGGCTAAGGCTCCTGTTACTTATAACGGTGACACGTTGTCCTTTTTCCCAGACAACACCCCAGTGGAGCAGGCAGCTAGAAGGGAATTTGTGCTAGTGAAGAAGTTGCTGCAGGCTGCATCTGTGCCTTATGCCATGCTCTACCCAGCTAAGCTGAAAATATCGCATGAAGGACAGGCGCATTTCTTTACGGACTCAAAATCGGCCCTGAAGTTCACGAAGCACATTTGCAAATCGAGGCCGTGGCGGGACGGAACGGAGGGTGCCGCTGAGCAGTCAGGTTTGGAGGAGATGGACTGAGCCAGGCAATGTTGCACTTAACCTGATGAATAAGTTGGGGTCTTTGCTTGTTTAAATGCTGGCAGTCTTTACAGTTACATGCTGAATCTGAGGACATTTGCTGTGCGGGTGGCGGGCGGGGCTAGAGTTCCTAAACATGTGTTAACAGTGTTATTTGGTTACAGTCACTTATTTTTGCTAAGGATGTCCGGCACCGGACACTTCTTCTGTTTACGTGCACGGGCGGGTCATATAGTCCTAATCTGGCAGCCACACTTCGGTGTTGGTATTCGCTGCCGACCCTCTCCCTCTAGTGGGTGTTCCCTAAATGTTGAGTTATGGAATTGATTTGGGTGATGTGTGGGTGGGGGGTGGGCCAAGGTCTCGACCTAATTGGGAGGTTGAAGTGGGTGGAGGGGGAAATTTGGGTACGGGGTGTGTGTGTTGTATCTCTTTTTTTCCTCTCTTGCAACTGATGTGTTGGGATTAGTTAGATTAAGGAATGTGCATTGTGATGCTTTATTTGGATGTACGATGACCGGCGCCCCCCCATGGCCGGCGCTGTTGATGCTGCATTTGCTAGGCTTCGCTCAGTGGTGTGGTGGATGATGGATTCCGATTGTTGACCTGGAATTTGAGAGGCCTCAACTCTCCTAAAAAAGTTAGGCAAGTGCTGGCTTACCTGAATCGACGCGCAATACAGATAGCCCTGCTGCAGGAAATGCATTTGACAAAACACACGGAGCGGAGCATCGGGGTGAGATGGGCGGGCTTCAGGCTGGCGGCTTCCTTCTCGTCGTATGCCAGAGGGACGATGATTTTGGTAAAAAGAGGTGTAGCGTTTAAGCCAATTCGCACATATGTGGATGATGAGGGCAGATGCGCGATGGTGCAGGGTAGACTGGGGGGCTCATTAGTTACTATTGCCAATGCATATGGACCCATAGCGGATGACCCTGTGTGCCTTTCTCGAACGTATAGTGTTTTGAGAGCCTACCAAGAAGCCACTGTACTATGGGGGGATTTGAATACCTATTTCAACCCCGACCTGGATAAGTTTAACCCACTGACTCATCGTCCGCCCAAAGTGGCTAGAAGTGTATTATGTGCCGGTGAGGAATTTGGGTTGCGAGATGTGTGGCGAGTAAGAAATCCCCTAGCGAAGGAAGGGACACATGCAACGCCATCACACAACAGCTGGTCGTGGTTAGATTACTGGCTAGTGGGGGGGGGGGCTATGGACTGGGTGAGAGAGGTGGCAAATTTACCGCGCACCTTAGCGGATTATAATCCCGTGCAGCTAGACTTGGAAAACTCGACGGCTTGGCATTGTCCCTTCACATGGCGACTGCGATCTGAGGCGCTGTTGGATCCAATATATGAAAACAGCATGAGGGAAGCTATCAGACAATATTTTGAAATAAACAAGGGCACGATGTGGATGACGTGGATAAGGCCTCGATGCTTTGGGAAGCTTTTAAGGTTACTATCAGAGGGGTATGCATAGGCACTGCGGCAGGCATACTTAGGGACATAAGGACGCAGCTACAAAATACTGAGGACACCCTGCGAGAACTGGAATGGAGTTATGCCGAGGTTCCTGCCGCAGCAACCTTGGCTCGAATCCATGAGTTGGTTAAAGAATACGATAAGCTGGCAGACACGGAAATAAAGTACATATCGCGTAGACACACGGCTCGTCGCTATGGCGAGGGGGGGTGACCAGGACGCACATTGGCGAACAAGTTTAAAGAGCGCACAGAAAATTCCCATATTGACATGATAAAGGATGCACATGGGGGTAACATCATCACTCACTCGACATAACAGAGCAGTTTAGGAGCTTTTATGCTGATCTATAAACCTCCAGGAGTGGGGCGACAGAAGCTGAGATGAAGAACTATTTGGAATATGTGGCGTGTGCCTGGCTGTTGGACACGCACAGGGAATATCTGTGTGTGCCCATAGATGAGCAGGATGTTAGGATAGCGATTTTGTCACTTTTTAATGGTAAAGCACCAGGGCCGGACGGCCTCACGGTGGAATGTTATAAGATGTACGCAGATCTACTTGTCCCCTACTTATTGGAGATGTACTCTGAAGCGCATGAGACTGGGATGCTACCACATCTTTACGACAGGCGTTGGTAATAACTCTGCTCAAAAAGGACAAACTACCCGACAGGTGTGATTCCTATTGTCCTCTGTCCCTGATTAATGTAGATGCCAAGATATTGGCCAAAATCTTAGCGACTAGGTTACAACCTCTGATGTCGTGCCTGGTATTACCTGATCAGTCAGGTTTCATTCCTGAGAGATCCACGTCGCACGACCTCCGGACAATTTTTTCTATGTTCCACTTACTTGAACCGAGCATGTCAGCTGCGGCAGTACTGCTAGACACTGCTAAAGCGTTTGATTCAGTGGAGTGGAAGCATATGTATTTTGTTCTGCGGCGGATGGGATTCCCACCCTTATTCTTACAATGGATAATGGTGTTTTATACTGGTCTGACTGCTAGAGTGCGGATGGGAGGGCTGACTTCAGAGCCCTTTAACATAGAGAGGGGTACGCGCCAGGGATGTCCGCTGTCCCCGCTGCTTTTTGCAATCATATTGGAGCCATTGGCATGTGTCATCAGGCAGAGGCACAGAGAGACGACACTCAGTTTTAATTATCGTCCAGTAGCTATTTCATTATATGTGGACGACATGGTGCTTTTTGTTCGGGATCCATCTCGGTATCTGACCCAGTTGCTCCGGGAGTATGTTCACTTTAGCCATATGTCGGGCCTCCTTGTCAACTGGGACAAATCTCTCATTATACCGCTAACGGAGGCTACTGTACAGCCTGAGCTGGAATTCCGGCTCGTGTGGTTCACAGACCCAGTTAAATATCTTGGAGTGTGGATACACAGAGACCCCAACACAGTGATACGGGAAAATTATGGGACAGCATATGCACGGCTGGAACAGCAGGTGGATGTGTGGGTCTCACTGCCAATGTCGCTGGCAGACCGCATTGCCCTAATTAAAACGGTGGTTTTGCCACGGTTTTTGTATCTGTTTATTAATATCCTGGTGATTTTAACAATGGGATATTTTCAGAAAGTTAGACGAGCTTTGCTACGATTGGTCTGGGGTGGAAAAAATGCTCGGGTTAAATGGTCGGTACTTACGAGCGGGTATGACCGGGGAGGCTTTGGGGCGCCAGATATTTATGCTTACTATTTAAGCGCACAGGACCAATATGTCTATTATTCAAAGAGGCCTCAGGCGTATACACCACATGTTGCGATTGAGGAAGTGGATGCTTCTCCGGTTCCGCTGCACAGCATGATCACTCATCGGGCGCGCGGGAGCCCAAGAACTGAGATAAATGCAGTGGACATAACCATAGCCGCCTGGCAGGTGATCGGGCAATTGGCGGGAAAACTGCTGATATACGCGCCGGCCATGTACATAGAACATCACGCGGCGATGTCGGTAACTCATGAGGAGCCGTCAATGCATCTACTTTGGGAGGCGGGCTTTCAACGGATGCAGGACATATATCCGGAGGGTCCATTGTTACACCGGGCTCTCTCCAGTACATTAGCAATCAATCATTATTGTTCAGATTTGCAATGCACAGACTTCGACACGCGGCCAAGGTGCATTATACTACATACCCTTCAGAGCCACCTGCGCTGTTATCTTTGCAGTTTGCTCTAACCGCACCTAACAACAAAAAAAGCTTAATCTCCAGATTATATAGGTTGATCAAAGATGAATGCATATATGGACCGGAAAGGAGTTGGGAGCGTTGGAATGCTTGTCTATCGGAGCCGATCTTAGAGAAAGACTGGAAATATGTGTGTGAATTGACGGGGACACTTAGTATGAACAGGAACTTGCGCATCATACACTTTAAATATATACATCAGGTGTATTACACCCCGACACGGCTGCATAGCTTTGGCCTGCGCGACACTGACTCCTGTGTGCGGTGTGGACAGGGGAATGCAGACTTTTTGCATTTAGCGTGGGGCTGCGGTTATGGTGCGTGAGTTTTGGGAAAGGGTGGTGTGTGATTTAAAGACTATGGTAGGTGTGGAGCTCCAGTGTACTCCACTGATCTGCCTGTTATGCTGTGTGCCACATATAAAGGGAGTGAATGGGAAATTTGTGAGAGTGGCGCTGCTGATGGCCGCGCGGAGAGTGGCGGTAACATGGGGTGGACGGTATTGGCCGAAAACAGAATACTGGCTGAAGGACTTGGTGTATTGTAAAGAAAATCTGGAGATGTACGCGGAGGAGTTGCCAATGAGCTCGCGACCAAGAGATATATGGGAGCCGTTGCGTTCGTTTTTTTTTAGTGGAGTGGGTGACGCTGAGTAGCGGGGTGTATATTGAGCATTGGGAGGATGGATAGTGGTGGATGGAGGGGGCGGACGGCAGGATGGTTGGTGATGCTACATTCTACCAACTAGATCAAGCAATTACCGATTAGCATGCATGAGAGGATGTATTTTTCTTTTTATTGAATTCCATTTTCGTTAAGTAATATATGTTTGTTTGAAGGATGTACAGGGACATTGTTATATTTGATTTATTTATGCATTGCTTTTTGTATTTATTCTTTTCCTTATAGTAATGTCACATGTTTTGTGTTGTGCGGGATATATCTTAATGTCATTGGTTTGTGAAGAAAATATGAATAAAAAAAATAAATAAATAAGAAAGTTATGCTACTCCTCCAAGGGGATGTCTCGCCCTATGATCCCCTTTTCCGATGACACTAATTTTTGATACAATAGCAGTGATGAAAATTCAATTGAGTAGCCACAGGGCTCAAAGTTCCTCTGTGACTAGCAGGAAAGTGGTATTGTGAATGTGCATGGGAGTGATAGAGCCTAGAAGGACAAGTGTGACTTTAACAGTCATATTTTCCACAGTCTCTACCCGCAAAAAATCTGATTATTAAAATACTTTGCATTTGCAAAGTAAGTGAGACTTAATTTGAATAGAAAATAAGGTACTGCCTCCGAACCAGACTGGCTTTATTAGAGGACTCGGAACTACAACAAATATCCTAGCATTATCTCTATTAATGGACAAATCAATCAGAGCCAAACTGCCATTGTATTTATGTTTTGTAGATTTTAAATCTGCCTTTGATTGCGTCCAAAGAATCCTCCTATGGAAAAAGTTGCAGCAAAAAAGTATTCCAACTCAATTAATAAAAGTGATTCATCTTCTCTACAGTAAAACTTGGGTCAGAGCGAGGATGGAGGATGGCCATTAACAAAAGAAATCCCAACAACTTAAGCTGGGATGTGTATTGGCCCCCCTGCTTTTTAACTTGTTTCTAGCAGATCTGACAGTGCTCCTGGATGAAGTAAACGCACACCCGCCGAAAATTAGCCTGCAAACAAATTTCTAATCTGCAATATGCAGATGATACCATCCTATTAAGCCAAACTAAAGTTGGATTACAGCGTCTAATTAATCGAATATCCATATACGCAAAGGAAAATGGAATGGTGATAAATGAAACCAAAACTAAAATCATGGTGGTCACTAAAAATGTAAATTTAAGACACAAAAGCAAATGGTATATGGAGAACACCCAACTTGAACAAGTCGAAGTATGTAGGTATTTGGGTGCATTATTCGATGAAAAGGGAAATTATCACCCACAAAAAATGGACATACAAAGGAAGGCAAATGCTCTGACGGCAGCATTCATGATCCTGCAGAAATCACTTGGTAATCTCACATATCGTTCCCTCTTAAAGATTATACAGGCAAAACTTCTTTCCGACTCTTACATACAGTAGCGAGGCATTAATTGGGAAAGATTCGGTAATAATAAATAATGCTCTATCCAAAACATTTAAATCTCTTTTCTATCTCCCAAACAATACCCAACCTGTACAAATTAGTTTAGAATTTGGATTAAATAACCAGTACTATGCAATGGGACAATTTATCAAAACATGGAATCGGATAAAAAACGACCAGAAAAATCAGCTGTCACAGTTATTATGGCAAGAAATAAATAATAATGCAAAGTCACCAGCCTGGAATTATCCTAAAAAAGCGCTTGAAGAGTTTGCTGTAATGGCAATTTGGAACAACATAATAAGCAAGGAATCATTCAAAAAGATAATTAACCAGACAACAAACCAACTGTCGCTTGTAAATGATAAAGATATGCTGGCAATAAGAAATCATGCATGGCCAATAATAAATGGATGTAAAAAAAAGAAGGTACAGGAGTATTTGGAAATACCTTGGTCAGAAAAAAAAGCAAGTTCTTGTTAAAGCAAGATTTGGCATACTCCCGGGCCTTAGTCATCTTCCCCCGTGGAAAAAAATGGAGGGGTGTACACTATGCAGATTGTGTAAAAATGGAGAGGAGAATATTGTCCACCTGCTATGTATCTGTCTTGGACTTCAAAGAAACATTTTACTTAAACCATCTTTTAATATACGAGGAATAAGGACATGTAGGCACCCTAACGATATAAGTATGAACTCTGCCTTCGTAAAGTTTTTACTGAGAGTTAAAGCAAAATTGAGAGACTAAGTCCTAAACAATGAGGCTTAGTAAGTTGTAAGGTATTTTTTTATGTAATTGTTTTTAATGGTTTTACTATCATAGTATATGTTTGTATCGGTAATATTGTAAGATTTTAAGTAATCAAACAATAAATAAAAATTGAAATTGAAATTGAGACTTAATTTGCAAATACAAAGCCTAAAGTCACAATGCACAAATGGTTTCAGGATTCGTAAATACAATTATGAATCTAATGCTCACATTCAACATTTTGCAAATTGCAAACGAAAAGGGGAGGGTTGTCTCTCCTCCCATTTAATTCTTAAGGGTATGTACAAATAATTAGAAAATGTGTGCAGTTGCGAAATTTTGAATTACTAAATGGTAAATATTCGCAAAATGTAAGCTGTAAGAGTATGAGCGCTTATGCACTCTGTACAGGCTGTAGACATTGGGAGGTGCATACAGTGTTCACACTCACACTGCATGTGCTCCTTGATGTCGGAATCAAAGTGTGCCACTAACTGGAACACTGTAACCCTTGTCACTTAAATGAACAGGGGTTACAATGCCAACACATTAGATGTTTGCTGCCTAGTGCAGTGGCTGCTGCTCCAATAGAAAGTGGTTTAGGGGTGTGGAGGAATAATATATTTAAAAAAAGGATTTACCTGCTGCTGCCGGGGTCCAGCTTCTTCCACGAGTTCACTCAGCTCCCAAGCTCCTCACCCAATGCTGCTCTCATGCTATGCTTGTGCCGCTCGTAGCCGCTTTTGGGTCACAGTTTGACTACGGTATTGCAGAGGAGGCAAGGGGGACTACAGAGACCAGCAGCCCCACAACGCCACTCACCTGGGTCTCTCCTTGATCCCGCCCACACAGCTACTTCACCGCTCACGGCCCCCGCTGCATTTGGGTCACAGTTTGACTACGGTATTGCAGAGGAGGCAAGGGGGACTACGGAGACCAGCAGCCCCACAACGCCACTCACCTGGGCCTCTACTTGATCCCGCCCACACAGCTACTTCACGGCTTGTAGCCCCCGCTACGTGGGACGCACGCAGGCATGCGCCGGGTGAAGCCCGGGCCAAGGGCAGGCCCGTTTGAGCCCGTTAGAGGCCGGTTGAGGACGGGACGGGGCCACCATCTTTCACCTGCTAATTAAGGTCAGTGCCATTGAATATTATATGCCAGTGCGACGGAGTGGCAACTAGATAAGCAGTTAACTAGGAAGTCGCTTTCCTTTGGGATTTCGCTATGACTACTACTAAGGACCCGAAGGGGAGAAAGTCTAACACCGGTGGCTCACTTATGGGCACCTTGGACCATTTCATCACGAGGGCATCATCTGTGCTGACTCGTGAAATAGAATTAACTGAAAAAAGGTTGTCAATGGACACTGCCTTTGATAGCCGGTCATCCTTGGGCCCATTACTATATGCAGTATCACCAAATTACCAACAGGGGACTGCTACTGGTCTAATAAGAGCGTTTGCACATACCGAAACGCCGCCATGAGGGGAACGGCTAATCCTGGGCCATTACCACTTGCCGTGAGGGGAACGGCTCGCCGCTCTTCGCTCCTCGCGCCCCACCAGCACCATCACCGCTGCAGGGGACTTCATCTCCCAAGTGCCCTGGCGGTTGTGGCGCGAGAGTGACTCCAGCAAAGCGCCCGGAGGTGCGTTAAAAGAAAGGAACGCCTCTCGCCCCGCGAGTCGCGCGTGGGAGCGCCCGGGCGAGGCCCGGGACAAGAGCGGGGCAGTCTGTGCAGTCCGGGCAGAACGAGGCAGGGCTGTGCCATCCCCCTAAGAAGTAAGATCCACAAACTTTTATATTATATTGTTCATGTCATTTCGGTTCTAAAATACGGAAGAACATAGAAGTTAAAAAATGTTGTTACTGCTTTCCTACCTAAATACCAGCGGGGGTCCAAAAGATATTGTTATCGAAAGAGACAGCATTCCGTTACTAGCAATGGCTAAAAGTAAAACAACCATGGACAATTACCTAGTGAAAATTGTGAGCAAAATTAACAATGATGGAAGGAAGTCGCTGGGGCGGGACAATCTACCTGAGACAATAACGACTGTATCAGATGCCAGTGGCGGATCAGACTTAGTCCCCCCTTCCACAACTGACGTCATTTCCAGTACTCTTATAGTGGAACCCCAGGAGGCAAACATGATAGACCAGGATACTTTGGATGATGACGCACCTGATGATCCCATGGATCCTATAGATGTTTCCACTCACTGCTCACCGGCCAAGAGTAACAGTAAGAAAATGTAGGAAAACAACGTCTAAACGGGGAGGAACACACCTTAAGAGAAAGCCGGATGCAGCCAGGAGGAGTACTCCCAGCCATAAGGGAACTATGACCACTGACATTGGCATTAACATAAACTCTGATCTTCTAGATCATATTTCTAAGTTGCTGGAAGTCAAACTAGAAGTAATTGTTAAGCCTCTGCTGGCAAAAATTGATGCCCTTACTACTGAAGTGTCTAGACTGGGGGAGCTTTTAAACCAGACAACCAATGGTGAGAACCCTATAACGCGGGACAGGAATGTTTCAACTGACAATGCTGTACAGCAATTAACGGTGGGGGAGTCAAATATGGCTACAGCTAAGGCAATGAGTGTATTGGATGGTCAATCTACCCAGTCCAAAGTGACCTCAACAAGTATAGAGGGGCCCTCTATCCCAGTAAGGAGAATACGACCAGTCAACCTCCCACCAGCTTGTGAACCGTACGTAGTTGTACTTTCAAATGTTCCACCTGTACACCCAACCGAGTCTAATTTCCGCCAGGAGTCACACGACTCACTGAAGCATAAAACTGTTTCCTGGCTGAACAAAAACTGTTGGTTCCCGATACATTTCTCCGACCAGATACTATCAACTAGGCGAGCACCGTGGATTGGAAATGCCAGGAAAACTTGCAGGGGTGATTGTGTTATCGTTAATTTTAGACACCCCCAGCATGATGCGACTGTATTGCGTAGAGCTGCCTCCTTAAAGCAGGGTGAGAATAGTGTGGGCGTACACCCCTTGGGATATTTCTATAGCCATTTAGACAAGGCCCCCCAGCGTAATAAGGCCCCTTAATTCTTATGGGAGTCCAATCTTTGAGATCACAACGCACAACAGATATCAGGCACTGAGTGCGATGGATCAGAATTATTGACTCCCATTGACTGACAGGGTTTGTTTGGGGACAACTTTAAGCAATGAAGTAGGTAAACCAAATATGATTAGTCCAGAAGCTGAATATTCGCAGGAGCGGGTAGTGGTGCACATACTGAACCACAATGATAGGTTAACACATGGGCCCGTTCAAATAGCAGAGGAAATGGATAAGATTACTAATTGTGTTGGTGATATTTGTGATACCCCAGACGAGGGGACTACATGCCAATTAGACAGAAGTGTGCTTCAGGGTCCTATTATAGCAAATAATACTGTGGATGATATATGTAGCCAAGCACACCCCCTGGCCGCTAAAATCACACAAGATTAATTGCTGGACGTACCCTCACCCAGACCCAGTGACAAACTATCTTTAAAACTAGTATCATGGAATATAGCAGGGCTAGCGAAGAACCTTCAGGACCTCGACTGGTGTACCTACATTGAGGACCATGATATCATCCTCCTTCAGGAGACCTGGTCTTTAATAGCTCCACACAAGCTTGGGTTTACAACCTTTAAATGTGACGCAATCCCCTCAACAAGAGGAAGACCATCAGGGGGCCTGGTGATCTGGGTTAAAGTTAATCTAGAAATAGAAGTTACCCCATTAAATATCCCTTCCCCCGATTTGTTAGGACTAAAGATGGTGACAAGGGGGAATGATACCATATATTTAATAAACATATATAATAGGCCACAGGCAACAAATAAAGAATCTAAGGTAATAGAACTATTAGACTCCCTCTTAGATACCTTAGGACCAAATGCCCAAGTAATAGTAGGAGGGGATTTTAATTGCAAATTTGAGCCGGTACTGGGCCTGGACAACTTACTTGAAGAGCAGGACACTGCAAATGATATTCCAAACTTGGATGTTAACGGGACAGTGAAATGTACTGTAGCAGTAACCCAAATCTTTCAGTTAACTGGAGGTCATGAATTAAGAGCTTGTAATGGCCGGCAGCTTCAACTTTCTGCAAAGCCAATTGCAAGACACATATAGACTTTATATTGGTGTCCTTGAGCTTATGGTACTTACTCATTGATCTAAAAATAGATGCCAGAACCGAGAGTGACCACCTCCCACTCCAACTATGGTTAAATTCACAACCCTTTATATCCAATCGAGATGAGGAAGTTGCACAAAATAGTTCCTATGGGGAGCCACAGATATCCAATAATAGACGTGCACTAAGATGGCCAATATCCTGGCTAAAGAAGATGTAATGATAAATATCTATAATATCTTTTCTGATACTATCACATCTTGCAAGGAACCCTTATTGGGTAGCCAGGATGTTTTAGATCTACACTATAAACTGGTTGATGCTCTAGGCCCCCTCTTGAGTAAAGCTTGCAAAAGAGAAAAGACCCCAAATCATTTAGAGTTGGTCAACCCCTGGTACAATAAAGAATGTCGCACAGCAAAGTCCAATCTCATTCAGGCTGTTAAAACTAAAAACTCCCATTCTATAAGAGAATGTAGACATGCTTATAATAAAATTTTGACCTAAACGAAAAAAACTTGGGATGACGCATTGTGGGAAGACGTACTAACAGCAGCCAAATTAAGAGATCAAGGCACCTTTTGGAGCTTAATATCCAAAGGGAACAGAAAGGGTAGATCACCCAAGGACGTTTATTTATATGAAAAAACTTGGTGCAACCATTTTGCTAAACTTTACTCAGAAGATGAAGAGGGGTTGCCCACACAAAATCCAGAGTACAATTTAGAGCTGAGCATAGTGCCATTAAGTTTTAGTATAGAGGAGACTATGCAGGCACTAGGGGCTATCAAAGCGGGCAAAGCTCCAGGACCGGACAGGATTCCTGGAGACCTATTAAAACACGATGTGGAAGTATGGGGGCCATACATTAACTTTTTATGTAACTCTATAGTGGCTGGAACGCCAATCCCTGAAAGTTGGAAAGGGGCAGAAATTGTAACAATATTTAAAAAAGGAGATCGTTATGATCCGGGCAATTACCGCCCAATTAGTTTAATTGACCTTTTACAGAAGGTTTTTGCCAGGCATATTTTAAACCGACTCAGAATGGATAGATGAGACTCAAATATTATCCAAATACCAGGCAGGGTTCAGACCAAAAGTTAGTACAGTAGATCAAGTGTTCAGGTTCATGTGCATCTGCTGGAAGTACATTAACATAAGGAAGGGTAGTTTGTATGTGGCATTTATAGACTTGCGGGCTGCCTTCGACCTCGTCCCACGGAATCTTCTGTGGATTACATTACGAGACATGGGGGTCCCAGGCGAGCTACTTAATGAACTCATTCGATTACAAACAGAGAACTATGCAAAAGTTAGATGGGGAAAGGATGGTGCAATATCAAAGCCCATACCTGTAAGCCGTGGTGTGCGCCAAGGATGTGTATTGGCACCTACGCTATTTTTTATTGTACATTAATGATATCCCCGCGTATCTAAGGAACTGTGACCACGACTCTCCTAGGTTAGGAAATGAGGCAATCACGGCAATACTTTTGCCGATGATACAATCCTCATCTCACAGACCCGAAGGGCCTTCCAAATCTGGTGAATTCCTTTAATGGTTACTGCGAAAAGAAGGGGTTGGAAATAAACTCATCTAAAACAAAATACATGTCAATAAATCCACAAAAGTCTTTCAGGAAGAATTTGGCCTTAAACAATCAAAAATTGGAATATGTGGGGAGCTTTAACTACCTAGGTATTACACTGGATAGCAACAGTTCATGGAAGGGACACCTGACAAAGAGTAGGCTGGCTTTCAAGCAAACCTCTATGCCCATCCTAAAAGTGCACGGAGTTAGTGACTCTAAAGCCATTACACCGGCACTGGAAGTCTTTAAAGCAAAGGCCCAATCGCCTGCACTTTACGGTGCTGAGGTCTGGGGGCATTGCTGTAAACATAATTTTGAACGGGAAGAAAACCACTTTGTGCGCAGGTTATTAAAAATACCAACTAGAACCCCCCTAGTTCCAGTATTTCTAGATTTGGATCTTAAACGGACAGATCATCAAGCAGCTCTTAGGCCATTGTTGTATTGGGTAAGGTTATGGACAACCCCGGAGTTGTGTAACTATAAAAATGGATTGATCGAAATTACCCAGATTGATAAGTACAAGAAAATGGTATGGTTAAAACACATTGAACTTTGGTGTATCAGGCTAGGGCTATCCCATTTTTGGGACGAACCCCAGAATATGACTTCTGTGTGTAAAAAGATTTTAAAAACCACCTATTGGTCTTATGTTAATGACGAGCCATCTCACTGTCCATCTACTGGTACACTGACTCAGAAATTTTTGTCCATAAAAGATAACGCTGCATTCGAATCGTTCATGGATGAGATAAACCCACCACTAGCAAAAACTTTATATTTGCAATTCAGATATGGGGTATTACAGACCAATGCTCATACATGTAAATGGGGAGATAGCAATGAGGATGGTATCTGTACCCTTTGCCCACTAAAGGCCAAGGAAGATGATGCCCATCTATTGTTTTTCTGTTCCGTTTATGCGCTACCTAGACAGCGCTGGATAAAACCCTTGTGTAAAAATTTGGGTGTCAGGACGTATAAAGAGGCTGAGCGTATTATAAGGTCTAATACCTCACAACTGGTGGTTTTTTGCATAAGCAAGTTCTTATTCAATGTGTTCCTTATTAGGAAACGTCTTGGACATAAACTATAATGTAATATTGAAATCTGCAGTCTTCTCCCACAATGTTAAATAACGCAGAATGCACTGAGTTCACTTTTTGTACAAATCATGTGGTTTTAAAGATTTTAATCTAGGTTTTTACTCTGGCTTTTTATAAGGGATTAACATTTTTTATGGTTTTAATTAGATTTTACGGAATATGCATAATTAATTGCACAGAATTAATTGTTACTCTGTCCCATTATATCAATTGTAATGTGTTATGTGATCAATTGTTGTCAAAGGCATTTTTTTTTCAAATTCTTTGTTTGTAAATGTTTTTTCTTGTCTGTACTTCCTGCTTTTATGGCTGTATTAGCCGAAATAAAGTTGAACTGAACTAATAAGAACTAGTGGTGAGGGGGGAACTCCACTACAAGACAGTGAAGATCTGCACACTTCATTAGAAATTGTGAATGCTGCACCAGCTAGTTCAAGCACACTTTTTCCTAACCTCGAAGCCCCAGGTTTGTCAAATTATAGACCAAAAACGAGATCTAAACAGAACTCCAAATTGGAGGCCACTAAGGTGGTAGCAGATCCGGTTGTTATAAGGAAACATGGTGGCGCCCCTTTGAAAAATAGGAAAGCGAAGATTCAAAAACGGAATAACGAGGGAGAGGGTCCCAGTATAAGTCCCTCAAACACCCAAGCCACAAGCCCGCATACTACTCAACTGGCTACCGCTAAAACGGACTTCGGCGATGTGGACCCTACTGAGCTGGGAACTGCCTTTTGGGCGAAACTTATTTTTACAAAGACCTGACTTCCCATCTATGATAGACTCACCCTGATAGAAAACAGACTTTTGTATTTAGAGTCACTGCACGATTCTGCCCTGGTACGGGTGGACTCACATGCAATAGGGGGTGCTGGCACCCAAGATGGGGCGCAGCAAAACGGAGATGGCAATCCTAATACTCTGCCCACTAAATTACGTTTTAAATGTTTGTAAAGTGAAAATGTTCATGGTTAAATACGCCAAATAAAAATATTCGGATGAATCCTCTGCCCACTGGTAATAACATTTCTGCTGCATCTCCTTTGGTGGTAAACCATAATGTTCCCCCTAACGCCCCTCCACCATCACTAAGGAGAAACAATGTAGTTAACAACAATGCTTTATCTAGAAGGAGGGTGTCTGGGGGAGTGACTGGGTGTGTGGATAAACAACTTCAAGGAAGCAGAAATATTCGTGAGGAAGGGCTAGTTAAAGCCTTACCCTGCATTGACCTTCCCCCACAGTCATTGCCATTTGTGGTGGTGCTTGCAGGGGTTCCAGTCCTAAGCCAGGGGAAAATTGAGGAATATAATGAACTTAAGAAAAATGTATACATTGGCTCAATTGTAATAGGCCTCTTCCCTTACAGGTCTCTGGTGAAATACTGTTTGCAAGACGAGTTGAGTGGGTGGAGCCAAGACAAAAAACAATCCCGGGAGATTGTGTAATAATCAACTTTAGAAATATCTCTGCAGTGTATATTTGTAATGGGACTCCAGTCCGGGCTGAAACACAAATCCAATGATTACATCTATCCTATTTCTATCCTGCTTCCCAGCTGGGTCCCAAATGACATAGAGGCAGGCAGCTCTGAGGGCTCTGAATATGCATCCCTATAGGGATCAAGAGGAGGCAACCAATTGGAGGGGTCCAGATCTATCTACCTCTTTACTTTCATTTTTTCCCCAAAGCAATAGGTTCAGTATTTTAGATCAAGGGGATTGACGCCCTGATAGCCGGCAGTCCATATCTCCAATAATTAGTGTTCCGGGCTCACAAGTAGAAAGTGTGGGGAGCAATGCTGATGTCAACACTATCACCACCCCAATAATTATCCAACAAGAGGTTGTTGGTGGTAGGGTGGTATTTAGGGCTAACACGGGGCAGATTAAGGGGCGGGATTATGGGGCTGAAGATTCCGGCGCCCTATCACCCGTACCTCGGGTGGAGACAGGTGGTGCCACAGCTGAGCCGTCAAAGAATAGGGCCAAAGAAAGAACGCAAGTGATTAAGCGACCAGCGTGCTTCAGAGGGGTAGATCCTTGTGAAATATCACATGTCGTTGAATATAGACCAGTGAGAGAATTAGGTCCAACTAGTGCCAGGGATATGGATGGTAGCATTAAAATCTTGTCCTGGAATCTGGCAGGGATTAGAAGTAAATTATCTCTGCCTGAGTGGGGATTCTTTATAGCAAAGCATGACATCTGCTTGATGCAGGAAACTTGGGCGTTGGAAGAGACTGTGAAGGCCGGTTTTGCCACTTTTAATATCTTGGCTCCAACACGGGGTAGGGGCAGACCCTCGGGAGGCCTAACTATATGGGTGGGTACGCACTTGGATGCCAAAGCTGCCCATATTCCAACTAACTCACCCAACGTTCAATGTGTCCTTCTAACGCTCCCAGACTCCTCGCAGATTGCCCTACTAAACATCTATTCAAGGCCTATACAGAGTGGGCAAGAATCTGGCACTATCGATTCACTAAGGCAGTTGATCCTGACCCTTGATCCAACAGTAGCCCTACTAGTTGGAGGGGGTTTAAATTGCCAATTTGAACCTCTTAGCAGTTTAGACTTGGGAGGATTAACTGATGAGGATCTGTATTGGCGTATTCCAGATCCGCAGATACCTCCTGTCAGAGCATGGACCCCGTTGGTTCTACAAATTAATTTGTTTTCCCTTTCAGCATCTTTGCGGGTGTGTGATGGGAGGACAAACTCGGATAGACCGGGTTCATCAACATTTAATAGAGAATGGCAAAATTCCATTATCGACTATATAATGGTCGAACTTAGACACTAGGATAAGGTTCTGGATTTCAAGATACATTCGAGGAAAGATAGTGATCATAATGCCCTGATCCTGACATTGAAACCTGGAAGTTTCAGGTTGTCTAACCCTGCCCCTGTGCCTAATGCTGCTCAACCGCCTCTCCAGCTAACTAATAACAGGCGGAGAGTTAAATGGTCTTACCTGCAGGGTTCTCCAACTAAACTTGCAGGAATATATCGGCTGGCTTTACCGCAGCTGATCGAAATGGGAGAGATGGTAAATAAGGATTGCCAGCAAGATTCTCAAATTGGGACTTTAGAAATTCATAAGCAACTGGTTGTAAAACTGTCTGATGTGTTCTACCCCAAAGGAAGTAAGAAGCCAAGCTCAGATCAAACCCACCCCTGGTATAATGCATCCTGTCGGAAAGTAAAACAAGATTTGCTAATCGCAATAAAAGATAAAGATAAATTAGGAACTAAGCAATGTCGGCTCAAGTATAAGCAGATTATCAATAGGACAAAGAAAGACTGGGAGATGAATAGATGGGAAGAATTAAGAGGAGCTCTCTCACGCAAGGATTCCAAGTCATTTTGGGCTATTGTTAGCTCTGGGTTGTGTGAGGGCCGACTAGCACCAGTACCTAATATAGCACCTGTGATCTGGGAAGCCCACTTTGTAGCACTCTATGCACGCAGATCCTGGTGAAGAGGCTTCTTTGCTTCCTACCCATGGACCCCTCCATGAGCACCGATTGGAGGGGCCATTGGATACTGTGTTAGGTGAGGCTGAAGAGACTTCCTTGCTCCCTACCCCTGGACCCCTCCATGAGTATTGATTGGAGGGGCCTTTGGATACTGTGCTGGGTAAGGTTATAGAGGCTCCCTTGCTCCCTACCCCAGGACCCACCCACGAGTACCGACTGGATGGGCCCTAGGATATCACATTAACTGAGGCTGAAGAGACTTCCTTGCTTCCTACCCCCGGACCTCTCTACAAGCATCTATTGGCTACTGTGTTGGGCAAGGCTATAGAGGCTCCCTTGCTCCCTACCCCAGGACCCTTCCATGAGTACCGACTGGATGGGCCCTTGGACATCACATTAACCGAGGTTGAAACTGCAATAGCCAAACTCCTACCTAATAAGGTGCCTGGCCTAGATAAGTTGCCTGGGGATCTATTTTAGTCTCAACCGAAAATGTGGGCACCATATTTGGTTGTTTTATTTAATGCAATAATAAAGGGGATGTCCCGCCAGATACCTGGCTTGGAGCGGAGATAGTCCCTGTCCACAAAAAAGGCTGTCCCGTAATCCCGTCTAACTATAGGCCCATCAGCTTGATAGACACCACGCAAAAGCTGATGGGCAGGATTATTCTAGACAGAATTCAGGGGTGGATTGAAGAAAACGACATTTTGAGCACCCTCCAGGCTGGATTCAGGATGGGCATCTCAACCATAGACCAAATATTTAGACTCCAGGCACTATTTTGGAAAACGGTGAGAGTGGAGGATGGCAGCCTCTACCTCATCTTTGTCGACCTGAGGGCCGCATTCAATCTAGTGCCGAGTGATAAGTTGTGGAGAGTAATAACAGATTTGGGCCTACCCATCTACCTAGTGAATGTGCTAAATAGACTCCATACGGATAACTACGCTCAAGTCAGGTGTGGGAGGCATGGTGAATTGTCGGCTCGCTTTCCTGTGAAGAAGGGGGTACGCCAGGGGTGTGTCATGGCCCCAACCTTATTTTGTCTCTATATAAATGGGCTAGTAGATCATTTGCTTAGAATAAAGGACAACGATGTGCCAAGGCTAGCCTCCGGGCGGGTGCCCGCTTTGATGTTTGCGGATGACACTCTGTTGTTGTCCAAAACATCAACGGGCATCCAACGTACCCTGGATGGATTCGCAGCATTCTGTGCACTACGAGGTCTGGAGATAAACTTAGACAAGATTAAGTTCATGATTTTTAATCCACCTAAACAGACCCGTCCAAATCCACTTTTGAATGGTACTGCTCTGGAAAGAGTTAAGACTTTTGAGTACCTATGTATTACCTTAACTGAAAATCTCGATTGGGGTTTTCAGACAGCAAAGGCGGCCCTTAGGTTATCCCAAGTGGCGGGTGGAATTGGAACAGTGCACAGAATCTCAGCTTTTAAGCCAGCAGCCCCGGTCATAGAAATTTATAGACTTCAGGCCAGAACGGCATCTATGTACGGGGCAGAATTATGGGGACATCTACGAATAGCAAGCCTCACGAAGGTGGAGCATACCTTCAAGAGGAATTTACTAGGCTTGCCAGCCAGTACACCGCTTATTCCCTTACGTATGGACCTGGGGCTACACCCTATAGAGGAGGCAGTAGCAGCACAGCCGCTGCTGTACTGGAAGAGACTATGGTCAGAGCCTGAATTGGTTTCCTACAAAGAGGAATTCATAGAGGTGTGGTCTTCCCTAAAAACTAAGAACATTCCGTGGCTCTCACATATCAGGGCACTTAGTATTAGCATTGGTTTACCTGAGCTCTGGGATAATCCCAAAGAAAGTTACCCAGGAATATCTAAGGCAGAGCTGTTGCGCCATTTCAGGCACCGCAATCTATTATCTTTACAGAGATGTACTACCGTAGGTAGATTGACGGTAGAGTTCCTCCAGGTTAAAATTGAATCTAAAAAGGTGGATTTTCTAGATGTAATCTATCCCCCACTTGCGATGAAACTATATATGCAGCTTAGGATCGGTAGTCTCCCACTTAGGGCATTTACCTGTAAATGGGCCAATATAGAGAATACCGTGTGCCCGGCATGCAATTATAAGCGTGAGGATGTATCCCATGTTTTGTTTTTCTGCCCTGCCTATCAGGCAATAAGGAAATGTTGGCGGATTCCACTTTGTAGAAATCTAGGCTTCAGGCAATGTGACCAAGCTTGTAGGGTCCTAAGATATGACACCCACCCCCCTATTGTTTTTGCTGTTTCACGGTTCCTAATTGGTATGTGGCGCAGACGGAACTCTTTTCTATAATAATCATGACTATTTTTATATTGTATCTTGTATACTTGATAACCACCAATGTTTAATCTATTTTTAGGCTCTAATTTTATTCGATATCTTATTTAATGTTTTATCTTCTAGTGTTTGTATGTATGCATTTTATCTGCACTTTTATGGTCCAATGTGACCGAAATAAAGTTATCAATGGAATGGCTATTGCCCAGCATGACAGAAGCGCTGGGATTGGTCTGCACAGACTAGTCTGATGCGTGCTCAGGCACAGAGAGCCTGGGTCTATTCTCCAACAGGCAGTGCAAAACAGCTGTGTTAGAGAAATGTAAGTGAGCATGCTGGTTTGCCTGTCCTAAGATGGCCGACCAATCCGAAATGCACACTTACAGTGTCCACCATTCCTCCTACGTGCTGGTCTCCCTAGAGGATGTCCATGCCCGCTCTAGACTCTGGCCACCTGGCAGACTCTGCTTAGCCTGGGAAAAATACAATGCTAATAAATTGTTTTATTATCACTTTATTTTTCATCTGCTGGCTTTTAGCAGTGGGGCGACACTCCGCCACCATAACTTAGGAGCCACCGCTGGCCTCATGCAGGTCTCAATTCCGGCATTCTCAGCAGGTCATATGAACTGCAAGCTATTTGACCCCCCCCCCCCATTTAATGTTAATGAGACTGGATGGTTTGTGATGTTTGGAAAACTGTTTCCCTGTGGATCAATA
The DNA here is from genome assembly GCF_964263255.1 of Lissotriton vulgaris. Classification (NCBI taxonomy): domain Eukaryota; kingdom Metazoa; phylum Chordata; class Amphibia; order Caudata; family Salamandridae; genus Lissotriton; species Lissotriton vulgaris. The sequence continues at coordinate 710,870,700 of NC_141694.1, forward strand.
ATTATGAGCATCCCTTGCACACCCAAGTGAGAGACTGGTCAACGTGCCATGCTAAAATAGCTTTTCAACTAACCTCTTTAGTGAATCAGGCTCACGGGCTGAGGCTTGGAAGCCAGACACGGAGGTGGTCAGGTATGCAGACAGACAGAGTGGCTGGGATGGGAGAATAGGTAACTAGACAGGCGTCTAAGTAAGTATATAAGGAATAAAAGAGATGGACAGGCATTTTTTTTATATGATCCTCCTCCTGAAAGCAGACCGCTTAATGTCGATACAGTTAGCCAGAAAGAGTCGACCTTACATAATGGCTAAGATGTTATTTATTTCGCAACAGTGACTGCAATGACAACAGATGTGTTTTAAAGTTTGATACATTTGTGCAATGCCCTCTGGTCCTTTGTTATAGTAAAATAAGTGTGCAGATACAGCATGGGCATGAAAGATTGCAGGCAACAAGTACAAATTGCTGCATATTAAATCTAATCAGGGAAAACGAAATGTAAAATAGATTTTCCACAGATGTCTTACGCACCTGTCTTACAAAATCAATAGATGCTCCAGAGCTTGCCTCTCAGAAGTATCAGGGGGCAGCAGGAGGAGGGTGACTGGAGATGGATGGAAAAGGAAAGCACATCTTCCTGAAAATTAGTCTTTAGAATTAACAGCTGAGCCAGTCATTTCTGCTAATGCACGTGGGTGCTCACTCCCTCCCCAGAACAATGAGTCACTTGCAATATGATATCAAACCTGCCACGTCAGTGTTATTTTCGGCAGGCCCTATTCCTCCTACTTCAGTACATTACAGCAGGAAAGATGGTTTTTCAGCGTCAAAGAGAAATTAAAAAATTTTCTCTGGAAACTTCTTAAAAAATCCCACCACTAATAGGTTTTGTTCAAGGTAAAAGGGAAAATGTGGCGTTATTATGATAAAATTAACTTAATCAAGCTAGCTACATTTTAGTGATAAAGACCGGACAGGATCTAGGGACCCGAGTACAATGGTGGATGGACTTCTGTACGTTCGCCATCGTCTCCTATTTGGGACTACCCGCCAACAAGGCGGCAGTCCCACAATAGGAATTAGGATGTGACCGCCACGGTGGGGGTCGCATCACCCCCCTTTAAAAGTGCAGTGGCTGCTGCTGGCTGCAGCACCCACCGCAATGTTAAAAAGGGGTGTTTTACATATCCCTGTACTACTTGACAGGCACCATGCAGTGCCTGTCACTTTGTACAGGGATATGTAGGTGGGCACCATAGATCCCCCCTGCACACCAAGAAAAGGGCCAGGGTTGAAGGGCGGCCTGTTACAGGGCCCCCCATGTCTATCCCCCCCAGGCTTTTCATGGCGGGTGAACCACCATGGAAAGGCTGGCGGGGGGAGCATCCTAAGCCCTATGGCGGTGCCTGGTAGGTACTGCCACCATTTTAGGGATTGGGGGGCCCTCTGACGCACCGACGGGCTCAAGGAGCCTGTCGGATGTGTGGCGGTCGGGCTTTCCACCTGCCTACACACCACTCGCCATCAAAATCTGGTGGGCGGAAAAGCTGCTTAGGACGGTGGGGAGACTGTCAGTGGCGGTCTCCCCACCATCCTAATTAGCCCCTTGGTTTTGAATTAGAGTGGGCTCTAATGCATAGCTGCTCAGACTTAACACATTACAATGACATTCTTTTTATATGTTGACAAAAGTGCAAGTGTAGTGCCACTAGGTAGAGACTATGGTTGAACTCACATTGAGCATGAGAATAGTGCTCTACTGATCTTTGGAATAAGAGCCATTTTATGCTCTTTAAAGTAAATGCAGTAAATCTCCAATTGCAGCTCATTTGTATGTATGTAAAGGAGCGAGACATGCTCCGCCTTAGCACTCTGGCCATTTGCTTCAAAATTCTATGTACCCGTGGCATCCTCCTTGGGGAGCCCGCAAAGCGTGGAAGCTATCCGTTCATGGAGGGCAGCACCAAAGAGCCATGGAACAGGAGGATTAAAACCGATCAAAACTGTGAGCTGAGGGACAAGATGAAAGAAGATGGCGCCAGGTGCTTGAAAGATGGGGCAGCGGCAGGCAGTGCTTAATTTTTAAATAAAAAAGTGCAGGTGCCCACAACTCTCCTCTGAAACACGCGCCAATGTGTGAGCAGAGTGACAGAATACTGAGGCTGCATGATCTTGCATAAACCCACCTCAGGCCTCTTTAATACACTAAGAACCACTCCCTGCCCCTTCAGATCACTCTTGCTGCTTCCTGCTTTCTCCCTTCGTGACGGTTACCCATCTTTCTCTTCCTCCTCTTTACCGTTTGGGTGTTTATCCCTTTTTTGCTTGATTGCCCGATGCAAATAAGTACCAGCCCCAAATAAGTGCTGTGCCCCCCACAGGCAACCACCAGCTCTAATTAAGCAGTGGTGACACGCCTTCCAAGCACCAGCAACCCCTGGCTATACCCATCGATGAGGAACTGTGGCACAGGAGGAATCTATGTTGGACGGGGTTGTGAAAAAATTATTACGCTGGATACGTGGCCAGGTGCACACAAACTGATATAGCAGGGAGCACAGGGAGTGCCACAGGTCAAACTGAATACCAAGCAAAACATGATCTGGCATGAAGATGTGTACTGGAAAATCATCTATTAAGATACGTACATACCACAAACAACATGGTTAAGGTGGAATTGGCTTGTGTAGGAAACAAAGGGGAGAGCTTCTGGGATGTGTGAAAACCCAAGATACCCTAAGGACTAAATGGTGAAATCTAAAGTTACTAAAACACAATTTGCCAAAGAAAATTTTTCAACGCAGACAATGGGATGGAAAGTTGACAGAGAGCCTCTAAATTAAGCTGCACATTCAGGTTTGGCTGACATAGTCAGTCTTTTCCAAAAATCCCACCAAGTTCTTTACAACAGAAGGTGTACACAGTGTCCTTATATGCCCTCTGCCCCCCACCCCCTGGCACTTGGTGGCACTTTTGTCCACCTTCAGAGGCAGATAATGCGCATGCGGGCCGACAACGGGAATGCATCTCTCCTAGTGCTTCTCGATATGTCGGCAGCATTCAACACGGTAAGCCACCCTATCCTAGTAAAGAGATTGGAAAGGATAGGGGTGAAAGGGCAGGCCTTGCAGTGGTTACGGTCCTATCTAACTGGGAGACATCAGATGGTGTCCATGGTACCGTTCACTTCCAACAAAACCCCGGTAGTGTATGGGGTACCACAGGGCTCAGCGATCAGCCCCATACTATTCAATGTATACCTTCAGCCGCTGTTTCCTATCATTAAATCCTGTGGAGTTGATTTTAATAAACTACGCCGACGATACTCAGTTGGCCTTCTCTTTGGAAGGCAAACACGCAGTATCTATGGACACTTTCCAACAATGTATGCGTAGTACCGCTAGTTGGCTCTGAGAAAACTCCTTACAGTTTAACAGTAGTAAAACTGAGGTAGTATACTACTCCTCTGCTATGTTGTCCAACCGTATCCCTTTCGGGTTGAGACTAACTCCGGAGGAGGAACCATTGATACCAGTTAGTACAGTACGCAATCTGGGCTACTAATCGATGGCGACCTCCAAATGGAATCACAGGCCAATCAGACTGCCAGGGTGTGTTTTTCAGTGCTGCGTGGGCTGCGTCAGCTGCTTCCACTACTACCAGAGGAACTGCGTCCAGTGGTGGTGAGAAGCACGGTGCTTAGCAGACTGGACTACTGCAACTCCCTATATTTGGGAGCCCCACAATATATCTTTCAGGGGTTGCAGAGAGTCCAGTCTGCAGCAGCAAAAGTAGCACTAAATAGGCAGCGCAGCGCCTCATCTACACAAGCCTTGAGAGAACTACACTGTCTGCCTATCAAGGAAAGGGTCCAGTTTAAGACGCTATGCCTAGTTCACAGAGCGGTACATGACATGGGCCCCAACCCATTGCAAGAAAAATTCTCTTGGTACCATCCCAAAAGACAACTCCGCTCTTCAAGCACCAGTCTGCCGGTTACTCCCAGGTTTAAACAATCCAGGATGGGAGGAAGGTCATTTAGTGTGACTGCCGGTCTCCACTGGAACAATCTTCCTCAGAATAACAGACAAATGGACTCTTTACCTGAGTTTAGGATTTGATCCTTCTTCTTCTCTTTAAATGCCAGAAGTTAGCTGTTGATTTGTCGACCTCTTGCTCGAAGCGCCAGGATACCCGTAGGGTGACAGTCTGCGCTATACAAGTATATATTCCATTCCATTCCATAACACATACTGCAAGTAGTCTGATGACATGGTCCTTCAACACTGGAGGGACACAAGGTCCACATTTCTGGGGAATGGATCAGATGTCACCCCAACAAGCCTGACAATGAACAAGAGAAGCTGTGTACTCAAAAAGAAATTTAGTAATGAATGGCATTCACCAGAGTCGGGGTTTAGGGATGGGACAGGGTGAATCTACCAGGAAATCGGATATGTCGAATGTGTAGTAGAGTAGGGTCTGCTTCCTATGGTTTCCCCCCCTTTTTGCTGTGTTTCGCTGGTTTTTCGACTTTTGTCTGGCTGTGGCCATACTAATCAGAACCACAGCCTATCTGTTCTCTCTCTAAATTGATTGCATGTACTTTCGGTACATATCAGATTGGTTACTGGGTAACCCATGTGAGTCCCTAGTATATGGTACCTTAGGTACCAAGGGCATAGGTAACCCAGAGGTCTACCAGGGTCTGAAGCATGTATTATGCCACCCCTGGGAATCCTTCAAAAATGATACCACAGGTCTGCACTGGCAGCCTGGGTCAGGTAGTGTGCGCACCCCTTACTGGGATATAGTACACCTATATCCCCCATTTAAGACAGACACATATCAACCTATAAGTCACTCCTATGGCAGGCCTTGACAATCCTGAAGGCAGAGTGCTTGGTTTTGTGTGAGAGGGTGCCCTAGCATGAGCTGAGCCCCTCTGCAGCTTTCGGAATCCCTTCCTTATAGCAGTTCTGTGATATGGGCATACCATATACTCTTAAGTGCATTATAATCCTCGCGGTTAATGTTAACTTTGGTTTGGCTTTATCAAAACACCTCCCCTTACAGGCTTTGGTGTATTGGGGCAGGGTGGGTTGCATTCAGTGAATGCTTTTCAGACACTGCCTGGGGCACACAATGTGCTCCATGCATTTCCCAGTTCAAATCGGTTGCTGGGGCAGGCAGCCCCAGCTCTGGCTCGAAACTGGACAAAGGGGAAGGGGTGTAACCACCCCCTCCCCAGGTCCTCCCATAGGTGGGACCCTAGAGTTAGTCCATCCCCTAAACTTAATATAAGTATAGGAACCCAGTCACTGAGACTTTAGATCACCCTGGACGAAACTCTGAAGAAGAAATCCTGGACCTTTGACATTCCATATCGACTGGAAGATGGAAGAGATCTCCCTTGAGGTCAAGGAGTGAGCTCCCTGTTCAAACAGGCACCAAAGAGTATCTTGCTGGTCTGCATTTTCGAGGCTTGCGCTGGAACCCGAAGAATCTGTGAAACAGGACATGGACTTCCAGACATCTCTGAGGCTGACACGAGATCCCAGCAAAGCTGAGACCTGCAGCCAAGACGAGAGAGGTGGGCCCGGAACTCCTAGACATCCTGCAAGTTTGCAAGCGCACCTACTTCCCGAAGTTTCCCAAAGTTGTGCATTGGGCTATTTGTTGCCCTTGCCCGAGCACCTTTTGCACTGAAGCTGAAAGGCCTACACTCCACGAGTGTTCCGTGGGCCTGCTTTCTTCACCACAGCTCAGGGCTCCTTGGCGTTTTCTAGTCCATTGGCTAGTGGGTCCCCACAAAGGACAATCCTTTGTTTCCTGAGTTTTCCTGGTTTCTCCAGACGTGCTCTGACTCCCCTCCAAAGGGTGAGTCCCTCAGACCTTGCTGGTCTGCACCAAAGCCAATCTTTGTATCTTGCGTGGGTTGCTGTTGCCAAGGCTTGTTGGGTCCAATCCGGATTCCAACACTGCAGCACTCGACATCCTTCGTGGGACAGCTCGAATCCAGCTCCTGGTCATCGTAGACACCTCCTGGTCCTCATGGCTGAAGAGTCAAGCTTCACCTACTTCACTTGAAAGCACCCGACATCGGCTGGCATCTTCCTGTTGCCATCCTGGTCACTGCCTAGTGACCCAGACTCTGTCCCCTCTGCTTTCAGGTTCTTCAGATCTCCAATCCACCCTTGTATCCACTTGGACACTTTTCCTCTGGTCGCCTGCAGCACTTCTTCGCAGCTCTCCATTTGAATCGACAATGTAACCCAACACAAAAAGACACCTATGCACCCGGCTTCCCTGGGTGAGGTAACACGAGTACTCTGGTGCTCCCGTGGGTCTTGACTCTTAAAGTGTCCTAGTCTAAAGGGGTTTCACTGCAGTCCACTCCTAAGTGTCTTTAAACTGTAAAACTGTACCTTAAACTTTCCTCATAGAAGTCTACGGTGATTCGCGGTTGTGTTTAGACACTGCACAGGTCCCCGTGGGTCTCCTGCGTCCCTACCTTGGGTGGTTCCTGGTTGCCCCCGCGGTACTACCGGCCCTAGGCCTCACTTCTATCCCTCACGTTGTTCTTATACCACTATTGTAGTATATGGATTGTGAGGCCCCTAGGGCAAAACGTACACTGTGCTATTTACTGTGTGCTATTTAAAGTTCTTGTATTGTACTTTTGCCTCTAGCCTCATAAAGAGACTATAGGGGTTGTGTTTAGAATACATACATATATATTTGATATATACCTTGTGTGGTGTACTTTCATTTGATTATTCAAGAGATTATAGACTGGTAAAACAAGCTGCTTTACATTCCTTCAAGACTTAGCCTGAGGCTGCTGTCAACAGCTACCACTAGGTTAGCTTTCTATAAGGTTGTCTTAAACCTACCATCAATAAGGGTCGTTTGGACTGGTGCAAGGTGCCCACTAGAATAGTGGACATCATATGCCAGGCCAACTTCTCACAGAAGCCTTCACATTGTGCACCACTACCACAGCACTCATTACATTTGTGGCAAAATTGACAATTTAAAGTTAATAGTTAAGCTACTATGTTGCATTGTCTGGGTTATGATGTTACACAAAAGTGTATGTTGGGTCTAGTTAAACTAAGTTCTGAGTCTCATGGTATAACACTGGGAATGGGGATTTGCAGTCAGCAGGTACATCAGAGGCAATGTGTGATCGTACATGGGCAGGCAGATGCCCAAAGGATCAATTCATTGCCTTATAAATGTAAATCACACCAACCAAATACAATTTCTTTATGTGGATCATCTGCAGGTTAGCCACCTTAACCAACAGACACAGGTTGAATACAAGCCTTAGGAACAGACACATACATATTGCCTAGTTACAGGAAATTCACTTTACACTGAATTGTGTCGATGTAGCCGGAAATGGAAAGGGCATATAATTGGCACAGGATATTCTGCCTATACTACATGTGTTCTAATTGGGATCACACTTGGAATATATACCACTAGAAATTGAGTACTAGCAGATGGACACTAGGGTCCAGCATCTTATATCACAAGTGTTGAATGGCCAGCAATTTACTTTTTTAGGTGTATATGCATTAACACCAATCAAATAAACACTATCTTGTGACAATACTAAGGGCCTTATTATGAGTTTGGCAGCCTATGTCAGGGTCACAGGAAGATCGCCAAGCTGGTGGTGCACCCACCTGCTGGATTCCGAGTTGAATCCAGGACAGGTGGGCGGTGCGGCGACAGTGTCACAGTGGCAGTGTAATGGTGGCCATCTGTTAGGGTCTTAGGAGAGCCTAACAAGTAGACAGCCGTCATGACAGCGCCTATTGCATGTTCCTTCTCAGTGCGGCATCACTGTGCACGAACAAAGGTGCAAATACAAAAGGGCACAATTTGTGACCCCTGCACACACCCCCATAGCCAGATACACAATGGGTCCCTGTTGGGGGCCCCCTCCTTGAATTCCCACCTGCTTTTTCATGGTGGGATCACCATCATGAAAAGCCTTGCGAAAAGGCAATTTGTAATATGGACAGTGGTGGCACCACCTCCATTCCCCCCACTTTATACTCCGCCGGAACCACAGGATTCAGGATCCTGGCGGTGCCGGTGGTGTTGTAGCAGACTGGTTGTGCCCCGACCACCACACTTGGAATACGGCAGTTGGAGTGCGGTGGTTGGACTGCAACCATGAGTACGGCAGTCCCAAGACAGCCATACTCATGATAAGCCCCTGAGTATTTAGGGTAAATCACATCAGATCATGACCTATCCCTAATGACCAAGCTGTGGGTCAGGAGTCTACCATATGCATCCCCATGTGGCACCTATACACCAAATCCCTGGTTGATGCACTTTTTAGAGCTACTGTGGGTGATGGCATGAATAATAATTTCAAAGAAAATTATGACAGCGCATAAGAGTGGTACAACATGGTAAATGTTTGAAGTCTACATACAGGATCTGGCACATATTGTCACAAGAACTAGACAAAGCAGAATGACATATTAGTACCAAAAAATGAAATTCACTGAGAATCAATATGCAAGGGAATAACTGTCTGAAGAAAGGACAACATATGACGCACTAGTGATACGTATCTGCCGCATCAATGACAAAAAATGTGTGGCACAGCAATAGGCCATATGGAAGAGAATGGGCAAAATGCTAGCTTAGCTACTAAAATCAATTGAAAATAGCTCACCTGTATGTGCCAGTCTCACTGTGAGCAGGGACATAGTTATCACACAGGCGAATATCAACAAAACACTTAGAGTATTACAGTTATACATTTATACAAGCTTTCAACTTGATGAGCACCACGCAAGCACAGACATGCTTAGACACTACCCTCCTCCCCCGAAAACACAACCCCAAGGATGAATCATTGGAAGAAACTATCATTATTGTGATAAACACAGCAATAGATCAATTTCCTAGAGGCAAAACTCCATTAATGGATGGGTTCCGAGTAGAATGTTGACACATAGAAAAGTTGGCACCCCTCTTATTATAGGTTATCAAAGCAGGAGAGCTAAAAGAAACACTGTCATAATCCAAGCAAGCGGCTACTATAGTGGTCCTCCCCAAACAAGGGTGCAACCCTTTAGAAGTATATATTTATTCATCGATCAAAAATATGATCATGCACATCTTACAATACAGTACATAATCAATAAAACAATAGAAAATGCAGCAGTATAAAAACCATTTAAAAGAGATTTATACAATACAATAAAACAAGCTTCTAAATCGTTCATAGTTAATAAGCCTGCGTCTAAATGAGAATACGACTAAGCCTGGTTAAAATTACATTAACAGTACTATGACACAGGAACAGGTTTGCCCATTTTTAACCTTTTCCACCATGCAAACATGAAAAACCTTGAGACAGCAAAGACTAACCAGCTTGTGGTATCTGATTTAAATATACACATGGCTTCCAATGGACAATTAAAAGATGAATTATGACATACCGGTGCCAGCCAAGTTTTCCTAAGTTCAACGTAAGAGGAACAACAGAAAAAAGTGCTCAATGGTTACAGGAAAGATATAGCATAAAGGACACAGTAGATTGACAGACAGGTTTCCCCATGAGCTCTTCATTGCATTCAAATGAAAGGTTCTGTATCTAAACTGAACATACAAAGCTCGAGCCTGAGGCGGTTCAATATCATCCAGAAACCCTTCAGAAACAAATACTCCTTTAATATTTAAAAACCCTTCAGTCAAAGTGCCATGTGCAAATCAGTCAACCCTTTCTGAGACCATTATAAGTTAAATCATATATTCCGCAGTCCATTCTCAATCTTAACTATAAAATTGTAGATACTCGCTAAAAGACTACTATACAACCTATAATAATATGTCTAGATCAAAATAGCTTTGCACTCAGTCGCAAAACCTTTTTAAATCTGAGGAGGCTATCCCAGGTGATGGCGGAAAGCCCTGATTATGTCCCAGCCCCTGTAGTTTTTACTCTAGTTGGAAAAAGCATTTGGCACACTGGACTGGCCTTATGTATGAGAAACATTCAAACATATAGGGATGGGTCCTTAGTTCCAGAAGTGGGTTTCCCTACTGTGCACATAACTAAGAGCTAAAGTACTCACCGAACACACCTTCTCAGAACAATGTTCAGTAAATAGGGATATCAGGCACGGTTGCCCAATATCGCCCATCTTGTTTGCCCAAGTGAATCAACCCTTGGCTAAACTATTTAGGACTAGGAGACCTGAGTAGACTTACATTTGCAGAACAGATTGATGCTATATCATTACTCCGCTGGCACACTCCTATGCTTAAGAGAAGTTGATTCTAGTATGTTAGGGGTGATGGCCCTTCTGAATGAATTTGGAAAGATGCCTGGTAACAAAAAAATTAACAAAGTCAAGCTTTTTTCCCATGAGGGTGATGGAGAATGGAGGGCAAATTCCATTGCCTGGAACTCAGTTTGATAGACAGCCTGACATATTTAGATATCTGAGGAGTAAACCTATTCTACACAGATGAGAAGCTTACAGCCGGAAACTTTGAGAAAATATTGTCTAAAAAAACAGTCAATTGTTTTCTTGTCAAAATTTCCACTGTCCCCAACAAGAATGGTGACGGTTGCTAAAATGATTGGGTCACCAAGACTTTTGTACTTCTTTTTGGCGTTGCCAGTATACAAAATTATCCCTTTTTAAAGAATTACACACAATGTTTGTTGACCTAATACGGGGGATAAGTTGCCATACAAAATATAAAGAGACCAGGAGGGCTCTGTACAGAAGGAGGACCGCTCCGTAAATTAAATAAGTGAATAAGTGCGGCCGCTATAGTTAAAGCGGACCGTGCGTAGTAATTTAAAAAAGTACAGTGCTGGATGTTGTGTGTGGAATAGGGGAAGAGCATTAAGGAAAATACTGCTCACCAACTTATAAAGCAGAGCATGTAACAACACCAGTAAAAGTTCCAGTCCTTATGGGCGGTAACTAAAGGAGACAAGTAGGTACAAGCCTCATAATGAATTGGCACTCAGCTTTCATGAAGGACAATAGCACAAGCCAATCAAAAATACGGGCAGAGAGTGGGCGGGGCTTCTAGTGCATACTCTAATACAGCATGCCTCACAGAGCGAGCAGCACATGCATTCTGCCACTAGGCTCGACCTAAAAAAACAATAATTTTATTTACATTGTGACTCTGCCACTACTTTATGTGGTGGGTGGCGCTGGCTGAAAGACAAAGTGTAAGGCGACACTGATAAGAGACCAGATAACAAATGGGCAGGGTGCTTGGAATACACAAAGACAGTAGTCAGAAATTTCCATTTGAAATATGCCTGTTTCAATTATTGACATCAAATGTACCCCTCTCACAAATGAAGAGGCCGCGTGTTCGAAGGTGAACTGAAACTAAACCATAGTGGGAGGCAGTGACAAGAATGATCTAAGAAATAGAAGAAATACTGGTAGAGGTTTTTTATGCCTACTGGGACAAACACCCAGGACTCAGAGATCAAATATAAATAAATAAAAGTGACTTTGCCATTGTACAGGAAAAGAGACAAATTGTCATGACATGGAAAGTCTCCGAAGCCCCATCAGTAAAAGCATTGGCGAAATATTTGATAAATTGGGCCACAGCTGAAAATGACTCTGGACAGACACCCTCATTCAACTACAGGTACCAAAGGGAGCAGCAGGGAAAACTGTAAAGGATTGGGACCCAGTTCTAATGGTGGTGGAATCAAAAACAAATGAGCGACACGCCTAATGTATAAACGTGTCACCACCATGAGAATTAAATACTATATCGGGCCCAGAAAAGCAATCAAGGGCACCGCCCTAATCATAACTCAGATAAAATACATCACGTGTAAAAAGCATCATGGCTTACAAATGCAGGACCACATACACACATTGATTGTAGAAACCCATTATGTGAATCAAAGGGTTAGAAAATATGCATGTGGCAGTGCGTGTGGGACACCTAGGGGAGAGGATGTGGTCTCACTGCTAGAGCTGCCGACTTTGGAGTCGGAAACCAAGGTTCGAGCCTCAGGGTCGTCTCCACATCCTGTGATTCTGGAGAAATCATTTAATCTCCCTGTGTTTACCCCAAAATATAATGTGTCCTTGTGTAGCACAACTGGTGCTCATGTAAAGCGCTCCAATAACTTCGGGTTGAGCTTGCGCTAAATAAATCTACAAAAAATATAGAAAGCGGGAAATTACCGTTGAAATGCAGACACTTCTCTACATAAACACCAGAACACTTTTATTATTATCCGTTGGATATGTAATACGTCCCTTTCTAGTTTTGCTTTAACTACTTGATTAAGGGACATGCACCTTAAAGCTTGTTATATGTAAACCCCCGCAACGGGGTCAGGGCAGAAAGAGAAAAAGATGTTGTATTACTATACGTACTTCGTGTTATAAAAAAACAATAAGATCAATTGAAAAATATATTTTGAAGGATTATATGGTGCATACCAGGCTAAACGGCAATAGAGCAGTGTATACCAATATGGTTATAGGTGAGAATTTCCGACAAGGTTGCCATGTAGAACTTGTAGGCAACACTCGGTAGGATCTTCCATTCACCTGGTTCCATGTCTGCACCAACTATCTGCCCTGCCCTATTTACCATTACAGCCATATTATTTAATTATATACATTTTTTGGCCTGGACTCAGTGAATCTTAATCCTAGAGGTGGTAAACGATTAGCAGCTTAGCGCAGATTGGAATCACGTTTTATATTGCAAGCTGGCACTAAGTTCCCAGGAGGGCTGAACTTAGATGAGGAGGTGCACTCTCACTCATAGCATAGCCCCAACTACGTCCTACTGTTGTCTTCACGCCTCACAACCCCCTTTCCCAAACCCCACCTTAATTCCCTTTTTCCATTTTTTGCTAACACACCGTTGCACATCTTACAATGCTCAATTGGACTCATGTTGAAGTGATGTGTCCTTCTATATCCATAGTTTGATAGCAACTGTTGTGAGTAAGGAAGTGTGTGACAAGGATATCAGATCCATTTCTGTAATAATTGGGTGAAGAATATTATACTCATATTGTAGACCTTATCTCAAATCTGATTATATTAATTGTTTGTTTGACACTTTTACAGGTACACTGCGTTGTGGTTCTACACCGGACTCACCCAACTTTGATAAAGTTATGTGCACTTTGAGAGGAAGGACATCTACGGCTATCCTCCTATCTCTTAGACACCATAGTCCACTGGAATAACTATTTTGACTCAGGCACTATACCGTAATTTCTCTAGTGTGTTCTTACACACGCAGTAGGACGCTAAGGCCTTATAGAAGGTTGTATCACTCCCAAACCACTAGACGAATGTCTAACAGTGGACACAGGTTAGGTATAGAACTACATCTGTGTGTTCTTTAAAGTAGTACAACATGAGCGCCACAACACCACCAACAGCAATCATTATGACAGACACCATCATCAATGTCACTTTTCATATTACCTTTAATACGGTCGTATGATTTGTTAATACCTTCAATTAGACACAGAAATGTACAATATAAAAAGCTTACTGCCATTTGCAAAAGAAGATACAAACTACTTTTTTCCCAGCAACAATAAACCTGCACTCCGGGGGTTTCTCACTCAGGTTTGTTTATTCTCATAGAGATGGCATCAATGCGTTGCAGCTGCTACACGCAGCCTTGTTCACGATGCAGCACTATATTTTAAAATTGTTTATATATATTATGTGATACAACGACAAAGGACAAAACCCATTGCACATCACGGTAGTACATCATGAGAATTCAGGTGCCATTTTGGGACATGTTGTATTACATTGTATGTTATCACTTTTATATGCCAGTGCATAATACCTTCCTTCAATTCGAAATGAATAACATAATTCCTGATTTACTCAATAAATTAAAGACAGAAGATACAATTAAAAATGGAAAATTCATTTTTCTTATATGAAGGGCATTAATGTTTAATGTTCCTTAGCTGCCCATGTTCTACTTAGAGTTTCTAAGTTCACAATGTCCATCCTCCTTGTTAAAGTGCTAGTGCATAACTTTCTTTTTCTTTTTCTTTTTCGGTATTTTATATTTCATATACTGTTTTCTTTTATTTCTTATTTTGTGCTAGTGCTAACATAATTTCTCTTTTTTTCCATATATTCCAATTCATATACTATTTTTTATTTATTTTATTTTATTTAAAGTGCTAGTGCTTATAGTCATGCCTATTCCAGTTATACTATAAAGTGCTTGTGTCATTTGTCCTCCTCCTAAAATTACAATACCTTTCAGTAAAAAATGGTTCTTCTTGAATGTGTAAACTACAAGGCAGTTATCAATACAGGCACGTAAACAAATCTTCATCAATATTTAATCCATTAAGCTCTTTACTATCAAACTCAAGGATAGAATATGTTTCTAATTTTCACAGTTCGTTTTCTCTATTTCCTCCCCTTTTTTTCTGGGTATCTCTGCTATACAACTCTATTGCATCAGGGTTGGATTGCTTTGATGGTTTTTCTCAAAATGCCTGGTTACAGGATAACTCCTATCTTTGTTGCTTATCGCTCTTCTATGTTGCAGGATTCTTTTATGTGCCGGTAAGGTGGTACTCCCTATATAAACTTTTTCACACTGGCATTTGAACATGTATATTAAAAAACTTGACTTACAAGTCAGATATCCTTTTATTCTTAATGTTTTAATGAAAGCTGTTTTCAGAGTTGTGAGGTTCTCCCCATGTTTGCAGGCTTTACATTTAAAACATTTCCTAAAGCCCTCTCTCTCTTGCAGCCAGGTTTGATTGCCCGTGTTTTCTTGGTACTCACTTTTTATTTTGGGATACTTTTTAATAATGGGACCTAATATAGGGTCTCCTTTAATAAGGGGCCAGTACATTTTTTAAGATAGATCTTACTTCCTTTGGAATTTCTGGCCCGAGTGCGGACGTAAAGTTAGTAGTCGTAAATCCATTCTGTGAATACCAAAATTAGTAAGTCCATTCCGTGAATACCAAAAGTAGTAAGTGCATTCTGTGAATACCAAAAGTAGTAAGTTTAGGATTTTGTCTTAAGTTAGTTCTGTGAATCGGGTCCTAAGTTTTTCTTTCCTTCTCTAAGTTTTTTCTTTTTCCCGGTTTTAGAATACTTTCTCTCTGCTTAATTTCCTAGCTTTTTCTGAAGCTTTTTGCATGGTCTTAGGGGGATATCCTCTTTGAAACAACTGCCCATTTCTTTCTACACTATCTCATAATCTTTCAGGGTACTGCAGGTTCTCCTTGCCCTGTAGAACTCACCAAATGGAATACTTCTGATGAGTGGCATTGGATGGGAGCTCCCGCATGTAAGATTGTATTCCCTTCTGTGGATTTTTGAAAGATCGTAGTTTCCAGCTTATCTCCTTTTACCAATATTCTAACATCCAGGAAGTCCATTGAGATTTTACTATGGTGCCCCACAAACTTCAGGTTAAGATCATTTTTGTTGAGGTCATTGATGAACATATCTATATTAGCTTCCGTGCCCTGCCACAACACAAAAACATCATCAATAAACCTCAACCAAATTAAAACTTTTTCTGTCCAATGTTCCAGCCCTGGCCCACCGAGCACCTGCTCCTCCCACCAGTCAAGATGTAAATTAGCATAACTGAGGGCAAAGCAGGTGCCCATTGTTGTTCCCTGTTCTTGCTGAAACATCTCATTACCAAACAAAAAATGTTTTTAGTTAGGCACCACTCCATCATTTCTAACAGCGTTTTGTTATGGTATATAATGTGGCAATATCAAGAGTTAATAGCACCATATTTTTATCCCATCGCTAGGGGTGG
Organism: Lissotriton vulgaris; assembly: GCF_964263255.1. NCBI lineage: Eukaryota > Metazoa > Chordata > Amphibia > Caudata > Salamandridae > Lissotriton > Lissotriton vulgaris. Next base: position 710,886,541 of record NC_141694.1, read on the forward strand.
GTGGAATTTGCGTAGCCACGCTTCGCAAAGCTCAGCGAAACAGTAAAAAATCTCCACGAGCATGCAGAGTTCCGCAAACACGCGGAATTGCTTGTTCCGCCCGTTCGTGATGCTTTTTCCTGTTTGCGAACGCTGTTGCGTGCTCAGGGGGAAATGTCTTGCGAACAGGCATTTTGAAAGCGCAAACTAGCAAAAAATTCTGCAAAGCTGCGGATCGCAGAATTTTTGGCAATTCCGCGTTTTCCGTGGAATGCGAAATGACCCAATTCTGAAAATTCCGCAAGCGGAAAGAAATTTTACTGCCCAGGCCTACCCATTGAACATCATATATGTGTTTCAAAAAATCTGTTGAGTCTCTTATATGGGATGGGAGTGTCTTCAAAATTGGATTTAAAAAATAATCAATATACTTAGAAACATTCTCAAACAGACTCTTGCATAATGAAATTATAGGCTTCCCTGGTGGGTTGCTAATGTTCCTATGAACTTTTTGAATCATGTAGAATACTGGAATGACTGGATTCTCTTGGTTCACAAACATAAACTCATCCCAGTTCAAAAGTTCTTGTTCCTTCCAGCTACTCAGCATTTTAAATAACTGATCCTTTACTCTTTTGTAATCTGCTCTCTAAATTCTTTTATAACATTCTCTGTAATTTAGTTGACTTAATGCTTCATTTTTATATAGATCCTGTCCCCAAAGCACAACATTCCCTCCTTTATCTGAGGGCTTTACTAAGACTCCTTGTTCTTTTTGGATTTTGCTTATAACTTACTGGATTTGTACTTCTTTGGGTCTATCCTCATCATTTGGGTACCCATGTTGTGATAAAGTCATTGTAAATCCATTATCACATTTTCAGAGAAGATACCCAAATTGTCTCTCATCATCTGCCGTATAAAAAAGTGATCTGGGACGATAAGGAGTATGGTCTTCACTCTCCAATCTTAGATTCATAGAGTCAACTCCTACATTTTCCATGTAGAGATCTGTTGTGGTTTCATCGTTATTCTCATTCTGTAGTGAGCACATGTCTTCAAGGATAGGTATGTCCATTATAGTTAGGTTAGTTTCTACCACTTGGGAAATGTTCTCTGAAGGGAGTTCTATGGAGTCCTAGAGGCCTTTGTTCTTATGTAGTTTTGACAGTTTTAATTTTCGAACAAATTTGTACAGGTCCATTTTGCAATTTGCATAATTAAATTCATTCTTATGGCAGTATGAAAGCCCTAATTCCAGGACTGATGTGTCTTCTTCTGTCAATTCGATAGCACTCTAGTTGATCACTGTATTATTTGATGTTACTGTTTTGATTTCTGTCTCGCGTTGGAGCGCATTGATCTCTCTGTTAATCCACCTTGCGCTCCTCTGATATCCTTCCCCTCATCTCCTTTGCTTCCTCTTCCTCTTGTTTTCCCTGCCCCCTAGTTGTTTGACGGTCCGTCCTCTGATCTAACTGTTAAAAAGCAAAGCTCATGCATTACTGTGAGCCTCATACTTATTGTATTTTTCCTTGCAAGATCTTCCTGCTCCAACTCTGAGCCAGTATCTGAGATGACTTCACTCTGTGAGTTATCTTGACTTATTATATTACCACTCTGGACTTTCTGCCTTCTCACTGGGTCAAATTGTATATATACACCCATTCTCATTGTCCAATCGATCAGGTAAAAACGTTGTTGCTTTTCGATCTTTAATCCTTTTTTCATATTTTTCCTGTCTGTTTTTTAGATCACCTTTAAATTTCAATACTCTTGTTTGATCCACCTCTTTGTCTAGTATATCATCTAATTCCTTGATTTTATCCCATGATTTCATCTTTCTATTTCAGCATACTTGTTCAGTATCCTAATCATATTGGTTGAGCTTCCTGCACTGTTTTCAGCCCATTCACGTAAAAGTTCTGGATTAGGATTTTTATATGTTGGCGTGATCATGATGTGTAACCCCCTTGGGACTTGACCTACTTGTATATACTGTTTAAGGGATGCCACTTCCCACCAGCGTGAAATTTCTCTTTTCTTCAAGTTTTAGAAATCCTGTAGTTTTCTTCCATTTTCAATACTCATTACACTCCTTGATTCTCCTCTATATTCAAAGAAGAAGTTGTTTCCACAAAGAGCTTTTGAGCCCCCTGCTCTCGAGCTGCACACTAGTCATCACTCATTCTTACTATTTACTCCGGTGAATTCCACTCGCTGGTTGGCAACTCCTTTCCTTTCCTATTAACCTTTGGAGAGCTCGTTGCTCCTCAGCCCGGCTTCCTCCTCCCCGCCGCTTGTCCTGCTTACCGGAGTCTCCTGTAAGTGCTCCGTCACCGACAGGAATCCTATGATCCCGCCCCGGGAATCCTCTCATTCAACTCCGTCCCTTGTCAACTGGCAGTGTCGTCGGGTCAGCGGGGGCACACCTGTCTTTTTTCTCTCGTTTCTTCAGTGGCAGTATACAGGCGTGCTTCCCAACCACCGGTGGTGCTGGTCTCGAAACGTCCTTCACGTCTCTTTGTCTAAAAAAATACAAACTCCTTTTTTTGCAGCAGCAATAAACCAGCACTCTGGGGGTTTCTCACTCTGTTTTTTTATTTTCATGGTGCTTGCATCTACGTGTTTCAGCTGCAACACGCAGCCTTGTTTGCGATGCAGCACGCCATGTAAAAATTCATTATCTACATTTTGTGATACATTGACAATGACAAAGGACAAACCCCATTGCACATGGAGGCAGTACATTGTGAGAATTCGGGCGCTATTTTGGAACATGTTATATTGCATTGTATGTTATCACTTTTATATGCCAGGGCATAATACCTTCCTTCAATTCGAATTGAATAACATAATTCCTGATTTTCCTAATGAATTAGAGACAGAAGATACAATGAAAAATGGAAAATTCCTTTTTCTTATATAAAGTGCATCAATGCTTAATGTTCCTTAGCTGCCCATGTTCTACTTAGAGTTTCTAAATTCACAATACCCATCTTCCATGTTAAAGTGCTAGTGCATAACTTTCTTTTTCTTTTTCGGTATATTACAATTCATATACTGTTTTCTTTTATTTTTTATTTTAAATATATATATATATATGATCTCTTAGAAGTAGTTCTTCTGTCTGAACCTGTAAGACCTGTCTAACCCGAGCAATAGAACTGGCATGAGATTGGGAGATTTGCTTATTTTTTTTAATTTTGCTATTTTGCACCAAAAGTGATTTTAATCATTTTTTTTATTGATACCTGTGTGGAGGGGAGTTTATAAGAATGAAAAAAAAATGAAAGGTAAAAGTGAAGCAGGAGTGCATTTACACTTTTGACACACAGTGGCAAAGCCAATAGGTATGACGTTGTCCGGACATCCTTTTGGCAATTCTTGTTTTGTTTTATCATGGAATTTGCATAACTTTATTGTTTGAGAAGCTGCCAGGAATTCCTCAATCAAAAAAACGTTGACTTAAGATGCTGTAATTCCTAGTGAAGTTAGCCAATGGTTAAGTGTGGTGACACGTAGTAGCTTGATGCATGTTCAAGTGGTTTGGGGAAAAATGTCATTGACACAACCACGACAAATGGATACAGTGTGGCTGAAATCCCCTATAAGTAACTATGTCATACACATAATTTCTGTAAAATTAAAAGGTCTTGTCTAACACAGGGTACACAGACAAAATATCGATTTTTAAATATCGATATACAAAAATATCGAAGTTTAAATATCGATGGGACAAAATATTGAAGGTAAGTAATATTGACAGTCTTAATATCGATATTAGTATGATATCAGTAATATCGAAGTTTTAAATATCGATGTCAATAATATCGAAATAAATAACTTCGATGTTACTAATATCAATTTTTAAATAAATCTAGTGTATATTATATTGTATTTATTATGTTTTATTATTTATTTTTAATGTAATTTAATTAAATATTGTCTTTTACTACTGTAGCGGGTTGTGGGTTTATAGGGGAATAGGGTGGGAAGTAATTTAATTATGTTAAATTAATTATTAATTAGTAGGAATTATTAATTAATTAATTGAGAAATAATTTTTAATTAATTTTAATTAATTGATTAATTGATAAATATGTTCTGTAGCGGGTTATGGGTTTATAGGGGAATAGGGTGGGAAGTAATTTAATAATAATTAATTAATTGATATATGTTTGTACATATTTTAATTAATAATTAATTGGTAATAATTTATATTAATTAGTTAATTAATTAATATAATTTTGTACATATTTATAATTAGTAATTAGTTGGTAAATAATTAATATTAATTATTTAATTACAATTATATATAATTTTTTGTTATTCTTAATTAATTAATTGGGAAAAATAATATTAATTATTAAATTAAATTAATTACAGCTAATGTGCTAATATATTTACTTTATTGTTATTGTTAATTAATAATTAATTGGTAATTAAATAATATTAATTAATTTTGGGTAAAGGAGTATTTTTAGGGTTCAGGGTCAGTTTTCAGTTTTTGGGTAAAGGGGTATTTTTAGGGTTCTGGGTCAGTTTTCAGTTTTTGGGTAAAGGGGTATTTTTAGGGTTCAGGGTCAGTTTTCAGTTCATGGGTAAAGGGGTATTTTTAGGGTTCAGGGTCAGTTTTCAGTTTTTGGGTAAAGGGGTATTTTTAGGGTTCTGGGTCAGTTTTCAGTTCATGGGTAAAGGGGTATTTTTAGGGTTCAGGGTCAGTTTTCAGTTTTTGGGTAAAGGGGTATTTTTAGGGTTCAGGGTCAGTTTTCAGTTTTTGGGTAAAGGGGTATTTTTAGGGTTCAGGGTCAGTTTTCAGTTTTTGGGTAAAGGGGTATTTTTAGGGATAAGGGTCAGTTTTCAGATTTTGGTTAAAGGGGTATTTTTAGGGTTCAGGGTCAGTTTTGGGTTTTTGGGGTACAGGGATATTTTTAGGGTTGAGGGTCAGTTTTGGGTTTTTGGGGTACAGGCGTACAGGGTAAAAACAAAAAAATATTACATTAAATCAAATAAATAACATTTAAAATAAAATTACATTAAATTATTAAGTGTTTATTTATTTTAAATGTATATGTATTAGTTTTAATTTTGTTTTAATATTTTTATTTAATATTTGTAAAATTATATGTATTTTAAAATTATTTTTACATTATTATTAATACATTTAAAAAAATGATATTTTTGATTCCGATATTTTTGTACTACGATATATTTTTTCGATATTTTTGTACTTACCTTTATGAAGATAGGATTCCGATATTTTTGATGTCGATATTTTTGCTCCGATATTTTTGCATTTCGATATTCTGTCTGTCGATATTATGTCAGACATTCTTTACACAGACCTTAGCCATTTATTGTGCAATTGGCTGTCAGCCTCTTGCCTCTGAAAAAGAAAGAAAGAATAAATGAAAGAAAGCAGGAAAGAAAGAAAATGGAAGAAGGAAAGAAAGAAGGCAGGAAGGAAAGAAATAAGGAAGGCAAGAAAGAACGAAAGAACACAAGAAAGAATGAAGGCAAGAAAGAAGGAAAAAAAGATGGATAGAATGACAAAAAGCACGAAAGAAGGAAATTAGGAAAGAATGAATAAGGAATGAAAGCAAGAAAAAGGATTGAAAGAAGGAAAGAAAGAAACAGGAAGAAAGAAAAACAAAGAGACTGAAAGAAAAACTAAAAGGGAAAGAAAGCAAGAAGGAAGAAAGAAAGAAAGAAAAAAGACAGAAAGAAAGCAAGAAAGATGGAGGGAAAGACTGATAGAAAAAAGGAAAGATGAAAGAAGGGAAGAGGGAATGAAAGAGAAAAGGAGGCAAGAAAAAAGGGTAGAAGTAATAAAAGAAAGAGAAAAAAGGAAAGGAAGCAAGGAGAAATGAAGGACTTAATGAATGAAAGAAAAAAGGAAAGTCTGAATGAAAGAAAGGAAAGGAATAAAGAATAAAAGAAGGAATGAAAGAAAAAAGAAAAGACAAAAAGAATAAATGAAAGAATGAAAGAAAACAAAGAAGAACACATAGAAATGAAGAAAGAAATAAAGAAAGCAACAAAAAGAATGAAAAAAGGAGAGAAAGAAGATGAAAGGAGAGAAAGAAAGCGGAACAAAGAAAAACAAAGTAAGAAAGAAAGCAAGAAGGAAGAAAGGAGGAAGGAAAGAAAGGCAAGAGAGAAAAAAGAGGAAACAAAGAAAGGAAAGCAAGCAAAGAGGGAAGTAGGAATGAAAGAGGAAAGGACAACAAGAAAAAATGGAAGAAGTAATGAAAGAAGGAGAGAAAAAAGGAAAGGAAGAAAGAAGGAATGAAGGACTTAGTGAATGAAAGAAAAAAGAAAAGATGGAATCTGAGAGGAAAGCAAAACGTAATGAAAGAAAAAAGAAAGAAAGGATAATAAATGAAAGAATGAATGAAAAAATAAAGAAAGAAAGAAAGAAGAAAAACCAAAGAAAGAAAGAAAGAAAAAAAATCAAAGCAATAAGAAAAGAGAAGGAAAGAGGAATGTAAGAAAGAAAGCAAGAAAGAAGGAAAAAAGAAACAAAGAAAAAAGGAGGAAGGAAAAAAGAAAAGAAAGAAGGTAATAAAAACGAATGTCAAGTGCTGTAAATTAAATACGATAAAGGCTGATTTCTTCCTGGGCAAATTTTATTACAGAACCATTGGTGAAATTGAATCCAGATTAGACGTGCTTTGAAGAATTGTCTGCTTGTGAATTCACATGTATAATATTGAAGCTTTCGATAACTTGAAAGAGAACAGTTTCAAATGGACACAAACTGTTATGCTGTTAAAGCAGCCCTTTACCTCCCCTGTGAGAGGTTGGCACTCCACCTCCACTGCTGTGGTACAGAGGAAGGACTCCCAGCCCTTCGGCCTCGCTGCATGGAGGTTTCAGCTTTCTGCTAGTCTACTGTTGCCTTGGTCCCACTACCTCGTAGGAAGCGGCCGCTCCCCTTGCATCCTGCCCGACTGCCACAGCGCTTTGCAGAGACTGGTATCGTAGCGCTATACGCCTGCCTGCCATTGTTTTGCCTGCCACTGCTGCCGCTTTGCATTCCTGCAGTTGTATGTTTTAAAATTGCATTGTGCGCTCAATTCCGATTTCGTAAACGTGCACCTCGTCATTTTAGCATTGATTGTCAGCCAACGCTCAGACTCACTTTTCTTACTCCGCGTTGCGCCGGTGCCACTGCCCTTAGCGTCTCTCCTCCCTGCGCCCCAACCTCGCCCAGGCTGAATTTCGATCCCCCCACCATTTTGGTTGTTGTGCCTAACCAGCACCTACAGCCCACCTCCCGCCTCCCAGCTGCCCCTCCCCCGCACGGACTCAGAAGGCTTGCCCTGCCTGCTGCTCCTCTGTGACCTCTCCTACCTCGTAGGAAGCGCCCGCTCCCCTTGCATCCTGCCCGACTGCCACAGCGCTTTGCAGATACTGGTATCATAGCGCTATACGCCTGCCTGCCATTGTTTTGCCTGCCACTGCTGCCGCTTTGCAATCCTGCACTTGTATGTTTTAAAATTGCATTGTGCGCTCAATTCCGATTTCGTAAACGTGCACCTCGTCATTTTAGCATTGATTGTCAGCCAGCGCTCAGACTCACTTTTCTTACTCCGCGTTGCGCCGGTGCCACTGCCCTCAGCGTCTCTCCTCCCTGCGCCCCAACCTCGCCCAGGCTGAATTTTGATCCCCCCACCATTTTGGTTGTTGTGCCTAACCAGCACCTACAGCCCACCTCCCGCCTCCCAGCTGCCCCTCCCCCGCACGGACTCAGAAGGCTTGCCCTGCCTGCTGCTCCTCTGTGACTTCTCCTACCTCGTAGGAAGCGGCCGCTCCCCTTGCATCCTGCCCGACTGCCACAGCGCTTTGCAGAGACTGGTATCGTAGCGCTATACGCCTGCCTGCCACTGTTTTGCCTGCCACTGCTGCCGCTTTGCATTCCTGCACTTGTATGTTTTAAAATTGCATTGTGCGCTCAATTCCGATTTCGTAAACGTGCACCTCGTCATTTTAGCATTGATTGTCAGCCAGCGCTCAGACTCACTTTTCTTACTCTGCGTTGCGCCAGTGCCACTGCCCTCAGCGTCTCTCCTCCCTGCGCCCCAACCTCGCCCAGGCTGAATTTCGATCCCCCCACCATTTTGGTTGTTGTGCCTAACCAGCACCTACAGCCCACCTTCCGCCTCCCAGCTGCCCCTCCCCCGCTCCGCCCCCTCCACTATCCATTAAAGCCTGATGTCTCAACGTGCAGCGTCCACGCGCTACGGCCACGCCGAAGGTACGCCAAAGGTAAGCCCGTCTACGCGCCTGGACCGCGCCCAGTGCCAGACCCCCTGATCCCCGCATCACCCACCCCTCCCGCATTACATACGACCCATCCACCCTCCTAACACTTAACCCCGGCCGACACCCTAACTGTGCCCTGGCCACCCCGGGATACACCCATGGACCCTTCACCTGCCACTCCTGCAAGTACGACTCCTTCGAGACCCACACCAAATCCACAACCACCAAACAGAGATCCGACACCAACCACCTTAAATGCATCCTCCTCAACACCCGCTCGGTTCACAAACACGCCATCGACCTTTGGAACCTACTCGACACCTTTTCCCCGGACGTCGCCTTCCTAACAGAAACCTGGATGAATGCCTCGTCAGCTCCAGACATCACCATAGCCATCCCGGACGGCTACAAGATCATGCGTAAGGACCGCACCAAGCAAACAGGAGGAGGCATCGCCATCGTCCATAAGAACACCATCCGCGTCTCAACCAGCTCAGAAGACAACCTCGCTATCGCCGAACACCTCCACTTCCAGATCCACACCGCCCCAAGACCACACTCAGAGGCACCCTCCTCTACAGACCCCAGGAACCCGTACACAATTCAGCAAAGACATCACTGACTTCATCACCCCACACGCCCTCCCCTCAGAAGAATACATTCTACTGGGAGACCTCAATTTCCATCTGGAAAAGAGCAACGACAGGAACACTACCACCCTCCTGGACAATCTCGCCAATCTCGGACTCAAACAACTTGTTAACACCCCCACCCACTATGCAGGACACACACTCGACCCCATCTTCACCTCCAGCAAACATATCTCCTTCACTCACTCAACAACCCTCCACTGGATGGACCACAGTTGCATCCACTTCATTTACAAGAAGACCACGACTCCCAACCACCCTCAACCAACTCTGTGAAGAAATTGGAACAAAATCTCAATCGACCAGATCTCCATATCACTTCTTCAAAAAAACCCTGCCTACACGACGAACCCTAACCAAGCCGCCATCAACCTCACACATTGGTTAACCCAAACAGCCGACAAACTAGCACCCTTGAAAAAACATCAAATCAAGCAAGGAAGCAAGTACGCCCCATGGTTTAATGATGACCTTAAAAGATCCAAGAAACTCTGCCGCTCCCTTGAAAAAACTTGGAAAAAGACCCAAACACGATCACCCAAGCCGCCTTCAAAAACGCCACCCGCAAACACCACCAACTAATCCGGACAGCCAAGAAATCAGCACTCAAAGACCGACTAGACAACAACGCCCACAACAGCAAGGAACTTTTCAACATCATCAAAGAATTCACCAACCCCACCGCCAGCTCCAACGACATCACCCCCTCTCAAGTCCTCTGCGACTCCCTCGCCTCTTTCTTCCATGACAAAATCCCCGACATTCATAACAGCTTTGACAACCAACCCATAAACCAGTCAACCCCTATCACCCCCGAACCTGCACCCCCTCCGAAAAACCTTCTCAACTGGAACCCAATCACCACAGAAGACACCATAATGAACTCCATCCACTCTGGATCCCCCACAGACCCTTGCCCCCATCACATCTTCAACAAAGCAGACTCCATTATCGCACCCCATCTCCGAGACGTCATCAACTGCTCCCTCAATTCCGGCACATTCCCAGAAAAATGGAAACACGCCGAACTCAGCGCCCTTCTGAAGAAACCCACAGCCGACCCCACCGAACTCAAAAATTACCGCCCCATCTCGCTCCTCCCATTCCCTGCCAAAGTCATTGAGAAAGCCGTCAACAATCAGCTCGCTGCCTTCCTCGAAACCAACAAATCACTCGACCCCTCACAGTCTGGCTTCCGAGCCAAACACAGCACCGAGACCGCCCTCATCGCAGCAACAGATGACATCCGAACCCTACTGGGCAACGGAGAAACAGCTGCCCTCATCCTACTTGACCTCTCCGCAGCCTTCGACACAGTCTGTCATAGTACCCTAATACAACGTCTCAGCAACATCGGAATTCACGGAAAAGCATTGGACTGGATCATCTCGTTCCTCGCTGGAAGAACTCAGAGAGTCCGACTCCCCCCTTTTAAGTCAGAGGCCACCAAAGTCATTTGCGGCATTCCACAAGGATCTTCTCTCAGCCCTACCCTCTTCAATGTCTACATGAGCCCCCTCGCAACCATCGCACGTCAGCACAACCTCAACATCATCTCCTACGCTGATGACACTCAGCTGATCCTCTCACTCACCAAGGACCCAACCACCACCAAAACCAACCTTCATGAAGGGATGAAAGAAGTAGCCGAGTGGATGAAGCACAGCCGTCTGAAACTGAACTCAGACAAAGCGGAAGTCCTCATCTTAGGTGCATCCCCTTCCGCCTGGGATGACTCTTGGTGGCCAACGGCCCTAGGAAATGCTCCCATACCGACGGACCACGCACGAAACCTGGGCATCATCCTGGACTCCACTCTTTCAATGACCAGACAAGTCAACGCCGTCTCATCATCATGCTTCAACATCCTACGCATGCTCAAAAAAACATTTCGCTGGATCCCCACCGAAACAAGAAAAACGGTCACCCGCGCACTGATTACAAGCCGTCTGGACTACGGAAACACCCTTTACGCCGACACCACCGCAATACTGCTGAAAAAACTCCAACGCATTCAAAACGCCTCAGCCAGACTCATACGCGACATCCCCCGCACAGACCACATCTCCGGTCACCTGAAAGACCTCCACTGGCTCCCCATCAACAAAAGGATTACGTTCCGTCTCCTCACCCACGCACACAAAGCCCTCTACGAACTCGGACCTGACTGCCTCAACACGCGCCTTTCCTTCTGCACTCCCACCCGCCAACTGCGTTCGTCCAACCAAGCCCCCGCCGCTGTTCCGCGCATCCACAAAGCCACCATGGGGGGAAGATCCTTCTCCTACTTAGCGGCCAAAACCTGGAATTCCCTTCCCATCAACCTCCGCCTCACCCAAAACCACCTAGCCTTCAGAAAACAGCTTAAAACCTGGCTATTTGATAAGTAAACCCCCCCCCCCCTCCTCTAGCGCCTTGAGACCCTCTGGGTATGTAGTGCGCTATACAAATTTCTTGACTTGACTTGACTTGACCCAAGCGTTTCCTCTGCTTTGCCCAGATTTTTTTTCTTTTTCTTTTTCCTTATCTTACCAGTTTATTTCTCTAAGTTACATTTCCCCCCCCCCCCACCAATCGGCCACTCTCCGTCTCTGCGGCCCACCGGCCCTTTCTGGTTACTCGTTCCCCCCTGCCCTCCTGCTGCCCGCACTGACCCGCCCATCTCCCAGTTTAACTTAATGGAGGCTGAAGAGTGGTTTAACTGAACAGCCCTGTACCTCCCCTGGTAGAGGTCGCCACTCCACCTTTGCTGAAGTCATACAGATGAACTGCTCCTGGTCCTCCTTTCTCACTGCACGGAGGTTCGAGCTTCCTGCCGGCCTCCTGCTGCCTTGGCCCCACACTGACCAAGGCATTTCCTCCACTGTGCCCAGTCCATCCTGGATTTCATAGCAGCCCCTGGCCATCGACTCCAACCACTACATCTTCCTGGGCAACCTGAACTTCCACCTAGAAGACCCGGACAAATCCAATTCCACCACACTCCTCAAAAACATGGGCATCATCAGCCTATTTCAACTGGTCACCACCCCCACACACATAGCCGGTCACATCCTTGACCCCATTTTCTCCATCTTCAATGGAGATAAATTTTCCTACACCACAGAATTGACTTGGACGGACCAGAGCATCGTCTACTTTACTATAGACGGTCCACAAGATCCTCCGAAACTCCCGACCCACCCTCACAGCAATTAGGGCAAGGCCACAGAACCCCTCTCGACCACCGCCCTAAAAGTAACAAGACCTGCCCCTCAATCACGTCGTCAAGAACTTCTACAGATGGATCTTCTCAGCTGCTTACATCATCGGCCCCCTGAAGAACACCATCAACAACAGACTCCCCAAATAGGCCAGCTGGTTCACCCCGAAGCTACTGACCCTCAAGCAACACTGCAAGAAATTAGAGATGCACTGGTACTCCAACAAGACCTCCACCAACATTGACTCCTACAGATCATCCCTCCACAACTACCATCACCATCTCAGAGAGACCAAGAAAGAAGCCCTCAACACCAACATCAAGGCAGTGACCACACGCCTTGTCAGAGAATTCTCCTTCTCCTCTGCCACTGAGAACATGATTTGTCCTTCCCAAGCCCTTTGTGACGAACTGACAGACTACTTTCACCGCGAAATCGCAGAAATCTACTGCAACTTCGATTCCCAACCCACTGACCACAACCACCTGAGCACCATTGGCTGCCCCTCCCACCACCCTATGACCACCGACTGGAATCAGCTCTCCACAGGAGACACCATCTCTATCATGAACTCCATACATTCTGGATCTCTCATCGACACATGCCTGCACTACATCTACAAACTAAGAAGAGAAGTCATTGCACACTTCCTCATCCGAACTCCTCAACACTTCCATCACCACACCCACTGTACCAAACGTCTGGAAGCACGTTGAGGTTAAGCCCTACCTGAAGAAACCTTTTGTCAACCCCAACAAACTCAAAAACTACCGCCCAATCTCGGTTCTCCCCTTTCCCATCAAAGTCTTGGACCAACAACCTACTCAACTCTTACCAATCTGGCTTCCGACCAAACCACAGCACTGAGACCGCCCTGATCGCAGCAACTGATGACATCAGATGCCATCTTGACCAAGAGAGGACAACATCCCTCATCCTCCTTGCCCTTTCAGCAGCCTTCGACACCGTCTCCCACCACACTCTGATCACCAGACTCTACCACATCGACATCCAGGGCAACGCACTCAACTGCATCTCTTCCTTCCTCTCTGGCTGAGCCGAGAAGATCTACTTACCACCCTTTTTCTCTGCACCCAAAGGCATCTTATGTGGTGGTCCCCGAGGATCCTCCCTCAGCCCCATCCTCTTCAACACCTACATGACACGTCTGGCAGACATTCCCCACACTCACAGACTCAACATCATCTCCTATGCCGACGACATCCAGCTCCAGGGCCAACTTCCAACACATCATGACAAACATCACCACCTGGATGAAGATCAACTGTCCCAAGCTAAACTTGGAACAAACAGAGGTCATCATCTTCAGAAAGAAACCCTCCCCATTGAACGACACATGTGGCCAGCCCCACTCTGGCCCTCACCCACCCCCTTGTAAACAATGGGATCCTATCAATGTGAATGGTGATTAATTTTATATGATATTGTATATTCTCTAAACTCGTGGATACACTGCAATTTGAAAATCAGGCCTCTCTGCGAGTGGCAGAATGAGGGCACTGTGCAGGCCCTCCAGGATATAGCGATTTCGCGGTTTGCCGCAAAATCGGCACTTTTATAATAATGCAGCGACTTTTACAAAAGTGCCCGCGAAATCGGCACTTTTGTAGAAATCGCGCGGCATTTTTACAAAAGCCGCTATATCCTGGGGGGGTCTGGGAAGACAACGCCTTCAGGTGGCACAAAACTCTGCTGCCCGTGCCATCTTTGGCCTGCATAGGCGGTCACGAGCCTCTGGGTTGCTGCAGAAGCTTCATTGGCTGCCTATCCGTAAGCGGATTATGTTCAAATCCCTTACGTTGATGCATAAAGCCCTGTTTGGCTCAGGGGCTGGGTATCTACGGCGTAGATTGGCCTTCTATCGTCCAGCCCGCTCACTGCGGTCTGAATCTCTTTTTACTGCCGTGGTGCCACGTGTGCGGAAGGCGCGGACTGGGGGCCGTTCCTTCAGCTTTAAGGCACCCCAGTTGTGGAATTCTCTGCCACTGGCGCTACGCAGTACCTCTAATCTGCTTCAATTCAGGAAGAGCCTGAAGACTTGGCTTTTTAATGTTTAACTGTTTTCTTTGCTGGGTTCTTTCTTTCTTTTCTGTATTAGTTTCTTCTTGTTATGTTATTACACACGGAGCCGCCTGTGGAAAGCGCCGGGACACTCTTTTAGAGTAGCCGTGCGCTATATAAGTTTATTTTAACATAACATAACATAACATAACAATAAGCGTTTTATAACTGCTTTCTGCATTTCCGAAGCTCAATGAGAGCATCTCTCTGCTAACCCCCGATAAGCCCTGGGCTCTTAGCATCTTAAATACCTTTGACAAGCTATACATTACGCCGTTCAGGCGCGCAACACCCATTGAACTCACCGGGCTTCAGCCCCCCCCCCCCTCGTGTGTGACAGCCCGGGATGAGACAGATCCCGGGCACACACACAGCCACACCCGAACGTTTCACAGGTCTTTAAAAGACCATTTGAATGTTAATTAGGCCTTGCTGTTGTTTCGCCCCTTGTTGGAGGCCCTGCAGCTCCACTCTGCCTACTGATTACAGGTTCAGCCCCCCCCCCCCCCCCCCCCCCCCGAAATTTTTTCTTACCCCCCCCCCCCGAAATTTGGCGCTAGTTGCGCCTCTGACGCCGTTAATAATGTGCCAAATTTGCACCTATAATATGATTTCTGTAAAACGTCTAGGACGGTAATGCGATTAGTGGCTTCAAATGAAATATCGAACATTCGGTGTTTAGGCCTGAATAGGGGAAGAAAGGAAAATAAATCAATTTCTCAAAGGCAGTAAGGAGCAGAAGAAGCCGACAAGCGTACTAAAAAAAAAGGAATGTCGCTCTGGGAGGAGGGGGACAAGGAGATGGAAAGGAGAGAGAGAGGAACAAGGGAAATGAGAACATAGAGGTGTGGCAAAGGATGGGATTGTATTACTACGGAAAAAGGTGCAAGGGAGGAGGCAGGAATGTGAGAGTAGAAGCAGGGGAAAGTGTGTGAAAGAACAGAGACAGAAGTAAAACGGGTTGCACCAAAAAAAAAAAGACAAGAAGAAGAAGGAATACCAAAGCAAATAGATAAGATGAGAGACAAGGAATGAAGACAAGTGTGTATACATCAACAGAAGGGGAAGTGAAAGGAAGGCAGGAAAGGTTGGTAGAAAGAAAGAAGCAGTGTTAGTCTGCTTTCTTGTCTCCACTGCCAATGTTACCATCGTTTACGTAGTGCATTGATACCAACTGTAGACCCCCATAGCGCTTACAGAATGTCGGGAGTCTGTCTGATCACAGCTATTGTGGTTTAAGTTAAGTTTAATTGTCGATCAGGTTAAGATGGGATTGTTCTATGTTTAGTTTGGTGAAGGTGTGGGACGTGCACGTACCATAGGACTTTGCCAATTGTATCACAAGGTTGTATATTTGTATTTTGCAGAACAGAAGTCATAGTGTTGTTGAAAGGCGACTTGTCAATTACTGGTTGTAGGTTACGGAGGATCGCTGGCAATGGGGTTAATGGTAGGGTCTGAAATATAAAAAGAATGAGCAGCAGCCCATAATTGTGAAGCACACGCTTGAGGAAAACAAAGTGTCTACATTGTAAATAAACCAAATATACATAGCTTCATGTTGTTAAATAACTAAAAAAAATAAGATATCTGTGTTTGTTGTAGGAAAAATGGCCACATAAAATGCCGCAAAATTGCCGCAAAATTTCCATATTTGTGCCGCTAAATTTCCATTTTTGTGCCGCTAAATATTGAGCCATGTATGAATTGTGCTTTACATATTGTAATTCTACAACCATGTACCCTTTTTCTCCTTTTCTTTCCACAGAGACCATATTAGGTCATTTTCCATGATAATGCCTCACTAAGGGCCAACTCAAGCCCCGAGGCTAAACCTAGCAGCCGATTTTTGCTGTTAGTATTTTAAAAACACACAGGGCCCTCATTCTGCCACTCGCATAGAGGACTGATTTCCAAATTGCAGTGTATCCACGAGTTTAGAGAATATACAATATCATATAAAATTAATCACCACTCACATTGATAGAATCCCATTGTTTACAAGTCTAGTTCAGGAGGGTGATTCTATCATCTCCTCTACACTTCCCCAATTGATTTTTTGGAACCTCACCCACCCCCACCAGCCAAGCATGCAACCACAGATTCATCCTGGGCTCCTACCTGACAATGTGAGGCAACAAATTAACGCTGTCTCCTCCTGCTTCCTCACCCTCCGCCTGCTCTGCAAGATCTTCAGATGGATCCCCGCCTCTTCCAAGAAACAGTCACTGAGGTCCTCATCGCCAGCCGATTCGACTACTGTAATGTATCAATGTCAGAACCACCAGAAAAGTCTTCAACCGCCTCCAGACCATCTAGAACTCTGCGGCACAACTAATCCTCGACCTCCGTAGAAGGAGCAGTATCGCCTCAGACCTCTCCACTGGCTGCTGGTCCAAGAAAGATGCTTCTTCAAGCTTCTCACTCACGCCCTACAAAGTCTTCCACAAGTTCGGAGCCGTCCACATCAATGACCACCTAACATTCCACTGCCGGAATAGGAACCTCCGATCTTTACCCTCGCTTTGGCCCACATCCCTTCCATTCGCTGCAGCCGACGTGGAGGATGCTCCTTCTCCTACCTTGCCACCAGGTCCTGGAACGACCTCTCCCTATTCCTTCACACCACCCCTTCTCTGAAGGACTTCAAGAAGCAGTTCAAGACCTGGCTTTTCGACCGAGGCTCACACAGCTCACCAGCGCCTGGAGCCCCCCGCGGTGACAAGCCATGCTATACAAGGCCATCTGATTTGATTTGGTTTGAAATACCAGCAGTCAAACAGTAAAGAAAGAACAATCTAAATGGAATTTCCAAAGCCAATTGCATGTGACAGGAACTGATAAGCATGGAATGTGGCCTGTGCTAACATCTGGTATAGTGACCTGCTGTCACATCAGACTCTAAACACAAAGGCAACGTCAAAGTAATAAATTAAAAAAAACACATTGGCACAGAAGGGAACTAGCTCCTGTGTGGAGGGGCTGCTGGTAAAAGAGTAAAATGCAGTACTTAGTTCAAAGTGATGTTATCCAGTGGCTGAAGTGGGCTGGCCACCTACCCAATGCTGAATGCTGTAGTGGGTGGAAGCAGAACCTGAATGACACACCAACAGGCTAATGAATGAAGAAAGCTGGCCAAAGGCTCCTTTAAATATGTACATTGTACATATATATGTGTTTTTTTTAATGAAAAGGACGTGGCTAATGCCAGACCTAAAAATGACAGTAGGTCCCATCAAATTGCATCCTTAGTTGATTTTAACTTTCTGTAACACAAATTGTTTTTAGCAAATACACTTAAAGAAATTGTGGTCAGCACGCCATAAAATTATTGGAATATTTCACATATGACTCCCAGACTTGCCTTCAATTCTGCAACATTGAATATGTGAGGATCACACACACTTTCCCTATTGTGGCAGGTCGGGTTTGCTCACTTTGTTCATTTCTCCAATTTAATTTGTGTTTTTTTTAGTCCACTGTCTCCAAGTTTACAAGCTGTCAATGTTTCTTTTTTGCATAGACAGTAGAATGTTTGTTTTGTGACAGTATTGCAAACAAAGGCCGAAACCTTTTGCGTATGAACAGTCCCCACTTCTATAAACTAACGTGTGCATTATACAGCGGAAAATGAACAAGTGAACTCTTTTGCGTGTTGTTTTTAGATATATTTTATTCATTCAAGAATTGTGAGTCAAAATAAGAGCTGGTTAGTAATACTGCTAGGAATTAATTGTTTCTCAATACTAACCATTGCAGTATACAATGGTTAGAATCGGAATTGAAGCTCCTATTCTCATAAACTTTCATCCAGTCCTCATATACACTGAAAAACTACAGAATCTGCACGTGTGCAAATTCAAAAACGGAATGTGAGAGTGCATAGATCGTGATGTGTCATCTGCACATTTTGCACATGGGAGAATGGCAAGCATAGGCACTGGACATAGAGGATGCTGAAGTACAGAAAGTTAATAAGCATAAATATGTCTTTACGTTTTGTTTTTATCTTGTCATATTTGCTCTGCATTCAAAGACAGAGGTCAAATGTCTCCTGTCAATTTGCTGCTTATTCTTTTAACATGGAGATTAGTGTTTAATTTTTTCTTTCTGACTGCAAAGTGAGAGGATTTTGTATAGTGAACTATGAGAAACTCTTTCTGGTGTACAGGGAGTGTGGAAGGAAAGGCCATAGGATGTAATTTTCTTCCAATACACAACAGAGTACCTATAGATGACTGAACAAATTATTCAAAATATCAGCCATTAGGAAAGCACAAACAAAGCACATTTGCTTGTAATTCTGGATTGTGATGGAAACGAAGATTTTAATATGATCAAAACAAATCAAAGAACTTTATTTGGAGCGGCACGAATGATAAATATTTGTGAAAGCTAATTTCCACACATTATCATTTGTATGCTATGTAGTGATCAGTAAAACTGCATGTCTGGGAAAATGTTGTGGCCATTTCAATGGAAAATGTATGGTCTGTAAATCAGAGTTTCCTACCACAACATGTTTTAGAAATTTTTGTAAAAAAGTCTATTCCAAAATGCACTATGAACTACATGCTACACCAGTACTCATTTGCTACACTTGTTATTAGTGTGACACTTGGACATTTTTCAATCCTTCTGACTTCAGTGATGTAACATTGAAAGCAGCACCTCACTCTGAAAATGGGTCCGTCGCCACTGATGACAAAATATCTCACAGACAAAGATTGGACTATATATTTTACTCACAGAGAGATCCCTACAAACCTTTATGTGTTGCGGAAGAAAAACATGAAGTATCCCAGCTCATTCTATATTGTGAAGACTATTTTTATGTTAATCTTTATACAAATTAATTTTTTATTATAATTGCTTATTATCAGTATGCTGTGTACATGTTCAATATGTTCCCTTTTTAATATTATCTTATTCCTCTTTTCCTTGGCCCTTGATTTGTGTCCTTTGTTAAATATTAAACATATTCATCGAATCTGTCATGTTTCTTATCACACTTTCACCTTCTTGGTTTTATACAATGTAAAAACATCAATGCAGGCATGTACAGAATGTATTAACACAATGCATCAGCATTTTGTTCTTTCAGAATTAGAACACCCTAAATGAGTACCCTTTTCTCTGTCAACAGATTGATTTCTTGCTTCTCTCTTTCTTTGATTTATTATGGATATATCTGTCTCTCCTGGATTGTCACAAGGACTGATAACTGCATCGCCTTTTATAATTCAATGATGTGAGTGTAATATTTTATGTCTCTTTTTATTCCGGATTGTTTCTTTTCCCTAATAATGCCATGCAGTTGTCGAGCCTTCTACTATATCACTCCTAAAGTGTGTAGTGACCTGCTGCTACATATAACAGCCTCCTCTTCACTTCTTGAGTTGTGCAAGAAGCTGAAGACCTGGCTTTTCAAGTAGTCCCACTAGGCCCTATGTGTGGCTAGACTTACACCTGCTCATCATCAGGATACTCTTCCGTGTGACAGCATGCTCAACAACTCGGTATAACATAGCATAGCATAACTTAACACAACATAACATAACATCCAGCAACCAACCCTTCTCTTCTTAAAACTTAATAGAACATACCACAAAGAACAGTACAATAGCCCTGTGTCTGATGTGGAGCATTTATAAGAGAGTTTGTGATCAGGTCCTGCAATTCCTATGGCTTTATAAAACCATACACATTATCATAGAAACTGACTGATTCTACAATTGAACCTTAAATGTTCTGATGAACATTACTTAAGTAGTTGAGCATTTTATAACCTATACATCAAAATAATTATGCCTTTATCCTTTTATTATATGCGACATTCTCCTTTGTAGTGTAAAATATAAAAAAATATATATATATATATATATATATATATATATATATATATATATATATATATATATATATATATATATTCAGATCCACATCCTTTGCAACGCCGGGACACCAGGACAGCGGTGCAGTCAGGGGCAAAGGTTCCCCTGTGTCAATATGCATGTCCACAACACGTAGCAGCGCTACGTTATACGCACTCCCCTCGAGAATCCAAGGATCAAAAGTTCACAACACCGTGCGCTTTTCCAAAATCCATTATTTATTCAAAATGCAGCATCGTGATAAGCCATGGAACAAACCCAACGCGTTTCGGCGAGGAAACTCGCCTTGGTCACGGGTAATTCCAGAACCAATAAACAAACAATAAATAAAGTTTCACGTCAAAGGTGCAAAATAAACAAAGGACTCATAGCTTCAACATGGTGGCCATCTTAGAATGGAGTACCTATGCATTAATCACATAGCCCAAGTTATACATTTTCTTGGCAAATTGTGTTAAACCAAAAACATTTCTCTGGAATGAACCCATTCCTTTCACTTATATTATATTTCATAATATAAAGGAAATAATTCCAAGAGACGCTAGTCTCGCGTTCTTCAATACCATTAGCATATTAGTTCAGTATGAAACACATTCGATTTCACATAATAAGACCTCAAGTGAGCTGTCCAAATATAGATTTTGAGAAATAACCTCATATATAACCAATCCCCAGTGAGCTTATGTACATACTGTATTTATCAAATCGTAAAGTTAACTTAGATATTTGTTTAAATCATACTCAAGTGAGTTTATATTACATAAACTATCGCACAGTACGTTGCATAGTATGTGAAGTCCCAAGTGAGATATATTAGACAGAGCATTCACTCGAACCAATCCAAGAATAATAGTCTCAGAAGGATGTTTCTTCATGTGCATCATAACATAATCCTATAGGTACTGATTATGCTAATGGTATTGAAGAACGCGAGTTATTGGTTCTGGAATTACCCGTGACCAAGGCAAGTTTCCTCGCCGAAACGCGTTGGGTTTGTTCCATGGCTTATCACGATGCTGCATTTTGAATAAATAATGGATTTTGGAAAAGCGCACGGTGTTGTGAACTTTTGATCCTTGGATTCTCGAGGGGAGTGCGTATAACGTAGCGCTGCTATGTGTTGTGGACCTGTATATATATATATATATATATATATATATATATATATTATATATATATATATATATATATATATATTATCTACCTACTGGCGGTCGCCAGTAGGTAGATATAGTTAGGACCTAGTTTCCATAGGAAATCTGCAACATTCTATTTGGAATAACTTTGGCGCCGGTCCACGAATCTTCACGAAATTCTCCAGGAAAATGGCCTGCTCCTCTCCGCTCCTCCCCTGAAAGTTTGGGGTTGATTCGTAAAGCGGGGGCTGAGAAAAAGAGGGGGTCCCAAAACATGTTTTCCCCATGCAATTTTCCATAGGACCTTTAACCAGGGCTACAGACCGAAATGCTGAACGGAATCACACCAAAGTTGGCAAAAAGGTAGAGTTCGGTTCGCAGATTACGCTTTTTGTTAAATGGTATAAATCCGTTCAGTAGTTCCTGAGAAAATGAAAAGTAAAATCATAGATATATCTATAGATGAAGTACAGTACTCTGTACTGTACTCTGTAGTGTACTCCGTACCTTCCCCAGCACGAGCTTTATGCTAATTGGCTGTCAACACTTCAAACCAGGAAGTGTTGGCCGCCATCTTGTGTCTCGGTAGAACCGAGGCACAAGAAAGCAGCAAAAGAAACGAGAAAAACACGCAAAGGGGGCAGGGTAGAAACACTCTGACCCCCTAGGCCTGCTCAGCGGGTCCCACAAGGACCCCCAATTTTCTTTTAAAATCGCAGGATACGCGAAGGTACGCGTACCCCGTGAAAAAAAAACGGTTTGATTTTTTTTTAATGAGCCCGCGGGGGGACCAAACTCAGGGGGCTTTATGAAAAAAAGTGTAGGGGGGCCCAATCCCCCCCACACTGCCCCGGGGATCGCCACCCCCTGGGGCAAAGTAAGTATGATAGCAGGGGGCACTCAGCCCCCTGCAGCCCTGGGGACCGCCACCCCCGGGACTTCAATACGTATGGTGGTGGTCTCTAAGGCCACTCAAGCCCCGGGGACCACCATCCCCTGGGGCTTTATTATTAAGTATGCGGGGGGCTCACAGCCACCCCGCAGCCCTGGGGACTGCCACCCCCCAGGGCTTCGTTTTTAAAATAAAAAAAAACCTGTGTGGGGGGCTCAAGCCCTCCCACATGCCCCGGGGACCGCCACTTCCCTGGGGCACTAATATTTAAATTGGGGGGTCCGTGACGGACTCCCCAGCCCCGGGGACCACCCCCCCCTGGGGCTTTTAACAGGTGAGAGGGGGGCCGTGCGGCTTCCCTTCTGGAGCCCTTGATGGCCCTGGGGACCCCCCAGGGCCGGCTCCTGCAGTGTCCCGGGGTGCCTACCCCCAGGACACTGCTGTTTGCTATGGCAGGGCGGGAGCCTCGCGGCTCCCACCCTACCATAGCAAACTGCTTTGATTTTTGAAAGCGAGAGCAGGAAACCAGCTCTCTCTTTCAAAAATCAAAGCGTATTGCTTTTCTGCATGGGGAGCAGCATGTTAGCTGCTCCCCAAGCAGTAAAGCAATGCCGGCTCCCGCAGGATGTGGGGAGCCAGCAAGGACTGTGGGGGGCTTGGGGACATCCCCACGGTCCCCAACAGAGAGGGCAGACCCCAGGGGATGGGATCCCCGGGGCCATAAGTTGCCCAGGAGGGGGGCCACGTGGCCCCCCTCACCATTTAAAAAAAAAAGCAAAAAAAAAACACAATTGGCAGACCCCGGGGTATGGGGTCCCTGGGGCCGTAAGGGGGCATAGGAGGGGGGCAGCCCCCCTCCACCATTGAAAAAAAAAAAAAAAAAAAAAACAATTGGCAGACCCCGGTGTATGTGGTCCCTGGGTTCGTAAGGGGGCATAGGAGGGGGGCAGCCCCCTCCACCAAAAATATATATATAAAAGTTGGCCATGCCCCGGGGGATGGGGTCCCCGGGGTGGAATTGGCCACGGGAGGGGGCCACACGGCCCCCTTCCCGTAAAAAAGAAAAAAAAAGATTTTGGGGCAGGCCCTGGGGGATGGGGTCCCCAGGGCCAAAAAATAAATAAAAAGAAGGGGGGCTACACAGTCCCCCTTCTTCAAAGCAGATTTTTAAAAAAAACGGCATCAGGAGGAGGCCACGCCCCCTCCCTGCACCTCTCTACAAACGCACCCCCTGGCGCGTTTGCAAAGGGGGAACTAATTCCCTTTGCATACTGGGGGTCCCTGGGGGCCAACTAGTCAAACATTCTACCTGATCTATTTCTGCCTTTGCATTATATATATATATATATATATATATATATATATATATATATATATATATATATATATATATATTTTGCTCTACAAACTATCACACATGATGTCATTCTTGAGATTTTTACCTATGACTGGGAGATTTTTTACATAAAAAAAGTTTTTATGTGATCAACTCCTTGCATTTAAGGCATTCTTTATATCTGTACAATGTCTTTTAACAAAAATGTGCCTATTTAAAATATTTCCTTTTTATGGCTGCATATTTATTGATTTTTATTATTATCAAACTGTTAGAGATTATTGAAACTTCAGCTAATTTATTATGAATGCATTTATTCCCTTTGTTGATCATGCAACAGACTCTTCTATGCCTATAGTAGTTTGTGGTCACCATTACGTTGCCCTGTCACTTTAAATAGGTGAAAACTTTCAACTAGCGCGTCATGTGATAAAGGCCTCTGGAAGGCCGAAACGCGTTATGGCGGTTGGTGCAGGGCTCAAATAAATTAACAGCACCAGTATTTTGGGTCCTCATTGTCTTTTCCTTGCCCATGGGAGTGGGTACGAGAAGACTAACAGGATATATATTACACCAGTAGGTAGTTGTAGTTAGGACCTAGTTACCATAGGAAAATCGCGACATTCTATTCCCAATAACTTTAGCGCCGATTGACGAATCTTCACAAATTTTTCAAAACTCGTAGGGCGCTCCCGTCCTCTCCTACATTGAAAGTTTTAGGGTGATTCGGTAAGCGGTAACTGGATGATGTCATCAGCAATGTCATTTGAGATGTCATCAGTGATGTCATGAGTGATGTTACTGACCATGTCATGAGTGATGTAATATGTGACGTCATCAGCAGTGCATTGCAGGCGCGCGAGTTATAGTTAGCTGAACTAACTATAACGGGGGAATTTCTATGGTTTTGTACGAGTGAAATGTCCAACCAGCTATAACGCCCCTGAAACCTATGGTTTTTTCAGTAAATTTCTAAGGTTTTAAAATGCTTATTCCAAACTATAACGTGCCTGAACCCTATGGTTTTTTCAGTGAATATATATATATATATATATATATATATATACATATATTACCTACTGGCGGTCGCCAGTAGGTATATATAGTTAGGATTTTTTTTAATAGGGATTTCTGAAAATTCTATGTTGAATAACTTTGGCGTTGATGGACGGAATTGGCTGAAATTTTCAGGAAAATGGCACATTTTGTTTCTGAGCATCCCTTGAAAGTTTGGGGGGGTTTCGTCAAGCAGGGACCAAGAAAAAAGGGGGGTCCCAAAACATGTTTTTAACATTGAGTTTTCCTTAGGGCGGTTGGACTCTTTTTTAGCCCGAACGGCTGAATGGATTTCCACCAAACTTGGCAAAATTGTAGGGACTGGTACCCCGATGTGCCTTTGCTATGTCTCAAGATATATGCTCCAGTGGTTTTTCCAAAAATTAACTTTGAAAAATATATATTGGGCTACATTGGGTCTATATATATATTAGAGCCCAAATGTAGCCCAATGTAGCCCAAAGATGGCCACCAGAGACAAAAAAAACAAATGTAGCCCAAATATCAGCCAGATGTAGCCCAACTATAGCCCAATGACAAAATGTCCCAGAGTGTCCTAAAGAACAACTAGAGTGCTAACAATCTTACTTATGACAAAAGCATGGCACACCTGAAGTCATCTTGATTGGAATAAAGTGTTAACACTTAAAACATTTAATTTGCAAAGGAACAAAATTAGGGGGTTCATTTTGCCATAGAAATTATGATTATTGCTGAAGAAAGAAAAATTAGGGCACATTTTGAGTGACTTCTCAAATCCTCCTATATTTCATAAAAAAAATTCTGATATGCAGTCTCCCAAGATGGCCACCAGAGACAAAAGAGCTCGAATGTAGCCCAAATATCAGCCAGATGTAGCCCAACTATAGCCCAATGACAAAATGTCCCAGAGTGTTCTAAAGAACAACTAGAACGCTAACAGTCTTACTTATGACAAAAGTATGGCACACCTGAAGTCATCTTGATTGGAATAAAGTGGTAACACTTAATACATTTCATTTGAAAAGGAACAAAATGAGAGGTTTCATTTTGTCATAGAAATTATATATATATATATATTCACAGAAAAAACCATAGGTTATAGTGGATATATAGTTAGGAATTTGCATTTACAAAACCTTGAAAATTCAATGAAAAAACCATAGGTTATAGGCCATATATAGTTAGGAATTAGCATTTACAAAACCTTATTTTACTCGCATAAAACCATTGAAATTCCATATATAGTTAGCTAACTATAAGCGCTAACTATATATCGCGCACCCGCAATCCACTGCTGATGATGTCACATATTACATCATTCATGACATGGTCAGTGACATCACTGATGACATCACTGATCACAACATCCAATGATTGTATGTGTCTGTAAAGTTTAAATATGTTTCACATATTGAAGAATGAGTGGATGTATAAGTGTCTGGATGAAGAATTTAGTAGGTGCATGACTGACTGTATGAGTGAGTGATTAAATGTGTCTCACTGAGTACATGGGTTAGTGACTAAACTGTCTTAATTCGTGCATCAGTATGTTTGATGTTGTGTAAGCTGCTGCATGTGTTGATCAGTAGCTATAAGAGTGGCCATATGGGTTATTGATTGGTTGCCCAAATATTTGAATGGGAGGCTGAGTGTGTGTGTGGGTGGCTGGGAGGTGCGTGACTCTGTGCATAGATGTGTAAGCAGTTGATTCACTAGGAGTATGAGTTCAAGAGTGCATGTGGAAACAGCTATATGGGCGGTTGACTGTGCATGGGTGTGTTGGTGAGTGAATGGATTTCTCATTGCTACATGTGCAAGTAAGTACGTATGTAAAACACAATACATGTGAGAGTTGAGATATATAAATAACTGAACATAAGAGCCAGTGAATGTGTGAGTGGCTGTATCGATCACTGTGAGCTTGTATCAGGGATTATATAAGAGAGTAAATATGTGTTATTATATGTTTGAATAAGTAAGATGTGTATAACTGTATAGTTGAGGAAATGGAGGTGTGATTGATTCTTTGCATGACTGACTAGGTGTGTGAGTAACTCCATGGATGAGTGACAGTCTGTGAGTGTCTGTTTATACTGAGTGTATGTAAGGTTATATTAGAGTCTGAAGAGGTTCATTGTATTATCACATGAGTGATGTGATCAGTGATGACAAATGAGATGTCATCAGTGATGTCATTTGAGTTGTCATCAGTGATGTCATTTGAGATGTCATCATTGATATCATTTGAGTTGTCATCAGTGATGTCATTTGAGATGTCATCAGTGATGTCATCAGTGATGTCACTGACCATGTCATGAATGATGTAATATGTGACATCATCAGCAGTGGATTGCGGGTGCGCGATATATAGTTAGCGCTTATAGTTAGCTAACTATATATGGAATTTCAATGGTTTTATGCGAGTAAAATAAGGTTTTGTAAATGCTAATTCCTAACTATATATGGCCTATAACCTATGGTTTTTTCATTGAATTTTCAAGGTTTTGTAAATGCAAATTCCTAACTATATATCCACTATAACCTATGGTTTTTTCTGTGAATTTCATTGGTTTTTTAATAGCAAATATGAAAAGCTTTAAAATGTCAAGTACGTGATAGATAAAAACATTTTCGTATTTATGCACGCTGATGTGCTTTGAACGCTGCCCCCCCCCTCCCCTCCGTTGTAATCCGTCGTACCTCCTTGTCTCTCCATTTGATTGATTGTTGTCCAAGCATTTACTGTTTTAGAATTGGTTCTCTTTGGATCATTCTCTATTTACAAACAAGCACAAAGTCGCAATACTCTGTTTAGTCTTTGCAGATAGTGAAAAATCGTGTAAAAAAAATAAAAGTAATCGAGCAAAATCAGTAGGCCACTAATTGGATCTCTTTTTGACCTCGCTAAAATAGAAATATTAGGAACAACCCTTCTTGAGAAATACGAAAATAGTGACATGAACTGAGCTCCACACCATGAGGGCTGCAAGACAGCTCGGCTCCATCACCCATCCCGCACAAAATAATGACAAACCCTATGCAAATATTAAAAATATAGACAACACACCAGCAAAGAAACAGGGTAAAACATTTTATTAAAAAACTATTTACATAACGTTGGTTTATAAGATGATGTCAGTAGTGGACCGATGTGTGAATAGATCGAAAACAGCACAAGGCTCCAAGATCCGGATAGCAAGCTCCTGGATGTTGGGTGCCATAGTTTAGAGTTCTGAATTTCAGCCTTTTTCAATGCCTGTGCTTTGTTGAATCAAAATGGCGGCTTGACACAAAGCTGACTCAAGCGTTGCTACTGATGCTATGCAGACCAAAACTGGTTTTCAGTTTGTACATTTTTCTAGATTTTTCAATCCAAGTTTGGTTGACTTTGTAGAACGATGGCTTCAGATTTTCAACATACGGTGTGGTGGCGCTGACTGGGAGGGGGCGCTTCGCTCCTGCCCCCTCCCCAAGTAAGATTTTCATACGTGAAAGTACGTTAATGGTTTTGGTCCCTGAGATGCTTCGATGTCACTACCATTCTCAAATAGCATAAGTTCTAGATGTTGGGTGCCATAGTTAAGAGTTCTGAGCAGCGCTTGTAACACTGTCTGAAGCTTATTTCCACCTACTGCAGCTTCACTATTCTCAAAGTAAGTGAGTGTCGTTTGTGGACCTGACTGCATTAGAAAACAATGTGATATGTTACCTTCCTAAACAGCTTGACGGAGGCCCCTGAGGGACGCTGTGATGGCCATGGACTCGGAGAAGACGCTTGGCTCCGACACCCTCCCCAAGTCTTATAGCACTGGTGTAGCCTGAGATCGCCCCCGACATAGGCGGCCGGCTCCCGGCGGTACTTTTTGCCTTTTGATGACTCTTCAATTCTGGACCTTGTCCCACAATCCGTTTGACCTGAAGACAAGCTGTAGTGGGGCGCCCCTTTATCGTTTTAGTTGCCATTCCGCCCGCTTTTGCTACACTGTGCCTCTTCCGCCATTCAGCTGTTTTCCGCCCGCTCTTGCGACTACAGCGTCTCGCTCACCATGTAGTTGAGATGCGCCCGCTCTTGCGGTGCAGCGATAGGCGGCTGCCACAGGACTCTCAAAATGGCGGCCGGCTCTTCGGTTTTGGGCCTGGTCCACTAAAATGGCCCTGGGACACCTTGGAACTCGGACGCTTGTCTGCTAGGGCTTGGGTCCCATTCTCGAAAAGCGTCCCCTCAGCCGTGAAGATTCTACAAAAGTCTTGGGGGCCTCCGACTCCCGCAGGCTTCTGGTGGGGAGCGGCTGCCATGATTGCTCGTGGAATGGCCACGACGGAGCTACGAGATGGTAGTGGTCTCATGCTGACGCCAGCTTTAGTGTGAAACATCCAGAAACACTGTAGACTACCAATTCGATCAGTTCCGGTAGCGCCCCAACATGACCCGGAAGAGAAGAACTTGCCCTCCCCTCTTTGACTGATGGTTCTTGTTGCCTGTCCCCTCTGTTGTCATTTAACAGAACTTTTTGGACTGCTGAAAGGGGTTGTGTTCTGAACGCTGGTTGGTGGAGACATTTAGACTATATTCTTGACCTACGTTGTCGCGTAATGCGTTTTATGACACGCCGCGTTAGCGCACCCGGAAGTGATCCGAGGCGCGGCGCGCAGCGCGTAACGTAAGCATAACAGGTCATGTGACTTGTTAATAAAACTTTTCATTGGTTCATTTTACTTTTGTTAATTTAATGATGAAAAGCTTGGTCTTATGACCTAAAAATTACGCTTTTTATTATTTTCGAACAATATTTTTTTTTCAAACATATGTTATAATATTCCAGGCTAATGTACTTTCCCGGAAAATTTACAACTGTCTTGCAAGTAAAATATATTCCTTTTTCGAGAAAAAGGGCGTTTCTTCCTTCCATGACGGAGCCGTTGAGTAAAAGAGATTCGGCCTGCTGTCTTAGTCGCCGATACGCCTGATTATCAGATTCTTATCGATCACTTTATGTTGCAGACATGAAAAACACAACTGCCCTTGACCATTTATCTTTACTGCGTTCCTACATATTATACCTTTTATCCGTCATGTAATTGGACTGCTTTATTTCACTTGCCTTTTACTGATTCGAAAACAGTCACTAAAAGTAAAAACTTTACAAATGAAAATACTACTACCGTGTTTTGTTTTAAAAACCTTTATTGTGAAAATGTCAGTATACAAATACGGGCCTATAACCACGTGGGCCGGCCACGGAGCAAACTCAAATCGTATATGATGAGGAGACATTTACACTGTAGAAGAACGTAACGAGCGGGCCATTAGGTGACAAGAACAAAGGTGTCTAACAGTTGCGGAATCGGTGGACGTACATTTTGTAATTAAAATACGACAGGGCCACTTACAATAACATTTTCTAGATATACATTTGCGGGCAAAGAGTTACGAGTCCCATTTATACCGGCGCCATTTTGGGCGAGGCCGGGCAGGTCCAAGATATAGTCAAAATGTCTCCACCAACCATCGGCCAGACCAGAACCCCTTTCGGCCCTTTATGTTACAAGATGGTGTCTTCTATTCAGAAAATATTGGTGGCAGCATTTTGAAAGGAAACAGAAACAGCCGTTCTCCTAGTGAGTTTCACATTGTTACATTTAGGAAGAATGTTGAAGAGTAGTATGTGGAAAATCTGAAGCCATTTTTCTACAAACTCTCAATCAGACTTAGATGGAAAAAAAAACCTGAAGAATGTACAAACTGAAAACCAATTTTTGTCTGTATAGCACCAACAGTAACGCTTGAGTCAGCTTTGTGTCAAGCCGCCATTTTCATTCAATCAATAGCGTCCCCCTGCACACATTCAGGGACCTGGTCGTGTCTTTAGATGAAACGCATTGTAGGAAAAGAAGCAGAAAGGAAAAGGAAAAAATTTCCGCCGGACCTAGTGAAGCTGCAGCAGGTGCAAATAAGCTTCAGACAGTCTTACAAGCACTGCTCAGAACTCTCAACTGAGGCACTCAACATCCAGGACTTGCCATTCGGATCTTAGCGCCTTGTATTTTTGTTTTGTTCTTGATGGAGGGGAAACAACAAAAAACAGGCATTGAAAACGGCTCAACTGGAGCAAAAAAAAAATTACTTCTTGGGTGCATTAGGGCATTTATGATTTTCGAATGCCGTATTCATCAGGTTGATGCTCATGTTGCCATAGGACAGCATAGCACCACAGTGTATACAAGTTAACTTCATATGTTCAGATGAGGCAGGTGGCATATTTAGCATTCACCTTCTTTGATCCAGGAGGGATGGAGAAAAACTGCCAGATGAAACTTGAAACTTGGCCATCCAGATCTCGGCGCGTTCGACTCACTGTACCGCAACAGTGACCGCAATTCAGCTGGACACGCCGTCTTTCGGCGCAGCATTGTAGGATGGCCACACCAGTGCGGCAATTTGCTAGACACCACCTCGGTGCCATCCGGATCTCGGCGCGTTCGAGTCACTGTACCGCAACAGTGACCGCAATTCAGCTGGACACGCCGTCTTTCGGCGCAGCATTGTAGGATGGCCACACCAGTGCGGCAATTTGCTGGACACCACCTCGGTGCCATCCAGATCTCGGCGCGTTCATTCATTCAATAGCGTCCCCCTGCACACATTCAGGGACCTGGTCGTGTCTTCAGAAGAAACGCATTGTAGGAAAAGAAGCACAAAGGAAAAGGCAACAAGTTCCGCCGGACCTAGTGAAGCTGCAGCAGGTGCAAATAAGCTTCAGACAGTTCTACAAGCACTTCTCAGAAATCTCAACTGAGGCACTCAACATCCAGGACTTGCCATTCGGATCTTGGCGCCTTGTGCTGGTTCCGACCTATTGACACATCAGTCCACTACTGACATCACCTCATAAGCCAACGGGGCACCCCACGCCGACTTCCGGCGCAGCATTGTAGGATGGCCACACCAGTGCAGCCACTTGCTGGACACCACCTCGGTGCCATCCGGATCTCAGCGCGTTCGAGTCACTGTGCCGGAAGAGTAACCGGAACTCAGCTGAACACGCCGTCTTTCGGCGCAGCATTGTAGGATGGCCACACCAGTACGGCAATTTGCTGGACACCACCTCGGCGCCATCCGGATCTCGGCGCGTTCGAGTCACTGTACCGCAACAGTGACCGCAATTCAGCTGGACACGCCGTCTTTCGGCGCAGCATTGTAGGATGGCCACACCAGTGCGGCAATTTGCTGGACACCACCTCGGTGCCATCCGGATCTCGGCGCGTTGTGCTGCCTTCGGCCTATTCGCACATCGGTCCGCTACTGACGCCGCCTCACGTGCCAACGGATTTTCTACGCTTTTTGTAGCCCTATGTCGCATAACAGGTCATGTGACTTGTTTATAAAACTTTTCATTGGTTCATTTTACTTTTGGTTTCCTAAAGATGGAAGGCTTGGTCATATGACCTAAAAATAACACTTTTCATTGGTTTAGAACATTTTTTTTTCCCAAACGATGAAAGCCCCACCTTGTTTCTGGATCATTCAGACTGAAGCTGGCGTCAGCATGAGAGCACCACCATCTCGTGGCTCCGTCGTGGTCATTCCGCGAGCAATCATGGCAGCCGCTCCCCACCGGAAGCCTGCGGGAGTCGGGGGCCCCCAAGACTTTTATACAATCTTCACGGCTGAGGGGACGCTTTTCGAGAATGGAGCCCAAGCCCTAGCAGGCAAGCGTCCGACTTCCAAGGTGTCCCAGGGCCATTTCAGTGGACCAGGCCCAAAACCGAAGAGCCGTCCGCCATTTTGACAGCCATGTGGCAGCCGCCTATCGCTGCACTGCAAGAGTGGGAGCAACTCCACAACATGGTGAGCGAGACGCTGTGGCCGCAAGAGCGAGCGCAACTCAGCTAGATGGCCGCCACCTGGGGAGACCCGTTCACGCCGCCTCCCCCCCCCCCCCCCCCCCGGGCCGCCGCACGCCAATTTTCGGAGCAGCATTGTAGGATACCAAAACCAGTGCGGCAGTTTACTGGACATCACCTGGGTGCCTGTCGTACATGTTGTGTCAGCCATGTGACACTGGACACAGACCGCTACTGACGAGGCCTCCCCCCGCACCACCCGGGACGCCCCACGCTGTTTTTCTGTGCTGCATTGTAGGATCCCTAAACCAGTGCGGCACCCAGGCGACATCACCTGGGTGCCGTCCAGAACTCTGCACGTTGTGCTGCCTTGGGACTATTCGCACAACAGACCGCTACTGACGAGGCCTCCCCCCGCCCCACCCGGGACGCCCCACGCCAATTTTCGGAGCAGCATTGTAGGATCCCTAAACCAGTGCGGCACCCAGGCGACATCACCTGGGTGCCGTCCAGAACTCTGCACGTTGTGCTGCCTTGGGACTATTCGCACAAAAGACAGCTTCTAACCATTGTTGCTTTTTGTGTTAATAAATGTTTAAATGTTTTTAGTTTTTGTTCTGTTCATTATCGTTAAAAGTTAATAAAGTTTTATAACCTTAATTTGTTGGAGTGTTATCTATTTTTTGAAAAACGGGTGAATGGGGCCTTGAATCGGGTTATTGTCATGTGTGGGCTTTGGAAGTGTGCTGCTGCAGGATCGGACATTTCAAACTCAAATGCACGTTCTTTTTCTTACCTTTCCGAAGCATGGAGCGCAATAGCAAGCAGAGAAAGGGTGATGCACGTGTTGAACACTACCTGACCTGGCAAGTTGCTGGCAGTGCCCCCCCGCCCGCTCCTGAAAGAGGGCACACACACACCGCCGCCCCGAGTACTTCAGAAATCTTTAAAAGACCATGCGCTTGTTCATGAGGCTTAAATGGTTTATCACCTCTTCTAGAACCCCTACATCGACCCTCTGACGTTTCATGGAAAAATTACCATGTAACACAATACCAAGCCCTATCAGCTGAAACCCCCAAGGAATCGTGGGGCATATTAGCAAGGGGGTTTATCTCCCCTTTTTTGGCTTTAAAAACCATGAAAGCGGAGATAAAATTATTTCCCTATTATCAAGCTGTCGCTAACACCAGTTAGTGACACCTAAAAGGAGATAGCGACCATCTTGGGCCCGGCTTTGCATGTCAGTGATACTTATCACTAATGACATGCAAAGTGGCGTGCCAAGATGTTAGCGACTGGAAACAGTCCCTAACATCGCTACCTTCTATTACCAACTTTTGGAGATATTCGCACTAAGCGCGAATATCTCCAAAAGCTAACACCTGCCCTGAGCAGGTTTTAGCCATGTTATCCAATGGGAGGTGGATAACATGGCTAAGAGCATTAGGTCGATAATACATGAATATCGCTGACTTTTCTGCGATAATAGCAAGGTTTATCTGCGATAAAAATCGCCGATGTGCGGCGATAATTTTTGTCTCTAAACAAGTTATAGACAAAAATTATCGCTAGTTGTTAGTAATATGCCCCCGGGTTTTTGCTTGCAGAAAT
This sequence comes from Lissotriton vulgaris, assembly GCF_964263255.1. Taxonomy (NCBI): domain Eukaryota; kingdom Metazoa; phylum Chordata; class Amphibia; order Caudata; family Salamandridae; genus Lissotriton; species Lissotriton vulgaris. The sequence goes on from NC_141694.1 coordinate 710,920,481, forward strand.
CGGGAGGCGGGAGACTAGCACTGAAATCAGTACTCACACGCCTGAATCAGGAGGATTGGCATGTCTGAATTCTCTACAGCTGGGGCCATAAACTACATCCGCAGGGGTAGGTGATAGCCTGGGACCAGCCTGGCATCTAAAATGGCTGCCGTGCACGACAAAATTGTGGCATTCGAAAAAAGGCAAGATGGCGCAGCCGCTGGAAGAGATGTATCAACATATATCAGCCTCCTCAGCCACCCTCAGGAAACATAGGGGATTAGGATATGTCTCCCGCACCCCCTTATACCTAGTAATTTAATTTACGAAGCACAAAATGGCGAATTCCCGTTTCGCTACCAGTTTGCGGCCCAGTTCGCGGCCCGTGAAGCGCTTCTACCGTGAAAAATCATTTTTTTTTTATTTTCCCCACGGGACCCTTTAATAACCCCAACAACATTCCTAGGGGGTCAAGAGGGGGATACCTTGCCCCCTTTCATTAAATTCCCCCTTAGTTTTTCACCTTTTCTTCTCTCTCGATCCTACCGAGAGACAAGATGGCGGCCGCTCCGGACTGTCACGCAGCAAAAAAAAAAAAAAAGCTCACGCACAGCCGCTGGAAGAGATGTATCAACATATATCAGCCTCCTCACCCACCCTCAGGAAACATAGGGGATTAGGATACGTCTCCCGTACCCACTTATAACTAGTAATTTAATTTACGAAGCACAAAATGGCGAATTCCCGTTTCGCTACCAGTTTGCGGCCCAGTTCGCGGCCCGTGAAGCGCTTCTACCGTGAAAAATCATTTTTTTTTTCTTTTCCCCACGGGTCCCTTTAATAACCCCAACAACATTCCTAGGGGGTCAAGAGGGGGATACCTTGCCCCCTTTCATTAAATTCACCCTTCGTTTTTCACCTCTTCTTCTCTCTCGATCCTACCGAGAGACAAGATGGCGGCCGCTCCGGACTGTCACGCAGCAAAAAAAAAAAAAAAGCTCACGCACAGCCGCTGGAAGAGATGTATCAACATATATCAGCCTCCTCACCCACCCTCAGGAAACATAGGGGATTAGGATACGTCTCCCGTACCCACTTATAACTAGTAATTTAATTTACGAAGCACAAAATGGCGAATTCCCGTTTCGCTACCAGTTTGCGGCCCAGTTCGCGGCCCGTGAAGCGCTTCTACCGTGAAAAATCATTTTTTTTTTCTTTTCCCCACGGGTCCCTTTAATAACCCCAACAGCATTCCTAGGGGGTCAAAAGGGGGATACCTTGCCCCCTTTCATTAAATTCACCCTTCGTTTTTCACCTCTTCTTCTCTCTCGATCCTACCGAGAGACAAGATGGCGGCCGCTCCGGACTGTTTAGAATGTTGACAGACACCGGAGAGCCAATCAGCTTTCTGCGCGCAAAGTTCCGATAAGCGAAAAGTAAGCGGACCGGATCGCTGCCCAGAGCGCTGTTACAGATATATATCTTGATTTAAACGTTAATTTCTCAAAAACTACTGGAGCACATATATTGAGACCTAGCAAAGGCACATCGGGCTAACAGTCCCTACAATTTTGCCAAGTTTCGTGCAAATCCATTCAGCCGTTCGAGCTAAAAGTGAGTCCAACCGCCCTATGGAAAACTCAATGCAAAAAACGCGTTTTGGGACCCCCCTTTTTTCTCAGCCCCCCCTTGACGAAACCCCACCAAATTTTCAGGAGCTGCTCAGAAACAAAATGTGCCATTTTCCTGAAAATTTCAGCCGATTCCATCCACAAACGCCAAAGTTATTAGACATAGAATTTTCAAAAGTCCCATAGGGAATTAATCCTAACTATATATACCTACTGGCGATAGCCAGTAGGTAATATATATATATATATATATATATATATATATATATATATATATATATATATATATATATTACCTACTGGCAGTCGTCGGTAGGTATATATAGTTAGGATTTTTTTTAATAGGGATTTCTGAAAATTCTATGTTGAATAACTTTGGGGTTGATGAACTGAATTGGCAGAAATTTTCAGGAAAATGGCACATTTTGTTTCTGAGCGTCTCCTGAAAGTTTGGGGGGGTTTCGTCAAGCGGGGGCCGAGAAAAAAGGGGGTCCCAAAACGTGTTTTTAACATTGAGTTTTCCATAGGGCGGTTGGACTCAATTTTAGCCCGAATGGCTGAATGGATTTCCACCAAACTTGGCAAAATTGTAGGTACTGGTACCCCGATGTGCCTTTGCTATGTCTCAAGATATATGCTCCAGTGGTTTTTCTAAAAATTAACTTTGAAAAATATATATTGGGCTACATTGGGCTATATATATGTTAGAGCCCAAATGTAGCCCAATGTAGCCCAAAGATGGCCACCAGAGACAAAAAAAAACAAATGTAGCCCAAATATCAGCCAGATATAGCCCAACTATAGCCCAATGACAGAATGTCCCAGAGTGTCCTAAAGAACAACTAGAGCGCTAACAATCTTACTTATGACAAAAGCATGGCACACCTGAAGTCATCTTGATTGGAATAAAGTGTTAACACTTAAAACATTTAATTTGCAAAGGAACAAAATGAGGGGGTTCATTTTGCTATAGAAATTATAATTATTGCTGAAGAAAGAAAAATGAGGGCACATTTTGAGTGACTTCTCAAATCCTCTTATATTTCATTAAAAAAATTCTGATATGCAGTCTCCCAAGATGGCCACCAGAGACAAAAGAGCCCAAATGTAGCCCAAATATTAGCCAGATGTAGCCCAACTATATCCCAATGACAGAATGTCCCAGAGTGTTCTAAAGAACAACTAGAACGCTAACAGTCTTACTTATGACAAAAGTATGGCACACTTGAAGTCATCTTGATTGGAATAAAGTGGTAACACTTAATACATTTAATTTGAAAAGGAACAAGATGAGGGGTTTCATTTTGCCATAGAAATTATATATATATATATATATATATATATATATATATATTATATATATATATATATATATATATATATATATATATTCACTGAAAAAACCATAGGTTATAGACCATATATAGTTAGGAATTAGCATTTACAAAACCTTGAAAATTCAATGAAAAAACCATAGGTTATAGACCATATATAGTTCGAATTAGCATTTACAAAAACTTATTTTACTCACACAAAACCATTGAAATTTGCATATATAGTTAGTTGCACTAACTATATATCGCGCACCTGCAATCCACTGCTGATGATGTCACATATTACATCATTCATGACATGGTCAGTGACATCACTGATGACATCACTGATGACATCTCAAATGACATCACTGATGACATCACTGATGACATCTCAAAAGAGGTATTGTTACACGACTGGGAGACGGGAGTCTGACTAAACAGGTTCCCGGGGACTGTTGAAACAATTTAAAATAGATGTGCGATACTATGTCGGACGATGCGCTGCTCGAACGTGAGAAGGCAGCCGAGGAGCTATTTGATAATTCACCAACTATCCCGGAATCAAGTAAACAACAAACTCCGGAGGTGGAGCAAAGTATGGATGTCAAATCATTGCTTAAGGCTTTGGAGAAGAACACCCGCAACGAGTTAACTAAGTGGTGGGAAATAAAATTACTACAAAAGTATCATGAGGTAAACCGTGTTCCTCGTGGGCTAAGAATAATGTTAGCCCCGAGCTTTGAGAATCCTAACCCGCTACTTCTAAAAGACTGGGCGGAGAGTAACCTGGAAGCCTCCATGCGATTGGTTTGCCTGCTGATTAAGTATGCAGTGATTGATAGAGAGGAGAATGTGAAAGAAATCAGTCGCATTAACCAAGACATGGCATTGCGTATCAAGAAGCAGGAGGAAACAATAAAAGCCAGGAAAGCGTATAAATTTACCCGGGACAAGAATGATTACGAGCGAGACCAAGTCTTCACCTTTGCCCGTAAATATGATCTGATTAAAAAACAACGGAGTGCGAAGGTGTTTCCAAAATTAAATCAGGAACCTAAAGCTGGAACGAGTAAAGTCACAGCCTCATACTCTGACGCCAGTATCACAATATCGGATACGGAAACGGAAGACAGTGGTTCCGAAACGGGGAGCATTGCAGCTCTGGGCCCCCTGACATATGCTGAGGAAATGGATTTTATTCACCAACAGAGAAAATCGACCCTGCGCTCAAAGAATGCCAACTTTCCCAAAGACAGCGCAGGAACTATAAAAGGCGGCAGCGACGGAAATGCGCAAAGCAGAGGGCGAGGAAGAGGGCGATACAACAAGAAAAAACAACAGAACAAATAGACGTAAGTGCCAAACACACAATAATCAATCTTACCAATGTGGAACTGAACACTGCGGAAATGCAATTATTGAGTCTGGGGTTAAGTTATTGTCCAGAGAGCAATTTTAACTTTGTTGATACACGAGTCGATGTTTACAAGTTTATACGCAAACTCAAACTAGCTAAATTCTTTAAAATCAAAAACCAATCGACATCGACTAATTCTAGTAATGCTCCTGTCCCCGGTCCCAGTAGACTCAATGCCAAACAAATCCCACTTTTAAAAACTCTGTTTTCCCTGGGTAGAGAGGCAACGGATAGCTCACAAATCATCAGCACGCAACAGATAGCTGATGAAGAGGGGATAACAATCTCAGCAGCTGGAGGTAGTCTGTTTAAAGTACCCTCTTCTTTTGTCCCTATTATGCCGCGTGATACTCTAGATATTTTCCATGAGCGGGTCACCGATGAACTGAAAAAACTGCATATCAGGACAATAAAGGGCCAACAGAAATACAAAGATCCGCAAACAAAACAATATTTTCAATTGATGGAGAAACTGAAAACCAACAATTCAGTGATAATAAAGAACTCTGACAAGGGGGGTAACCTGGTACTCTGGGACAAAAGTGAATATAAAGCGGAGGCTTATTGGCATCTGGACAATGCAGAATGTTATGAGCAATCCAACGGTTTAACAGTGAACAGGGTTAATAAGGAGTATAAAGCACAACTGTTGGTTTGGAAGAGGGAGGGTTTGATAAGTAAGGACGAACTTTGCTTTTTGAGTAAGGATTTTCCCACCCTTCCAACCTTCTACCTTATGCCAAAGGTTCACAAGTTAACATCACCAGTTCCTGGACGTCCGATTATTTCAGCCAGAGACAGTGTTTTTGAAAACACATCCAAATATGTGGACCATTATCTTCAAGAACACGTGGTCTCCCTACCAACATACCTCAGAGATTCCAAGGATTTCCTTTGCAAACTAAACACTATCACTTGGGCAGAAGATTATCTCCTCATGACTCTTGATGTGTGTTCTTTGTACACGAGCATTAGACATGCTGATGGCCTAAACGCAGTTGAACATTTTTTGCAGAATAGAAACATGGCATTTCATAATCATAATAAAATGTTACTTAACAAGATTAGTCTATGTTTAAATAATAACCTATTCTTATTTGATGGCAAGGTGTTCAGACAGTGACAAGGTGTTGCCATGGGTGCGTGCTTCTCCCCCAGCTACGCGTGTTTACACGTGGGCTGGTGGGAGGAGCATGTACTGAGGGGTCAGCACAGGCAGTTATTTGATAAACATCTTATGCACATTTGGAGATACATTGACGATATTTTTATTGTTTGGAGGGGGACTAAATCAGAGGCAACAACTTTTGTGAATACAATCAATGAAAATGAGTTAAATCTGCAATTTACCGCCCATATAAACCAACATCAAGTGAATTTTTTGGATATTGCTGTAGTCATTGAGGATAACCACATCAGCACGCAATTATATCGCAAACCTACAGCAGGGAATTCCCTGCTGCATGCATCCAGCTTTCACCCACAACATACCATCACAGGGTTACCATAGGGGGAATTCTTAAGGATTCGTAGGGCATGCAGTACCATCGCAGCCATGAAGACAGCACAGGAAGCAGCCAGATGCAGAATGTTACAACGTGGCTATTCAGCCAAACTGTTGGACTCTGCATTAGCCAAAGCAGATGCCAGAGATAGAAATGAGTTGCTATGTACAGAGACGAAAAAAGGTCCTACATCAATATCAGAATCCGTGGGTAATACCCATGACACTGAACATAGTACTATCAGAACACCACCATGTAGGTTCATTTCTACTTTCAGCAGACAGGCGAAAGCGATAAAAGGTATCATCAACGCGCAATGGCCAATTGTTCTGACTGATACTGTCTTGGCCCAAACTTTGCCCAGTAAACCTGACTACACTTACCGCAAAGCCAGATCTATGCGTAGTGATCTAGTAAGAACCAGTCCTGAACAGGACAGCAGTAAGAACTGGCTTACAGCAAGTATAAGTTTCTTTAAATGCAATACATGCCGGGCATGTAAGTTTGGTATCAATACCAAAACATATGTTGATGGTTTCTCTGAATTGCCAACCAAACTTAAGGGACACTATACATGTCGCACAGACCATGCGGTATATGTGCTACAGTGTGGCACAAAGCTCCCAGTCCACCAACGAATACTGCAACATTTGAGGGCCACTGTCAACTCAGATGTTACGTATCCAGTGGCACGCCACATTAACGAAGAGCATAGTGGGAACTTAAATATGTTCAATATTTTCTAATTGATAATGTACCCTTAAGTAAGCGAGGTGGGGATCGTGAGAAAAGGCTGCGACAACTAGAGACCAAGTACATTCTGAAACTCAATAGCAAAACACCTAATGGATTAAACATCTGTGAAGATATTCACCACTTCCTATAGTACTATTGGTCCCAGTATGATAATTCAGTTGAATCTGCTTACCTTGGTGTAGAACTTAATGTGGTATCCGTAACAATATGAGGTAGCACAGCATGTACAAATTTACTACCTATTTGATACGTTTTGACTATTGTGATCTTTTCATGGGATGCTTTTCCTGTAACCTGATTTCCCTGCTACATATTCCAATATATATTTTTTTCTGGTATAATCTGCCGAGTCTGTAAATCAAGTCTTGACATTCAATCCTTATATTTTGATACATACAGAATTGCTCCATTCTAAATGTTCTCTAAATAGTTTCCTTTTTGGAGCTGTCCCTTCTCAAACCAGTTTATTTTAGTGTTAGTATGACATTATCTGGTTTAAGTATTCGGTTCATTAGAATGAATTTTATGTAACTACATGTAACATAATCTTGCACTTTAGTATCACTGCATTTTAAACACAAATATTGTTGTTGTTGTGCTCACAGCATGGGTCTATATGCATTTGTCTTCGTCTCCGTTTGTTTATTGATATTTAATCAATACAGTCCGGTCTGAAAACATAGATGGAAAGCCATGAACCTAAAAATGTTCTTATGCAGTACCTCTATTTGAACAATATTATGTGTACATTTTCGTTTGGTTCATGTGAAATTATGTTTTACTCTACAGGTCAACACCACAGAATCATCTTCTTACGTCGGACCTGGTTTGATGTTCAGACTCAATGTATTTTGTAGAGTTAATTCAGAGGGACGCAATCCTCCAGACAACGCTAGCTGTTGTTTTCTAAATGGTCAAAAATGTATTTGGACTGATAAATATTTGCAAATTACTTGATATAATGTAAATATCTATTCCAATCACAGATGGGATATTAATGCATTCATACAGGCATTATGTGGTTAGAAAACAGATTTGTAGTCCACAACACAGTATGTTTTCACTTTTTATTATGTGTGTAGTTCCAATACTCACCTGAGCACAGTTAATTAATGTATTTAAGTTGAACTGTTTGAGCAGCGAGTTTATGTGAGCAAGGCTACACGCTAGCCGAAACGCGTCATCTTGCCCGACATCTCGCACTATTTTCTAATGAAATAAAGTCATTGCAACCAGCAGTGTAAACTGATTCGTGAGTCCCTGTTTCTCTCCATTGGTGGTCACAGGCGCCGGAGCGGTAATTGGATATATATATATATATATTACCTACTGGCGGTCGCCAGTAGGTATATATAGTTAGGATTTTTTCCCTATGGCATTTTTGAAAATTCTATGTCTAATAACTTTGGCGTTTGTGGACGGAATCGGCTGAAATTTTCAGGAAAATGGCACATTTTGTTTCTGAGCAGCTCCTGGAAATTTGGGGGGGGGTCGTCAAGGGGGGGCCGAGAAAAAAGGGGGGTCCCAAAACGCGTTTTTCCCATGTTAATTTCCATAGGGCGGTTGGACTCACTTTTAGCCCGAACGGCTGAATGGATTTTCACGAAACTTGGCAAAAATGTAGGGACTGTTAGCCCGATGTGCCTTTGCTAGGTCTCAATATATGTGCTCCAGTAGTTTTTAAGAAATTAACGTTCAAAACAAGATATATATCTGTAACAGCGCTCCGGGCAGCGATCCGGTCCGCTTACTTTTCGCGTTTCGGAACTTTGCGCGCAGAAAGCTGATTGGCTCTCCGGTGTCTGTCAACATTCTAAACAGTCCGGAGCGGCCGCCATCTTATCTCTCGGTAGGATCGAGAGAGAAGAAGAGGTGAAAAACGAAGGGGGAATTTAATGAAAGGGGGCAAGGTATACCCCTCTTGACCCCCTAGGATTGTTGTTGGGGTTATTAAAGGGTCCCGTGGGGAAAATAAAAAAAAAATGATTTTTCACGGTAGAAGCGCTTCACGGGCCGCGAACTGGGCCGCAAACTGGTAGCGAAACGGGAATTCGCCATTTTGTGCTTCGTTAATTAAATTACTAGGTATAAGGGGGTGCGGGAGACGTATCCTAATCCCCTATGTTTCCTGAGGGTGGCTGAGGAGGCTGATATATGTTGATACATCTCTTCCAGCGGCTGTGCGTGAGCTTTTTTTTTTTTTGCTGCGTGACAGTCCGGAGCGGCCGCCATCTTGTCTCTCGGTAGGATCGAGAGAGAAGAAGAGGTGAAAAACGAAGGGGGAATTTAATGAAAGGGGGCAAGGTATCCCCTTCTTGACCCCCTAGGAATGTTGTTGGGGTTATTAAAGGGTCCCGTGGGGAAAAGAAAAAAAAAATGATTTTTCACGGTAGAAGCGCTTCACGGGCCGCGAACTGGGCCGCAAACTGGTAGCGAAACGGGAATTCGCCATTTTGTGCTTCGTTAATTAAATTACTAGGTATAAGGGGGTGCGGGAGACGTATCCTAATCCTCTATGTTTCCTGAGGGTGGCTGAGGAGGCTGATATATGTTGATACATCTCTTCCAGCGGCTGCGCCATCTTGCCTTTTTTCCAATGCCACAATTTTGTCGTGCACGGCAGCCATTTTAGATGCCAGGCTGGTCCCAGGCTATCACCTACCCCTGCGGATGTAGTTTATGGCCCCAGCTGTAGAGAATTCAGACATGCCAACCCTCCCGATTCAGGCGTGAGACTACTGATTTCAGTGCTAGTCTCCCGCCTCCCGATTTCTGCAAGCAAAAACCCGGGGGCATATTATGAACAACTAGCGATAATTTTTGTCTCTAACTTGTTTAGAGACAAAAATTATCGCCGCACATCGGCGATTTTTATCGCAGATAAACCTTGCTATTATCGCAGAAAAGTCAGCGATATTCATGTATTATCGAGAAAATGCTCTTAGCCATGTTATCCACCTCCCATTGGATAACATGGCTAAGAACTGCTCAGGGCAGGTGTTAGATTTTGGAGATATTCGCGCTTAGCGCGAATATCTCCAAAAGTTGGTAATAGGAGATAGCGATGTTAGGGACTGTTTCCAGTCGCTAACATCTTGGCACGCCACTTTGCATGTCATTAGTGATAAGTATCACTGACATGCAAAGCGGGGCCCAAGATGGTCGCTATCTCCTTTTAGCTGTCACTAACTGGTGTTAGCGACAGCTTGGTAATAGGGAGATAATTTTATCTCCGCTTTCATGGCTTTTAAAGCCAAAAAAGCGGAGATAAACCCCCTTGATAATATGCCCCGCGATTCCTTGGGGGTTTCAGCTGACAGGGCTTGGTATTGTGTTACATGGTAATTTTTCCAGGAAACGTCAGAGGGTCGATGCAGGGGTTCTAGAAGAGGTGATAAACCATTTAAGCCTCATGAACAAGCGCATGGTCTTTTAAAGATTTGTGAAGTACTCGGGGCGGCGGTGTGTGTGTGCTCTCTTTCAGGAGCGGGCGGGGGGGCACTGCCAGCAACTTGCCAGGTCAGGTAGTGTTCAACACGTGCATCACCCTTTCTCTGCCTGCTATTGCGCTCCATGCTTCGGAAAGGTAAGAAAAAGAACGTGCATTTGAGTTTGAAATCTCCGATCCTGCAGCAGCACACTTCCAAAGCCCACACATGACAATAACCCGATTCAAGGCCCCATTCACCCGTTTTTAAAAAAATAGATAACACTCCAACAAAGTAAGATTATAAAACTTTATTAACTTTTAACTATAATGAACGGAACAAAAACTAAAAACATTTAAACATTTTTCAACCCAAAAAGCAACAATGGTTAGAAGCTGTCTTTTGTGCGAATAGTCTCAAGGCAGCACAACGTGCAGAGTTCTGGACGGCACCCAGGTGATGTCGCCTGGGTGCCGCACTGGTTTTGGGATCCTATAATGCAGCACAGAAAAACAGCGTGGGGCGTCCCGGGTGGTGCGGGGGGAGGCCTCGTCAGTAGCGGTCTGTTGTGCGAATAGTCCCAAGGCAGCAGAACGCGTTGAGATGTTGATGGCACTGTGTCCAGTGTCCCATGGCTGACACAACATGTACGACAGGCACCCAGGTGATGTCCAGTAAACTGCCGCACTGGTTTTGGTATCCTACAATGGTGCTCCGAAAATTGGCGTGCGGCGGCCCGGGGGGGGGGGGCGTGGGGGAGGCGGCGTGAACGGGCCTCCCCAGGTGGCGGCCATCCAGCTGAGTTGCGCCCGCTCTTGCGGCTGCAGCGTCTCGCTCACCATGTTGTTCAGTTGCTCCCACTCTTGCAGTGCAGCGATAGGCGGCTGCCACATGACTCTTAAAATGGCGGACGGCTCCTCGGTTTTGGGCCTGGTCCACTGAAATGGCCCTGGTACACCTTGGAACTCGGACGCTTGCCTGCTAGGGCTTGGGCTCCATTCTCGAAAAGCGTCCCCTCAGCCGTGAAGATTCTACAAAAGTCTTGGGGGCCCCCGACTCCCGCAGGCTTCCGGTGGGGAGCGGCTGCCATGATTGCTCGCGGAATGACCACGACGGAGACACGAGATGGTGGTGCTCTCATGCTGACGCCAGCTTCAGTCTGAATGATCCAGAAACAAGGTGGGGCTTTCATCGTTTGGGAAAAAAAAATGTTCTAAACCAATGAAAAGTGTTATTTTTAGGTCATATGACCAAGCCTTCCATCTTTAGGAAACCAAAAGTAAAATGAACCAATGAAAAGTTTTATAAACAAGTCACATGACCTGTTATGCGGCATAGGGCTACAAAAAGCGTAGAAAATCCGTTGGCACGTGAGGCGGCGTCAGTAGCGGAACGATGTGCGAATAGGCCGAAGGCAGCACAACGCGCTGAGATCCGGATGGCACCGAGGTGGTGTCAAGCAAATTGCCGCACTGGTGTGGCCATCCTACAATGCTGCGCCGAAAGACGGCGTGTCCAGCTGAGTTCCGGTCACTCTTGCGGTACAGTGAGTCGAACGTGCCGAGATCCGGATGGCACCGAGGTGGTGTCCAGCAAATTGCCGCACTGGTGTGGCCATCCTACAATGCTGCGCCGAAAGACGGCGTGTTCAGCTGAGTTCCGGTCACTCTTCCGGCACAGTGACTCGAACGCGCCGAGATCCGGATGGCACCGAGGTGGTGTCCAGCAAGTTGCCGCACTGGTGTGGCCATCCTACAATGCTGCGCCGAAAGTCGGCGTGGGGTGCCCCGTTGGCTTATGAGGTGATGTCAGTAGTGGACCGATGTGTGAATAGGTCGGAACCAGCACAAGGCGCCAAGATCCGAATGGCAAGTCCTGGATGTTGAGTGCCTCAGTTGAGAGTTCTGAGCAGTGCTTGTAAGATTGTCTGAAGCTTATTTGCACCTGCTGCAGCTTCACTATTGCCCTGGTGTGGCCAAAGGTCGCACATGACATAGGCGGTCGGCTCCCGAGGTCCGGCGGAACTTTTTTCCTTTTCCTTTCTGCTTCTTTTCCTACAATCCGTTTCATCTGAAGACACGACCAGGTCCCTGAATGTGTGCAGGGGGACGCTATTGATTGAATGAAAATGGCGGCTTGACACAAAGCTGACTCAAGCGTTACTGTTGATGCTATACAGACAAAAATTGGTTTTCAGTTTGTACATTCTTCAGGTTTTTTTTTTCCATCCAAGTCTGATTGAGAGTTTGTAGAAAAATGGCTTCAGATTTTCCACATACTACTCTTCAACATTCTTCCTAAATGTAACAATGTGAAACTCACTAGGAGAACGGCTGTTTCTGTTTCCTTTCAAAATGCTGCCAACAATATTTTCTGAATGGAAGACACCATCTTGTAGCATAAAGGGCCGAAAGGGGTTCTGGTCTGGCTGATGGTTGGTGGAGACATTTTGACTATATATTGGACCTGCCCGGTCTCGCCCAAAATGGCGCCGGTATAAATGGGACTCGTAACTCCTTGCCCGCAAATGTATATCTAGAAAATGTTATTGTAAGTGGCCCTGTTTTATTTTAATTACAAAATGTACGTCCACCGATTCCGCAACTGTTAGACACCTTTGTTCTTGCAACCTAATGGCCCGCTCGTTACGTTCTTCTACAGTGTAAATGTCTCCTCATCATATACGATTTCAGTTTGCTCCGTGGCCGGCCCACGTGGTTATAGGCCCGTATTTGTATACTGACATTTTCACAATAAAGGTTTTTAAAACAAAACACGGTAGTAGTATTTATATTGGTAAAGTTTTTACTTTTAGTCACTGTTTTCGAATCAGTAAAAGGCAAGTGAAATAAAGCAGTCCAATTACATGACGGATAAAAGGTATAATATGTAGGAACGCAGTAAAGATAAATGGTCAAGGGCAGTTGTGTTTTTCATGTCTGCAACATAAAGTGATCGATAAGAATCTGATAATCAGGCGTATCGGCGACTAAGACAGCAGGCGGAATCTCTTTTACTCAACGGCTCCGTCATGGAAGGAAGAAACGCCCTTTTTCTCGAAAAAGGAATATATTTTACTTGCAAGACAGTTGTAAATTTTCCGGGAAAGTACATTAGCCTGGAATATTATAACATATGTTTGAAAAAAAAATATTGTTCGAAAACAATAAAAAGCGTAATTTTTAGGTCATATGACCTAGCTTTTCATCATTAAATTAACAAAAGTAAAATGAACCAATGAAAAGTTTTATTAACAAGTCACATGACCTGTTATGCTTACGTTACGCGCTGCGCGCCGCGTCTCGGATCACTTCCGGGTGCGCTAACGCGGCGTGTCATATAACGCATTACGCGACAACGTAGGTCAAGAATATAGTTAAAATGTCTCCACCAACCAGCGTTCGGAACACAACCCCTTTCAGCAGTCCAAAAAGTTCTGTTAAATGACAATAGAGGGGACAGGCAACAAGAACCATCAGTCAAAGAGGGGAGGGCAAGTTCTTCTCTTCCGGGTCATGTTGGGGCGCTACCGGAACTGATCGAATTGGTAGTCTACAGTGTTTCTGGATGTTTCAGACTAAAGCTGGCGTCAGCATGAGACCACTACCATCTCGTAGCTCCGTCGTGGCCATTCCACGAGCAATCATGGCAGCCGCTCCCCACCAGAAGCCTGCGGGAGTCGGAGGCCCCCAAGACTTTTGTAGAATCTTCACGGCTGAGGGGACGCTTTTCGAGAATGGGACCCAAGCCCTATCAGGGAAGCGTCCGAGTTCAAAGGTGTCCCAGGGCCATTTTAGTGGACCAGGCCCAAAACCGAAGAGCCGGCCGCCATTTTGAGAGTCCTGTGGCAGCCGCCTATCGCTGCACCGCAAGAGCGGGAGCAACTCAACTACATGATGAGCGAGACGCTGTAGTCGCAAGAGCGGGCGGTAAACAGCTGAATGGCGGAAGAGGCACAGTGTAGCAAAAGCGGGCGGAATGGCAACTGAAACGGTAAAGGGGCGCCCCACTACAGCGTGTCTTCAGGTCAAACGGATTGTGGGACAAGGTTCAGAATTGAAGAGTCATCAAAAGGCAAAAAGTTCCGCCGGACCCCGGGAGCCAGTCGCCTATGTCGGGGGCGATCTCAGGCTACACCAGTGCTATAAGACTTGGGGAGGGTGTCGGAGCCAAGCGTCTTCTCCGAGTCCATGGCCATCACACCGCCCCTCAGGGGCCTCCGTCAAGCTGTTTAGGAAGGTAACATATCACATTGTTTTCTAATGCAGTCAGGTCCACAAACGACACTCACTTACTTTGAGAATAGTGAAGCTGCAGTAGGTGGAAATAAGCTTCAGACAGTGTTACAAGCACTGCTCAGAACTCTTAACTATGGCACCCAACATCCAGAACTTATGCCACTTGAGAATGGCAGTGACATCGAAGCAACTCAGGGACCAAAACCATTAACGTACTTTCACGTATGAAAATCTTACTTGGGGAGGGGGCAGGAGCGAAGCGCCCCCTCCCAGTCACGGCCACCACACCGTATGTTGAAAATTTGAAGCCATCGTTCTACAAAGTCAACCAAACTTGGATTGAAAAATCTAGAAAAATGTACAAACTGAAAACCAGTTTTGGTCTGCATAGCATCAGTAGCAACGCTTGAGTCAGCTTTGTGTCAAGCCGCCATTTTGATTCAACAAAGCACAGGCATTGAAAAAGGCTCAAACTCAGAACTCTGAACTATGGCACCCAACATCCAGGAGCTTGCCATCCGGATCTTGGAGCCTTGTGCTGCTTTCGACCTATTCACACATCGGTCCACTACTGACATCATCTTATAAACCAACGTTATGTAAATAGTTTTTTAATAAAATGTTTTACCCTGTTTCTTTGCTGGTGTGTTGTCTATATTTTTAATATTTGCATAGGGTTTGTCGTTATTTTGTGCGGGATGGGTGATGGAGCCGAGCTGTCTTGCAGCCCTCATGGTGTGGAGCTCAGTTCATCTCACTATTTTCGTATTTCTCATGAAGGGTTGTTCCTAATATTTCTATTTTAGCGAGGTCAAAAAGAGATCCAATTAGTGGCCTACTGATTTCGCTCGATTACTTTTATTTTTTTACACGATTTTTCACTATCTGCAAAGACTAAACAGAGTATTGCGACTTTGTGCTTGTTTGTAAATAGAGAATGATCCAAAGAGAACCAATTCTAAAACAGTAAATGCTTGGACAACAATCAATCAAATGGAGAGACAAGCAGGCACGACGGATTACAACGGGGGCAAAGGCTTGCGTTAACTACCGTTCACTATCTGCAAAGAGAGAGTACTACTAAGACAAAAGAGGGGAGGGGGGGGTGCAGCGTTCAAAGCACATCAGCGTGCATAAATACGAAAATGTTTTTATCTATCACGTACTTGACATTTTAAAGCTTTTCATATTTGCTATTAAAAAAACAATGAAATTCACAGAAAAAACCATAGGTTATAGTGGATATATAGTTAGGAATTTGCATTTACAAAACCTAGAAAATTCAATGAAAAAACCATTGGTTTTAGGCCATATATAGTTAGGGATTTGCATTTACAAAACCTTATTTTACTCGCATAAAACCATTGAAATTCCATATATAGTTATAAGCGCTAACTATATATCGCGCACCCGCAATCCACTGCTGATGATGTCACATATTACATCATTCATGACATGGTTAGTGACATCACTGATGACATCACTGATGACATCTCAAATGACATCACTGATGACATCTCAAATGACATCACTGATGACAACATCCAGTGACTGTATGTTTCTGTAAAGTTAAAATATGTCTTACATATTGAAGAATGAGTGGATGTATAAGTGTCTGGATGAAGGATTTAGTAGGTGCATGACTGACTGTATGAGTGAGTGATTAAATGTGTCTCACTGAGTGCATGGGTTAGTGACTAAACTGTCTTAATTTGTGCATCAGTATGTCTGTTGTTGTGTAAGCTGCTGCATGTGTTGATCAGTAGCTATAAGAGTGGCTATATGGGTTATTGATTGGTTGCCCAAGTATTTGAATGGGAGGCTGAGTGTGTGTGTGGGTGGCTGGGAGGTGTGTGACTCTGTGCATAGATGTGTAAGCAGTTGATTCACTAGGTGTATGAGTTCAAGAGTGCATGTGGAAACAGCTATATGGGCGGTTGACTGTGCATGGGTGTGTTGGTGAGTGAATGGATATCTTAGTGCTACATGTGCAAGTAAGTATGTATGTAAAACACAATACATGTGAGAGTTGACATATATAAATAACTGTGGATAAGAGCCAGTGAATGTGTGAGTGGCTGTATGAATCACTGTGAGCTTGTATCAGGGATTGTATAAGAGAGTAAATATGTGTTACTATATGTTTGAATAAATAAAGTGTGTATAACTATATAGTTGAGGAAATGGAGTTGTGATTGATTCTTTGCATGACTGACTAGGTGTGTGAGTAACTCCATGGATGTGTGACAGTCTGTGAGTGCCTGTTTACACTGAGTGTATCTAAGGTTATATTAGAGTCTGAAGATGTATTATCACATAAATGATATCATCAGTGGTGTAATCAGTAATGTCAAATGAGATGTCAGTGATGTCATCAGTGATGTCATTTGAGATGTCATCAGTGATGTCATCAGTGATGTCACTAACCATGTCATGAATGATGTAATATGTGACATCATCAGCAGTGGATTGCGGGTGCGCGATATATAGTTAGCGCTTATAACTATATATGGAATTTCAATGGTTTTATGCGAGTAAAATAAGGTTTTGTAAATGCAAATCCCTAACTATATATGGCCTAAAACCAATGGTTTTTTCATTGAATATATATATATATATATATATATATATATATCTTTCCACTAGTGCTGGTTAAAGAGTCACGCTGTCACGGGCGGTCTTGTTATAGCCACCAGCAGGCTTCTTTATTCGTTCCACAAATCTTCAAAATTACGAAGAAAACAAGACACCCAGAGCTTCAGTTCGAGGATTTATTTGGCAGATGAACAAATCTCCAAGACGCGTTTCACCATTACGGCTTGGTCACGCTCGTCTCGTGGTGCTGACAACCATTTTTAAAACCCAACATCCCAGTGCACATACTTTCCATCACGCAAAGGTGGCGGCCATCTTGTAACATGTTCATAAATAGGACAAATCATAAGTTTTGATAATATAATAATGTCTTATAAACAAAAGATGTAATAAGGTTAAATAAGCATATACTTCTAATATTGCCACATAGTCCTGATGTAAATTTAATTCCCGTGATTCATTGTGAATTATAAACACAATTACATTATCCTGCGCGGATATTAATACACAATTCATATTGAGTATTACTAGGCACATTGCATCAATATATCGTTCAGAATTGTAAACGAACAGAAAGCATCCCAATGTATAGATCCTTCCTTCTGATTGGTTGTTGCGAACAAACTTGTATGTTATTGGTTAAATATGATCAAGGTGCTGTTTGCACCGAAACGCGTCATGGTGGTTTGGTGGTGAGCAAATAAATCACTACTCACGAAATTGGGTTTGCCTCGCCTCTTCTCTGCTGCTGCATTGCTGCAAGACGTCTTTATGGCGAGAAAATAATATATTCATATATATATATATATACATATATATATATATATATATATATATATATATATATATATATATATATATATATATATATATATATATATATATATATATATATATATATATGTATATATATATAAAATATATATATATATAAACGCTCCAATTCTCCTGTTTACCAGAACACAAGCCAGCACTCGCGGGGCAAATTCCAAAGAAAATGTATTTTCTTTTTAGCAACAACAAACGCCTTTCAGCAATCTAACCGTAATCGGTGTTACTAACACGGCGGTTGCGCCCATTTTTAAATCGTGTCCATAGTAATAATAAATATGAAAGATGGAACTTAGCTCACTTTTCTTTGAGCGCCATCTTTAAATGTCCTGATGTTAAAAGGATAATATCATATTAAGGAGTATTGGAAAAAGGCAGGTTAACATTACCATGGGTGTACTTCAAACAATTGGATCGCTTACTGGTGGAATTGCTATGGGGATGTAAACATAAATGAGTGAAGCTTGCTACCTTGCAGAGAACTTGGGAGCAGAGAGGGATAGAGGTCCCCAGATTCGCATATTATTATATTGCGATCCAATTACAGCATGCAGTACACTGGCTGGATGATGTCGACAATTGGGAGAAACGACTGTTGAGGGGGACCCATGGAGAGACCTCCCTACCGGAACTCCTTATGTTGGGATCAAAGGTCCCAGTGCACCTTTTGTATATTATTAGGTCGAGCTGGCGTTGGAGCGCGAAGCGCTCCCGCCACGAGTTCTATAGTCACCGTGTTAACTAGCAAGGGAGATAGAGCTGTGCACGAGCCTCTACTGGCCTGTGCACCAGCCGATTCAGCTCTGTGAACGCGTACGTCTCCGGAAGACGTGCTGCGCCCGAACCACCTCCCGCTTGTTCTTTCAGCAAATATTCTCGGAGCCCTAGGGCAAAGTTACCGAACAGCACAACAGGTAGGCTTTTTTCATTTATGAAGACAGTATGATAGGCCTCGTACACACACCTCCCCTTCCAGTGCCATACTAAATCAATCTAGCAGTGTACCCTAGGTATTGTTGGGTACAGAGTATTTGAGATCTTGCTGTTGGCTATGGGCTATTAACGATGAAAGTATTCTCAAGCTTTGTCTGCGCAATTACATATTTTGTGATGATCATCGTGATTTCCTGTTTGGGTTTTTCGGATCCAAGAGAGGTGTTAACAGTCGATAAAGTTGATGTTTATAAAACTGTAATAAAGCGTCCTGTCTCTTTTTGTGTAAACTGCTCATTTGTGAAGTTTGAGGTAGGCGAACTTGACTGCTTGTTTTTCACAGACGGCGTGCTGGAAATGTTATGCAACAGAATGAACTTGCTTGAGTGCAAAGTCTTCTAACTGTAGAACCTAATGTGTGTTTTCACCTCCCCTCAGTCCTTGATCAGGACACGGGGCTGCGACCATGCAATGTGTTTAACTTATTCACAAATGGCTGCTTGAGGCCTAAGTACGCACACCCTCCTCCATTAATGGGTTCTGTTACACAGCCTGTAAAACGCGGCAAACAATGCCAGTGGGAAGGAATGCAGTTGAGTCTGGAAACTATGTTCCACATAAGATTTTGGTATTCTGAAAATAAAACCTTAGTAGGAGTGCTATTTGCGACGAGCTTCATGGTGGATAAAGTGTATGCATGTTTTCATTGAAAAGACAAACTCCTATATATTTTGAAATACAAATATGCTGCCTGGATCGTTGGCCTCGTAGGAAATATTTTACATAGAAATGCACTGCAATTACATATTTGGATGCGAAAAGGACAGATTTATAGCAAATAAGCACGTTCTTAATTGGAGTGGACCTAAAGTATCAGGGTCATTTTGTCCGTTTTATTTTTCTTTTAGGCAACATCTCTCTTCCCTCCCCTTCCCGAGGACCCTTCGAGTCCCAACTCCACCCTCCAACTCCACTCTCCAACTCCACCCTCCAACTCCAACTCCACCCTCCAACTCCAACTCCACCCTCAACTCCACTCTCCAACTCCAACCCCAACTCCACCCTCCAACTCCACCCTCCAACTCCACCCTCCAACTCCACCCTCCAACTCCACCCTCCAACTCCACCCTTCAACTCCAACCCCAACTCCAACCTCAACTCCACCCTCGAACTCCAACTCCACCCTCCATCACTCAGGGCCTCCACAGCATCACTCAGGGCCTCCACAGCATCACTCAAGGCCTCCACAGCATCACTCAGGGCCTCCACAGCATAACTCAGGGCCTCCACAGCATCACTCAGGGCCTCCACAGCATCACTCAGGGGCACCACAACATCACTATGCGCTACCAGAGCATCACTGAATGCCACAGCATCACTGAACGCCACAGCATCACTCCGCGCCATCACAGCATCAATCTGGGCAACCATTCAACTACAACTGGTTCAAATATGTTCGCTCAATGTTTCAAGCTTTATTACAAATGTCACAAAAAGATGTTAATATTTCACTTCTGATCTTGGATTTTCATCACAATAAAATACACTGAACATATTCATCACAAAAGTTATTTACAAACGTTTAAGCTGTTGCCATTATAAATTACAATCACTTTTATTTAAGTATTATTTTTTGTAAAAAAATAAAAGCCATTGTTATTTGTAATATCAATACATCTAAGTCACGTAAATACAAAACATGTTGCATTACAAATGCTATAGGTGTCACATTTGTGAAAGATATAACTATTGGCATTGTAAATGACAAAGCTA
Source organism: Lissotriton vulgaris (assembly GCF_964263255.1). NCBI lineage: Eukaryota > Metazoa > Chordata > Amphibia > Caudata > Salamandridae > Lissotriton > Lissotriton vulgaris. Next base: position 710,940,883 of record NC_141694.1, read on the forward strand.
TTAATTTAGCTATTTTCAAAACAAACACATAAATAAAAAAATTGTCATTTACAAGACCAATAGCTCAAACTTTCCTAATGCGAGACCTATTGCATTGCAAATGCTTGTTAGACAGGTGGCTGTTATATGGGAATACACTGTCCGCAACGTGGTGAAAAGAGCCCCTTATGCTCCGGAGGCCCTGATATGGGCGGTTACACCGTTTAGGAATGTCGGCCAGCATATATCCATCACTCGATGGACAACGGGAAGCTGTGATGCGATGGGAGACTTGTACCTGAATCAGCAATTTCTCACTAGAGGGGAGGCTGAGTTCACGTTTAATTTGGGTCGAGGACAATACCTTCAATACGCTAGGATTTTGGCGATAGCATGTGAGGTGTGGCCGACATTTCCCAAAGAGTCGCCCATATCTAATACCCTTCAGACTCTGGTCACGATGGCCGAGGGCCACCGATTGGTAACTCATATTTATAGGGCATTGAGGGACGACTTTGCGGTGGCTCCGTTGCCAATACAGGGCAAGTGGGATGAACTACTTGAAATGCCTCTGACAGAGACTGAGAGGAAAAAGGTGCATATAGAGGTCAAGCAAATTAGCTCCAATGTGCGGCTCAAACTACTTCAATATAACATTGTTCACCAGACATACCTGACCCCATCCATATACACTACGCAAAAAATACTCCTCTGAGTGCCCCAGGTGTGGATATGTAGATGCCAGGTTTCTGCACATGGTATGGGATTGACCTATGGTGACCCCGTTTTGGGAGGCGGTATTGGATCATTTGAAACGAGTAATGTGGTGGTTACTTCAACGCTCAAGTAGGCAGGTACTACTCGGACTTATCTCTATGCCCAAGGTCAAGAAACTTTCAATGCGATTTTTGCAGTTAGGCTTAGTGTTGGCAAAAAGGCGGGTGGTGATTCATTGGATGAGTGTGCAGCCACCTACACTAAAGAATTGGGCCAGGGACCTGGTTGAGTGGGCAACAGCGGAGGTAGTTCGTATGAGATGAGTCCGAGGATATGACAAATTGGAAGACGATGTGAGTGCATAGCAAGGACCGATTCAGGAGGTCCCACTCCGGGAGGAGGTCGAAGCCTCCCCTTCACGGAATACTGAAGGGACCCTGGGGGTACAATCTGAGCATGACAACAGGGTGGGTACATCGCTCGGGGTGGTTTAGAGGGCACATGGTGAAATTGGGTTATCGCACTGGTTCCATACTGATTTTCTTGATATATAGGTGACGGGAGGGGTGTATCTGGTTGACCCTGGGGGTGGGGAGGGAGGGAGTTATTTGGTTCTTTGTATAGGTGTTTGATGCTGTTCTTTTAGATCCTATTATTTAGGGTGATGAACAGTATATGGCATCGGATAGTTGCTGTTTCTACAAAATAATACTGTATTGCATTGTCCTTGATTTATATATACTGAGAATATTTGTTTTATGACTGTGGGAAATATGATTGTAACATGCTGAGTTGCTCTGTGCACAGACAAGTTAAAATTAAAATATATTTTTTTCAAAAGGCTGGTTAACATTATACTGCTGTATATCGGCCAAACATTTTCAAAAATACACCTGTTATTTCCCATATCACTTTAACAATTAATTTGTTGTTAAAAGGCAAATGCGATACCAGTGTGAATCCACTGTCAAAAAAACAATTACGCCGTGTATCGGCCAAGTTCCTATTTATAGGGCTTGATCTCGCTAAATTTATGTCAAAAGCCTATTACATATAGCCAAAATGGGTAAATAAATGTTTTAAAATGTATTTTTAATTTCAAAGTATTTTTATTGAGTGTCAAAGCAGAAGGAACAGGCAGGGTATAGCAATAGACAATCAGCAGGCAAAATTGGCAAGCGAGACAGACAAGCATGTCTTCTCTAATAAGCGTCAGGAAAGCAGGTTGAACATGCCCAGATGGAAAGGCGGTGCCTGGAGATCGAGACAAGCCCCTAGTCGGAGCAGCATGTGAAGAAGACAACTCTGAAAACCCGCCCCACCCCCCAACTCCAAACTCTAACGCCCTCCCCCCACCCTTACCAGTACGCCATTTTTCCGTAGTGGTCACGTGAGCCATAGCTAGCCAGAGTGTGTCAAGGCGCCTCGGGCCGTGTGAGGTCCACCATACTGTCTGTGAGACGTAGGATGCGAAGGTACTTCGGGCAGGTGATTTCATGGAATTCCCTGGATAGCAGCGTCAAGAGTGGTTGCCAGGTAGTTCGGAATGAGTCAGAGGTATGTGTGAGCGTGGCCTGGATTCGTTCCATGCCTAGCGTGAACCATAGTTTGTGTAGCCAGCCTGTGTGGGTGGGTGAGATAGTAGAGCCCCATAGTGATAGGATGTGTTGTGACGCTGCCTGCATAGTGATGCCCATCTGTTTGCCGCAAGCTGATCTCAAGGGGAATGTAAGCGCGTTGGGGAGCCCTAGGAGCGTGTAAGCTGGGAAGCGCGGGACCTCAGTGTCAAACGTGGAATCGATGTCGTCCAAGACAGCCCTCCAGTACTCCTGCAAGGCGGGACATTCCCACAGAAGGTGAGTCAGAGTGCCCCGGTCGCCACATCCCCTCCAACACAGCGCGCTCCGAGTCGGGTTACCTTGATTGAGTCTCGCTGGGGTAAGGTGCCAATAGATAGCTAGTTTTATCGCCGATTCCCTAGCCTTGGTGTTGCGCGTAGTGTGGGCGGCTCTGTAGTGTATGTGGTTCCATTCTATTGAGGAGAGAGTTCGTCCGAGCTCGGCTTCCCATCGTCGCTGACCAGCAGTTTTAGCCGGATCGGCAGCAGGGGAGAGCATCCGAGATAAGGTGCTTATCTGAGTCCTTGGACACAAGCCAGCGTTCGAACGGCGTCATTTGCCGGCTGACCAGGGGGGCGATGTCCGGCTGCAAGAGCCAGTGGCGAATTTGGAAATATTGAAAAATGTGATGCTTATCCACTCCATAGTCTCGGGCGATGTCGGCGAGTGAGAGAAACCCCTCTAAATCAAAGAGGTGTCCAGCCGATCGGCAAGGTGTGTCGCGCCATTGCAGGAAAGCTCGAGCGTCCGTGCTGGGCGGGAACGCAGGGTTGTCAAAGAGAGGGGTAAGTGGGGATGGGAAGGTCGTGAGGCCCCTTTTGACCGCCACCATGTCCCAGGCTGCCATAGTGGTTCGGGTGATAGGAGAGCGGAGGAGATAACGCGGTCTATGCTGGCGGGCAAGAAACGGTATCTTCCACAAGGAGGTCTGAGCCATTGCTCTATCCTGGAAGAGCCATCTCTTCTCGGATTCGGGTCGGTACCACTCCACCAGATATCGGATTTGCGAGGCCTGGAAATATCGCAACAGATTCGGGATCCCGAGGCCACCCTCGTCCACAGTTCTGTACGCCACTTGCTTATGTAACCTGGCACGTTTCCTCTCCCACACAAATTGGTGAATGTCGTGTTGGAGGTCAGCTAACACCCCCGGTGGTGGTGATACCGGGAGAGTCTGGAAGATGTATAATATTTTGGGTAAGACCGACATCTTTACCGCCGCTATCCTGCCAAGCAGGGAGAGGGGTTGCTTTGACCAACGCGCGAGGTCGGTCCGGATCTGGGAAGATAAAGTAGAGTAATTGTGATTGACCGTCGAGGTCGTGGAAGATGTCAAGGTGATCCCCAGGTATGGAAGCCTGGCGGTGGACTGCAGGTTGCATCCGAAATTAAGCGGCGGGCTGTTAGGAAGAGCATGACTGCCCAGAGGCAGTATAAGGGATTTTCCCTGGTTAACCTTGAAACCTGACACCGCGCCAAAATTCTCCAGCTCCACCAGGAAGCCGGTATTGAGCTGGACGGGCGGTCCAGAGCAGCGATTATGTCATCTGCGTACAATCCCACCGTGTGGGGTTCATGGCCGAAAGACATTCCCGTGATGTGAGGGTTGTCGTGGATTTTCTGTGCCAGAGGTTCCACATAGAGAGCAAATAAGAGGGGTGAGAGAGGGCATCCTTGGCGGGTGCCCCTCTGTATCTCGAAGGGGTCTGACTTGAGGCCACCCAGTCGGACACGAGCCAAGGGACGGTGATAGCAGCTCGCAATCCAGGCCTGAAACCGGTCGCCCAGGTGGTAGCGCCGCAGTACAGCCCGAAGATAGGTCCAGTCGACACGGTCGAAAGCTTTCTCTGCATCTATGGCCAGTAGAGCAGAGTCTGAGACCTGAAAATGAGCCTTGTCCACGAGGTGTAGGAGCCTCTTGGTGTTGTCGCTGCATTGGCGGTTCGGGACAAAGCCTGATTGGTCCGGCTCGAGGATGCCCGGGAGGCAGGGACTCAGACGAGCCGCAAGCACCCCCGTAAACAGCTTCAGGTCCAGATTGAGTAAGGAGATGGGGCGGAACGCGGAGCAATGCGTCGGGGGTTTGCCTGGCTTAGGCAGGACCACTATGTCGGCTGCAAGCATATCGGGCGGAATGGAACTTGGGCCTTCAAAAGAGTTAAACAGTCTGGCGAGAATAGGTGCCAAGATGTTGCCAAAGGACTTATAAAAGCCCGACGAGAAGCCGTCAGGGCCCGGAGATTTAAGCGGGTGGAGGCGTGCGATGGCAGCGAGAATCTCGTCGGCGTGGATGGGGGCATCCAGGGCTTCCGTGCTCGCCGGGCATAATGGCGTGATATTAGCAGATTGTAAATAGGTGTCAATGGCCGTCGGTGATGCCATATCCGCGCTGTATAGAGAGGCATAGAAGGAGCGGAAGGCGGAGGCTATCTGTGCGTCCCCAGCAATAGCTTTGCCGGAGTCGTCCATTAGCGTTGTGATTTTGGAGCGCTGGAGTTTGGCTTTTAAGGCGCTGGCCAGGAGCCGGCCGGTGCGATTGCCCCCCACGTAGTACGTGTGACGGAGGCGAAGAGCAGCAAATTCTGCCCTGTCAGTGTCGAGGCTGGCCAATTGAGCCCGGGCGGCTTTAAGTTGGCGCCATATTCTCGGGGCACATGTGCGGCTGTGTACTTTCTCCAACTCCGCAACTTTGTTGGAGAGGTCCTCCCGTTTTTCTTTACGAAGTTTGGCGTCCGCGGCCGATATTGCTATCAGCTCCCCCCTCACAACAGCCTTTAAGGCCCCCCATAAGGACGACACCGATACAGATGGGGTGTCGTTGGTGGCCAAGTAATCCGAGATGCATTTGTGAAGCTGGTGGGTAACTGCCGGCTTCTGTAAGAGGGTTTCGTTAAGTCTCCACGGGCCCGGGGTGCGTGGCGATTTGGGTATAGTAAGCGTCAGTTCCAACGCATCATGGTCGGAGAGGGCTGCCGGGACAATTGACACCGTGGCGATCTGAGGAATAAGGCCCGATGAGCCCAGGAAGTGGTCTAGGCGTGCATAAGTGTGGTGTACGTGAGAGTAAAATGTGTACTGTGTTGCGGTGGGATGTGTCTTCCTCCAAAGATCTGAGATGTCTCTGTCATGCAACCAGGTCATGCCCTTTTGCGAAAGTGCCCCGGTGTCTCCATAACGGTGCCCCGATCTATCTTTGTTGGTGTCCATGACGAGGTTGAGGTCCCCCCCTACGAGCATGTGGGCATGAGGTGCCTGAAGCGCTTCTGAGATTGCGGTCTGCAAGAAGGGTTCCTGACCCGTGTTGGGGGAGTAGATGGAACCTATCGCGTATGTGGTAGCGCCTATTTGGAAAGTATGGGCCAGAAGGCGTCCCCTAATTTCCCCTATCTTGGCACCTACCTTGCCCTTGAAGCGCCGCGATACAAGTATAGCCACCCCAGCTTTCTTTGACGGGAAAGAGGAGAAGTATTGCTGTGGGAAGGCGCGGGAGCGCAGCCGGTGCCAATCTTTAGCTAAGAGGTGGGTTTCTTGCAGCAGGCAGATGTCGGCTTCAGAGTTCTCCAAGTAGGAGATGATAGCCCTGCGCTTGATCGGGTTGTTGAGGCCCTTGACATTAAGAGACAGGATTTTAAGTGTATCAGCCATCCCTAAGGCATGTGGAAGCAGTTGGGCTTGGTAGTGCAGGGTGCTGCATGGTAGCGGAGAATGTAGGCATTCCCTGATGCTCGTAAAGGTCCCATGGCGTACTGGTCCCCACCCTCCGTTCCCTCCCCCCCGAGGCCACCCTAACCCCAACAAAGTGAACCCGCCCAACTCCCCTCGAGTCCTGGACCCCCCTCCCCTGATTCCCCCTCCCCCTCCCGGATCAACCCCCCCAAGAACAACCCCCCCAACTGAAACTGGTGAAAGTCTCGGGCCTAATCGTGCAAGGCACAGGTCCGTAGAAAGTCAATGAAAGGGGTACCATGGCTGCAGCCCAATTGGCGGCTCCCCGGCCCAATCCCCAGTTAAGCTAAGTGCAAGTAAAAGAACACCCCCAAAAGGTCAATGTTCTACAAATCGGGTGCTGTGTTATCTGCCACTTCCTGTACAGCCGCTTTACGTTCCTGGGCGACCGTGACCGGGTCCGGTTTCGGGATAGATCTCGGAGTTCTCCTCCTACGTACTGTCTGCCAGCCGTCTCTTGTAGGACGAGATGGGTCATCCTGCGATCGGGTAGGAGAGGCGTCTCTGGAGGCTGAGCTTTCTGGCATGTCGATCCCTAGCAGGGAGCAGGTATCACGTAGCGACCTGAGCTGATGAAGGGAGCCATTCCATTTAAAGATCAGGCGGAACAGGTGACCCCAGGAGTAGGGTATCCCGGCATCCCGCAGGAAGGCCGTTGCAGGCCTGAAAGACTTACGCTTTTGTAGGGTGATGTTAGAGAGATCCTGAAAAAGGGCTATAGGGGCATCTCGAAATCTGACGGGCTGCGCTTTCCTGGCTTCTCTAAGGATGCGTTCCTTCAGAGGAAAGTCTGGGAGGAATGCCAGGATGTCCGGAGGTGGTGCAGGTGCTCGGCGTGCCATGCCAACTCTGTGAGCTCTGTCGATTCGGATTTCAAAGTCACTCGGCTCACCCAGGATGTCTCTGAAGAGGTCCTGGAGGTATTCGGTCACATTGTCCGTCTCAGCTTTCAACGGGACGCCCCTGACCCGTATATTATTCCGCCTGGAGCGGTTCTCCAAGTCTTCGGAATGCGATTGTAAGTCCACCTGTTGATCCCGAAGTCGCAGGATTTCCTGCTGTAGTCTCTCCACCTCCATGCTGCGAGATTGATCAGCACCCTCCAGGGAGGCAACCCGCTCTCCCAGGCCATCAATGTCACGACGGAGTTCACGCTGCTCCCCCGCCAGGTCCTGTTTCAGAGTCTGAAAGTTCTCTCGTAATGTGTTGAAGAGGGAGGCCAGGAAGGCTTTAGTAATGGGAGCGGAGTCCTCGTCCGGCGTCTGAGGGCTCGCGGGGGGTTTCGGGGACGACAGTGGTTGGGTCTTGTCCCCTTTCCGTGCTGCCTTATGCATGAGGTCTATAACGTTCCGGGTCCCCTTGCGATTAGAGTGCGTCATGATGTCCAAGACAGGGTATGAGGCCTGGCCATTGGGTGTCGTCGGGGATTTTCGGGTGACTGTCCAGCTGCGGGGGAGAGGCCGACCGTAAGGGGCAGCGGGCGACGTAGAGCCGTCACGGAGTGAGTGCGGAGGGTCAGGCTCATTGTCCCGTGAAGAGGATCCGCAGGCCGTTCCAGGGGCGGGGAGCTGAGGCAGAAGCCCCCTGTGGGGAGCCCCGAAGGTCGTACCCGGTGTGCGTGGCGGTGAGGGAGGCTGCGTTGGCAGGAGTGGCTAGGTTATACCGGGCCAGGGCCAGCGTGCTATGACGAGAGAAGTTCTCACCGCGTGGCAGGGGGTGCGTGAGGCAGGAAGAGCAACGCGGGCCCAGAAAGAGCACCCATGCGACAGGCGGAGGAACAGTGCTCAGGTGTCAGCAGGAGGAGGGCCTTGCAATCTGGATGGTGGCACAGGAACCCCAGGCGCGTGGAGGTCTACAAATGTCCCATGCGGTGGAGTGGGGGGCCCCGGTGGGTTTTAGGTAGCTGGCAGCTGGCAGGTAGCTGGCATCAATGGCCCCGATGGGTGAAGGCCCGGTCAAGGTCCTGGCCGGCCTGCGTCAGTGTCCACAGCAGCCGAGGGTCACCCAACAGGGAGGGCAGGGACCGGGGGGGGGGGAGGGTTGCTTAGTTGTCCTCAACCACCCGCCGCAATCCGCAGGGCTCAGCTCACCTCGTGTCGCAATGTGCTCCCCCAGAACGCCGTCCGTCCAGGAGGCCGCCGTCGAAGCGTGGAGCTGCGGCAGGGGGGAAGCCCACGTCGTCGGTGCGTCTCCTCTGCTAGCAGTTGAGGGGGCAGGGAGGCTCCGGGGGGTGCCGGGTGGCGGGCCGATGTTGCCCCGCTCGATGTCCGCCGCAGTGGATTCAATAGGCGGGGATCACTCCGACCGCCCAGCAGGCTCACGCCGGGGCGTAGAGTAGCTGGCGGTCTCCGGCGGGGCACACAGCAATCGGGAGGGCCGGGGCGGGCAGGCCTCGATGCAGGTGCGTCTCCCCCGCTGGTGGCCAGAGGTGCGGGGGAGGTTCCGGCGGGTCGTGGGGAGCGGGCGGGCACTGCTCCGCCCGGTGCAGGTCACCGCTGAATCGGCGGAGTAGGTCCTGTTCCACCACTGGGTAGGCCCACGCCGGGGCCTAAAGTGTTCGGAGGTCCTCCGACGGGGCGCCCAAGGTCTCGAAGGGGCGGAACCGCCGGCTCCGACACCGGCGCGTTACCTCCGGCGGCAGCTGAAGAGGTGGAGAAGGGCCAGTGGGGCGCGCGGGGCCAGCAGCCGGTGCCCCGCGCGATGCAAGCCGCTGCAGGACCGCTAGGATGAGACCCGCACTGCCGCTTGGTAGGCCCACGCCGGGGCCTGGAGTTGCCGGTGGTCCTCCGGCGGGGTGGCTATGTCCGGAGGGGGCAGGGCGCACTGTTCTTCCCGGCTATCCGCCGCCGGTTACCAAAGCCGCCTCTCCGTGCTCCGCTATGCGCCAGTCCAGCGCCTGCAGCCGCTGTAGCGTGGACGTGCGGCGGAAGGGCTCAAACCTTCGTCGCCATCACACGGTCCTCTCCGGCGGCTGAAGAAGCGGGGCACAGGCGATCCTCAGCCAGAGAGGCCCAGCCGGAGGTTTCCCAAGTAAGCAGGGGGTCAAGCACTAGATTCGGGCAGGTGCACTAGGGGGTGGCAGCCAGAAAAACGTGTGATTGGGGCACAGGGCCGGGGAGCCTCGCGATCCACGTCTTCTCAAGCCTCCATCTTGGCCACGCCCCCTTTAAAATGTATTTTAAGAAAAAAACGACCAAAGTTATAATGCCGTGTATAGGCTCAAAACCCAATAATGCCTGAAAAACAAACAGTAAATTAACAATCATTTTCGATCATGTTATCTGTAGATATCCTTAACACACACGAGACAAAATACAGCCCGAACTGCTGAATGGAATTACACCAAATTTGGTGAAAAGGTAGCCCATGGTTCAGAAAGAGACCATTTATTAAATGGTGTAAATTCGTTCAGTAGTTCATGAGAAATTAGAAAAAGAAAAAGTTTCAATATATGGGCGGAGCCTAATGACACATCTCATCGTGAGATCTGATTGGGTATCAGCACTTCATCCTGTAATTGCTGGCAGCCATCTTGGGACCAATATACATGATAGCACCCCATTGAAATGCATTGTAGTGAATCGAAGATTTTGAGGGTTACCAAAAGGAGAACTATAAAGGGTGATAACAGACTTTATTAGAATTCATTTGTTGATGTTACCATACTAATTTCAGGAATTGTGGTGTGTTCTAAGATGATTTTACCCTGTGAAAAACCTTATGCTGGGCTATCATGAATCATGCTTGAGAGAAAACTGTAGCTAAAATTAGAGCATATTTTCTGTAAATTCACATTATCTTTCTCAGTCATGTGAGAATGAAGTCTGTCATTCTCAGTAAATTATGTACATCCAACAAGGTCAGAGACTGTCAGTTGATTCCTTCGTGTTCTACTACAACTTCCCAGAGTGTTCTAAAGAACAACTTGAGCGCTAACAGCCTTACTTATCACAAATGTATGGCACACCTGAAGCCATCTTGATTGGAATAAACTGGTAACACTTAAAACATTTAATTTAAAAAGGACTAAAATGATGGGGTTTCATTTTGTCATAGAAATTATGGTTAGTGCTGTAGAAAGAAAAATTAGGACATGTTTTAAGTGAGATCTCATATATCTTCCTGTTATATTTCAACAGGAGCAGCCTGTCAGTTGATGCCTTTGTGTTCTACTGCAGCTGCCCAGAGTGTTCAAAAGAACAACTAGAGTGCTAACAGTCTTACTTATGACAAAATTATGGCACTCCTGAAGCCTTCTTGATTGGAATAAACTGGTAACTCTTAAAACATTTAATTTAAAAAGGAACAACATTGGGGGGTTAATTTTGTCAAAGAAATTATGGTTAGTGCTGTAGAAAGAAAAATTAGGACATGTTTTAAGTGAGATCTCAAATATCTTCCTGTTATATTTCAACAGGAGCAGCCTGTCAGTTAATGCCTTTGTGTTCTATAGCAGCTTCCCAGAGTGTTCTAAAGAACAACTAGAGAGCTAACAGTCTTACTTATGACAAAAGTATGGCACACCTGAAGCCATCTTGATTGGAATAAACTTGTAACACTTAAAACATTTAATTTAAAAAGGAACAAAATGAGGGGGTTCATTTTGCCATAGAAATGATGGTTAGTGCTGCAGAAAGAAATTTTAGGACATGTTTTAAGTGAGATCTCAAATCCTCTTCTATTTCATTGGAAAATTCTGACATGCAGACTGAAACAATCACTTTTAATACCAGCAGTAGACTTCCAGTTAACTCCATGGTGAGCAGTAGCTTTACTACAGTGATCTAATGAACAACTAGAGTGCTAACATTCTGAATTTATGGCAAATGTATGACATATCTGAATGCCTTCTTGATGGAATCAAAGTAAAAAATTGAAAGCATTTCCTACTGAGGAGACTGCAATAAATGAGGAAATTAGGACACTTCATAACAAATAAGTCTCCCAAGATGGCCACCAGAGACAAAATAGCCGAAATGTAGTACAAATATCACCCAGATGTAGCCCACATATAGCCCAATGACAGAAGTATGCAAAAACGTTTTGTTTTTAGTTTTTCTGCACTTTTTATATAGTGCAGACTGGTCAGGTATTGGAGCCTTACATCTTACTTGGACCCCTTATTGTGTACTTTGCACGAAGTACATGAGATTGATCGTGCGAAACATTGAACTTTACGATTCTGTTAACCTGAAGTTGCTCTGAACCGGGCTTTGTAACACCCGTTTTTACCTACTGGTTTTAATTAATTCTCACTGTATTGTTTTAGGAAAGAGGATTTACTGTTTTTATGTACACTTTTATGATCTATGTTTCTGAATCAGATCCAATAAAGTTTAGTGAATTCTATGGCAGGATGGAGGTGAGGATTATGCATATCTTTCCTCACTTTCTTAGCACAGCAGTTCAAAGAAAACGTAACACAACAATCATTAAACAAAAGACTACACAACCCATGAACCATTAGGGGGGTAGTCTCCAAGGCAACTATAGTCCAATCATATCACAGTCCATCGTATATAATATCATGACTGTAATAATCCAAGGAAGAAGTTGTAGTTAAAGATGATTTATTGAGCAGCACAGCATCCAGTCCTGACACAGCAGGATACATGTTACAACTGACTAACAGTAGAGAATGCTGTATGAGCAAAGCTCTGTTAGGAATGTAGAATTAAAAGGAAACACAACTTGGCACATGCAATTAAAGGGGTAAAAGCATAAATAACATAGGCACTTAAATGTAACAGGATATAACACACCTCCCTCTTTAAATGAAAGTAACAGATGTAAGACTAAAAGAGCTAAAGACCAAAAGAAACCAGCTATACAAAATCTTGCAAAGAAATCGGTCTTCTTCTGATTCGCCTATCATCTTTGATTCTTGAAGCTACTGAGTCAGAAAAGGAATCAGAACCACCATCAGAAGTGTAACCTTTATCAGCATTAGCATGAGGTTGGAATTGAGAAACATCTGGTGTAGGACATTTAGCAACCCTGCTCGAATTCCAGACCTTGCCATCCTGAGTGATAACCGAGTTACTGAAAACTCTTTTGATTTGAATAGGTCTGCCAAACTTACTCGTACCTTTGGTGACTAAGAAAGGTTTTAAGATTCTTACCCAATCACCAACACACAAGTCATGCTCTTTTGCTTTCCACTTCTTGTTGTACCAAACTGCAGACTTACTTTGTTTCCCACTTACTCTCTTTGCAACTTCTTTGATATCTACACCATTTTCCCCCAGACCTTCACATTTTTCCTTGAACCACCAAGGGCACGTGTCTGACGCAGGATCCCTACCTTTAAGTAGTTTGAACGGACTAATCTCAGTGGTGGTATGAGGAGTTATACGATAGGTCCAAAGTTTCTGTCTAATACGGTTCAGCCAATCCCCCTTCTCCTTGATAGCATCAGAGACAAAACCCTTCAAAACACGGTTGAAACGCTCAACCTGTCCGTTCTCATGTGGCTCGTAAAGTGATGTACATATGTGTTTGATGTTACAAGATTGTAAGAACAATTTCATTTCAGCGGAGACTAACTGCACACCATTATCTGAGACCAATACCGAAGGACAGCCTTCCCTAGCGAAAACTTCTTTGAAAAAGGACATGACAACTTCAGAAGTGATTTTAGCTACAAATTTCACTTCTGGCCACTTAGAATGGTAGTCTACGATGACCAACGTAAAACGTGAACTTTCCGGTAACACTTGGAAAGGTCCCGAAATATCAAAAGCTATCTTGCTCCACGGAAATTCTGGCCATTTCACTGTCTTAAGGGGTGGAACGTGTAATTTTAGCATCTTGTCACTGTTACAGCACTCATTGCATTCTCTGACAGTGCGGTCTATGAATCTATCCATTCCAGGCCACCAGAAATGTAACCTTATAATACGCTTCATGGCCGAAATTCCCGGAAAGCTCTGTTAGGAATGTAGAATTAAAAGGAAACACAACTCGGCACATGCAATTAAAGGGGTAAAAGCATAAATAACATAGGCACTTAAATGTAACAGGATATAACAATGACGTCCCTTCCGCTTCCTCTTTCTTCACTGCTCATCATTGCATTCCTTACATTCTTGGCTTAATCTGACGCTGTTGCTGTTTGTATAGCGGTTTCTTGTGCACATTATTAGCATTATTGCCTTGGTATTGTTTCATATTCTCTGTGCAGCAGGCTCTTGCCCGAAAGCGTTCTTTCCCTCGCAGTTTCTCCCGCTCTGCGTTCTGCGCGCGGTCAGATCCTGTCAGGCGCGTCTGGTCCGAGTGTTGCAGCTCCGTTGAGCGCTCCCGCTGGTCTTTACGCGCGTTTGGGAATCTGGTCACTCCTTTAGTGTCCGCCTGATTCCCGACCAACCCACTCCTAATTTTACGCGGTGATTTTCCCACACGGTCACATTAGTGACAAGCACCACCTGGTGGTGGTAATTGGTATTGCGCCTCAGTCTATTCTTATAACAGCTTTGGGGAAAGCCCAGCTGTTGGAACACCGGCCAGGGGGCTGCCTTAAGGATTTTAAGGAGATTTGTGCTGTGCTTACACCCTCTGCTATCATGTCTTCTCTAGAAGACCATTTTTACTCCTCCTACAAGGAAGTGGAGGAGGAATTGTCCCCCAACTTCTCCCTTTAGCAGTGGACCAAGCCCTCTCTCTGGCTTTTTCTAGGGCGCGGGCTCCTCTTAGGGATCAGGTTGATAAGCTGGTGCAAAGCATCCCTGGGGTGTTCAGTGACCCAGATCTGGTGGTGGCGGGTCCCAGAAGCTCCCAGATGGGGAATAAAAGGGCCGTTAAGCATAACGTGGGGCACTTGGAAGGATTTGATAAACTTACGGAGACCTTCCTCAAGAGTGCGCGAACACTAAAATATGCACCTTGCCAGGAGGAGGAGGAGCCTGGAGAAAATTGCGACACTGTCACCACTATTGTAGACCCCGACGGCGGGTTTCCCTTAGAGGAAGAGAGTGTATCGGAGGACGATTTCTCCTCCGATGAGGATAAGGACTCGGGCGTCCATGGCATCCAGAGACCCACTCCTCTCAGTCCCGGGTTGGGGATGGGGTCCACTCGGGCATGTTCGAACCTACCCAAATTTACCATCCTAGGTCGGCGGAGTGAACCCCTGATGCCAAAGTGACAGAGTATGTGGTGGGGAAAATCCATCAACCCCTTCACAGGGTTGTCAGGAATAGGATGAGGGGAGAATGCCCCAGGCCCTCACTGAAGGGGAAGGTGGCACACACGGGTGATATTGATGAGAAACTATGTACCCTTTTCTCCAAGTATATGATGGATCCTAAGAAAGGATTTGATAGGTCTTGGACGTGGTAGGGCCTTGACCCAAATTATTCAATTGGCGGAGCGTTCAAAAGAGTCAGGATCCCCTTCGTCCATGGATATTGTGGCTGGTTGGACGCGCTACCCTAAACCCTAAAACACTAACCCCTCTACTACCCAAAACCACTGCACTACCCTTAACCCTAAAACACTATGCCCAGAATGACACCCTACACTAACCAAACATAACTGCACTACCCTAAACCCTAAAACGCTACCACCAGCACGACTCCCTACACTACCCAAACACCACTGTACTACCCTAAACCCTAAATCTACCACCAGCACAACCCCCTATACTACACAAACACCACTGTACTACCTTAAACCCTAAAACACTACCCCCAGCACGACCCCTTCACTACACAAACACCACTGCACTGCCTTAAACCCTAAAACACTACCCCAGCACAACCCCCTACACTACACAAACACCACTGCACTACCCTAAACACTAAATCTACCCCCAGCATGACCCCCTACACTACACAAACACCACTGCACTACCCTAAACCCTAAAACACTACCCCCAGCACGACCCCCTTCACTACCTAAACACAACTTCACTACCCTAAACCTTAAAACACCTCCCCTACACTACACAAACACCTCTGCGCTACCCTAAAACACTAGAACCCAGCACGACCCCTACAGCACACAAACACCACTGTACTACCCTAAACCCTAAAACACTACCTCCTACACTACACAAACACCACTGCACTACCCTAAACAATAAAACACTACTGCAGCACGACTCCCTACACTACCCAAACACCACTGCACTACTCTAAACCCTAAATCTACCCCAGCTCGACCCCCTACACTACCCAAACACCACTGCACTACCCTAAACCATAAAACACTACCCCCAGCATGACCCCCTACACTACACAAACACCATTGCACTACCCTAAATCCTAAAACACTACCACCAGCATGACCCCCTACACTACTCAAACACCCCTGCACTACCCTAAACCCAAAAACACTACCCCAGGTGACCCCATACACTACCCATACACCACTGCACTACCCTAAACCCTAAAGCACTACCCCTAGCACGACCCCCTACACTACTGCACTTCCCTAAACCCTAAAACACTACCCCAGCATGACCCCCTACACTACCCAAACAACAGTGCACTACCCTAAACCCTAAAACACTACCCCCAGCACGAACCCTATACTACCCAAACACCGCTGCACTACCCTAAACCCTAGAAAAAAAACACCCCATGCCCAATCAACCTTACCTCTCACTCCTCGTGGTTCCTCTCTCCTCGTGGTTCCTGCTTCACGCCGTCTCTGAGGGGCAGTGCACGTCATTGTGAGAAACGGAACAGCCTCTGTTTCCTTACAACAACGTGGATCGTCTACATGTTTTTTAGAACGCATGGTCATTTACCATACATACCTTTACAACAAAATTTGTTGTAAAGGCATGCATGGTAAATTACCATGCACTCTAAAAAATGTGTAGTAAGGATTACGCGATGTACAACGCATGCATGGTAATGCATGCGTTGCAATGGTATCGCAAAGTAAAAAAGTCATTGTAAGGGCTGTTTACCGATCGAAGCTGGCCCCTGTTCTTCAGTGAGACGTTTATTTGATTAATTAGAAGGAAGGAATGTGTTTTTTTAACTGAAAAGTGCATTCCCAGCGTTATAGTTAGTTGAACATTTCACTCGTACAAAACCATAGAAATTCCCTTGTTATAGTTAGTTCAGATAACTATAACTCGCGCTGCCTCAATACACTGCTGATGACGTCACATATTACATCACTCATGTCATGGTCAGTGACATCACTGAGGACATCTCAAATGACATCACTGATGACATCATCCAATGAATGTGTTCTTTTCTGAAAATGAAATATGTTTTATATATGTATATCTCAAGGTCGATGGAAGAATAAATGGGTATATAAGTGTCTAAATGGATGATTTTGTTTCGTAAAATTTATTTTTTAACCTCATAGCTGCTATGGAACGTCCAGCTCCAGTGCTGGACGTTCCATTGCGCAGGTGCAATTCGAACGTTCAACGGCCGACGGCAGCACTCCCGAGGTAGTGGTGCCGTCGGCCGGTGAACGTGCGCAGCACCTACAGGGTTAACTGACTGATTAAGTGTATCTTAGTGAATACATGGGTTAGTGAGTAATGTTTAAATATGTATATATCTGTATCGGTCTCTCACTTTGTGTATAAGTGGCTGCATGAGTTGGTGAGTAGCTACATGAGTGTCGATATGGGTTATTAGTTGTTTTTTTGAGTATCAGTATGAGTGTCTGAGTGTCTGTATGGTTTGGTGGGGTGTATTACTTACTGCATAGATGCATGAATGAGTGAGTCACTGTTTATATGTGTTGAAGACAGCATGTGTGCTGGACTGTTTAGGTGGACGAGTGTGTGTATGGGTGTGTTAGTGAGTGAATGACTGTCTCAATAGTGTCTTTATGAGTAACTACATATGTTTTAGACTAGTATATGTGAGGATTGGTGTATATAAGTGAGTATATGTGAGAGTGAGAGATTGGAAGAGTTCCTGTACAAATAAGTAGGTGTTTCTATAATTGAAAGTGTAAGTTTCTGTAGGAGAAAGTGTGGTAGTTTGTGTATAACTGTATATGCAAGTAAATGGATGTTTGATACTTTGTTTGCAGGTGTGACTATGTGTGTGAGTAACTCTATGGATGAGTGGCGGTGTGAAACAGGATGTATAGGTGTATGAGTACAGATGATGAGTGAGTACCTGTATGAGTGACTGTATAGGGACTGTTGGTGAATGAGTGTGTGTAGATCTTGGAATTTCTGAATAGGTGTGTTGTAACTGGTATTGGTATGTCCATTGTTTTGAAAATGTTAGTTTGTATTTTTGAGTGTGTGTATCAAAGGTGAGAGGAGGTCTGCCACTCTATCACAAGGATGATGCCATCAGTGATGTCATCAGTGATGTAATTTGAGATATCATCAGTGATGTCATGAGTGATGTCACTGACCATGTCATGAGTGATGTAATATGTGACATCATCAGCAGTGCATTGCGGTCGCGCAAGTTATAGTTAGCTGAACTAAATGTAACGCAAATTTCTATGGTTTTGTCCGAGTGAAAAGTCCAACTAACTATAGTGCCCCTGAAACCTATGTTTTTTTCAGTGAATATATATATATATATATATATATATATTCACTGAAAAAACCATAAACCTATGTTTTTTTCAGTGAATATATATATATATATATATATATATATATATATATATATATATATATTCACTGAAAAAACCATAGGTTTCAGGGGTGTTATTGTTAGCTGGACATTTCACTCGTACAAAACCATTGAAATTCCTCTGTTATAGTTACCTCCAGTAAGCGTCACACAGAGCTGCATCGCAGAGAGGTGTAAAAAGGGGCGTGGCCTCTGAACACCTCTCTGCAACGCAGCTCCCTGGCACATACTGGAGGTACCTGGTGGGCTAGTTGGCCCCCAGGGACCCTCAAGATTGAAGAGGAATGGTGAAAGAAGGGGGTGGGGCCTGAGATGACATGTCTGCAAACATGCCCTGTGGAGCGTTTTAAGTTGGGGAATTAATTCCTTTTCAATCCTGAGGTCCCCTGGGGGCCAACTAGCCCACCAGGAATTAATTCCCCAACTTAAAACGCACCACAGGGCGTGTTTGCACACATATCATCTCAGGCCCCCCCCTACCTTCACTACTGTGTAAATGCGCCCGTGGCACCTTTTCAGTTGGGGGAGTAAGTCCCCTTGAATCCTGAGGTCCCCTGGGGGCCAACTAGCCTGCAAGGTACCTCCAGTAAGCGCCACGGAGCTGCGTTGCAGAGAGGTGTAAAAAGGGGCGTGGCCTCAGAACACCTCTCTGCAACGCAGCCCCCTGGTGCATACTGGATGTTCCTGGTGGGCTAGTTGGCCCCCAGGGACCCCCAGTATTCAAGGGAATTTATTCCCCACTGCAAATGCGCCAGTGGGTGCGTTTGCAGAGGGCGCAAGGGGGGGCGTGGCGTCCGGTGCTATCCAGTTTTGTTTTTTATAAGAAGGGGGGCTGTGTGGCCCCCCTTCTCTTTCTAATTTATTGGCCCTGGGGACCCCATCCCCCAGGGCCTGCCCTCAAGTTGTTTTTTAACAAAAGTAGAAATCAGGAAGGGGGCCGCGTGGCCCCCCTCCCGAGGCCATAATTTGCCCCGGGGACCCCATCCCCTGGGGCATGGCCCTTTTTTTATTATTAATATTTTGGAGGGGGGCTGCCTTGCTCCCCTCCTGTGGCCACTTATGGCCCCAGGGACCCCATCCCCGGGCAGCCTTTGTTTAAAAAAAATAATTTTAAATGTCAATTTGAGGAGTGGGGCCGCATGGCCCCCCTCCCCGGCCACTAATAGCCCTGGGAACCCCATCCCCCGGGGCAGGCCCTCTCCGTTGGGGGTGCGGCGGGGTCCCCAATCCCCCACTGTCCCAGCCGGCTCCCCGTGTCCTGCCGGAGCCGGCATTGCTTATCCACATGGGGAGCAGCTAACATGTCCCGGGGTGGCGGTCCCCGGGGCTGGATGGTCCTGAGAGCCCCTCGCGCATAATTAAAAAAGCCCAAGGGGGTGGCTATCCCCAGGGCTGGGGGGCCTCTATGGGCCCCCCTTTACATAAGTATTGCCCCTGGAATTTGGCACCCCGAGAGCTAATTACCAAAGAAGTGCAGGAGCCTGTGCTTTGTTTTTTTTATCAACAGGATCCTCGCGGGATGCCGATTTAAAAAAAAAACATTTTGGTTGGGCCTTGGGGGTCCTTGTGGGACCCCCTGAACAGGCCTAGGGGGTCAGGGTGTTTCTACCCTGCCCCCTTTTTGCGTTTTTCACATTTTTTATTTAGGTGGAACGGAGGCACAAGATGGCTGCCAACACTTCCTGATTTGAAGTTTTGACAGCAAGTTAGCATGCAGCTCGTGCTCGGGAGGGTGCGCGGATCCTGCGCGGCCATAGATATATATGTACTTTTGATTGTGATTTTCTTAGGAACTACTAAACAGATTTACACCATTTAAGCAAAAGGCACACGTCTGAACCAAAGACTACCTCTTTGCCAATTTTGGTGTAATTCCGTTCAGCAGTTTGGGCTGTAGCCAAGATGAACGGTTCCTATGGAAAATTACATGGGGAAAACACATTTTGGGACCCCCCTTTTTTCTCTGCCCCAGCTTCACGAATCACCCCGAGACTTTCAGGATAGGAGCGGACCGGAGCACCCCACCAGTTTTTGAAAGTTTCACGAAGATTCGTCAACCAGCGCCAGTTATTCCAAATAGAATGTTGCTGATTTCCTATGGATAATAGGTCCTAACTATAACTACCTACTGGCGACCACCAGAAGGTAATATATATATATATATATATATATATATATATATATATATATATATATGTGTGTGTGTGTGTGTGTTTGTGTGTGTATATATCAGTGGTGGCTCCCCACTGCTTTTGAGCTGTGAAGTAAAGGAAATATAAAATGATAATAACTCAATATTATATTTCCTTTGCAGGCGGGTGGGTTTGGCTGTTCTGCTCTTGGAGCAGGACAGGGTAGGAGGGCCCACTCCTAAGTGCGTTGCGATTGTTCATGGGGGCCAGGGTGCTTACCAATCACAATGCCTGCATTGCAGCTTTGTGATTGGTCAGGAGAGCGTGGCTGTTCTTCCTGATTTCCTGTTCTTCGAGTCCCCCAGGGAGAGCAGGAGCAGAGACGCAGGACCCAGCAGCAAGGTATGTGTATATTTTATTTTTTATTATTTATATATGTTTTATTGTGCAACCCTGGGCCTCCCACATGTCCACCCTGCCTGCCAACCACGAGTCCTGCTGCCACTGACACCTCCAGTGGATGTGTGTCCTTCTGAAAAATAAATATTTTTATATATGTATATCTAAAGGTCGATGGAAGAATAAATGGGTAAGTAAGTGTCTAAATGGATGACTTTTTTGTAAAATTGATTGTATAACTGACTATAGGTTATTAGTTGGTTTTCTGAGTATCAGTATGAGTGTCTGAGTGTTTTATATGGTTTGGTGGAGGATATTACTTAGCACATAGATGCATTAATGAGTGACTCCCTGTTTATATGTGTTTTGAAGACAGCATGTGTGCAGGACTGTATGGGTGGATGAGTGTGTGTATAGGTGTGTTAGTGAGTGAATGACTGTCTCGGTATTGTCTTTATGACTAAGTACATATGTGTTAAACTACTATATGTGAGTATTTGTGTATATAAGTGAGTATATATGAGAGTTAGAGATTTGAAGAGTTCCTGTATAACTAAGTATGTGTTTCTATAAGTGATCGTTTAAGAAAGTCAGTATGTGTGTGTTTGTGTGTATAGCTGTATATGCAAGTAAATGGATGTTTGATAGTTTATTTGCATGTGTGAGTATGTGTGTAAGTAACTCTATGGATGAGTATCGGTGTGTAACATGATGTATAGGTGTATGAGTACATATGATGATTGAGTACATGTATGAATGACTATATAGAACTGTTGGTGAATGAGTGGATGTGGAAGTAGATGTTGGAATAGGTTGTTGTAACTGGTATTGGTATCTCCATTTTCTTGAACATTTTTGTTTCTATTTTTGAATGTGTGTTTCAAAGGTTATATTAGAGTGAGAGGAGGTCTGCCACTCTTTCACAAGGATGATGTCATCAGTGATGTCATTTGAGATGTCATCAGTGATGTCATGAGTGATGTCCCTGACCATGTCATGAGTGATGTAATATGTGACGTCATCAGCAGTGCATTGCGGGCGCGCGAGTTATAGTTAGCTGAACTAACTATAACGGGGGAATTTCAAAAGTTTTGTATGAGTAAAATGACCAGCTAACTATAACTGGTGTGAAACCTATGGTTTTTTCACTGAATTTCAAAGGTTTTTAAAATGCTAATTCCTAACTATAACGTGTGTGAAACCTATGGCTTTTCAGTAAATTTGCAAGGTTTTTTAAATACTAATTCCTAACTATAACGTGGCTGAAACCTATGGTTTATTCAGTGAATTTCAAAGGTTTTTTAAATGGTAATTCCTAACTATAACGTGGCTGAAACCTAGGGTTTTTTCAGTGAATTTCAATGGTTTTGTAAATGATCATTTTTAAATGTATTAATTGTTATATTTTTTATTCTGATTTACTACATTATTTTAAATTATTTATTTTTAGATATTTTATTTTTTAAATCACATTACATATTTTTGATATAAATTGAAAAAAAAATGTTTTTACACCTCTCTACAACGCAGCCCCCTGGCGCGTTTGCAGAGGGGGAACTAATTCCCCTTGCATACTGGGAGTCTGGGGGTCCATGGGGGGCAAATAGCCCACCTGGAACCTCCAGTATGCGCCAGGGGGCTGCATTGCAGAGAGGTGTAATGAGGCCACACCCTTTTAAACACCTCTCTGCAACACAGCCCCCGGGCGCGTTTGCAGAGGGGGAACTAATTCCCCTTACATACTAGGGGTCCCTAGGGCCCAACTAGCCCACCTGGAACCTCCAGTATGCGCCAGGGGCTGCATTGCAGAGAGGTGTAATGAGGCTATGCCCCTTTTTACACCTCTCTGCAACGCAGCCCCCTGGCGCGTTTGCAGAGGGGGAACTAATTCCCTTTGCATACTGGGGGTCCCTGGGGGCCAACTAGTCCACCTGGAACCTCCAGTATGCGCCAGGGGGCTGAATTGCAGAGAGGTGTAATGAGGCCACACCCTTTTGTACACGTCCCTGCAACGCAGCCCCCGGGTGCGTTTTCAGAGGAGGAACTAATTCCCCTTGCATACAGGGGGTCCCAGGGGGCCAACTAGCCCACCTGGAACGTCCAGTATGCGCCAGGGGGCTGCATTGCAGAGAGGTGTAATGAGGCTATGCCCTTATTTATACCTCTCTCAACGCAGCCCCCTGGCGCGTTTGCATAGGGGGAACTAATTCCCCTTGCATACTGGGGGTCCCTGGGGGCCAACTAGCCCACCAGGAGCCTCCAGTATGCTCCAGGGGCCTGCGTTGCTTGGCCCGGGGGGGGTGTTCCACGGGGCAGTGTAGAGGGGATTGGGGCCCCTCACACTTCTTTATCACTATGCCCCTGCGATTTTGTCCCCCCCGGGGGTAATTTAGAAAAAGGGGATTAAAAAAAATAATTTGGGGCCTTGGGGGTCCTTTTGGGACCACCTGGGCAGGCCTAGGGGGTCTGGGTGTTTCTACCCTGCCCCCTTTTTGTGTTCTACACGTTTGTTTTCTGCTTTCTTGTGACTCGGTCTACCGAGCACAAGATGGCTGCCAACACTTCCTGGTTTGAAGTGTTGAAATCCAATGAACATGCAGCTCCTGCTCGGAAAAAAGGGAAGCCTGGGAAGCGCTGATGACAACAGAAACATTAAGAGATAATACAAAGTTTTGGTCGATTGTAAATAACCCATTGTTTACAGGAACGGAGAACTGTAAGTTAGAGGTCAACATTGCGGAGAGGGATTGGTTAAGCCACTTTGAAAAAATCTATGGTAGCCATGAGGAGTACGAACCCTTTCAGGTTCCCTCTACTGAACCACCATTACTACCATTAACATTTTCTGAGGAAGAGGTAGAGAAGGCAATAGTAGGCACGGTCGGAAACAAGGCTCCAGGCCCTGACGGAGTCCCCTCCAATTTATACAAATCTAAATCAAAATTTTGGGCTAAAATTCAGATTTTTTTTTGTATTTTTCAGTGAAAACCCGGTATCCAGCCTCATGGTCCCATCGTATTATAATACCAGTGTTTAAAAAGGGCCAAAGAGGGGACCCCAGGTGTTACAGATCCATATCGGTACTAGATTCCTCGGTAAAAATCCTAGGTAAAGTTATTCTACATAAAATCTCGGAGTGGGTCACTGATAAAGAAATGTTATCGAATGCCCAATACGGGTTTAGATCTGGTAGAGGCACAGAGGATCAATGTCTTAATTTGTACCTACTAATCAATAAGTATACTATTGCAGCCAAAGGATCAATTCACCTGGGCTTCATGGATTTGTCCACAGCCTTTGACGTAGTTAATAGGTCAAGACTGTGGACTATCCTTTTGGACCTAGGCATTGATCCTTCCTTGGTGTACTTTCTGGCCGATCTACATAGGGATCTGTGTGCATCTATACGGATGACACAGGAGGGCGACTGTACTACAGGATTTAAATCTGGCAGAGGGGTGCGCCAAGGGTGTATCTTGGCCCCCCTGCTTTTCACCCTATATATAAACTCCCTGGACAAAACATTGGCAAAGGCTACCTGGATATCCCGCATGTAGGAGAAACTGTCATTCCTGTACTCCTATACGCGGATGATGCCGTGTTACTGACATGTACCCCGCTGGGGCTTCAAAGACTATTAAATTCTTTTGGTGAATTTATGAAGTCATTAGACTTAGTGGTAAATAATGATAAATCCAATGTCATGTCCCTGGGTTCACACAAGTATAACAATAGATCCCTGTATTGCAATGGATCCGTGATCTCCAGGGTGAAGGTCTTCACTTACCTGGGGGTTGTGTTTGATGATAAAGGAACATGGGCACCCCAACTAGCGGCTAAAGCAAATGCTGTAAGGAGATCCTCTGCAGCGATATTTGGTTAGGTGGTAGACCTTGTGAGGCAATTTTATCTATTTATAAAGCGAAATGTATCGCATTTGCGAGATATGGTGCTTCAATATGGGGTTACAAGCAAACTGATTGTATCCAGAAAGAGGAAAATAAATTCCTCCGTGCCCTACTAACCCTACCCCAGTCGTCGGCTACTTTTGCTGTCCATTTTGAGCTGGGTATGGGCTATGTTTCAACTTTAACATGTATGGCCCCCATCCTATTTTTGATCAAAACTTGGCTGAACCCAAAGCTTACTTTAAATCATAAGATATTAAGGGACTGTGTGAATCTAGAGAAATCAAAGGAAATACAGTGGTTGACCTTTATTAAAGTAATGTCCATGAATCTGGGGCGTCCAGAGATTTTTTCAAACCCAGAGGGACTGGTAAAAGCTGACATAAACTGGGTGAAAGCCAATTTTCTCAGATTTAGGGAACAAGAGCGTGAATCGTTACAGTTAAGAAAGCCTATGGTTAGGGCTCATTACCTGCTAATCACATGTTTATCTTTGCAGCCTTAACTGAGTATTGTAACAAAACCATTTAATCGGTGGTTATTAACCAGATTCCGGTTCAACCAGATCCATCTCATTTTAAGTGAAGCTGTAGGGTGGTGTAGGACAGAGGATGCTGCACTGTGTAAGTGTGATGGCACTCAATTCAGGATACCATGCACTTCACTTTTATTTGTACCGTTTATACAGGAATTAGGAAAAAGTATATACTACCATTGTTGAAAGATAAAGGGTTCATGCAGGTTAAACCAGCCTTATTCTATTTGCAATTACTGGAACATCCATTTTCTATTTTCTGTGTTGCAAATTTTCTTGTCGGGCTGTTCGGAGCAGGAAAATAAGATTGGCTGGTACAATAGTCCCATGCACCATTGGAAGTATTAAATTATAAATGAAATTGTTAAACTGTTTTTTAACTGTTTTTATGAGATTGTATGTAATATGTGGAGCTGTTTTATATAGTATACTTTTATGATTTTTATTATTCGAATAAAGTGGCTTTTGACTTGACTTGACTTGTATGAGTGAATCTACAGGTAAGTGATTAGATGTGTGTATACATCTTGGAATCACTGAGTGGGTTTTTAGATACTTGTATTGCTGTGTCAATGGATTCAGATATGATACTCTGTATTTTACAAAGAGTGACGAAAGATTTTACTAGTGTATGAAAAGTTGTATGTGATTGTCACGTGGATTATTGTCACGTGGATGATCAGTGATGTCATCAGTGATGTCATTTGAGATGTCATCAGTGATGTCACTGATCATGTCATGAATGATGTAATATGTGACATCATCAGCAGTGGATTGCGGGTGCGCGAAATATAGTTAGTACAACTAAGTATATATGAGCAATTTCAATGGTTTTGTATGAGTGAAATGCCCAGCTAACTATAACACCCCTAAAACTTATAGTTTTTGAGTTAATTTCAAAGGTTTTTTAAATGATAATTCCTAACTATATAAGGCCTGAAACCTATGGTTTTTTCAGTGAATTTCAAAGGTTTTTTAAATGCTAATTCCTAACTATATAAGGCTGAAACCTATTGTTTTTTCAGTGAATTTGCAAGGTTTTTTAAATGCTAATTCCTAACTATAGAGGGCCTGAAACCTATGTTTTTTTCAGTGAATTTGCAAGGTTTTTTCAATGCTAATTCCTAACTATATCAGGCCTGAAACCTATGGTTTTTTCATTGAATTTCGTAGGTTTTTTAAATGACAATTTTTAAATGTATTATTATTTTTTTAATACTGATTTACTACATTTTTGCAGGCAGGTGTTCAGAGGGCACGCCCCCTTTTTACGACACTATGCAGCGCTGCTCCATCGGGCTTACTAGAGAAACCCCTTTGGACTAGTTACCTCTAGGGGACCTCTGTATTGAACAGGAATTAATACCCCAAGTTAAACTGTGCAATTACGCCCTGTAGAGTGTTCTAAATTGGGGGATTAAATTCCCTTGCATTCTGGGGTCCCTAGGGGCCAACTAGCCCACCTTGAGCCTCCAGTATGCGCCAGGGGGCTGCGTTGCTTTTCCCCGGGGGCGGCGGTCCATGGGATAGTGTAAGGGGGGATTGGGGCCTTTATCCCTATGCCCCCGCGATTGTGTGTCCCCCGGTGTGTAATTTGGAAAAAAAGGGATTTTTAAAAAAAATGTGGCCTTGGGGGTCCTTGTGGGACCACCTGGGCAGGCCTGGGGGGTCAGGGTGTTTCTACTCTGCCCCCTTTTTGTGTTCTACATGTTTGTTTTTCTGCTTTCTTGTGACTTGGTCTACCGAGCACAAGATGGCTGCCAACACTTCCTGGTTTGAAGTGTTGAAAGCCAATGAGCATGCAGCTCCTGCTCGAAAAGTTTTAGAACTCAAAAAGGGGGCAGGGTAGAAGCACCCTGACCCCCTAGGCCTGCTCAGGGGGTCCCACAAGGGAAAATCGTGGGGTGCATGCACGGTGCGCGCACCCCGCGATTTTTGAAAACTTTTTTTTTTTGCCTTGGGGGTCCCTGTGGGACCCCCTGAGCAGGCCTAGGGGGTCAGGGTGCTTCTACCCTGCCCCCTTTTTGAGTTCTACACGCTTGTTTTTCAGCTTTCTTGTGCCTCAGTCTACCGAGGCACAAGATGGCTGACATCAATTTCTGTTTTGGAGTGTTGACAGACAGTGGCAGCCAATCAGCATGCAGCTTGTGCACGGGAAAGTGCTCGCACGGTGCGCGCACAGTGTGCGCTTATAGATATTTACATTTTTTCAAATTCGATTTTCTCAACAACTACTGGAGGGATTTACACCATTTAAACAAAAGGCCGATCTGCGAATCAGACTCTACCATTTTGCCAAATTTCTTGTAATTCCATTCAACCGTTCAGGCTGTAGCCGTGTCTAATCTTCCTATGGAAAATAACATGGGGAAAACACGTTTTGGGACCCCCTTTTTTCTCGGCCCCCGCTTGACGAATCTACCCGAGACTTTCAGGGAAGAAGCGGAGTGGAACGGGCCATCTTCTTTGATAAATTCGCGAAGATTCGTCCACTGGCGCCAAAGTTATTCCCAATAGAATGTTACGGATTTCCTATGGAAACTAGGTCCTAACTATATATACCTACTGGCGACCGCCAGTAGGTAGTATATATATTTATATATATATATATAAATATATATATATATATATATATATATATATATATATATATATATATATATATATGCGCCAAACAATTCCCACCACTTCCGTTTCCCGGCGAAGAAGGAACTCAGACCACCACAGCACGACTCAGGCAAGATTTTCGTTTATTTGCGCTTCCCACGCAGCCTGCAACGACGCGTTTCGGGCTTCAAGAGCCCTTGATCACATTCAGCGTATTTCACGTCACTGTTACTTTTTATACATCTTTACCACACTGTGCACACCCCCTTGTTTCCGTGAAATACAGGTCACGTGACGAATGAAAAGGAACAACAGACTAACGTGCATCTTGTAATCTCCCGACATCATACATTGAAAATAACTGCTTAAATGCATTTAAGAATTACATGATGAATCATATACTTAAATTTACAACAGGCAAAATTGTACACATTCAATAAGCTAAATATCATTTGACAGGATCAATCCTCATTTGATATATTTACACTACTATCCTATCAGGATGTATGCTAAAATTCAACAGTGAACAAATTTGTCAAAATGTTTGTTATTTATGTGATGCCATATACTGTTTGGATCCCCTTCATTCAGACAATCACAAAAAAAGTGCTTAAATGCTACTTATCTGTAAATAGTGCAAGGTTATGAAAAAGTGCTAGATAATGTGCAATAGTGCAAAGATAATAAATATAAAGTGTCCTGTGTGCATTTTATATTGACATACTCAACAATATCCAAATTCATAGCAAATCAATAACAGATATACTCATTGATAAAAATGTTTTTCTCCAGCCGGATTTAAAAACCTGTATTACAAATGTACCTAAGACGTTAATATATGCCATGCAAGATAAATATTGTCAACTAAGTCAATGTAAAATTGTATTAATCATATAGAAACAATGGAGAGAGTAAAATGGCAGATCTAATATATACACCCATGGGCAGATGGTAAAGTGCAAATGCGGTGTTCCTACAATACACGATGGTACATACATGTATATATAGATTTGATTAGGAACTATTACTGTTATATGCTATTTACAAGTATGTGTACATATCCTCCGAATTATTCAGACCTCGTGGCCATTTACTATCCAGTTCTAAGATGAATTTAGTCTCCAGCTGCCTAGGTTTCCTTTCTCTATTGCCACCTCTTTTACATTTTGGAACGGCGGCAAAAACAAAATAAGAAAGGCAATTGATGTCTTTATTGTGGCATTTAGAGAAGTGCCGTGCCACGAGATAGGCAGCATCATTATGGAGGATGGCCCTCAAGTGTTGTAATATCCTGACGTGCACCTGTAGCTTTGTGCTTCCCACATAATTTAAACCACAGGTACACGTCTGGATATAAACAGCAAAATACGTTTTACAGTTGAAACTCCCCTTGATAGCAATAGGGGAAGTATCGAATGGAGTCTGATAGAATGCCTCATTACAACCGAATTTGCAAGCACGACATACAGTGCATTTTTTAAAACCCTTTGCAGGTTGTAACCAAGGTGTTGGTTTTATCGTCTCGGGGGAATTTTTATCCAAATCATTGCCCATGGATCTGCCTTTTCTAAAGGTAAGAACAGGGGGAGTGGTTAGTCGGTCACCCAGGACATTGTCTGTAAGGACTATAGGCCAGTGTTTTTGGACAATAGCTCTAATTTTCCTCTCTTGTCGCGAATAGGTTAAGATTAGTCTAGGGTTATCAGAGTTGGTATTCACATCTCCAGATGTAGATTGGATAGACCCCTCTTTAAAGAGACTAGCTCTTGGACGTTTATCAGATTTACTGATAGCATCATTGATGAGCTTATTGCTGTAACCTCTTATTCTTAACCTAGCACGCATGTCTTCAACACACTTCCGAAAATCATTCTCATCACTACATATACGTTTGAGTCTGAGGACTTCACCGTAAGGTATACTGGCGATGAGGTGCCTAGGATGTGAACTGTTGGCGTGTAATGCAATATTACCTGCCGTGGTTTTTCTACACAAGGTACTTTGTAGTCTGTTGTTGATGACCTGAAGTTTAACATCCAAGAACTCTATTTGTGTAGTGTGGATGTGGGAAGTGAAAGTTAAATTGAGGTCGTTGTTATTGATCCCATCTATGAATTCCTGTGCAGATGAGATGTCGCCACGCCAAATAATGAAAACGTCGTTGTATCTAAGATACAACGCCATGTGTTGCTCGTATACTGACCTATATTGGCGCCTAAGGACCTGTTCCTCCCACCAGCCTACATGTAAAAACGCGTAGATTGGGGAGAAACAGGCCCCCATAGCGACTCCCCTCAATTGTTTGAACAGTGTATTGTTGAAGAGGAAAAAATTATTGTTCAAACACCAGTTGATCAATTCAACAATCATTTTGTTGTGTGCGTAGAGTTCAATGGGCCTAGTTGCTAAGAAATGTTTGATCGCCTCTAGTTCTTGTGTGTGGTTGATACTTGTATACAAGGATTCTATGTCTAAAGTAATTAGGCACAGATCATTAGACCATTCTACATCTTTTATTTTTGTCAAAAAGTCCCCAGTGTCCTTTACAAAACTTGGGAGAGATTTTACCAGATCTTGCAAGAAGTGGTCGATGTATTGACCAATGTTTTCGCTAGCGCTGTCTATAGCAGAGATGATGGGCCTGCCAGGAACCGGTGTTACCTGTTTATGTATCTTAGGAATTAGATACAAAACAGGCAGCACTGGATGTTCTTTGAATAGAAATTTACTTTCATCATTGGATATCAGGCCCTCCCTTCTCCATTGAGCTAACAATCTTTGCAAGGTCATTCTAGCATTCTCATATTCTTTGAATGTGGCTTTCTGGTAACATTGTTCATTGCCTAGTTGTTTCTCAGCTTCAGCTATATATTGTTTTTTAGGCCATAAAACAAGGTTTCCCCCTTTATCAGATTTTTTTATCACAATATCACAGTTTTCACCCAGTTTTTTTATCAATTTGCCATATGCTATTCTCCTAAACAAAGAGCCACGTTGATGTTTATTTTTCTTAATACTTATGTTTAGTTGCTTCAAGTCCTTTATGATAATGTCATGGTAGGTGTCAATCGAGTCTTTTGGCATTAGAGGAACGAAACTTGATTTGTTCTTAAACGGACTCAAACCCGCCCCTTGTTGGACAAAGTCTATCTTGCGCAATCTTTCTTGTATGGAAAGATCAATCGAGTCCATTGGTTGGCTATCACTAGGCTCTTCTTCTTCAAGAAGGTCATGCATGGTTACTACCCCAGGAACATCAGAGGCTTGTAAGATATATATATGTGTGTGTGTGTGTGTGTGTGTACAACATGAGATGCATAATTTACCATTGCACATTCACCTGTAATGCAGGTTTTATTTTTTTGTTTACAGTTTCAAAACACCATACAATAATAATTTGATGAAACATAAAAGCAGAAAAGGGAACATTTATTAAATTGCCTATTGTCTGAGAAGATTAACAGAGTGACTCACTATATTCCCTTACTGCGGAAACTGGGACTCCAATAAAAAAAACTGTAAGACTCTTGGAGCAGTCCACATCCATTTAATTTAGCAGCAATTAAAGTGTTCCCCAGTATACCAAATGTGCAGAGGAGGCTGGTACTTGATCACAGAGCTAGAAAACATGCTTACTCATGGCCCTGACAGCTGCAGTCATCAGGCCTTTTAGTAATCAGTGATAACATGAGCAGAAATGTGAGTTTCTCCACTAGAAGGAATAGGGATACATGAAATAACTTTAAAGTATCCTTAATAGTTTAGGAATTCAAATCTCCAAATCAAATTGTACATCTGCCTGCAGAGAAAAGAATCATCTGGTTGGTATTTAACATGTTTTGTTTAAAGATATGTTTATGGCCATTTTGCCACCTATAGAAACAGAGCCTCAGAAAAAGTAAAACCAAAATGCAGTCCAATTTTGCACAATTACTGGCACACACACTTCAGGTATGTTAAGAAGAAATTCCTCAGTTATTTTTGGCAAAACATCAATAACAATTTATGGCACAGCATTCAATATTATGTGAATCCCACCCAATCCACCAATTGACCTTAAGGGATAGGCCTCACACTTCTAAAGTAGTCCCATATTTCTCCCAGATCTTACTATACTTTTAGGGAGACACTCTTGTTTTATAAACAAATTCCTCAGCAAGAGCATGATAATCCATCCATTCCTTTCAGTCATTCTGTGACGGCGGGTTGGAGACTCGAGTGGACTACCGGTGGAGGGCAATTCCTTCCTTAGCCACAGTACATCCTATCCAAACTAACAATCTGCCCCCCACTCCGTGACCATTCCAATCGTGCAGTACGCCAAGTACAAGCAAATTGGGTTTCTTTCAACAGGGATTCCAATCACTGTCTCTGGTGCTGCCAATATTCAGGACCAGTAATCCTCTATAATGGAACAGCCCCACACACTATGTAAGAGAGTACCGCTTCTTATTTAGCCCCTATAGCAATTATGGTATGTTCCACTCCTATTTTCCACACACCCCCAGGAGTAATGTACTCTCTATGGAAGTATTTAAATTAATGAAGTGGAGTCTTGTAGAAACCAAAGATCAGATTTTGGCCTTCATCCATTCTGTATAATCTATACTGCCTAATGGACTTTTATGTTTGAACCGCATGCCAGATTAGGAGTTTTCTCCTATCTGGCGGGCTGTTCTTTGCCGTTCCTACGGCAGGGCCTATGAAATACGTGCCGAAATGGGAACGTCAAAATCAGTACCTGAACCGCATGGACTGCTGCAGGCAATGCCATGCAGGTACTGGGGTGCATCCACACCGGGGGGCACAACATGTGCTGCCTTGCATGCTCTCCATGACACAGAGGCACAAGGGTGCCCTGTAGGGCCCCTTTTATCCCTTACTGTCACACTTTTCATGATGGTCACACCACCATGAAAACTGTGGCAGTGAGAAAACTCGTAATATGCTTGGTGGGGCTGCAGTGACCCCGCCAAGCATATTGCGGCCTTAAGACCATCGCCCTCTACAGGGATCTCTGATGGCTCTGATGGTCTGGTGGTTGCCGAGGTCTCAGGGCGGCCCGACCTCCAAGGTCATAACAGAGCAGTCGGAAGACAGCCACTGCGGCGACCCCACAAGTCTAGCAGTCTGTGGACCATCAGACTCGTAATAAGGCTCCAAGGACCAGATGTTTCAAACAGTTTTACCCATTCTGTGCCTATGGGAAAATGCGTTCATACATCTGGCCCTAAATCTTAGTCCCATCACTCTCTGAAGGTCACAAGTGGTTCAGGAGAGTTTATTACCAAGGCTGTATAAAGCTCAGAGATTCCCTTAATTTCACACACTGCATTACAGAAGAGGGTTGGGCCCTTACTCTGCTGTTTCATTTCCATTCTGGCCATATGAGGCTCTGTAAAACTTAATTTCCCTCCACCCTCCCTCTCATGACATTCTTGTAGTCTGGGAGCAGCCTCTATCTTTAATGGGCTTGCTAACATGTGTTATAGAATTCCAATAGAAGCCCAGGTTAGATGTGCAGGACATCTAACCAGGGCTTCTATTGGAATTCTATAACGCATATTAGCAAGCCCATTATCGCCGTTTTAGCGGCAGTTTCCTGCCGCTAAAATGGCGATAATTTTAATGAGGTTCTTGATAATATGCCCCTTAATTCTGCCACTCATGTGCGCCACTCCACCCAGCGCTTAATTTGTTAATGAATGAATGCTGGTTCCCGAAGCTCTGCTCTGAAGCTGGGTGCAATTATATCAGAGTGCGAAATGCCAAGGCACTCCAGTCTTAAAACTATCTGATACCTCTAATCCGCTACCAGATACACCCAGCGTCTTTATCTCACTCTTAC
Organism: Lissotriton vulgaris; assembly: GCF_964263255.1. Classification (NCBI taxonomy): domain Eukaryota; kingdom Metazoa; phylum Chordata; class Amphibia; order Caudata; family Salamandridae; genus Lissotriton; species Lissotriton vulgaris. The sequence continues at coordinate 710,973,932 of NC_141694.1, forward strand.
AGGTTCCTGCCTTCTTCCTTTGTGACACTTTTTCCGTCTTTCTCTTCCACCGTCTTTCTGCTTTGTGTGTTTTTCCCTCTCTTGCTATCGTTAAATCTCTAATGCAGAAAAATAAGGGCTGGTCCCACGGTAACCGCTGGCTCAAGTTAAGCTGTGCATTCACCTGTCCCTGCATCCATTCTTGAAAAGTTCTAACTACAAATTGGGTATCTATGTCCCATGATGACGACCCTCAGAGGCACCCTCATCTACAGACCCCCGGGACCACGCACACAATTCAGCGAAGACATCACGGACTTCATCAGCCCACACGCCCTCCCCTCCGCCGAATACATCCTCCTAGGCGACCTCAACTTCCACCTGGAGAACAACAAGGGCCGCAACACCGTCACCCTGCTGGACAACCTCGCCAACCTCGGACTCAAGCAACTGGTCAACACGCCCACCCACTACGCCTGCCACACGCTTGATCCCGTCTTCTCATCCAGCAAGCACATCACCTTCAGTCACTCCACCGGACTCCACTGGACCGACCACAGCTGCGTCCACTTCAGCTTCAGAAAAACCACAACCCACCACCACCCGCAACAGGTTCCTCACAGGAGCTGGAGCAAGATCACCACCGACCAGCTCACCACCTCCCTCAGCCAGAACCCACCTGCCAGCACATCGGACCCCAACGAAGCAGCCCGCAACTTCACGCAGTGGCTGACCGCCTGCGCCGACCACCTCGCACCACTGAAGAACCCTCCCAGCAGACCCAGAAGCAAGAAGGCCCCCTGGTTCACCGACGAACTCAAGGACTCCAGGAAGACCTGCCGCACCCTCGAGAAAGCCTGGCTCCTCGACCAGACCACTGACAACATGACCGCCCTCAAACACGCCACCCGCAAGCACCACCAGCTCATCCTCACCACCAAGAAGAAATCACTGAAGGAACGACTGGACAACAACGCCCACGACAGCAAGGAACTCTTCAGCATCGTCAAGGAGTTCTCCAACCCCAGCACCGGCAACAACGACATCACCCCTTCACAAGATCTCTGCGACTCCCTCGCCTCGTTCTTCCACCGCAAGATTGCCAGCATCCACAACAGTTTCGACGCACCATCCACGCACCCAACCATCGAACCAATGCACCCCACCGCCACCCTCCGCACCTGGACCACGGTGACCACCGAAGACACAGCCCACACGATGAACACCATCCACTCCGGTTCTCCAACCGACCCCCACCACGTCTTCAACAAGGCCGACTCCACCATCGCACCCCAACTCCGGGACGTCATCAACACCTCCTTCAACACTGCCACCTTCCCGGAGAGCTGGAAGCATGCCGAGCTCAGCGCCCTACTGAAGAAACCAACAGTGGACCCCACCGACCTCAAAAACTTCCGCCCCATCTCGCTCCTCCCTTCTCCTGCTAAAGTCATCGAGAAGATCGCCAACAGACAGCTTCCCGCCTTCCTCGAGACGAACGGATCCCTCGACCCCTCGCAGTCTGGTTTCAGAGCCAACCACAGCACCGAGACCGCCCTCATCGCAGCCACCGACGACATCGAGCCCTGCTCGACAACGGGGAAACAGCTGCACTCAACCTCCTGGACCTCTCCGCAGCGTTCGACACTGTCTGCCACCGCACCCTAGTCCAACGCCTCAGCAACACCGGCATCCCAGAGAAGGCACTGAAGTGGATCATCTCGTTCCTCGCCGGAAGAACACAGAGAGTCCGCCTCCCCCCGTTTCGATCCGAGGCCACCAAAGTCATCTGCGGCGTACCACAAGGATCATCACTCAGCCCCATCCTCTTCAACGTCTACATGCGACCTCTCGCTGCCATCGCACGCCAACACAACCTCAACATCATCTCCTACGCCGACGACACCCAGCTGATCCTCTCCCTCACCAGAGACCCCGACACCGCCAGAACCAGCCTCCACGAAGAGATGAAAGACGTCGCCGAGTGGATGAAGAACAGCCGCCTGAAACTGAACTCAGACAAGACGGAAGTCCTCATCCTGGGACCATCACCCTCTGCCTGGGACGACTCCTGGTGGCCCCCAGCCCTGGGCACCGCCCCCAAGCCAACAGACCATGCACGCAACCTGGGCTTCATCCTGGACTCCTCCCTCTCGATGACCAAACAAGTCAACGCCGTCTCCTCATCATGCTTCACACCCTTCACATGCTTCACAAGATCTTCCGATGGATCCCGACAGAAACCAGGAAGACGGTCACCCAGGCCCTCGTCACCAGCCGACTGGACTACGGAAACACCCTGTACGCCGGAACCACAGCCAAGCTACAGAAAAGACTCCAACGTATCCAGAACACCTCTGCCCGACTCATCCTGGACATCCCCCGACGCAGCCACATCTCCGGCCACCTGAAGGACCTGCACTGGCTCCCCGTCAACAAGAGGATCACGTTCAGGCTCCTCACCCATGCACACAAGTCTCTCCACGACCTGGGCCCCAAGTACCTCAACGACCGCCTGACCTTCTACACGCCCACCCGCCAGCTACGGTCTACTAGCCTCGCCCTCGCCGCCGTACCACACATCTGAAGAGCCACCGCCGGAGGCAGATCCTTCTCCTACCTGGCGGCCAAGACATGGAACTCCCGCCCCATCCACCTTCGGCTGACCCAGGACCACCTCGCCTTCAGGAGACAACTCAAGACCTGGCTGTTCGAGCAGTAGCCGACCCCTTCCCCCAAGCGCCTTGAGACCCTCACGGGTGAGTAGCGCACTATACAAGTGTTATGATTGATTGATTGATTGATGATATGAATCAGTGTTAGTGAGCGTAGGAGGCTGAGACAGCAGGTTAAGATAAAAACACTGTTCTTGCTATGTAGAAAGTGGGAGTTAAAATGGTGCAATGTGTTTGTGCATGAATGTGCCCATATCTGTTTGTGTATGCATGTGTGCAGTGTGTCAGTGTGAGTGTCTGTATGCTTGTAAGTATGAGACTGTGAATGTGTCTGCCGGTTCACCTGTAGGATCTTCCATAAGCGACCTCTGCGACACCACTGAGGCATGCACAAACCCCTACCATGTCATCCAAGTGTGACAATATTTGGACCACCACTGACTTGATGGAGGATGTAAGAAATTATGGTAACTATCCCGCCATAGTCATTTCCCAGACATAACGGTGGTAATTTGTGATGTACTAGGTGACTCAATATGCAATGGTGCCATCTCTGACGGAAAGCTGCCCCTCCATAATGGTGGTAATTCTTGGCATGCTGGGGGCATCCATGGCACTGTAGAGGCCTTACCTTGCATAATGCATGCCCTGATGTAATGCTGGTAATTCTCGGCAATGTAACATTGTGAGCATCTATGACACTTTAGTGCCCATGGTTATTCTTGGCATATCATAAATATCCGTGGCTTGTGCTGCACTGGTTTCCGCCACTGATAAAAGGCTTGCTGTAGAATAATGGCGGTATTTCTTGCCATATGCTGGAAATCCATGATACTTTGGTGTTTACTCAAGGTATGATACATGTCATGGCATGATGGTGGTAATTGCTGGCATATTGTGGGCAAACATGAATCGTGCTACAATGGTGTTACCTACATGGCAGAATGCTGGTCATCCATCTGTCCACCCTTTGTCATGATCTCTAATCCAACACTTCTCCAATCTGCAAAAACTCACATGTAAAATCACCACACAATTAACCAACTCATTGTTTTCCAGCAACTTTGGATGTTTCCTCCACTTCTGGAAACGTCTACTTGATAGGGCACTGATTTTCTAGTCGTATACACATGACATGCAGTTGTGGCAATGTTGTCACTGGTGCTCAACAAGACTTCTGCTGCAGCATAAAATCGAGGACTGCTATCTGATTGGTTAGGAGTCAATGATGTCAGATCAATGCTCTTAAAACGTAATATTTTCTTTTGGGTCCACACTACCTTTTGACTAGCTTGGCAGGCATGCCATGCATAAGTTAATAGACAGTGCTTAATTTGTAAAATATAAATATAAAAAAATAAATGTCTTGTCAGAAGGCAACTGCAGCTTGCAGCACATATTGCCCCTGCTGCCAATGATAGCAGCAACACAACTACTAACCAACGATTTCAGCCCCCAAACCTATATTAATAGCTTGGGCAGCTGGTGATTGTAATTTTGAATGTATTTTGAATGGACAGAGATCCCTGCTGGTGGAAGCAGTGAGTGACTGTACCCACCTGCATGAGAGTGTCTAGCGGGTCCCATGGGTGCTCACTGGCTGTATGACACCTCTTTGTGGCACACAGTCAGTGCACCTCCACAGGGCCACTTTGCCACTGCGCATGCGTTCATAATACAGTGTAAGCGCAGAGGCAAAGTATTTCCCCTCATTTCCCTGGTGTTCAAATTCATGACTTACTGCTGTATCTTCGCATTGTAAGGAGGCAAATTAAATACTTAAATTCTATATTGGTAATATTCATCAATCATAGTCCCCCTTCCCCATTCCAGGGCTTAGCAACCACCACCTTCCCTTCAGGATTGGTCCCCCACGAACCCCAGTAAGCTTATGTAATTTATCAGGGCCAGGTTGGGGCAGTCTCCATGCTGCTGCCCTGTGGAAAGGGAGGTGGAGAGTGTTCTTTTGGAATGAGTCATGTCGTACCTGTTGGGAGGTGACCCACCCACCTTATGTCATAAAACTGGCAGGGAAGCATCGTCGTAGATTAACATTTAGTAATCCGAGCTTCACCATGAAGTAGTTAACGCAGAGCTGCCTATCGGGCGCGCAGTAGTCACAATACGGAACTTAAATTCTACATCACTATGCTGAGAATTTCACGCTATTACTGACACTAAGCTGACTTGCATTATATACGTTTACAGGTCAATGGTGTGAGTTTTCCATTCACTGTTCAAAGACAAAAAGGTTAAAAGGAGCACGCAGAGGGGGTGGGGGGGTGGGGGGGGGGGGGGGGGTTCCAGCCTCGCTCTGGTATTCAATTGCGGAATTTGTTCTCCTGTAAATTGGAGCTCAGTGCCAAAATACTTCAGGTAGAGTTGAAAAACAACCCAGGCGCGTGACTTTTAAGTAGCAGCGGCTCCAGATTTCAGCAGAGAGCTCGGTTGTTTTGCAACAAACACTTTCCAGCCCTAGGACGTTAGATTCTAGTGTTATGGTGTACAAGGGACTGTGTGGGTCGCTCATGCCAAAACCGCCCCCTCCCGGGTACGATGCGACACAATAACATGTTAGTTCTGATAAGTAAGTGCACGGCCATCACGTATCTGGGTTCACACTCTACAATGCACCTACGTAAATGCATGCTGGGAAAAAGTTTTCCATTTACGTCCTGAGTGTTTCACCAGCATGGAAAACAACAATTGCATAATCACATCTTTTTTATAAGCAGTAAATGCACACAAGGTTAGAGGTAAATCTTTTCATAGCAAACAAACTGTTTTATTGCAAAAAAAAAAGTCTGAGCTACATCCTACCGTTGCCAAGAACTAGTGCAAATGCTTTTCAGGAAGGAAGGTGCAATGGAGTGTGATAGAAGAAATAACAAACAGTGCATCACTTAGAAAAGACAAAGGACTCCTGTCTTCATTTTATACATAAGAGGAGTCCATTTAAATCTGATTGTCAACGACGTTTCGACCTCAGCTAATCTGAGGTCATCATCAGGACTACGCAAGAGCGCTATGAATCAGAGGGTATCGCAGATATTACAGCAATACTTGGGGGCATATTAGCAAGGGCATATTGCTGCTTTAGCAGGACTTTTTCCCGCTAAAGTGGCGAATATTTTATCGCCCTATTAACAAGCTATCTCTAACTGTTAGCGACAGTTTTCCAGCGATAGCGACCATGTAAACTATCGCCATGCATGGTTATGTTATGTTATGTTATTAAAAAAATTCTTGAGCGCACTGTCACCGATTGGTTTCTTGGCGCTGCGATCAGCAGTGACATAAACATAGATGACGAGAATTGAGTTATTGAAATGCTTGTCTGAAGAGCCAGGTCTTCAGGGCTTTCCGGAAGGACAGAAGGTCTTGACAGTTCCGGATCTCCAAAGGAAGGGAGTTCCACAAGCAGGAAGCAAGTGTGGCGAACCTACGGCCACCGGCGCGCTTAAGTTTGAAAGAAGGCGTCTGCAGGAGGCTCAGATGGAGTGAGCGTAGGTTTCGAGATGGAGTGTATCTGGAGATTAGTTGATTAATAAATGTGGGGCTTTTACAGTAAAGGGATTTGAATATTATGCATCCGGTTTTAAAGGCACAGCGTTGGATGACTGGAAGCCAATGCAGTTTCCTAAGTAGGGGGGTGGCTGCCTGTCGCCTTGGTTGGTTCAGAATTAGCCTCGAAGCATGGTTCTGTACCATCTGGAGTCGTTTGGATAGGTAGTTGGGAAGATCTAGATAGATGGCATTCGCGTAGTCCAGATGGGACAGGACGGTAGAAATCACGACCTGAATGATTGCCTCAGGCGTAAGTAGGCGACGGACCTTCCGGATTTTTTTTAGTTGGAAGAAACACTTGGAGACCACCTGACCTACCTGTGCTTTCAGTGACAGATCACAGTCCACGGTGACTCCAAGTGTTTTGGCCGACAAGGAGGGTGTTGGAGCTTGGCCCAGTTCAGAAGGCCAATAGTGTGGACCCCAATACTTGGCGCTGTCGCCGGTCAGGACTAACTCGGTTTTTCCCGGGTTCAGTTTAAGCTGGTTCTGGTCCATCCATGTTTTAATAAAACTCATGGTGGACTGAAAATGCAGTATGGAGTCTTCAGTGTTGTCGATGGTAAAAAGCAGTTGTAAATCATCGGCATAATTGAAGACTCTCACCTGTTTGTCTCTTAGAGTCTGAATCAGGGGAAGTCACCTGTTTGTTTCTTAGAGTCTGAATCAGGGGAAGTATGTAAAGGTTAAATAAGTGAGGTGACAGGGAAGAACCTTGTGGAACTCCGCAAGTGATGGGTTGTTTGGCACCCACTAGGTCTCCAAGACGTAGTGTTTGATTGCGGTTTGTCAAAAAGGACCTCAGCCAGCCGGCCGCTAGGTCCCGGATGCCGGCCTGTTGGACACGGTCGACCAAGATGTTATGGTCGACCATGTCAAAAGCGGCAGATAAGTCCAGGAGCACCAGGGCCTGTGGGGAGCGTCTGTCAGCGCAGTCTCGCAGCGTATCCAGGACTGCGGTGACTACTGCTTCTGTGGAGTGTGCCGGTCGAAAGCCTGCCTGGTGGGGGTCGAAGCAGGAGGACTCTTCAAGAAAGTTAGAGAGGCATTTAGCCACGTGAGCCTCCAGAACTTTTGCCAGGTAGGGCAATAGGGAGATGGGCCGGAAGTTAGCTTTACCAGCTGGGTCTGCCCCGGGTTTTTTTAACAGCGGAATGACTGTGGCCTCTTTAAACGCTGAGGGGACTATGCCGAGAGTCAAGGAATTGTTCAGGAGTGTGAGGGCAGGGGCTGGGTATGTCGAGAAGCATTCTTTCAAAATGTGGGGAGGGCAGCTATCTGAGGGGGCACCGGATTTTACTCTTGTCAGTAGTTCCCGAAATTGGTCCTGGGTTATAGGTGAGAAACTACTGAGGGTATTGTGGTTAGGCTTAATTGTCATGCCAGAAGTGAGATGACGCATGGAAGCGATAAATATCATTAATGATATGCGAAGTAGGCGTACCCTCGCTAAATCTCACGAAAAAAGTCGCTAACACACTATCGCACTATTAGCAATGATCGCATGGACCTTCTTAGCGCTAATGCCCATTAGCTGGAGATGAATAAGGACTGCTAAAACCAGTTCTAAAACTGAAAAACTGGAGATAAAAGGAGTCAAATAAGGGAGACCAGCCCAGACACAAAGCTGAGGACTTGCAGATGCCATAGAGGCACTAATCATTCAGCTCGGAGACCCACAAAGACAACAACCACCACTGCCACTGCCACCACTTCCTGGACCACCACCAAGGCTGCGCGGAAGACGACAGCGGCCCCTGCGCAGACGTCTCATCCTTGGTGACCTTCAACCAGAGGATGTCACAGCCCACTACAGGCTCAAACGGACATCCATTGACTACATCCTGAACCAGATAGCCCACAGGCTGACACCAGTAACCCAGCGGATAACTAATATCCCCCCACAAACAAAGCTGCTGGTTGTGCTGCATTTCTTGGCCTCAGGGACTTTTCAACCTACAACATCCAGACTTGGAGGAGTCTCACAGGCATCCTTCTCAATATTGCTCCAACTGTGTTGGATGTCATAATCAGCCTGATACCCCAGCAACTCTACTTCCCCAAAACCGTGCAGGAACAGCTCCTGGTCAAGCAAGGATTCCATGCCATATTAGGATTCCCACAAGTTCTGGGCGCAATAGACTGCACACGTGTCCGATTTATGCCCCTGCGGACAGTGCACATATATATCGCAACAGAAAGCACACTCACTCCATGAATGTGCATGCGATAGTGGACCACTGTGGACTGTTCACAAATGTCATAGCCAAGTTCCCAGGGAGTGTGCATGATTCGTACATCTTCCAACAGTCCATCATAAATCAGCGCTTCCAGGATGGACATATGGAAATTTAGTCCTAGTTGGTAAGTACCAATCCAACATACCACTTGCATCAGCATTACACACATACAAAACAGAAATGTGCAAATGTCCATGTCACAATATCCTATACAACAGGTCGAAGAACATCACCCCACACCAGACACACTAACACCATGAACTGTGGGAACTGCAGCTAGGTACGTTGATCAACCTCACTCTAAGGTGTAGACCCTTGCCTCCCCCTAAGCAAATGTGGTGAGAGGTGGGAAACATGCTTGTGCGCTGGAGAAATATTACTCACAAAGAAAGTTGAAACATAAGTCCCACTGTGCATGTCTTGTGCTGGATAGGCAGGATGAATCCCACAGCAGATGTGGACATGTTGCCATATAGTTGCAAATGTAGCCCGGCTTGTCGTCACTTACTGTGTGTGACCCATTGGCACACAACTATTTGGGAAAACTTGTGAAGGCTGCATGGAGGATGCAGAGGCAGGTGAGGCAGATGCAGGCCACTGGGTACACCTGTAGGTACATGGAGATGGAGGCTTCAAATATAGTGCACATGTATCTAGCTTAGTGGTGTGTACATCTGAAGGCAATGGCCAACCAAGTGATCACACATGCTAAAGGTTAAGTCACCAGGAGGATGGCCAATATATTCCCTTTGTAGATGATGTACCAGCAGCAGATCGTCAATGTTGCAAATCACAGAAAATCCACATGGAAGAGCATTTGTGTGTGTGTGTTGTTGATGGTGAATAGGAGCCTCATGTCAATGTTGGTGGTGCTGTCCCATAAAATCCCAAAGCCTGCACCAGCTCCATCACATGTATACACAGATGCATCAACCAAGTTAGTTGTTGCTGCTGACTGAGTTGTCCTCCAGTGCCTGCCATATGTAGCAGTTCCATAATGGGACAAGGGTTCATGGCCAGTTGTAGATACATGTATACAAACATGTAGTCTTGTGCCATTGCTGACAACTGCTGTGTTGTGGCTGTTGCTGTTGAAGGTGGTGTGTACAATACCACAGGGTGACTGTGCATCACCAACTCAGTGGTGGCCTACATGTACTCAATGGTGGCTTGGGATACAACAACAAGGTTGTGTGTGCGTAAGTGGACAACACATGTGCGTTCAGTGTGCCTGATGAACTTAATGTAGTCCACGCATGCAATAAAATTAGTCTAACATTCATCCTTTGTAAAGTGTATGCTCACCCCGCTGTAGTGTCCCTTGACAATAGCAGATACACAGATGGTGGAGCAAGGTAGAAGAAACAGCCTGCATGTTCTCGATGCCTATTATCATGTAATTAGCCTTTTACAGAAGGCGGCTTCCCATGGCTCAGTGCCCAGCACCATTGGCAACGAGCCCCAATGTCTGGCAGCCAAAAGTCTGATGGGCATATAATCAAGACCAGTGTCACATTTTTCACCGGTTTAGTGGCAGTGTTCAGCAATTAATCTAATGCCGTACCTGATAATATGCCCCAATCTATGGTTGGATATACACAATGCGAGCTGCTGCATATTCAATAGGTAGAACTGTTTCTCAGTTCAAATTATTGATACACCAAGGTACAAGATATTCCACAAATCAATATGAGATGTGACCACTGCATGTACAACGGTTTGCTGATCCTGATGGGAAGTAGGTCCTGGACCTGACTCAGGACTTGCAGTGTTCCTAAACATGTCCCTGCTACTTTACTAATTTGGCTCCCATACGGAATTTGGAGTCATGCCATATAAGAAAGTAAATCCCGTCTGTTTTGTGATTTGGGAGTTGACCAAGCGTATGAGGCCACCAGGCAGATATCCATACGAATGACGCTCCTCCTACGATCATCACCTCTGTTGAACTGCCATTAAGTTACAGGCAGTGATTAGCTATCCATGCAGTAACAGCCCCCATACACGAGGAAAATTGTTAGGCGATGAGGTCTGGCTTTTGGAACAGTGTGAAGATAAGCAGAGTATCATCAGCGAATTATACAATTGAGACCCAGTGCACCTACACCATGCTCGAAAATGGTTACAAATATAGATCAAACTGTTTGGTGTTCTATATCGAGCCCTAAGGATCTCCATGTAGGAGGGGAGTACTTTCAGAAGAGAATCTCGCTTCTAACACATGAACGCCCCTTGATGTAATGAAATAACTCATCCATCTAATGGCTAAGGTCTTGACTCCACATGACTCCAGTCACTGGAGAAGTAGCCCATGAGAGATGGTGTCAAATGCTGCACTGAAAAGCGACAGGATCTGTGCATCAGTCTGACCTGTGGCTGCTCGTTGTCCGAGGGTTTCACTAGGCAAGAGCAACGCAGTTTCAGTGGAGTGTGCAGCTTGGAAACAAGATTGCAACATGTGTTGTAGGGCATTCTCAGTGCAATGGTTGGTGAGCTGTAGATTAACTACTTTTACCGCAACTATTCCCACAGGAAAGGTAGCGTTGAAAGGGGTCACAAAAAACAATGCACTTCATGATCCATGTGAGGTTTCATCTCAATGGACGGACCATGTCTTGTTGACATTCAAAGGGGACTGTACATGATTGGAATGAGTGGGAGAACAGTAATGACATTAATGGCATGATGCAGTGACCTACCTGCCTCTGAATTTGTGTGTGCAGGTTCCTGCAGTGAGCCTGTTATGACAACAGTTGCTAGCATCCTAATCACATCTGTTCCTAGCACTCCAAACTCGTCTAATGTTACTCCTGTGACTGCTTTATTCATAGTGGTCATGGTGCCTATGCCCTGGTGAGCCTCCAGAGGAAAGTTGACATAAATCTCTGTCACCTCATCTGACAATAAATTGAATAATCCATTACAAGACTCCTCAGATGTATGAGGGGCTGAGTCAATCTCACATCTCATTGTAAGACTATCAGTAAGCTACGCATGTTTGCAGATGAGTATTCAGACATATCAATTTCCGTGCCATAAAAACTACGTTGACTGCCCCCATCAGTTTGGCACATTGTGATTTTACTTGAAAGCCCCCTTAACTATGATACAATAGTTCTTATGCCATAGGCATGTCAGCTGTTTGCATCTTTGCTTTTGCCTATCGTAAGTTTTTGTTGAACCTGGGTGCAGAGGCTATAGCTCTCCTGGCATTGTCAATGGGCCATGGTGCTAACTCATTGAGTGCCTCTGTGAAGCAGGTTTCTACTTGTTTGTTGGCTATGTCACTGTCCTTACCCAATATGGGTTCATTTTCATGTAAAGCCAGTGCAAATGCATTTGTTATAAATCATCCCACTGCCTGTTGGTCACTGTTTCATTGGGTTTGCATGTTGCTACAACTTGACGTGGAATGTGAAAAGGGATACTATGGTGGTAGTACCATGGAAATGGTCACAAGCATTTAAAATTCCATGGTTGTCATGTCATTGAAGATGGTATTCAGGAAGTGCCCTGCTTGGTGTGTGGGAGCAATGTCTCATATGTGTCAGGTGGAACACCATGAGCCCATCACAGACTGGTGGTACCTCTGATTTTTCGAACATCATCAAAGTGTATGTTGAGATACCCTAAGATGATGAATACATTTTGTCGTATTGCTCTATGTATCACTGAATACCTACGGCTCTTGAAGAAAAGTGAGATCAGGAAGTATGCTATGTTGTTATCGTCAATGATGGTGAGTGTGGATAAATATCCTTCACATTTGGACATGTCTGCCTCTCCCATTCGGCATGTGAAAGATAATTTGGAACTTATTGCTAGACCACCCCTTCTTTGTCCCACCTGATCCTTTCTTGTGATCCCATAGCCATCGGGTACAGCATCATGGCTATCAGGGGTGGAATTATCAACAAGCAATGTCTCGGCAGTGAGCATCTCTTTTGGGCTTTTGTCCCTTGAGTATGGTGTTGTCTACATATTTATGTTAGGTAATGGACCGACAATTCACCTTGAGGAAGGACAGGTCTCTACCCAGTTGTGTGAGCGTAATCAAGTGTGAGATTTCCTTGTTGCAGTGTCCACAATTTAAAGTCTCCTTGTCACCCAGGATACATTGCTGACATACATTTCCAAACGTTGGAGTCCTGCTCTGCAGTTCATTAGCTGGAATTAGGGGCCTGGTCCTGGCTGGGTACGGACAGGTGCCAACGTGCTGGGCCTAGGTGTGCATAACGAGAAGTCTAAGGTGTGCCCAGCATTGTGGCTCAGTATGGTGACAACCCTAGTCAGCCTAATGTCAAACAACATATCATATGTCAACATGGACAATGTATGTTGAGCAGTCATGGCATGTGAGTTGGAGTCTAAGCCAGGAAAGAGCACGTAGTACAGGGAGTGGATGGTGTTGCGTCTGCTGAAGTTGATGGTGTTGGTGAAGCAAACAAGCACACAATGGTCCATGCATGTAAGGGGTAGCTAACTGTTGTTTTTGGTCAGCTCATGATGGGAAACATCATGTGTTGTGCGTCGCTGCCGGCTAGCCAGCTGTTGGAGCACAGAATGTTGACTGTGTTTTGTGTGTTCTACTGCATCCTACATTGCAAATGGTAATGACAGTGCGTTTGGTGGATTAGTGTCAGTGGCAGATGGGAGAAGAGCCACTCATGCAACTGAGCTGTATACCAAATAGATGTTGGGTGGTGAGGGAGTAACAGCAGAGAGCCAAGATCATTTGCAAATATGCACAATAGTATTCAGAAGCAACACATAACCAACCTGAGAAACTAAATAACATAAATGTCAACACACAAATCCATCCACATCAACAACACATCCAGCACAACAAATGACGTATTCCTCTTCTACTCACATGTCACAGGGGACCAAGGATATGCACTTGGACCATGGATGATGACACCCCTACGAAACCCCACCACCCAAAGCCAGAGGCAGTATAATGCTGCACACAGACGCACAAGGTCCATTGCGGAGTGCACATTTGGCGTTTTAAAGTCACGTTTCTGTTGCTTGGACATCACAGGTGGAAGCCTGCTGTACAGCCCTGATATGGTGAACAAAATCATCATGGCATGTTGTGTGTTGCACAACATATGTGTGCGCACAAAAGCCCCATGGATACAAGTGCCAGAACCACCAGATGAAGACGAGGACGAAGAGGAGGCTGGTGCTGTACACCCCACAGCAAATGCAGCTGGAGTTGCACAAAGGAACAGAATAATAAACAATTTCTTTGACTGAGTCAGTCACATAGTGACGGCCCCCCTCCGATGTGTGTCATAGCAAAATAACCACACACGTGGCGTGTGACAAATCAAATGTCAGAAACACATACCATGTCTACGTGTCACTGTCTGCCATGGACTCTGTACTCATAAAACATGTAGTGGCTCAACATGTGGTAGGAAAAAACACTACTCCATTGATGTTGGGAATGTGTCCACAGTACAGATATGCTTTGCAGTGTGTCAAATGTATGACACTAGAGTCTTCATGGTGCTACGTAGGCTAGCCAATGTGAAAAGGTTATGTCCCCTGAGTTTAATACAAGCAAACTAGGGTGTTGTCTGTGACGAGGATGAGATTTAGATTCTGTTGACATTGCCCAAATCAAGGTATATTGGAGGGGATTGTATGACGTTTCAACGCATGCTTTTACCACGCATGCCTTTACAACGCAGGTATAACAACGCAAGTCGTTACAACGACTTGCGTTGGGGGGCGCTGGATAGTCGAATAGTTTAATTTTCTATTCCAACTCCAGTGCTCATGGATAGTAGGGAAGGTGTTGGATAGAAAATTAAACTATTCCCTATTCAACAGCGCCCTCCAGCGAAAATCGTTGTAACGACTTTGGTTGTAATACCTGCGTTGTAATGGTAGTGCGTGGAAAAAGTTTTGTTGTAAATGATGTTCCCCATTGGAGGGTGTACGTAGTGTGAAATTTCTAATTAAGGAGCGTGTGAAATGGTGTAAAGGATGCCAATAGTGTATGCAACCTCCCAATATACAATGGGGCATATTATCCAGACCCTTGTAAAAACGATGTCTGTCTTAGCGGCAGGTAACTGTCCCTAAAAATGCGATAATGGACTTGGTAATCTGCGTGTTACAATTCCTATAGAAGCCTGCGTTAGATGTGCAGGATATCTAACCTGGCTTGTATTGGAAATATATCATGCATATTAGCAAGCCCATTGTCGCTGTATTATTGGCAATTAACAGCTGCTCAGATGGCTATAATGTTAATGAGATTCTCGACCATATGCCCCGAAGATGTATGTGTGGCATCGGGTAAGAGCTACTAAGAGGGCATGTCATGCTTGGAAATATGGAAATATGGCGTGAAGTCAGGCACAATATGAAATTTGGACATCAAGTTGGGGTGCAAATATGGAAATGGGGTGTGAAATGTTTCACAATATGAAATTTGGGCGTCAAGTTGGGGTGCAAATATGGAAATGGGGCGTGAAATGTGGCACAATATGAAATTTGGGCATCAAGTTGGTGGGCAAATATGGAAATGGGGCGTGAAATGTGGGGCATTATGAAATATAGGGTACATTTTGGAAAAAAAAGGGAAATGGGGTGTCTAATGGGGTCAAAACATTTATCTGTTTGTCAGAAGACATTAGCCCAGAAGCCATTACCACATACAGATCAATAAGGTCTACCATAAGTATGTTGACCAGCTACTTGCCAAAGCTGATGGACCACCACCACCACAGACACAAGAAAAACACCAACATCTCCAAAAGGGCACCATGCATGGGTAAAGACACCTCCTACAGCTGGACAGACAAACATATGAGGACACACATAGACACTTGGCTCATTCATAGCTACCAATGAGACACATCTCCCATTGCATATGAACCACTACGTAACATCAACATCTGACAATACACATGCAGGTACACAAACACCTGGAAGTGTACAGAAAGTGATGGCCCTATGTCATGTGTCCCCCATGGGTGAGTAGCACATGTAAAAAGAAAAAATCATTACTGATGGCCCACTTGTGAGCAATGCCAACATGGTGTGACATGTGTGGTAGCTAAGGCAGCAAATGGTGCAGACATGCTTGGGTACAGCGCTGCCGAGAGCTTCATTTCTACGGGCACATTCATTTGTTGTATGCTGACCTCCTGCACATCTTGGTGAGCGGCGGCACAACTACACACCTGCTGCAGCACTGAGGCAAATTTAAGGGAAAATCAAGGCCTGTTCATCGCACCGCTGAGTCAGGGACACCTGAACAGCAGACTACGCTCATAACATATCTGAGTCACTGGCTATGTGAGGCCACGGATGAGCTCCGCCCCCCAGGCTGTGCCAAGTGGAGCGGTTACCATTATGGTGCCCCTAGGAAGAAGACTCGGGCCACAATGCACAGGGGAGTGCAAACTGTGCCCTGGACATCTGCTCCACCGGACAGGACCATTGTAGCAACTTGGACCCTGATGTCAACCCTCGGTGTGCCTGCATGGTCCTGCACACTGACGCCCGATCCTGGGAGGATGACCTGCAGGGTCACACCCTACATCCTGTGACGGACCACTACGCTCCCAGATTCAGGAAAGAGAGCCCTAGATGGACTACGGCTTCCTCCAAGAGTCCTGCTGCTAAACTGGTGCTTGGTGAACATGGGGACACAGACTTAGGACAAACTGGTGGTGAGTCACTGTTGGACTTGGCCCTTAAGGCAGGTTCACCCCTAATCTTTTTGCTTTAGATCTATGATCTGTATGGAAGATTTTCTGGTCTGTGCGCACTTTTTCCCTGTGTCCCAGAGTAAAGTGCGTGCATGTAGTTAGGCTGGCCTGCTCTCCCATAGGGATGCATGGGGAATGTCTGTGTCCCTAGTAGTTCCTGATGCGTGGGGAGTGCATGCTCGAATTTGGTATGTGCGAGCTCGTGAGAATGAATGCTTCGCAATGGTGTATGTGGCATGTGTGTGTCATGTGTAGAAATGCCACTTCTAGGACTTGGCATATTAATGTAAAATATGCCTGCCGTGTGATTGGCTGGAGCTGGCTGGTGAGCCTGGCTCCAGGAAGGCTGGATGGGTCTGCCCGGTGGTGAGTGTGAGATTAGCATGTTGATGGCTTGGGAGGAGTGCACCTGGTCCCTGATGGGGCTGGACTTTCCCCACACAATGCTGGCTCCACCCCCTGTAGTGCGACTGATGTCCCTAGCCCTGCCAGTGAATAAAATGGGTGGTTGAGCTATCAAGGGTACTTCAAAACCAGCTGCGACTGGTTTCCCCCCACCCTGCACCTACAGAAAAAGGGATTTTACAGTATAAGAAGGGGCTGTGTCCCCATACAATTGGTCCTTGGTTCTGCTTGTGGATCCTTGCCAGAGGGGGCTGCTGCTGCTGCTGGGGCCAGGAGGACCGCCACTTGGACTGTCTCCCTGCCTGGAGACCCAGTGAGCTGGCTCTGGCCCTGCCTTGCCCCCCTGCCTGCCTAAGAGACTTTGTGCTTGCCTTTGTGCTTAGAGAGTGCTGCTCTCTGTCCTTTAGTGCTGTGAGCACTTTATTTTGTCCTGTGGTGCTTGGGAGCGCCTGTTCTTCGTTGCTAGCGCTTGGAAGCGCTTCGTGTGCAGCCGGAGCCCACCCGGCATCTGCCCGTTTTGTTTGGCCGATTTTCGGCAGAGCGAGTGCCCACCTCGCTCCACATTTTATTTTGGAGGCCGGTGCCCACCCGGCATTGCCCCATTGTGATTTTATTATTTAAAACCGGAGCCCACCCGGCATTGCCCCGTGATCAACGCCGCAGCACCGGGCCGAGACAAAGAGCCGCCAGCGTCATCGCCAGGCCGCTCTGGGATTGGCCCAACTGGCCGAGCCTCCCGCCGCGTCACCGGGGGAGGAGCCAAGAAGCAGGAAGCCGGCTGCCGTGTCCGCGAGGCTCCCCGAGTGAAGAGGAGCCCCGCGCTGCCCAGCGAAGGTGAGCCAGCAGTGTCCCTGCCCTCTCAGCTCCAGCGAGGACCCGGTGAGTGCGAGGCTGCTTCATTGTGTGCAGAGCGGCCCCGGTTGGCAGCGGGCCGCTCCGCAAGAGAGAAGGGGCACTTTCTTGAAGGTTGGAGCCACGAGGCTCCTGGGGGTATTATTTAAGTCTGAGTCCCCCGGGAGGGACTCCAACGTGCCAGTACTTGTTCTTGGAGCCCAGAGAGGCTCTCCAGTTGTTCCTGGGTCCCCCGTGAGGGACCCCCCTGCCTAGTGAGGCGGAATTCGTGGCTGAGAGCCCAGAGAGGCTCTGAGGGTGCCAGTTGCTTTGCAAGCCCACAGAAGGCTCGAGGGGGCATTTCATTATTTTAGAGCGCTGAAGCTCTTAGGTGCCAGTCACCTGTGTTCTTGAGCCCACGTGGCTCCAACGTTTGCCCAGCTGTGATTCACGACTGTCCAGCACTTAGTGGACAGTTGCTACGTTTAGGCTTGTGGTTTGTGCAGCCTGCGCAGACCCCCTGACATTGAGACTCAGGGCATTCAGCCCCTTGCGAGGCCAGTTGGCCTGAGGGACAAGTTCTAGTGTTGTGCTACATGCACCCTGCGCATTGTAAGTTACTTGTTGATGTGATTCTTGCGCAAATGTTCTAATCTGCACCTCTGAATGTGTTTTAACCACATCGCTGCTGTGCATTTTCCCCTCCTGTGCTGATCTATGGTGAACTCCATTGTTCATGACGAGCTCAGCTCGTCATCAGCACAGCTCCACTGTTCCTCATGACGAGCTGAGCTCGTCATGAGCATGGAAGGGGTTAATGCTTCATGTGCAATGTGTTTATGTTTTATCCCCTTTGCTAAAAGTGACCTGCTTAGAGGATTGTTGATGTCCCATTACCTTTGCTAAAAGTGACCTGCTTAGGTATTTTATGTTTATCCCCTTTGCTAAATTTGACCTGCTTAGAGGATTGTTGATGTCCCATTACCTTTGCTAAAAGTGACCTGCTTAGGTATTTTATGTTTATCTCCTTTGCTAAATGTGACCTGCTTAGGTGATTGTTTAGGTTTCCTTCCCTTTGCTAAAAGTGACCTGCTTAGGTGATGGTATTCCTTCCTTAGGTCCTGATGATAAGGTCCTACTTCCCTGCGTGATTTTCCTACAGTGTTTTAGGGTTGCGTAGGAGTTATTTACTCTTTACCAGTGATTACTGGTTGTGTGCTACATGTACTATTTTGGTGCTAGTCATCATATGTTTATGTGCTAAGTATTATACCTACAAGTATTATTTCTAACAAGGGCCTACCCCTGACGGTGGTCCAGGTGGCCCTGTCCTGTACATAATCCCTTGTAAATTCTGCCCGTGCCTGTTGCCACATTGTAAAGTTTGTGTGTTATCTAATGTGTTTTTACTATAATACAAAGGCTATTTTTATATAACCTTGTGTGGAGTTTCCTTTGTGGTGGGCCTTGGGTGTTGTTGCTGGGGTGCGTGCGCAAATACTTAACTCATACCGCCTGCAAGTTTAGCCTTGCTGCTCGCGCCACGTTACCTAGAGGGTGAGCAGGGGTTATCTTGGCGTGTAACTCCCTTGCCCTGACTTAGGAGTGGTGGTCTCTGACTGACTTTGGCGTGAGCCCTGGCCAGCCAGGGATCCCGTTTCTAACAGTCACGATTAGTCGCAGTGCATATGGACAACCCTGAGGACCTTCCCTGCACCCCACCCACCCCTGATCTCTCCTGCCCTTAGACTGTCTGATCCTGGGCACTGTGAATCTGGTGGTCAGCGCAGGGTGAAGACCGAAGCTTCTTTGTGATCCTGCGTGCTGGGGTGGTGCGGTGGTGCCTGTGCTGGTCAAGCCACAAAACACTGTCTCCGCATAGCCTCACATCCACACACACTGCTCCTGTCTGCTGTGTGGACTAGCTATGACTGCGGCAATGTCCCAGCACTCACCAATTAATGTGCCTTAGGCGTGGGCGGACAAGTGTGACGGGGAGGACTCGATGCCTGAGAAACACTGATAGGTGCGGCAACAGACGTTCAGTACCGGTCCCATACTGAGACCACACAACGAGTGACTTGTAATGGACACTGTGCCAGCCAACCCTTCTCGCATTGCAGATGCGGAGCACAGTGTTGCGCCCACAGACGGGAGCTGTTGCGTGTTCATCCTGACATCGTAGTGCAGGCAAGGGCTCCACCCCTGTGATACTGAGCCAAGTGGCTAGGATAAATCTCTCAAACGCACCACGCAGAGCGGTGCTTTAGCAAACAACAACGCACTCTCCAGCTGGACACTGTCCACCAACCCGCTAACCTGTTCTCCCGCCTGTAATGTAGATCTCCAGGTGCCCTGCACTTCAGCCTGCGCGCCCTGCTGAATGGTGCTGCCCTGGTGTGACTGCTTCACCTGGACGGGTGGACATTCCGAAGCCCCACCTAGTCCACGCCAGGAGGCAACATGTGGCTGAGACACCAGCCACATGTCACACAGCCTTCGTGCCAGGATGGGTGCCGGAGGCGCCCTGACCTCCCCTCTGTCCTTCAGGGGCAAATCAAGTAAGATGGCAATGCAAACCACAATGGATTATGTGTCTGGCAAGCAGGATAAAGTTTTAGTAGCAGTTGAAAAGCTGGGGGAGTCACTAGAGCAAGTATACTCCTCCTCAGTAAACAAAATTGTGAAGGTGGCTATAGACCTCACACATCTACGTGCAGATCATCACTAACTGGTAGATTGCACCATTCCCGCTGAAGTTGACATTGCTGAAATTGCTCTGCATGTTGTAGCTGCAGACCTACATATACTAAACTTACTCAACCATGTTGAGTTGCTGGAAGACAGAGTTGAGGATGCCGAAGGACGGACACAACACAACAATGTACGCATGGTGGGCCTGCCGGAATGCCAGGAGGGGAAAGATCCGGATATGTACACTGAGACTTGGCCCTACTCTATGCTACCTGAAGGCACTCTCTCATCCTGCGTCGTAGTGGAACGAGGGCAGAGGGTGCCTACAAGACCATTGCCAACGGGTTTGAAGCCACCTACGTTCTTGATCCCCATCCTCAACTACATGGACAGGGATGTCATAATGCAAGCAACTAGAAAACAACAAGCCATTTAGGTTGTCAATCATTCTAAATTTTCATCGAGGACTACACGTTACAGATCACAAAACACAGGTACACAATCATGGCAGTCAAGAAACGTCTTAGGCAACACAAGCTTCTGTACTTTATCCTGTTCCCCGCACGTCAATGTGTAGTAGCAAAGGGAAATACTCACTTCGTTCTAAATCCAGAACAAGCTGAAGAATGGATGTACTCTTACGCCTCGCAAACACTGAGACTGTGCCCACTAATCCGCAACAGCAGTCACACAATGCATCCTCCCGCCGCCCCAATGCAGGTAAAAGGCGGAGGCAATCTCACACCTTACAATCTGCAGGACCGGATTTGAGCAAAGCGCAGATTGAATGTCCCAAGGTACTCAAGGCCACAGAGGACATCACATGATCTCAACTGGACCACCTTGCTCTACCATGAGCCAACAGGACCAGATCAGCCAAAATCACTCCTCCAAAGACCCACAGGCATCTCAGTACTCTCACAAACTGCCCAATGCCACTTCACAAATGTCCTGGTACATTTCCTAACAAGCTGCACTTGTGCGCCACTTGGGTGACACACCCTTGCTAACTACTGGGGCCAGCAATCATGGCATGCCTATCCTGAACTGTCTTGTGTCACAATCCCTGTGAACTCCAATATACTTGCATTTTGGCTGTGTCACAATCACTGACTCTATGACGACCCTGAGGGCCCTCTCATTCCCAAGCTGCGCTCCCACGCGTTTTCCATATGTCGGTATGGCTCATCGGGCTGGGAAGTTGCACCGTGCGGCGCATGCCCAGTTACAACTGTCTGGCAGCTGGGAACCTCACAAGAACCAATCAAGACACTTGTATATCCTTGGTCCATCACGCGGTGCGTAGCACACACCCCTCTGTCATTGTGTGAATGTTGCCTTGGTGCAAGGTTTGGATGATTAACTGTTGCAAATTCGCCCTTTTGTAATTACTTATGCTTTTGGAACTGTTTGCATTGCCATCTAACATCTGTAGAAAGTCAACTTTCAAACATTTAGTGCCAGGGTAGCCAACACTGCTACCACATTTACTTGTTTCAAAGTCTACATGCACATGTGCTCTCTTTTTGTTTACACTCTTCACCTACTATGACCTCCCTTAAAATGGGCACATGGAATGGGCGGGGCATACACACTCCGTCATGTTGTTAGGAAAGTTACTCCTATCTCAAACAACACCATATACAGCTAGCGCAGCTACAGGAAAATCATTTGTCAAAAATCTGAACTGCCACATTTACATTGTCGTTGACTGTGACAGTTGGATGCCGCGGGATACTCAGAGTATGCAGGAGTGGAACTAATATGGGTCAGACTGGGGGTCCCCTTTCAAGTCACGGACGTCAAAATAGACATCAAAGACAGGTATGTAGCAGTGCATGGCATAATAGACAGCAGGCCAGTAGTACTTGTTGTATGCAAACAACATGGAACAGTGGGCGTTCTTTTATCATATTTTGCTAATACTAGTGCTATGGCACATTGTCAACGGGCCGCTGGGAGGTAATTAATATTGTGTATTGGATGCAGGGCTCTACTTCCTTGATGCTGACAATGTGGTGGGGTATGTCTGTGGTGGACATGTGCCCTTCTGTGTCTCCATCAATGGGGATGTGGTGTCCTGACTATTGGAATGTGATGTACAATTTGCTCAATACCAACAGGGTCAGTCCTCCATATCATGTGTGAGTGGATGTGACAAGACATATCAATTTACAAGTGTTACTGATGACACAAGCCGTGGGCAACAACTGACTTTGACATGTACGGATACATGACTTTACCTGATGGGCTATTGAGATTGTGACATTGGTATACCGTTCCATTGGTGCAATGGTGGCACCACCTGTTTACACATATCGACCCAATTTGCAGCAACTCTGTATCTATTTAGACATGTACACTACTAGTATTTCCATTGGTGTACCTTCTGGCAGGATCAGTCTCCAGACCCAATTCGCCAACTTAGTACCTTGATATCATTGTACAAATGTACATATGTGTGAATTAATTACTTTTTATTTACAATATTTACAATATTGGTAGGCATATTGGACAAGTGCAGGGCCATACAGTGCAGAGGGTGCCAGTTGGAGGGCCAGACAGAGACAATTGATGTTAACAGGGCCAAGGAAAGAGGCATCGTTCAGTCCACAGGCTGGTTGAAGTGGCAAGGAATGGGGTGATATGGCAGTCCATGGGGGGGTCCGAGGTGGTTCCAGGGGACAGTGGAAGAAAGTGCAAGAAGTGTATGTGTGGCACGATACTGAGCACAGCACCACAGAAGAAGCTGGGCCTTTGGCACAGAGGGATGCTACCACTTCCTCCTCAGCAGAAATTAGCTGTCATCCTCATCTCCATCATCTGGTGTGTCATGTGCCTCACAGGTTTCTGTTGGTGTTGTGGGTGCAGCACTAAGAGGCACTGACACACCAGGTAGTGGAGTTGAGAATGTTGAGGCAGCAGCAGCATCCATCTGCACCAAACCTTGTGGCAGCAAGGAGGCAATGAGCAGGTGGAGGACATGATAGATCCCAGCAACCTCGCCCATGTGGGCAACTCTGGCAGCCAAGTCTTAGGCCTGCATCCGCTCCATGCTCTACATGATCTGGCGGATGTTGTACCAGATCCTGGCTGACACAGCTGGAGCCACCCAGAGCAGATAGTGACTGTTATCTCTGTATCATGACTCCAGAAATGTCAGCCATGGACTGTTGGAGAGCATTGAAGGGGCTGTGGGTGTCTGTGATCGTTTGCATGTGGTCCCTAATGGGACTGGGACACCCACGTAGGGACTCGAGTTGGTCTGCCAGTTGCTGAAACCCCACCTGCACCTTTTCTCCCAACTGCTCCTGGAGCTCTACAACCTGCCTTTGGAAGGCCCGGGTGGTGGGATCGGGCTCCTGGGAGCTAGCTGGGGTGGGAAGTGCCTGCTGCTCATTAGTTTGAGCAGGGGGTGGGGTTGGTGCAAGGCTGCTGGGTTGCCCTGCTCGGAGGCTGAGCGGTTGATGGTGTTGATCAGGAGTTGCAGGAAGTCCAATTCGATGTCATCATACACATCCACGTCATCAGCGGTTGCTTGGCCAGGCTGCTTTTCAGGATGTGCTGTCTTGCCCTCTGAAATGTGATATGGGAGATACATTTCATCAGTGTTTGTCAGCTACAATCATGCATTGGATTATTTCACTTTGAGACAGCAGGCCAAGGTAAATTCATACTGATTTGGAGGGGTGGACATTGTTTTGCCAAATGGTGACGAATTTGATGAGGTTGCTTATGTGAAGTTGTAGTGGTACATGGTGGACTCACAGTACCATATTAACAAGAAGACTAATTTAAATTTCTCTGCTCTTGTACAAGGAAACTGCCACTTGAGCGGAGATGATGTGCTTCATGAAATGCGCAATTGATGTCCTGTAGAAGGCCAGGTTACATGTGCAGGACATCTACCATGGGCTTGTATTGGACTCAAATGGCGCATCTCATGATGCCCCTTATCACTGCTTTAGCAGCATTTTCCTGCAGCTGAAGTGGCGCACATTAGATCAAGCCTCTTGCTATTATGTAGCGCATTTTCTTAAAATGACTGAAGTGATGGTACAATCTGTACACACAGGCTTCCCAATTTGTCTACCCTGTTTATTTGTGTGAGCAATGCACTTATCAACACCCTCTCATGGATCCACACCATCCCTACGCAAACACCCAAAATATCACACAAACCCACTCCATCTCCAAACCCACAGACACCTAGGGCCAGATGTATCAAAGGGTTTTGCCCATTCTGTGTCTATGGGGAAATGTGTTGATACATATGGCCCCTACTGTGGAGTACCCCAGAGACTGTCACTAAGCCCCACAATTCTCAAATGTACATTACCACTCTCACCGCCATTGCCAGCCAGCATGGGCTTAGCATATGATTACACACAGAGGACACACAGCACATCCTGTCCCTCACGAACAAAGCCAAAGACACATAATGCTGGGCACTGAAAAGAATGATAGGAATGAGCTGAATTGATGGAAACCATCTGTATGAGCTCAAATCAGAGGAGAATGACCTCCCCTGATCCTTGGACCATCCACATGCGCATGTGCAAAACCCTGGTGGATCTTGGGCCTTTTGAGGCTGCCACCAGTGACAGTCCACGCACGCAACCTCGGCATCATCCACAACTCCTCCATCACCCTGACATGCCAGATCTACTCCACTGCCTGCAACAGCTCCAACTGCATCATGAGCCAACGCAATATATTGCAATGGGTAACACCATAATGACTATAAACTTGTGGTTAGCTGCTTATTGCACACAGCGGGAAAGGAGCTGCTCACGGCGCGTCTTTAGCTACCGTATCATAAATTCTGGGAATATTGGAAAGCCTTGATGTACCCTTTGGGGCGACTGGAAAACGTTAGAGTACAACCACCGTGACTCCAAATCATACAGTTGCTTGATGATGCAGTACACCCCACTGACTCAGAGGGTTCTTGGAATCCTACAGACTGACTACACTGCATATCACCCCATACACTCTTCATGACCTAGACACCCTGGCTTCCGACACTTAGATCACTGTTGCCGTCCTATGTTCAGCGCCGCATGCTGCCAAAGATAGTCCCTGGTGTAGTGAGAGCAACAATCATTAAGAAATATAGGAGCACGGTGTTGACATTACCGCCGCTTCAGCGGCAGTAAGCTTTAGCTAAAGTGGCAATGATGGGCTTGAAAATACGCAGAAGTGAATTCCCATTAAAGCCCATGTTCTGGTGTGAACATGGGCTTCTATGGTAAATCTCCATGACGTATTAACACGCCCATCATCGCCACTTCAGCTGCAGTTCTCTGCCGCTAAAGCGGCGATTGTGTTAACACCGTGCTTGATGATATGCCCTGTGATGTTTCTTGACACTGGCAATAGGGCGTCATTTTTGACCCATCGTCGCATATGCTCATCCTTCCCCTCTATCTTCTTCCTATCCTTCCCTCCCCCTTAGTGGTTGTATCTTCTTTGTTCCTGTTTTGATTCATGATGTATAGCTAATAGATTAAAGGCTGCCATATCAACGCACCATCGACGTGCTTGTTAGGGACAGAGTCATGAAACGATAATGCGTGCCCTGGTGTCATAGGGCCTTTCTGACAGCCTAGAAACCATTGGGACTCCTGGATGACGGTATGGGAGTTTCTTTGCGTCCAACTAGCTGCTGTGCTTATGATATGGTTGCTTGCATTACGTCATGGCGTCCTACACGTCTTCTTAGGCCCATAGTCTTAGATATTAAGGGGCAGAATGACAATAACTGGCACATCCCTGCATATCAGTACGGATACCCCAGTTATTGTACACCACGTCACAGCTAGCATGGATGTGCCACATATACAATGGGCGCACCATGGGCCACAAATGGAACCGATGCATGATGCATCTGTGCCGTAAATGTTGCGCATTGCTGGAGTGGGTATGCAAAGGTTTTCCCTACCAGCCAAGCTAGGGTGGCCTTTCTTCTTTCATATTTGGCCGGAGATGCGGCGGAATGGGCAGTCCCTCTGGTGAGCAGGGATGACCCCCTTTTGTGTGACTGGGGGGCGTTCCGCGGGGAATTCCTCCGAGGTTTTTGATCATAGGGCGGACTCATATACCGCTGACCGAGAGATGCTAGAGCTGAAACAGGGTAACAACGACCTGTTACAATACCTCAATGCGTTCCGAAGGTTGGTGGCTGAGACCAAGTGGCCTATCGTCAAACAAACCGTTCTCTTTCACCAGGGGCTGTGCGATGAGCTCAAGGACGTAGTGGCTCAAATAGACCCCCAACCCAAGACCTGTGAAGGTCTCATCAGTCTGGTGCTGCATTTGGACCACAGGCTGAGCGAAAGAAAAGGGAACCATAAGAAGAAAGGGAAGGCTCTGCCTTCATATGTCTCGATGGGAAGCCCAGAAACCAGCTCAGCCGCCAAGACAGGGCCGATGGACATAGGAGCCATAAGGTCTAGCCTGACTACCTCAGAAAAGGAATCACGCCGTAAACAGGGTCTTTGCCTGTATTGCGGCAAGAAGGGACATTACGTCCGCGAGTGTCCTGCCAAGCCGAAGACCAGTCGGTACCGGAACAACAGGTCTGTAACAGCCATAGTGGACCCACCGGCGGAAAACTGACGAACTCCAGGACGAAGGAAGGGGCCTCTTGGAGTCACACCTACATCCCTTCACTGTCTAGCTCAGACCGAAAGGGGCAGCGTCATTTGTTCATCACGGTGTAAATGGGGGTCCAGGATCAATGGATCCCTGTGGTAGCCATGGTGGATTCAGGGGCCACAGGCCTCTTCATGGATCATAATGAAGCGCAGAGACTGGGAATTACTCTCCTTCCCAAACCAAGACCCGAAGACGTATATGCAGTAGACGGGAGACGTCTGGTGACCGGACCTATCGGGCACCACACGGGAGAGCTACCGGTGAAGTATGGAAAATGGCATAATGAAAAGATTGACTTTAGCATCATTAGAGCCCCACAATACGGAGTCATATTGGGTCTGCCATGGCTCCAAAAACATAACCCTTCGGTGGACTGGGCAACACACAACATTGAGATGTCTTCACCGTTTTGTAAACAACAGTGCGGTATGCATCAGGTACCCCAAGACATCCAGCAGAATGAACGCCATACTGTTGCCACAGCAGCCGAGAAAGCCGTCACACTCCCTAGCGTTTACCACAGCTATGAGGATGTCTTTGATGAAGTAAGGGCGGAGGTGCTTCCTCCACACAGGGTATACGATTGTCAGATCGACTTGGTTCCAGGGGCAAGTGTTCCCAGCGGCAGACTGTATGCCCTGACCGAGCCCGAGAACATACATCTGAATTCTTATCTGGACAAACTCCTAGGGCTAGGCTTCATCAGACCATCCAAGTCCCCGGCCGCCTCACCTCTCTTTTTCATCCCAAAAGCCAACGGAGAATTGAGGGCATGTGTGGACTTTAGGGCATTGAACGTGATAACCATCAAAAACAGATACCCCCTACCGCTCATAAGCGTTCTCCTGGAACAGGTGAAAAAGGCCCGGGTGTACACTAAGCTTGATCTCAAGGGGGCATACCATCTGGTGCGCATGAGGGAAGGCGACAAATGGTAGACCGTCTTCAAGACCAGGTTCGGCCTTTTTGAGTACCTCGGTATGCCGTTAGGGCTCTGCAACACCCCTGCGGCCTTCCAGTACTTCCTCAACGAAGTCTTCCGGGACGAGTTAGACATATACCTAGTCGTATACATAGATGATATCCTCATCTACTCTGACACCAACGAGGATCATGTGCGACACGTCTCATCGGTGCTCCAGAAGCTAAGGGAGAACATGCTGTACTGCAAACTCAGCAAATGCGACTTCCACGTCACATCTGTGGAATTCCTTGGGGTGATGCTGAGCCCAGATGGACAGGAGATGGCGGAGCGCAAGATCAGAGCAGTGGAGGAATGCCCGGTCCCACGGGGTGTAAAGGACGTCCAGAGTTTCATAAGCTTCGCTAACTTTTATAGGCGTTTTATCGACGGATTTTCGGGATTGGTGGCCCCGATCATACAGCTACTACGGAAATCACAGGTGTTCGTATGGAGCCAGGATGCGCAAAACGCCTTTGTGGCCCTGAAGAAGGCCTTTGGTACAGCCCCGGTGTTGGCTCACCCAGATCCGGTTCTTCCCTACGTGGTTGAGGCGGACGCGTCTGAAGTGGCACTGGGTGTCATTCTGTCCCAACGGAATCCAGGTACAGGGTTGCTTCATCCCGTGGCGTATATGTTCAGGAAAATGAACGACGCGGAACGCAACTACCATATCGCCGAGAAAGAACTCCTGGTGATCAAGGACGCCTTCACTGAGTGGCGGCATCTGCTGATGGGGGCCCGGCACGTGGTCACGGTGTATACGGACCACAGGAACCTTCAGTTCATGACGGCGACCCGACACCTTTATCCCCGTCAATTAATGTGGATGATCTTTTTCTCTGGATTCAACTTCCACATTTCATACCGGCCTGGGTCGGAGAACAGGAAAGCGGATGCGCTGTCAAGGCAGTCAGACACCAAGGACCCAAAGCCTGTCACAGAGCATTCCATCATTCCCCCCCAGGTGGTCGTGGGAGTTTTACAACCTGACACGTTCTTCAGGGGCATTCAGAGAGGGATCCGCTCGTTCACATGGAGGAGGTGGCTCCTCAGTCACAGGGAATGGCAGTTGATGGATGGGATTCCCGTGAAAGGCCGTTGTATGTTGCTACCCACGCCTAGACTCCAAAGGCAGGCCTTCAATTAGTGCCATGTATCACCATGTGCGGATCATCTGGGGTTTGAGAAAACGGTGGCTAGTCTGGGAAGACAGTTCTGGTGGCCAGCCATGAGAGCGGACGTTCAGAAATGGGGTTCTGCCTGTTCCGTCTGTGCCTGCATGAAAGCCAATCACAGACGTTCGCAAGGGCTCCTCCAGCCCCTTCCCACACCTAGCAGACCATGGGAGAACATATCTCTGGATTTCATCGTGGGTCTACCAGCGAATCAGGGGAACACGGCTATCCTGGTGGTGGTGGACTACCTCACCAAGATTGGGCATTTCATCGCTTGCAAGCAGGTTCCTTCAGCAGGAGAGCTGGCGTCTCTGTTGTTGAAGAACATCGTGAAACTGCACGGCCTGTCCAGCGTGATAGTGTCCGATAGAGGGTCGCAGTTCACCTCCCAGTTTTGGAAGACATGGTGTTCGGCGTTGCACGTCTGGTCAGCCCTATCCACGAGCTACCATCCCCAGACGGACGGCCAAACGGAACGCCTGAACCAGTCGCTCAAACAATATCTGAGCTGTTTTGTCGACCAGGGGAAAGATGAATGGGTGGACATGCTGTGGATTGCGGAAATAGCCTACAACAACGCCAATCACAGTTCCACCAAGACTTCCCCCTTCTATGGCAACTACGGACACCACCCCAGGTTTTTGCCATTTGTCCGCCCTGTTTAGGAAGCCAAGTTGCCCGCAACCGCCGAGAGGGTGGCTCACATCAAAGAAACCTTGATACATTCCCGTGCTTTTCTGGACGATGCCAAAGTAAGGTACAAAGCAATGGCAGACAGGAAAAGAAGGTCCGGGCCTGTATACCGAGTGGGAGACTATGTCTGGATCTCTACGAGAAACATGCGATTCAGAAAACGTAGCGTGTTCCAACCCAAATTCATGGGCCCTTAGCGGATCACCAAGTGCATCGGCCCTGTGAATGTGAAAGTGTGCTTGCCCCAGTCCTTACGGATCCATCCCGTTTTCCACATTTCTTTGTTGAAACCCTCGGCCTCTACTAAACTGGTACCACTGGTGCCGGTGAGCGTGGATTCGGAGGTGGAGTACGAGGTGGCGGGCATCCTGGATTCCAAGTGGCGTTGAGGCAAGTTGTGGTACCTCGTGAATTGGAAGGGGTATGGTCCGGAGGAGCAGTCGTGGGAACCTGCTGCTGGTGTTCATGCGCCTCGTTTGGTGTCTTCTTTTCATCGCCGTTTCCCTTCGTGTGCTGGGCCTGTTGAGAGGGGGTGATGGAGGGAGGATGTACTGTCAGGAATTCCCTCCCCCTAGAGAACACCGCCGTATCCAGCGCACCGCAGGCGGCGCAGACTACAGATCCCATAAAGCTTAGCGGGAAACGCGGTTATGTAACACAGGAAGTCATGCTTACATAACGCTGTAGGACCGCCTATTTAAGGAGGAGACGGAAGGAACGCTGCGTCGGATATTCGGATTCCACATCGACGAAGCAAGCAGCTGAGTCCTTCTCATTCGGGAACCTCGCGGCTATTGAGGTATTATCGGAGGACGGGGGTAACATTGGAGCACACGTTCTCTGCCCCGTGTCTTCAACCACATCCTAATAGCCGGAAACATTGTTGGGCTGCGCTCCCGACTCGGACGAGTCAGCGCAGCATTGAGCAGGGTCCAGACGGAGACTGGTGTGAGCGGACGCTCCCGCACCCCGTGCTTTGCTAGTACTTGCCATATGCTGAGACGCACACCGGGAGGTGTTTACCACGTCTCAGCGAAGAGTTCAGTAGAGATAGGAGGTGCGATCGAGCGGCTGCTCTCGGCGCCACTCTACGACATTAACTACTTTGATATTCAGTGTCAGGGCATAGAAGACGCACACCAAGGAGGTGTTTGCAGCGTCTCCGTCGTTACAAGATTTCACTCAGCCACTTGTATGAGGCGTTCCAGTGGCGGAACGCCACCCCCTGCACAGGAACGCCTCCTTCTGGCGCAGGGCTTTGGAACTTGACATATCTCCCAGATGCGTCAAGTTGTAGATACCCTGCAGCATGGCACATCTTTTGCTCCGCCGCTGCATCACTGTTAGACCTGACATAATTGGCGTGAGTCTCCCTTCCATTTTTGATGGATTGCCTCCTCTGTTTTGATATGCTTTTGCTGGATTTATGCTTTGGGCACTGTGCCACTGCTAATCAGTGCCACAGTGCAAGTGCTCCCTATGTTAAATTGAGATACTAATTGGATTCCATGATTGTGTTATTTGATTTATCTGTCAGCCAACTAGTACAGTGCACCATGTGTGCCCAGGGCTTGTAAATCAAATGCTGCTGGTGGGCTTGCAGCACTGGTTGTGCCACCCACCGAAGCAGCTTGTAAAGTGTGTCTGAGGCCTGCCCTTGCAAGGCCTATGTGCCGTATAGCACTGCCATGTCACTTGGCCAAGTGCACCCACTTGCCATTTCCTAACTCTTCCTTCTGCTTCATATTAGACACCCCTATGGTAGGCCCAAGGGCAGGGTGCATTGTAAGTATAAGGTAGGACATGCTCTGATGTGTGTAGCATGTTCTAATAGTAAATTACAGCCATTTTAGTTTTTCACTATTAAAGGCTACTTGTTCTCATAGGCCAGAATGGGCAGTTAGATTATTACATTCATATATTCCTAACTGACTCAGGGAACATGGTAGAAATTCGAATTTAGTATGCCTGAACTCAGAATAATAACATACATCTTTTAGTAAAGTTTATTTTAATATTCTGTGTTTGCAAATACCACTTTTAGAAAGCAGGTATTTGCTTGCCTAACCATTTGAGCCTACCTCTGCTGGGTTGTGTATTCCTTGTCTGGGTTTGTGTGTGCCAGGGCTGGGGGATTCCAGGAGACATGCTGTGGCAGCCCAGTGGTGAATAGAGATATCTGCATCTAGATGGGAGGGAGGAGTTGCACCTGGGACCTGAATAGGGGTGGGCCTTCCCTCTACAATGCTGGCTCCACCCCCTGTAGCTTGTCTGATGTCTCTTCCCTGCACTGTGAAAGGAGAGGAGGAATCATGTCAACAGAGTGCTCCAGAGCTGTATCTTCCCTCCCCTGTGCTGGCTCCACCTCCTGTGGGGCGGCTGATGTCTCTGACCTGCACAGTGAAAGGAAGAAGAGAGTCATGTAAACAAAGTGCTCAGGAACTGGTTTGAACTCAGCAGAGGCCTCTCTGCCTTCAGAGAACAAAGCATTTTGGGGTATAAATATTGGGACCCGGATCCCAAGAAATCACATCACTTCTGGAACAAGAAACCTTTCTACCAAGGAGAAGAACGAAGGAAAATGCAGGAGTTTGGACTGCCCCTCTTCCAGTGTGCTCTTTGCTGGGTTGGCATGCAGTGGTTGCTTCATTGCCAAGGGAAAGTAGAAGGAACTTTGTAAGGACTTTCATCTACAGAATATTCTCCAAGGGCTTGAACTGTGCTTGCCTCCTGCTGCAGTCTCAGGGACAAAAGACCTCCAGCTCCCTCCTGAATTTCCTTGCTGGGAATTCTGACTCCAGACACTTGCGTGCCGCTGGGAGCTGGAAGCACGACACATCGAGAAGAAGTTTGTCGCCGCCACAGCTGAAATCATTGCAAAGCTGGAGAAGCGAGCCTTCGTCGCATCTCCCTGGAATCGTGTGTTCATCGAAGCTGCCTGCTTTCGCATCACCGGAGAAGCGGGACACCATCGAGAGAGTCGCCCTCGCATCACCGGAGAATCGTGTTGCAGGGCCTGTCGTGGCTCCAAAGTACAGAGTCGTCCCAAGGCTGCCAGGGCGTCATTGCATCATCATCCTATCACCGCATCAAGGGCGCCATCTATCGCATCGCAACCGGATCATCGCATCGCACCAAGGCGCCATCTTGCGCACTGCAACGGACCTGCAGGCCGAGAATCTACGGATCACCTCCACACCGGTAAGGATCACGACGAGTCCCCTACTCTGCGCAAGCCTTGAGGAAGGACGCAACCGTTCCCCCGGGTCACGGAACCGACGCATCTCCCCTTTTGCGAGTCTTTTGTTCACTTTGCGTTACGCATCCAGGTACTCTACTTTGTTGAGAACTTTGTCGCATTTACCAACAACTTGAACTAAGAGAATTTAATCATCTTTAAAGTAATCCGAAGTGTAGTATTGTGGATTATTGTCGTTTGTGGTCTTGTGTTAAGTCTATATAAAGAATACTTATTTTTATAAAACCTGTGTTGTGTCCATCTGTAGTGTTATCACTGTATTACTGTGTATATTCACAAATGCTTAACACACTGCCTCCGAGATAAGCCTGTCTAGTCGTGGCAAGCTACCAAGGGGGATGAGCAGGGGTTATTAAGGAGTGTAATCCCCTTATCCTGACTTAGAAGTAAGGGTCCCTATTTGGACAAAGGTGATAACAATCACAAAAGGGACGCAATGGCGGCATAAAAGAAATGCAAGGGGCCTGTAAATCGACACCATGATGTATGGTCCCAGGTGTTTAGATCTTCCCTAATGGGTGTTGCCTTGCAACAACTGCCTGCTGCTGTATCACGTAATACGCAATGTATAAAATCTAAATGCCAAATGAAACTTATAAAAACATAAAGGAAAATTAAAATGGTCTTAAAGTGAAAAAAAAAACGTCCCGGCGAAGTTTTAATCATCATCACCATGAAAATACACCACTGTATCATACAGTATCACCATTGGGCCCTTTGCGGCTTATTAGCTAACATAATTTCATAGCATTTGAACAAAGAAAATGCAGCATACACCTCACAGTTTGAGTATGGACCTTTGCAGCCTATTAGCGTACATATTTATATCGCATTTTGAAAAACGTGCCGCATTCACCTCACAGTATGAGTATAGACCTTTGCGGCCTATCAGCGTGCATATTTATATCGCATTTCAAAAAACGGGCCGCAATCTCATATTAGTTTGACACTGAAGACCTTTGCGGCCTATTTGCGTCCAGATTTTCATCGCATTTGCAATATTTTTGCCGCTTACACACAGGAAGAGATGTATTTCTGCTTCCTGTCACAGGGGTGTGGTATTCACTTTCACTTTCACTTTTCAGCACATTGCTAGTAAATGTGCTGAGAGAAGAAGGTGTATGGTGGATTGTGGTGTTGGTTTGAGAGTTTGAGTGTGGTGCTGTGTGCTGTGTCCTGTGAAAATTGTCTGTTTAGTCTGTTTTAATTGTTTTAAATTGTTTGTGTGTCTACTGTCCTCAGTCTTGTTGTATTTGTGTGGGGTTAGTTAATTAGACTTTGTTAATTGGGTTATTATTTCTTAGTTTTAAGTGGGTAACGGGGTGCAGGGGGATGCCGGCTGTGGGAAGGTCCGGGAGGATGATCGAGGGGGCACTGGGGGGTTTCCTCTTGTTGAAAAAAGTCTATCTTCCATTGATGTTGGAGAGTGGGGGACGTATCCTTCAGGGGTACAGGGTGAATGTGAGGAAGCTGCGCTGGGTGTGTGTGCGGGTCCAGATGCTGCGGTACTTTGGCATCAATAGGAACGTCCGCCAGTGGAAGCACCGCTGGCAGGACTTGTTGGCTCGTGACCCAGACATACTGGATTTCACCGGATTGATGCCTGGCTTACAGGGTGGTAAGTACAAAGCCCATTGTATTCCATTACATGAGTTATGTACATAAATGAGTGACGTGTGTTACAAGTAGGTATGACATCTACATGTTGTCTCAACACTGTGATACTGTGACAACGTGGTCCAGACAATGTTATTAGCCAAAAACACTTGTGCATTATTAACCTAACTTAGGATTGGAATGACTAACTCTTCCAACCACAGTGTGTGCAATAGTAGAGTAGGTGTATGAGTGGTGAATCCAAATATCCCTTATTGTATAGCACCATCAAGTGCCAGTTGTAGTGAGTAGTCACATTGTAATTAACGTGTGAACACATATTTGTGCTGTGCATATGGAACAGAGGTCTCCCGTGTGACATTTGCCAGAAATTTGACAATGAAATTGTGAGTGGCCACTCAGCAGTAAGGGTTGCAAGGCGCGGGGGCTTTGCATGTATGAGTCCATCAAGGGTGTAGTCAGTCGAGCTTTTATCATCCTTGATGGTGAGCACTTTTGGTCTGTCCGAGGTGGAGCAGATTCTCATCACAGGCGATGTCTGCAAGGTAGGAAAAGGAGCAGACTCACAATTTTGTCTCTCTTATGCCGATGAACACATTGTAGGACAGATGGCCTGATCATAGGTTCTTTTCATGTGTGTAAAGTAAGCTGTACACTGAGGTAAGCTGGCCCAGTGTTAAGGAGGGCTGTATGAGCAGAGATGAACATCTTGGAGGGGGACTCGAGCTCCAATGTAGAGACAGTGGACTGTGCGCAGATGGGAGATGTGTCAGTCTCCTGGCAGTGTGAGGATCAGTACTGCGGTGGCATGTGGGATGCCCTGTAGCTTGCAGATGTGCATTGTCTTCATTCCAGCTGTGAGATTGGGGCTGTATTTGGGTGAGCTGTTGCCCAGGGCATGAGTGACTGTCCATGTGTGTTTGAGTGGTAATCATGTGATGGCCTAACATAGGGGGCAGAGGGTATGGAAGCAGAAGCAGGAGATGGGGTAGATATTGGGGTACATATATGTATTACAGTTCACCAATAATCACAGGTCGGTTGCTTTGTCCCGGGGGGAGGGGAGTGTTTCCAAGTGCACGTAAACCCATGCATCTCTGCACTGGAGCATGACGGGAACTAACGTTTTGTTGTCGTTCAGTTGTAGGCTGCTATCTGTCATCCATATGTCAAGGCCTTCCATGCCTTAGCAAAAGTTGTGTATGGTGGAAATGTGTCATTTGGATGTGAAGAGGCTGAGTTGTTGCTTGTTGTTGTATGGTACAATGTAGATTCCATAGCTTTGGAAGCTAGTTGCAGGCAGAGCATGTAGATCTTCCCAAGCCTCGGGCTGAGGGTGGTCCCCTGGTGGACTCCACAGGTTGCTGTAGTGGAGTCTGAGAGGTAAGGGGGGACTCTGTCCCACAGCGTTTGTATGTAGATAAAAGAGAAGATTCAGGTGAGGACCTTCTCTTGGATCCATGCGTCATGGATTTTGCACATTGGTGTGATGAGAGACAGTGTTGAACGCCACAGAGTGGTAAAGTATGATGAGGGCAGCACTGTTACCTGTGTCCATTTGTGTGCAGTTGTCATCCCTTGCGTTGATGATGGGGTTCATTGACTGTGGTATGACTTGATGCAGTATTGGGATGAGTGGATGATATTGTACTGTCTGATTGACGTTGCAAGTAGGCTGTCAATAGATCTCTCAATGAGTTTGGCTGGTATAGCTAGCAGGGAGTTGGCCATGTAGTGTTTGATGTTTGTGGGGTCGGCCTTGTGTCCAATCAGGAGTGACTTGAACTTATCATGTTCCATGTAGTTGGTTTCCAATGCATGTTAAGAACGTTTGATGTTGTGGCATAGTTTGGCTGAAATGTATCTTGCATACAAGTAGAAAATGTTGGGGTGGCAGGGTTCCATGAGGCACCCGGAGTGGTTTGACTTTATTCACTACAGTGTGTCAGTGTTGGTGATGGGTGTCCAGTTGTTGATTGCTAGTTTGTGGTTGGTGGTTGTGTAGCTGTTAGAGATGCATCTGTGCATGTCTTGTGATGCGATGGCGTTGGTCTAGTCCTCCTCAATGTTTGTGATGGAGTACCTGAGTGATGAGTGTGGATATTGAGCACTGATTCAGGTGCTGTCTGTTCGTGGGAGTAGGAGTGTTTTCCTGTGGATGGTGACTGGCTTTAAGGTGGAGTGGACACATCAACAGTCATTCAATTCCATTTTGGGGATGTGGCAGAAGCTCATTGACACTCCTGTTGTGAAGGGTGGCGCAACTGTGTGTCCCGATGAGTGCCTGTGTTCAGTCACAATCTGGCAGAGTACAATGTTATGTATGTTGTGCTGGATTATTTTTGTGCTGCGGTACAGTTGTTTACCAACCTGGAATTTGCGGTTCACAAATGGGGTGTAGTTGATGATTGCAAAGGCATACATGGAGAAGATGTTGGTGATGGAGATGGCAAGAGGCACACGGTGGCAGCATCGGTGGCCAAGACACGTGCGTGGATGGTAGAAAAGAAAGCTGAAAGGACATAAAAAGTGAGTAGCAGACGGCCAGGACAGAAAGAGCATCAGTAAATGGATGAGGGTGAAATGTTTGAAAAATAAAAGTTTACAATGATTGCAATATGGAGCGGTAAGCAGGTGACAGAGGTCCATTTGTACACCATGAATGAGACGTAGGTGAACCGGTGGATGGAGGAGGCCATAAGACACCCACACTAGATAGTGCAGGGGCTTGTGTGAGGCCATATGCAATGTTGGATCTGTAAGCGGGTAGAGCAATTCCACAGAGAAATAGTCAGTGGTCCTGCTCCTCTGTCCCCACAGCAGACGTCATTGAGTAGTGGTGCAATTATTACAAATTTGCAAAGTGAGGTGGAAGGTGCAATGTGTCTACGCATGATGTGGTTTCATCAGACACACAATGTAGCATCATTTTGGTAAGCATAGGGGGCTATTATGTGTGACCCGCTGTGCAGGATCAACACTTGGCACTATAGGGCCAAAGTTTGAACAGTTGGGTAAAGACTGTGTGCAGGATGCCATATTTGTGTGTCTAGTAAGGGTAACTGTACATGTAGAAGCAGAGCCATTGTGTGTGTGACCTATGTGCAGGACAGAACACAGTGTGACAAACGCAGAGCTACATGAGAAGCAGAACTGTACCTACACTGCCACTGTACATGGTTCATGTGCGGTAATGTCCTTGTCAGGTCAAAAGAAACTAAGCAAATTTGACTGCGAGTGTCATACATCCCAAAGCACTGCGTAACTGCCTCTTACAAACTGCAGAGATGCCATCATACGCAGAACAATTTAGACATCATGCCTGTGTAGAAATGGTGCCTTGAGCTTGCGTGACACAACTCAGATGTGCATGTCTTACAGCACTGATGTTTTGTGTGGCCCACCACTGCATTCACAGGTCATATGTGCATGGCAGTAAAAGTGAACACGGTCATGTGGCCACATGTCATTCACCTCCACAGCGATGTTGCTTTTCTGTGACGGTCATGTTTTTCCTCATGTTTATGTCACATTTGTTGATGCCTGGCAATACCACATATTTACATTTGTTCACTCGCAGATGGTCGTCAACCCATCACACTGGGTGACATTGATAGATTCCGGGACCCACACGCCACTGGTGAGTATTGACATGAAAAAATGCCATGTTGTGGTGTCATGAATGTCAATACCGAATGGTACATGTTGTTGTTTGGCATTATGGGTGAATACCGCATGTCACTCTGCCACAATGTGAAGATGTGTTTAGTGAATCAGATTTGTCTGAGAATTAGTAGTTGGATGTGGGGCAAGGCATATCATTCACAGTTGTGACTTTTCCCATCAACAGACAGTGATGCAGCTTTCAATTCCTGTGCATGATATCTAGCACCGAATCAAGCAAACTAGTCATTGTTCAAACAAGCACTTACAATGCAATAGGTCTCGGGTTAATTAAGTTTGAGCTATTGGCATTGCTAAATATTGCAACACCAACTGTAACAAAAGTCTATAAATTGTAGGCCAAAAAAATGTGTATTTATTTTCGTAGCAATGGTGGCATGCTGCGCTTTAGATGAATATGTTAAAAGTAAAGTGCGCCATACTGCGATTGCTACAATAGTTTTTTTTGGTTTTTTTTTGGTGCAAGACGTTTATTAAGTACTGTCAAGTGTACACAGCGTCACGCCTACAACCCTGAGGCCGGCCGCTATCTGTGCAAATTATCAGGAAGTTATGGTGCATAAGAAGAAATCTTATATATACAATCTCGTAGTGGTTATCCAAACATAATGACAGTACGCACATTCAATATGAACAAATTAATGCGTCTCACTTTTCATATTTTTTGTTTAACTTAAACATGTGCGGTATCTTATCTGTATTTGGGATGTTTTCGTTCACCAGCATAGCAGTGAGCCTACATCAGGTTGCGGTACATTACACATCGTACATCTCAAAAATGCATACCAGAGCTTGAACAGGCAATCGCTTCCCACAAAGGTAATATCCTGGTCCATCTTAAGATATAGTATATGACAGTCAAACATATAATGCCATTTGAAATTCAACGCACCATATTGATGGCACGAACAATCCACAGTATTATATGAAAGGGGAACATTAACAACAGTGACTGAGAACATATCCATATACCACGTTCCCCCCTTTTCCAGTGCCCATAAGAGTTCTCAATAGCATACCATCAATGCAATGTCCAAACGATTAGTCTCGAGCCTCCTCCACAGATACATCTAGCAAATAACATTGCAATGGAGCCCATATGTCAGTAGGTCTGGAGGCAACTGGCAATAGCTCAGAGTATGTACGCAATTGTTCCTGACAGTACACCATGTCTTTCATCCAATCCTTGAATTTGGGGGCTCTACCCCTTCCCCATCTGCATGCCACTCTTCGTTTAGCCAATAACATAGCCAGTGCTACATATTTGCGGTGGGCTGCTTAAAGCGGTTCTACATAACCTAGTAGTGCCAAAATCGGGGATGGTTCCACCAACGTGTGTATCATTTTGGATATTGCAGTAAAAACTTGACACCAGTAGTGATGTACTTGATCACATCCCCATGCAAGGTGTAAGAAATCCGCCCCCTGAGCTCCACATCTGTCACAATTGTCAGTGGCTCTCAACTGGAATCTATGCATATGGGCAGGTGTGTGATATAATCTGTGTATAAATTTGTAGTGTATAATCCTATACCTAAAACTGGATGATATGCGTTCCGTCTGCTGTAGACAGAAATCCCACTGTCTATCTGTGAGTGTAGTGGCCAACTCTTGATCCCACTTCTCCCTGGCGGGTAACACTTTATATTCCATATTTGCACGGATCGATTTGTACAGCGTGGATACCAGTTTGCTTGGGTTATCATGCACAAGAATGTGTTGTAATGGGGCAAGCACAGGAGGCTTGTGTGGGAAGTCAGGTGTAACCGCCTGCAGTCCGTGCCGGAATCTGACATAGTAAAACACGTCTAGTGGTGTCGGCTGTATCCCTTCGTAGAGCTGCTCTCTAGTACGAAAGGTGCCATTATGGTATAGATCCCCCCACGTTACAGCATGTATCTTCTTCAATAGCTTCTGAAAGCCTGCTTCTTGTAAAAGCTGCATCTGTGGGTGATAAACCAAAGGCAACAGTGGAGCGTATAGCATTTCCATTTCGAGTTTCGAGCCTATGTGCCGCCAAGCAGTTACGGTGCTTAACACTGTGTTAGGGGTTTTATCTCTTCCCTCTACCGGAGTGTATAATGCACCTTCAATCGGAGTGGGGTGTGCCAGCCAGTGTTCAGCCGCCAATTCGGGCATGTATTTAGGTTGTCGTATCCAGAAATAAGCAAAGTGGGCCTGGGCTGCGCGGTAGTAAAGTTCAACATCCGGAATTCCAAAGCCGCCCTGCGAGTAAGGTCTAATAAGTACCTCCCACTTGAGTCTCGGTGATTTCCCGCCCCATACTAGTTTAAGTAGTTCCGTACGCAGCAGCCAAAAAAAAAAAACCCCAAGGTGGAATGGTATGTTCAGAAAGAGATACAGCAGTTGTGGGAGTATCACCATCTTAATCAGGGAAGCTCTTCCCGCCATGGACAAGGGAAGGGTTATCCATCTGGAGACATTATCACTGATTCTATCCATTACAGTGCCGTAATTAGCCCTAATCAGCGCCTCCCTGTCTTTTTCTATGTGTATACCCAGGTACTTAAAATCTCCCTCACACCAGGCAAGGGGGTAATCCAGTGTAAACTTATGCGTCGAGGCAGTGAGTGGAAGTATACACGACTTCTTCCAGTTTATCTGGACACCAGAGAGGACCCCAAATCGTATGAATTCCCTAAGTATGAGATTTAAGTTGTCACAAGGGTTACAGACATAGAGCGTAATATCGTCGGCATACATTGAGATCAGTATCTGCCTTTGAAAACAACGCAACGCACTATCTGGATGATGTTGACGCAGCTTAGCCGCAAGCGGCTCTGTGGCTATGGCAAACAGGAGCGGGGAGAGGGGGCAACCTTGCCTAGTCCCTCTGGAGACCGGGAATTCCAAGGACAATTTGCCGTTGATGAGGACCTTGGCCACCGGGCTCGTATATAATAATCTGATCCAGGATATGAAAATAAGTGGAAAGCCCATACGTTCGAGCACCCGGAAGACATAATCCAACTCCAATGAATCAAACGCCTTGGAGGCATCTAAAAAAATGGCCGCCATCGGCAAGTCTTCATGAACTGAGTTATAGACTGAAAAAAAGTTGAGGAGGTTATGCGATGTTGCCCTGCCTGGCACAAATCCAGCCTGATCTGGAAGTATTAAGTCAGGCAATAGAAGGCTAATGCGCGTAGCTATCAACTTGGCGAGAATTTTCACGTCGCAATTCAACAGTGACAGGGGCCTATACGAATCGCATTGATTAGAAGGCTTCCCCGGCTTGAGGAGGGACGTGATGAGTGCAGTTCGCATGGAGGCCGGCAGGTGGCTGACTTCTAGAGCATCTTCATACACTTTGCGCAATACCGGTGCCATGAAATCTATAAATGTCTTGTAAAATTCAATAGGAATGCCGTCTAATCCAGTCGCTTTACCAGAACTCATGTGCATGATAGCATCTCTCACCTCATCTAATTCAAACGGGGCACTTAAAAAGGCCCTCTGTGAATCGCTTAGCCACCCCAGTGACACATCTGCCAGGTAGTCATCTAGCAGTAGTTCCCCTGCTCTAGTGGAGGAATATAGTGTACTAGTGTCCTACGAATTCATTAAGTATGTGCGGGGTGTCCCTGAGTAGTATCCCTTCTTGAGTCTCCAATTCGAGTATGACAGTAGGCGAACGCATAAGTTTAATCGTTGCAGCCAAGGTTTTCCCAGGTGTCTCGCCTTCCCCGTACCTTCTGGCCACCCAGTGTTTGTTCCTGAACTTCACCTCCCGCGCAGCTTCGTTGGTATATTCCGACAGTTTATCTCGTATGACAGCTAGCGTGTCGCTCCCAGGGCTAACTCGAAGTGCATCTTCCGCGTCCCTAAGTTCTGATTCTAAAGTCCTCAACCTATTCAATATACTCTTGAGTACCCCCGAGCCTTTCGAAATGCAAAGCCCTCTGAGCGTGACCTTAAAAGCATCCCATATAGTTTCAACATCCTTCACTGAATCTTTATTACGTTGAAAAAAATCAAGGCATTCCACTCGAAGCTCTTCTTGGAACTCAGTGTCCAGAAGCATCGTGGGTTGCATACGCCACGCTGTGACAGGGGGGCCCAATTTGGTTCCTCTCAACGTGATGAGTACAGGTGAGTGGTCTGAATATGTTCTGGGGAGATGTGCTGAGTAAACCAGTGACGTGTAAAGCTGTAGCGTTAAAAGCATATAATCCAGTCTGGCCCATGACCTCGCCTGAGCAGTGAAGTGGGTACCTTCTCTGTTCGTCCCATGCATAGATCTCCATGCGTCTAATAGATTATTATCTGCAATCGTTGCACGGAGTATTTCCCTCCCATTAGTATAGTGATGGGGCGCGGGATTTGACCTGTCCAAGGCAGGATTTAGGGTCGTGTTGAAATCACCCCCCCAGATAAGGTGCTGTGGCCCAGTTCCCACAATTGCCGCCCACAAATCAGTAAAGTATTGTGGATCATCCACATTAGGCCCGTAGAAGCAGGCCAGTGTCACAGCCATACGACCCAATCTGCCCCACATCAAGCAAAATCTCCCCTGTGGGTCAGCCTTAGAGCCCGCTAAATGTAATGGCGTGTTTCTTTTTATCAAAATAGCCGTACCCCGTGCATATGATGAGTATGAGGAGAATACTGTATAAGAGGCCCACCTCTTCCCAAATGAGTGTATCCCGTGTGGCTTGAAATGTGTTTCCTGGAGTAAGGCAATATGAATTATATGTCGATCAAGATAGCCCAGTATCTGCCTTCGCTTTCTAGGATCGCCAAGCCCTCTCACGTTCCATGTAAGTATGTTCAATTCTGTGTCCCCCATGCGTGCAAGTGGATATATGAGCCAGTTGGCGAGGCATATTGCATGGCATACCTACCACCATCAAATGGCAGGCCCTGTCCGTGACGTGCGTGCCCAATATTCCTTAGAGAGAGCAGAAGACCCGTCAGACGGGCAGTACCCCCGCCCCCAGCATTCCTTCGCTGCAATGCAGAGTGCACATACCGCACAGGAGGCCCACTCATTCCTTTGGCATAGACAAAAACTCCCAAACATATATATAGAAGCAGCACTTCGATACCTGTTGCACATGCGATGAACATAAACCAAACGGTCCCCCCAACTGTGTGCCCATCCCGCTTGTCCCTAAGAACCCCCCGCAAGCACATGGTCGGCGCATAAGTAACAGCAACAATCTTCTCCCATCCTTCCCCCTGAGATCTACGCAGTTCTCCCAGAAACACCCATGTCCTGCCATCTCCACTCCTCTCATTCCAAACGACTCTTCCGCCTCCCCCCACCCACTGAAGCATCCCCAACTTGCCAGCATCCCGAGCCCTCCCCCCACCCAAATGTTGACCAAAACATCTAAACATCAACAGAAAGGGAATCAAGTTCCATGGGGTATACCCGTTAGGGGTCATCTGAGGTGCACGCCTGTCCACCCCCATTCCTCCCGCTCCGTGCAAGCTCGTCCCTTATGTCTCTATCCGGAGGGGAAAGGGAGAGCGGGGTGGGTGCCTGGCATACGTTACCGCCTGCAGTCCGATACCCGTCCGTGGTACCTTTCGAGGTCGTCGCAGACCCAACACTTAGCCGCAACACCGGTCCATGTAGTGAGACAAGTACTATGTCCCAACAGAGTGTCTAATCCCAGCAACGCGGGTCAGTTGTTCTCCAGATCAGAACTCAAGTCATTCCGGCCCTCGGCATCCGCAGCTTGTCTATCTTGTCTAGGCAATGTTTTAATGTAATCCTCGACTTGTTGCGGGTTGACAAAAAAATGCTGTGTTCCCTGATGAGTCACTCGCAATTTGGCTGGGTACAAAAGGGCATAATCAATGCGTAGGTCTCTGAGTTTCTTCTTGACAGCAAGAAATTTACGCCTTTGTTCTTGTACCACTGGGGTAAAGTCCGGATAAATAGAAAATGTTACTCCATCGTGCGAGAGGTTCTAAGTTGCCCGTGCCACTCGTAGTGCCGCATCACGATCTCTATAGTTGAGCAGGCGCGCTATGATGGGTCTCGGCGGGGCTCCGGGTTTAGGCCTAGGTCGGAGCGAACGATGAGCACGCTCCACGATGAATTGGTTGGAGAAGGCCTCCGCTCCCACCGCAGCAATAAGAATCTTCTCTATATAGAGCTCCATCCTCCCCGTGTTGGTCGTCTCTGGTACGCCCGTGACGCGAATATTATTCCGTCGGCTCCTCGCTTCCAACTCCTCATTTTTGGCGGCAATTACACGCAGTACATTATCCATTCTCGAGAGTCTCGTGGCATGTGTTGCCGTGGTGTCATCATTGTTGGATATTCGTCGCTCCACTTCGGTAATACGTTCTTCA
Source organism: Lissotriton vulgaris (assembly GCF_964263255.1). Classification (NCBI taxonomy): domain Eukaryota; kingdom Metazoa; phylum Chordata; class Amphibia; order Caudata; family Salamandridae; genus Lissotriton; species Lissotriton vulgaris. The sequence goes on from NC_141694.1 coordinate 711,018,441, forward strand.
TGAACGTCCATTTTCTGTACTATGCCGTCCATTCTGGCTGAGAGCCTATCGACTTTGTCAACGACAGTGGCAAAGCCTTGGCGCATCTCCTGTAGCATCGTGGTAATGTCCGGCGCCGTAGGGGCTGACGTAGATACCTCTGCAGATGGGCTCCGTGCTTGCCCGCTATCCACCGCATTCCTCGTTACTTTCTTATGAACTGCGAGTTCAAAATGCAGTTTGGGCTGTCTGTTGTCTTGCTTCCCCATTACGCCACGTAAATAAAAGCTGAGATGAGTGATGATCCCTCTTGGCGCAGTCAGTAATGGAGAGGCTACCCTTCGTCAGAGTATCGCTGTTCAACAATTGCGATGCCACCTTTGCACGCCCAGACAGTGAATAGGGTTGCAATAATGTTCACATTAATGCCATGCAGGAAATGAGATCTAGGTGCCTGGGCCGGCGTGTTGGCAGGTCATTCAACACTAGTATTTATATCGCCTTGCCCATTCATACAGTTCACTGCAGCAGGCAGAGCCTCCAGGCCTACAGTAGTAACACGAGGAGTGGAAGAGCCCTCCGGTTCACAATGCCGCTCGTCTGCCACATATGTAGGGTAGCTCGTGGTCTCAGCGCTCACCCGGTAATATCCTGCAAGCTGGGGTGGCACTCACGGTTTGCCCAGTAAATCGCACCGTTACAGTGCCCCAGCAATGCACCAACGCTTGCGGCGAACCAGAGGCCCTCCCAGGGCAAAACACCGCGATCAGCGCCAGCTACTCCCCGCACCAGCAAGGTTCAGTCATGCCCAGGGTCTCTCACCAGATCTCTACCACCGTCGTCTGGCGTGCTCCGGGGGCAGTGCGTGGAGCGGCAATCCGCCTCTGCAGGCAAGGCGAAGAAAGCCGCCCACTTCCGCTCTTTGGGCCTGTTCGTCTCGTGGTGCGCCTCGGCGTCCCGCAGTTTCCCGAGCCGCCTCAGGGCTCCGCAGCGGCAGGGTGCATCCGGGGCTGAACCTTCAACCGGCACGAACTTCATCCCCTCAGGAGTTAGAGCAGCCAAATTTCAACCGAGTGGCAAACAACACTCACAGTACCTTCGTGGAGAGTTTCGGACGGGTAGGAGCAGTTTAACCAGGATAAAGTGAGGATAAAAGCGCCAGGCTGCCGGAGCCTCACTAGAGTGCGGCCATTCAGCTTGTGCGCCCTCTAGCGCCCCCCTGTGATTGCTACAATAGTTAATTATGGATGTGTTAACAAATGATATGTGCACTGATGGCTGGTGGTGTGTGTGCCTGTAGAAATTGTGCACTGCCGGCTGGTGGTGTGTGTGCCTGGTGGAAGTGTGCACTGATGGCTTGTGGTGTGTGTGCCTGGTGAAAGCGTGCACTGACAGCTGGAGGTGTGTGTGCCTGGTGAATGCGTGCACTGATGGCTGGTGGTGTGTGTGCCTGGTGAAAGCGTGCACTGACGTTTGGTGGTGTGTGCCTGGTGGAAGCGTGCACTGACGTCTGGTGGTGTTTGTGGCTGTGAAAGCGGGCACTGGCGACTGGTGGTGTTTGTGCCCGGCGAAAGCATGCACTGACAACTGGTGGTGTGTATGTCTGGTGAAAGCGTGCAGTGACGGATAGTGCTCTGTGCCTGGTGAAAGTGTGCACTGACAGCTGGAGGAATGTGCCTGCTGAAAACGTGTACTGCCTACAGCACCACTCAACTCCCAACGCCTACATCACCACTCAATCCCACCGCATACAGCACCGCTCAACTCCTATCACCTACTGCACCGCGCAACCCCCAACGCCTACATCACCATTCAATCCCCACCACGTACACCACCACTCAATCCTCACCGCGTACAGCACCACTCAACCCGCAATGCATTCATCACCACTCAACCCGCAATGCCTAGCCTTCATCACCACTCAACCCGCAATGCCTACAGCACCACTCAATCCCAACCGCGTACAGAACCACTCAACCCGCAACGCCTACATCACCAATCAACTCGCAATGCCTACATCACCACTCAACCTGCAATGCCTACAGCACCACTCAATCCACACTGTGTACAGTACCACTCAACCCGCAACACCTACATCACCACCCAACCCGCAACGCCTACATCACAACTCAACCCGGAATGCCTACAGCACACTTAATCCGTATCACGTACAGCACCACTCAACCCGAAACACCTAAAACACCACTCAACCCACAATGCCTACATTACCATTCAACCCGCAACGCCTACAGAATCAATCAATCCCCACAACATGTACAGCACCACTCAACCCGAAACGCCTACATCACCACTCAACCTGCAACGCCTACATCACTACTCAACCCGAGACGCCTACATCACCACTCAACCTGCATTGCCTACAGCACCATTCAATCCCCACTGCGTACAGCACCACTCAACCCGCAACGCCTACAGCACCACTCAATCCCCACCACCTACAGCACCACTCAACCCGCAATGCATACAGCACCACTCAACCTGCAACGCCTACAGTACCACTCAACCCGCAAAACCTACATCACCACTCAACCCGCAAAACCAACATCACCACTCAACCTGCAACTCCTACAGCACCACTCAATCCCCAACGCCTACATCACCACTCAACCCGCAACGCCTACATCATCACTCAACCCACAATGCCTACAGCACCACTCAATCCACACTGCGTACAGCACCACTCAACCCGCAAAACCTACATAACCACTCAACCTGCAAAACCAACATCACCACTCAACCCGCAATGCCTACAGCACACTTAATCCCCACCACGTACAGCACCACTCAACCCAAAACGCCTACATCACCACTCAACCCGCAACACCCTACAGCACCACTTAATTGCCACAGCGTAGAGCACCACTCAATCCCCACCGTGTACAGCACCACTCAACCCGCAATGCCTACATCACCACTCAACCCGCAATGCCTACATCACCACTCAACCCGGAACGCCTACATCACCACGCAAGCTGCATTGCCTACAGCACCACTCAAACCCCACCGCATACAGCACCACTCAACCCGCAACGCCTACAGCACCACTCAATCCCTACCGCCTACAGCACCACTCAACCCACAACGCCTACATCACCACTCAACCCGCAACGCCTGCAACACCACTCAATCCCCACTGCGTACAGCACCACTCAACCCGCAACGCCTACATCACCACTCAACCTGCAATGCCTACATCACCACTCAACCTGCAACGCATACAGCACCACTCAATCCACACTGCGTACAGCACCACTCAACCCGCAACACCTACATCACCACTCAACCCACAAAGCCTACATCACCACTCAACCCGCAACGCCTACAGCACACTTAATCCCCATGGCGTACAGCACCACTCAACCCACAATGCCTACATCACCAATCAACCCGCAATGCCTACAGCACCACTCAATCCACACTGCGTACAGCACCACTCAACCCGCAACACCTACATGACCACTCAACCTGCAACGCCTACATCACCACTCAACCCGGAATGCCTACAGCACACTTAATTCATACAGCACCACTCAACCCACAATGCCTACATCCCCATTCAACTCGCAACGCCTACAGCACCTCTCAATCCCCACCACGTAGAGCACCACTCAACCCGAAACGCCTACATCACCACTCAACCCGCAACGCCTACATCACCACTCAACCCGCAACGCCTACATCACCACTTAACCCGCATTGCCTACAGCACCACTCAATCCCCACCACGTACAGCACCACTCAACCCGCAACACCTACATCACCACTCAACCCGCAACACCTACAGCACAACTCAATCCACACTGCGTACAGCACCACTCAACCTGCAACACCTACATCACCATTCAACCCGTAACACCTACATCACCACTCAACCCGCAATGCCTACAGCACACTTAATCCCCACCATGTACAGCAGCACTCAACCCACAACGCCTACATCACCACTCAACCCGCAACACCCTACAGCACCACTCAATCCCCACAGCGTACAGCACCACTCAATCCCCACTACGTACAGCACCACTCAATCCGCACTGCGTACAGCACCACTCAACCCGCAACGCCTACAGCACCACTTAATCCCAACTGCATACAGCACCACTCAACCCACAACACCTACATCACTACTCAACCCGCAACGCCTACATCACCATTTAACCCGCAACGCCTACATCACCACTCAAGCCGCATTGCCTACAGCACACTTAATCCCCACCATGTACAGCACCACTCAACCCACAACGCCTACATCACCACTCAACCCGCAACACCCTACAGCACCACTCAATCCCCACAGCGTACAGCACCACTCAATCCCCACTATGTACAGCACCACTCAATCCGCACTGCATACAGCACCACTCAACCCGCAACGCCTACAGCACCACTCTATCCCAACTGCATACAGCACCACTCAATCCCCACTGCCTACAGCACCACTCAACCCGCAACGCCTACATCACCACTCAACCCGCAACACCTACAGCACCACTCAATCCCCACCGCGTACAGCACCACTCAACCCGCAACGCCTACATCACCACTCAACCCGCAACGCCTACATCACCACTCAACCCGCAACGCCTACAGCACCACTCAATCCCCACCTCCTACAGCACCACTCAACCCGCAACACCTACAGCACCACTCAATCCCCACCGTGTACAGCACCACTCAGCCCGCAACGCCTACAGCACCACTCAACCCGCAACGCCTACAGCATAACTCAACCCGCAACACCAGCAGCCAGACACCTGCACTGTCTGGTAGGTTCGACCTAAAAAAGATGCAAATTAATCAGCAGGAGTCGGAAAGCTGTGCTACAGAAGGCCCATCTGCTATTCAGAGCAATCCATAAATGATGTCCCTGTCACAATTCACTTGGGGAAGGAAGTCTGTACCATCCCAACAGCATGGAGTGGGGGACATGCTGTACACGGTCTCCGACACAGCTCAATTCTTTGCTAATGTGTTTGAGACAGAAGGAGATTGTTTGTCAGTGGGAGGATGGCATGCATTTGAGGTGCCAAGAAATCAGGGGACCCCAGGGGGAAGCACAGGGAGAGGCTTGGTGACTTGAGGTGCGAAGGTGGACAGCAGTGCATACTCTCATTAGCAAGTGTGGACACAGCTGCGAATGAGTTGTTTCACAGTCAACAGAGATGGGAACACAGGCCAAAACAGGAAGGAGGTTTGCACATGTGGAACAGGGATTACACAAACAATTAAAACGGACCCATAGGAGACAACTGACAATAATTTAAGTCCTGTTGTAAGACAGAACAGTTTACTATCAGGAGGCAGGAAGGGGCCCACTGTTTGTGGAGGCACAGATTTAAGACCCCCAGCTCACCTGAATAACCCAGTGTGGCACAACCGCTGCAGTCAGTCTGCAGGTAATCGCAAAAAGAGGGTCAATATTGTTGAGTTGATGACGCAAAGCGAAGTCACCGTGGACATTATTACAGGCCATGCATGCTTTACTTGAAAAGGCATTTTACAGTGCAAATCACAGTCTGCCAGAATCCCTCTTTCATCCCCATAACCCCGTGCGCCTCTGTGCTCAGTGCCTGCTTCGCAGCTGACGTGAAGAATGTTCTTATCTGCTTGTTAAATAAACAAGCAGATAAAAATACTCTTTTATGCCAGCCTCAAAACAGGCTACATTGTCAGGAGGGGCAGTGCAAAAAGCGGACAGGGTGGCACCCAAAACCCCTCTTTTCCAATGGGAAGCCAGCGTTTACCATGAACGCTGACACTACCCAATGGAAAAGGGGGCGGGGCTGAGAGTACACTTTTTACAAACAGTATCTCTCGCAGAGGCGTGGCAGCAGCTTCGCTGCTCTGCCCACGCCTCTCCGTGACCTAAAAATGCTGCAGGCAATACACTCCTTGATTTTAGTACATGTCGAGTAGCACTGCATAGTCAATAAGGCACACTTCCATGCTGTGTGTATCGTCCAATGTGCATGCAGTGGGTGTTGCATTGTGCACCAGGATGCAGTGCTGTTCACGCCATGTAAGCCCAGACATGTTGGCACAGTGAAATCTGAAGATATGCTGCATTGCAGCTTCACAGAAGTGGCAGTGTGTAGCTCATATCGAAAATCCAAAATGGAATATTACACACACATTAACCCCTTCGCTGCTGGCCCGTTTCTGCCGCTGTGCGGTAAACAAACGAACAGGGCGGGGCCGTGACGAACCCCAGCCGTCATCAGCACACGAGCACCGCGGAGCGTGACGGCTGGGGTTCGTCACCAGCATACAAGGGGTTAAATAGATGTGTATATCAATTGCAGTTACATATTTGTGCACTGCAGTGGTGTGGTCAGGCTGAGTCTGTGGTGACATGCCATGCTTGTCTCTGGATCATGTGTACAAACTCCTCAGTCTCAATTGGTGACATCACACAACAAGCATTTTTGAAGCATGCTTTGACTCTGCATCATCTGATCTCACATTGATTTTGCAATGCGGGGCTCTCCAACACTCTGTGAGTAGGCATTTGGCATTGGCAATAACATAACCTCATGACCCCAGGGTGCCTTTGCTATGTGTAATCCATTTTAACTGTTGTGAGCGCATGTGTGTTCTCATCTACTACACAATGTGATTAGTGGTTACAAGACTTCCAAGAGTGGGATAATTGGTTAAATGATGTCTGCCTCTCACAGTGTCAAAAAGGCAGACATTGTATCTTGATGGTTGAGTGAGCAACTGCACTTCGTGGTAAAGTCAGCGTTCATAGAACCAACATGTTTCATGTGTGATGCGTGATGCATCAAAAATCTATTGGTTAGTAGGGGTGTCCCAGTCTTGTTCCTGTGCATGCAGGCTGAGCTTACAATGTGTTGACATTCACACCTGCACACAGCCACACTAGCAGTCATGTGCAAGAGTGCCAGTCTTTGCACTGACTCAATGAACTGTACCCAGTTGCTGGTAGACACACATGGCTGCACATGTGCATTGTACAGAGTAGCAGCAGTGTGTCACAGGATCAGATGAGGGTGCTGCTGGCCACGGAAGGCTAATGCCTCCCTACTCGAGTGAATTGTACATGTTGCTCACACTCAGGGTGCACAATGTTGCCATGTTCTGACCGTGTCATTAGCATTTGGATGTGTCTGTACATATCCCCTGCCATGCACTGTCATGTCACTATCCATAGCCTGCAGTGAATGAATCATGCCTTGACATTTCTTTGGACAGGTCACTTTGTGACTTTACAGAGTTTGGCTTGCGTGTTGCCTTCCATGTTGTATTTGAGTTGTACCATTGATTTCATGTTGGACTGTGACATAGTATGATTGGCTTGAAATTGACATTTAACATATTTTACAGACAACATGACTCCTGCCCAGGTCCATGCCTTCCAGGTAGCAAAAGAAAGGCACCACCATGTCCGGCCTGTCAACAAGGGCTACCGTGATATGGTGAGGAAGCACCTGGCTGAGAAGAAGGCAGGAAGATGGAAGGCACTGCCAGAAATTACTGAGGTCACCCCACAGCCCATCCTCTCTACCACTGGTGCAAGTGTGGGCCAACAATCGATTGGGCAAGCACAGACCACACCCACCCAGATGGCAGTTCCCCCCACACCCGCCCAGGTGCCAGTTCCCACACCCGCCCAGGTGCCAGTTCCCCCCACACCCAGCCAAGTGCCAGTTCCCCCCACAACTCTGCCTCAGATGACAGAGGCAATTATGGGGATGTTGGAGGCAGTGCACCGTAACAAGTTGTTGGAGGACGTTCGCTGTGAAATTCCATACCTAAACCGTCAGATACATGAGATCCGCCAACACCTGGGACTTCCATAAATCCTCCCCACGTTATCCCCCACTCCCCTCTTCTCCCTTCCCACAATGTTATGATTTTTTTAGATGTGTAGTTAGTGCTGTTTGTATTTAGATATTTAGAGCAGTTTTAGCATAGGTATAGGTAGTTTTTTATTGTGACATATTTATAGGATAGGTTAATATAGTGTTGGGGCTAAGTTTCTTTTATCTTTGGGTGGGGGTTAATGTGCTTTTTTATTTGTTGTATTAGTGAATAGTTAGTGTAACATGTGTGGTTGAGTTTAATATATGTTTAGGTATTTTAGATTTAGTGATAGTGTTAGGGATTAGTGTTAGTGTAGGTTGATATAGGTTTAATTTTATATAATAAATACCGTTGAATTGGATTACTGCTTGCACTGATGTCAGGGAGGATGCAGAGTGTGGAGCTTGCTACATTATATGCTACTCTTGCCATCTGTGGAATAATCCCTGTATGTGTGACTATGGATGAGACCTGTTACTCAGCAGCATGTATAGTGTCCAGAAACCTTAGATGTGAGCACAGTTAACTTGCATGGCTGACAGATTAGCAAGGATTGCTCACGGCCTAGTCTAATTAGTGACGCACAGAGTTAAACTGCACATTGTTGCACATTTGAAAATCAACGTAGGCACATAGCATTGTGAGTCTGTCAGAGTTGCAACAGTTATCCATCATGGAGATATATGTATTACACAGATACCACATATGGCCTGGGAGAACTGCACATCTGAAGCTCCAGGCTCGGAGTCCATCTCCATTGCACATACCTTGGCACACTTGATGTGTGGTGCCAGTGCATCAGCTTGGTCAGCCTTCCATGTTCCTGTGCATGGTTGACCAATCTCGTCTACATGCTTGATGTAGGTCAAATGTGTTTCTATTGTTAACTTCACAGGTCACCACAACAGTGTTTGTGAATCACATGAGTAATGTGGTACAGACTCACGACTTTGAAATTGGGGTCATTCACAGATGCCATTTTTGATTAGCACTGTTAGGAAGACTGACAAAACTTGTACAATCTTCCTTTTGTGACACCCTTAATCAGTTAAGTGATGCCTTAGTCACTGATGATGTTTTCTTGCAGGCACACTGGTCTGCATCAACAAGGTGGTGACATGTTGCATTGCTCCCTGTACCAACAGTGTCATAGCCACTCATCCAGGCTGTTTTTTGCCATTGGCTCATAGTGATGACACACTTGAATTGTTGCAACAGATACACAATAGATGTTAAATGCAGTACTACAGACATCCATGGTCGCATTGGCCAATATGCAGACATTAGGCAGAGCATGAGAGTGCTCTGTGTTTATTTGGCATTCTTTGTGCACAGGTATGGACAATATGACAGTTAGCAAATGTGCTACAGTCACTATTGTGGAGTCAAATGTAGTGTTGCAGACTTTGTAGTACCATATATGCATGTTACATATGTGACCTTAGCTCACCTCATCAATGTGAATCTGCTGTGCAACAATTAGGGATGTGATATGCAATGTGCAACATGACAAATAGCTTTGTGCACCACGTCCAGTGTAAGGAGATATGGCAGTTGAATACGGTTTCCAATCCTTCTGGGGGACACTATTTGTGTACTGCGACTGACTTGTACATATTGTCACACATGCATTTATCAACAATGGGCCTGGGTCAGAGTTGGTACATAGCTAGATTGCTATATCTGATGAATGTGGGCACAGCATCTTAGCCCGTGTACTGTTGTTTTAATCCCTGTGCACCTTCTCCACTGTCTGCCTTCTGAAGTTTCTTTGGCACCTTTTTACAGATGTATATTCATTTTGAGCACTGTGCCCCTGTCACCTTGAAATGGTAGTATACCTCATGTTCTATATTAAGCCATGTATTGTTTATATCTTTCTTCCGCTCATCTCCACCCTCACTTCCGCCTGCAGCATCCGCTGTGTCCATGCCTCCACGCGAGGCAATTTGTCCCGCTACCCCTTCACAGATGGTCCTCCCTCCAACGTCCCCTTCCAATGGCATACACTGTGTTTCCACATTGCAGGGACACCAAAGGTGCTCATGATGCTGGCCTGTATGTGACCATCTCCACCTGGACTGTGCACAGCGCAAGCACGCCTGCCACACACAGATTCCACATAAAACTGTGCCACTACGATGCCAGCAGCCTCCACGCACTCAATGGGGAAAATCACACACCTGCTTCCGAGCGTCCCCGGAACACACACAAGGACCCTCCTCACATTTGATCTGCAGCTCCGTCTGCTTCCGATCCACTGATCCACCAACCATGATGTGAACCCACCTTCCTCAGATCCATTCTTCTCAATACACACTCTGCCCACAAACACGCCCTTGTACTCTGGGACCAACTGTTCACAACCTCCCCAGACGTTGCCTTCCTGCCGGAGACCTGCAATTCAGAGTTGCAAAACAGAACTCTGGAGCGGAACACCTCCTTCCACTCCGGCATGACCCAGTGCTTCCGCCTCCCCATTTCAGCTCTGGATCCACCACAATCATATGTGGCATACACATGGCTCATCCCTCAGCACAACATTGTTCAACATCTACATGTCATTGCTTGCCCACGTTGCCTGACAACACGACCTCTACATCATCTCCTACAACAACGGCAGCCAGCTGATCCTCTCCCTCACCAAGGACCCCCTCACCGCCACAACAAACCTTCATGTAGGAATGGGAGGCACCACTGAGTGGATGTAGTACAGGCAACTAGAGCAGAACTTTGACAAGACGGAAGTCCTCTTTCTATGCTCCACATCCTCAGCTAGTGAGGACTCCTGGTGAACCACTGCACTGGTAAAAGCTCCAACAACACCTATCCACGCACATTACCTGTGCTTTTTCACCAAATCTACTATCTTCGTGACAATGTAAAAGTGCATGTAAAAGGCCATCTGCTCCTCCAGTTTCAACAACCTCCACATGCTCCGCAGGATGTACAGGTAGATCCCTACCGTAACAAGGAGAAAGGTCTCCCAGGTCCCGCAGCAGCAGCTTGGTAAAAGATAAGGCCCTCTCTTCAGTCCCCTAAACCAAACTCCTGAACCAACTTCTACACATTCGAAAGACCTCTGCAAGCATGATCAACAACATTCCTCCCAGCAGCCACATCACACCCCACCTGTGAGGCCAGCACTGGCTCACTGTCAACAAGGGGATCACAATCAAGCTCCTCACACATGCACACAGTACACTCCACAACAAAGACCCAGCATGTCTCAAACAACTACTCAGCTTCTACCCCACAAACATGCCAGCTCTGCTACGCCAACCTCGCTCTCGTAACACTTCCCCGCATCCAGTGAGCTGAAAATTCTCCCTCCTCACCACCCAGACCTGGAGCACTCTCCCCATCCTCCTACGGCACACCCGAGACATGCAAACTTTCAGGTGACTCTGCAAGACGTGGCTTTTCATACAGTATCAGCATACCCCCCCCCCCCCCCCCCAGCGCCTTGAGACACACACAGCTGAGTGGTGTGCTTTACGGATGTGCTGCTTGATAACTTGAGAAATATATTTGGCTCATACGCAGTCATCTCACTGCCTATCCGTATCAGATTACACATGTAGATTGTTTCTATTTTCTTTGGTGGACCTTCTTGTGGATTCACAGCCCCTTACTTATTCCCCAGTTGAATACTTGCGTGGTCATGTAAACACGCATCTCTGTGAATTAAGTGAATTTATTTACAATACAAGGGATTAGACTGCACCAGTGCTGGCCCATAGAACACATGCTGTGATTGATGTTGGATTGGCAGACATAGTCCATTGTGAGTGTCAGTGCCAAGGGAAGAGGCGGAGTTTGCTATGCCCTTGTCAAGGAAAAGTAGATTTGCTGCAAGTCCAGGCATGGGTCCCAGGTGAGTGTTTGTGGACGCTGAGAGACAGTGGAAGAAGGAGGTCAGTCGAATGAGGTTAAGAAACATACTAATGTGAGACAGGCCTTTGTAGGTCACTGTCTGCAATTTGTTGTTGATATGCCCCCAAATGAGCCTAGGGTCACACCAAACACTGGATTTTGGATGCAATTCTATGGTCGATTTCATCACGCCTCTTTCCACCACTTTACCTGCATTTTTCTACTGCAAGGCAGTGATGATTTTGTCACCAATCTGGATAATGTGGCCCACATCTTATGGATAGGCCAGGAGGCACATTACATGAGATTGCAGCTGTTGTCTTAATTTTTGATTTTGCACATCACCACACACGTTCGATTTGTGGGCACACAGACACATGCAACTCTGACACCACATTGTGGATGCACTGTGTATGTTGATGTTCATGTGCACAAATAGGCATGCCGCCACGGACATTAGCACACAGGTGACATTAGGCACATGTGCTGGAGTAGTCTGCAGGCAAGTGCGTATGTGTTAGGCTGGCAATGCATGCACGAGCTTGGACACTACTCAGACACATGTGGGCAATGCTGCAGGTGTGCTGATGTAGGTGGAGGCATGCCTGATTGTGCGCAGGGGCATAGACATTTCTTGTACTTCCACAATGTGGCATCCGAGTGACGTGTGTAGTTGTGCATTCAATTTGTATGTGCATGGCGATGTGGCAAGGGGGCCATTTGGATACTTTTCCACATGTCACGTTGTTGTGCCACTGTATGTTTTGCAGATGCACAAGTGGGGTGCTCTGGCATTGTAATTGTACTATGTTTGCCTAGCTTTTTTTGTGCACGTTTTATGGTCAGTCTGGTTGCCACAATGGGCCATAATATGAAATTTGTTGCCAACATTGTAATAGCTTTTTCAGAAGGGTAATGCTGCTTCTGCGACACAACAGTGCTCGCTGATATCCACTAATGGATTCAAATGGCAAACGAGGTTCTGGTGTGCACCTGGCCTACTATTTAATTTCAAATAATCATATTAGCATGCCCCTCACCAGTGCTTTGGCAGCAGGTTCCTGCCGCTAATGCATCAATTACGCTGACGTCATTCCTGTTACGATGGTCCTGTGTGTTGTGTGATATGCTGTTTGTGAATGGTGATATGTCCCTATGCCAGCATGCACAGGAGTATCCAGGACGTTTTGGACAGGACATGAGGCTATGCAATACAACTACTTTCATAGTACATGAGTGCCACTGGTTGATGCTCACCCTGGTGTTGTAGTGGGCGTTCACATTCAGCACTATCCTGGCCTGCGACTCCAACAACTGTCTCCTCCAGCTCATCCAGCTCCTGCTGTGGAACTGGTTTGCCGCCTCCAGTCTTCCTCGCTGCCTTAAGGTTGGCTCCGAGTTTCTTCTTGGTCTTACTCTTGGCATCGTGCCACCGCTTCTTGCACTCATCCACTGTACTCCTCCTCTCCTCCACAGCATTGACTTTGAACACAATGTCCTGCCATATCTCTTTTTTCCTTGCCAAGGTGACGGTGGAACTTACGAAGAGTTTCTGTTGGTGTTGCGTCACCTCTTCAACCAGGACCTGGTTCTCCATAGGACTGAACCTGGGGTTCATCTTCCTCTTAGCCTTTCCTTGTGTCTCTGCCTGGCCTTCCTGGGTGTTTTTGGTGTTGTTTCTGGCCTCTGCACTTGTCCCAGGTTGTTCACCATCTTCTACAGTGTTCTGCATTTTAATTTCAAATTTTTCCGGCTTAGCGGGCGTCTTCGGGTGCTTTTTTTCTCGCTGGACGCGCTAAATGAAAGCCTGGGGCCTATTGGCTTGCGATATTTATCGCTGATTAGCCCACCATCATTTTTTTCATGCCAGTGTGCGTTTCTATAGCGACGTCACGCTAAATCTATTGCCACCTCTTTTCGCCTAGGAAGGAAACTATCGCCGGCTAGCGACGTATTGCTAATACGTCGCTAACGCGGCGATAGATTCTGGTGGTGCGCTGCAATTAAAAAAGTCACGCTAAACTAAGTTTGCGATAAATATCGCCTCTTGTTGGTAATATTCCCCTTGGACTTTTTAAGCAATACAAGGGATTCTATGGAATATTTTCACTATTTCAGGAACCTGATGCGAAGTAGAAAGCGCTTGTTATTCCGCAAAGCATTTACTCACGGAGGTGCAATCAATTCCAAACTGATCAATTGAGCGGTGTCGCAGTCAATTTAACAAACACTTGAGAGCCGGGTGACTGAAATATATGTAATACCCTCTGTCACTTAATCACAGCTGCCTCCAGTTACACTGATACTCCCACCTCAGTCTGGCTGCCTTGAGGTTACAGGCTCTCAGTCCTCGTCCAGGTTCTAAACCAGTGACTGCACGGATCTCCCTCTGATGGGCTCAATTAACACATCCAGTTGACCATTTGATGTAGTTTTTTATTCCAATTCTACAGATTCATAGCGCTCTTGCTCATACCCAATGATGACCTCAGAAAAACAGAGGGTCATATTATCAATACTCGGCGATAAAGTTATCGCCGCTTTATCGGCAGGAAACTGCGGCTAAAGTGGCGATAATGGACTTGATAATATGCCCTTGTGAATTCCCATAGAAGCCCAGGTTAGATGTATAACCTGGCTTTCTATTGGAATTGTATAGAGCTTATTATCAAGCCCCTTATCGCCACTTTAGCGGCAGTTTCCTGCCGATAAAGCGGCGATAATTTTATCGTCCATTCTTGATAACATGCCGCGGAGATCGAAACGTCGTCGACAACCAGACTTAAATGAACTACTTTTATGTTTAAAATTAAGACAGGAGTCAAATGTCTTTTGAAGTGATGCACTTTTTGTTATTTCTTCTGTCACACTCCACTGCACCAGCCCTTCACTGAAAAGCATGGGCACTAGTTCTTGTCAATTATAGTATATAACTCGTTTTTTTTAAAGCAATAACATTGTTTGTTTGCCATGGCAATATTTGTCTCTGACCCTGTGTGCATTTATTGCTTATAAAAAGATTTGTGTATGCAATTGTTGTTTCCCAGCTGGCGATACTCTAAAAAGAAATGTATTTCACTGTGAATTTGGTGGTGATATACTTGAGATGCAATACACAAGGGCTTACTATTTACTGCTGTAATTATAGCAAGAGTAAGTACTGCTAAATATTGGTTGGTCAAGGATTTCCATCACTTTTAAAAGCTAAGGTTCAAATTTATGGAACACTACTTCAGTGGCGTAGTAAGCGGGGGGGGGCATCCCCCCTCCCCCCCCCCCCCCCCCCCCCCCTCCGGTCCTCCCTTTTTTGGGGGCGGTGGTGAGCCACAAGCACAAAGTAAGTTTTATATATTTTTTGTTTTTTCTCCCTCGTCGGCGTTCAGCGCTGTTAAACGAACTCCACCCCCCCCCCCCCCCCAAGCCCCCCTCGACTTCATCCTCTCTTACTGGCACTGGGCGGCGGCAAATTGATGTATCACTCGGGGGTTTAAAAGCCCTAGCTATGCCACTGCACTAGTAACATGAAAGCTTTCATAAGGAAAAGAATGGGGAGACATGAAGATGAAAAGATTATGCCTCTGACCTGCAGTTTCGTTGAAGGTTTTGTTACAAAAGAAGGGACCCAAAGGGCAGATGGAGCGAGGGTTATTTGAAGGGACTGCATGGGGAAGGGCCCCAATTCAATATGCTACAATATTTATAATTTGACAGATGGAAACTGTCACTGCCTCCTATTGAACATGTAGAAAGTGACATATGACAACAGAGAATACCTTTTACTGGACATGCAAAACTGGTAATATATGCTTTTCAAAACCGAATATGCGAGTTACAGAGCTGACCTAGAGAGGGCACATCCACCCCTTAAATGTTTCGTCCTGCATTTTGCGTGTGTTACTACTGAACCTCATGTATATTAAATTGAGCTAATTTTCACTAGTTAATTAACTCTAGCATGAAATCTTTGCAGGAGAATCCCATGCCCTATGAAGCTTCCTAATTTTTATTTTCTGAGTTTCAGTATTTTTTTAATGTTTAGTATGTCCCAGGTATTAGGAATCTTTGAGACCTGTCAACATTATTTTTTAGCATTTTGTATTTTGTAATCCATTCCGTGATGTATATTTGGCACACTACAAACAAAAATAAAGTTAGATAATAACTAAAAAAGACTAGGAATGTAACAAATGTTTTAGAGAGAAGAAATGAGCACATAAAAAAGACAAGCATTGGCTAAGCCAATAGATCTCGGCTCTAAAAGGCCAAGTAATCGTTTTTGAATGGCTGGCAGACTTAGAATGAGTTTTCTATTAAAAAAAACCTATTGCAATATGGCTGCCGATGCACACCTGTGTGTTGTGATACAAGCATCCATGTGTGTTGTGAGACAGGTGGCCATTTTTAATTTACCTATAGGGCTTGATGGCTGCCCATCTAAGATTGAGAAATGAAAATAGTTTTAAAATGTGAAAAGCAAGATGTGTGAATCACAAAACAAATAGATTGAGCAGTATGGCAGCCCTTTGCACCTGTAGGGCCCTTTTAGTAAATAAATAAATAAAATATTTTAACACAGGGGTCGGTGGGAAATTGGGATGAAAATAGAGCACACCTCACGGGGTGAATGGTGGTAAGAGAGCTAGGAAATACATGAACATGTAAAATAAAAATAAAAACTTCTCTCTACAGGTATGCAATGGAAGAATACAACTCATCCCATCCAGTAAGAACGGTGTGAGGCCTCAATGTTCTAATGAAGCAGACAACTGAGACAAACAACAAAGTCATCCAATCATCAGCAAGTGACTGACCCAAAGCCTCTAAGTATATGTTAAGAGTTAGAATTAATAAGCATGCCTAAAGATATGTGTAGTCAAGACTTAAAATGGAAGGGCATATCCAGAAAGAGAGAGCGAAATATGGGTAATGATTGGGGCAACAGAAGATAGCTGAGAAACAAACATTTTGCCAGAAACTCAGAGTAAAAAGAGGCAAAGCAACAGAGATAATATATTGCAGAGATGATGTAAAGCTGTAAGCAATTGGGTAACTGTTTGAGGGGGGGATGAAACCTCACTTTAAGCAGCAACCACAATCCTTGTAAAACTGAGGCACAAGCAAACCCCAAATTAACCTGGCTCAACCTATGGCAGTTTGGCACAGAGCACTTAGGCTTAACTTAGAGGCAATGTGTAAAGTATTGATGCAGTACTTCAAATAGCAATGAACTGAAAACACAACACAAGAAATATCCCACATCAATTAAAAAAAAAATAGGGCAAACTGCAATTAATAATTTTAAACTAAAATGACAAAAATCCAGACAGTAGCCCTGGAGATATGCAATATAAAATATTTAAGTGATCATAGGGCCAAAAAGCCTAAAGCAACACTCTTGACCATCTGGTCATGCCACACCGGGAGAAAGTCACAAGTTCAGGCCAACCGTGATGGAACTAAAGTTGGTTAAGGAACCAGGTTAGTCCAGCTGAAAAGTTACCTTCTCAGTCCAGTGCAAAGCATCCCATTCGCGATGGGTGGGGGGATTAATGAACAGGGAAGCTTTACAGACAGTCGTCGCTTTAGCACGAAGAACAGGCCTGCTGTCGTCGAGGGTCATCACTGTAGCTTAAAGTTCCTGCTGTCTTCACAAACGGTTAAGTCAGAGCTTCGCAGTGGCGCTTCCAGCGAGTGGTCGATGCTATAGTGTGAAGAGTCGGGTTGACAGAACTTCGCTTTGGCAGACAGGGGGAGTGACAAGGTTTTGGCACCAACAGGCATGTTCGTTGTCACAAAGAGCCCATAAACATCGAATAAAATCCACCAAGGCCACACCAAGTGTCCTGACCTAAAAGGCATCAATTGGGGGTCAAAGGCTAGCTCCAGCTGGAACTGGGAGCTGATTCAGTTGGCTGGGAGCCTGTTATGTGCCTCTGAACAGGAGGTGAGCAGACTAGCCCTTGGAATCTCTCTGTAAGTCCTGGGTTTAGGTGCATGTCCAATCCCTCTGACTCAGGCAGCAGGTCAACAAGGCATTAGTCCAGCAGGGCAGCAGTCCAGCACAGTGACAGTAGTCTCATGAGCACAGCAGTCCTTCTTGCTGGCAGAGTCTCCACAGGTCCAGAAGTGTACAGAAGAGTTGGTGTCTGAGGTCCATTACTTTTACCTGGTGCCTCTTTTGAAATGGGAGAAGATGCTACAGGTTTCACTTTGAAGTGCACAGGCTTCCTGCCTCCCCTGAACTGGTTCCACATTAACTACAGGGGGTATGCAGCCCTTTGTGTGGAGGCAGGACAGAGCCTATTCCGTTGTAAGTAGGGCTGTGCCTAGCTCTGCCCACCCATCCTGCCAGTAATGGCCCATCCAGGCACACCTACATTTTGTATTGTGTGTGGTTGTCTAGGAGGAATACTCAAAGCCCATGACAGCGACACCCAGTCAAGTGATCTAGAGACAGGCTGCAGCACTAAAATGGCTAAGGCAAGAAAATTCCAACTTTCTAAAAGTGGCATTTTCAAAATTGTAATTTAAAATCCTACTTTACCATAAGAAAGGAGTTTTCATTACAAAGCCAAAGACACCAAACATGAACTGGTGCCCTGTTCCCATTTGGAAGTTACAACTTATTAAATCATAAGGTAACTCCAATTTTATCCTATTGGAGAGGCAAGCCTTGCAGCAGTGAAAAATAATCCAAGCGTTTTCCACTACCAGGGCGTGTAAAAAGTCTACTTACATGTCCTACTTTTAAATACATTGTGCCATGGCTTGTGGGCTGTTCAGGGCCTACCCTAGGGGTGTCTCATTTGTAGTAAAAAATAAGGTTTGAGCCTGGCAAAAGATTTATTTTGCCAAGTCGAAGTGGCAGTTTAAAACTGCCCATACAGGCTGAAATAGAAGGAGATATGTTTGAAGGTCTACTTAAGTGGGTAGCACGATCAGTGCTGCAGGCTCACTAGTGGCATTTAATATAAAGGCCCTGGGTACAGGTAGCACCCCTTTACTAGGGACATATAACTAACTGAAATGTACCACTTGGGTGTAAGCCAATTCTACCATGTTTAGAGGAGCAAATACAATCACTTTAGCATTGGTTAGCAATAGAAAGGGCACAGAGTCCTAAGGCCAGCAAAAACTGGTTCAGAACACAGGAAGAAGAAGAAAAAAAAATCCTGGGAGTGACCCTGCAGAAAGGGCCAAGTTCAATAAAAGGAATGAATGATCATGTGTTTAAATGTTTTTGAAGTCAGAACTCCACACTTACAGAGAGAGGTGTTGATCGTGTACTTAAACAAATAGCTTTAGAAGTGCTCCGTAAGTTTTGGGATGGGGACCAATTTAACGCTCATTTCATATTTACTGTCAAACATTCCACATCCAACCTCCAAATATGTTACCTGTGAAAGCCCTATTGAATGAGTTTCACATCCTCTTTATAATTAAATGTGTCATGCGTCTACTGACCACGCTATCATTATTCTGCTACTTCCTTGTAATAAAAGGCTTGAGTTCCCACACCCATGATGGTATTGATCGCCGTGGGGTTTGTTCAGGTATCCCATGCAGCGTTAATCAAAACTAGACAGAAGGGCCCTCAGCCAGATAGAACTATAGTGCTCTTTTTTCATTCACCGGACACTACTGGTTTAAAACTTGGCATTAGACTTTTTAAGATGAATGTAGATTGATTAACAACATTGATATGAATGGCAATCAGCTCAATGATGCTATGGCCATGAAAGAAGTGCATTATAAAAATAACGCATATACGATGTATATGGATATTTGTATAGCTGAAACTATCCAAGAGCAGCTGAGCTTGTGAGCAACACTGTGAAAGAGGAGAGAATGGGTGCTGCTGAGGTCAGTAGAGGGGACTGCATTTTAAAAAATTGTTGACATGTACACTTCCTTGAAGAGGTGATTCTACAATGTTTTTCTGAGTTGAAGGAGAGATTTGACAGTTCTAATGGAAGCAATGATCACGAGATCGTGGATGCTTAAATGGACAAAGCCTGTTCCCTGGTTTGCATTTTTCTCCCGCTTATTCATCTCTATTGTGTCGATATCCCCACTATAAGCCTGATACGGTCTCCCCGCTACGCAGGCGCGACATTTAAGGTGACGTTGAAGATGTTGTGGGGATACAAGTGGAGCAAGTGGATTTCCAAGGTAGGGGTGATATAGTTAAAATCATTCAGTCTCTTGATGAGCATTTCTCAACGTGTAGAATAACTTTCTGCGTGGCCAATGTTGAGTCTGGGAGGCTGTGGAGACAGGCGTTGTAACCATCCTGATGTGAGAGTATGAGTGATTTGATAGCAATTCTTGTGTGATTTTCTGGAAGGAACAATTTTTATCATTTCAATAGGGAGAACTGTACTAATGCAATCTTAGTCTATTTACCAATGTATTCCCTGAGGGAGAGGTCTGGATCAACAGTGAATCCAAGTGATTTGACGTTGAGCAATAGTTGGAGTTTAAGTCATTCAGGTTCTAGTCATTGAGTCATGTTTTTACGAGTTGGTATTCAGTCTTGCAGATGAATAGGAGAATGGGTTGAATTTCAGGTATGTGCTCGGCATGCAAGGATGAATGAGGTGGAAGTACTGTTTGAATCACTGTATGTCAATAATAGAACACATTTCCATGTAGAGGTATGTTCCATCGTCATATTGGTGCATTGTGATGTTGCTGACTGTGAGAAGGGTTCCCAGGGCTGCCATGTAGAGATTGGAGATAACAGGAGTCATTATGGATCCCTGGAGTACTCAGAAGGTGATATGGTGCTTCAAGACCTTGAGATATCCATCTGGTGGATTTGATGTAAGTTAGACATGAAGAAGAGTGGAGGACAGTACTGGCGAATCTCATTTGAGACAGCAGGGTGTGAATGAGGGTAGGGTGGTGAACAGTGTGAAAAGCAGTAGAAGGTCCAGAGATATCAAGAGGCAGGGATCGTCTCTGCCTTTGGTCATGAGGGTATTGTCAATTTTTTCATTGTGGCTGTTTCAGGGCTGCATCGAGATCAGAAGCTTGAGTGGTAGATGTGAAGGAGATACTTGGTATTGATATGGATTTGGATGTAGGCTGCATATTCAGTGAACCAGCCACTAAAGAGGAGAATGGTGATTGGCCTGTAGCTAGCGAGCTGGGAATTGGGTGAATAAAGAAAGATGCCTATATTTACGTAGCTCTTCACTTTGTAAGAATGAGCAGACTTTCTGTAATGTGATGTCTACCATTCATGTTCTTTGAAGTGACATTTTGCAAGATGTGATCTCAATTGGCACCATTCACAAAGCTGCAATGATAGATGTATACTCAAACTACAGGCATATTCCTTTTCTATAAAACGTTTGACTTTTGTCAGAGTATTCTTATGGATTGCAGTACTTCAGGCGAAGTTGGAACATTTGCAGGGCCGGTCAGGAAACTGAAATCAACCCTGGAAAAAAATTCACATCAAAAGGAGTCAGTCTAGGGCAGAAATTTGGCTAGGGCACCAAAATAATAGTGATCCCCATAGCGAATCAGCTAAAGGTGGAACCCATTTGGGCCGCAGGGCAGTATTGAACTTGTAAGGGACACACTGTGTGCATGCATTTGTGCTTGCTGCAGGAAATGTTTGTGTTAATATCAAAACATCAACAGAAAAAACGGCCATTCAAAAGCACGGCCACAACAGTAAACAAAACAGTCCACACCAGCCATTCGGGCATTGCCAGATTGTCCTAAAAGCCAGCCCAACTCTGAAACCAACTCCACCCTTCAGGTGGCAGCGACTAGAATAGGGAGCATCTGAGCTTTTACTCCGCCATAGCAGCCCACCTACCTCTGAAAGGAGGCCCTCCGCCTGCTGCTCATGGGGAAAATGTCACATTAAACGTGGTTAGAACACACACTCCAATAACTGTGCTTGAGATGTGTGGTTGTGGCGTGCTCCTGGGGTATCACCCTCTGACCAGGGTGTAGTTATGAATACGAAGAAAGTGATGGTGCTCAACTCAGCGACATCCCACTGGGCACAGCCGAAAACCTGTGTGCAGCAGGATATAAAAAGCTTAACAAAAACTTTTTCCAAAGAATGTTGAAAGCTGATCAACAGTTGTTCAGTAGCTCTGAACCTTTACAGAATCCTGACTACTTACATGCATGCCAACATATGCATATACAAAAGCACAGGAGGCACATGCGAAATCGGCCATGAAGTGCACTTTATAGGGGTTATTTCATTTATCCACACGGAAAATATTTCTACATAGGTTTGGGGGGTGTTCCCTACCTACCTGCTCCACACTGGCTTTGGACTTACTGCTGCCAATGACTGGAGAAAATCTACAGCAATTTTCAGGGTGGGAATTGATTGAACTTCCAAAGGTTTGTGAGTAGCCCCAAATGCGGTCGTTTGTGGGTGTTGGAACACACACACCCATATGTAATAGCACATTCTATTTAGAAGGACATATTCCTACTGTTCCTGAAACCGTGAATGAAGAACGAGTTGTTTACCTTTAACACACTGCAACTTGCACATCTACTAGAAACTCATATGTGCAAAGATATTTTTTTTATCAGGTCCTAAGGATGAAACTCAGAAAAGTGTTTGTGAAATTTACAAAGAATGACAGTAAAACTAGACATAATCTAGACTGCTGCTGATACCCAGGGATACACACATGTATTCATTTACGCAAGTGGCAACATACAGATGTTAATATTCACATGCAGAAATAAATCACCAGAGTGCATTGACACTGTGCAGGTCTTTTATTATTTCTCTACCTAGAAAACATTTTCCCCATCTAGAAATCCCCTCCCGTACACACACATCATTTTTGGGGGTGTTCCCTCTCCAGTTCAACCCCAACAGGAGTAAATGTTTGGTGGTGGAGAACTACCTACAGGTAGTTTATGAATATTGGCAAACATGCGAGTTTCTGGGTGTTCACCAACTTTTGCCACTGAACAAACCTTAGGAGGACTAAAACCAGTTACTTGAACTATATTTGCTCACAAAGGAGTTTTAAAACTCTGGCGCATTGCAATGTAACAAATACCACGCATGAGACCAAAATCCAAGGTTCGGCATCCTGCACTCCTAGATGCGGCGTGTTGTACCCCTATGCCTTGCTTGGATGCGCTAATGACGTTTTGATGCATCACACGTTTTCTTTGCCACCTCATTCAGAAGGCGCGGGAACTGGCTATGGGGCATTATCAAGGGTAGAAAAAAGAATGATCCTTTTGGATTTTATGATCACTATTCATTAACCATTCCTCTATATCTCACAATCCAGTTTGTGTATACTCACCATTCATACAAGGTCACAAATACACTTGTGAGAAATGTACCAAACATGTCCCATAGAAACTCATTAACGGTCAAGGTTACAAAAATGTAAATCGATTTATTGATTTAAAAAGACACAAATAATTAAAAAATACTAATAAAAACAGAGAGAACCCAGTTCTTCATACATAATCTGTATTAAAGGCGGAGGTCTTCAAGTACTGGGTACCAGGATTTCTGCCACAATTACTGTTGTAACACAGATATGTAACAAACAAGGGGCATATTAAATTTGCCTGTGTTATGTACTCTCTTTTCTATTATTATTTTTATGTATTTACATTTTAATGTATTTGTCTATTTAGTTGTGATCATATATTAGAGCTGATGTATATAAACTTGATCTGATATTAGGATATCTGGCATGTGTTAAACACAGGGTTCTCCCTGCTTTTATTAGTATTTTTTAATTATTTGTGTATTTTTTAATCAATAAATCGATTTACATTTTTGTAACCTTGACTGTTAATGAGTTTCTATGGGGCATGTTTGGTACATTTCTCTCAAGTGTATTTGTGACCTAGTATGAATGGTGAGTATACACAAACTAGATTGTGAGATATAGATGAATGTTTAATGAATAGTGATTATAAAATCCAAAAGGATAATTCTTTTTTCTACTGTATAGTGCCCTAATCCTTTTGGTTTTAAGGGGCTCCACTTTGTTTCTATTGGCATATTATCAAGGGCTTTATCTCCACTTTTGGGCTTTAAAAGCCAAAAAAGTGGAGATAATGTTTTTGTCCTATTTACAAGGCAGTGCTAACATGCATTAGCGCACGTTTGCAGCCTTTTTACCGACACCTCGCTTAACATCTCTAATGAGATGCAAAGTGGGCGTTTCCACACATAACAACATGTAAAATATTGCTGACTTCACATCGCAATATTTACAAGCATTGCCCTGAAACATATAGTGATAATAAAATCTGCGCTAACTGCGGTTTTCGCCGTAAGGTAACGTCTGATAATTTTCAGAGTTAGCTATCTTTATTAAGGGGGTTGGATTGTCATGCTACGACCACCAGGGGATATTTACAAGGTTTTCCCTATCACTGTAGGAATATCGCGGGATTTTAAGAGATATTCCTGCAGTTTGCCGCTATTGCTGGAATTTATATCGCCTTGGAGAAACGCGTTGTTAATAATGCACTATCCAGGCGATACATTCCAGTGATAGCCGGCGATAACTGAATAGCGCTAAGCGCGCTTCGCAATATCTTTCTCTGTTTGTTGGAAATATGCTTCTATGTCTTTTTACAGCACGTGCAAGGGTACAGTTGAATGGTGCTGGCAACAAACGTGTTTAATTTATCACACATGCAAAACAGAAAGAAATGATGTGGCAAAGAAGCACACATTGTTCGCTTTATCAAAGCAATACAAAGAGAAGAACTTCAGTTGACCTTTTTTGTCAGCCACCTGTGCCAACAGGAAATAAAAAATATGGAAACATAGCCCTGCTGTTAATGAGGTCACCGCTTCACAATTAGGTGAGTTATTCTTCTGCGGTTTGGAAAAAAAAGGTTAAGTATACAGACGGGTCATGCGTTCTTTTGATATTCTACAAATCATTCCTACTGAAAAGAATTTAAAATGCATTGGTTCCACCCCCCTTTTTGCTTCACAATCTGAAATTGACAATTTTAAACTGTTGTTGTCCTGATGATGAAGTGGATGATGATGGTGACGATTGTCATTTTTCTTATTATTATCATTTATTTAGTTTGCAAATTATTAATATTTAGTTAGTTAAGCACTAAAAGATTAATCAATTCTCCTCCATGACCAGTGATGGGTGAACATTCACTACTGCTTTGAGGTAGTAGGGATGTGCCCACCACTGGGAGAGTGGCCACTTGCATGGGCGTCCGCAGGGGGGGCAAGGAGGGGCGCTTGCCCCCCCCTGGAGCACACCTGCTTGCCCCCCCTGTGGATGCCCATGTGTTATGATGTTAGCATACTAGTAGTTGGGAGTGGGTGGAGCTAGGGGGCCAGAGGAAGAGGAGGAGCGGACACAGGAAGGGGGCAGTTAGAGTAGGGACAGGGCACGAGCTAGATGTATTTAATAAAGCTCCAGTTTAGATGAAACCAAGTGTCTGTATTTATTGTAGCACGATGCTACAACTGGCGACGAGGGTGGGATAGAGCAAGCCCCATTGTGTGCAGAGACTCAGAGCCTCACCAGGACGCCCTGTCCCGAGCAGCTTCGAAAACGCTGCTGAATGGAGCCACGCTGCCGCCTGAAGGACAAGGTCAGCAGCTATCGAGTTTGCCCTCCAAAGTTTGTGAGGGAGCAGAAGGGCCGAAGAAACGAGCGCGGAACCGCTCGAAAGCAAAGCAGTTCGTCGCGCTGAAAAGCGCCTCACGCTGGAAGCGTGTGCCCTGGGTGAAGAGCCCGTGTGCAGGAATCGGGAGCCCACTCCGACCCTGTGGAGTGCCCAGAGAGGTAAAAGAAGTGCCCCCGAGTTGTGGAAGGCGTCCACAACGTGCCGCCAGCAAGTGCTGCTGAGAGCGCTGCAATTTGAGCCCGGGCGCCATCGGACATCGGAAAACCTCACGCCTAATGCGTGAGGTTCGGCAGGTCATCGGCGCGAGAGAGAGCGGGAATTCAGGAATCGAGTTGGGAGCCCACCCCAACCCGATCTGGTGACTGTGGTGGTCAAGAGACAAGTAAACCCTGGGGTAGATCGCCCCACGAAGGCCTGCTGTCGCGCGCTGCTGAGCGCGCAATAATTGGAGCCTGGACTCCGATGTCGGAGAATCTCACGCTGGATGCGTGAGGATTGGCCTGCCGCCGCCGAGGACTCTGCAAAGGAAGGCGGGAGCCCACCCCAACCTCACCTGACTGCAGTGGCGACCAGAGGGAGTCGAATTGGGAAGATCCTACTCCTGGAGATGACTGCCGGTGAGTCTGGAGTGACTGAATCCAGAGAGAGAAAGCCTCGTGTGACTGCATTGACGGTGGCCATCTTAGAGTCAGGCGCTCGTCAGGACAGACCCCTTGATTATCATAGAGCGGCCATCTTGGAGTCAGGCAACAGCAAGAAATGAACAAGCATTGGCAAAAGTGAACAAGCATTGGCAAGAACAAAGAAACAAACATTGGTAAAAGCAAATCAACAAGCATTGACACATGCAAATAGACAAACATTGATACATGCAAATCAACAAGCATTGGACAAACGGAAACAAATATTGGCGAAGAGTAAATAAGCATTGGTACATGCAAAGACAAATATTGGCGAAGAGTAAACAAGCATTGGTACATGCAAAGAAACAAGCATTGATCCATGCAAAGAGACGCAAGCACTGATACATGCAGATCAACAAGCATTGGACAAATCGTGGTAAAGGAAGAAAACAGGCGTTGGTGAAGGCCAAACAAGCATTGGCAAAAACCAAACAAGCGCTGGCAAAGACCAAACAAGCAGTGGCGAAGGCTGAACAAGTGTTGGCGAAGGCCAACCAAGCACTGGCGAAGAACCAACGAGTATTGATAGGAGCAAATAAACAAACATTGGTATGTTGGCGAAGGCCAACCAAACACTGACGAAGACAAGTAAACAAGCACTGGTAAGTGCAAAGAAGTAAGCGTGGATAACGGCGCGTGGACAACCATGAACAAGTCTTGGCAACCAAAACTGAATAAGCACATGCAATCACAAGAGTGAATCAATTGACAAGCAAGAGCAACCACAAGAGTGACTCAACAAACAAGCATTGACAAAACAAAGGTCAGCACGGGTGGAAACACGAACAGTGAGAAACGCAAGCGAATGCGCAGTGGCGAATGTAATGCAGTAACGCGTGTCCATAAAATAAAAGAAGCGACAAGCAAACATAAACAAAGACGACGCATAAATAATTACAACGGAACCAGCAACGAGCACAAGCCAATGCAAGTGTGGAGTAGCCGGTGAACACACACAACAAGCAAGTGAAACCCAACATTGTCACTAACCATGGATAAATTCAAGGGTGCAATGTTGACCAAACACGAGTGCACTGAAAGAAGAACTGACAATCAAGCTCAAGCTAAAACACAAGCAGAAGCAACTGAAACCTGAAGAAAAGTGTACAGCATAATGCCCCGCGTCTACGACAGATCAGAACCTTCTTCTCTCATGGCGGGAGGAGACGTAGCTCAATGTTTCAATCCACACCGTGAAGCATCGCCCCCAGCGGCACGGATTGACGACTGGATCCAGGGCCTCAAACGGCACTGGTGGGTAGAAGCATTGGACAATTTCTTGAAAGCCAATGATGAGCAAAGAGAAAGAAAATGTCTGGTGCTACTCCTCCATCTGGTGGGTCCCGGGGGCCGATGCCCAATTAGAACATTTTCCAAAGAAGAAGCAGACATCTATGATAGGCTCCAAGAGGAGCTCTGTGCCCATCTCAATGCACAAGCAGAGGTGGATCATAATCGCATGGTCTTCAACACAGCACGGCAGGAACCAGGCGAACCATTGCCGCAATTCATCACTCGGTTGCAAAGTCTGGTACAAGGCTGCCACTTCAACACGTTTACAAATGAGGATGCTGTTCGGCTCCGAATAATTAAAGGCTGTGAAAACCCCGAAACAAGGCACAAAATACTGAGAGGGCATTGGTCGCTAAAGGAAATTATCAAGAAAGCCGAAATTGGAATGCAAATCCAAACAAGAGACAAATTGAGGGATGTGCATCTGAGTACAAAACTTCGAGATACCTGGGAAGAGAGAACCCAGAAATCCAACAAACACAAAAGGAGAGAGAGAGAAGGCAGACCAGCGAAAAGACAGAAAAGACAGCGGGGGAGACACGGTGACAAGGAAAGTGACAAGGAATACTCAGAGTCAGATAACTCAGCGTCTGACCACTCAGAAACAACCAAAGATTACTCAGAGTCAACCATCCAAAGAACAACTCCCCGGAATTATTCATCCCCCAGGAGTCCCTCAAGAAGTCAGTCAAAGCATAACACACGCTACTCTGATAAAGAGGGAGCGTCCAGTGGGACAGATTGCACTCCTGGACAAAATGGCATTCTGCACAACCAGTGGGGGAGAAAGACAAACCATAGAAGAAGGGGCTGCAGTGGTCAACACAGGAAATCGACGCCGGAACATCAATCGCCAAGGAGTGAAGATGAGTCCGAGGAAACAGCTGGCAGGAGAACACACCACCAACAGATCAGAGATACTAGAGCACCAAACAATTGGGAAGGAGAACCAGATCACACAAGACGGACTGGTCCCTCACAACAACAACAACAAGCAAGAAAAGATCCATGCATTCATGGGCCCCAAAGCATCCATGGGCCCCGCGACAACGAAGAAACAGAGCGTAGATGGCTAACATCAGGCGAGAAGGACGAAGAGGCAAAAGCTTGGGATCAAGCACAAGGAACAAGCACGGAATCTTCAAACAATCTCCCAAATGAGACAACATTGAAGATGTTCCAACAAAGACACACGGAGAAGCTTTTCAAAGACAATTCCGAGGTGGAAAGCAGCTCGTCACGGACTACCCGGTTCCGAAGACCACCTGGTAAGACATTCCCAAAGGAACACTCACAGAGGGAACTGACGGAGCACCCCTCTGATTCAGAAAGCACGTCGGTCCGATCCTTTGAGTCGGCAGAGTCGTGGTCCCGACAACGACCACGCGCAACATCCTTAAAGAAACATTCTCAGAGGGAAGTGAGGGAGAACCCCTCTGATTCAGATAGCATTTCGGTCCGATCCTTTGAGTCGACAGAGTCGTGGTCCCGACAACGGCCATGGCGCCAAGCACCTGAACACATCAGCGAACCAAGGGACATTCTTCCCGTCAAGAGCGACATGTCTCACACCAATGTCAATGCACACTCGATCACTCCACCAGACAACCTGTCACATCGAGCACAGGTGCATCGCGACACAAATACTACACCGTCACCCCGGGTAGGGGCAGCAAGGTTGACTCGAAGGTCCTGGTCCTGGTCCTATAAAATGGAATCAGACATCGTGGCCATTAGCACCCAAATAAAAATGGACCAACCAGTCGATCTGCAAAGGAAGCCAGACATGTCAGGAGAGCCAAGTCATCATCGGATGAGAACAAGACACGCAAATATTCAGCCGGTTCCAGGGTTTGCCTGTTCTAGGCGCGAGCAGGCGTGGGAAAGACAACTCGAGACAGCAAATCAATCTCCAAGTCATACCAAGATGACCTCCACCGTTCATACCCCGCCGGCTGGCATCCCAGACTCGAAACAGGAAGACAGTGTTGTTCTTGACCTGACAAAGCAAAAGGAAATAAAAATACATGCAGACACTCGCCAGGGAACTAGGATAACATCCTTTTGGAAAAGAGGCCGAGCGTCACGTGAGCAAGAGCCACAAAGGAGGACAGACTGCCGATATCAAACTGAGCTTGCCATAGGCACCTCAGACACAGAAGGCTCCATCTCTCCAGACATCAGCAACAGAGCTTGTCTATTCAAAGACGAACCATTGGCGATCACGAAGAGGAAAGGAACTATGTTGACGGCGGAGTCCGAGCAGTGGCGAGTCACGAGAAACATTTTGCACTTTAAGAAGCTGTCACAGGGTACCTCCAGAATCCTGATGAGTGAAATGGACACGCCCAGTTCGGATGAACTGCATTCAGATGATCGTGAGAGCACTGCTCCGATCATTGAGACACTAAGTACTAATAGTCCGAGAGCCAGGTCGCCACGACCTCATCGTGACATACATCCACGCAAGAGACTGATCGTAGAGACGGACTGAGAAGTCAGTATGTTTTGTTTGTTTTTGTCACAAAGGGGGGAGATGTTATGATGTTAGCATACTAGTAGTTGGGAGTGGGTGGAGCTAGGGGGCCAGAGGAAGAGGAGGAGCGGACACAGGAAGGGGGCAGTTAGAGTAGGGGCAGGGCACGAGCTAGATGTATTTAATAAAGCTCCAGTTTAGATGAAACCAAGTGTCTGTATTTATTGTAGCACGATGCTACACCATGAAAACCGTGACTTCAAGACAGTTCTCACTCTCTTTCTTCTCCTTTCATTTATTTGCTTCCCTGTGAAATGGATCCAAAAAAGAAAGACGCTTTTGCTGGAAATGTCATATTTTTCTGACATTTTAATTCCAAAGTGCAGCATTGGGAATAAACGGCTAAAAATATGAAAAATAGATAAATACCTAAATAAAGTAAGACAGAGTGGTAGCAAACTGGCAAACTGATTTTATTCACACTGAAACACATTAGCGCCGCTTTTACAGAGTTTGCCAGTGAAGCACTATTTTTGTTTTCTTGTCTTTGTTTTCCCTGGACTTGGAACTAGTACACCAATCCTGGAGGTACTGCAATGTGTGGATTGGAAAACAAAATGTGTGCTGCGGCTCTGCGTCCAGGGATGTGGTCTTTTTACCATACTGCTTGTGTGTAAAGATATAAGCAATGGCCATTGAAATGGGTCCATTCAGGGCCCTGTAGTCGTGTTCTTAACTTTTCAGGCAAAAGCACTCACTGATTTTTGAATAGTGAGTGTAAAGGCATTAAGGTAACCATGTTGTTCCTGCTTACATTTCCCATGGTTTGCTAAATTTTGCATTCCCTATAATTGTTTGCTTTTGCCAGGATGTTGTTGCTTTTTTTTTTGTAGGCCGCATATTGCTCTTGTCTAGTGCGTAATTTAAATTGAGCCGCATCCAGGTGTTTTTAGCGGGCAACAATTGGGTTGTAGTTGTAGACAGTGGGAGTTTTTCTCAGTGGGGCAGTACGGTGTTCAGTGGGGGAGAGGATGTGGCACTATGGTCAGAGCTGCTGACTGTGGAACTGGGAACCAGGTTCAGCCTTAATAACCAGTCCACCAGACCACTCTCCTGCGAGAGCACAATCACATGCTAGACCTTAGAAGGCTTCGCAACACCTTCGAAGTCCTGGTGTCTTCGCACCAGCAGGTGGACCCAAGCATGACAAGTGTAGGTTAACCTTCAAGGCTTGTCCAGCTCTAGGGCTGTGCAACCAGTGTGACCTCACCGGGTGCTGACTTTAGATGGAGGCATCATGTTTGCAAGTATATTATGGTTTTAAAAACGCTTGCTGCCTCCTTCCTGGCCTCCAGCAATTTTTGGCAACAATAAAAATGTAATGATGACTCTGGTGATTAATGTTCTTCCTAGAGAGAGATCATAATTTTGTCTAGTGGAAGTTTTGACTCATGGGAAGGTAGCTCAGAGAGTTAATGTACCGGCTGCAAAGAACATGCACCATGCAGATCACAAAGTGCACATAATGTAAATAGGTCAGTGGGCTACTGCTTTTGTCAGAGAGATCCTTTTGTTACCTGCAGTTTATAAGTTAAAATCCTAACTTAGAACAGTGAGCTATTAAATGTCATTTAAGAGTTGTATACAAACTGCAAGGTATAAATTAGAGCGTTATGTTCCACCCACCCCCCCAGTCTTTGATTATCCTAATGTCCCAAAAAGTGTTCTTTTGGACAGACATCAATTCTGATTATTAAGGAGAACCCCCAACCATGGTATTACATTTTAAATTCTGGTTATTGTGTTTCTCCAGACCAATCAATGTAAAACTATACAGGCTACTAGTATGGTTGTCATGTGACTCCTACACCTTGTAGTCCTTAGTCTTATGTAACATTTTCTATACAGTGATTTACACACATATTGATTGTCTCTGTGTTTTGTGTGTGATGTAAAGTGCTCTGACACCTTACAATGGTATGAGTGGCGCTGTAAATCAAATTAAATGCATCTGGGAGAGAGTGGTTATGGAAACTGGGGGGCACAGTTAAAGGGTGGTAGTGAGGGAATCCATGGAAGAGGTGGTCATTAGGGGGCACTAACAAACATTAATGCACAGGACACCACCAGTGCTATGGCTGGCCCTGCCCTTGAGGCCAGTCTGCCTCACCCATAGGTACCTCGCTCCATTGGCCTTGTTTCAGCAGTAGTAGCTGCAACTCACCAGGGATTGGCAATGCAGGACTTGCACGCACACCAAACTAAGTTCGCAAACTTGCAGTCACCCGCTTCATTCACAAGCACTTTTAACATGTGCTGCCTGCTGTGGGGCCTCTGGAATTAATTATGCAGCAAAGGATGACAACATTATGCCGTAGTGTTGACTAAATTATGCATTAAAAAAAAGCTGCAGTGTAATGCAGTATATTTTCAGATATTTTATTATTTTGACATGTGTACACATGCTAACAGTCTCTGGAAAGATTTTGCCTTATTAGTACCAGTGTAACATACAAACGCAGCAGTGAAAAAGGTGACCAGTCTACCTTTACAATAGGCCATCCACTCCGCAGCAACACAAGTCACATTTTATATTAAATTTTGATATGTTTGAGCTACAAACAATTTATTAGTTTAAATGGTCAGATCATGCAGCAGATCTTGCATTATGAGGCAAATATGGCAGAGCCATAATTTTAGAGAAAACATTTGCAAACTAGGATATTTTGCCATTCCTGTTTGAACTGCTGTTGTGGAAAAAGGGAGTAGTGCTGATGACAGAAACTCCATGGCTCGGAGACAAATGGCTTGTGTTTCCACATTTTATCGTATTTGGTACATTCTGTGATTAGAAGCATATCACACATTTACGGGGCCGGGCATCCGCATAAGGGAGCTGGCCATTATTGTATTCCTAAACGTGGGCACGTTGTCAGTTTGACATTGACTACACGTAGAGGGACTCTAAGTTTCTTTGAAAAAATATAGCTAACATTTGGACCTATACATTTTATTTTGTATAAATTAATTGAATGTGTGTAAAATTTAGCAATGCCGGGGAATTCTAGTAAAGGGAGCACCCATTGGCGAATCATTAGCGTGTGTGATTGCTGCATTATTTATTACTAACTTTGACGTTGTGCTTTAACTTTTGATAAAAGTTATCATGAATTCTAGCACCAAGAAGCCAATATTGGTAAAAATGTGTGCTACAAATAATCCCTAACATTCACTGTGCATACAGTGTATTCAATCTGGTGATTTAATCATAGGCTGTTTTAAAGTATTCTGATAAAAATCGAATCGTGCTGAAGACAGCCTTGATTGGTGTTGGATCGAGGACCCGGAAGTCTGCACACGTAGCAGACGGAGATAAAGCACCTTGTCAGAAAGTTTAGCGTTTTCCCTACAGGTGGTGTTTGTTTACCTGTGGCAGGGTCAGTCGCATTTCCTGGATTCCTGGCATTTAATTGAGTCTATCCCAGTTCCGCGCCCCACTGTTTCTTGTGCCCCACCTGGCACACATCATGTCGGAGGATGGTGATGATGTTAACATTTCCCCCCCCCCTGGAAAGATGTCTGCGGACGCCCATGGCCACTTGACTGCCCTCATGTTAGGCAAGTGTCCCATTTTAAGACCCTACGGCGCCAGGGTGGACTTGAGAAGTGCTGATACCCACCTGGACTGTGTCCTGAAGAGCAAATGCCCCCTCAGACTGAAACTGCTACTGGAATGCTACTGAGACTTCCTGGTGGGTAATATTCACTTGAAGTTGCAAAAAGGACTTGGGGGAACTGAAACCCCCCTTTTGGCACTGTTGACAGTATTCTCAACTGAATAAGCCTGCATCTTCATTTCACAGAATAAAATGTGTACCAACCTGCAGGGTAACTGACTTTGTACCCTACACCCAATCCTGCAGTCTGTGTGCAGCTAAGCAGTTTACTATTATTATTATTATTACTCAGCTTATAGAGCGCCTGGTTACTCTAACGGAGTGTCCCCGCGCTAGAACACCAACAATGCCTCGACAGCTGGCCTGAGCCTCCCTCCATCCCTCCAGCCTGAGTCCCCAGAAGAACAGATAAAACGCCTACTTTTGCACCCCGTGGGGTGCTGGAGGAGCAAAGTTATTATTTTTTTCTGGAACAAAATCTCCGATGGGCACGTCCTTAAGTCAACAGGTAGGTCATTCCAGGAATTTGCTGCAAGGAAGTCAAAGGAGCTCCCTCCCGCCCATACCTTCCGCACCTTAGGCACGATCTCCTTTGCTGTGCCCAAGGACCTTAGGTAACGAGCAGGTCTATTTGCAGTGAGAAGGGGGTGCAAAAAACGTGGCCATTTCTTGTTGAAGATCCTGTGGCCAAAACACAAGGCCTTTAAGGTGACTCTAGCCTGTACGGGGAGCCAATGAGATTCCCTCAAGGCCTCCCCCACCGAGGCCCGCCTAGGAATATTCAGAATTAACCAAGCTGCAGCATTCTGAACCTTCTGCAAGATGTTCAGATTTCTTGTGTTCCCCTCTAAATACAGGATGTTACAATAATCTAGACGGAACTTGACTAGGGCCTGTACAATGGTTCGTTTTGCATCTAGTGGGAGTAAGTCCAGGATTTTTCGCAGCATTTTAAGAATGCCAAAGCGAATTTAGAAGCATAGGGTAGCAGAGATATAGGTCTCTGGTTTTCTGGAAGCGCAGGGTCTAAGGAAGGTTTCTTTAGCAGTGGTACCACCATGGCATGCTTCCAATTGCTAGGAACCTGACCCTCACTAAAAGACATTTTCCAAATCTTGGTGAGAACTGGAGCAATTACTTCTTTCCCTTGTAATATGAATTTCTGGGGTATCGGATCCAAGGGCGACCCAGATCCTTCCATAAGTTTTAGGACATCACTTACTTCAGGAGGGTGAAAAACAAACCTATCCTCACTTCTAGAAACATCTGTGACTGAGATATCATTCCTGCTGCTTTCAGGTAAGGTGGGGTATCTTTTATCTATCTTGCCCATGAAGAAATCCACAACCTTATTACAATGATCAGTAGAGGCAGGCATAGTGGCTGTCACACGTTCTAGAGAAGACAGTTGTTTCACTATGTTAAAAATATTCTTAGTGGAATTTTTTGTTGCTTCAATTTGCTCAGTGTAAAACTCCCTACATACTCTCCTGATTTGTTGATGATAAGACTTAAGTGCAGCTAAGTATTTCAACCTATTTTCATCTAGATAGTTCCCCCTCCATCGGCGTTCAAGGTGCTTACAATCAGTTTTCAGAAGTGCCAATTCCTCTGAGAACCATTTCGCAGAAGGGGTAATACGAGTACTTCTACAGGGTTTCAGGGGTATTATAGAGTCCACTGCCTCCTTAACACCTTAGCTGCTTTGGAACGTCCAGCTCCAGTGCTGAACGTTCCATTGCGCAGGTGCAGTTGGAACGTCCAACGGCCGACGGCAGCACTCCCGAGGTAGTGGTGCCGTCGGCCGCTGGACGGGCGCAGCGCTTAAGGGGTTAATCCAAAGATAGACTTGGTTCTCTGCAATCTGGACTTCGGTCCCTAAATCTGAAATGCTTGAAGCCAGCTTATTCCCAAAGGTATCAATGCTTAACGCAGCCCGTTTCCGGACTATTATGGGCGCAGAACGCTTTCCCAGATTACAGGGAGCCTTTCTGGTGTTCACAGTCCTGAAAGGGAGGATATCATGGTCAGACCACACTACGGGCACAGGCAACAGAGCTTCGACCTGAGCACTGTTAGTAAACATATTGTCCAAAGCATGACCCCTATTGTGTGTAGGGGTGTTGACCAATTGTATGAAACCCATTGCATTTAGTTCTTGAGTCAACTCCTGGGTTTCTCTATTTTCCTTACCTTCCAAATGAAGATTCTGATCCCCCAGCAGAATAAAGTTGGGGTAACAGATAGTATAGGGGGGAACTGTCTCACCTAGGTCATCAAGGAAGGCTCTTGACGGGCCAGGGGGTCTATAAATAGGAAGCCCTACAAATGAGCTTACACTATTGATAGCCAGATTAAAAAAGGCTGCTTCGCAGCTAGACATAGTCAGTTTAGACATCCTCAACTGAAAATCTTTCCTCAATATCATGGCGAGACCGCCCCCCCTCTTCCCGGATCTATCGACCCTAAGGATTGCATAGCCTTCAGGCAGAGCTTCCAAAATAGCCGGAGCAGATTGCCCATTGAGCCAGGTTTCCACTAAAAACAGCCCCACCGGTTTCTGGTCCACAAGTAGGTAGCGTATTTTTTGGTTATGTTTGCTTAAAGACCTATGATTTAGGGATAGGCAGAGAAATGGGTCTATTACTGTTCTCAGTACCTTCCCTCTTTCTCTTCCTCCGCCGGCATATGGTAGCAGGAAGTCACAATACATACAGCCCCTTACACTGCTATGTACCACTATTGACGGAAGGCAGTTCGTGCCCACTGCCCTTCTAAGGGCCTAGAGGTCCTCAGTGGAATAAACACCTGTATGCCCAATGGAAGATCCAGGGGTCCTGGCCCCTGGCGCCACCTGGGCGTGGACGGGCTTGCCTTTGGCGTGCCCGCTGCACGCGTCCACTGTGCGCCCGCTTGAGCATATGGCTAAATAGTGTGTGTCCTGGGAGCACCAGACCGCTCCCAGAGCACCACACACTCAGCGGCGGAAATAGAAAGGCCGCAAGTGAGGTCGGAACGATGAGGGTATCTTGCAGCACCCTCCGTACAAACGACACCAGCCGCGGTGGACCAGGGCAAGAGTACCCTCAGTGAAGACAAGAATTAATGCACCAACTGACAGTAAGCAGCCCCCCACACTCCCCCACCTTCCAACGCAAGCAGCGAAAACAATAACACTTTTAAAAGAAAAATTCATAAAATTGAGGGGATATTAAAATCAGCAATTAGCGTGCAGCGCACAACACTAGCGGGGCAGCGCCAAGGACTTACTGGTGTTTACGAGATGTTTTCTGACACAAGAGTCACCACCAGGTGCGACTTCTGATAACATTCCACTATGACATTGGATGGTCGGTCCAAATGCACTCCATGAGCATTTTGGGACATTTTATCATTTTATAAATATCTGTCTCACCAGTTATATATCTGTCTCACTACTTGACTCTAATTTTATTGCCTCTGATAAATACATTACAAGCATTTTTCTCGAAGAGACGCCTTTTGCTTTGAGCTACAGTTACTGGGGGTAAACCATGATTCGAAATTGAAAACTAGGTTACTTAATTGTATGATACATTCAACTACTGTTCCCTCACAAACAGTTAATAATCTGTTTTTTCGAGTGTTTTTGTTTGAAACTATATTGCTGTTGTAGGATATAGGCCTGATGCAGGTCAATGGAATTTCTGTTGCAAATGCCCTATGGTTTTTTAGACTGAAGGGGTAATTAATCCATACTCCCCTCTAATTCTGTAGTGGTGCTGAACCTAACAGGGTTTCACAGGAAAGACAATGATTAGAGTCTTTGTCAATATGGGCCTGAAACAGCATTTAAATGATCTTTTACTGCTTTGGCTTCCAATGAATAACACTCACTCGCCTACACAAAAAATTAGGAACCATTGAGATAAGAAGTTATTTCACTGGCTGAGAAAAGCCAAGGTCATTTTCTTTGCCATGGATTATACACAGCCCAGTTCTTTTGACTTTCGGGATTGGTACACAATGTTTTAATGAGTGGTTCAAAAAAAGCACAATAATTGCTCTTTCAATGTAGCAATTTGTGATAATTTCCAGGAAATGTCTGGCAGTTAATCGTGTTTTCTTTCACTAAAAGAGAAATAGCTTGATTATTTCGGCCTTGCTAAATTGGAGAGATGCTTTCAACTTGCCTTCGCTTCTTTTCCTGGAGATACCCTTTTCCAAGTAACAGCTGATAGTTGAGAACATTAGTATTCGTAATTCTTGTTATTCTAAAATGATGTCTTTCAATCTTTCAGTCTTGGTTACGAATATTAGGAAAGTAGTTTAGATCAAACTGCTTAGGTGTCTATATATAATGGTCTCGTGGTAGTAGCCCTCCACCCCTTGCCATGCATATTGCATAATGTTTGCACTAGTGCAAACAATAAGGCAATTCATTTTTTTAACTGTTTTCTCCTTTGTGTAAAGGCAAGAGGACCAAATACCTTTTGAAAAATGCGTGAAACAGCTACTCATTTTAAACAAGTCCTGCGTAAAAGCACTTTTTTATAAAGAAAAAACACAGAACGAAACGAATCTTTGTTAGGAAAAAACGTAACAAGCTTACTTTATAAAAAGTATACTTCTATAGTAGTGATAAAAGGAGATAGCAGATTTTATTTCAGACTTTGTTTCCTCTTCTTTCACATTTGATTATGTAAATATAGCACAATGTGGCGACGTCAATCCTCATAAAATGATAATCCTATAAATAGGCTCCAAATGTGGTGCGAAAACTATTTCCATGAAAAAAAATTAAAGAGCGTTATTTTAAGTTATTTTGCCTGCAGCATGTACAATTTATAAGCTCTCTCTACCAGGATTAAAGTGCATGAAAAGCACCATACTTGTGTGAACACAGCTATCAGGAACAAGTGAGGTTCAATGTGAGTGACCTATGCAGATAAATCATTCAGTCATATATGTTCATATAAAATCAAAGGGCCCGATCCACAAAAGTAATCTGAGACAAAATCCTAACGTTATGACTTTCGGTATTCACAAAGGGCATTTAGGAGTAGTAAAGTTAGGATTTGGTCACAGTTAAACTTAGGTTTTGATCTTAAGTTAAACTTAAGATCAATGATAAAGTTATGAGCGTAAGCAAGAATTGGCATCCCTTAAAGTAAAGTGATTTTCAGGCACTAGGATGGCACCTGACAAGATTTCTCAACCCTGGGTGGTCGTGAAAATCTACTTGAGCGGCAGCAAAGAAGCAGCGCCCTCTGCCGCGCCACATGGTGCCATTCTTGCTGATTTTCCATTTCGGAACAAGCTCCCGGCGCTTAAAATCAGATCGACATGCCTGTTTCGCCCGCTCGCAGAACTCTGCAGAATCTCGCTGAGTTTTCATGTAACTTCATGAAATTCCATGGAGCGAAACTCCGTGAGTTACAGCCCTCCCTACTATCTACATATCTACATATTCCTGAAGCACTTTCTGACTATGGGTACCCTTTATAGTTGTGGTACACTTTTTGACTGAAATCAAGTTGACTCGTGAGCATTGTATTTGGTGGTCTTCCATTCTGTTTATAGGTGAATTATGTTTTGTAGTGGTTGGCAAGGGTGAGGGTTGCATGACTTCTCTCTAACCTTACTGTGACATCACTCAAGTTGGGATGTACAACTACTAATTAAGCAACTAACACTGTGACATGAAGATTCTATTTAATTTGACCTATTTGTGCTGTGAGGTGAAAACAGGAGACAGGGACTCACTCTCTGGTGAACTGAGATAAATTAATTTAAACTCTTTAAGTACATAGTCTAACCTATAGGTGAAGTGTTTGTACATGGGTGATCAATGGACAATGTTTACTTTAGATTATGGTGCTTTCATTTTGCCTACTTTGATTAGAGTACCGCTGTACTTTCAGTACCCTAAGAGTTTGTCAGGCGTATGTTCAATTTGACATTTTAAGAAAACAGCTCAGTCGAACTTGATATGTTGTTTAACAGTTCGTCTGGAAAATAAATATAATTTCAGAGCACTGGGAAGCTACAACTAGCTACCATAATTATCATAACCGGTGAAATCAAGGTGAGTCTGTTTCATCCTTTTTATTCTGTTGTTTTCCAAATGACATTAGAGAATACATTGTTGTGATTGTAATGCTTATTTATGGGGACACATTTTGATTATAAGGTTCAGCACTCTCTATTCTGTGTTTTATGATAAAGATGACCCATTTTCAATGTTTTTTTCTCAAACCACCAACCATCTTTTATTCTCTTTCAGTCCTACCTGACTTTCATCTCGATGATTGTAACAGGTAAATACCTCAGTTCCCTAAATGCTGCATATTATGGAATGCTAAGCTTCCTCTTGGGCACTAGTTAACTCCCTACCACCTGTCAATCTGCAGAGTTCAGCCGAGGAAGGGGGGGTGGAGACTACCAGCATGACTGACTTACTGGTTACATTCTTGAAGGGCTCACTAGTCTACATGGACTTTTGGTGCTGGTTGAAGCAACCAAGCAGACTAGTATAGCGAATGCCTGATGTCAGCAAGTGGGAATAGTTGTCCTACTTCAGATGTCTGTTGCAAAATGGGAGGTCCTGAACGGCGATGACGTGACCTCTCGCATGGGGAAACAATATATAGAGACTTCCAGAAAACCTTAACTGCTGCAACGATCCATAGTTTGAGATTCTCAGGTAAGTAACTGAATATGGGTGCCCACGAGAAGCCACTGAAGGGATCAGCCGCACACCAAAATGTGATCACATCTACTCAGCCCAAAATAGGCCTAGCAGCAGCATTCTGACCTGTCTGGGCCATGTCTATTAAAGATGTTGAAAGACCAGCATACAGCCATTTCAATAATGTCAGATCTCCTACCACTAATGTTCTTAAGAGAAAGAATGGTCTTACTTCAAGAAGGCCTGCCGCACCCTCGAGAAGACCTGGCTCCTCAACAAGTCCACCGACCACATGACCGCCCTCAAACTCGCCACCCGCAGACATCACCAGCTCATCCGCACCACAAAGAAGAAATTTCTGAAGGAACGACTGGACAAGAACGCCCATGACAGCAAGGAGCTCTTCAACATCATCAAGAAATTCTCCAACCCCAGCACCGGCAACAACGACATCACCCCTTCACAGGACCTCTGCGACTCCCTCGCCTCGTACTTCCACCGCAAGATCTCCGACATCCACAACAGTTTCAGCGCTCAACCCCCGCACCCACCGGTCGAACCTACGCACCCAGCCGCCATCCTCCAGACATGGACCGAGGTGACCCCCGAAGACACGACAAGCATGATGAACACCATCCACTCCGGATCGCCGACCGACCCATGCCCCCACCACATCTTCAACAAAGCGGCCCCCACCATCGCACCCCATCTCCGAGACATCATCAACACCTCCTTCAACACAGCCACCTTCCCTGAGAGCTGGAAGCACGCCGAGCTCAGCGCACTACTGAAGAAACCAACAGCGGACCCGACCGACCTCAAGAACTTCCGCCCCATCTCGCTCCTTCCCTTCCCGGCCAAAGTCATCGAAAAGGTCGTCAACAAGCAACTGGCCACCTTCCTCGAGACGAACGGATCCCTCGACCCATCGCAGTCCGGATTCAGAGCCAATCACAGCACCGAGACCGCCCTCATCGCAGCCACTGATGACATCCGAGCCCTGCTCGACAACGGTGAAACAGCGGCACTC
Source organism: Lissotriton vulgaris (assembly GCF_964263255.1). Taxonomy (NCBI): domain Eukaryota; kingdom Metazoa; phylum Chordata; class Amphibia; order Caudata; family Salamandridae; genus Lissotriton; species Lissotriton vulgaris. The sequence continues at coordinate 711,059,617 of NC_141694.1, forward strand.
ATCCTCCTAGACCTCTCCGCTGCATTCGATACTGTTTGCCACCACACCCTAGTACAACGACTCAACAACACCGGCATCCAGGGGAAGGCCCTGAACTGGATCACCTCATTCCTCTCCGGAAGAACACAAAGAGTGCGCCTCCCACCGTTCCGCTCGGAGGCCACCGAAGTCATCTGCGGCGTCCCACAAGGATCTTCGCTCAGCCCCACTCTCTTCAACATCTACATGAAACCACTAGCTGCCATCGCCCACAACCTGAACATAATTTCCTACGCCGATGACACCCAGCTGATACTCTCCCTCACCAAAGACCCCGACACCGCCAAAGCGAACCTTCACGAAGGGATGAAAGACGTCGCCGAATGGATGAACAGCAGCCGCCTAAAGTTGAACACGGACAAGACAGAAGTCCTCATCCTGGGAACATCCCCCTCCGCATGGGACGGCTCCTGGTGGCCCCCAGCCCTAGGCACCGCACCCAAGCCAACAGACCACGCACGCAACTTGGGCATCATCCTGGACTCCTCCCTATCGATGACCAGGCAAGTCAACGCCGTCTCCTCGTCTTGCTTCCACACACTCCGCATGCTCCACAAGATCTTCCAATGGATTCCCGCCGAGACAAGGAAGACGGTCACCCAGGCCCTCATCACCAGCAGACTGGACTATGGAAACACCCTCTACGCCGGAACAACAGCCAAGCTTCAGAAGAGACTCCAGCGCATCCAGAATGCCTCCGCCCGACTCATCCTGGACGTCCCCCGACGCAGCCACATCTCGAGCCACCTGAGAGACCTACACTGGCTCCCTGTCAACAAGAGGATCACGTTCAGACTCCTCACCCACGCACACAAATCCCTCCACGACCTGGGCCCTAGATACCTCAACGACCGCCTGACCTTCTACATGCCCACCCGCCAGCTGCGATTGGCGAACCTCGCCCTCGCAGTCGTGCCTCGCATCAAGAGAGCCACCGCCGGAGGAAGATCCTTCTCCTACCTAGCGGCTAAGACATGGAACTGCCTGCCAGTCCACCTGCGACTGACCCAAGACCACCTCGCCTTCAGGAAACAGCTCAAGACCTGGCTGTTCGAGCAGTAGCAGACCCCCCTCCCCATGCGCCTTGAGACCCTTCCGGGTGAGTAGTGCGCGATATAAATGCCATGATTGATTGATTGATTGACTTCTTCTCTGTGGTGGTCTCAGGTGTTCACAGAAACACAGTTGATTGCTTCAGAAAACGTGGGTTTACTTGAAGGGTAGCTGAAAGAGGTCCCAGGTAGTGCTGTACCAGAGGCTACGTGTACAAAGGCATGTTCAAGGTGACCGAAGGACAGAATGCAGCTCCTGGCTTCCACCTAAACTCCCCTATAATTTCTAAATCTGTCAGGCTAACTTTCTCCATCACCACAGCATCAGCTATAACATGATGACCTGAGAGGACAGGCCATCTCTGGCTGGCACTGGAACATTCTGTGCAACAACACCCTTACTTGCACATGTAAACACATACTGGCATACAGACCCTGGTGAAATGTAAGCAACACTACCTGACACCAAAATGCAATGGAGTACAACAGCATCACTCCTGCTAAAGAGTCAATCTAATGCAAGCATAATTATTAATGTCCTTCTTGCTACAGGTAGACTGATGTACTGTTTAATGGTGGATCCCATTGAATAATGGGCAGGTAGGTCCTGTTCTGAATCTGTGTGGAGCATTATGTGAATGGATGAATGTGTTTCGTTCTGCTGGGGTCTACAGTAACCCCTTGCTCTGATTCATGTGATTGTTATGTTTTAAGACATCTTTTTTTGATAATGTGGTTTCGGTGTCTTTTTATGTGTATTTGGATGAGTTTATGTTTAGATTTAATTCAGCTCCTTGAAGGAGGTTCAGATGTAGAGTGGTGAAAAGATGTATGTTGGAGGTGGAAAATGTGTAGTCAACAATATGTCCTGGATCCAGTGTGTAAAGTATTCAGGTGGTGGAGGATGACGTATCATTGGAGTTTTATCCAAATATGCCATTGGGTAGGCAAATGCTTAGCCAATCAGATGGCCTGTAGTTGTATTGTGTGAATTATTGTGACAGGGATGTGTTTACGGTGAATTGTTGTAGGTTTAAGCGTGCATAAGTCGTTATCTGAATGTGCCAACTATATGACTTGGAGTCAGTTAGGAAGGCGATGGTGGCAAGGGTGGAGTCTGTTGTGTGCTGTTGTTGCACAGTGGGGTGTGAGAATAGGTTTACTTAGATGTGCTTCTGAAGTGATGGTGCAAGTAGTTCTATCAAATACGAATATCTTTTGTAAGGCTAAGTGTGTGTTATAACTTAGTCTGGATGTGCCATTGAGGTTTAGCTTACTAATTGGGCTGAATTCATGTTGTGGGCATAATGGTTGGACTGAAGTATTCAACAAAGTGATGGGTGTAATGCTTGAATTAATCTCAGACACTGGTAATTACTCAAGCCACATCCCAGTCCATTGTTATTTTGCACAAGATGCCATTTCAGTTTGGACCGAGCATATGCAAATCAGTCTTGACCCTGCTCCAATAGGAACAGTCCTGCCTGAACTAGCAAGCCGGGTCCTCCCCGAACCAGAACATGTTTCGCTGTTACTGGTGCTCGCCAGTCAGTTGCAGCTTGGTTCTAGAGGAAGACGGAACCATGTCTGGGCTTACCCGTCGCACTTGGGGCATTACACTGAAGTACAAAAGGGATAGATGGACTGCCTAAATTCCATCCATCCACTGAGAATTATTCAGGCTGTATCCCAGTCTATGGTTCTGTTACAATTCATACCAACTCAGTTTGGATGCAACCATATGCAAATCAGTATTCATGGCGCGTAAGGAGTTGTGTATAATCTGTACAGTTGCAGTAAGACAATGTGCATTAATATTATGACCTATATTTGCCATTGGAGCATAGACGAATTGCCAATTTGCTGGCTTGGAGCTGTGCTGTGGACATGATGGAGCTGAAATCCGAGCCTAACAAGACCTATTGGATGGAGGAATGTGCCAGTGGGTAAGAGAATCACAAACTATTTTTTAGTTTAGTTTGTATAGCGCGAAAGCTACCCAAAAAGGGGTTCCCGCCGCTGGCAGATATATAAGTGTTGAAAAGATGGAGGGCCCGATTCACAAAATGAACTTAAGACTAAATCCTAAACTTACTACTATTTGGTATTCACAGAATGCACTTACTACTTTCGGGATTCACAAAGTGAACTTACTACTTTCGGGATTCACAGAATGAACTTACTACTTTCGGTATTCACAGAATAGATTTAAGACTACTAACTTTACGTCCGCCTCCGGGCCGAAATTTACGGCCCGAGTGCGGACGTAAAGTTAGTAGTCTTAAATCTATTCTGTGAATACCGAAAGTAGTAAGTTCATTCTGTGAATCCCGAAAGTAGTAAGTTTAATCTGTGAATCCCGAAAGTAGTAAGTGCATTCTGTGAATACCAAATAGTAGTAAGTTTAGGATTTAGTCTTAAGTTCATTCTGTGAATCGGGCCCAGAGTATTCATAGTCTAGACATTAACAAAATTACTGATTGAACAGCCAGGTCTTTATGGCTTTGCGGAATTGGACAAAATTTGTTTCTGTGCGCAAATTTAGGGGGAGAGAGTTCCACAATTTTGGTCCCAAAAGTGAGAAAGACCTGCCCCCCATCCTAGATAGGCCGATTTTTGTCACGCCGAAAAGACCCTGAGATGTAGAGATGTGATCTAGAGGTGCATTCAAGCCTGACAGACTAACAGATCTCACAGGACACGTTTGGTTAGGCTCGAGATATTAACAGAAGTCTTTAGGAAGTGTTGGACATTTTAACAAGCAGGGATTGATCAATGCCCTTTTAACTTAAGTGTATTGCATGTCCAACCAGCGGGGCATGGGTGCCCAATACCGCTGCCCACAGGAGTGCAGGTTCTCATTGGTCCCTCACCTATATTCAGTATGGTAATGACGTGCATGCAGGGAAACTGGAAGCATGAGTGCCATGAAGGTACAAACAGTTGTATGTTCAAAGATTAGGGTAGAGTGTAAGGATACGGGTATGGTGCACATCTCATTCTAAGGGAGTCAAGCTCGTATAACGCATTAGTGTTGTATACATCAACGTATTGCTTAGCATTCTGCATCTTTATCCATCCAGAGATCAATAAATGTAACTACACACCTACAAATTATATTGGATTCACCTTTATTTCAAATGAAGCAGCGAACGCCAGCATTTTTGCTTAATACAAAATAAAATATAACTCCGCCTCTGATGCTTTATCCAACGATAAAAGCACAGGGCATGAAGAGTTCTTCTAAGCAGCCGAGGTGATCCTTTTTTAATCAATAGTTACCAAGCCCTGACACAATCTGATACTGCAGAATGGTACTTGCTGAAGCTCATAAAGCCATGGTGCGTTTTAGTGCCCAAGAACCACATAAGTTAATCATTTTGGCTTTACTTTTTCAGCCAAAGGTACATTGTTCGAATGACTGACCCTTTATATCTCGCTCTTAAAGTTTTCTTGCTTTGCATTTTGAGTCAGTTCCTTGTCATTCTAGGCTGTAAATAAGTCATATTGTCTCAAAAGTTCAACAAAACATCAAGTTGAGTTACCTCGCGAGGTATGTCTGTCAGAATGTTTGACCACAAAAGTGACCCAGTGAGTCTGGAACAGAATGTATTAATCTCAGAAAGAAGTATTAAGAACCCTTATCTGATGCTAGGCCCATTGAGGTCACCCAGCACTCACTAAGGTAATGATTGAGAAATACATTTGTCCAAAACTGGAAGTCAAAACATTTGATTGCATTTGAGGATGCTTAGTATATTGTTAATGGCGCCCTTGTACAACACTGTAGTGTAGGGCACAATATATGGTACTTTGGCAGAAAAATCAGTACTTCATAAACTGTCAAAAGAGATCTACTAGGGAAACAAGTGTGTAACCACTGGTGAATCTACCAGCTCTTTGCTGGCAGTAGACCCCGTTCGCTGAGCCAAGAGGTGCACTTCTCACGACATTAAATTCTACCTGACTCCCCTGTGGGCACAAAAAAAGAGTGGTGGAGGTAATGGCACACGTGAATTACCCAACTCACATCATGGTGGATCAGCTCCCACTGGAACACTTACATATCCTTTTTCCAGATAATTGACTGTCTTGACAAGATACAAATATATCCAAGTAACACAGATCCAGTGAGCTCTGACAAGGGAACTTGGCCCTGTATGTGTCAATTGTTGACCTAAAGTAGCCCTTACTTTGCTCTGATGAAGAGAAGAAGGATGATAAGGGTAACCTCCTTCGGATACCACTCTGCCAGCTCACCGGTCCTGAAATGTGCTCAACGTAGTGAAGAAAAAGGTGCCAAAAGCAAGGATGGTCTTCATGGCTCAAGAGGATTGTTGTGAACATTATAGGTTGACACAAACAAACACGAGCGTGTTTCTTTGCCCCAGCTCGTGACTGACTCGTGTCATGTTAAGAATGTTATGTTTTAAGAGATGTGGAATCTTACTGGGATTGTTGTGATGGGAGGTTGGTTATTACTGACTGGACTTCATTACAAGCAGACGTGTGATTAAACCACATTGCTCTTTTCTACATTTCCGTGTCCTTCCTTTCCTGACTTCTGGATCTTCCAACAAGGATGGCACCACCTAGAGAGGAAAAAAAACAACACCTATAAACCTCTCTAAAATTCAAGTATTTACAATCACAATACTAGCAGCTCAACAATATGTAAGGAGAACATGGGAAAGGAATGGAAACGGACTTACTTAGAACGTGGCAGAGAGGAGTTACCCAAAGAGTTGTGTTGCTCCTCTAGAAGGTTTCCTTATCTTTAGATACTTGTTCTAATCTTGTGCTTTCTGTTATGACCTGAAATGAGCACTCCATCACCTTGGATTTGGGAATGCTAATCCTCTATAACATGGTTGCTTCCATTTTGGGTTATGTTTAACTGCTTCCTTTGAACAGCAGGGGTTTTTTGAGTAGGTTGGCTCATGTTTGAAGATGGTGTTGTCTCAGTGACTATTTTCTGGACAAATATGGGTGTACGAAATAAGAGTTGGGGCCTCAAGCCGACTTTGCCCTCCAACACCAGCCTCCCTTGCAGCTGATCGCTGGGTGGAACAGGGATTGAAGCAGGACCCCCTCAAATACAAAAGTGGCCAAGGGCAGACTGCATAGTCAGAGGCCAGTAGACAAGGATGCAAGCAAGAGGCAGTGGTTGCTGTAAGGACACCCAGCCCCAAGATGGCTAACAACAGAACACAGCTAGCAGTGCTCTGAGAGTGTGATATAACAATGTGTGTTTGATTCAATGCTGAAACATATGAATACCATAAGACATGAAGGGTTCATTATCATACTGTAGGAAGCTGGCTCTGTATATACTATACCAAAGTAAGGTATAGTGTGCACCGAGTTCACTGGATTCCCAAAGGATTACAGAGGTAAACAGAGATAATACCTTACTCTCCATTTGTGGTAGTGTGGGCAAGCAGTAAGGCTTTATCAGAGGGTAGTGCTAAGCATTTATTGTAAATACTCAGGCAATAAATGATGTCACACACTCAAAGACTGAACTCAGACCAATTGTTTGTATCAAAAATATTTCTTTGTTGTGTTTTATTTTATAGAAACAAGCAGAACTTGGTACAGGTAAATAGTGTTGTACTTTTCCAGACAGGTTATTCATAAGCAAGCTGAATGAATGATGACTTTTCTTACAGGATTGTAAAAAGTGCTAATAAAGTTGTAATTACTTTCAGGATTATTTTTGAGTACTTTTTAGATTACTTTCAGGATTACTTTTTCTATTCAGTGTGATATGCTTAGATATCACACTGGGACATTTTCTGGATAAAAGGTGAGTATAATAGTTTTCCACAAAACACAGTTTCTTAGGTTTCCATACCAAACACCCTCAATACTAACTTTTTTCAGAGGAAAACAGTCAATGCAATGCTAAGGAGAAAAATAGGGTTATTGTTTTGCAGGTAAGTAAAGGGTCTTGAGCGTTGAGTTTCTGGGGTTAGAACAAGGGTTCCCCCAGGGCCAAGGATGCAATCAAAAGCACCCTCAGAGGCACTAGCACGGCCGGGTGCAGAGTGCTGAGGCCTAATGTTATCGTATACGGCTAGCGGGCTGTCCGTTGGTGGCTGCAAGGTTGAGGGAGCAATCAATCAATCAATCAATCAGGGAATTTGTATAGCGCGCTACTCACCCGTGAGGGTCTCAAGGCGATGGGGGGACTGGGGGGGGGGGGGGGGGGGTCAATCCTGCTCAAATAACCAGGACTTGAGTTGTTTCCTGAAGGCAAGATGGTCCTGGGTCAGCCGAAGGTGGGTGGGGAGGGAGTTCCATGTCTTGGCCGCCAGGAAGGAGAAGGATCTTCCTCTGGCGGTGGTTTTGAGGATTTGTGGGACGGTGGCGAGGGCAAGGCTGGCGGAGCGGAGCTGGCGGGTTGATGTGTAGAATCCTAGGCGGTTGTTGAGGTATGCGGGGCCCGCTTCGTGGAGAGCTATGTGTGCGTGGGTGAGGAGTCGGAAAGTGACTCTCTTGTTGACGGGGAACCAGTGCAGATTCTTCAGATGGGCAGAGATGTGGCTGTGCCGTGGGATGTCCAGGATGAGTCTTGCCGATGCGTTCTGTAAGCGCTGTAGTCTTTTCTGGAGCTTGGCTGTGGTACCGGCGTAGAGGGTGTTTCCGTAGTCCAGTCGGCTGGTGACGAGGGCCTGGGTGACCGTCTTCCTAGTCGCGGTGGGGATCCATCGGAAGATTTTTCAGGGCATGCGCAGGGTGTTGAAACAGGATGATGAGATGGCGTTGACTTGCTTGGTCATCGTGAGGGAGGAGTCCAGGATGAAGCCTAGGTTGCGTGCGTGGTCTGTTGGTTAGGGTGCGTTGCCCAGCGCTGTAGGCCATCAGGAGTCGTCCCAGGCGGAAGGGGATTGTCCGAGGATGAGGACCTCCGTCTTGTCTGAGTTCAGTTTCAGGCGGCTGAGCCTCATCCATTCCGTGACGTCTTTCATTCCTTCCTGAAATGAAATGAAATGAAATGAAAGCAAATATATAACGCGCGTACTCAGCCCAATGGGCATCAAGGCGCCTAACCAAAATGTCTGCATGACCAGAGAGCTAATTACTAGTAGGCTTTCCTGAAACACCATGTTTTGAGGGCCTTTTTGAAGAGGGGCAGTGAGGATAAGGACTTAAGCTCCAAGGGGAGTGCATTCCAAAGACGAGGGGCAACTGTAGAGAAAGCTCTTCCTCCCCATCTAGTCTTCTTAGTCCGAGGGTTCACCAAGAGATTCAGTTGTGATGAACATAAACATCTGCTGGGGACATAGCCAGAGAGAAGTGATCCCAACCCATCAGATGTTCCAGCTCTCAGAGCCCTATGCACTAGACAAATGATTTTAAAGGAAATACGGTGCTCTATCGGAAGCTAGTGGAGGCTCTTTCTGGCTAGTGTCGCAGAGGAAGAGCAGGGAATGTCCAGTACAAATCTTGCTGCCGCATTCTGTACTGTTTGGAGGCGTTGGATCAGTCCTTTATTGATCTCTGCATACAGTGCGCTGCAATAGTCCAATCTTGAACCGACCAACGCAACCACTGTCTGTTTTCTAGCTTGTGGGGAAAGATAATGCACTATTCGTCGGAGAATTTTGATAACTCCCCAACAGGTGGCCACCATTCTATTGACCTGAAGGGTCATTGCCATCGAGGTATCAAAAATGACCCCAAGGTTTCTAGCTGAATGAGAGGGGACCGGGCAGGTTCCCAAGGATGGAGGCCACCATTCATTTGACCACACATCCTGGTCCCTTCCAAAGATCAGCACCTCGGTCTTATCGCCATTCAGCCTCAAGGAGTTGAGTATCATCCAGTCAGAGACTGATTGCATACAACTCCTGAAGCTGAACGCGGAGGCGCTAACCGATTGGGCCAGCGACGCCATGATCTGAGTGTCGTCTGCATACAACACCACCTCCATTCCCTGCGCTTTTACTAATCTCGCTAGAGGGGCCACATAAATGTTGAAAAGGGTCGGGCTTAAAGCCGACCCCTGTGGAACCCCACATTGCAGAGATTTAGCAGGGGAGAGGTATTCTCCCAGTTTGACCCTCTGTTCTCTAAGGTCTAGAAAAGAGGACAGAAGGCTCAAAGCTGACCCCTCCACTCCTATCTCCCTCAAACGAGATGTTAAGATCGAGGGAGATAGGGTGTCGAATGCTGCGGTCAGATCGAGTAAGACCAGCAGCGTTGTCTGTCCCTGGTCCACTTTCATTCTGATGTTGTTTGTCACCATAGTGAGCGCGGACTCCGTGCTATGGAATTTCCTGAACCCATGCTGGGTCTGATCTAAAAACCCAGAGGAGTCCAGGAAGGCTGGCTCTGGAGGTGTCCGGGTCGTTGGTGTGGGAGAGGATCAGCTGTGTGTCATCGGCGTAGGAGATGATGTTGAGGTTGTGTTGGTGTGCGATGGCTGCGAGGGAGCTCATGTAGACGTTGAAGAGGGTGGGGCTGAGTGAGGATCCTTGTGGAACGCCGCAGATGAAGTCGGTGTCCACTGACCGGAACGGTGGGAGGCGGACTCTCTGGGTTCTTTTGGTGAGGAACGAGATGATCCATTCCAGGGCCCTGCCTTGGATTCCGGTGTCGTTGAGGCGTTGCATCAGGGTGTGGTGGCATACCGTGTCGAAGGTAGGGGTGGGCGGAAAATCCGTTCCGCTCGCGGATTTTGCGGATTTTCGGGAAATCCGCAATTCGCGAGATTTGCGAATCTCCCGCAAAATCCGCAAATCCGCGAGCAGCGGATTTTGCTCGCACTGCTCGCACTGTTCGCGTGAGTTCGCGCCCCGCGAATAAGTGCAAAATTGCAGAAATACGATCTTAGCAAAACTGAAAGTAACTACTTACCAGGTTCAAAAGTTCAGGCTCATCATTAGTAGCCATTTCCTGTAGTGCTTCCTGAGGGGCCCCTCCAGAGTTCAGTTGCCAGTTGAAACTATTATGTGACCCTGCTCTGAACCTCAGAATAGTTACACATATGCCACAAAGGTCCTGAATTACAGCTAAGGGAGACAAGCAGGAGCCAGGCTGGAAGTTAAAATCCATTAATCAGCCCCTAATTCATTATTGTCAGTTGGGGCAGGGCAGGTGTTGTAACTAATTTTGCAACAATGAAAGCACTTAGCAAGTGCAAAAGATCACTAATCAGGGCGCACTAAGGAAGCAGGTGCCAGCTAAAAAAATATTCTGTGACACATTAATCAGCCCCAAATTAATTCAGGTCACTTGAGGCAGGGAAGGTGTGCTTTGCTTTGCCGAAAATAATGTACACTGGACAACCAGAGGGTGTGGTGATGAAACAGAGGGTGGCATGGGTGGGCCAGAGGGTGGCATGAGTAGTCAGAGAGTGGCAGTGGTGACAGAGAGTGGCAGTGATGAAGAAGAGTGTCCCAAACAGGCTGGACACGTAGAAACAACAAGTTCGCGAAACTTGCGACCCGACAGGTAAGTTCGCAATTTGCGAAAGTGTACAAAACCGTCGCGAACTGGCAGAAACACGGGCGAACACAAAAAAAAAAAAATCCGCAAATTCGCGGGAATTCGCGGATTTTGCGGATTGCGAATCCGCAAATCCGCAAAATTCGCGAACGCGAGATCCGCAAAATTCGCTCATGCCTAGTCGAAGGCTGCTGAGAGGTCCAGGAGGATGAGGGCGGTGGTTTCCCCGTTGTCGACCATTAACCTGATGTCGTCGGTGGCTGCGATGAGGGCGGTCTCGGTGCTGTGGTTTGCTCGGAAGCCGGACTGTGACGGGTTGAGGGATTCGTTTGTCTCGAAGAAGGTGGAGAGTTGTTTGTTGACAGTCTTCTCGATGACTTTGGCAGGGAAGGGGAGGAGCGAGATGGGCCAAAAGTTCTTGAGGTCCGTGGGGTCTGCGGTGGGTTTTTTCAGAAGGGCGCTGATCTCTGCGTGTTTCCAGCTCTCCGGGAAGGTGGCGGATGCGAAGGAGCTGTTGATGACGTCCCGGAGTTGGGGTGCGATTATGGAGTCGGCTTTTAAGAAGAGGTGTGGCGGGCATGGGTCGGTGGGGGAGCCGGAGTGGATGGTGCTCATTGTGCGGGCGGTGTCTTCGGTGCTTATCGGGGTCCAGGTGTGGAGGGTGGCGGTTGGGTATGCTAGTCGGGTGGTTGGGTGCGTAGTCTGTGCGCCGAAGCTGTTGTTTTTGTCAGCGATTTTGCGGTGGAAGAACGAGGCGAGTGAGTCGCAGAGGTCTTGCGAGGGAGTGATGTCATTGTTGCAGGCGCTGGGGTTGGAGAGCTCTCTGACGTTGCTGAAGAGTTCTTTGCTGTTGTGGGTGTTGTTGTCCATGCGTTGTTTGTATGTAGTTCTCTTGGTGGTGCGGATCAGTTGGTGGTGCTGGCGGGTGGCGTTCTTGTGGGCTGCCATGTTTTCTGTTGTCTGGTTCTGGCGCCAGGTTTTCTCGAGGGAGCGGCAGGTTTTCTTGGAGTTTATAAGGTCGTCGGTGAACCACGAGGCTTTCCTGCTGTGGGGTCTGCAGGGTGGTTTCTTCAGTGGTGCGAGTTCGTCGGCGCAGTTGGTCAGCCATTGTGCGAGGTTGCGGGCTGCTTCATTGGGGTCCGTCGTGGTGGTGGGAAGGTTCTGGCTGAGGGAGGTGGTGAGCTGGTCGGCGGTGATCTTGCTCAAGCTTCTGTGGGGGGCCTGTAGCGGGTGGTGGTGGGTTGTGGTTTTCCTGAAGGAGAAGTGGACGCAGCTGTGGTCTGTCAAGTGGAGTCCGGTGGAGTGGATGAAGGAGATGTGCTTGCTGGAGGAGAAGATGGGGTCAAGCGTGTGGCCGGCATAGTGGGTGGGGGTGTTCACCAGTTGCTTGAGTCCGAGGTTGGCGAGGTTGTCCAGCAGCGCGGTCGTGTTGCTGTCATTGTTGTTCTCCGGGTGGAAGTTGAGGTCCCCTAGGAGGATGTAGTCTGGGGAGGTAAGGGTATGCGGGCTGACAAAGTCTGCAATGGCTTCGCAGAATTGTGTGCGTGGTCCCGGGGGTCTGTAGATGAGGATGCCTCTGGAAGTGCAGGTGTTCGGCGGCTGTGAGGGTGTCTTCCAAGTTGGTCGTGATGCGGATGGTGTTCCTGTGGACGATGGCGATGCCTCCTCCGGTTTGGTTGTTGCGGTCCCTCCGAATGATTTTGTGGCCGTTCGGGATGGCTATCATGATGTCGGGGGCTGAGGAGGCGTTCATCCAGGTTTCTGTGAGGAAGGCGACATCAGGTGCTGTTGTGTCCAAGAGGTTCCAGAGTTCGACTGCGTGTCTGTGGACGGAGCGGGTGTTGAGCAGGATGCACTTGAGGTGATTCGTGCGGGAGGTAGGCTCGACGGGTGCCGGCCCGGGGTGGATGCAGGTGAAGTTGCACTCTCGGCAGGTGAAGGGTCCGTGGGTGTGTTTCGGGGTGGCCAGGTTGCAGGTGGGTGTTGAGTGCGTGGTGGGCGGCGGTGGCGTAGGTTCGTCGAGATCCAGCGTTCCTGGCGCTGGGCGCGGACGGGCGTAGACGGGCTTGCCTTTGGCGCGCCTTCGGAGCACAATCGGCGTACCCGCTGTGCGGGAATGCTGCGCGTACGTGCGGACTCTGCCATAAATAGAGAGTGGGGGGAAGGATGGAGGGAGGAGCAGCTAGGAGGTGGGAGCGGGGTGGCGAATGGGAAAGGGAACATAAGGAAAGGGGGCGGGGCCGCGGGGGAGCCGCGGCAGGGAGCGGGTGGAACAGTGGGAAAAGGCGGCAGAAGCGCGACATACAGAAAGACAAGATCAGGGACACAGCAGACAAATACTGGCACTACCAGGGGAGAGACCAGGGGGAGGAGGAGAACCTCGTCTTCAGGGGCAGCGGCGAGAACTTTTTTGTGCAAATGTCGGGCACTTCCATGGGTAATTGTGCCGCACCGACCTACGCAAACACGTTCATGCACAGATATGAGCTGGATCACATACTTAATAACGAAGAATGGACCAAGAATTTAATATTGTATAAAAGATACATTGATGACATCTTCATATTATGGAATGGCAACAAAGAAAGTCTGACCAATATTCTTAACCAACTTAACCAGATCAACGACAGGATACAATTCACATTTACCATTGACAAAGAAAAACTATCATTTTTGTATGTACAATTAATCAACAACAATGGAATAATTACGACAAGTGTATTCACAAAAACCACAGATAGAAATAACTTACTCCATTACAAAAGTTTTCATCAGGCACCACTTAAACAACATCTTCCATTTTCACAACTACTAAGAATAAAACGCATTGCCTCATCAAATGACCTGTATCAATTACACAAAAAAGAAATTTTGGATAAATTCAAAAAAAGAGGATATCCTCAATCCATCTTGGATTCTGCTTCAGAAAGAGCGGACAAATTACAAAGAGAACATTTATTAAAAACGAAAGAAAAGAAGGAAGATCAAAGAACCGTGTTTGTGTCAAAATTTTCAACAAACAGCATGAAAATTAAAAAATCAATCAGAACACACTGGCCAATGCTGGCTCTAGAGGAAGGTTTCAAAGGCCTATTTGAAAGTCAACCCATCTTCGCATATGAGAGAACAAAAAATCTAAAGGAATTAATTAAAGACACAAAAAACCAGGAACACAGTGTATACAAAGGCACATTACCATGTCACAATTGTGGTAACTGCTCAGCAATCATTAAGAACAATACCATAAATCACCCAACCAAAGGTACAACGATAAAACTCAGAGTCACAGGAACATGTGACACCAGCAACGTAATTTACATGTTGAGATGTCCGTGTGGCCTCTCATATGTGGGTAAAACCCAGAGAAAGATTAAAACGAGAATAATTGAACATAAAAGTAACATCCGCTTGAAAAACGAAAAATCTACAATTGCTGTACACTTCAATGAAGCAAGACATAATGTGAGCCAATTAAAATTTTGTATTCTGGAAAAAGTGGCAATACTTCCTGGCAGAGACAATAACAGCCACCTGTTACGCAGAGAAGTCTTCTGGATAAATTACCTTTGTACTCTTCAACCTAAGGGGCTTAATGAAAGGATGGATCTACATTGTTATCTATAATTCATATTGACAAACTAGAACCTTTTGAGTCTGCCCCACTCTATTCACAGACATTGTCCAGCTCGTATAAACCTCCAGACATTTATACACAGACATTTCCATGTGTGTATTTGCGATCGAATTTCTATATGTATCATTTATTTGTTATTCTTTTTACATTTCGCAGATTATATGTTTATGTTATAGTCACACTATGAGTGTTCCCCAGAGTCCTACTCTAACAGCATATTCCCGATCCCGGAAGTACACACGTAGTCATGGTTACGTGGCGCACCATTGCTTTTCAGACGTTCTTTACACTAGTGACGCCTTCGTACCTCTTGGTCATGTACTCGGATCTCAGAGTCACTTACTTGTATTTACCGAGATATACAACCTAGGCACATCATAAATATAGATATACATGGTCCCGAGAGCCCTTAAGCACAACCCGACTCTCGGTATTCGACTGTAGTCATAGTTATGGTGATACACACGTTCTTTTGACGTCTTTTATTTCTATCATGTTTCCTACACCGTACCACGTGATCTCAGACTCTGACTATAGAGTCGCGAACCATGGAGCACCGCAATACAGAGCGTTGCACGCCCAGGGTAACGGAGAAAAATCTATCGACTTACTCTCTCGGTAAGAATTTGTTTACTTGGTAAGAACCGTTCGCCTTTAACTACAATAATGCCGAATTACGAGTTTATTCAGTTGTACCATTATTATTCTTACAGCACATCCTTCGCGTTGTAACAAACTTAATGAAGGTCAGTTCACGGCAACTTTTTACCATTATTTCTGTGTTCCTACGTTATTTTTGTGAACCACGTTTTTGACACCATGAGTTCACAGGGGGCTATAAGGATTCACCACTCATTTAAATCGTTTCAACTCACATAAAACGCATGGTTTGATACATGGTATGCCTACGATACCATGTAATGTATTATGTATTGCTTTATTTTCTTGTGAATCCATAATACCTATTAATGACATATCATACTGTTTCTAGATATAATTGAAGTACCCTGAAGAAGGGCTATATGCTTGAAATGCATTGGGCAACAAACTTATTTTGGAATATGATATAAAATATTCAGAAAAAATGTGCAAATACTGAAAAATCTTCGTTACTAATAAATAAATCACATGATAACGAAAAACGATTCTTGAAAATGTAATGAAAAGATAAAAGGAGTGCATGGATGGAATGCATCTTGTGATACAGGATACATATCTTTATTCATTGACTTATCAATCTTGGTAGCCCAGCAAGATTACCACCACATGCACCAACGAAATATAATTACACAAAGGAAATACATTTTACTTTATTCACCTAGGAGTGCGGAACCAAATTCAATTCACTTTGTTGTAGTAAGTCAGTCCTCCCAGGGTTTCTGAAGGTCACTGGCTGCAGGACAACGCAACTTTTGGCACATGATCATTGGAAGCTCTAGATGGACAGGTAGGGCTGTGGCCAAGTCAGTTCTTCTCTGCAGTCTCCTCTGCTGTGCATCTTCTTTCATCCTCCTTTTTTGTATGTTGCGGGAATCTGCCTTCTGGGTTCAGGGCAGCCCCATAAATACTGTATTTAGGGGGTGTTTTAGGGTTCTTGGGGTCAGTAGCCAATGGGCTACTGACCCTAGGGTGGCTACACCCTTGATGTGCTCACCCCACGTGGGGAGTGGGCATAATTGCTAACACTGATTGGAGAGTGCCTGCCATCTGCAAGATGGTGGGCACTAAAGAGTGGGCTTTACCTCGCCTCCTCCACCTGAGGAGTGGGGATGGCAGAGGTGGGCACACCTTCTGGACTGTTCTAATTTTTCCTGTTTGTCTTCCTGCAGAAAAAGGGATGAGACAGGAAGGGGGCCTGCTCCTGATAGCAGGAGAGGCTGGGGGTCGTTTTACAAAGGCGGAAAGGCATTTAAAGCTCCCCTGCCAAAGATGGCTCTTCCAGACCAGGGGGGAGGTGTGACCATCTCTGCCCAGAAAAGGCTTTGTTTCTAGGACCAGGAAGCGAAGGCTCTGACCCCAGGGGTCCAGAAACATGTCTCGTGTTGGCAGTCTGGTGGTTACCAGTCAGGGAACTGCCCAGAGGCTGGTTGTTTTTCAGGGGGCGTCTCTAGGATGCCCTCTGAGTGCATTGTATAATAAATCCCAAATTGGCATCAGTGTGGGTTTATTATACTGAGAAGTTTGCTACCAAACTTCCCAGAATTCAGTAAAGCCATTATGGTGTTGTGGAGTTGGTAATGACAAACTCACAGCCCATATACTCTTTATGGCTTTACTGCACTTACAATGTCTAATAATGGACTTAGACACTGTAGTGGTACAGTGCTCATGCAACTATACCCTTACCAGTGCTATAGTGCACCTAGCTAGAGGGGTATACCTTAGGCAGTGGGTTGCAGGCATGGAACACAGGTATGCGTGCCATGCCAACTCTTCACTTTGCTCTGCACCAAAGCACACATCTGCAATGGCAGTGTGTGTGTGTGTGTGTGTTAAGGTACAGGACCTCTAAGGGTAGCGCAATGTGTGCTTCAGCCCTTAGAGGCCTTTCATGTTAACAGTGCCCTTGATACCCATGGTACCTTTTACAAGGGACTTACATGTGGCAAGAGAGGTTCAAATTGGGGGTTCAAAGGTACAGTTCTGGAAAAGAAGACAGGCCCTGGGAATCTGATTGGCAGGGACCTAGCACACATCATGTCAAAGTGCATCAGAAATCTGGCAAAAAGTGGGGGGGGGGGGGGCTTACTGCAACAGAAAACCACTTTCCTACACACACTCTATTGTTTTTTTTTTACATTTGTGGAAAAGGATTTCCAGTAAAATTCCATTACCCAATCCCAAACAATTGTATTTAGGTTCTAACCACTAACACACTGTGGCCCTAATTATACAATGCATGATACTGGGGTAACAGTAAAATCTCATGTGATATTACTGTTACCTCAAGATAATTTCACACCAGTATTGTGCAATTATGAGAAAAGCACCTGGAGTGGGGAATTAGAATGTGGGACCAATTTTTCTGGTCATAAAACCACACAGAATTTTCTATTCCATGAGATTTTTATTTGAGACATTTACCACCACTCTGTGCAGGTAGCAAATGGATGTGCAAACCCGTTGGGGGGGTGGAGGGGTGAGGAAGGTGGGTAGGAGAAATGAGGGAGTAAAGAGGAAGTATTTTGTTGTAGGAGAAAGCTTTGAATGCTCCCTGTGAGAAACAAAATGACCTGGCTGATGCTGTAGCTAACATCTCATGCAGTTTTCGGTTGGAAAAATTGAGTCAGGTTTTCTCTCATGCCGAAAAACCAGGTTTGAAAAAAACGAATTACTCGCAATAGGAGGAATGAAATTTCATGAGGTAGTTCCACCCCAACTCATAACCAGGCCCCTACTGTGCTACTTTGGCAAATAGGAGCAGATTCTATGTGAGGAAGCCTAATGTCATTATTGATGGTTTGATGTCCTTTCAATGACATATACCAGGCACATTCATTACCACACACATACAAGGTACCACCTGGACCTAGGCAGTTTTCTGTCAAGGGGGTGTGCCACTTTTTATAAGTCCCGGCCAACAGAAAGGTAATTTAGCAAGCATGGCCTTAATCCATGGAAGTAAGGAATACTTCTGAAATATTCACAAGACTAGAGTTAATGCCAGGCAGTGGTTGAGAGTGTACTGAAAATTGTGTTTGATGTTGCTATGGTCAAAAGGCAATGAACTCTGTCATGTCTTTGTATGTATCTGAGATAGAAATCAACCACCATGGAGGTGAGTGATGCATTGACTAAGTTATCAGTGGCACGTAGTCCAATATGATGGAATTTGAGTTACAAATGTCATTGAGATTTGCTGATGGTTTCCATGATTTGAGTGTCTTACTGATGGCTGATTAGAGGTAGATTGAAATTCACAGAGTGACATGGGGGACGACGGACCATTATGACTGATGGCATACTGACCATATTTTACTGTAGGGATACTGGTGAAGAATTCAGTGGCAGGCGTGACTTGGAGCACGATAGAGTGAGATGTGTCTCTCCACAATTCCAGATCCCTGCTTGTCTTTTAAGCTTGATTGCAGCACCGCAATGAGGAAAAGCTGCTCCAATTGGAACCTCTACCCTACAGCACCTTCAGCCAACAGTGGAGAGTGCCTGTTTCCGGCTGACGAGAACTTACGCATCCCCTGCATTTTCTGTGATGAGCACCATAGAACTGGACCTACCATCTTGCAGCCTTGTGCTATGCACCTACAGGCACTAGGAGCGGGGGTGAAGGTTTGTGCTCCAGAATCGGCTACCATCAGCCGTAGGGAACAGACGCTCAACCACAGTGGTCTTCCTCCCCCCACCAATCCTCAGTAGTTTTGGAGCAACAGCAGGACCCAACGAGACATCGCAGTGGCATTTAAATTATACTGAACCCCATCTCTGCCTGGGAAACGCTGTGCTCTATGAACACCATGGCCACCGTGAAATGTTGTGCTGGGGACTCTGAAACTGGCTGTGCTACCATGGAATAGGGCTCCCTGAGCCATCTGGAACATCATCATGCCATCAGACATTCTGAATATAAGGGGGGAGCTTCAGGGCCTGTCTCCCCCTTTACCTCTCTGCGAACCCACTGGAGACTGCATTGAAGAACTGCCACAACAATTCACACACATGCTGAAATAGTGCTCTGGCTCCAACGCTGCCTGGAAAGTCTAGACCTGTTTGTCAGCACACTTACCTACAAGTGATGATCTAGACCCTGGTGAGTCATCTTATCCTGCTTTGGGGGCTTTAGCTGCACCTACGCACAAGGCAGGTAAACTAAGGAGTTGCTGGATAGATGACAGTCACTAGTCTCATGCAACAGGTCTCCAGCCCACCATGATGTAGTCTATTGCTGCTTGGGTTCACGTGGGTGGTAGCCTCTCTAGCCTAGTCCCAAAGTACAATTCCGCAGTGAAGAGACACTCTTGTGATTCCCCTCTAGCTGGATACAGCAGCGCACTGTCAAACTGAGGCCTGCATAATTTTAACAACTTACTGGGAATTGATCCCTCTGCAGAGACATCCTACAAGCACAAGTCTTCTATCGTCCTAGGCACTGTGAGGACCTCCAATTATAGACTTGACCTGCACTGACGGATGGGTGACAGCCCCCACCCCACTATCACGCACTACGACTTGCATCTTTCTTGCTCCTGGAGCCTGATATCTCTCAAGGGAATTGTCCCTCTTTTCTGCGTCGCCCCCTTGCTACAATTGTACTAACTAGTCACTGGCCCTTTTACAAAGTCCATCAACATAGTGTTCCAACACCTACTGAGGATCCTCATGTTGCTCTGTCATGCCACACGGTAAATCCATGAAGGACACTTCTAGTGGCCAACCCCGAGACAATCTGGTCACCTCCTTGTAGCAGACAACACCGCCTACAATCATGGACTCCCCTGATACCCTCAAGGGGCAATCTCTGAAGGCGCGCCCTTTGCACCTATCATGCAATACGGACAAGTTCCTGCTGGAATTTAGATCTAGATTTGGCTTTCTTAAACCGGACATCAAGGCCTGCATCCACAAACTTAAGCGTGAGGTTAACAAACTGCGCGGGCATGTGGACGACCTGGAACATACTGTTGATGCCCCATCAGAAGAGCAGGAAGCCTAATGGCACAGGAAGCAACAGATCAAACTGCAACTAAACAAGGAGGATTTAAAGAATAAGAGTATGAGGAATAACATCCGCATCAGAGGAATTCCTAGAGGGGCGTAGGGCACAGATATTATGGCCTTCACTACCGACCTTCTGCATGCGATCTGTGGAAATGAAGACGCCTCTCCCCCAGCACTGGGTAGAGTTCTTCGTGAGAACCTTGGTCCGGGGCGCCCTGATTTCACCCCAGACATTCTAACGCGGGCCCATTTCTTTATTGAAAAAGAGGCTATACTGCAAGCATTATCTGAGGTCACACTGTTCAACTGTTCCAAGACAATGCACCTGCCACCCTGCTGCTGCTTAGGGAATTCAAGTCTGTCACTGATAAACTACGGGATCTTAAAAAATTTTGCCGGTGGGTACACCCTTTTCCTATTATTTTCACGTTGGTCGAGAGGTTCTGGGTCATTCTCTCATTAAAGGAAGCCAAATAACTTTTGAACTTGAAGATTGACTTGCGACAGTCCGTCCCTATCGCAATCTCCCCCTCGTGAATACTTGGGACCGTGTGGACCATGGCGAAACCTCAAGGCTCCATAAAACACAACAAAGAATGTGCATCTTAAGAAACCAAAAAAGACATCATCCAACACCTTCGAGAGAGGTATCTTACCTGCCCCCTCGACCTCTGGCTAAGTCTAAATCAGACACCCGCCCACTCATGACCTGCAACGGACTGTGATGTGCCTCATCTCCCAGATCCCGGTATTTGGGAAACCCGAAATACAAGCGAGGTCCAATGAAAGGCTCTCACCAACAATGTCTTGGAGACGTTACACCCTACTCCATTCGATCACCTTTATCTTGACTAGTGCCCTACACTCCAAACTATTTACCTCAATACACTGGGTTTAAACACACCCAACAAACCACATCAGTTGTGGCACTATGCCCTCCTGCAGGACCCCGGTGTTGTCTTTTTACAGGAAACCCACCTCTTGCGCCATGACACTCCTCGAATATTCCATACAAAATACCCTATTTGCCTCAGGGCATACATCATGACTGAAACAGCCAGAGTCACAATCATGTGGAAGGCTAACTTCTGCTTTAAGGTACTGGTAGTGAGAAATGATACCCTCCTGAACATCTATGCTTTCAATCAAGTGTAAGACGCATACCTCAGGGACACAGAGGGGGGGGTGAAATGGTTCTGGAGAGAGATTTCAGTCTGGTGTGGGAGTAATGAAGCACTGCTTCACCTCCTTTCAAGGTACGGGGTCTATGTCTGCCACTCTCAAACGAGACCTTAAAATTGGGGCTTAGTAGATGCATGGCATTATAGGCACCCTGAGGTTCGGGACTACTCTTACTATTCTCACGTCCATGCTTCTTATTCCTGTATAGATTATTTCTTTATCACCCACACACTGAACGCGACTTGGAGTTCACCAGCATTTCAGATATATCCCTCTCAGACCATGCCCACTCAGAGATAACTCTGGCAAGATCAGGGATTTTCCACTCACACCCGTTTGCATTGGCTTCTCTCCCTGCAACTCCTTAGGGACCGATTTGATGTTGCTGAGATCCAAAAAGAGATTTTAGCTTAATTTGATACCAACACCCACATTGAGATCTCGGGACACACATTCTGGGATGGCTTCAAAGCCACTATACAGGGGTCATATCTTCTATATGGAATAACAAAAAGGAGAGTAAGGGATTGTATTCACCAAGTGTGAATGGAGATTACTCCTGTTCCCCTGGGTAAGGTATTCAATTAACAAAAGAAGGAGTATCACCATAGCAAATCATGGATTCTTAATGGGATGTGTGTTTGAAAAAGGAAAGAATTCATCCTTTTGTAAAAAAACCCTCACTCAAAAACCTAGTGGTGACATGCTTCATCATTGGGGTCCACCCTGATGACCGAGTGCCATCAGGGTGTGCTACGACACCTGGAGTACAGTGGAGCTGGTTTGTGAGTGTTAGGTGCAAAAAAATGTTAAAAATTGTCCTGGTTTAACTTAATGCAAAAATAAATTTTATTCGTAAGCAACTGGACAATGTTAAAAAGAGTGTGGAGATACTTTGAGGGTAATTATGACCAAGAGTATCTCTGTGCGGTGGGCTGGTCTACATGTTTCAACCTATGTGTAGAAATTACCAGGTTTTCTTCAGGACCAAAGTGCAGGAAAATGGACGGTCTACACCCCCTAAAAGGCGTACCTAATCCTAGATTATTGTGGACAGATAAGCAAAAATGTCTGCTTATGGAGTGGGCTCTGGCCAAATTCGGCGAGCTTAAGATAAAAAAGACTCCTATTAGGTGTCTTAAGGCATCGGATGGCAGGGGGAGGTTATGTCTATGTGCCATGGGCCATGTGCCTATGTGCCATGCC
Source organism: Lissotriton vulgaris (assembly GCF_964263255.1). Classification (NCBI taxonomy): domain Eukaryota; kingdom Metazoa; phylum Chordata; class Amphibia; order Caudata; family Salamandridae; genus Lissotriton; species Lissotriton vulgaris. The sequence goes on from NC_141694.1 coordinate 711,081,859, forward strand.
CGCGGCGCTGCCCCGCTACGGTAGCGGGGCAGCGGGCATGGCACATAGGTTAAACTGCCGCACTGATTACAGCGAAACTAATATGTTTAGCTGAGATATAACCTCCCCCTGCCCTCCGATGCCTTAAGACACCTAATAGGAGTCTTTTTTATCTTAAGCTCGCAGATTTTGACAAGAGCCCACTCTATAAGCAGACTTTTTTGCTTATATGTCCACAAGAATCTAGGATTGGGTACGCCTTTTAGGGGGTGTAGACCGTCCATTTTCTTGCACTTTGGTCTTGAAGAAAACCTGGTAATTTCCACACATAGGTTGAAACATGTAGACCAGACCACCGCACAGAGATACCCTTGGTCATAATTACCCTAAAAGTATCTCCACACTCTTTTTAACATTGTCCAGTTGCTTACGAATAAAATTTATTTTTGCATTAAGTTAAACCAGGGCAATTTCTAACATTTTTTTGCACCTAACACTCACACACCAGCTCCACTGTACTCCAGGTGTCTTAGCACACCCTGATGGCACTCGGTCATCAGGGTGGACCCCAATGATGAAGCATGTCACCACTAGGTTGGTGAGTGAGGGTTTTTTTACAAAAGGATGAATTCTTTCCTTTTTCAAACACACATCCCATTAAGAATCCATGATTCTCTATGGTGATACTCCTTCTTTTGTCATATCTTCTATAGCCATGGCCCGTAAACAGAAAGTCAGACTGGTCAGGATTGGCATAACAGCTGGCATTAAGACCCAGGAATGCCTCAGCCACACTGCCCCGTCTAGACGCAACAAAAGACAATTGGCTCTACTGAGGGGCCAACTGTAGGCACAGTACAAATAAGGCTGAACGATCTTTGCTAGCCTTGAAACAGAGATACTATGGGGTGGGGCGGAATAAAGTGGGGTCTTTACTCACACATAAACTCTGTTCAAACTTGGGACAGGATCTGGGCCACCAATGTTCGGGCAAAACAACTCACATTTCACTGCTTTTCTCAATCCATTTACAAAGGGGATAATACCTCCCAAGTTATCATAGATTCCTACCTTAGAGACTGCCCTTGGGAATCCCTTGACTCTCAAAGTTCAGAACTATTGGACGCCCCATCAAATGGATTGCTGTGCTAAAATCACCATCTTCCCAGCTTTGAGGAATGAGCAGAGCTGTAGCAAATCAAATCTTTTTACAACAGTTTTGCCATTTTCATTAGAGGCAGCCTGTTTTTACTAATTCTTGTGGTTTCAATATACTTGCAGTTTGTGGTGGAAATAGGTGTGAAACCCATGGGTAATCCTGGAAAGCAATACTTTTAAACAAGCATTTGCAATGCAATATGTCTCGCAGAATTTAAGTTTGAGTTATTGGCATTGTATATGACAATGTGTTGCATGAATTTTTTACAAACTCTGTATTGGAGGCAAGGCGCTAGAGGGGCACTGATTCTGGGCAGCGGGGTGCAGAGGGGGGTAGAGATAAGCGGGCAGCTGCAGGGCTCGTTGCGATTGGAAGCGTAGTGCTGTCTGAGGGGCAAAAGGCCTGCGGGGTGGCAGAATAGGGCTTGTGGGGGGTTGTCTATGCAGTCGGGAGGGGCCAGGAACGAGTGCTAGGTGAGGGCGGCTTGGGTGCCAATCAGAGATAATGGAGGTCTATGCAGGACACTACCTATTAGCGGGTGGCCAGGGGAGCCGGGTGCACAAATGTTCCAGGATATGCAGGATGGCGGTCACAGGCTCCTGCCCCCCTGCTGCGGTGGGTTGGGCAAGGCCGGCGATGCACGGAGTCCTTGGGATGTTGTGCCAGGTGGAGTGTATGGCGCTGGGGAGATCGGGCGGATACGGGTGTCGCACGGAGGCAGGAGCCCGTCTGCAGGATTCTCTCGTGGCTAGAGTGCTATCTATGGCGGAAGGTAAAGGAAACTTGTTTAGTCACTGCCCGCAATTTCAGCCGTCCATTGACGGCGCAGGGGGGCGTCGGAGGATGGGGGGAGCTGCTGGGGTCCTTGGTGCGGGCTTCACTGGCTCGGGATGGTGGGGATAAGGCTGGGGCTAGTATGGGGTTTGTTTCTGGGCAGCTTAGGGGCAAGATGTCTAGTGCTGCATGTAGGCAAGGACATCGCGGAGTTTGCAAGTAATTGTGCAATGGTATCCTATACAGGGAAGGACGAGGCGGTGTCTTGCGGGGCAGTGGCGCGCGTCGGAATAGGGCAACAATAATAGCAGCAGAGGGGATGAGGCCGAGCACACGGAGGGTAGGTGCGAAGGCTGGGACAGGTGAGCACCCGGGAGGACTTGTGCGCAGTGAGGGGCGCTCGGGAAAGGGTTGGCTGGTTGTAAATTGTTAGGGGCTCAAGGGAGGGTTTTGGATGCGTGGTTGGGGTCGGGAGCACAAGGGTGGCTTGGCAGGACAGTGGGGAGGGGTGTTCGGTGGAGGTGCAAGTGGTGGCCTATGCGGAACTGCCGACACGTGGGTGATGGGTGCGGGGGTGCCGCACAGACAGTTGCACTCAACAGTAAGGGGAAGAAAATAAATAACGGCGTGGAGGGTTCGAGGCAGGGGACAAGGAGTAGGGGTGTGCTCTGTCACGGGGCGGGCAGGATTACGGTGGCACCCGGGGTGGGAGCTCAAGGACAATAAGGGGGTGGATGGTGATGCGGGCCAGGTGGTGGAAGTTTGCAGGGCAGGTTGGGGCATGCTGGACACATAGGGAGTCAGGTTTGATGGAGATGTGTTGAGAGGTGCGCATCCGTCAGCGGGGGGCGGCTCGCTAATTGGTGGGGGCTGTGTTTTAGGAGGGAGGACTTGGGTGGAGAGAAAAGGTGGATGGCTGCAGGGCGGGCACTGGCGAGGCGCAGGGTGTCCTGGACTGGGGGGGGGTCACGGAAAGGGGAGGGATGGGGGGCGCGGGTTGGGATCACGTGGCGGTGGATGAAAGTCACGTTGGGGTGGGGGGTCTATAGGAAAAGTGTGGTTTCAAGGAATAGGGATGGTGATGCAAGAGCTGCGGGTAGAGGTCTTGGCTGCTGTTACGCGGAGAGGTAACGTCATTTGAGTAAGAGGGCGATTTCACCTCTTAAAGATGATAGCCGTTTAAGTGACAATTAGGATAAGGAAGGGGCAGGAAGAGGTGGGAGCAGAGAAAAGTTGGGGACACTCCTCCTCCTCCCCCCCCCCCCTCTGGGGAAAGTTAAATAAGGAGGCAAGGGTCAACACAGCAGGGATACGAATGTCTGCATGACAATTTGGTAGTTAGGAGGTTCACTTGGGGAATAGTAATAACAGACCTCTGTCTCTCGATAGCGTGAAGATCCCACTCATCTTATCGGCAGGGAGAGTGTAATAAGCCGAAGTTGTAGTCGGAAGGATTGTTTCCAGGAAGCGTGTGTTTGCGGCATTTATGACAAAGGCACGAGTAATGTGCCCACGGGGGCGGTGGAACACAGCCCGGCAGGAAATGGAGCGCAACAGTGGTTAGAGAGAGGGGATGAAAGGGCGGCGCGTGAGGGGGCAGCACGTGAGGGGGCATCGCAGTGGAGCATCCCAGCTTCCAGCGCCTCAGTCAAAGGATGTGTGCACCGCTTTGGGTGCAAGGGTGCCGCAGATGTCGAGTCAGGGGTGCACCGTGATCAATGGTGCTTCTGCACATCATGCCCCAGGGGTAGCGCTCCTCCGTACAGCACATGGACTCCAATTACATCTGGGTTTCCCCCTCCCGCTATCCTCATTTCTCCTCGGTTTGAGGTTGAAGGGGCGGGTGGGGCTTCCAAGGAATGTGGAGGAGTGTGGAGGGTTGCTTTGCCAGGCACTGGTGAGCGCTACACCCACGGCTGGGCCCCGGGTGACTGGGGGTGAAGGGCTGTCTGGGGGGGAGGGCTGTGGCTGTCTGGGGGGGAGGAGGATGAGGTGCTATGCAGGGAGCAAAGACTTCGCGTTATCCGGTGGCATCGTTCAAAACATAGAGGGCCCTTTAAAGACTTTAAAAATTCGTAAAGTAAAGTTTCCGCTCGCAAGTTTCAAGAGAGTCGAAATATTTTACGTTTTACCCTATTCGTTATAGCTGCTGTCGGGATAACGTAGAAAGATTTAACTTTATGAAGAGCCTTTAAGAAGCCTCGAGAGGTAGAGTCAGCACATCCGGGCCTCTGCAAGGATGCGGATGAGCGATGCCGGCATCCATAGTTGTTATGCTTCCGCGTGATAACATTTGCTGCACGTGCGCTCTGGTGAGACGCTAAGGACACCATGCCGCTGGTGGTGCTGTGTGGGTTACCCTGCAGTTGGAAATGCCGGCGAGTGCGGGAGTTGCAGGAACAGCTTTCTAAAGCGGGGTCACGGAAGGTGCTCGTGCACACACGCTTACGCACTGAGCATGTGTGCTGCCACCTTGCCTGGGACATGGACGGGGATGCAGTGCGTGGAAGTCCGGGTCTCCCGTGAGCTGAGGGAGCCCCGTGTGGAGCGCACCCTTCAGAGGAGACTGAAGAAGTCTGGAGTGGCAGTGAGTGGGGCTTAGTTGTAGGGGGAGTTGCGGGGGGCTCGGAGTGCCGGGAGGAGCAATGGTGATGCGGGGCTCCCATGCCCGAGGGAGAGCCCCACGGAGGCTGCAGATGTCCAGAGTGCCGGTAATTGGGCCTTAGTTGTAGGGGGAGGGGGGGCTCGGTGAGCTTGTGTGTGTGTGTGTGCGCGTGTGTATGTGTGCGACGGGAGGGGGTCTCTGTATGTGTGCGTGCGTGTATGTGCGCTTGTGTGTGTGTCTCTGTGTGTGCGCATGCGTGCAGGGGGAGGTGTGGCTGTGTGTGTGTTGGAGCTTCCCAGGAGACAGGAGATGGCCACTGCGTGCACGTTCGCGCGGCCCGCTCCGATCCGATTTTTGAAGATGCGCGTGGCCATCTCTTGTCTCCTGGAAAGCTGAGTCCCTGACAATAGGTCTCTGGCGAGACAGCGATTCGCGCTGTAAACGCCACGAGACCTAAAAAAGTAGAAAAAACTCAGAATTCAGCAACAAGCCATTTGTGTAGGTCCTTCAAAGAAACTAACCGTTAAAATGAAAAAGTGTTGGAAAAATAGCTATTTGAGACAACATTTTCATCTGAAACTTCTTGTCACAGTGGATGATTTACAAAAGCAATATACCAGTTTGGCAATAGATCCTTCGGGTCTGGGGATATACCAGGTTTGCAGGTTTTTAACAAGCACGTGCTACAAAGTGCCAACAACTGAGCTGCATCTAATCGAATTTACAGCAGTACATATGGTAAAATATAAAGAATGAAAAATAGGTATGAAGGAAACCTTTGTGTTTCTAAAATGCACACAAAATACTCAGTATAGCAACAATGGTTATTTGTATACCTTTGAATTTGTGGGTACCTAGACTATCATGTGATTCAAAAGGCATTTTACAAAATGTCTTCTTAATTGCACACATGCATACATTTGGAAGCCATAAGTGCAGAGAAATCTAATTGATAATACCAGATGTTCTACTATTCCGTGTGCCCACAAGTCTCTCAATAAAAACGGTAACCCACTTGTGGGCAGTATGTGCAATATGGACAGATCAAGTTTTCCACTCAAAACTGATGCTCTTTTTCAAATATGATGAGCTGTGGATTTTAGGCTGGGAAAGGTCGCTACCCAAGGAAACCTAACAAACCCAGTCATTTCTGAAAATATGGGAGTGTCTAGGGTGGTGTACCTTGTATGGTTCTCACAAGGTTTTGTACATAGAAGCCCTGCAAACCTCAAATATTAGCTAAAATCGCATATTAAGTTCAGTAATCTGCAGGGATCCACTAACTTCCTTCCACTCAGTGTTTCCACACGTCTCCTGATAAAAACGGTCTCTCACGGTGGGCTATGCGCCCACAATAGGAAATGGACCAAAATGTAACATGGACAGATGGACATTTTTCCACTCAAAATTACCCTTTTTTGGCAATGTGGGTAGCAGTGGATTTTGGGCATGAGCTCACCTGCAGTGCAGGAAAGCCTACCAAACCGAGACATTTCTGAAAACTTGACATCCATAGGAGTCTAGAGTGGGTTAACTTGCATGGAGAAGAGAGCCCATAGAGCAGCGAACTGCGTGTCTGGCTGTTAGAATATTGAAAAACTGTATTTTGCACATTAATTATTTTGCACGATTTCAAAAAGCATTTTAATCTTTTAAAAAACAGTTCTCCTTGTGTGTTACCTTTTGGGGACGGAGTTGCGTTCAATACTCCGGGGGCGGTAGACATCTTGGGAGAAGAGGGTCAGCGGCATAGTTGCCTGGGGAATTCTTGCGCCAAAGGTTAAAAGGGTTGGATGACGCGACCGCGCAGCGGACGTGCGCAGCGGCCGTGCCGATGGTGCGCCAGAGGCAAGCCTATCTGCGCCCATCCGGAACCAGGGGCCAGGCCTCTTGGTCAATTCGGGGTAGGACCTGGTGTCTATACGGCCTCACAGCTAAGGCAGCTGCGTGGCCCTAATAGATGCCCTTTCAGTTTGGGACCCCCGTTTACTTATAAATCATGCCCACAATGTCCTTTAGTCTTAGATACTGGCAGTTTGGCGGGTAAGAATCGTCCTCCAGCTATCAAGTACAAAATGTACTTGCTCAATTGTCGCTCACTTTCTAAGCATGCGCTGGAAATGTGGTTATTTTTGGAAAATTATAGACCTGATGTTATGTTTCTTACTGAAACTTGGCTCACAGACTGCTCAAATCCAGCAGTGGTCCAGGCACTTCCATCAGGATATTACATTCAAAGGCAAGATCGTATAGTGAGCAGAGGCCGGGGGCTTGCTATTATTTACAGAGAGCCTTTCAGCTGTCGAATCAAAGACTGGCTGATCCGCGATTGTGAAAGCTGCTCCTTCGCCATAAGTTTTACATCAACAAGTACCTTTTCGGGAATGCTAATCTATCGGCCGCCCTGAGCCATTGGCTCATTCAATTTGGATCTAGCTGAAAATATAGCAATTCCTGCAAGCACCTCACTGAATTTTTCAGTTCTAGGCGATCTAAATCTGCACTTTGAAGAGAGAACTGCACCTAATGTGGAAGAATTGGTCGACTCACTAGGTGCACTTTTGCTTACTCAGAAAGTGAAAGGACCAACCCATACTAAGGGACACCTTCTGGACCCCATTTTTACTAATGCTGATATTGCAGTTGATAATCCCTTTCCCTTACTTTGGAGCAACCACTATTTGATTCCTTTCTCTTGGTCTCCACCTATAAAGGAGGTGTTAGAAAACCATATAAAGAAGTTTAACCGGAACTGGTCGAAAATCTCCCTGGAGACCTGGGCAGCCATACTTACTGATACCTGCCCAGTACTTGATGATGACCCTGAAGTAACAAATGGACGATTTGATAGCTGGATCGAAGCCTCGTTCGACCAGTTAGCCCCAAAAAACGGCAGAAATATCAAACAGGGTCCCAAAAGAGTAGCGTGGTACACCCCTCAGTTAAAAGATTTAAAACGCAAATGCAAACAGTTAGAGAGGCAGTGGAGGAAAGACTTTCACTAGAAAAAAAGCAAGTCTACCGTGAAGCTGTAAAACTTTACAAATTAGAAATTTGCATGTCGCAATCTAAATTTTACGAGGTAAAGATTATATCAGCTTCTAATGCCCCTCGAGAAATCTTTACAATATTCAGATCTCTTACCACTCCTCCACCCAATATAGTTAATTCAAGATATTCACAAGGAAGATGTAATGCTCTCGCTGAGTTTTTCCATGCCAAAATTGAGGCGATCTATTCAGCTTTTTCAACATCTGATAATCTGGAAAATGAACAACAACTGGAAGTAAAAAAAGATCTCTTACAACCCAGTCTTGAATCCTTCCCGCCTCTGACGCTTGAGGGCGCTATATCCTTACTGAACAAGTTAAAATCAGGCGCCCCAAGAGATAGGCCTCCCCCCACTATTCTGAACAAAGTAGCCACAACAGTAGCCCCTACCATTTCTGCACTTATTAACTTGTCCTTGGAAGCTGGGAAGGTACCTGCGCAGTGGAAAAAAGCCATGGTAAAAGCCTTGTTAAAAAGGGCAGGATCTGATTCTGAGGTATGGGCAAACTATCGCCCTATCTCATTATTACCCGGAATAGCTAAAATGGCGGAGAAATACGTAAACTCGACTCTGTCCACATATCTTTAGGACAATGACCGCCTGCATCCAACACAGATGGGTTTCAGATCCCACCAAGGCACCGAAACCGCTCTGGTGGTCATAGCTGAGGAAGCGAGAAAAATTATGGACGTAGGAGGATCAGTAGCAATAATCCTCCTAGACCTCAATGCGGCTTTTGATACCGTCAACCACCAACTTCTTATTTCCAGATGCCAAGCATTGGGGGTGACGGGAACCGCACTGAGGTGGTCAACATCCTTCCTGGAAGGTCGGTCATTCCAGGTGTTCGAAGATGATACGACTTCCAAGGTCATGCCATTGAATTGCGGAGTGCCACGGGGCTCTTCATTAAGCCCTACTCTTTTTAATGTTTATATGCACCCCTTGGCAACAATTGTGGAATCTTTTGGTATACAAATAGTGACGTACGCCGATGGTACTCAACTAATTATATCCCTTAATCAATCAGGAGAAGGCGTACACAATCTCCCTAGATGCCTTGAGGAAGTTTCAGCTTGGATGAAATGCTCCTTCTTACAGCTGAACGGAGAAAAAACTGACCTCATGATACTGGGAAAAACATTGCAATCAAGCCCAATAATCAGATGGCCCAACTGTATGGGGAATCTGCCCACACCTAAAGACCATATAAAGAGTCTAGGTGTTTGGCTTGATGACAAACTCAACATGAAGATTCAGGCAAAGAAAGTTTCAGGATGCTGTTTTGGAATGCTGAGAATGGTGAGGAAAATTCTTTCTCTTTTACCCCTCCATGCAAAGAAGTTGCTTCTACAGGCTCTGATAATGTCACCAAACAACACAAATCCTAGTTCTCGCGGCAATATTTATCTATTGATCTGTAAACATCACTGGTTACGAATAGATCACCCCAGGGAGTTCCTTAATCTAGGGATACTCAAGATGTCTCAGTCTATTGCCTATATAAAAAGCAACCTAGCTCTGATCTACACATTTAGAACAGCACAAGACTAACAATCACCTTGAAAGACAAAAAATGTGTGAAGAGCGAGATGGCACCTCACGGGCGCACCACCAATGGGACCCCTGGCTGGTACTCACCAGGATGGCCCTGTTCTCATCATTGGTGCCATCAAGCTTTAACGTAAACGTGTCTCAAACCCAAAGTAAAAAGACAGTGAATGGTGCAGTGAACACAACTTATATGTGACAAAAACGTACAACATTAAACATTTAACAAACAAGCTACTGTGCAACCAGGACAATAAACTTTACTCATGTTCCTTTCTTTGTTGCAAACAGTAAACATATAAACATAAAAAAGGAGAGTGTGAATACTACCTATCGCTTCACACCCTACTTACAGCCTGATAATGTCACGCCTGGACTATGCAAATGCGCTTTATCTTGGAGCACCTCAGTCCACGATAAACATTCTTCAGAAGGTACAGAACTGTGCCGCACGAATGCTTTTACATATTCCTCGGAGAGAATCAGCGAGAAGTGCGTTAAATTACCTTCATTGGTTGCCAATTGCTGAGAGAGTTCAGTTTAAATCTCTCTGCATTACTCACAAAATCCTGACTTCCAATGGTCCACCAATACTTCAGTTGATGGTTTCCCCATACTGTCCTAAAAGAGCTCTCGGCTGTGAAAGTAAACGCATGGCTATAGTACCAAAAATTAAGAGAGCCAGAAGTGGAGGTCAACGTTTTTCTTATGTTGCCTCCAAAAAATGGAATGAGCTTCCGGAATATATTCGTCTAGAAGAAGATCATCTCTCCTTTCGAAAAATGCTGAAGACTCATTTATTCCCAACTAGATAATCAGCTCTCATCAGTTGGCTCTCTTCCTAGCGCTGGGAGGCCCTCGGGGTAGCCATGCGCTTTATAAATGCCTTTTTCCCTTTTTCATTTCATTCATTTCATAAGATGTTTTTACAAAGAGGTTTTTGCAAATGTAAAGTATTTGCTAAAAACACTCATTCTTTTCACATTTCTTGGAGGGAAAGTTCCAGAATCTGTGGGAATACACACATTTTCTACCACCCAGTGTTCCCACACATATCCCAATAGAAACACTACCCCACTGTGTAAGTGGACCTGGCAGGCAGCCATGGCAGAAAATGGATCAACACACAATGCGGTAACATCAACATTTTAAGAAATTAGAGACATTAGTTAGGGGGTAAGACCAACCTCAAGTGATAACCACAATCCTTGTTAGCATGAATCACTGAAGTCACTAAATTAACCTGAGCTCAATCCACTGGTAGCTATGGTATGGAGCAGATAGGTGTAACTTTGAGGCAGTGTGCAAAGTATTTATGACGTACCAAAACAATAGTAAAGTAAATAACACAAAAAAATACATAAAATAAATCATAATAAACAAAATGACACACATGAAAGAGGGAAATTCAGAATAATGAATTGTTTAAGTTTAAATGTAAAAATAGCACCAACAAAGTTAAGGGCATCCATCGTCATCTGGTTGTGCTTGGCAGGTACTTATGTGCAAGTTAAGGCCACATTCAAGGAGCCCGGTTCGATTCAGGTTAGACCCGGTTGCAACTGAAAAGAGCTCCTCATTGTCGAAAAACTGGATGTGGTTTCGGTGAAGCTGTGGACTTTTGGCGGGAAGACTCCCAGTGGCAGGAATTAGAATGCCATGTCCCATTAAGGTACATTGCAAGGCTGCAGGCAATAGCTGAAGAGGGTTGAACAAGGCCAAATACCTTCTCAGTGAAGTCACTCTGATTTTTGGGACCAGCTGCAACTCACCTTCATTGGATCAGCTTGGCTGGTTGGTCTCAGTCCTTCAGAGGTCTCTGGAGGCACAATGTTTCCAAGTCCCAGGTTTCAGGAATAGTTAGTATGAGTATGCTTTGACATCAGCCAAGGGTCTAGGGCCTTGGAGACAACACCTGGGGTCAAGACTCACACCAGAAGAGGTCAGCAGCAGGGTCCTGGCCAGGTCCCATTTGAAATGCTCTGCTGAGCAGTTGCAAGAAAGGTATATTGTAGTTCTTTGTCTCCCGGTACCTTGAACAGGAGGTTAGCCTTATAACCCTTGGAGTCCACTTCTTGCCTTGAATATAAGATGGAGAGCAGTTTCAGTCTTCCAGGCTCTTCTCAGATCATAGACAGCTGTCCTCTTCTGTTCTTTCACAGTTCCAGAAAGTGCTCTGAGGAATGTACTGTAATGTACTGAGTGGAAGTAAAATATGAGTGGTACAATATCAAATACATGGCTGAAATGGACTGATACTGCTGCCTAGGGGGTGGGTGGGGCGGGGTACCTGAAACCCATAATGCCTTGTCCCCGGTCCACCGTGGGTTGTTCCTGTTTGTTGTGGAGGGATTTAGGCTACTTCCGGTCACGAGGGATGTTAGCGTTCTAGGGGTCCCTACCTCCCTCGATAAAACTGGATGCCTTGCAGAATGCGTAGTGGATGCGCCGGCCGTAAGCCAAAGGCAAGCCAGTCTGCGCACATCTGCGCCCGTCCGCGCCCGGACGGGACCATGGCCAAAAATCATCAAAACCTATTGTCCCAATAAGTTATTCTTTTGCACAGCTGCTGAATTATCACAGTATGCCCCAGTCTGAGAGCCATCAACTTGATCCATTGGATGAGGTCACCAAGTGCTCTTGTTGCAGTTTCAAATTTTGTAAATTACTTCCAAGACAGTTGAGTAGCTCATTTACTGCTACCACCTCTCCCCCACAGGACAACTGCTCCTCACAATGCAGCAAGTCTTCCAACATGGCTTTCACCTTTTGGAATATTAATTGTCGCACCCTTCCCAAACACAAAATGGACATTTTTCATCTGCTCAGTAGCAAACAGCCTGATGCAATTTTTTTAACCGAAACATGGCTGCATATGAACTTGGGCCCGGATGTGGCTTCTGCTTTACCTTCTAATTACGCCATAGTTAGGAAAGTTAGAGAACTTAAGATAGGGGGTGGTATTGCCATACCTTTCCTGGAGTTAATCTCCCCTCATCTTCTTAAAGCAGCCAACGTCACTATTTTAGGTGACCTTAATATTCATCTTGATAACCCTGTATGCTCCCCCAGTAGCACACTGATCTCTGACCTTGCAGCAATGAATCTGCTGCTCTGCAACATGGGCCCCACTCGCACAGCAGGTCATCTACTGGATCCCATTTTTTCCAGCCTGTCTGATATTCACTGTCTGCCATCTCTGCCTATACACTGGTCAGATCACCATGCATTTAAATTCCATTGCACAGTTCCAGCGTATTTGACCACAGCTACTTCTGGAACACAACAGAAAACTAGGAATTGGAGCAAATTGGATATGAAATTTTTCAATAAGCTCCTTTCCGATAGTGCCCCCTCTATTCATCAAGTCTCAACCTCTTCCTTAGACACAATCCATAATTGGATTATTAAAGCAATCGATGACTGCCTTCCTACTTCAATTAAAATTACATACAATCATCGCTCCCCTGCAACTTGGTTTATGGAGCAATTAAAAACAGAAAAAAATAAATGCAAAACCTTAGAAATGCATCGGAGGAGAGACTATGCAACTGATTCCAAATTAAAATATAAAAAGGCTTTAAAAGAATATCAAGCCCTTTGCAAATCAGCTCATGCAAGTTATGTTGCATCCACCATTTCCAATGCACAAACCTGCTCCTGTACTCTGTTCACAATGGTTAAAAAATTAGCGGGCTCAGACACTCAGCCCAAACCCCCCGCCATGGATAGCTCACAGTGCGATGAGCACGCTCATTTTTTTGTGAACAAAGTAAAGCATATTCATTCCATGCTTAATAGCTCTCAGGCTGTCATGCCGTCACAGCAAAAATCCAGTCCTGAGTCTATTGCTATGGCAGAACCCATCAACAAACTGCAATTTTGGTCGCTCCTAGATATTAATTCACTTAAGAAAATCCTAGGTAGCATCAAATCAGGTTCCCCTCGCAACCTTTTACCTACCATGGTGTTGCAGCAACTTGATACATCTTCTCTTGAATTAATTATGGACCTTCTTAATGCCTCCATACAGGAAGCAATTGTTCTGCCTGACTGGAAGCACACTATGATCCTTCCGCTTTTGAAGAAGGCCAACACTAATCCTGCCCAGCCATTTAACTTTAGGTCTATCTCCTTACTTCTGATATACTCCAAAATTTTGGGAAAGCATATAAATTCTCAATCCACCCAGTTTGTTGAATCCTCAGATTTCTTACATGGTTCCCGGTCTGGATTCAGAGCCGGTTTTTCAACAGAGATTGATATTAGGTGTTACGGAAATGCTGAGACGTCATTTAGATATGGGGACACAACAGCCCTCATATTACTTGATTTAAGCGCTGCATTTGACACAGTGTCTCACACCGTGCTAATAAAATCTCTTCAATCCCCCAGTATTTCTGGCTTAGCACTGGACTTCCAAAACTCACTTTTCTGCCTATGGGGTTCCTCAGGGCTCTATTCTCAGCCTGTTGTTATTAAATATCTACGTCAAACCTCTGGCTATCATTGCAGAGAAGGCTCGGCTGTCCCTCTTCTCATACGAGGCCGATACCCAGATTATCTTCTCGCTTTCCACAGAAAAGGTATCTGGGTCATCAGTTCTTCAGGACGGCTTAAGAAAAATTGCAGCATGGTGCAAACTAATCTGCTTAAACTTAATGGTGACAAGACCGAGGTCCTCATCTTTGGGAACAATAAAGATCTATGGGGCCCCCAGGATTGGCCTACCAAAATGGGAGCCTCACCCCAGCCCACCCAACAAGTCCGTAATCTGGGCTTTAATATTGACGATCAGCTGTCTATGAGACAGCAAGCAGTAAAAGTGGTGGCTACCTGCTTTACTGTGCTGAAATGGTTACTAAAATTGCTTGGATGCTCCCCTGCTCCACCCAAAGAACCGTAGTCCAGGCGCTCGTTACTTCAAGATTGAACTACGGCAACATCCTCTATTTAGGGGCTAACAAGGATGCGCTACTGAGGCTGCAGGTGGTACAGAATGCTGCGGCCAGACTACTGTGTCAGATTCCCAAAATTAACTCCATCTCCAGCTATTTACGTGATCTCGATTGGCTTAAGATGGAAAGCCATGTCAAGTTCAAAGCCTCAAGCTTTTTGTTTAAGATCAATTCTGGCACTGCTCCCCAATACCTGCAAGCCTTAGCCCAGCCTTACCAACCTACACGCCTGCTGCGTTCCACGACTCAGGGAAAATTCTTGGTTCCCAGAGTTAAACTCTCACTGATAGGAGGCCGTTTCTTGGCTTTTCTTGGCCCTACTCTGTGGAACACTCTTCCTGCATCCCTTCGCAATGAAACAAGCTTTTACACTTTCGCAAAAGTCTAAAGACATGGCTGTTCAACCAATAATACCACTACCTTTTTCGATTCCTCAGGCTGGAAATAGAAAACCCTTTTTGGGTAGCTGTGCGCCTTATCAAACTATTTTAACATAACATAACAAAAGACCCTGGTTAGCAACATGTATAAGAGAAATGATAGCAATATTTTGTCTACCTTGGGCCAGTAGAAGCCCCCCTCCCAGAGAGCAGAAAATCTAAAAATGTTTGTGTCCCCACATGGGCGGTGGGGGTTGACCCACTCAAAAGAGGACAAACCCCTCTACCAAATTGTGTGCCTCAGGGAGCATGAAAGTCCCAGGAGATATCGTCATAAAAAATATCTGCCATACTTTCTATTCCCTTTTGGGCCAATCACACCACTCTCATGAGTCTAATAACCCCCACCCCCTCAGAGAAGGGAAAATGTAAAAACATCATATATTGCCCTTTGAGGGTTGACCAGGCATGGGGGTGACCACCCCTTCCAAAATTAGTACCTTGTAAGGGCCAGAAAAGCCCCAGGCATAATTCATGAAAATAAATGGTGCCCGCATTTTCCCTTCCCTTGGTTGCGGGTGCTCGATATGTCTTCCAGTGAACATAAAATATTCCAGATATAATTTATTGACCCCTGGGAGAGTTGACCGTGCCTAGGGCGACCCACACACAAAACAAGACACCCCTGGTGTCTAGTGAGATCCTTTACTCATAGGTCGTTGTCAAACCCACAATCCTTGAGCAGGGATCTGTTTATATAAAGTCACAGCTGGAAAGGAGAGACTCTTCCTTTTCTAAAGACACCTTTTCTAGTTTTGTGCTGACTGGGGTTTTATGAAAGGCCCTCACAACACAAAAGCTAAAATCAAAATATCCAAAATGGGAGCCTCACCCCAGCCCACCCAACAAGTCCGTAATCTGGGCTTTAATATTGACGATCAGCTGTCTATGAGACAGCAAGCAGTAAAAGTGGTGGCTACCTGCTTTACTGTGCTGAAATGGTTACTAAAATTGCTTGGATGCTCCCCTGCTCCACCCAAAGAACCGTAGTCCAGGCGCTCGTTACCTCAAGATTGAACTACGGCAACATCCTCTATTTAGGGGCTAACAAGGATGCGCTACTGAGGCTGCAGGTGGTACAGAATGCTGCGGCCAGACTACTGTGTCAGATTCCCAAAATTAACTCCATCTCCAGCTATTTACGTGATCTCGATTGGCTTAAGATGGAAAGCCATGTCAAGTTCAAAGCCTCAAGCTTTTTGTTTAAGATCAATTCTGGCACTGCTCCCCAATACCTGCAAGCCTTAGCCCAGCCTTACCAACCTACACGCCTGCTGCGTTCCACGACTCAGGGAAAATTCTTGGTTCCCAGAGTTAAACTCTCACTGATAGGAGGCCGTTTCTTGGCTTTTCTTGGCCCTACTCTGTGGAACACTCTTCCTGCATCCCTTCGCAATGAAACAAGCTTTTACACTTTCGCAAAAGTCTAAAGACATGGCTGTTCAACCAATAATACCACTACCTTTTTCGATTCCTCAGGCTGGAAATAGAAAACCCTTTTTGGGTAGCTGTGCGCCTTATCAAACTATTTTAACATAACATAACAAAAGACCCTGGTTAGCAACATGTATAAGAGAAATGATAGCAATATTTTGTCTACCTTGGGCCAGTAGAAGCCCCCCTCCCAGAGAGCAGAAAATCTAAAAATGTTTGTGTCCCCACATGGGCGGTGGGGGTTGACCCACTCAAAAGAGGACAAACCCCTCTACCAAATTGTGTGCCTCAGGGAGCATGAAAGTCCCAGGAGATATCGTCATAAAAAATATCTGCCATACTTTCTATTCCCTTTTGGGCCAATCACACCACTCTCATGAGTCTAATAACCCCCACCCCCTCAGAGAAGGGAAAATGTAAAAACATCATATATTGCCCTTTGAGGGTTGACCAGGCATGGGGGTGACCACCCCTTCCAAAATTAGTACCTTGTAAGGGCCAGAAAAGCCCCAGGCATAATTCATGAAAATAAATGGTGCCCGCATTTTCCCTTCCCTTGGTTGCGGGTGCTCGATATGTCTTCCAGTGAACATAAAATATTCCAGATATAATTTATTGACCCCTGGGAGAGTTGACCATGCCTAGGGCGACCCACACACAAAACAAGACACCCCTGGTGTCTAGTGAGATCCTTTACTCATAGGTCGTTGTCAAACCCACAATCCTTGAGCAGGGATCTGTTTATATAAAGTCACAGCTGGAAAGGAGAGACTCTTCCTTTTCTAAAGACACCTTTTCTAGTTTTGTGCTGACTGGGGTTTTATGAAAGGCCCTCACAACACAAAAGCTAAAATCAAAATATCCAAAATGGGTGCCAAATGTTCTATTCTCTGAGGGGGCGATCACGCGCCCAAGAGGAGTCCACCATGTCAGGAGTACTGACCTCCAGCACATAGGCACAAAGAACCCTGGTGTTTAGTGAGTCCCTGCTCATGGATGGTGCGTCTGCGAACCACGAGCAGAATTCAATTTTTGAAAGGCTTTGCTGAAAAGGGGAGGCACTCCTCTTTCCAGTGATTCTTTCCTAAAATACAAGGTAGAGTCTGCTGGCATCTGCTGGGCAAAATTGGACGTGCACGGTTCTCCCCTTACCTGCTCCTGTTCCCGCCATCCAGTGGGATTAGTGACGTCAGCATGTCTTGCAGTCTGCTGACATCATTGATGGGCAGAGGTTGTTGCGGGGGCTGATGTGGAAGGAATTCTGCATCGGCCCCCATATTAGGGTGACCAACCATCCGTAAATCTCACAGACTCCTTGTTATTTGGGCCTCTTGTCAGTTGTCCGTGAGGATTTCTTTCATGGACGCCTTTGATCCATAATTTTGGGGATGGCAGCAAACTGTGCTGTTTTCCTGCGACAATCGGAGCCAGCTCGCACTTCTCTTTAAACTCTAGAGGCTACAGAAGCTCAGTCTGTGGATAGGCCCATTGTCATTCTGACCATGGATGATTATCACATAAAGAATAACAATGGGCCAAAGGCCTAGTGAAGCACCCGCTATATATGCTTAAGTGGGGGTGTCACAGGGTCAGATAAAAGTGTTTCTTGGCCCTCTCCGACTTTGATCTGTGGCTCTCAGAATAAGACAGAATAACAAATAAACATATCAGAATAATCACTGTGATGCAACTATGGGGAGGGGGCTATAGGGTGCCAAAGTAGGCAAAGCGTAGAGTGAAAGTGTAGTGCACTATTGTCTCAACCTAATATAAACTTATTTTTACGTCTACTTATGTTGGTTGTTTATTTACTTACTTATGTACTATTGCACAACCTCCTCTGATGTTTCTGTAAAACATACCTTTGTCCTGAATTTCTGTCCTGAATTTGACCCTTTAACCTGAATTTTTACACTCATTGTCCTTAATTTGCACCCATGCCAGTTGGTCACCCTACCCCATATATGACTACATGCGAGGAAACCTCCGGTTGGAACCCTGGAGTTTCCCCTGCAGCCCCTTGGGAGAATGAGCCATTGACATCCTCCACACTGGGGTGGTAATGGTGAGGACGTCAATGGATTGTCCTCCGCATTTAAGGGTTCAATAGGGACTGTCTGTGTTTATCCCCACATCTATATTGTTTTCAATAATATTATGTTTTCTGATACACAGATCATATCTTTGCGTAACTGAATAACCAGGATTACTTGATTGGGACCTCACATTTTTTCTCGAAACTCCCCTTAATTTATCAGAGTTTAGTCTTGAACGGGAACTTATGATCATCAAATAAATATATTCAGGGCCTTCACTCTATATTTCATGTAAGTCAACAACAACAAAAAGGTGGGAAATTCATTTTTATTTTATTTTATTTTTGTTGCAAAGCTCATTTAACTGTTCTGCGAGCACGATGGCACTCCTTACGTGATTGCTGGAATTTAGTGTAAGGGTACTGTAGGGCATATTTCCCCATTTCTGTCAGTATCCTGTGGAGAAAATAAATGTTCTCCACAGAATAGGTCCTAGCCGCACGAACCTGAAGGTACTAGATTGCTTTTTGTGAGATTTCTCCGATTCCAGAGAGAAAATCGCAGACATCTTCCACAAGCTCTGTGCAAGGGGAAATAGTGTGGAATAGGCGCGTTGGGGTCTAGGAAGGTGGAATGGCCAGGGTGGGTTTGTGTTTGATGGAGGTGAGTTTTTTCTACTTCCTCTTGTAATTCTGCAGGAGACAGGCGATGCCAGGTTGACAATGCTGTCTGCAGCCCTCGTCCCTTCAGCAGTACACGCCCGAAACATCCCAGCCCAGAATTATTAGATCTGTAGTTTAGAAACCCGATAATTCTGGGACTGGAAATTCCACAACTCGTAATGGGGGTCTCGGGTCAGATTTATTAAGGTTTATGAAATACAAAGTTGGATGAGCTACCAGAAAAAAATAGCATATCATTGTACGCATAAGACATCACACACTCATTATGTCAAAAATTTTAATATCATAATCCACTGAAAAACAAATAAGGCCATGATTGCGTACCATTACACACCATCTAGGTTTGTACCACAATGCAAAGGCTATTGAGTGGGTATCTTGTGTAACTTTTGTATTCGAGGCACATTCTTGTCCAATTGTCTTCAAACAGACAATGTCTTCTTGTTGTGATTGTAACATATTTCACATGATCAAACATATACAATGTGGTCAATCCCAACTGTTTCCCATTGTTTGCCTCTGTTTCATTTGTCATTTGTTCATTCATTAATTCATTGATTCATTCACCGTTAGTATTCTAGTACACTTCGCAATCATTATGTAGCCCTGCGCACAACTGGACTTTCAGTGTGTGGGAGTTGATTGATATTATTGTGTCACATATAGCGAAGGCATGGGGGTCCACTGCTATGTCGGTAGACACTGACTGGGAGATGGACCTAAGCTGGTGTCAACGGGTGGAACATGAGGTCTATAAAGTGGGAGGGTGCCCCAAAAAATAGGAAAAGGTGTGGGGGGCTTGGAGAGCATACTGAGGGTATAGGTGATTGAAGAACTATAGGAGGGATTACAGAAGGGGTGTGGGAGGGGACACAGCAAAAGTGCTGTTTTGTTTGGCTGTAAATGCGCCATATCTAAGATCATACACATTGCAAAGGAGCGGGGTGCTCTGTTGGGGCCCAATATATAAGCATTGTTACTCAATCATGTTATTGTCATGTGATGGTCGAAGCCTGAGTTTTGATTTGATAAAATGATAAAAAAAAGGTTTTATTGTGTCACTTTGCATCACTTTTAACATCTTTTTTTAAATTTGTATTGAAGCCAGACATTTTTCACATAAGCATAAGATCAAAGCATCATTAAACCATTTAAAAACAACCCCTCCCTTGGGACAATTTCACAGAAAAATTGATAATACATTAATAATACACACAGCAAGGATCAGAAAATGCATTTGCACAATAGTAAAACCCCAGACCACAACCCTGCCTACTTAAACATCATAAACATAGTCTCCCAACCTCAATTTAATCAAAATAAGTACCCCATACCTTGTTGAATTTCTTAATCCCACCCACCTGTAATGAAACAATGTGTTCACTTTTCTTGACTATTTTCATCTTATGACCCCATTCCAAAACAGAGGGAATCAATTCTGTTCGCCATTTTTGCAATAAAAGCGACCTAGCTTTTGCATTGCTAAATATAAGAATTTTATCATTGGATCCCTAAAAGGAAGATCAGGGTCGAAGCCAAAAAGGATTAATTTACTGCTCACAGGCAATTGGATGTCACATTCAAACTCCAAATAGCTAAATAGATCTATCCAAAACTTAGAAATTTTGGGACAACTCAACATAATATGAGACTAATTAGCTAATGGAAAATTCCAACACTGAAAACATTGAGAAGATTGGTTAGCATACATTTTTGATAAAGAGTATGGAGTTCGGTACAACAACCGTTTGCTAAAAAACAACTTCCTTCGCCAATTCGCCCCTCTCAATGTGCTAAAATTAAGTTTATTAATAGTTGACCAAATTTGAGATGACATCTCTAGATCTTCATGATCCGATCATTTTTTAATTGCCTTCGCCTCAAGGTCGACTCCCTTGACTGAGGCTAGGTATTTCTTCCAGGCGCCTGGCTTTTTTTCCGAAGTCCTGACTAGCAAGTCATCAACTAATTGGCTCCGTTCAATTAAATGAAAAACATCTATTTCTGGAAAAAATGTATACAATATGCGACAAGAACTTAACAAAATAAAATCATTAAAAATCAATTGTGACATTTCAGCTACAGTTAGCCATTTCTCAAAAAATCTGAAGCTTTTACGAATCCGGCCGCTGCCCATTTTGACGCAAGATGCACTGATTGTTTAACCCTGGCCAGAGGCAGGATCTCTTCTAACAATGTAGCTGAATTAATTGCAGGAATAGAATATCTTATGAACAAAGCCTGTCGTTTTTTAAAAAACCAGTGAAGGCACTTATAGCGAACGAGTTTCGGGGATCTAAAAATCAACAAGGGAGAATGAATTTGACTGTCTTTACACATTAAATTCATAAAACTATTGAAAAATACATTAGATTGCGGTAAAAAATTAAATCTAGATAAATATTGTGCAAAATACACATGGTAATAATCCCTAAGATTCGGAAGAGCTAAAGGAAGGCTGTAAACATAGACTCTACCTGATTAAAAAAAGAGCCCGATAAAGTGCATGGAATAGTTGAAAAAAGAAAATTAAATAACGAAAGAACAGACATTTTAATTAAAGCCACTCGCCCCAGAATAGAAGGGGGGAGCAAGCTCCACCAAGAAAACAAACCCTGAACTTTCCTACGTAGAGGAGTAAAATTTAATTGATATAGATCACTAACAGATTCAGAAAAAATACCCCCAGATATCTCTTTGGATTAGCGTTGACAGAGGTATGAATATCAGGGTGCTGATCTAAAGCTACCCTCCTGCATTGCAGAACTTTGGTCTTCCCTTTATTAATGCGGTAGCCGCCTAAGGCCTCAAAGTCTTCAAAAAGACTTTGGTTTGGACATCTATTGTTCGTTTAATTATGAGCATAATGTCATCCGCATACAGTTTCAATTTTGGCATTGATGGAACTGGGGGACAAATATCAACATAGTTCCTAATTGCTATTGCCAATGGCTCGATGAAAAAGGCAAATAGACTGGCGATAAAGGGCAACCTTGCCTTGTGCCTCGTTTAATTTTAAGTGTCCCTGCCACAGTCGTATTAATAATTACATTGGCTACAGCATCAGCATAAAGATTATGAATCAAGGATATAATCTGAAATGGAATACCAAAATGCTGCAAAATTGTGAACAATGTCTCCCATACCACGAGGTCAAAAGCCTTCTTGGCATCCAATAATAAAACTAAAGCTGGTATCCTCTGTGTATCAAAATAATCTAACGCCTCTACCAAAAAGTGAGTATTAGTAACTAATTGTCTGCCTGCGATAATACCATTTTGATCCGAATGGATCCGTTTTGCCGCATACTGATTGAACCTGAGTGACAAAAGTTTGATGACAATTTTGTAGTCAGAATTAAGCAGCGTTATTGGGCGGTAGGAATTAGGATCCCTACTATTCTTGCCCTTTTTCACAAACTCACTATATTCCCCTGTCTAAAGGATTCTGGAACTACCCCTCCTTCTAGCGTGGAATTTACCATTTGGAGAAAAAAGTCTGAGAAATAACCAAAAAAAACTTTAGAAAATTCTGATGGAAACCCATCCGGCCCACAGGCCTTACCATGAGGTAAATTCTCCAACAACATCTTCCAACTCTTTAATAGAGAATGGATTCGCCATTGATAATTTCTCTGTTTCCGAAAGCGTCAGTGGTTCATTATCATGGAGACAGTTTTCTAATAGTAAACCATCCACTATCTGGAGCTTCCCATAAACATACTCATAGTGATTGAGCATTATTTCCCCAATTTTCACTGGGTCCTCTATACACGAGGTAGTCAAGGGGCAAGTTAATGCTTTAATTTGATTCTCCGCCGCCTGCTCCCTGGCCTGCCACGCCAGGAGTCTGCCCGTGAAATTGCTCTCCTCATATACCTTCTGACGAGTCTGTTGATAGACAGTTTCGCTTTGAGTATAGTATGCAGAACTCAGATCAGGTTTAGCCTGATCGAGCTGGCTTTTGTTAGAGACAGAGGGATTGTGCAGAAAGGCCTCATGGAGTACTTGAATCCTATCTTCCAACTTTCTCTTATCTGCCCTAGATTTTTTTGAAATAGCTGCATCCTTTCCAATAATGAATCCACAAATAAAAGCCTTGAGTGAATCCCAAACTACATTTATAGAAGCAGATTGATTATTCCGAGTTAGGAATTCTTCGATCTCTGACCCCATAGTTTTCACCCAATCCTCATCATTGAAATATTGTTTATTTAATATCCACCGTTTCGGGAGCCTAACACCAACCCCAAAGTCTATCTCCAGTGCCAGCATTGCGTGATCAGAAAACCCATTATAAAAGAATTTTTGCTGAAAAAAAGGTAAATACTGAGAGACCCAAAAAAAATGGATGTATGACGTTACAACGCATACCATTACAACTACCTACCTTTACAACGCGACCATTACAACGCATACCATTACAACGCATAGCGCTTAGAGGTGCTGGATAGTGGTAAGTATAATTTACTATTCCAACTCCAGTCCCCGTGGACACTAGGGAAGGTGTTGGATAGTAAATTAAACTTATTCCCTATCCTAGAGCGCCCCCCAGTGCAATGCGTTGTAATGGTATGCGTTGTAAAAGTTGCGTTGTAATGGTAGGTAGTTGTAAAAGTTGCGTTGTAACAGGTGTATACCCTCGCCAGGGGTCGTGCAGATTTAAAATTGCTCCATAGTTTTGAAAAAACCTTAAAAGACTTAGGTTTCGTCTGTCTTTTCCCTTGCACTGAGGAGTCTAATTGTGGATTCATAAGAATATTAAAATCCCCCCCTACAATTTAATCGCCAGGAACCAGGATCAAAGATTGACACAACTCCTCATAGCCTCTAGGACTGTCTCCCACTGGCACATAAAAGCTAACAAATGTTAACGGTCTATATCTTTCTCTAAATGAGCATGTAACCCAGCACCAGCGCCCTTGTTGATCTTTACCAAAATCAACATAATCAGCTTGTAGGTTTTTACTCACGAATATAGCAGTCCCTCTATGTGAGGCCGAGGACGACGGAAATCCCCTAGAAGATGCCCAAGATCTAAACATGGGGAATTCTGGAAGTTTTACAGTCGGAATATGGGTTTCTTGCAAAAGAATTACCCCAGGATTTTCAGTTTTTAGGCACATTTCAATTGCATGCATTTTTTTGTGATTATTCAGACCGTTAACATTGAATGACACCACTTTCAATAATTGATTATTAGCCATAGGCCAAATGAAACCAACACTTTAACCCCCCCCCCCCCATCATCATGCCTAGAGTCATCTTAGTCAATAGATGCATTAAATCAAAAGAAACTCGAAAAATAACTGACTTCATTTTCCCCCTTTTTATGCTTTGACCCCTCCCCCCCGAAAAGTGGACCTTCCTCCCTCCACCACACCCACCACTTCTCCCTCCCCTTATTAATCCCGGGTGTCATGTAATTTGATCCTAGCCCCACCTGCCCAGTAATCTATAACCTATTTCATAACATATTCCATAACACTTTGACAGTACAACATTTCTTTTACCTTAATAATCTAACATTTTCTTTTTTTTTTTGTAAATCTCTGTTTTGTCCTCAGTGCCCTAATATCCCTTATAATTCGAGCAGCGTATATATATATATTTTGTAAGCTTTCGGAACTTGTGAAATCTCTTTTAGGAACTCTTGAGCCTCAATTACATCGGTAAACATAAAAAATGTCCCCTTCACAAGGACTCTCAACTTAGATTGCTGAGCGATTGTAGCTTGTGCCCCATTCGTTTGAATTAAATGAAGAATTTTAACGAACTCCTTTCTTCGACTTGCTGCTGCAGCCGTCATGTCTGTAAAAATTTGACACTCAGCTGTATCATTCACTTCAAAGTGTCGCTGCTGGATCGCTTTCGTTAGAATTGTCTCCTTTACACGGAAGTCAGCAAAATTAATCAGAATGGTGCGAGGCAGTGTAGAGTTCGGAAATGGATGAGCTGGCACACGATGAGCCCTTGTCATCGTAAGATCGCCTTGAAATTCGGGGATAACCTTTTGTTTAATGAAAGCGTTCACCCATTGCAGGGGTTGGGAACCTTCCAGTCCTTCTGGAATCCCTACTCTATGAAGATTAGATCTACGGGAGTGGTTCTCCAACTCTTCCATTTTATTCTCAAGCGCATGCTTGCTTTTGGCTACCGATTTAACTTCTTGCATGACCGTTGATAACTGATCCTTAAGAACTGAAATCCTCTCTTCTGTCTCCTGAAGCTTTACTGGGAGGCTTGTCATTGTAGTTTCGATCTTCTCTAGTCGTAAATTCAGCGAGGCCAGTTCCGCTTTCTTAGTTTTTTTTAGATCTCGTACCTCCTCCAGGATTAGATTTAGCATATCTTTAATGCTCATTTGAAAGCCCCCCACTGACTCGGACTCTAGATCTAAATTAGAGAAGGAGCTGGGAGATTTTGCCGGTGGAGAGGCTTCTTGCACAGGCTCTTTCTGTTGGAGGGGTGACAACTGAGCCAAAGTCGTTGCCAAGGGTATCAATGTACCATATGGAGCATTGACCTTTATGACCTGATCTGAAACTAGTACATTTTCAGAAACCCTCAAATTTGTTACAGACGTTGCACTCTGGACAGAAAGCCAAGCAGTCGCTTCGTCATGATGGAGAATCAATCTTGGCAATCCTGGCATGCTCTCTAAGTCCATAGGGGCATCGGAATTTAGAGCGCTGATTCATTACCCGCTGTTGGTGGAGCAAATTCTGGTTCTGATACTCCAGCCCCCTCTGTGAGTCCTCTCATTCCAGAAAATTCTTTAATGTTTTGCACATTCAGGCCAGAGCCAGGAGAGGTAGAAGTAGATTGCAGTGTTTTTTTTGTAAACAATGAAAATTGCTTAACTTCCTTCATGGTGCCTGCTTTTGTTTGCGCATCCAGTTCGCCTTCGTCTCTAAACCGCAGCGCAGAACTTGGGGTAGTTTGTTCCTTGCTGGATACCCCCCTACTCGGTTTAACTGCACTCCTGCCGCTATTGCTACTGTAGAGGATCCATCCTCCCATTCAGAGCTTTCAAATGAGGAGTCAAGGCCATGTGGAGAAGGGGCATTTTCTATCACCGCCAGGCGAGCAGCCTCTTTCACCTCTTTGGCTTGAAGTCGCCGCGTTTTAACCTTAGGGGGCCGAGCATTCAATATTTTCCCCATCCTGGCCAATATTTCCCCCTCTTGGACTCTATCCCCCAGAATGCAGTTGGAATTTAACTAAGAACTCTGGCCACCCTGGTTGAAGACATTTTCAGTGACTGCACAAAAATGCTGGAGAGTGCGAGCTTACCACAATATAGTAGTACAGTCCTCAAATATCCAAATGTCCAGTCTCATTCCCTCTGACTGCTGAGCTGCCACAACTGTCAAATTTCCAAAATGCCAAACCAGGCAAACCAAGCTGCCAATCTGCCTCCTTTATTCACGCCGACCACCAGGAAATAATTGCCGCCTGAGAAACACTGCTGCAGAGCACTCTTCCCATTCAAAAGTGACTCCGATACCAGTTCCGATTCCGCTCGCTTTCTATTCCGCTTCAAATGGCGTTCTAATTCCGCGTTGTAATTCCGCTTCGCCACCGCAGTCAAAATGCCATCTCCTCTCTTTTTGGCGAAAAGATGCCGGTACAGGAGCCGGTGTAGGAGAACGCCGAGCTACTGGCTACGGGTATCATCCGCCATTACTGGGAGGCGGGCCATAATCACTGTGGCTAAGCGGAGGCATGGTACTCCGCAGCCATCCTCCCACTTTTAACAACATCTGTGTTAAAACATTCTCACTTAACTGTAAATTATCATTTTAATTAAGAAAACTCGCATCACTTCACTGTGCATCACAGTTTTGTTCTTTTTACTGAATGTGATTTTGTACTGAGGGTATTATTAATATAATTTTTTTTATCTAATTAATGTTATAGTCAATTTCCATAATTCTTTGGGAATGCTTTTCCAAGCATAATTGTGTCCCTCTTTATTACAAACTTCGGAAGATCCCTCCCGACAAGTGCTCAACTTACGCTGAAGGTAACATCGGAGGTGTAAGGGACATGGGGGACACAAAGTGCATTTTAGTGGCACCAGAATAATTAAAAAAATTAAGAAAGATAATGAAAAATTACCATCATTAGCGATGCAGACTTCAACAAAGTACCAAGGTCAAAAAACGACTTCCTCCCCAGAAATGCAAATCTGAACTACCTTGCCTAAAAGTATCCTCGCATCGCTAAATTGGGCGAAGTGTTCTACAGCCATCAGATAAAATAAGAACAAATCGTGCATCAAGCAATGGGGAGTTTGTCAAGAACATGTACTAACAGGGTGGTGCACACAAGGAACAAAAACAAACGTAACAAACAGGGAACAATGTAGTAAAAAAAGATACCATTAAAGTGCTGAAACCACTTGACCAGAACAACCGGAAATCGTTACATAAAAATAAAGCAAAATTAATGCCAATGTTTGTGAATACATTTCAAGACACTTTGTACCACTACTGGGTGAGGTGTAATTGTATACACTAAAGTATTTGCTTCTTCTTTCCTTTGTGGCCTTGACTTTCGTTCACTTGGTTCGCTGTTTGAGAATGCTGCTCACTTGGCATGGGATTTGGTTTTGTGGCTATTCAATAAATATATCATTTTCTATTGAAGTTGACAAATGGAATACAAAGCCACAAGAAAAATAAGATGCCATGTAATCAGGTTTAAAAGAGCATTGTCCCTAAATCACAAGGGCCAGATTATATGAGAGCAACCAATCCACACATAATACCCAACCACAATATGTGAAATTCGAGATCATTCTGAAAAAAAACCTCTCGTGGTAAGCATGTAATACACAGAAAAGGTCTAATTTAGAAACCATCCATTTGTTGTGATTGTTCCTGTTCCAAGTGCTTTATCACTTCATCAGTAGTCTCCTGCCAAAACCACTTTGTTCATCGTTCTATTTTTTTACCTTTTGCTGTCATTTAGGAATGGAGAAGCCATGTTAGACTCCCTTTGCCTTGCTTGTGCAGTGCATGGAAATGTGCATGTTTATGTGTGTGTGCATGTGGGATGTACCAGGGCTGTGCTTGCACGTGTAGGCAAATAGAAGGTAAACCGTGTCCAATTTGGGTTAATCCGGATATTCCTGAATAAGGCTGCAGAGTAAAGTGTGTTGTACCTTATCTAAGAGTATTGAATATAAGGTTTTACATGGTCTTGCTAGGATCAAGTCCCCTTGACGTTTAGCCGTTAGAGAGCAGCCATTTGTGACATTTTTAGAGTACATAGTAAGTCTGAAAGTTCCCTCTAAATAGTCAAGGTCTTTTTAACTTGTATTGGCTGGAACTGGAAATAATAAACCATCATTGCACACTGCTTGGTGTTTCAAAATAGTATAAATTAACTCCTAAAAAAAAGCAGCAACAGATTGATCTGCAAGCATAATGAGCACACATTTTGACCATGTTGTTTGCATAAACTCTGTACAATCTTGCATTTATTTTCATAGATAATATATGAGCAGGAAAAAAGAATAGATATTGCAAACCCAACATATAGAGATTTTATTAGGGGAAGTTATTAGTAATATTTGTAACTCGATGTGTGGGTGTGTGTGTGGGTGTGCGTGCGTGTGTGTGTGTGTGTGTGTGTGTGTGCATGCATGCATGTGTGTGTGTGTTTGTGAGTCGCACCCAGGTGTCCTAGGACGAAAATCTAGTTTTGGACTGTACCCTGAGCTACAACACAGTCGAAGCTGTATGGCCTCTTTGCTGAACAGACTTTATTAGGAGGGGCAAGCTTTGTTATTACAGAAGAGTTTTACGAACAGGAATCTAAAAATGATGTCTGAGTTGTACATGGTGAACTTAAAAGGCAAATATAGGGCTGGAAACAAGAATGGCCACCTAAACCGCACCATGCCTGTTCCTGCCAGTACATCATTATCTGCTTCTGCAAGGACTTCCTGACTGCTGCATTGACTACCTACTACCTGAGGCTCTGCCACGTGCTATGAGTCGATCAGGGGTACTCCAGTCCTTGCCTGGGAGCCACAATTGATGTTTCCTTGGTGAGGCTTACCAGGTCCTACCTCACCCTGTGGAACCTGGGAGCCGGTGTCATGCTGGCGGCCCAAGTGTGCTAAAGCTCATTTAAATGTATGGATGTGCCCCAGTTTTGCTGCCTAGCGTATTGCTGTCATCCCCAGAGTACTGTCCATGGAGCATACTAGTGTGGTGATGCTGTTAGTACTGGGACTGTGTTGGAGGTACTTACGTAGCCTGACCCATTGTAATCCTGCCCGGGGGCCAATGCAGCAGAGACTACTGCTACGGACAAGGCCTGCTGACATTGGAACCCTGTTTATGAATGGATACTTGCACTGGCAGTGACTCTCAATGGCGGTTGAGGACACAGTTTGGACATGACCTCCGTTGTCTTCCGCTGCTGTCCTGCAGCCCCAGGGCCACCAGTGTGTGTAAGTATTTGATTGGAATTAAAAGTCTCTTCCCTCCACTGTAAACAGGAGGTTTTCAGGTAGGAGCTACGGTAGTGGGGACACGAACAAGACCCATGCTATTTAATTACCTGGTGGTATCCCTGTGGCAGGGTGCACTGGACAGTGATGGGGGTGACTGACCAAATGCATTCTAAACTGTCTTTTGACAGGTGGGGGCATGCAAGAATTGGCAGAACAGGTGATTTACAAAAAGAGTCTGAGGCAAGACTATATCGCACCTATCGTTACAATGGGTTACGGTTATAATTAAGATACAGTGGTGCCCGACTCTGGAGGACCAATCATCTTTATCTTCCTCACAGCAGAAACTCCATGGTTATTTACTTAACACAAATGACTCAGCACCCAGTACTACTTTCTAGTAATGTGTAAAACAGTTAGGCAAAATTTAAGAATTGATTGCAAGCAGATCACATAATAAACAGACTCAATAGTGGCTTTTCTTTAAAAGTTGATTTCTTTATTCAGGTTCTTCTCTTTTAAACTTTTTTATGTGTTGTAGCCAACGGGTTTCGTCCCATCCGGGACTTCTTCAGGACTGATAACGCCTGCAGTCTCGGCAGGAAACGCTATGCGTGAGCTACATTACTCACTGAACCATAAAAGGTCTCAATCTACAATGGAAGGAAAATGTATGCACCAGGAGCCATTATGAAAGGATCTAGAGTGATTCCAATTCCATGGTGTTCTGCACTTTTTCACATTGGGAAGATCAATTGAGCTACTGTGACACACAGACAGAATATCAACACAAGCCCTGAAAAAGTCCCAGATGGGACGAAACGCATTGGCTATAACAAATATAAAATACATTTAAAAAAAAAGAGAAGACCATCAATAAAGATATCAACTTTTAAAGAAAAACTAACTTTGAGTCTGTACAGTATGTGACTTTGTTGCAATATATTCTTTAACTTTGTCTAACTGTTTTTCACATTACTAGAAACTAGTACACGTGTTGTGTGTTCAATCAATCATTCAATAAAAAACTTTATTTAGTTTGTTACAACCATAAAAGTATGCACTTTACATCGATTCCTTCTATTAAAACCATAGGCAAACCAAGTTCTAAAAAACATAGCACATGTTCCTCACACATAGAAAGACCCATGACAATAAAAATAAGTTACATATTATTATAAATTAGTTAAAACCAACAGTTCATCCCTATACACCTAATATTTCCAATAGAATAAGTACAAAACTGTTATCTTTCAGTTACACCATCTCCTAATATCTTCATGGAACACATACGTTTATTACTCTGTACACTTGAGGAACACTTTAACTTTACACATAAACTACCCCATGGCGCAGGCTATGTCTAAGTTCATTAAACGCATTAAAAGGTTAACAGCTTGCAACCTATTCGTAATCCTATATTTTCTGAATATTTGGCATGAGATCTCCTTTCGTATATCTAAAAATGTCATACAGTCAAATAAAACATGTAAAATATTGCAGCGGGTACCCAAAGTGCACGTGTTGTGTGTTGAGTCATTTGTGTTAGTTGGCAGAACAGGCTTGCTTCAGAACAACAGGTTGCTGTTCTCATAGTCTGCCTCAGATGAAGGGCAGTCCCTGCACTATTGATAACAAAAATGATTCACACACAATATGCCTAGACCAAACGAAAGAGTGTTTTGACAAACACGCTAATCAGCATGACACAGCTGCACAGAGAATATCAGACCTTGAGGATAAGTCCGTCACCTCTAGTGAATCCCTACTAAAGATGGGTAAAGTCTCTTCTATCACCAAAGCCTAAAAGAGGGGATTAGAGGTGAGGTCATCAATATCAGGGTTATTGCTGTACCTAAAAATTCAGGACTCGTTAAGTCCACCAGATAACTTTTTCAGTGATATGAGTGTGAATTAGTAAAACTTGAGAAAAGTGAGACAAATAAATACTTACTAGCTCACAGACAGATAGGTGGCACGAGGTAAAATATTTGAGCAAATCTGCAAAGGCTTGTTGAAAGTATGAGAGGAGGTTGAGCAGAATGCTTGCCTGTGTTTTTTACACCTGTCTGGTGGTGGGGAAACTCTGGCAACAGCAGTTCGCTACCAGAGTTTCAGCTGGTCATCTCAGATCCAGTGGTATTTATCCCAGACAGAGCCACCTCACATAATTTGAGGATGTTGTTTGTCCTCTTGCGTGATAGTAAACCTGAGTTGACATCAGGCTCGATGCTCCTGAGAATGCTTTAAGTCATTGGCATTGGAATTTCTATTGACAATCCTTAGTCGGATGGGCTTTGGTAGACATTTGATAGGCCTGATCAATTTGCTGTATCATCCCGCAGTAGCAAAACGGTTCTGTCTTCTATCATTTTGCTGTTGGGATGGGAACACAGAGAGGTTGCCCCCTCTCGCCCATGCTTTTGGATGGGCGATGGAGCCATTAGCCAATCGATTATGGGATTTCAACTCTAAAAGGAGTATCTCTTCACAGATCTGGAGAATTTTGTTGTCCTTCAATGCAGATGATAGTCTTCTCTAAAATCCCCAAAATTATTTTTCCACCAATTATTAGAGAAATTCTAAAATTTTAGACCTACACTGGGATTAGTATTTCATTGGGAAAATCCGAAATCTTCCCTCTAGATAGAGCTGCGGAAAAATTTGATATAGTATATCCATTGCAATAGTATAACTGAGCAGTGAAATACTTGAAGATCTATATTAACAAAAACAAGGATGTAGTACTTATGGACAACTGCGACTCTGCAAAAGAAGGTATCTGTTCAACTTGAGCAAATGATTAACCTTCAACTCATTTTAGCTAGCAGAACTGCTCTTAATGAAAAGAACTTCTGACAAAATGTTTATATCTCTTTACTAAGATAGCCATACCACTCCAGAAAACGTTCTTTGTTAGACTGCAACAATCTGTCCTGCCAAGACTAATATGGGCCAGGAATCAACCAAGACTGTGAATTGATGTATTGACACTGACATTGAACCAAGGTGGGTTTGCAAGCCATGACTTTGAAAGGTCCTATTAGGCTTTACAATCAAATTTCACATCATTTAGCTGTCTTCAGATTATTATGTGACTCATCTGATATTTGAGAGATCCTAGACTGAGAGTGGAATGTTGCTAACTATACTGGCTATTAGATAAACTAAAGAAACCAACCTAATTCAAGCAGTAAGTTGTGTACACTGGGCGCTATGGGAGGTAAGCAAGAAGGCTGTTGGTGCATCTGCATGCACTGGAGCAGCAGTTACGGAACAGTCACCTATTTTTTCCTCCAACGCAAGATGGGGCTGGGAAGAAGGTATATAGACATAATAAATTTAGGCCATTTATTTCAGGGTGGCATATTTCTAGCATTGGTTGAGTTCAGGACCCCGCTCCCAAAATGTGCTAGACACACTGACATATTTTAGGATCTGAGAGGCTACTTTTGTCGCCTTCCCTTCTTTTCTAGATCATACATCAAGCTTTGTTCTGTGACACAGACTATTGCGGCATGTTTGTAGTAGTTGTCCAAGCTCTATACGCTACTTCCAGATGCATGTGCCAGTAAGACACATCCTGAAGAAAAGTATTGAGTGACTGTCTTGAGTCTCAAACTTAATGACAATAATTGGTTCAATTGTTGTTTGCAGATGAGTGATGTGTCCATGAACTAAAGACACAAATGTATGCATTTC
The DNA here is from genome assembly GCF_964263255.1 of Lissotriton vulgaris. NCBI lineage: Eukaryota > Metazoa > Chordata > Amphibia > Caudata > Salamandridae > Lissotriton > Lissotriton vulgaris. The sequence goes on from NC_141694.1 coordinate 711,114,705, forward strand.
AAATTCCTGACCCATATTTACTATAATCCATTGACTTTGCTACACATACCCAATAGCTAAATTTATTATCCTGGCATGTAAATGTTCTGGAATTTTTCAGTTCTGCCACAAATATTTAAAAAATTTGCAAATATGACTCAAGCCCAGTGCAGCTAGCCCTTTGCATGCCCTTCTGGGTTATTTGGATGATATTGATTTGAAAACAGGGGACTCCTACTAGTAGTTGAGTTTGCTAATGGTAGGGACTAATATTGAACAGGTATGAAAAGAACTTAATTAGCAAACAATGAAATACATACTGCCCTAATAAAGTCTACATATCATTTGCACTTGAAGCAATTGACTTTCAAAATAAACCACATAATGAATAACAAGGAAAATTGATATATTATTTATTTTTGTTAATTATTATGGAGTAGAAAAATTATTATTTAGTCCATAGATTTTTTTCTTCTTCTTTTTCTTTTCTTATTTCATAAAAGATTTTTTTACTTTAACACCTTAGCTGCTTCGCAAATATCCCTCCCCAGTGCTGCGCTGTCCATTGGAACTAGTGCTGAATGGACGTCCAATGGTCGTGCGCAGCACTGGGGAGGTAGCGCTCGTGACTACCGTTGGCCGTCAGCAGCGCTTAAGAGGTTAACATACATAAATATTACAAAGACAAAGAAAAATACATTGAAAGACATATACATAACGCAGTTTAGGTCGATGTTTTCACAGATGCAGGCAATATGGTGTTAAACAACGCGCGCTTCGGCCTGTGGCCTTCATCAGGTAACCTGTCCTACATATATGACACAAATTTATACAAGACAAAAAGTGGCATAAATATCTGAAAAGAGAATAACAAAGAACAAAAAATAATGTCAGTTATTTGTTAACCGTGATTAAAAGCAGAGATTGCTGTATCCAAATTTGTGCAAACGTAGAAAGGTAGGGTCAGGGCAAGCTCATAATTATTCAGGTATAACAGCTTCTAACTCTTCTTTAATCTAGATATTTTTTATAAAAGCTTTTTAGAAAGGAATGTCTACTGTATTATTGTTACCTATAAATAGACATGTATTTATTAAAAACATTATATATATCCTTCTCTCATTAGGTTTCAATTGATTCTTTCGGTACAAAATTCAGTTTAAATTTAAACACATGATTTAAACATTTATTGTAAAACCTTATATTTATAGGTTTATTACAAAAGCAAACAGATTGACTCGATTAATGAACCTATTGCTTAATGTACAATATGTAAAGGACAAAAAGTATGAAATAACGTTTCCTTCGAACAGTCAAAAAGCAAAAGGGTGGTAAATAGTAAGAATTCAGTGAAGGGAAAAAGAAGAAATGAGTGAAAATATGAAACCGAATAAAATTAAAAGTCTAGCTGCTAGTCTCATCTATCTCCTAAAGAAACGATCATAAGCTAATAGGGAGGAGATTCTTATAGTGAATTATCACTTACTTATAACGGTGTCTCTAAGGATGAATCATAAGCAAGCTATAAAATCTGTTTTAGCACCTTCTTTGTTGATACTCAAAGAGGAACTAGAAGTTCTGATATTGTTCTGTGAAAAAAAATAAAGGAGAAAAAGAGCCTATTTTTAAAATATGGATACATCCTTCAATTCCAGAGGCAAAAAGTTGGAACTAAGGGCTATATGTCCTAGATAGGTTCAGATGGAATTGATGTTATGCTCTCTTTGGTACTATATTAAAGTAAAGGCTATATGGATATATACCTATATTATCATTGATTAGGGGATGGAGAGAACATTTTTTTGGTATAAGTGATTGATCACAGTGGTAGATATAAATAAATGAGCCTCTTCTACACAATGATAGAACAAAAAAGGCAAGAAAATAATACCTTATAAGTGTCCTAGACCATCTTGGAAGTATTCTCAAGTAGACATATTAATATCTTGAGATGTTACTAGAGAATAAAACATAAGTTGAATGAATAATTCAGATCAGTCCACTATTATATCGCAGAGGCTAAAGGTAGATATAGAATTATACCTAAAGTAGTATAGTTACCTTAGTATTACTAAATACCATGGTTGCGTAGTTGCGTGAGGTTCTAAATAAGGGTGACTGTAGCTACAGCAAACTTTTAGTGCAGACAGCGTTTCTTCTTTGAAAAGGTCTTCTTAGAAGTAAGGACACAAACAAGAACGAGATTTAGCCATTATATTATAATGCATAGTCTCAAATGTATATCGTTTGAAAAATATAACTAGCCTTATCAAATTACCTTGGTTGTAAATCAATGTACTAGGTCTTGGGGGGTTCTGTTTAAGACGAATTTGTAGCGATGATTTCAGCAAAAAAGTCGGAGGCTTACTGTTTATTTTGTTGTGGCCATCGTTGCAGTCCTGGTTTACTTATTATTCTAAGAAAGAGGAGGGCACACGCAAAGCAATGCTTTAGATGAAGGCGCGCTAAAATTATATCGGAGATTAATCTCTTCGAGGCTCTAAAAGACCGCTGTACTCATACCTGTATTAGTTGTGCAATCGCCGCACTGGGGTGTCTTTGCTGGCTAGTCACGCATAACCGACGGTGTAGCAAAAATGAACGGGTCGATCCTTCCTTATATAACGGTATTATCCCGCTAAAAACATCAGAAATGGTTTCAGCTGGACAAACGATACCTGACGCTTTGGTGTATACGTCATATGAAGGGGACTGGTTTGGTCAACAGAACAGAAGATGGACTAAGGCGGTCACCCGAAATAGAAACTGGCCAGTCTGCTTGTTATGTTAAAAAAGACCTGACACTAAAGACGGACCGACCAATTATGTTGTTAGTATAAACGCCTGATACTGAAAACAAACCTTTATATCCACTTTGCAGATATTACTTTTGTGTCGCGATCGTGTCATGTTAAAACGAGTTTTTGTCTCCCATAATTTAGAAGACCAAGTAATAGACTCGAACAAACACACCTAGCGTTTTTACATTGTTTCAGTTTGTTTGTAAAAACAAACACGAAAAGCAAAACAGAAACTGTTCATTGAGATATTGTCTACTGATAATGTGTATCAGGACACTAGCCATATTAATGTATTATATAGATGGCGGCATTTGCAGATTATGGTGATATTAATTTGGTGTTTTGTCCAAATTTATGATGGTAACAATACTGAGAGATTATATTTATTTCCATTTAGATTGGGTTTCAAATATTATTAAACATTCTATCCACGATGTAAATAATCAGCAGTATATAATTCCCTCATATTGTAGCATAACATATAATGCGTCAAATTTTTGTTTGGATGGGAAATTCATGATGTGACTAGGACCCTTCATGTATTAGATTAAAATTATAAATAACAATTGGAAGAGGGATTGTTTATAAATCATTCCAATATGTTCCAACCATGATTATCTTACCTTATTTATAAATCTATCCATTGTGCTCTAACCGTGATAATCCTATCTTACTCAATATATACAAAAGGAACAAAAGAGACCTTTCTTGGTTACTTAATAAGGGGCTATATAATGGCTTGTTCCCACGGGATTTCTAAATTGAGTCCCGATATTGTTGTCTCTAATGAAAAAATCCAAAACACTTCTCGTTGTCATGCATCCGAGTGTTTGGCGCGCAAAAATGGCCGCCTTTAAAGTGAATGAGAATATTGGCAATTGGGGCAATGCCTGGGGAATCTTTACATCAATCTTGGGGGAACGTAGACCGGAGTTGCTTTCCGAGTTCCCAATTTATCAATCACGAATCATGGGGTATTCGACATCGCACCAGGGTAATCATTGGTTTTGTTACGATAATATGTTCAGAATGGAAAAGGAGCATAATAAAAGTTTAACCTGGGATTGTTATGATGCCTTGACTTGGGATAAAATGAAGGAGTCAGGAATGTTGAAAATGCCGTTGGTGGGAAGTAATGTTGGCGAATCCTCCCGGCAATATGGGGGGACGCCCTTTCGTTCAAGTACGGGTGCCGACGATCACTCGAAACCTACCGGCAATACCGGAAGAAAGGGTTTCTGCTTTAATTACAACAGAGGTAAATGTACGAGACCGCAGGGATCGTGTAAATTCAAACATGAATGTAGTGGTTGTGGGTCGTCCCATCCTGAGACCTCGTGCAGAGCCAGAACGGGTGATAACGGGGGGAGAGGAGGTGCCAAACAGGTCTAATATAGTCCGAGGGGCGCCTTTACCTACTCCGATTGATACCCTGGCGATGATTCCTTGGCTCAGTGAATACCCGGATCGTACTTCTGCTGGGGTGCTGCGGAACGGTTTTTCGTATGGTTTCCGCATCCCGGTAGGGGACTTTCAGGGTGTGGAAAAGTGTAAAAATCAACTTTCCGTCCTGCAACATACAACCGTAGTACAGGATAAGATCCGGAAAGAGGTGACTCGAGGTCGGGTCGCCGGCCCGTTTAGTGTACCCCCGGTCCAGAATTTTGTTTGTTCTCCCTTAGGGGTAGTCCCCAAGAAAGACCCCGGTGAGTTCCGACTGATTCATAATTTATCAGCGCCACGAGGTCTTTCCGTAAAGGTTTACCGATAAGAAAAGTAAAACAGAATTAGAATTTCTCGATTTGACCATAAAACATGATGAAGGCATTCTGTTTATGGATCTCTTTGTAAAACCTAGTGCACGTAATACTCTCCTTCATTACAGCAGCTTCCATCCTTTGACACAAAAAAACAGCATACCCTTCAGTCAATTTTTAAGACTTAGAAGAAACTGTACACGTCTTACAGATTTCGATGAGAGAGCTGTTGTAATGAAGGAGAAGTTTAAATAACGTGGCTACCCCCATAGATTGATTAGAGAGTCATATAAAAGAGCCAGGTATTATGACAGACAACATCTAATTAATAATACCAAACCTAAAAAAGACGCTAGTCTGGTATTTGTCACTTGACATTCTCAACTTAACAACCAAGTGCAACAGATCTTTTACTCTCACTGGCACATACTGAATGTAAATAAAACAAAACAAGAACTGATACCTAAGCCTTTATTTGCATATCGCAAGAATAAGAATGTTAAAGACTTAGTAGTAAGATCCCGTATGAAGCCTATCAAAGAGAACCTATACAGTAATGTGATTACCGGGGCTCCGGTAACTGGTAACTTTAAATGTGGGAATTGCAAAATTTGTCCACAAACCATTGAGACAACTAACTTCTCATTCAATGAAATCACAATAAAGAATAGCTACATGACAAACTGTAAAACTAAAAATATCATATACCTATTGCTATGCCCCTGCAATAAGGGATATGTAGGAGAATCATCTAGATCTATGTACACCAGATTAACCGAGCACAAATCGGCCATTAGAACAAGAAAAATACATGCACCAATAGTGGCCCATTGTGTTGAAGCAGACCACAAACCAGAAGATATCCAGTGGATAATTCTGGAAAAAATTGTTCCAAGAACAGGTCTATGTCCGGATAAGATCAGACGCAAACGAGAAGTCTTTTGGATTTTTTCATTAGAGACAACAATATCGGGACTCAATTTAGAAATCCCGTGGGAACAAGCCATTATATAGCCCCTTATTAAGTAACCAAGAAAGGTCTCTTTTGTTCCTTTTGTTTATATTGAGTAAGATAGGATTATCGCGGTTAGAGCACAATGGATAGATTTATAAATAAGGTAAGATAATCATGGTTGGAACATATTGGAATGATTTATAAACAATCCCTCTTCCAATTGTTATTTATAATTTTAATCTAATACATGAAGGGTCCTAGTCACATCATGAATTTCCCATCCAAACTAAAATTTGACGCATTATATGTTATGCTACAATATGAGGGAATTATATACTGCTGATTATTTACATCGTGGATAGAATGTTTAATAATATTTGAAACCCAATCTAAATGGAAATAAATATAATCTCTCAGTATTGTTACCATCATAAATTTGGACAAAACACCAAATTAATATCACCATAATCTGCAAATGTCGCCATCTATATAATACATTAATATGGCTAGTGTCCTGATACACATTATCAGTAGACAATATCTCAATGAACAGTTTCTGTTTTGCTTTTCGTGTTTGTTTTTACAAACAAACTGAAACAATGTAAAAACGCTAGGTGTGTTTGTTCGAGTCTATTACTTGGTCTTCTAAATTATGGGAGACAAAAACTCGTTTTAACATGACACGATCGCGACACAAAAGTAATATCTGCAAAGTGGATATAAAGGTTTGTTTTCAGTATCAGGCGTTTATACTAACAACATAATTGGTCGGTCCGTCTTTAGTGTCAGGTCTTTTTTAACATAACAAGCAGACTGGCCAGTTTCTATTTCGGGTGACCGCCTTAGTCCATCTTCTGTTCTGTTGACCAAACCAGTCCCCTTCATATGACGTATACACCAAAGCGTCAGGTATCGTTTGTCCAGCTGAAACCATTTCTGATGTTTTTAGCGGGATAATACCGTTTTATAAGGAAGGATCGACCCGTTCATTTTTGCTACACCGTCGGTTATGCGTGACTAGCCAGCAAAGACACCCCAGTGCGGCGATTGCACAACTAATACAGGTATGAGTACAGCGGTCTTTTAGAGCCTCGAAGAGATTAATCTCCGATATAATTTTAGCGCTCCTTCATCTAAAGCATTGCTTTGCGTGTGCTCTCCTCTTTCTTAGAATAATAAGTAAACCAGGACTGCAACGATGGCCACAACAAAATAAACAGTAAGCCTCCGACTTTTTTGCTGAAATCATCGCTACAAATTCGTCTTAAACAGAACCCCCCAAGACCTAGTACATTGATTTACAACCAAGGTAATTTGATAAGGCTAGTTATATTTTTCAAACGATATACATTTGAGACTATGCATTATAATATAATGGCTAAATCTCGTACTTGTTTGTGTCCTTACTTCTAAGAAGACCTTTTCAAAGAAGAAACGCTGTCTGCACTAAAAGTTCGCTGTAGCTACAGTCACCCTTATTTAGAACCTCACGCAACTACGCAACCATGGTATTTAGTAATACTAAGGTAACTATACTACTTTAGGTATAATTCTATATCTACCTTTAGCCTCTACGATATAATAGTGTACTGATCTGAATTATTCATTCAACTTATGTTTTATTCTCTAGTAACATCTCAAGATATTAATATATCTACTTGAGAATACTTCCAAGATGGTCTAGGACACTTATAAGGTATTATTTTCTTGCCTTTTTTGTTCTATCATTGTGTAGAAGAGGCTCATTTATTTATATCTACCACTGTGATCAATCACTTATACCAAAAAAATGTTCTCTCCATCCCCTAATCAATGATAATATAGGTATATATCCATATAGCCTTTACTTTAATATAGTACCAAAGAGAGCATAACATCAATTCCATCTGAACCTATCTAGGACATATAGCCCTTAGTTCCAACTTTTTGCCTCTGTAATTGAAGGATGTATCCATATTTTAAAAATAGGCTCTTTTTCTCCTTTATTTTTTTTCACAGAACAATATCAGAACTTCTAGTTCCTCTTTGAGTATCAACAAAGAAGGTGCTAAAACAGATTTTATAGCTTGCTTATGATTCATCCTTAGAGACACCGTTATAAGTAAGTGATAATTCACTATAAGAATCTCCTCCCTATTAGCTTATGATCGTTTCTTTAGGAGATAGATGAGACTAACAGCTAGACTTTTAATTTTATTCTGTTTCATATTTTCACTCATTTCTTCTTTTTCCCTTCACTGAATTCTTACTATTTACCACCCTTTTGCTTTTTGACTGTTCGAAGGAAACGTTATTTCATACTTTTTGTCCTTTACATATGGTACATTAAGCAATAGGTTCATTAATCGAGTCAATCTGTTTGCTTTTGTAATAAACCTATAAATATAAGGTTTTACAATAAATGTTTAAATCATGTGTTTACATTTAAACTGAATTTTGTACCGAAAGAATCAATTGAAACCTAATGAGAGAAGGATATATATAATGTTTTTAATAAATACATGTCTATTTATAGGTAACAATAATACAGTAGACATTCTTTTCTAAAAAGCTTTTATAAAAAATATCTAGATTAAAGAAGAGTTAGAAGCTGTTATACCTGAATAATTATGAGCTTGCCCTGACCCTACCTTTCTACGTTTGCACAAATTTGGATACAGCAATCTTTGCTTTAAATCACGGTTATCAAATAACTGACATTATTTTTTGTTCTTTGTTATTCTCTTTTCAGATATTTATGCCACTTTTTGTCTTGTATAAATTTGTGTCATATATGTAGGACAGGTTACCTGATGAAGGCCACAGGCCGAAACACGCGTTGTTTAACACCATATTGCCTGCATCTTTGAAAACATCGACCTAAACTGCGTTATGTATATGTCTTTCAATGTATTTTTCTTTGTCTTTGTAATATTTATGTATGTTAAAGTAAAAAAATCTTTTATGAAATAAGAAAAGAAAAAGAAGAAGAAAAAAATCTATGGACTAAATAATAATTTTTCTACTCTATAATAATTAACAAAAATAAATATTATATCAATTTTCCTTGTTATTCATTATGTGGTTTATTTTGAAAGTCAATTGCTTCAAGTGCAAATGATATGTAGACTTTATTAGGGCAGTATGTATTTCATTGTTTGCTAATTAAGTTCTTTTCATACCTGTTCATTATTTGGATGATATTCCACTTCATGAAAAAGGTTTATGGCACCAAAGCTACTACTAACCAAACACAGTTTTTGCCACTTTATTGATTAAAGGCCGAGAACCTAATTCACGACTGGCTACAAGATGAAGCCTTTTGTAATGATTCATCTGACACTGGGTGCTTACTTCAAGGGGCGCTTTGTTTGCACGTTTATTTTGGTTTTAAAAGCACCTGCTGCCACATCCCTTGCCTCTAGCAATTTTCAGGTAACAATGAAAATGTCAAGATAACTCCGGTGATTAATGTTCTTCCTGGAGAGAGATGGAGTTTGTATAGTTGAGGTTTTGAATGATCATGAAATAGCACAGAGGATCATTGTGCCTGCTACAAAGAACGTGTACCATGCAGATCACAAAGTGCATATAATGTAAATAGGTCAGTGAGATACTTGTTTTCTAAGAGACATCCTTTTGTTACTTGCAATTTAGAAGTTAAAATCCTAATATAGAACAGTGAATTATTAACTGTCATCAAATAACCTCATGCACACTGCAAAGAAAAGATTAGAGCATTGATTATTGTTGCAAAAAGGATGCATTTGGGTAGAAATCGATTCTTGTTATTAAAAAGAACCCCCAACTATGGTGTTCCATTTTCAATTTAGAGTTTGTGGTTTCCAGACCAAGCAGTCTTAAACTATACTGCCCACTAGTATGGATGACATCTCACTCCTACACCTGGTGCTCCTCCGGCTTATGTACCACTTCCCATATGCTGATTTACACATGTATGATTGATTGTCTCTGTGTAACGTGTGTGTGATGCAAAGTGTTCAGACACCCTACACTGGTACGAGTGGCGCTATATAACTAATGAAATGACCCTGGAAAATAGTGCTTATGGAGGCTTGGGGGGCACTGTTTTTATTTATTTATTTACTTAAGTTTTATATAGCGCTGGCTAGTCCCGGAGGTATCAGAGCGCTTTACATGAGGAGAGTTAGATAGGTTACAAGTTACACATTGTTACAGAAGGTACATCAATTACAATTTACATCCGTTGGTTCAAGGAGTGTAGAGGGTAAGGGGGTAATGAAAAAGGGCAACGGGGAGGGAGATTAAGCGGGGCATTGGCATAGGGAAAACAAAGCAGGCAGGGGGAGAGAGATTCGCGGGAGAGAGGAGAGGAATGGGGGAGGAAAGCCAAGAATGGAGGAGGGAAGAGGTGGGGGTTAGGAGACACAGCGAGGAGACAAGGAAGTCACTTTTTCTGATGTCCGGCTGGTTGGGAGACGGCTCCCAGCGGTAAAGGATCATTCCCAGTCTTCTATTTTGAGTGATTCCTGTGTCGCAGTGGACTCTCTCAGCGGGGTCCCTGAGACTTCAGGGCATAGATTCTGGATCCCTCCCTAACAAGGGGAATGGAGTGCTTTGGTCATGGGCACATTTAGAATAATGAAGGGGGGGAGGGGGTAGAAAACCCAGCATGAACACAGTGTCCAAATTCCGGCAGGGTAGGAGACTGTTCCCAGTGGTAAGGGGATCAATCCAAGTCCTCCACTATGTGGCGGTGGAGAGGAAATCCGTACCGGAGGTGGTCACCACCTCCACCATGGATGGGTTGGTGCCAACAAGCATTGTCGCACCGGGTGCCACCAGCGCTAAAGCCGGTCCTGCTACACCTACTCTTCGTTGCAGCCTAGGGTTAGTAGATCTCATGATACTTGGGGACCTTCACACCCCTATTTCTGAGCCATGAACAGGCTGATTAGTGCTACATTGTTTCTACAGCATCCCGCTACTATCCTAAGATAATGGAAAACTTGCAAGTACTGAACACTGAGGGATATGTAGGGTGCCTTCTTAGTGTTGAATTTGGTGAAATGGAATGCCAAGGTTGTTGCCCTTTTACATTCTGTGATATTTGACAGCTTTGGTTGGGAGGCTCTGCCCCTCAGCTGAATTGTGTACTTTCATAATTACTACATATGGTCTGTGTAACACTAACCCTGTGGGTTATCAACACTGTCATTATTGAAATTTCTTTCAACATCTTTGTCTTTTTGGGGAATCATAAATAAAGTGATAATTCTGTTACAAAGAATAGACAGAAGAATACGACACCCATCTTTTCAGACATTTTTATGTCCTAGACTGTATCCTATGTATTTTTTGTATTTTGGGAAAATGTAATAGAAAATAATCTTCAGGCAGACAGCGTGATGGCAAAATAATTAATGTTTTTTGGAAACAGGTGGCATTGGTAAGGGGAAAATGCATATAAAAATGAAGTGTAGGTGGGAGCAAACAAAATTGGTGTAATGGAGTTGCAAAGACAACCATCACTCATTTCCCCCATAGATAAGCATGGGCAGAACAAATAGCTCTTTAAGATGAATTTGTTATTTTTCCTATTGCTTGTAAAGAGTGTTTAATATGTGGACGCACAAACGATGCACACATGCAGGTATAGTGGGATGCTACAGTGGAGGTAACCGAGATATAATACTCTAACACTAGTGTCTCCCCAAATACAGAGACCAACAGATGTTGGGCATCGACAGCAGATCTATTCCTTAAGAGATAAATCAACTTGAGTATTGGCTAAGCATGGGCGAATTTTGCGGATCTCGCGTTCGCGAATTTTGCGGATTTGCGGATTCGCAATCCGCAAAATCCGCGAATTCCCGCGAATTTGCGGATTTTTTTTTTTTTTTGTGTTCGCCCGTGTTTCTGCCAGTTCGCGAGGGTTTTTACAATTTCGCAATTTGCGAACTTACCTGTCGGGTCGCAAGTTTTGCGAACTTGTTGTTTCTACATGTCCAGCCTGTTTGGGACACTCTTCTTCATCACTGCCACTCTCTGTCACCACTGCCACTCTCTGACTACTCATGCCACCCTCTGGCCCACCCATGCCACCCTCTGTTTCATCACCACACCCTCTGGTTGTCCAGTGTACATTATTTTCGGCAAAGCAAAGCACACCTTCCCTGCCTCAAGTGACCTGAATTAATTTGGGGCTGATTAATGTGTCACAGAATATTTTTTTAGCTGGCACCTGCTTCCTTAGTGCGCCCTGATTAGTGATCTTTTGCACTTGCTAAGTGCTTTCATTGTTGCAAAATTAGTTACAACACCTGCCCTGCCCCAACTGACAATAATGAATTAGGGGCTAATTAATGTGTCACTGAAAGAATTTAAAGTTCCAGCCTGGCACCTGCTTGTCTGCTCCTTTAGCTGTAAATCAGGACCTTTGTGGCATACAGTTAAGGTCAGAGCAGGGTCACACAATAGTTGCAAGCAGGCAACCGAATTCTGGAGGGCCCCCTCAGGAAGCAATACAAAGAATCGTTACAAATCATGAGGTTGACCTTTTGCACCTGCTCATTGCTTTTGCTTTTGCTGAAATCGTTTTGCGGTTTTTTTCGCGCTATTCGCGGGGCGCGGCGTCGTGCGAAACCGACCGCGGAAGCCGCCAATTCGTGCGAATGAGCATTTTATTTTTTTGCGGCTTGTTGTTTCGCGAGTTTTTTTGCAGTATTCGCGAGCCGCTTGCAGCGCAACACGCGAATTTACCCCAAGGTCGAGTACGGGCGCGGCCATTTTGTTTGCGTGACGTATTTCCGTTTCCGCCCGCTATGTATAATCTCGCGCAGTAAGCGCATTGCGAGTAGAGGTTCGCACGAGATCGCGCGGGAAATCTAGAGGTTCGCACGAGATCGCGAGGAAAATCTCGCGCGAACTGACTTTCGCGCTCGGAAACGGGCGCCGGCCATCTTGTTTTTCATTCATTTCCTGTGTCTGGGCATGGTGTTTAATCCTCTTGATATCTTTCCCATCCTTTGCTTGTTTTCAGTTTTTTTTTTACGATTTTGCTTCTTATCTATCCCTCTCTTTTCCTAGCTGTATATTTTTGTCTTTTCTGCTATTTTTCTTTACTTTTAAACTACTTTTGTAAACTCTTTTCTTTTCTTCTTCCCTATCCTATTCTTTCTTAATTTTCTACTTCTTCCTACCTTACCTGCCCAGACCATGGTCAAGCCAGGCGCCGTGAAGCTGCCCAGGCACTTGAGGGCCGCAGCGGCGGCGGGGAGTAGTGCTGGACCCAGTGGCAGGACAGCAGGCGTGAGATCGAGGGGGGAGCAGGTGACGCGCCGGGAGATATTCAGCCCGGAGGAAGTGGGCGCGCTGGTGTACTTTGTCCAGCGCCGCCTGCCCAGGACCATCGCGGGAGGCGGCAGGATCGCGGCCGGCGGCTATAACATGCGGGAGCGCCGGAAGCGGTGGGAGAAGGTGTGCTGGGCCATATCCCACCTCTACGGGGTCCAGCGCACCTACAGCCAGGTCACCCATCGCTGGACGGACCTCCTGGACCGCGAGCGCGACCTGCTGGACCAGCTCGGCTTGGAGATCCCCGGCCTTGGTGAGTAGTAGTAGCCATTGGCATTTAATCACTCACTACTATGATGTTTTCTCCTGCTCTGTGTTGTTGTATTGCAAATATTTGTTTTTTACATGGAGCAAGCCAATAATGCCGCTGATGACGATTACATTGTAGTTAAATTATATTTCAAAATCTTCTGTGCATTTCAGGTGCACTGCTCTCCTTCTCAGTGGGGTTGCTACTATGCTTATTTGTTTTCTATTTCGTGGTCTCATTGGCCTGAGTAACTATTATGTATGAGTGTACTTAACAGAACTGCGTAATGCTAGACACTAGGGGGCAGATTACATTTACAAGCCCCTTGCGCCACGTTTACGTTGCCTTGCGTGACGCAACAGCGGCGTAAACGTGCCGCATCCCTGCAAGTCATTTACAGCATGACGCATCTAGGGAGATGCGTCACGTTATAAAGCCATGGGCCTGCACCACAATGGGTGCGTTCCTAGTACGCAGGGTGGGCGGTCCAGCGGCTGTGCGCCTCGCAAAATTGCCTGCGTGAAATCTACAAGATTTAACGCAGGCACTTCTGCGCCGCTGCTACGTCAATTCAATTCCTTATGTCTGCTCGAAGCAGGCGAAAGGACTGACACAGCATGTAAAGTATTGGGTGGCCCTGAGCATTACTGGAGTTGCATTGCGTTGGCGACGTGACTCCAGCGATGCGCCGCTCTTACGTGACGAGATGCGTCACGCAAGTGCCTACCCTTGCGCCAGGGCGCGCCGCATTGTAAATGAGGCACATCTGCCGTGTCGCAAGGGTAGTTTTGCGTGACGCATTTGATCTGGCGCATCTCTGGAGATGCGCCAGAACGCGTAAGTAAGTATGCCCCTAAGGGGCAGAATTGCAATTACCGTCGCATCCCTGCAAAGTAGCAGGGATGCGCCATTAATTGTGCGGCCCGCTACCACCACCAAACATGGTGCGCCGTATTTGCAATGCGGCGGCGGCGCCCCATGGGCCCAAAACGTCACCGAAGCTTTACTGCTGGAGTTGCGTCGCAACGATGGCGCAGCTCCATCAATGCTCTGGGGTACCCTATCTCCCCAATGCTGGGTCAAGCCGTACGTCTGCTTCAAGCAGGTGCAGGGTTTGTGTGACGCATCATTGTCCTAAAGGTGACTGATTGATATTTTGTAGATTTCCCTCAGCCACTATTAGGATGTGTTCCAGCGCAGGAATGCCCTCCCTTGCGCCGGAACGCCCCCTGATGGCGCAGGGCTTTATAACGGGATGCATCTCCCAAATGCGTCACGTTGTTATAATATTATACGCCGCACCATGGCGCCCTTTTTTGTTTAGCTGCTGCGTCACAAAAGTCACGCAAGAACGGCGCAAAAGAGCCGCAAGGGCTTAAATCTGCCCCTTCCTTTGTAACCCTGACAATAAGAAAAATAGTGGCGGTGGATTGATAGTTTGAATATTTAAATGACTGGTAATGTAGCAGGCAACTGTTAGTGTTGTCACTGATCTGACTGAAATCACAATGGAGTTTGTCTGTCACTTTGCGTCTTGCCTGCGGACTGCTGCCTGCCAGTCCTAGGTGAACGTTTCAGTACTTTGTTTAGTGAGTTACGTGACTTTCGAAGTCACAGGTCCGCATATAAATGAAAAGTAACCATAATCAATATAATTTCGCAGAAATATTTTGTTATTGTTCTTTTGAAATGTTTGATTTGGTTGACATTGACAAGCAACAATCATCCATGTTTTCTGTTCTTTCTTTCATGTTGTACGTCAGCTCCCCCCAGGGGCGAGAGGAGGACACAGGAGCAGCAGGCGGCGGATGCTGTTCATCAACAGGGCCAGGATCGGGCAGGCGAGGGCTCCTCTGCTGGCCCCAGTAAGTTTTCATTTTAGACTAGTACCTATTTTTCCTAGCGTTCCTCATTTGACTTTTTTCAAAATTGTCTTTGCTCTTCTTGTAGACTGTATCTAAATTCTTATCCTGCCTCTACTATGACTCCCTGTGGTATTACTAGATTATTCTTATTAGTCTGTCTGTGTAGCTAACTAAGATTGCACGGTTGGCGAAACTCCCATGATTCTAGTCAGCAATAGCTCTATCAACTTAGTGCAGTCCTCTGGGATTGTCCATAATGTCTTTTGAAGTGTTCTATCTGGACTCATGCTTGCAAAAATTGCAAAACCTTTCGCTCAGTCACTCTAGTCTGGACCAAAAAACACAGATTGTATTTAAGTTTAAAAGCTTTATTAAAAGTAAACACATTTATTAAAATGAAGTCATAATAAAACTAAACGTTTAACTGATAATGGAAAAGTGGTTAGTGCTGACGATTAATTGAAGACATTTCTTGTGGTCGAGCCGAGCTCTCACCTGGTTTCAACTTGATCTTGTTGTTAGAAGTCCATCTTCTGTCTGTGTGGAGAAAAATGGTGCGTGTTAAAAAAACAGCCTTCATCAGTTGTGCCAAAAAGTGCAGCAAGACAACCTTCCCTGGAAAAAGGGACATTTTTTTTTTAACTTTAACGACAGTCACAAATTACATTGTTTTCACATGTCTTCATTCCTAGACCAAATACTAGTGACTGCTTTATTCTAACATTCTTAAATGTACTTTGTAGGTGGAACATCTGGTGGCGGGGCCAGTGTGGAGGTGGTGGTGCTCGACACCGAGGCGGAGGGCGAATCGGGCGATGCTTCAGGGGAGGAGGCGGCGGCGGCAGCTGTGAGAGTTGAGACGGTGGTGGTGGCGGCCAGAGGTAAGCTCTTATATATTCCTTACTTATTGAGATTGAAGACTAGCTGGGAAGGCAAGAATATGAGATGCATGGCTGGGTGAATGATGAAGCAATGATGGGTGGAAGGACAACAGCCTGGGTGGGTGACACAGAAACTGTATGTGTCCATATACCTGGATCATGCTACTATCTGACTCTTAGATAGCATATGTGTATCTAGAGCAGGGGTACTCCTAGTACGGCCCGCGGGCCGGTGGTGGCCCGGCAAGCCTTCGTTGGCGGTGCGCTGACCTTGCAGACAATCACTGCTCCCCCGGCCCCCACAGAGCAGAGGCTTTTTTGTATTTCACCTGTTAGCGCCCCTGCATCTCCACTCTGACAATCACTGCTCCCCCGGCCCCCACAGAGCAGAGTGGAGATGCAAGGCCACAAAGAGGTGAAATAGAACTAAGCCTCTGCTCTGTGGGGCCGGGCAAGCAGTGATTGTCAGGGTGGAGAAGCAGGGGCGCTAAAACAAACAAAGCCTCAATAATATGTTAATGGTCTTTTAAAGACCTGTTAAGTACTTTGGTGTTGTTGTCTGTGTGTGCGCGTTGAGGAAGCGGTCTCAACCCGGGCTGAAGGCTGACACAGATAGACACACACACAGTGAGATGACAGAGGGAGAGGGAGGGCAGGAGGGAGAGAGAGATGGAGGGAGGGCAGGAGGGACAGCAGGAGGGAGAGAGATGTATGTAAATGCTGGGTCTGGTGGCTCAGTGGATGAGGGCATCTGCTGCAGGGACCTGTGTGCAACCTCATGGTCACAAGTTATCGTTTTGCTTTAGCCCCGCCCCCTCTGACTCCGCCCCCACCAGTGCGGCCCTCGGCCCCAAACTACACTGTAAATGTAGCCCCTGAGAGAAAGTTTGTGAGTACCCATGATCTAGAGAGAGTAGACGGTCAGTGGATGAAGTAAGTGTAACTTTGAAGAGCATGTAACACTAACACTGCACCCGCACGTCCGTTCCAGTGTAGGAAAGGCAAGGAAAAGAACTTTTAATTTTGTCCAAATACTACCATAAATAGTAGCAGTAGTTTGTATTGCAAGCACTGCATAGATCCGGTTATTATGGTGGCCACTCCCTACCTCTCTTAATAAGTTTAGTAGTACTCAGTCATTCATGTGTGGATGTATCACTGCCTGTCACTCAATAAAAAGCAAAGCACCTAAAGTCATCCCATATATAAGCAAAAACATCCCATGTGAAGTGATAGATAATCAGATTATTTATCTTCTTCAATTTTCCATTTCTAGTACTCATTTCCACTGTAGGGTGAAAG
Organism: Lissotriton vulgaris; assembly: GCF_964263255.1. NCBI lineage: Eukaryota > Metazoa > Chordata > Amphibia > Caudata > Salamandridae > Lissotriton > Lissotriton vulgaris. The sequence continues at coordinate 711,131,812 of NC_141694.1, forward strand.
TTAAATTAATTAAGCAGTAGCCCTTGAGTTGTAACAGAGTATTCTCAGTGCCACCCGTAATAGAAAAGTAAGAGATTCACCACCTGCATGTACTGGACGGGTACAGTAACGCAACGGCAACGCAAGTCTAGGTCACTCCTCATGGCGTGCGTCTCTTTTTCTCGGGTGCAAGTTTACCGCGCTGGCATTATGCCGGCTTGCAGAAAATAACGTACCAATTTTCCAAAACAAGAGACAAGAAGAAGAATAAGACTGGTGTACTTTCATAGTCGACTCCAATGGAAGTCCACAGTGCTCATAGAATTTGTTCCTTAAACTCCCACTAATGTTAGAGCAAGGATGAAGAAGTGTGAGGTTAGATAGATACTGGCCTCAATAGTTATGTAATGCGCTTGCAAGTTGCTAGTTGTACTGCAGCACACATTTCTGCTGAATGATTGAGTTAATCTTAAAGAGCATTGGTTACAGACTATGTCTTTCTTTCTTCATATAGGTTCTCCTTCCAAACGAACAAGGAGGAAGGAGCTGGCTAGAGCGGCCCGGCAACGGAGAATCGAGGCCACTGTTGCGGAATATCGGCGGCTGGTGGCCCTGGAGGACGTGGAAAGTGTGCGGTCGACAACAACGACAACGTCGTCCTCCGTGGCCTCACCGGCTGCCACCGTGACCCAGCACAGTGGTCCACCGAGACTGAGCCGGGCTGCCAAAGGCAAACGCCACCGCCGAGCAGCAAGGCCAACAGCTGCTTCTCACAGGCCTTGCACCTGCAAGGCAGTGAAGGCACGCCTGCGCCGCACCACCCTGATGGTGTCCCGCCTTCAGCAGGAGCTCGCCTTGCTCCGCGAGGAGCATGATGCCCTGGCCCAAAAAGTGAACAGCATCCACCCCTAGTGTCCCTTGCCCCTTTTTTAGAGACTTTTGGGGGGTGGGAATTGGGAGTTGGGTTTTTGGGGACTTTTGAAGGACAATCGTTGGGGTTAGGGAGGGTCTTGCGGGAGATTATTTTGTTAGGGATATAAATATACTTTTTCAAACTTTATCTGAGCATACCTGTTTTTTACTGCTTGCCTGGTGGGTGGGGGTTTAACGTTGACTGTTTTCCTGAAAGTTTAGTTCCATTTTCTTCCTTTAAGTGTAAATGCCCAAATGTTTTCAACACTAAGTGCCTCTCACAGACTAAGTGAAGTGAATCCAAGAGTCCTAGGACTTTAGTTAGTACTACCTTCAGGCTCTCGTCTCTCGTACTAATACTCCATTATACCCCCAAACCACCAAACGCTTATCTTACCTGTAATTTGTGTTTGAAAGTAGGGCTAGGCCCAGGGCTGGCTCCACGGGAAACACCGAATAACGTTGGCAATCTTGGTCGGATAAAATTTCCTCATAGCGGTGGTAGTAGTGGTGTGCCACAGTGGCAGTTGCATGCCTATGAAAAAAAAGAAAATGAAATCTGGTTTGTCCTCCTGAGCAATTCAACGGTACAACTGAGAATATAGCAGGTGACAGAAGTACAGTAGAGCAGTGCCACATTGTAGCCTAACAAATGGTAAAGTATAACTACTAATTCGGTTGAAGTTCTTTCACATTAGCAATGGTTCTTTGTCAAGCAGAGTAAGAATATATCATCGACAACTGTGGAAAGAAAGAATGCGACAGTACAGGGCCTGTGTGGAATTATTGATAACTATATTCAACATAAGGTCTCTGTAGCCAGATACCCGAGAGCCTTGCTGGTCACTATAAATCCATTCACAACAACACTCAATGGGGTTGGTCTGGAAGGTGTCACGTTTACTCCCCGTGATCCAGTCGATGCAAATATGGTTCCACCTCCAAATGTCACCAACACCCAGAAGTGTAAACACAGGGTGTTCGAGGCATTAGGCGAGGGAGAAAAATAACAAACTAAAATAAAAAATGTGGGATGGGTAAAGGTAGGGTCAGCAGGGAAAGGATACCTGTAAGAGAAGACAAGACAGGCATCAGTGAAGTGATGTCCTAACATACAAGGGTACTCTCATATAGTCTCACTAAATAGTCTGCAAGTCTCCCGCCTACTCATGGGAAATGTAGTTTCATAGTACGGTAGGCGCTTAGGGGCTGCGTAACCTGACAGAAGGTATAGTAGATAGAAAAGGAGAAATTGCTTTTTTTCTAGGTGTCCCCTCACTCACCAGGGTTGCCCCTTGGTGACATGCTTCATCATTGGGGCCATCCCAGTCCTCTACGGCCTGGGGCGTGCTGCGACTTGCGAATTACGTAGGAGCACTTACAAATGACTATGTGTGGTGCAGATAGTGGAGTGGACTAAGTGATGTGTTAAGGGATCAATGTAGAAGCCGAGAGAGAGCAAAGAAATGCAGTCACAGTCAGAGAAAAAGGCAAGGGATACTGTATCTATGTGTGGTTGTAGTGGTCCTGTTGGAAGTGGTAAGTAAGTTGCCCGCAGAAAAAAAATCCTCCTATTAGCGGCACTCCTCCATTGCAGCCGACGCTTCGTCCACCGATGTTGGTCACCAGAAGACACCCTGTCCACTGCCTGCCTGATGCTGAATTGTGGCTCGCTACTGTGAAGCCTGACTCCATCCTTTTTTCCCCATTGCAGAGACTGAAACCCGGCCTGTAATTATTCAACGAAAAACAGGAAGTGATATAATATTACAACACCACTGATAAATAAATATAAGGTATGTAGGCTGTGGAGTGCAAAAAGTCACAATTTGTTTTTCCTAGTAGACAGACAGTACAATGTTTTTGAAAGTGCGTACTCTGAGTCACCTTTTGAAGGATAAGTAAGTATGGGCAAATTAATGTAGCGGATCTTGCCCCTCAAGCTAGGTGTACTGTAAACTGTGTTTTAGAACAAAAATAGATCTTCCTAGCAGTGCTCCCACCCAAAAAACGAGGCCTAGCAGAAAACTGGAGACAAAACTTACTTTGAAAGTAAAAGTAGGCCGAAGTACCCTAATTACCCATTACCCCCCGTGGATTGTATTCAAACCACTTGCAAGCAACCAAGCAAAAGTAGCCATAGCCAGCATCGCTCCAAGACTCGAAATCCCCCCCACTCAAACACATGCAATAGAAATACTGCTAACCCTAACGAACCCTAAGTTAAGAATAGTGGCAAAGGCTTTCTTTAACTATGCCAAATCCCCCCTTTCCCACCATGGATTTTCTTCAAATGACTTGCAACCAAAATTACACATTCTCACGAGTGCTCTAAGACCCCAGAACTCAGTTTGAAAAATCTAGAACACCCCGATACACATGCAATCCTGGTGCTAGGGCTAACCCTAACGAACCCTAAGTTACAAAAAGTGCCAAAACTAAAGGCTTTTCCGCGCGGATTTTGTCCCAACCACTTCTACCCGGTATTAGACCTTCCCAGGAATGCCCCAAGACCCGGCAACCCACCCGCCAAGAAGCATAACACCCCCAAACAGGCCAAAAGAAAAATCTCATACTTGCAATATTTCTGGGCCTTCGGTCCAAACGCGCTGCGTAGCTAGGCCATAAGTCGGGGTTGGCACGACGGATTTCCTGAAAAGCAAATGCAATCAAGATTAGAGTGTCCCAGCAGTGCTCCCAGACCACGAAACTCACCCGCAAACAGACGGAACCCCCCCTAAGAGCACCTCAAAGGCAAGCAAGTCATCAAAAACACAAAAAAAATTCCGCCTGGGATTTGGTCCAAAACACTTTTATCCGGTATTAGAGCTTCCCAGCAATGGCCCCAGAGCCGTCAACCCAGGAGAAAACGAGTAGAAGACCCCCAAACAGCCAAAGAGCAAAAGTACAAAAATGGGGACTTAGTCACTTTTTCACAAATTTCCCAAATCACTCCGCGCGCGCTCTGCAGCTAGGCCCTAAGTCCCCTCAGCCACCATGGATTTGCTTCAAACCTCTTGCAAAGTAAAGTATATATAGCCAGCAGTGCTCCCAGACCACGAAACTCACCCGCAAACACCAGCAAGCCCCCCAAACAGGCCCCCGAAAACGCTACATAGAGCAAAATGTCTGAAATAGCCCAAAAAAAAATCGGCCTGGATTTTGTCCCAACCACTTCTACCCGGTATTAGACCTTCCCAGGAATGCCCCAAGACCCGGCAACCCACCCGCCAAGAAGCATAACACCCCCAAACAGGCCAAAAGCAAAATCTCATACTTGCAATATTTCTGGGCCTTCGGTCCAAACGCGCTGCGTAGCTAGGCCATAAGTCGGGGTTGGCACGACGGATTTCCTGAAAAGCAAATGCAATCAAGATTAGAGTGTCCCAGCAGTGCTCCCAGACCACGAAACTCACCCGCAAACACCAGCAAGCCCCCCAAACAGGCCCCCGAAAACGCTACATAGAGCAAAATGTCTGAAATAGCCCAAAAAAAAATCGGCCTGGATTTTGTCCCAACCACTTCTACCCGGTATTAGACCTTCCCAGGAATGCCCCAAGACCCGGCAACCCACCCGCCAAGAAGCATAACACCCCCAAACAGGCCAAAAGCAAAATCTCATACTTGCAATATTTCTGGGCCTTCGGTCCAAACGCGCTGCGTAGCTAGGCCATAAGTCGGGGTTGGCACGACGGATTTCCTGAAAAGCAAATGCAATCAAGATTAGAGTGTCCCAGCAGTGCTCCCAGACCACGAAACTCACCCGCAAACACCAGCAAGCCCCCCAAACAGGCCCCCGAAAACGCTACATAGAGCAAAATGTCTGAAATAGCCCAAAAAAAAATCGGCCTGGATTTTGTCCCAACCACTTCTACCCGGTATTAGACCTTCCCAGGAATGCCCCAAGACCCGGCAACCCACCCGCCAAGAAGCATAACACCCCCAAACAGGCCAAAAGCAAAATCTCATACTTGCAATATTTCTGGGCCTTCGGTCCAAACGCGCTGCGTAGCTAGGCCATAAGTCGGGGTTGGCACGACGGATTTCCTGAAAAGCAAATGCAATCAAGATTAGAGTGTCCCAGCAGTGCTCCCAGACCACGAAACTCACCCGCAAACACCAGCAAGCCCCCCAAACAGGCCCCCGAAAACGCTACATAGAGCAAAATGTCTGAAATAGCCCAAAAAAAAATCGGCCTGGATTTTGTCCCAACCACTTCTACCCGGTATTAGACCTTCCCAGGAATGCCCCAAGACCCGGCAACCCACCCGCCAAGAAGCATAACACCCCCAAACAGGCCAAAAGCAAAATCTCATACTTGCAATATTTCTGGGCCTTCGGTCCAAACGCGCTGCGTAGCTAGGCCATAAGTCGGGGTTGGCACGACGGATTTCCTGAAAAGCAAATGCAATCAAGATTAGAGTGTCCCAGCAGTGCTCCCAGACCACGAAACTCACCCGCAAACACCAGCAAGCCCCCCAAACAGGCCCCCGAAAACGCTACATAGAGCAAAATGTCTGAAATAGCCCAAAAAAAAATCGGCCTGGATTTTGTCCCAACCACTTCTACCCGGTATTAGACCTTCCCAGGAATGCCCCAAGACCCGGCAACCCACCCGCCAAGAAGCATAACACCCCCAAACAGGCCAAAAGCAAAATCTCATACTTGCAATATTTCTGGGCCTTCGGTCCAAACGCGCTGCGTAGCTAGGCCATAAGTCGGGGTTGGCACGACGGATTTCCTGAAAAGCAAATGCAATCAAGATTAGAGTGTCCCAGCAATGCTCTCAGACCATGAAACTCACCCACAAACAGACGGAACCCCCCCTAAGAGCACCTCAAAGGCAAGCAAGTCATCAAAAACACAAAAAAATTTCCGCCTCGGATTTGGCACAAACCACTTTTAGTGCTTCCCAGCAATGGCCCCAGACCCGTCAACTCACCTGCAAAGAGGTAGAACAACACCCCCACAAGTGCTGAGTCTTTCTTCATTGGGCGTAAACCAGCCCTCTGCTTTGATGGAAATAGGAGTCTGGAGGAGGAGGATAGAGGAGCATGTTCTTCTGAACTTGTGAACCTGAGGAATGCAGACTGCGGCACCTTCAAATAAATTAGCAAACAAGTGAAGACAGTTCTGCTGATGGGCTTGTCTTTGTGATAATCTGATTAAAGTTTGAATTATATTAACTGTGCACAACAAAGAAAGACAGACACACAGGAATAAAAGTGAATAAGGATGAAAAAGAAAGTTATTGATTCGTTGTCTCATTTTCAGGGCTCGAAGTCGGAATCACGGTCCAGGAATAAGAATAAGGCTTCGTCATCATACTCTGCGAATTCAGCCCGGGTGAGGTCAGTGCCACCTGACAGAGTAGAAATTCCCTCATCTATGGTGCTGGCCACCTCCTCTTCATCCGGCACGCTCTCTCGTACTCTTATATCTGGTGGTATGAGGTGCTGATTCATCTTGATCATTGTTAACCTCTCCACATTTTTGGGCGAGAGGCGGCTCCGTTTGGGAGTTACAATCCCACCAGCCGCACTGAAAACCCGTTCAGAAGACACACTTGCGAGTGGGCAAGACAAGTAGTTTAAAGCCAGGTTGGTGAGCTGTGGCCACAATTCTTTTTTCCCATGCCAATACGCCAATGGGTCAGAATTAACATAGACCTCTGTGGAGTCATTCAGATAGTCCTTCACCATCGACTCAAGGTCCTCCTCCAAGGTTCCTCCACTTTGCGTAGCTCTTGCTGTGCCTCTGGCCTTTTGAGAACCAAACCCACGCAGAGCTAGCCAATCCTCTTCAGCCTCCAATGTTTCTGCTGTCTTTCGTGCAGATGATGCGGTTGCCGGTGTCTTTAACGGCTGAGAGGTCACTTGTGCCACAGCCACAGGTGCAGAAGTGGATTGTTTTGACTGGGGATGGCCTGCTGATGTACTGCCATTTCCTTCAATTTCCAGCCGTTCTGTTTCAAACTTCTTGGCTGACAAGGCTAGCCAACGTTTGTACTTTGTAACATCTTCATCAGCAAAAGCAAAGAATGCTCTGCCTGCCAGCGCCTTTTTGTAGCGTGGATCCAGAATAGTAGCACAAATGTAATGCTGTTCTGAGTGGATCTTTTGAAGACGTTCATCACCTTGTAGGAGCTCTAATAATTGCTCAGCCAGAAGCAAAGAAGAGCCTTTCTTTTTGTCATCTTTTCGAAACACAGAACACACCTCCTTCAGTTGGTCCTCCAGCATGTACAACAATGGGATAGCTTTTCCCAAATTAGAGTCCTCCTTGCTGACTGCACGCGTGAAGACCTCAAAAGGACGAAGCATGCGTGTTAGGCTTTCAACTATGTTCCATTGCGGCCCACCCATCCTCAGCTCCTCTATACCCTCTTTCAAGAAATATTGATCGAGTTGCGTATACTGCTCATACAGACGCTCAAGCATGTAGAAGGTTGAGTTCCAACGTGTTACCACCTCCTGGATGAGTGCTTTCACTGGCATTTGACATTGATATAGCATGCTCCTCAGCTGCTTGCGGGCCTTAAAAGAATGCCTGAAATGCTTGCAAATTTTTCGGCAGTTCTCCAATACACTGCACGCTGCACTGTCTTTATTACCCAAGAATTTTTGGACAACCAGGTTTATACAGTGCGCCAAACACGGCACTCTGAAATAGTAACCGTCCCTCATGGCCTTAACTATATTGGAGCCATTGTCCGTGGAAACATAACCAACCTTGCGTTTTAGTGGGGACAGACAGTTAAGGACCTTTGTGTTAAAGACATCCAAAATGTTTTCTGCTGTGTGACGTTTCTCCAAACCAAACATGGCTAGTGTTGCATGTTTCCGAGCACCTTTAAAAACAGTGTTAGTGTCAACACCTGAGTTTAGCTTTGCTTTAGCCCCTGAAAAAGAGACCCAGTGTGCAGTGATGCACATGTAATCAGCGCCTGCGCCACTGGTCCACATGTCTGTTGTCAGATGTATAGTGTGAACAGCACTCTTCTGCAAAGCTGCCCCAATCGCCTTCAGAACATCTTCATGTAGTGCTGGAACCGCAACTCGGGCAAAATAGAACCGGCTAGGAACCTTCCATTTAGGGCAGAGCACTGCCACTAATTCTAGAAAACCAACCCCTTCGACAAAAGAAAAAGGGAGAAGGTCCAGAGCTAGCATTTTAGCCAGCTTAGTGTTATACAGACGGGTCATTGGGTGGTTGCGTTCATATTGCGCTTCTGTAAACAACATCTTTTTAATGTTGCCCTGGACCAATGATTTACGGGATGATGATCTCTTCGACCCAGTTACGCTCGCTGATGAACTTTTCCGCATTGATGTCTCACTCTCTCCCACACTCTTAGTGTGGCTCCCATGGGGTGTGCTGCTGACATGGGAACTGGGTGTAAGTGAAGTGTTTGGATCGTCTTCTTCTACCTCCTCGTCATCAGCAGATGACAAATCAACGTTTTCATTACGTGCAATTCCGGCTTTCTTGACCGCCTCTAGGTGCGGAAACCATTCGAGAGGGTGCCTTCTCTCAAGATGACCTCTCTGGCCTCCGGTACCATAGTTAGAACCAAGCTTACCACGACTATATCGAAGCTTACAAAGGCTACAAATGGCTACGTTTGCCTTTTTTGGGCAAACACTAAAGAAGTCCCAAACTGGAGACTTGAAATGTCTTCGGGGGCCGCCGCCGGAGGAGGCGTCGATACTGGTGGTGGTGGTCCTGCTGCTAATGACAGATGAAGTGGAGGATGTGGATTGCCGAACTTCAGTACGTTTTGCACTTTCACCACCACGAATTGAGGTCGAGGACGAGGTGGGTACCTTCTTGCGAGGAAGAAATATGGAAGCGGTAGGTTTTGGTGTACTACTTAACTCCAAATCTAATGATTCCATTTCCATTGCCTCCTCGCCGACATCATCATCACGCTCAGCAGCTTCTCGGGATAGGGTCAAAATGTCTCTTTGCTGCATGCCCGGTGGGGCTGCAGTGACCTTTGTGATGACTGCCTCGTCGTCATCGTGAGAGGCTTCATCACCAGCAGTATCTGTCACTTCTTGTTGAGCCTCATCACACTCCATAGGTTTGAGTTTTTGGACGACCTTCCTTTTACGCTTAGGTACCGGTGGCAGATCATGGTGTGCCTCTGCCTCACTGTCAGACCGCAGTTGTCGTGGTTCCCAAGACAGATCACTTGCACCAGAACGAGGTGGGCTTGAAGAAGATGTAGACACCCCCCTTGATCTTTTCCTTGCTAGGGATGTGGAAGACAATGAATGATCATCAGGAGGAGTGGCTTCCAATGATACCTCAGCTTCATTGTCGATTTCCAAATGTGCCCCTACTTCGGGAGGAACAACTATTGTGGGCACTTGTGAACGTCCATGCACCTTTGCTTGCGCATCTCCTTTTGCTGCCTCTCCTTCCACATGTACTTGGGCGTGTACTTGCACATGGTGTTGTTGTTGCGGCTGTGGTTGTTCAACACTTGTCAGATGAGTTACAACAACCTGTGTTGATTCAGGGACATTGCTGCTACTTTCTTGCGATGAGCCAACATCACTGGTCGATGGTGATTGGAGAAGTACACTGACTGCCTCTGAAGCACTCAAGGGCTTTGACTTAAGTTGGCGTGGTGGTGGAGGCACTGAACCCAATGGAGCAGGGGTGCTGCTCTCAGGTTGGTCCCCAGCAGATCCTGCTGCTGCAGGCGTACTTTTTCTTTTGCTCCCAAAAAAAGTGGCGGGTGACACACCAGCCTCCTTGGTAACTTGCTTCTTCTGCTCCTTACTAGCAACTTTCTTGCTAGAGGAGCTACGGAGAACTTTCTTTGGGGGCGGGGCCATCTTCTTCAGAGCAGGTCAGACAGCAGGCCGCAGTTGCACGAATTGTAGAGTTGTCTGAGGCCAGACGTGACGTCGCGTGACGTTATGCTGCACACACACACCGCTGCAGGACTTCTTCCTGGCACTGGTGGTTCTCTTGAGTCTTGTGCACCTAAAAAAAATGGAAGACAGAGGAACATCAGTTCAGTTATAGAGCACAAAAAAATCGAAAAACACTGCAAAATCAGCACAATCCCAATCCATCCATGCCCTCCATAATGTTTAAATTCAAGACAACCCACAGAAAGACTAGGCCCATGCAAGACTCACTACCCCTGGGCATAAATAAAGGTTGAAAAGTAGGCAAAATGGTTGGAGGCCTAACAACAAAGCCTGCATTCAAAATGGCCACTTGCCTGCCAAGCACATGGCCAGTGCCTGTAGCTGCACTCAAAATGGCCACCAGCCTCATGGCATGTCCCTCCCCATGAACACCCCCAAAAATCGAAAAACACTGCTAAATCAGCACAATCCTATTCCATCCATGGCCTCCATGATGTTTAAATTCAAGACAGCCCACAGAAAGACTAGGCCCATGCTAGACTCAAATACCCCTGGTGAAAAGGCCCCAACAACAGGTCAAAAATCGAAAAACACAAAATTGTACAAAAAAAAAAATTCGAAAAACACAGAAAAATCAGCACAATCCCAATTCATCTATGGCCTCCATGATGTTTAAATTCAAGACAACCCACAGAAATACTAGGCCCATGCAAGACTCACTACCCCTGGCATAAATAAAGGTTGAAAAGTAGGCAAAATGGTTGGAGGCCTAACAACAAAGCCTGCATTCAAAATGGCCACTTGCCTGCCAGCACATGGCCAGTGCCTGTAGCTGCACTCAAAATGGCCACCAGCCACATGGCATGTCCCTCCCCATGAACACCCCCAAAAATCGAAAAACACTGCAAAATCAGCACAATCCCATTCCATCCATGATGTTTAAATTCAAGACAGCCCACAGAAAGACTAGGCCCCATGCACCACTCACTACCCCTGGTCAAGGCCCCAACAACAGGTCAAAAATCGAAAAACACAAAATTTTACACAAAAAAAAATCGAAAAACACAGAAAAATCAGCACAATCCCAATTCATCTATGGCCTCCATGATGTTTAAATTCAAGACAACCCACAGAAATACTAGGCCCATGCAAGACTCACTACCCCTGGCATAAATAAAGGTTGAAAAGTAGGCAAAATGGTTGGAGGCCTAACAACAAAGCCTGCATTCAAAATGGCCACTTGCCTGCCAGCACATGGCCAGTGCCTGTAGCTGCACTCAAAATGGCCACCAGCCACATGGCATGTCCCTCCCCATGAACACCCCCAAAAATCGAAAAACACTGCAAAATCAGCACAATCCCATTCCATCCATGATGTTTAAATTCAAGACAGCCCACAGAAAGACTAGGCCCCATGCACCACTCACTACCCCTGGTCAAGGCCCCAACAACAGGTCAAAAATCGAAAAACACAAAATTTTACACAAAAAAAAATCGAAAAACACAGAAAAATCAGCACAATCCCAATTCATCTATGGCCTCCATGATGTTTAAATTCAAGACAACCCACAGAAATACTAGGCCCATGCAAGACTCACTACCCCTGGCATAAATAAAGGTTGAAAAGTAGGCAAAATGGTTGGAGGCCTAACAACAAAGCCTGCATTCAAAATGGCCACTTGCCTGCCAGCACATGGCCAGTGCCTGTAGCTGCACTCAAAATGGCCACCAGCCACATGGCATGTCCCTCCCCATGAACACCCCCAAAAATCGAAAAACACTGCAAAATCAGCACAATCCCATTCCATCCATGATGTTTAAATTCAAGACAGCCCACAGAAAGACTAGGCCCCATGCACCACTCACTACCCCTGGTCAAGGCCCCAACAACAGGTCAAAAATCGAAAAACACAAAATTGTACAAAAAAAAAAATCGAAAAACACAGAAAAATCAGCACAATCCCAATTCATCTATGGCCTCCATGATGTTTAAATTCAAGACAACCCACAGAAATACTAGGCCCATGCAAGACTCACTACCCCTGGCATAAATAAAGGTTGAAAAGTAGGCAAAATGGTTGGAGGCCTAACAACAAAGCCTGCATTCAAAATGGCCACTTGCCTGCCAGCACATGGCAAGTGCCTGTAGCTGCACTCAAAATGGCCACCAGCCACATGGCATGTCCCTCCCCATGAACACCCCCAAAAATCGAAAAACACTGCAAAATCAGCACAATCCCATTCCATCCATGATGTTTAAATTCAAGACAGCCCACAGAAAGACTAGGCCCCATGCACCACTCACTACCCCTGGTCAAGGCCCCAACAACAGGTCAAAAATCGAAAAACACAAAATTTTACAAAAAAAAAAAATCGAAAAACACAGAAAAATCAGCACAATCCCAATTCATCTATGGCCTCCATGATGTTTAAATTCAAGACAACCCACAGAAATACTAGGCCCATGCAAGACTCACTACCCCTGGCATAAATAAAGGTTGAAAAGTAGGCAAAATGGTTGGAGGCCTAACAACAAAGCCTGCATTTAAAATGGCCACTTGCCTGCCAGCACATGGCCAGTGCCTGTAGCTGCACTCAAAATGGCCACCAGCCACATGGCATGTCCCTCCCCATGAACACCCCCAAAAATCGAAAAACACTGCAAAATCAGCACAATCCCATTCCATCCATGATGTTTAAATTCAAGACAGCCCACAGAAAGACTAGGCCCCATGCACCACTCACTACCCCTGGTCAAGGCCCCAACAACAGGTCAAAAATCGAAAAACACAAAATTTTACAAAAAAAAAAAATCGAAAAACACAGAAAAATCAGCACAATCCCAATTCATCTATGGCCTCCATGATGTTTAAATTCAAGACAACCCACAGAAAGAATCAGTCCACCCACCACTGAGTACCCCTGGGAAAAGGCCCCAAAACAGCAAAAAAATCGAAAATCCCAAAATTTTAGTTGCAGCAACTGTAATGCCCCAAACAAACTTACTTGTAAAATTTCTAATCCAACAGTGATCCAAAGAAAGTCAAAAAGGCCTCAAATCCAAAGATCCAGCAGCATCCACAAAAGGTAATCCTTCCAGGTCCACATCCGAATGAAAAGTGACCAGGAGATGGACAAAGCACTGGGAGGAGCCTGCTGAACAGGAACAGGAAGTTGAAGACTATGGGGCACTTCCTTCCTCCCACCCCCCTGCCCCCCTCCCCAAAATGGACTCCTCGCTAAAAAAGTGCAGGCAAATGTCAAACTAAGGAGTTATTCACATAAAAATCATCATTTCTAGAAGGTTTATGCTGCTTGCTGGTGGATTTCTTGTGCAGAATTGCAAATTTATATTTTCGCGCGCCGCATCTCAAATCTCGCAATTTGCGAAGTACCGCGAGACGTGATCTCGCCGTACTCGCGTTGACAAACTCTCGCTGGCAAGCCGCGATGACGTAATCGCGCTCGCCAATTCCCGCGGGATCACACAGCAAGATCCAAAATGGCGCAGCACTCGCAAACTATCGAAAAAAACAACTCGGCAAACGATGATAAACGCCGCGCGCCGCAAAAATTGTATCACCAACGCCGCGCGCCGCCAAAAAAATCCGCTGCGTGCGAATTTGCGGATTTTGCGGGAAATCCGCAAATCTCGCGGATTGCGGATTTCCCGAAAATCCGCAAAATCCGCGAGCGGAACGGATTTTCCGCCCACGCTTAGTATTGGCTCAGCGTTCACATGCTAAAATAATCATAAGGTTATGTAGATCTGGCAGGTGTTTACTCGCACTTGACAAGTTACCTCCAAGTCCTCATAAAACTCAAAAGTCTAGACTCCACATATTGCATAAAGCATCAAGCAGATATCTGGCACACAGGTCTGACCCAGAGGGGGGACTGATGTAGCTATGTTGGTGGCCGAGTGGTGGTGTTGGAGAGGGGGTGGGAAGCATATGCATACTGATTGAATGTGTAGTGTGGTAAATGGGTGTGTTACATGTGAGGTATGATAGTAACGTTAAAAGAAAGCCATTGCAAATGACTGATGGTAAGTCAACGGTGTGAGGAACTGATTTTGTTATGGATGGATGAGTATGCGGGTGAGTGGTGTTGCTGACTGATGTTGCTAATGCCTGAGTGATGGCAATGGCTGAGTTGTGGTTTAAGTGTCTCTGCGTGAATAAGTGGTGTGGCAAGTAGGTGAGTGCAACTATGTTCTATGGGTGCTTAGTTTTGCAGGTAGGTTGTGAGTGGCTGGGAGTGAACAGTAAGCAAATGGATTTGAGTTGCATTATCCACAAACTTGTGCAAGGGAAGTCACTGAATGGTGGGACAGCTTCTTGCATAGTGCTTAAAATTGTTCAGTAAGACTAGGAATTGGTAGCTACTTTGGTAACCAACTATACCGCCACCCTGCACTACAGCTGAAGTACAAAGGACCCAAATCAAGAGGCTTTGATTCAGGGATTTCATCCGCTGCACTGAGTGACCAATAGTTTTCACGCTGCCTCTCGGTAAACTAAACACTTATTTATGTATTTATGGAATACAAGTTTTTAAAACTGCAATAATTAAAACATAGAAAAGAGACACGTCGATAATGTTTGAAACACTTCTAGAAGTCTCTATTGATCTAATGCTTCCTTCTTTATTACAGTCATTGTGTTCCTCCCTCCATCCATGGTTGGATTGCTGTTGTGACTTGATGGTGAAGGCAGGATGAAAACACATTGATTTAGATTTAGCCCTTTATTGAATCAGGGATACAAGTTCCAGAATGCAAAGCAAACCATGGGCTCACTCAACTACTCACACATTACCTTGGAAACCTCAGAGTCATCGGCGGCCGCTGCAAGTAAGAGCTGTGGGGAGGTGGGGCCGGCTGAGGGGGATTTCGACAGACGACCACGAGGGAAAATTAATTATTTATTTAATTTTCCCTTGTGGTCTGTTATGTCTTAAGGTGTTTTATCCCCACATTTCTCCCTTACCCTTTCTTCCCCCTCCTCACTTCCTTCCCCACCTTCTTTCAGCTTGTCCATAGAACTTTGGTTCGTACTTGTGAGCTTTCAGGCATTTTCCGGTTTAACGGTTTTGCTTTTTATGTATGTACTAGGCATTAAAGCTGGACGTGTAATAAAGCCTCTCTTGCTACCGTATATGAGTCTCCTTTATTCCTCTTCCCGGTTACAACACTTGTTGTGGCGACGACCGACGGGATACGAAACGCGCTGTGAAGACACAGTGAGGTGTGCTTCTGCAATGAAGTCTCCTGCGCTTATTCTGGCGCTGCTTCTCTGCTCTCCACATGATCCTGGTTGCCTGCTGCCAGTATACTACGCAGTGAGTGTTCTGCGTGGGGTGTTGCTCTTTGTGGCTGGCGGGCAGGACTGTCTGTGAATGTGTGTCTCACTATTTACCCACCTCATAGGAGGGGCTGGAGAATCCCAAATTTGCGAACATTCGTGACAAGAGTTTTCAATTCTTCTAAGGACACGGAGGCAAGGATTATGCTTCTTATTTTCTTTACTGAAAATTCTCAGCAGCCAATCAGAAAAGTAAAACAAAAGTATACCCTACAATACCCATAAACCCTAGTGGGTATCACATGACAACCATAGAGTAGACCCCTATATATGGAACAAAAGAGAATACTACTTCCTCTTTCTTTGTGTGAAATACCAGTTAAGTCCGAGAATAAACACAGTCTAATATCTGTCAACAACTGGAAATAAGAATCCATTCTTCATAAGGAAATCCACAGGCCAATGGGGTGCAACGAAAAATTGAAGTCAGCTTCAACGAAACAGCATCCTCTTGGAGACGACGAATACCATCTTCAAAGGTGAAAGTCAGCAAACTTTACTTGAGATCAGAACCTAAAATTGAAAGATAAAGCCGTAATACCACACTCCCAGGAAGAGATATATCATAAGGGAAGGGTAAAAAGCAGCATAAATAAACATTGCAGGATATAAACAATTCAAATCAGACGTTAAAGTACTGAATTATGGGTGGGATAATCCTCGCCTCCGTGTCCTTAATAGAATTAAAAATTCTTGTCACGAATATTCGCAAATTTTGAATTCTATGTCAGCACCGGAGGCTCCGATTATGCTTGTTCAAAGCTGCGCCACCACAACAGATGCAACATTTACAATAGGTTTATAATAAAAAGTTTTAAATGTAGAGTCAGCGGACCAATCAGCCCCATTCATAATGTCCAATAAACTGACTCCCATTGAAAAGGCCTTGGATGCCATAGTACCACAAGCAGAATGAGCACCAAAACCAAATCTTGAGACATCAATACCAGCTTCGCCCATGAGCCAACGCACCCATCTTGCTAGTGCAGCTGGGGTCACTGGGTGAAAAGGTTTCTGCAGAGCAATCAACAAATGACCCGCCATATCTTGACGAAAACCTGCAGTACTCACCTCATAATCCTGGATACATTGTACCACACACAATTGTGGATTGTCAGGAAATGCAGGATAAGTGACAGAGGTGGTGTTACATTTAGTGCGTCTGGTGAAGAAAAAAGTAACACCCTCTGGAGAGAATCTGTGAGCCGCTAGATCTAGGGCGTGAACATCAGAAACTCGTTTGCAGGATACTAGACAAAGTAGCATAGCAAGTTTGGCAGAAAGCTGTTTACGAGACAAACACTGATTTACAGGCCAGGAGTTTAAGAAATGTAAGACGATGGCGACATCCCAATGCTCTGAATATTTAGAACATGGTGGTTTTACCAACTGGATACCTCTGAGTAATTACAAACCAATGGATGTTCACCAAGTAGTTTGCCCTCAATGGCCATGTGACCCGCCGAGATGGCCGATTGGAAATTATTGACAGTGCTAAGGATGCAAGAAAGTTCACTACCATGGAGACATCTGCTGCCATGGGATCCACCTCCCGTTAAGAGCACCATTTACACCATTATTTCCATTCTGTAGCATAACGATTGTATGTGTTGGGTGACCAAGCCTCGCTGATAAATCTGGTAGCATCTCTCGAAAGGCCTGGGACTTTCCAGCGATCCCTGAAATTCGCCAAGCGACCACCATGAGTTAACCTGATGTTATCAACGGATGCGGAGATTTGAGAGGGTCTAACAACAGATTCCACCGCCTGGGAAGAAGGACCAGAACTGCACATAACATTTCCAGAAGTACTGGGAACCACGATTGAGCCCTCCATAGAGGAGTGATCAAAATCAATTCCGACTGATAACATTTGGCTCGGGCCAGGACCCTTGGAATCATTACAAACAGAGGGAACGCATAACAAAGCGCTGGAGGACACACTTGTAGAAAAGCATCCGTGGCTAGAGCCTCCGGATCTGGACGCCAGCAGAAGAACACTGGAATCTGTTTGTTGAGTGAAGGCAAACAGATCGACCTGACAAGGGCCCCACATCTTGTCCAGCAATCTGAACACTCGAGGGTGAAGCCTCCAATCGCTGAAATCCCAGAGATGTCGGGAATTCCAATCGGCAACCTAGTTGCTGCACCCTGGAAGGTACTCCACCACTACACACACTTTGTTCTGAAGGCAAAAGTGCCAAAAGTCTTTGGCAATCTCCGCTAGAAGTCTGGACTGGGTCCCGCCCAACTTGTTCCCATAACGAACCGCCGACACGTTGTCCATGCGGCGAAGGATGCAATAATTCGTCTGACGAGGCGAGAGGCAACGAATCGCAAAGGAGCGAGCCAGGAGCTCCAGGCAATTGATGTGGAGATTCAATTCCTCCGGAGACCAACGGCCACCTGTGGATACTAGACCGCACCAGGCTCCCCAACCCCACCGACTGGCATCAGATTTGATCACCACCTCCGGAGTGGTGCCAAATAGGGCTCGACCATTCCACGACTCCATATGTTCTAGCCAACACAACATCTCCCACCTCGCCTCCTCTGTAAGAGGAATACTTGAGGCCTTTCTGGAGATGGCGTATCTTAAGCTGTTGAAGTGCTCGGTAATGACGGGGACCCAGGAAGATCGCTTGGATAGAAGAAGCTAACAACCAGACGACCCGGGCTACAGACCTCAAGGACACAGTCTGCTTGTTCAAAATCAACTTCAACTCTCTCTTGATCGATCTGATTTTCTGATTGGGCAAGAGGAGTTGGCAAGTGATGGAGTTGACTAGAAAACCCAGGTACTCCATAAAATGAGACGGAATGAACATTGATTTCTGAGGGTTGACCAAGAAACCGATCTATGGTCCAGGCAAGATGCTGCATTACTAGGCGATGACACTGGCCCATGATGAGGATGTCGTCCAGATAAATTATGAGGCGAACGCCCCAGGCTCGAAGAATCTCAACTACAGGCCTCAGAAATTTTGTGAAGCACCAAGGTGCTGACGATAGGCCGAAAGGAAGGACTTTGTACTTGTACCAGATTCCCTGCCATTGGAACTGAAGAAAACGCCAATGTGGTCAGTAAATGGGCACTGACAGATAGGCATCTTTCAGAAGTAGGCGGACCAGCCAGTCCCCTTCCTGAAGAAGATCGCGAATAATATGGAGCCCCTCCATCTTGAAGTGACGATATACAACCCATCCATTGAACTCCTTGGGATTTAAAACAAGCCTGGATCCACCCCCCTTCTTCTGCACCAGGAAGACGTTGCTGACAAAGCCCTGAGGGTGACAAGACGTCTAAACTATGACTCCATTTATGAAGCAGAGACTAGATCTCACTAGAAATGAACATCTGACCTTGAAGGGAACAACGCATGGGACGAGGTGGAAGAGTCTGAGAGGGAAAATGACAAAAACTCTATCTTGTAACCCTGCACCGAATCCAGGATCCATGCATCTTGCGAGATCTTTTGCAAATTGTTGAGAAAATACTGGATTTGGCTCCCCAATTGAAATTCTGAAAAGGGATTCAGGCTCACCTGAAGCTGCGGCATCACATTGTCCTCCTTGGTTACCTCCATAGCGACCTTTCTTATTGTTGTTGCGGGATCCAAGTGTGGGGTAGAAGGAGGCGGAGGAGTTAGAGTCCTGATACCTTCCACGTTGGGAATTTTAACCCCGCTGGGCGCCTTGCTGGTAACCTCGGCCGGCGACCGCTCCCGATGTTGTCTGGCCCGGCAAAAAAACAGACGAAAAGCCAGCTTCAAGGAACCCTGCACCTTGTCAAGGCCACTGAAAGTAGTGACAAACTTAGTCAACTCTTTCAGAAAAGGTTGTCCAAAAAGGAGGCCCTGGGCCAAAGGGGTCAAGCTTTAAAAGAATAGAGCGACAGCGCTTACAGGATATGGCACAGTTGGCATTGCCCAAAAGACAGACGGCTCGTTGAGCCCATCCTATCAGATCATCTGGATTTATGATCTGTCCAGTGGATTTAGCCTTGAAACCCAAATCGAAAATATTTGTCAAAGGACCGGTCACAACCTATCCTGACAGGATCTCCATGCACAATCGACTCTTTTTTTAGGATCTTTTGTGTATTTCTTTAGATATGTGAGCATGGAAGGATCCCCTTCAGGTGTGTCTGCCCCCTTGTCTGCCAGATCTGGTCTTGGGCATCCCGATTGCAGACACGCCCTGATATCTTAATCAAAAGCCTGGCGCAGGCGGGACTGCACATATTCAGCAACCTCAGTAGAGGGAAGCCATGAGGAGGAGTTAGGATGGACAATTTCGGCGGGGTCAAAATTCAGGAAATTTAGGTGGGACGGAGCGTCAACAAAATGTTCTTTGCGTTGTTTCTTAGCTGGGGGAGGAGAAACCTCTGGTTCAGATGCAGTATCAGAGGACGAAGAGGTATCATAACCTAGAGGCAAACTTGAAGGCGCGGTCTTGGACAAAGACCCATAGGAATGGTCAGAAGATAAAGTCTTTGCAAGTTTGGCAAAATCCGAAGAATGGGGATTCTTAGAACCATTACCACTAGAAGCAGAATGGGATTTAGAGCCCTGAAGCCATCCCTGCTGCAGGGCATAATTACATACATGGCATTTCAAGGGCTCAATGGCCATCACCATGGACTTATTAACCGAGTGCTGGACTCCCACATCAAGAGCCTCAACAAGCTCATGCTCCAAGGACACAGAAGAGGCTTCCTCAAAGTATTCCTCCTCATAATAATATTCTGACATGTCAACACTAAGAAGTGTCAGATAAACCCACTAGAGGAAGCTGGAGCCAATATGCACTGTCAACACAAGAAAAAACTAGAAGCACCTGCAGGAGTGACAGTAAAAATAAGGGGGAGTGGTGAACCCCAGGAAAGCCAATGCACACAAGGACCCAGTGTGTGCAAACTAAATTTTGAATGTGGAGGGAGGCTTGTCTAGAAATACCACTCTAGGCAAAGCCTATGCACCAGTATACAGCCCAAATCGCTTATTTTGCTGAAATGAGTGTCACTGGGGGCTATGACAGTCTTGTGAGCTTCCGAGCAATTAATTGCGCTGCTCCCGTGCTCTCAGAACCCAAAAATCGTCGTAATCTGGAGGAAAAAAATGGCCACCGCGCATGCGCGGGATGGCCTGACTGTGACAATAGAAAGGGGACTGCGCGTCAAACGACGTGCGTCCTCACCCCCATCTCTCCCGCTACACTGAAACTAGACGCGGGCGCAGAGCGCCCAGTCACAGGTGGCTAGAAGCGCTCCACCGGACTAACACGCACACCAAAGGACGGTCGGAGATCCTGAACAGACACAGCGCGATCCGCGCTCAAGATGGCAATGTGAAAATGCTGAAACGCGCTAGCAGCGTTAAACGCTAAAGGAACAAACAACACCCAGCACCAGAAAATGCACAGGAGAACCAGCAGTAGCAGCTAATCGCGCGTGCTAAGGAGGCAATAGACACAAGTCTATACACAGAAAAAAATCACAGCTGGTAAGCACTAAGTATATAGACAATGAGCATAAGCCAACAAAGGGACAGAAAAAGTAAATGCACTTAACTGGCTACGGAACAGCAAAAAAAGAAGATGTAGTATTCTCTTATGCTCCTTATATAGGGGTCTACTCTATGGTTGTCATGTGATACCCACAAGGGTTTATGGGTATTGTAGTGTGTACTTTTGTTTTTACTTTTCTGATTGGCTGCTGAGAATTTTCAGTAAAGAAAATGAGAAGCATAATCGGAGCCTCCGGTCCTGACATAGAATCTCCTCTTCATGTGAGGAGCCAGACACCGGCGTGCAAAGCCTTGCTTTTGTTCAGGCTGCCATTGTAAGTTCTATTGTAAAAGTTTTTGCTTGTGCGTTCAAGCACCTGTGGCAGCCATTTTACATGGTTGAAACTGAATGAACTTTACCTCAGATATAAAGGACTGCATTGTCTTTTAAAGGAGTTTTTGGTACTTAAACATTTATTATCAAGGGCAGAAACCTTATTTTTAAACATATTGTTTTTTCCTCTTGCTACAAGTGCTAGTAAAGTGTGAACATGCAGTTAGACCCTCCTTTGAAGTTTTTACTAACAATAAGTGAACCACCTGTACCCTGAAAATGATGGAAGGAGTTTTTAACATATATGTAATGGCGATTGATGGTGAAAAAATGCCAGTTATGAGGGGAAAAAGTATTCTTTTGCATTCTTTAGCTTCCGAAGGACAGAAAGTCTTCAGATCTTTGCCTAAAATTGAGAATGAAAATGAGGATGAGACATTAAATGAATTTGATGAAGCTCTTTTGAGGCTAGATGCTCATTTTAAGCCCACTATCAGTATTACACTTGTGAGGTATAATTTCTATACGAGGAGACAGAAAGAAGGAGAATCTTTTGATGAATGTTTAACTACACTGAGAAGTCTAACCTACACTTGCAATTTTGCAACACAACTAATGAAATGATATATGATCAGCTCATGGTTAACACTAACAAAAAACATATCCAAGAACGTTTATGGTTCATGGGCTATCCCACCATGGATTAAGGGTCGGCTTCAGCTAAAGTCATAGAGCAATCCATGAACTGGGTGAAGAAAGTAAATGAATCTCAACTTGGTAAAAAGGAGAATGAAGCGTGTGCAGTTGCAGGAAAATTTGTGAAAAATGAAAGTCAGAAGGGTGAACATAAGGACAACAAAACATATTGCTTTAGATGTGGTGATCCTAACCATTTTTCATCTTCAAGGATTATTGCACTTAACAAAATGTGCAATAATTGCAAAAGAAAAGGTAATTTTTCAAAAGTGTGCAGTGATGCTAAAAGACAACCTCGAAATCAAGTGGCACAAGTATTTTATGGCATGTCTTTGAAAGATTTGGGATTGAGCCATGGGGACGAAGAAAGACATTTAGTGTTAATGGTGCATGGTGAAAGCAACGAAGGAGATAAAGAGTTTATTAAACCGCCTTTCTGCGATTTGCATGTGTTGGGGTTAGAGTTGACGGTTACTGCAGACTCTGTTTCTCCATTTACTATAATATCCCAAGCATATTTTGAGATCAAGTTTGGAAACATTAAACCACATTTGCTAAAACCTGATGTCATTGATGTTACTTTTGATGGACAGCGCATTGATTTTACAGGTTTCTTCGAAGCAATGACAACATTCAAGGGAAGAAATGCCTTGTCGAAGATTTAAGGTGGCAAAGAATGGTGCAAATGTGCTTGCAAGGAGTGATCAAAGACGACTTGGTATCAAGTTAGATGCCAATGCATCGGATCCTGTTCAGGTTGTACAAGCCTAAAGAAAGAATTATTTTCTCTTTCTCTGATGTGTTTAGTAGAAATTGGGACGGTTGCAATCATACGAACATGAAATCAAGCTGAGGAAATGTGCTGTGCCCATTAAACAAAAAGTGAGAATGGTACCTTATAGCATAAGAAAAGAATTGCAAGAACTGCTAGATCACATGCTGAGAGAGGAGCCATTGAAGTAGTAGAGATGTCCGAGTGGATTTCTCCTGTAGTTTTGGCGGAAAAAAGTAATGGCAAACTCAATTTATGCATAGACTTTAAGGCACTTAATCAGAATATCATCGTGGATAGACACCCCCTTCCCAAGATAAACAATTTACTGTCAATGTTTGATAGTGCTACAGTGTTTTCCACCTTAGACTTGCGTAGTGCCTATCATCAAATAATTGTGGCCAAAAAGTCAAGACATTTGACAAGTTTTATCACACCTTGTGGAGTGTACCAGTTCAATAGGATGCCTTTTGGACTGGCATCAGCATCATCGGTATTTCAAAGAGCCATGCAACATATTTTCAAGGGTATGGAGTGTCAGGTTAGATGTTTCCAGGACGATATCCTGGTGTTTGCTAAATCAGAAGAGGAACACTGTAAAGTTTTACAAGAGGTTAGCAAGAGACTATCCGAGAGAGGTCTAGTGCTATTTGTTGAAAAATGCAAACTGTTTGAGTCCCAGGTGGATTATTTTGGTCATACTGTATCTGCTAAAGGTGTAGTACCTAAGGAGAGCCTAGTTGATGCTATCAAACATGCACCAGATGACAAAGAGAATGTGATGTCCTTCATTGAGCTGTGTGACTACTATAGCCGATTTGTAAAATAAATTGCCACTGTGATGGAACCATTGGGAAAAATTGTTGCTCAAAAATTGTGAATATGTGTGGGCACTGAACCGAAATGTGCATTTGTGTGTATCTAACATCATATAGTGAAGGCACCTGCACTTCAGCCTTTTGTCGAAGGAAAGAAATGTGTGTCATCAGTTGATGATAGTGCTGTAGGGCTTGGTGCTGTGCTTTCACCACGTGCTGCTGGATCTGGGTGGGTGATTGCATATGTTTCTAAGACATTAAGCAAAGCAGAATGTAAATATTCTGTTATTGAGCGCAAATTACTAGCTTGCGTGTGGGCCACTACTCATTTTAGAAATTTTGTGGAGGGACCTCGTTTTGCCAATATGACAGATCACAAGCCTCTCATACCAATTTTGTCTCCCGGAGGTGGAAGAAATGCCACTGCCCGCATTGCCAGGTTGTCCTCCAAGTTACAGGAGTACAATTTTGATATTAGTCATGTACTTGGCAGATTAAACCAAGCAGCAGATTTCCTTTCCAGGTTACCCCAACGTGATGAAAAAGAGGAAATGTATGTGGAGGAGGACTTTGATGTTGTGGCCAGTGTGGCTGATGTATGTGCAGAAATGGATGACGGAAACATGTGGATATGCGAATATTCCAAGGATGTGGATCTCAACCTGGTCAAAAAATATGTGGATGAAGGATGGCCTAGCATTAAAAGCCTTATTGTCCCTTACATACCTTTGCCCAGGTGGCTTCTGAATTATCTGTGAATGGGGACATTCTGTTCCGTAATGACAAATGCATTCCACCTGTGAATTTACAGACACATCTTGTCGAATGGAGCCACCAAGGACATATGGGTATGACTACATTCAAAAATCTGATGCAAGAACATTACTGGTGGTCAGGAATGGATATGGATGCAGATCATTTTATGAGGCGGTGTGATGTGTGTAAGGTGGCAGACAAGAATTTCAAGACACGGGTTCCGCCTATGCAAGCTACTCCATGGCTAGAATGTGCATGGCAGAAAGTAGGATTAGACCTTGTGGGACCACTAGTAAGCTTACCAAGTGGAATGAGATTTGCTATAGTCCTCATAGACAATCATTCCAAATGGCCAGAGGTTAAGTTTGTGGAAGACATAAGCACCAGCAGTGGAATTGAATTTCTCATGGAGGTATTTAGTAGAGAAGGGTCCCCTGAAAAACTGGTCACAGACAATGATGTGTAATTTGTTTCTAATGAAATGACCCAGTTTCTCTTGACACACAAGATAAAGCATGTATGCACATCTTTGTATGATCCACAATGTAATGGTTTGGATGAACGATTTAATTGTTATTTAAAAGAAAGCATACACTTGGCTGTTATGGGCACATTTCCATTTGGTGTCTCTGTTCGTGAAAGGTTGTGGGCCTATAGAATCACACCCCATGCGGTCGCAGGTGTATCTCCTTTCATGCTTTTTAGAGGAAGACAACCCACTTCTCTGATTTGTCCTTGGTGGTTTAAACTTAGGTTCTCTTAGCAAAAGGTTATGAACAACAAGACATGCATGTCATCAGAAATAAGGTCAGTGACAAGGAAAGAGAGTCAAAGAGACAATATGACATGGCACATAAAGTTGCTCCTTGTCAACATCGCTACAGTAGATTTTGTGAGAGCTGGATGGGGCAGAAGGATAAATAAAGGTTTGAGCAAATTCTCTGATCCCAACCAAGTGATTAAAACCAATAGGAGAAGTGTTATCCCGCAAGATGGTAAATGTTGGAGTATGAAGAGGTTGTCTAAGTGCACATTTGATGAAAGTGGAAGAATGTCTAAGGAATGTGAAAGTGGCATGGCACATGATTTAATGGATGTACCCAGTGAAGTGAGCAGTAGGCTTTCTGTTGAGGAGAATTCACAGATTAATGAAGACTGTTCTAAACTGTGGGAGAAAATTATTGAGGAACCTATTGCAGGAGGCTGCTCTGTTGTCTCTGAAAACCCAGCAGATGATGAGGACTCCATAGCCAACCGGGTGAGAATTGCTCCTAGGTCTAGGATCCCATCAAGGAAAATATTGTTTGATAAATAATTTGTCCTAATGTGTTGTGTCTTAAGGTGTTTTATCCCCGCATTTCTCCCTTACCCTTTCTTCCCCCTCCTCCCTTCCTTCCTCACCTTCTTTCCACTTGTCCTTAGAACTTTGGCTCATGCTTGGAGCATTCATGTGAGCTTTCGGGCATTTGCTGGTTTAACGGTTTTGCTTTTCATGTATGTTAGAGGCGTTAAGGCTGGATGTGTAATAAAGCCTCTCCTGCTACCTTATATGAGTCTCCTTTATTCCTCTCTCCAGATACAACATGGTCATCTCTCGATATCCCACCCCCCAGCCGCCCCCACCGCCCTACCGTTCTTACCAGCAGCGGACGCAACAGCGTAACTGGCCTTTGTGGGGCAATGGTTTGTCAGTTGCACTAAAGTGTTCAAAATGTACTTCGTTCATATTTCATTCTGCTACCCAGGGCCATCACCATCCAAAGGGCCCCTGGTAAGGTAATCATCCTCCCAATCTGTCTTACTTTTGTCAATGTTTCTTTTAGAACCTCTCTATATCTATTTGATCTTGAAGATATACAATTGATCTTGACGAATGCTTGAATTAGCAGAAAATGGGCCTTAAAATTCAAAGTTGTTCCGAAGAGGGGAGGCGCAAAATCTGTCTGTCCCAGTGCCAAAAAAACCTCTCAGAGACAGCTAAACTTGGCTCTAGCCCAGCACTAAAAGGAATCAAAAGGAATTTGTAACTATGTCATACTTACCGTAAACATTATGGTGTAGAAGAATGTACCAAAAAGTTGAAGATCAAAGTGGAAGAAGTCCATTCAATGTTTTTTTTTAGAAATAGACCTTACTCTCCTTCTCAAAAACGACTCACGTTGATATTCTGCCTCACATTAACTTTACTTATTAGGGAAAAATAGCCACCACAGAGATATGAGTCATAGGAATATGGTGAACAAAGACAATGAGTGCAAGTTATAAGATTAATGGGATGCAGTGTGCTGTCCTCTCTAAATTGCTGCTTCTATTTAAATCATGGAGAAAAACTTGACCATAAAGAGGGATTTCAGGGTAAACTCTTAAATGGAAGGACTATACTACATCTCAACTTACATACTTACATAAGTATTGAATCCATTCAACAACAGATAGCAACATCTATCAATCAGCAGAAAGCACTTAAACTCAAGATTATACCCAAAGGGTAAGATGTAGAATTTTAGCTCAGGGTTGAAATCATTAGTAATTATTTAATAGGTCTATTTATTTTTTTGCTTAAGTTGGGGTTTTGTTAAGTTCTACTAACCATCCACTTGTGTCCTCAGAGCGCTTGCAGGTGGGAGCAAAAGGTGAATGAGAATTATCCATATATGGTAATTGTTACTCTATAGGCCTTCCTCTATGATGTCTTTTAATAGTCCTATAAATAGTTCCCATTAGGGTCTAAACCTTGGGTTAGCATATGTGAAGGGCCCAGGTGTAAATAATTATCCAATCGTAAGCGTTTGATAGTTGGACTGTGATAAAGCTGTGATATGCTGCTTCTGGGACAGCTGGGATATCCTAATCTAAGGTGAATTTCACTCAGGGTTACTATTTGACCAGAGTCGCAGGGATGAACAGGATAATATTAAGCAGAAGATACAAACTTACAGTGGATGTTAATGTAATGCACTAGAGGTCTCTGGATTTGGTCAAGTGTGGAACGACGAAGAAGAATTTAATGTCCTCCCAGTTTAATCCAGTTGCTAGGTGCAATCTAAAAAGAATTTGGACAATGTTACAGCAAGAAAAGAAGAAGGTTTTGAGCAAAGGATGAGGTGAACCTTGTTTATATCAGAATAATATGGGAGGACTCATACTATTCCTTTCTTAGTTGGGCACAAATGACAAGAATCGAATGGCAAATTCTTCAAGTTAGTAGAGCAAGAAACAACAGTGCGCACTAATATGCACAGAAGCACAATATTTACCAAATACGCTATGAGGAGGTTTCTGTTAGACCTGACACCCTTAGGGTGGTTATCCCCCAACTTTTTGCCTGCTTCGCTCCATGTTCTGACCTTGTTTTTGCAGGTTTTAGAACTCTGTGTCCTTTACCACTGCTGACCTGTGCTAACGTGTATGTGCTCTCACCCCTAAACATGGTAATATTGACTTAACCCTGACTGGTGCATTTATTCACTTTTAAGTCCCTGGTACAGTGCACTATATGTGCTCAGGGCCTTTAAATTAAATGCTACTAGTTTGCCTGCAGTACTCATTGTGCCACCTTCTTAAGTAGCCCTCTAACCATGGCTCAGGCCTGCCATTGGAGAGCTTGTATGTGCAGTTTTACAATGCCCCTTGGCAAAAGAAAGCTCTGCCAGGCCTAACTCTTCCCTTTTCTATACATAAAAGTCACCCCTAAGGGAGACTGTGTGTGTCCCAGAGGGCGGGGTGCAATGTATTTAAAAGGCAGGACATGTACTTTCAAGTTTTACTCGTCTTGATAGTGAAAAACTCCCAAATTTGTTTTTCACTACTACAAGGCCTATCTCTCCCAAAGGATAACATTGGAATTAACTTATTATATCCTTATAAGTATAATTCCCAATTAGGAATAGATGGACTTTTCAAGTATGGTGTCACTGGATTCACAATTTAAAATCAAAATTCATGGCCAAGTTGGACTTTAAACTACAGTTTAGCAAATGGCACATTTAGAAAGTTGCCATTTACTTAATTTAGCAATTTGGTTCATGCTGCCTGTCTAGTTCAGTCTGGGTTGGTTAACAGCTGGGCTTTGTGTATTAGTTCTAGACAGCCACACACAAAGAGAGCTTAGGTGTGCCTTGCTGGCCCTTCCTGGATATGGGAGGGAGGATCTGGGCACAGCCTCACACTTATATCTGAATAGACTGTATCCTGGTCCCAGACATAGGGCTGCCCCGTGGTGAGTCTGGAGCCAGGGCAGTAAGGTAGGACCTCTGTGCACTTCAAAGCTTTCTTTGTAATCTTCCCCACTTCAAACGCACAACTGAGTATAAGTACTGGACAACTGACACCATGACTTTGGTACACTTCTGGATCTGTGAAGACTCTTCAAGAAAGATGTACTGCTATGCTGCTGAAGGGACTGCCACTCTACTGGACCGCTGCTTTGCTGGACACTTACATTGCTGAGCTACCCTGCCTTCTGCTGTTCTCCTGCTTGGGTGAGATGGACTGGACCTGCACCACTTGAACCCAGAGTGACCACAAGGGCTTGCTGGCTTGTCTCCTGTTATAAGTCTCAGGGACATCAAAGACTTTAACGCATCCTGCTACAGCACCTGGACTTTGCTTGCTGCAAGTCTTGCCCCGTCTGCGCCCGTCCGCGCCGGACCCGCGCCTAGCGCCACGACCCCTGGTTCACCGAGGCGGGATCGGATTAGTTACTCCGCTGCCGATTTACATCAGCTGAGACCTTCTAGGGGGCATGTATGCTCCCAATACGACCTCGGCAACATTAACGGAGTGAGTACTTTCTGCCCTGGTTGCAAAAACTATGTACCGTTTGTTGATCAGAAAGCCACATCATCCCAATCACATAAAAACAAGCCTAAGAACATTACTATCTCACTTATAAACGCACATTCTTTGGGAAGGCATAGACAGGAAATCACCGACTTGATTCAGGATAAGAAAATAGATCTGCTCTTCATCACAGAAACTTGGATGGATGATACAACTGGTCCGGATCTAGTGGTGGCTGTGCCTAATGGTTTTACTATATATCGGCAAGATAGACAGGGGAAAAGAGGTGGGGGCTTGGCAATTGTCACCCGGAACAACTTTTCAGTTAGAATTTTGCCCATATTTTCTAAAACATGCGAAGCCCTACACTTTGCCATTAAGCTCACTCCATCATATAATCTTAAAGGAGTACTTATTTATAGACCTCCAGGGGCTCGTGCTGAATTTCTGTCCTCTTTTTTGTCTCTTATGGAACCCCTGGCTATTGAAGATACCTTTATGGTATTGGGGGATTTAAATTTCCATTTGGAAAAATCTAACAATACCGAAACCTTATCTCTTATGGCTGATTGTGCCACTTTAGGCTTAGCCCAGTTGGTAACAGCACCCACACATGAGGCTGGTCTCACACTGGACGGCATTTTCACCAACATAAACGATATAACAGTAATGGAAATACTGCCCCTTACCTGGTCTGATCATTTTGCTATCATGAGTAGCATTAGTATTAGCCAGGCCAATAAATCCAACCAGAACTCCCCAACGCAACAACTTTTTAGAGTTTGGAAGGATATTGACAAGGTGAGCTTAAGAACTTCTCTAATTGACACCTGGCCAACCATTTCTGGAGATTCCAATGTAGCCGTGCAGCAATTCTCAGATTGGCTAAGTTCGGCGGTAGAGATATCTGTCCCACTAAAAACTATTTCTAAAAATAGGAAGACGCCTTCAGCACCTTGGTTTACGGAAACATTGAGAAAGCAAAAACAGATTTGCAGGAATCATGAGAGAATCTGGCGAAAAGCCTATGACAGCGAAAATAAAATAATATATAAACAGACATTAGCCATCTATAAAAAAAAGATTTTTGAGGCCAAACAGAATTTTTATGGGAAACAAATTGAAAGCGCAAAAAATTCCAGCAGACAACTGTTTGAGGTGGTGAAGTCATTAGCGGGAAAATCGCCCCATCTGGCTCCCCCACCCTATCAGGTATTTTGCGACGCCTTGGCAAATTTTTTCTTTTCAAAAGTGAATGACATTTACGCTGAATTTTCTATGATTAATAAACCAATTAATTTGGCACCTATCCTATCTAATAAACAAACTGAGTGCTCATTCACCCAATTTAAAGAGGCAAAGGAGGATTAAATTACAGACATCATCAGGTTAATTAAATCAGGTTCTGCCCTTGACCCTTGTCCTCCCAAGATTTTTCCCCCTATAATCGACTTAATAAGTGATTTCACAATGCAAATCTGTAATGCGATGTTCATATCAGGTGTTTTTCCTGATAGGTTAAAGAGCACGCTATTAAAACCTCTTCTGAAGAAGCCAGGCTTGGATAAAGAGTTACTAAAAAACTACAGGCCCATTGCTAGCTTGCCTTTCTTAGCCAAAGTGGTTGAGAAAGTAATGAATGTTCAGCTTTCAGAATACATTGAACAGAATGATTTGCTCGATGAGTCACAGTTTGGCTTTCGGAAAATGCATGGTACCGAGACTGCGCTCATCAAGGCCGCTGATGATATCAGGGCCATTAGAGACCAGGGTGGCACGGCGGTTCTGGTTACGTTAGATCTATCCGCGGCCTTCGACACGGTCAATCATTCCATCCTGATTGACCGTGTCGGAGAGCTGGGTATCCATTCCACGGCTGGAGCTTTGCTTGCTTCCTTTCTGGCTGGGAGAACGCAGACAGTAACTCTGGGGCCATTTAGATCGGTCGACCTAGCTCTACCTTGTGGAGTGCCGCAAGGCTCGTCCCTAAGTCCGACACTTTTTAACATTTATGTGTCAGACTTAGCTAGGGTTATCAAGATCTACCGGATGAGCCTCACCACTTATGCTGACGATACGCAGCTGGTGCTAGCCATCAACAATGATGGAGAAGAGGTGGCAGCTCGGTTTCAGGAAGGCATGTTGGCAATTAAGGAGTAGATGGCCTGCAACTGTTTAAGGCTGAATTCCGAGAAAACGGAGGTGATCATTTTTGGTAAACTTTTTCCCATCTGGTCATCTATTTGGTGGCCTCCGTTACTCGGAGTACTACCGTCTCCTATGCAGAAAGTTCGAAACCTTGGAGTTATCTTCGATGATAAGCTAAACTTCGTTAATCATGCCAATCAAACAGCCTCCACAGCATTTTACAAACTCAAACTCCTAAGAAAAATAATTCCATTTCTCTCAGAAAATGGAGGGAAAACGGTGGTGAGCTCATTGGTACTGTCCGCCTTGGATTACTGTAACGGTTTATTTCTGAATGCTCAAGCTCGGGTGGTTGCCAAGTTACAACTGGTCCAGAATGCGGCAGCAAGATTGCTATCTGGGACCCCCAAATATAAACCGATTAAACAAGTAATCAGGAGCTATCACTGGCTGACGGTTAAAAACAGGATTAAATTTAAAACATTGTGCCTCACCTTTAAAGCCATCCATCAGCTAGGGCCGGAGTTTCTTAAACAGAAGCTCATGTTTTATCGCCCCACTCGACAATTAAGGTCAATAAATTCATTTCATCTTATTGTACCAAGAACTAAGACATTCACTTGGGGAGACAGATGCTTCACCAATGCTGCAGCCAGACTCTGGAACACGCTTCCACTGGTGATTAGATCCACCTCTACATTGTTACAATTTAGAAAATTGTTGAAGACATGGCTGTTTGACCAATAAGTTCAACCTCCCCCCTTTATTATTTTTCATGATTAAAACTGTAAATTGAGCATATTGAGGCACCTGTGAGTCTTAGTGCCAAGACGCCCAAGGGCATACGATGCGCTTTATACATTTTAAAAATAAATAAACACAGTCCTGGACTCTTGGAAGTGGGTATAAAGTGCTACTACAACCAGTACCCACGCATCCTCATCAGAACCAGTGCATTTTCACCCTTATTTGGGTCATAACCGGTGCATCCTTGTCGAAGTGTGGAACGGAACCAGTGCATCACACTCAGAACCGGCCCATTGCCTTCAGAATCGAAGCATTGCCTGCTGAAGGAGCAGTAGCCGTGCATTGCCTTCGGAACAAACGCCTCGGAACCGACGCATCGCCGCCATTATGTGGAAAATCTCGACGCATCCAGCCCACTGCATGGCTCGACATGACACATCGCTTCGGCTGCACCACACATTTTCTTTAACGTTGGCGCAAGCCCGAATTGAGGTACTTTCGTCCCCCGGCTCTAATTGGACCCCTATATCCAACCTGGTCCAGCACGATCAGATATCCCATTTAAACGCTTACTGAGTCTAAACGCTATTTAACATTTATTCTTTAAAAAATCATATCTCAAATTCTACTTGCTGCATTATTTTCATTTTATTAAGAAAATTAAGCTCTATTTTTCTACTCTGATGTGGAGTCTTTTTGGGGTGTTTCCATTTTGTTGCTCTTTGAAGTGTTGAACAAATACTTTACAAATTGCCTCCTAAATTAAGCCTGACTGCTTTGTGCCAAGCTGCAAGATGGCGAGCACAAGATAATTTAGGCTGTATTGTGACTTACCATGACTAGGATTGTGATTCCTGCTTTTACAGGTGCATTCCTCTGCCAACCGGAAACCTAGTTTCTAACAGTTACCTATTATAATTTTTATAACATTGATTTTTAGGCAGATTTTGTACTGCATTATTATAATAAAATGTAGATTCCACTGACTACATTTGAAGGCAAGATACATAGTATGTATGCACATGTGTGTCTATAGTTCATTGTCAAAAATAAACATTATTTTGATGCTTATTCAGTAGTAGCAGACATACTGCACCTGTTATTTCCACTAAGTATGGGCTAAGCTTTAAAAATAATCTACCAAGCCTAGACCCAATACCAATATTAGATGTAGACAAAGCTGGTTTACAGATGACGTCCCTAAAATGATTTATTGAAAATGCAAATTACCTGGTGGCTGTGTGGAGCAAAGTTTTTAGGTTACTTCCAGTCACTCGGGTTAAGAATAGTAAAAAATACTGTTAAAATAAATTTCATATGGCTGGACGTCCAAATGGTACACATAAGTTAAACAATTCATTTAAAAACCTGACCTCAGGACAACCCCCACGCCGCACGGCTCGCCAGCGGTGCCCCTCGCTGCTGCTCTGTCCCCCTGCTCCGTTTTGCCGGCCGATTCTCGTGCTCACTGTAATTATTTTCCTGCTATTGTGCGGGGAACTTCTGCCTTTGTAATTTGTGTAATTTTGAAATTTCCTGTTCTGCTGTTTTAACTTCTGCCTTTTCCTCACTTGTGCCTGTATTAGGGTGCCTCGCTATTGCCTCTTGCACCATCACCCGCTCCCCGCTTCCCGCCGCTGGTCCATTGCGGCCCCGCCCCCTTCTCATTTCTGTACTCGATTGGCCCCCTGCTCCCGCCTCCAGCTGCTCCGCCCTCCCACTTTGCCTCATATGGAGCCCACGCGTACGTGCAGCGTTCACGCGCAGCGGGTGCGCTGATTGTGCGCCGAAGGATTGCCAAAGGCAAGCCTGTCTGCACCCATCCGCGCCTGGACCGCGCCCAGCGCCAGGACCCCTGGCCCCTGCTGACGCCAGACCACATGACAGACCTACGACGCCACCACCCTTCACGCACTCAACGCCAGCCGGAACCCCGCCTGCTACCCAGCCACCCTGAGACGCACCCACGGACCCTTCACCTGCCTAGCCTGCCAATTCGCCTGCCTCCAAACCTGCACCGCGCCCGCCAAACCGAGCACCAGCAACAACCACCTCAAGTGCATCCTGCTCAATACCCGCTCCATCCGCAGACACGCCATCGAACTCTGGAACCTGCTCGACACAACATCATCGGACATCGCCTTCCTCACAGAAACCTGGATGAACGCCTCCTCAGCGCCTGACATCGCCATAGCCATCCCGGACGGATACAAGATCACCCGGAAGGACCGCGTCAACCAGACTGGAGGAGGCATCGCCATCGTACACAAGAACACCATCCGCATCACGACCAACCCCGACTACACCTTCACCGCCGCCGAACACCTCCACTTCCAGATACACACCGACCCCAAGACCACCATCAGAGGCACCCTCATCTACAGACCCCCAGGACCACGCACCCAATTCAGCGAAGACATCGCCGACTTCATCAGCCCACACGCCCTCCCCTCCGCCGACTACATCCTCCTAGGGGACCTCAACTTCCACCTGGAGAACAACAAAGACCGCAACACCACCACCCTGCTGGTCAACCTCGCCAACCTCGGACTCAAGCAACTGGTGAACACCCCCACCCATTACGCCTGCCACACGCTTGACCCCGTCTTCTCCTCCAGCAAGCACATCTCCTCCAGCCACTCCACCGGACTCCATTGGACTGACCACAGCTGCATCCAATTCAGCTTCAGAAAAACCACAACCCACCACCACCCGCAACAGGTTCCTCGCAGGAGCTGGAACAAGATCACCGCCGAGCAGCTCACCACCTCCCTCCGCCAAAACCCTCCCGTCAGCACAACGGACCCCAACAAAGCAGCCAGCAACCTCACACATTGGCTCACCAACTGCGCAGATGACCTCGCACCACTGAAGGACCCTCCCAGCAGACCCAGAAGCAAGAAAGCCCCCTGGTTCACCGACGAACTGAAGACCTCCAAGAAGAACTGCCACATCATCGAGAAAGTCTGGCGCCGCGACCAGACCATGGACAACATGACGGCCCTCAAGCACGCCACCAGCAAACACCACCAGCTGATCTGCACCACCAAGAAGACAGCATTCAAAGAACGACTGGACAACAACGCCCACAACAGTAAGGAACTCTTCAGCATCGTCAAAGAGTTCTCCAACCCCAGCACCGGAAACAACGACATCACTCCCTCGCAAGACCTCAGCGACTCGCTCGCCTCGTTCTTCTACTGCAAGATCGCCGACATACACAACAGCTTCGGCGCACAAACCACGCACCCAACCACCGAACCAACGCCCCCCACCACCACCCTCCGCGCCTGGACCCCGATCAGCACAGAAGCCACCACCCGCATGATGAACACCATTCACTCCGGATCACCAACCGACCCCTGCCCCCACCACGTCTTCAACAAGGACGACTCCATCATCGCACCCCATCTCCGGGACATCATCAACACCTCCTTCAACACCTCCACCTTCCCGGAGACCTGGAAGCACGCCGAGCTCAGTGCCCTCCTGAAGAAACCTACAGCGGACTCCACCGACCTCAAGAACTACCGCCCCATCTCGCTCCTCCCTTTTCCAGCCAAAGTCATCGAAAAAAACGTCAACAGACAGCTTGCCGCCTTCCTCGAGATAAACGGATCCCTCGACCCTTCGCAGTCCGGTTTCCGAGCCAACCACAGCACCGACACTGCCCTCATCGCAGCCACTGACGACATCAGATCCCAACTCGACAACGGGGAAACAGCGGCCCTCATCCTCCTGGACCTCTCGGCAGCGTTCAACACTGTCTGCCACCGCACCCTAGTACAACGCCTCAGCAACATCGGAATACGAGAGAAGGTACTGGAGTGGATCATCTCGTTCCTGGCCGGAAGAACCCAGAGAGTCCGCATCCCCCCATTCAGATCCCAGGCCACCGAAGTCATCTGCGGCGTACCACAAGGATCATCACTCAGCCCTACCCTCTTCAACGTCTACATGAGCCCTCTCGCAGCCATCCCACGCAAACACAACCTCAACATCATCCCCTACGCCAACGACACCCAGCTAATCCTCTCCCTCACCAACGACCCCGCCACCGCTAGAAACAGCCTACACAAAGGGATGAAAGACGTCGCCGAATGGATGAAGAACAGCCGCCTGAAACTGAACTCAGACAAGAAGGAAGTCCTCATCCTGGGATCATCGCCCTCCACCTGGGACGACTCCTGGTGGCCCCCTGCCCTGGGCACCACCCCCAAACTAACGGACCATGAACGCAACCTTGGCTTCATCCTGGACTCCTCCCTCTCGATGACCAGACAAGCCAACGCCGTCTCGCCATCATGCTTCAACACCCTGCGCATGCTCCGTAAGATCTTCCGTTGGATCCCCACCGAAACCAGGAAGATGGTCACCCAGGCACTCGTCACCAGCCGACTGGACTACGGAAACACCCTCTAAGCCGGAACCACAGCCAAACTTCAGAAAAGACTCCAGCGCATCCAGAACACCTCCGCACGACACGTCCTGGACATCCCCCGACACAGCCACATCTCTGGCCACTTGAGAGACCTGCACTGGCTCCCCGTCAGCAAGTGGATCACATTCAAGCTCCTCCCCCACGCACACAAGGCCCTCCATGACCTGGGCCCCAAGTACCTCAACAACGCCTGACCTTCTACGCACCCACCCGCCAGCTACGATCAACCAGCCTCACCCTCGCTGCCGTACCACGCATCCGCAAAGCCACCGCCTGGCAGCCAAGACATAGAACTCCCTCCCGATCCACCTCCAGCTGACCCAGGATCATCTCTCCTTCAGGAAGCTCCTCAAGACCTGGCTCTTCGAACAGTAGCGGACCCCTCCCCCCCCCCAGCACCTTGAGACCCTTCCGGGTGAGAAGCGCGCTTTACAAATGCCCATGATTGATTGATTGATTGATTGATAAAAACATGTTGCAGATTGAAGAAAAGAATATGTATTGTTTGCAACGGAGTTTAAAGGAGTTCACAGGCCTCTTTTAAAAGTATTGAATAGTTAAAAGATGCCAGCCCTTACTGGAAGAAACTCCCTGCTCTTAGATCAAAAGCTCCCCTGGGCGAGTTGTGACAGACAAATATATTCAAAGCCAGATTTCAAGAGTTTCACATGCTGGACAAATATGAGAGTGAGAATTGTGAAAATCAAAGGTTTTCTTTAATAGCGCACAAAAGAAGGAATACACTGGAAAGCTGGTTGACTGGCATAATACAAAACCATCTCATGATGTGTTGATGCCTCAGAAATTTCAGCATGCTGCTGGGTATGAGGATTTGGGTGTACTATAAAATATGGCTGTGTGGGGTCTTATCGTGGAGTACACTCACAGACACCATCGTGGGTCCAGTCAGTATCGTTTACCGAAACGTAACTCAACCCTGGGCAGCTGTGACTTAGAGCAGTAAGACTTGGCACAGGAACTTAGTGTAAAACATTTAACAGCACCAAACAATGGAATAAGAGTGTCACAAAACATGAAAAAGACACCATAATAATTAAAAAAACTAGAGCATAGTTGTATGATTGTTTTGAATTTTTGATCATCAAAATTGATTGGAGGGTTCCAGAGATACAGATTTCAGAAGAAATAAATACGTTTAAATGGAACCCGCAAACAAGCACTGGTCAACAAATACTTTGCAAACTTTTGAAAAGTTTGAAACAGTTAGTTCAGAGACACCAACCAGGGTTGGGCGACCAATTCCGACAGGACCGAGGTCTAGGAGTCTTGTATAGATACTTTGGATAGTTACCTGGCCACCAGAGCGTTTTTGAACCAAAGTCTCAACTTTACAGGATGACCACTATAGACTTCAGTGGAGTGCTTCTGATGCTGACGGATGCATGCAAAGGATGCTCAAAGTAAGCCCCGGATGCTGTGAGGTCAACAGGGGTGTAGTGCGGTTCATCCCTAGATCCACGTGTGGGTTAGGGCAACTTGACCACAGCAATTGGGGTTCCACAACGTCCTCTTTGCAACACTGGAAGTCCTGCGGTGGCTGGGCTCTCATTCTCATGACACAGCAGTCAAAGTGAATATCCTTGGTGGGGGCTGGTGATCCTTGGGTGCAATTAATCCAGCCACTCCCAAGTCCGGCGGACATGGGTACAACTTTTGGCTATCTCAGACTTGTCTCTCGGTGTTTCCGGCGACTGGCAACAGCACAGCAACTGCAGTGGCTACCAATTAGTCGACTTGGGGCCCCTCCACTCTTGCGCCCCTGGAGCTGGTTCCAGGAGATCAGCAGACTGATCCTCAGAGTCACTGGGGTTGATTAATGCAGGAAATCGACTTTTCCCCATTGCAGGAGCCACAGGCACAGTCCCAATCTTGATAGCCCAAACGTGTAGCAGGTACAGTCTCCACGACAGTGCAGCCTCTCTTTGTGCTGGTAAAAGTAGTAGGGAAGTCTTTCTGCAGTCTTCTTCTCTTCTCCAATGTGAACACAGGGGCAGAGGTGCCAAGGGTGCCCTGAGGGGACTACGTGGTCACTAGCCAATGGGCTATCGGGTCCCCTCTTCTCTAGTGATGACTTTCCTGTGATGTGTGGCATCTGTCCATCCCAGTGTGCCCCATTCTAGCCCCCTTCAAGATGGCACAACCCTTCCTCAGTCATCGGGAGCAGGGTAGTCCACCCTAGAGGTGTGGCTACTGGTGGGCTACACAACCACGGAAAAACATTTTGGGCACAGGTTACCCTCCTTTAGTTCTGTCCTCTAATTGTCTGTGGGAACAAAAGGCATCCTGGTGAGGGGTGTTGTCATAAGCGTCAACTCACCATCACCTTTGAAGCCTGCCCTGAGTGGCCATCCTGGAAGAGAAAGTAACACCTTGCTCTGCTGCAATTGCCTTTGTTTCCAGGCATGGGAGACGTCTCCCCAGGTGGATAGAAAACCTTCTATGTGTTAGCACCTTTGTAAGGCCACTGGACTAGCAAGAGTGCATAGTGGCAACTTTTAAAAACGTTTCCTGACTTTAACAGTGACTTCAAATCTGGCCTTGGCATTAGTTCAGGTTTAGTGTCACAATTAATTTGATACCTCACTTCACTGTGTTAGGCAGTCCCAATCAGGAGTTAGCTAGGCTGGGGTAACCCAGTGTTCGCCATTGGGGCACCAACCCTTTCCACAGCAAACCACAATCTTAAAAGGGTTGTTGCTAAGACATATTGACTATATTGTTCCCAACGTAATGATATATAGCTCTCTGCCATAGGGATTCATATGCCTTCCTTAGGGGGGACTTGGATATATCATTAAGGTAAGTGGTGGCTTTGCCATAAGGTATAATGGCAAAGTCGAACTAGCAGTGTCACACACTGCCCTGTCAATCTGCAGTGGCAAGCTGGGGTACCTTTTGTCTCTTTTACAGGCAGGGTGGTACAAACAGTGTGGCAGCCCTGGGTGAACTCTCTGCCTTACATGCCCTTGGTACGCTGAGTATCATATACTTGGAACTTGTTAGTAAGTCAGTACTTGCCAATTTGGTGTATGCAGTTAAACATGCCTTTTGCAATGAGTCAGAACACTGGCCCTTAGGTCTGGAAAGTAGTCCTCAGTTCCATCCCAAAGTCGAAAAACTAGCAGCTAGTAGTCCAAATGGGGCAAACAATGGGCAGAAAACTGCACAAAAGCATAAATACTTACACTAAGTATTTGTCTTATGCCAGCTAGAGCTGCTGTTGATTATCAAAGAATAAATCCAGAGCTTGCAGCAAAACTGTTGATTGACCATTCCTATCTACTGCTAGAAGTAAAGATTTGCCATCGAAAACACTCGCATCCAGTTTACAAATAGCTGCTCTTCTTTGCCCAACAGAGGCAAAAATGGTGTGCACCTTGAATATTGAAGTCAGAATATCAAAGTAGGCAAATATTGAGGACAAAATATGAAATCCAAAATATTGAAAGGCAAGTAAGTTTAGATTTTCTATAGCTAGCTAGCTAGCTCACATATGTATATATATATTCCCAAGAAAGTCTGCCACAAAAGAAGAAGACTTGAGGCGGCACTCGAGGTTCGTTCAATCCTTTATTTTCAATTTTCAACCATGGGCATTGACGCGTTTCGGGGGTTTACTTTCCTTTTTCAAAATGCCCCCCTGGTTGGTAAATCGCCACTGTTGCTAGTAATCCCGTCTTAAAAAGGGTTTGTCCTTCCCACCGCCTGAAGTAGTGTGGGCTGCCTCAAAGACACGGTCTGGAATCGCCTCTGTTCTCACAAGTGAACAGCATGCAGCGTCCATCTCATGCTGGCGGCGACCCCGTCCATCGGTGCATTTTGTCAGGTGAGTGACCGATAGGCTGTGTAAGCAGCAGGGAATGTAGCAATTGTTCTGGGCATTTCCTGGAGTCAATCACGGTCCTCTCCCCCTGCCTTGCACTTCCATCCGTCGTGGGGCAGAGAACACCATTAAAGTAAAGGTGTGGTCCCATTGAAGTATGGACTGCGCATCCGCAGCTGCATCCAGTTCAGATTTCGTGCGGGGCAGTCAGAGGGTCTTTCATGTAGCGACCTCCTTAACACTTGCGGGGGTGCCAGCCCAGCGCGCAGCCACACTGAGGATCGCGTAGCTGAACACGCCATATGTTCCCAAGAAAGTCTGCCACAAAAGAAGAAGACTTGAGGCGGCACTCGAGGTAAACTCGAAAAGTACACCACCAATCAAAACACCCAAGACATCTTTGAAAACCTCAGGGCAAGCAGAAGGTCATAGGCTATATAAATAAAAAATATACGTTGTTTAAAAAATGTAGAAATAAAAATAAAGTAGTCCCTTGCGAATAGCGCCGGCCGCGACGTCTGTGTGATGACATCATTTGCGCTCCCAACACTTCCTGAACACTTCCTGAAATGGCGGCGAAGATCGCGACCTGCTGGGAGGACTGCCGCGGCCTTGCTTGCTGCTGGGCGAAGTGGCGGCCTGTGCGGGCTGGGCGCCTGGATCGGGACCGGCGGCTGAGGTAAGGATGAGGCTCTCCGGGACACGGGCGGGAGGGGGCCGGGCTGGGGCGGGAGGGGGCCGGGCCGGGGTGGGAGGGGGAGGGGGGCGGGAGGTTGGGCGCAGGCTCACAGACAATGTCGTGGCGGGCGGGGGCCGGGGCGGGCTGCACGCAAGCCTCAAATGCTGCCCCCAATGCTGCCCCCAACCCCTTTCTGCCCCAGGCAATGCTGGGGCGGGCTGCTAGTATATATATATATATATATATATATATATATATATATATATATATATATATATATATATATATATATATATTCACTGAAAAAACCATAGGTTTCAGGCCTTATATAGTTAGGATTAGTAAATAAAAAACCTTTGAAATTCACTGAAAAAACCATAGGTTTCAGGCCTTATATAGTCAGGAATTAGCATTTAAAAAACCATTGAAATTGCTCCTATATAGTTAGTTGTACTAACTATATTTCGCGCACCCGCAATCCACTGCTGATGATGTCACATATTACATCATTCATGACATGGTCAGTGACATCACTGATGACATCTGAAATTACATCAATGACATGGTTTTTTCAGCGAATTCGCAAGGTTTTTTAAATGCTAATTCTATTAGCGGATAACGTTTAAATATGTTAATATCCTTGTGGGACCACCTGAGCAGCCCTAGGGGGTCAGGTTCTTTCTACCCTGCCCCCTTTTTGCATTCTACACATTTGTTTTTCTGCTTCTTTTGTGCCTCGGTCTACCTAGCACAAGATGAATGCCAACACTTCCTGGTTAGAAGTATTGACAGCCAATGAGCATGCTGCTTTCCTGTGAAAGGCATGCTGATTGGCTGCCACTGTCTGTCAACACTCCAAACCAGGAAGTGTTGGCAGCCATCTTGTGCCTCGGTAGAACAAAGGCACAAGAAAGCAGTGAAACAAAGGTGCAAAACACCCGTGGTACGCTCAAGGTACGCGTACCTGTAAGCGTACATGGGAACGCACCCAGCGCTAACCCCGCGGAAATTAAAAAAAAAATCGTTTTTTTGCACCACAGGGTCCTTCTAGGCCCCCCTCAGAAAACCTAGGGGGTCAGGGGGTGTCTACCCTGCCCCCTTATAATCATTTCCCCCTTTTTTATTTTCACCTCTTGTGTCTCGATTCCACCGAAACACAAGATGGCGGACTCTCCGGACGGTTTAGAATGTTGACAGACAGCCAATCAGCTTTCCGCTCGCGCACTTCCGTGGCGCGCGGGTGCGCTCCCTGGTACGCGTACGGGTGAGCGCGCGGAGCTCGCCTATAGATATATATGTGTTTTTGAAGTTAATTTTCGAAAAAACCACTGAAGCAATTTTCACCAAATATAGCAAAGGCACATCTGCGTACCAGTCCCTACAATTTTGCAAAGTTTGGTGTAATTCCGTTCAGCGGTTCGGGCTGTAGCCTTGTCAATTCGCCCTATGGAAATTAACATGGGGAAAACACGTTTTGGGACCCCCCTTTTTTCTTGGCCCCCGCATGACGAATCCCCCCGAAAGTTCCAGGGAAGGAGCGGAGCGGAGCTGGCCTAAATTTTGGAAAATTACACGCAAATTCTTCAACCAGCGCCAAAGTTATTCTCAATAGAATGTTGTGGATTTCCTATGGTAGCTAGGTCCTAACTATATATACCTACTGGCTATATATATATCACCAAGGTACTTAAATGTAGAGTTAGGAATAGCAAATCTATACTTCCTCCACATGTACTAACTGTTCAATATTTTGGTCTTTGGTATATTTTCCACAATATTCTTGCACCACGAAATTCATAGCTTTGATATTACATAATAGAATCGTCAGAAAATGCTGTGGCCAGTGCTGCTCGTGTGGAGATGCTTCAAGTGATCCTATGCTCCTCGCCATATAGCTGCTAACTGTAACCCTTCTGTTCCAGCAACCTAGATCTAGTGGATGGGCTTATTTCTGTAAAAATGTCTTTTGCAGTACCCTGTCCAAGATGTCAGCAAGAAATCAAAATGGATGCCTTCTGTTAGAACTAGTACTTTTTGGTTGGCTGAAGCGGTACCCAAGCCCAGTGGAACCTACCACTCTGTCAGAGTTAGGTGATTACACTCACTGTATAACTTGCGTTCACCCTGGGTTGTTTGGCACTTAGCAGTCAGGCTTACCACAGAGGCAATGTGGAAAGCATTGGCACAGCACTCTCACATCAATAAATACACTGAGCTTCACAAAAAAGACTTCACACGTGGTGTATGTATGGAAATATTACTAGCATTCCTAAGCCCAACAGTGTGAAAATTACTTCAGTGAGATTCCCACTTGGGAAAAATCCTATTTTACCCCAGCACAGTTATTCTGTGTGAAATATTGTCAGAATGGGGTCCACCATGGCAAATAACACAATTTAAAACCACACATTTCTAGGATGCACCCCAGGTCACAACAATATCAGGAATGTGTGCACACAGGTATCACTTTTCAGCAGCACCGAAGGTCAAGGTCACACAGGTAAAACCAATGTTAAATCAGAATATTTGTTAGGTAATGAAACAAACAACAAAAAAACACTGCTGCACGGTGCAACTATGAGCAGGTTATTCTCATGCAGCACACTCTCCCACACTCACACAGCACTGTAATGAGATGCAGAGGATATCAACAAGTCTGTATGAAGCACTCGCATACACATTCACTTTGAACCAGTAACGCAGTGCCAGTGGTATGCGGCAGGTCAGTTAATAATATGAATGAGGACCCCGTGACAATATCCCTCCAACATCTCTCAGTTACACCGCCGCTACTCTGCCCACAGGTTAGAGTAAAAAAAAAAAAAAACACCCCTTACTATACCGGTTAAAGGCCTTGGGCACATTTAGTCAGGGGCCCAGGGGAGAAGGCTGTAGTAACTATCAGGGGTAGCCAGGCAACAGTTGAGAAATGGTGGGTTGGCAACCGCTCATGAGGTTCACCCACTTTATGCAGAGCAGAAACAGCTAGAGGCTGTTCCAGTTCAATCAAGAAATCCCTCAATTCGCCTTCCGGCACCAGTTCTGTGAAAGACAGTCTCTCGACCCGCTTGCAATCGCTCTCGGAAGAGTTCCTCAGCCCTGTCACTTACTCTCAACACCCAGGCCTGATCCGGGGCGATACTTTCCAGCAACACAAAATCATCATGCCAGCTGAGGAGAGGTCAGTTGATTCACTGCACTGAGGGCAAGGCGGAACACTTAATGAATGTGTGGTACAACGGGAAGTGATCCACACCCTCTGGTACGCGTTGAGCCAAGTCACATCAGACAATCCAGTCCCAATGTGCCATGAGTTGGGTTCGCCATAGCTCCCTGAAAATGAGACGCAATGTCCGGTGCGTGATAATACGAGTCACACTAGAAAATCCAGTCACAATCAAGCCATGGTCAGGTTCGCCGTATCTCCCTGGAATGAGACACAATGTCTGGTGCACGATGATACGAGTTGCACCAGACAAACCGGTTACAACCAACACATAGTAGGGCTCATAGTACCTCACTGGCATGAGGCACATTGTTTGCTGCACGATGATATGAGTTGCACCGACAATCTGGTCCCACAACCACAGTCGCAGGTTCAGTAGTACCGC
Source organism: Lissotriton vulgaris (assembly GCF_964263255.1). Classification (NCBI taxonomy): domain Eukaryota; kingdom Metazoa; phylum Chordata; class Amphibia; order Caudata; family Salamandridae; genus Lissotriton; species Lissotriton vulgaris. The sequence goes on from NC_141694.1 coordinate 711,176,095, forward strand.
ACAAGGTAGAATGAGACAATACTATGGATGCACTCTCCCTCTGGTGAATCAGCAAGCAATGAGCATGCAGTCCGCATGTCGCACGAGGGAGATGTACAATGGACAACGAAGCTGGCCATGCTGAGTTCCTCAACCTGTGAATCCACTCACCACCAATGAGATCCTCGTGCACGCTGAGGCCACAGAATGCTGGGGCCTCTCTTCTTAGATGTGGGCATGGTTTAGGGGCTCCACACAAGGCAATCCAGTATCCAGGCACAATACTTAGTTCCATAGTCACACTGCGCTGCAGTCAGGGTCCAGCGCTAGAGAGGGCACAGCTCTCCAGGCGAAACACATAGAGGGTGTAGGTCCCTCATGGGAGGTCTTTGATGTCCCTGGGACCTCCACAAAGAATAGGGGAAACCCTCATAGAGAAAGCTTCAGGGTGCCACGCGACAGCAGGTAGTCGGCCCAGGCCATCAAATATTCAGGCAGGGTGCACAGTCCCTTCCAATGGCTGTCTCCTCCTTATGCACAACAGATTTCTCTGGCAATGTGCACCACACAGTCCAGGATGTTTGATCCCACATACCCACAAGTGTATCTCCCCCTGCTGAAGTATAGCACCAGTAGTTATACTGTAGTTGGCCTTTGAAGATGGGGGTGGTTCAAAGGGGTCCCCTTTGAACCACAGATGTCTCCCTTAAATTTCAGTTCTGTCTGCCATGAGACTTTGGATGGCAGATCTTAATCTTTAGCGGGCCATGAATCTTTAGTAGGGCTTCCCAGAGGCCAAGTGTCAAAACCTCTCCCCCCAATCTATCCAGCCACGTCCTGAAATGGCAAAGGCCTGTCATTCTAGTTGCATGCCCAGTGTTCATGTCTGTCTCTGGGTAATGCTCTGATGTGCTTCTCCAGTGTGGACTGGATTCAACTAAAATGCACACAAAAGAGTTTAGCGCAGAGAAATGACCACTTTCTAGAAGTAGCGTTTCTAAGCCATTATTGACAAATCCACCATTACCACAAGAGAGGATTTGTCACTATGAATACAATGATAGTAAACAACATGAGACTGCTCCACTGTAAGCCACCTCTGCAGCTTAACGTAATCTCGGCCATTCCCACATGTTAACCTATGGAGAGAGCAAACACCATAGGTGGTGAAAACTCACATAGGGGTGCTCCACTTCCTAGGCAGGCAACACACGTGTATCTGCCTTGCCTTTCGCCTATCACTGGTTCTACCACCCACAGGGCTCACCCTAGGGGTACTCTAGTATTAGTGTAAGGCACCCTCAGCATTGGCCAATGATTTAGAAAGGCCAACCTGAGCACAAAGGCAAATGCGCACACCCAGGCCTGCAATCGCAGGCTTGAGACATGTTTGAAAACATCATGAGGCTACTCCCTGCTGTAAGCTAAAACTGTAGTTAAAAAGTCATTCAGCAATTCCCCAGGTTTACCCAAGGGAAGAACAGATCTCCTAGGTAGAAAGAACCCACATAGGGATTATTCACTACCTGGGCAGAAAACAAACGTGTACCTACTCTGCCTTTCCCCTACCATTCCCCCACCCCTCATTGCTTACCCTAGGGGTGTTCTAGTGGTAGTGAATAGCCCACTCAGCATTGGCATATGGTTTACAAGTGCCAACCTGGGCATAAGTGCAACTGCGCACACCTAGACCTTCAATGGCAGGCTGGAGACATGTCTGAAAGGCTATTCATGTGGGTGATACTATCAGTGCTGCAGCCCACTAGTAGCCAGTGCAGTGTCTGCCCTGGGTATGTGGTATACCTCTTTAAAGGGTGCTCACAGGTTCAGCTCTTAAACCAATCAGGTAAGCACCACTTCCTAGCATGTGCAGGAAGGGTGCACAAGCTTTGACACTGCATTATAGTAGGAAAGTGCCCAGAGTCATAAGGCCTCAAAAAGAGAATCAGCAAAAACCAGGACGAAAAAAAGCAAAACGTTTTAGGAAAATCCCCTAAGAAGGGCCATGTTCAACACCTACCATGGGCCCCAATTAATAAGGAAGATTGGGAAGTTGCAAACCACACACAGTCCAAAAGCGGGAAAGAAACTCTGCTCAGGACTTGAAGATAGGAAAGTCAGAAAATGTACTGTTGGTAAAAAGGGCAGTGCTGTAGAAAGACGGCAATTTGTCCTGCTAATCCTTTAGAATGATAGCACACTCAAGTCATGCCTCTCATCTTTTCACGGTTACTCTTACACATACAGTTGTACATTACTCAGAGGACTGAGAAAGGATCTCTAGCCACCTTAGAATCAAGTGACAGATAAACATGTCATGAAATTACACACTCATCTTCTGCATTCTGGGGTATTAGAGTGGAAATTCATATATCAAAGAGAAGGAATTAAACATAGTCTAGTGGCCAGAAGCACCAGACCAATACCACTAATTGAAAATAACACAGTGTGGCATGACAAATTGTCAGATAAGGGTGGAGAGGTCTTACCTTTGGCAGTAGTATGTCAGAAATCTACTTACATACTTATTTAACATAAATATCCTCTGAAAAATATCACACCCTAAATATTGTTTACAAATATTTCACTCCATTGGGAGTAGATTCTATTCTATTCATGTAGATTTCTAAAGCACAAGGCTACCCAGAAGGGCCTCCCAGTGCTGAGACATTATACTGATCGCATTGCCCTGAGAGTACAAGTTAGCTGAAAAGAGCAGTTTTCAAGAATTTTCTAAATCTTAGTTCCAACTTAGTCTTTCTTATTTCTGCCGGAAGAGCATTCCAGAGTGTGGGGGCAAGGAAAGCAAATGAGCATCTCCCACCCCTGGATTTCTTAATCCTAGGGACCAGAAATAGTTGCTGGTTTGTGGAGCACAATGTTCTTGTAGGGTTATATGGTCTTACAATCTCTATATCAGCTAAGAACCCTTGTGAATTGCTTGATGAGCAAGACAGAGTGACTTAAACTGGATTATTTTGGATGCTTGAAGCCAGTGCAAGGTTTCCATGGCTGTTGTAGCCAACTGGGATTTGTAATAGAATTCGGGCTGCAGTGCTTTGGATCAGCTTGAGTCTTTTCACAACAGATTTGGCGCACCCCAGATATAGAGATTTTCTACAATCTAATTGTGATATTATCAGACTTGCACAAGCTCCCTATGTGAGGGTTCGGGCAGTCATTTTAGAAGTGTTTGTAGTATCTTGAGTAGGCCGAAACAGTTTGAAGCTAATTTCTTGGCCAGACAATGAAGATAAAAGGTACATACTAAAAAAATTGATTTAAGTCTGGGAAAAGGGAGAGTCAAACTATCAAAGCACGAAAAATTCCCACTAGACGTATATCACTTTAATGTTGGAGCTAAGTGCCCAATGTCTCGACCACCAGCTACTACAGAAGCAACAACATGTGATTTAATGTATATATTTTATTTCATTTTGTAGTAATTTTTTTCTTCATGGTACATCTACCACATATCTAAAAAGTTGATTTCCATATATTTTTCTCAGAGTTACAAATGTACAAATACCAAAACACATAATATCACGCATACATATATGTACACACATATATATGCATGTGTGTGTGTGTATGTATGTATATATATATATATATATATATATCCATATCCATATCCATATCCATGCTAATATAATAAAGAGAGAGCCCAAACCTTTGAGGCAGGTAATCTCAGGAACCACAGCACCAATCACAACACCCAATACAACGTTGGAAAGGACAGTTGCAGCACAAGGACATAGGCTATGCAGACGCCCACCATATACATTGAAAAGGTAAAAGAACTGTGCCGGCAAAGTAGTGACCTTGTGGGCGTGTCTGCGTTGTGCTGTGGGCGTGTGCTGGGGGCGTGACGAAAGCTGGGGGCGTGTGGTACGTTCCACCCTTCATGCCATGTCTCATATCATGTGCTAATCCCACCCTGCTCCCTTTAAATACCCCTGCACCCCATAATCATAACCCACCCTTACTCCTTAAAATACCCCAACACCCTTAAACACTAACCCATCTTAACCCTATAAATATACCCTGTACCCCAAAACCCAAACCTATCCCTAAAGCCTAAAAATACCCCTGTAACCCAAAACCCAAACCTAGCCCTGAACCCTATAAATACCCCTGTACCTCAAAACCCAAACCTACCCCTGATCCCTAAAAATACCCCTGTACCCCAAAAGCCAAACCTAGCCCTGAACCCTTAAAATATCCCTGTACCCCAAAACCCAAACCTACCCCTGAATCCTAAAAATACCCCTGTACCCCAAAACCCAAACCCAAACCTAGCCCTGAACTTTAAAAATAACCCTGTACCCCAAAACCCAAACCTACCCCATAACCTTAAAATACCCCTCTACCCCAAAACCCAAACCTAGGCCTGAACCCAAAAAATACCCCTGTACCCCAAAACCCAAACCTAGCCCTGAACCCTTAAAATACCCCTGTACCCCAAAACCCAAACCTACCCCTGAACCCTAAAAATATCCCTGTACCCCAAAACCCAAACTAAGCCCTGAACCCTTAAAATACCCCTGTACCCAAAAACCCATACCTATCCCTAAACCCTAAAACTACACCTGTACCCCATAACCCAAAACTTTATCTGAACCCTTAAAATACCCAAACACCCCAAAACATATACCTCAGTACCCCGAAACATATACCCCTATACCCATACTTACCTTATCCAAACATTTTAAAAAAAACATGCTTTTACCATTCATGCATTTAAAACGAATTTCGTTTTAAATGTATGCGTGGTAAAAGCATATAAAATGTAATGCCATGCGTTAAAATGCCATTGCGGAGTCATGGTACTTTCGTAATGAAAGTATGCGGAGTGATGGTATGCAGAAAGAAAGTTGCGGAATAATTTGTGTTTACCCTCCCCCGGTAAGTACATTGGTGGCACGGCAGCCCATATCTCCAGCAACATACTCATATTTTTTCACCACCCATTTGAAAAATGCACAGGTCTCATTGATGGCCAGCACCGACATACACTTTTAGACACACCTCCCGCCACAAGTTCTAGAATTGCGAACTTTAGAGCTGGGGAGCTGCGTTCGAATCTCGGCATCAGCTCAACATCCTGTGATTCCAGGCAAATCACTTTGTCTCCCCGTGCCTACCACAAATGAATGTGTTCTTCTGTAATGTAAATTGTGCTCATGCCATGTTGTTGAGTTCGCGCTTTATAACAATGCAAGGGAAAAAAAAGTAGGGAAACTTGAGTTCACACACTACTGAACGCGCACTCTTAAGTGCATCAGCAGTGCACTGTGAATCGGAGCGTTTCACAGGCCTGTCACAGATAAGAAATGCTATCAAAACGAAATCCTACAAAACAATATACTACTGGCCGGCAGCAATTCATACCCGGACAACGTCGGGACGGGCTGCTAGTATATATATAAATGAACCAAAACACCCAACTCCCACAGAGAATCCGTGGAAAGCAGGAACAGACATGATGTGGCATTGGATTCCGCATTTATTTATCAGTGCAGGACGCCCTCAATCACGAGCACAAACGGCAAAAAGATATGCTGTGAAGAAAATTGTTATTTAGCTGCTGCCTGCCAAAGAATAAAGTGGCATACTTACACGCGGTGTGTGGGGTCTTCATGCTTTGATCTCTTTCGTTTGGATTTATATAGTGGCCTGCTACGGTCACGAGGACTCAACACTGCAGTTGGAGAAGGTCTGTACACCCGTATTTCGGATGCACATCAGGAACGGCGTAGCCCCTTTGCCAGCCGCAAGAAAAGCAGCAGATGACCTTTGCCTGTAACAGCAACCCGATGGATTTACATTACCAAAAGGAGAAATATAGCCTTTTCCACTAAGGATTGTATTGAACCAAACTACCAAAACCATAATGCACCACTGCACGCGCCCGAGGGGGCGGGACTATGCCAATTAAAGAACGTGAGTCCACAACGTGAAAGGCTCTTCTCCGCCATTGCCGAAGCCAGTGAACAAGGGTATGACTCCTGAAACGCGTATGGCGTTAAACGGCAAAAAGTTATGCTGTGAATAAAATTGTTATTTAGCTGCTGCCTGCCAAAGAATAAAGTGGCATACTTACATGTCGTGTGTGGGGTCTTCATGTTTGAGTGCTTTCGTTTGGATTTATATAGTGGCCTGCTCCTGTCACGAGGACTCCCCACTGCAGTTGATGCAGGTCTGTAAACCCGTATTTCGGATGCACATCAGGAACGGCGAATCCCCTTTGCCAGGTGCAAGAAAAGCAGCAGATGACCTTGTGTGGGGTCTTCATGCTTTGAGCGCTTTCTGTTTCACGTGTAAATAAATTCTTCGAGTGATGACATCGTGAATCGGGAGGTGGTGCAAGTGGTGAAATGCGGCGAACGCAGTGCACCCCCAAAGAACTGTGTGACTTTCGCCCACTGAGGTTATTGATGACCCATGAGCAATAACAAGGCAAAACTCACTGGAGTAAGAGTGCGAACTACACGAACCAGAAGGCCGATGGTGCGGCCACACCCACAAAGGGAATTTCGTAATGGATAAAATAAGCACAAGCTGTGCCTTGAACACTTGCAGTCCCGAGGCTGCTGACGAAGAGGAAACTTGAAACGCGTTTGGTCGAGGGACAATTTTCTTTGAAAAGCCGGTCTTTTTGGAGGTGTAATTGCAGCATTTCATTAAATCAAGGCGAAATCTAATCCACTTGGTGTTCTTTCCACAGGGGCAACTCTAATGAATTTATATTTGTGGCCTTGTCCGGTCGCGGAAGGAAGACACTGCTAATGCGGGCCCGAGATGCCTTCGAGTGATGACATCGTGAATCGGGAGGTGGTGCAAGTGGTGAAATGCGGCGAACCCAGTGCACCCCCAAAGAACTGTGTGACTTTCGCCCACTGAGGTTATTGATGACCCATGAGCAATAACAAGGCAAAACTCACTGGAGTAAGAGTGCGAACTACACGAACCAGAAGGCCGATGGTGCGGCCACACCCACAAAGGGAAGTTCGTAATGGATAAAATATGCACAGGCTGTGCCTTGAACACTTGCAGTCCCGAGGCTGCTGACGAAGAGGAAACTTGAAACGCGTTTGGTCGAGGGACAATTTTCTTTGAAAAGCCGGTCTTTTTGGAGGTGTAATTGCAGCATTTCATTAAATCAAGGCGAAATCTAATCCACTTGGTGTTCTTTCCACAGGGGCAACTCTAATGAATTTATGTTTGCGGCATTGTCCGGTCGCGGAAGGAAGACACTGCTACTGCTAATGCGGGCCGGAGATGCCTTCGAGTGATGACATCGTGAATTGGGAGGTGGTGCAAGTGGTGAAATACGGCGAAAGCAGTGCACCCACAAAGAACTGTGTGACTTTCGCCCACTGAGGTTATTGATGACCCATGAGCAATAACAAGGCAAAACTCACTGGAGTAAGAGTGCGAACTACACGAACCAGAAGGCCGATGGTGCGGCCACACCCACAAAGGGAAGTTCGTAATGGATAAAATATGCACAAGCTGTGCCTTGAACACTTGCAGTCCCGAGGCTGCTGACGAAGAGGAAACTTGAAACGCGTTTGGTCGGGGGACAATTTTCTTTGAAAATCAGGTCTTTTGGAGGTGTAATTGCAGCATTTCATTAAATCAAGGCGAAATCTAATCCACTTGGTGTTCTTTCCACAGGGGCAACTCTAATGAATTTATGTTTGCGGCCTTGTCCGGTCGCGGAAGGAAGACACTGCTAATGCGGGCCCGAGATGCCTTCGAGTGATGACATCGTGAATCGGGAGGTGGTGCAAGTGGTGAAATGCGGCGAACGCAGTGCACCCCCAAAGAACTGTGTGACTTTCGCCCACTGAGGTTATTGATGACCCATGAGCAATAACAAGGCAAAACTCACTGGAGTAAGAGTGCGAACTACACGAACCAGAAGGCCGATGGTGCGGCCACACCCACAAAGGGAATTTCGTAATGGATAAAATATGCACAAGCTGTGCCTTGAACACTTGCAGTCCCGAGGCTGCTGACGAAGAGGAAACTTGAAACGCGTTTGGTCGAGGGACAATTTTCTTTGAAAAGCCGGTCTTTTTGGAGGTGTAATTGCAGCATTTCATTAAATCAAGGCGAAATCTAATCCACTTGGTGTTCTTTCCACAGGGGCAACTCTAATGAATTTATATTTGTGGCCTTGTCCGGTCGCGGAAGGAAGACACTGCTAATGCGGGCCCGAGATGCCTTCGAGTGATGACATCGTGAATCGGGAGGTGGTGCAAGTGGTGAAATGCGGCGAACGCAGTGCAGCCCCAAAGAACTGTGTGACTTTCGCCCACTGAAGTTTTTGATGACCCATGAGCAATAACAAGGCAAAACTCACTGGAGTAAGAGTGCGAACTACACGAACCAGAATGCCGATGGTGCGGCCACACCCACAAAGGGAAGTTCGTAATGGATAAAATATGCACAAGCTGTGCCTTGAACACTTGCAGTCCCGAGGCTGCTGACGAAGAGGAAACTTGAAACGCGTTTGGTCGAGGGACAATTTTCTTTGAAAATCAGGTCTTTTGGAGGTGTAATTGCAGCATTTCATTAAATCAAGGCAAAATCTAATCCACTTGGTGTTCTTTCCACAGGGGCAACTCTAATGAATTTATGTTTGCGGCCTTGTCCGGTCGCGGAAGGAAGACACTGCTAATACGGGCCCGAGATGCCTTCGAGTGATGACATCGTGAATCGGGAGGTGGTGCAAGTGGTGAAATGCGGCGAACGCAGTGCACCCCCAAAGAACTGTGTGACTTACGCCCACTGAGGTTATTGATGACCCATGAGCAATAACAAGGCAAAACTCACTGGAGTAAGAGTGCGAACTACACGAACCAGAAGGCCGATGGTGCGGCCACACCCACAAAGGGAAGTTCGTAATGGATAAAATATGCACAAGCTGTGCCTTGAACTCTTGCAGTCCCGAGGCTGCTGACGAAGAGGAAACTTGAAACGCGTTTGGTCGAGGGACAATTTTCTTTGAAAAGCCGGTCTTTTTGGAGGTGTAATTTCAGCCTTTCATTAAATCAAGACGAAATCTAATCCACTTGGTGTTCTTTCCACAGGGGCAACTCTAATGAATATATATATATATATATATATATATATATATATATATATATATATATATATATATATATATATATATATATATATATATATATATATATATATATATATATATATATATATATATATATATATTATCATTCCACAACAGGATCCCAGGGGTACCACCATCCAAAGAAAGGTGCAACACCAGGAAACATACTCCAAAGGCAAAGTTCAGAGTTATATGATGATTTATTTATTTATTTATTTATTTAAACTTATAAGGCGCGCAGCTACCCGCAGTGGGTTTCCCGGCGCCAAGGGACAGATTAAGAGAGGGAAAAAGAACAACCATGAATCATTGCTGAAAAGACACAACTTGAGTCATTACTGAAAGAGCCACGTTTTAAGTCCCTTGCGGAAACGGAGAAGATTTGTTTCTGTTTTCAAGACAACAGGCAAAGTATTCCAAAATTTTGGACCCAGGCGGGAAAATGAGTGGCCGCCCATCTTTACCAACCTGAATCTTGGAATCACGAAATCACCTTTCCCAGAGGATCTCAAGGAGCGACTGGGATGATAGGCTTGGATAAGGTCTTGTAAGTACGCAGGGGCTGAGCCTTGTTTAATCTTAAAAATGTAGCAGAGAGCCTTGAACTTAATTCGACTGGCAATCCTTAGCCAGTGAAGATCGTAGAGTGCTTGGGAAGCAGAGACTCTCCGAGGGACATGGCGTAAAAGCCGTGCAGCCGCATTCTGCACAACTTGAAGTTTATTTAACGTTGCTAGATCGGCTCCAAGGTAAAGGACATTTCCATAGTCCAGGCGGGAAACAACCAACGCCTGGACTACAGTCCTCTGTGTGGAGACAGGGAGTATCCAGAGGATTTTTTGGAGCCATCTTAGAGTGATGAAACAAATGGAAGCCACCTTTACTACCTGCTGACGCATCGCGAGCTTTTCATCGATGAGGAATCCAAGGTTGCGGACCTGGGCAACAGCTTGAGGAGTGAGGCCCATTTCATTGGGCCAATGTTGAGGACCCCATGAATCTCTTTCCTTGCCCAGGATAACAACCTCGGTCTTATCTCCATTAAGTTTAAGGAAATTACTCCGCATCCACTCAGAGACCCGAGTCAATCCTTGTTTCAGAACAGAGATTTTGCCACCTTCCACATTAGAGAGAGAAAAGATAATTTGCGTGTCGTTGCAAATTATTCAGGCATCAAGTGTCCAAATGACGTCTTTCGACCGCCAGACATGCGGCCTTGATCACATTGCGCTGTACTGGTGAATGAGTCGTATATATACATATATGTGAATGGCAGTGTTTTTACTATGAACATTGTAATGACTGAGTAGTTTTGCAGCATGTGACTGTGGGCAAGACGCAGTAAAGCACATGTATGACATCACGTTTTTCTTCAGTTAGTAACACCAGTGTAAACTATAAAACTGCCAACTAACTGATGAAACCAGTGATTGCCTCAGTCCTCCCGCATATGCAACGTGGCAGCTGGTACAAGAGCATATGGCGTCCCCAGAAGCAGCCAACCAATTGTGTAAGTACACATTAAAAATAGGTATACTTTTTTACATTGTGCATCTCATTGTTTAGCTACATCAATAGATTTTTTGTACACATCCCCACATGTCAATTCACTCACCCTTTAAATCAACAATCAACAAACAGACACATTCTCTTCTCCACCTCACATTCATGTCCCTGCCTTATGCCACATACACCTTAAATTACATTAGCGAAAGATCTCCAATTAATTTTGTTATTGTGTTGTGGACTGGGTACCCAGACATGCAGTCAACGCATGTTTTGGTGGAAGCAGATCATATCAAATCACCTTCATCAGGACCACACGATTGACACCATATCCTGTGGTGAAAACAACTTGGTGAAATCAAGGTTTGTCTATATTTCCTCACTGAAGCATTTAACTTTGGAGGATCTGGCATGGGTGAGGTTCGAGACCCCAACCTTATACTCATAGGGCGAAGTTACCACCACCCTATGGAAGGGAGAGGACCACAGAGATGCGTTGTGGGTTGAAAAAAACACATTCGGGGAATTGACCCTCATAAACCCTTACCAATGAAATATCTATACAGTCTGTTACAACCTCCCCCAAGACAGGTAACCATGAGCGTACTGAGGGGCACAACAGGGGGCAATTGTTGCATGGATACAGCAGTGGATTAGGGATCAGGCTCCTTAATAATGTGACACACCTGAAGCCAGAGGGAGGTTTATTGCGCCGCCTCCAGTAGCAGACACTGGAAGCAGGGGAAGCAAGAAAACCCTGCAACTTAGACACTAGGCTATCATTCCACCATGCCATCAACATCTGCCCCTGAGAGCAAAAGCCAGCATTTCTTTAGTTTCATGAAACGTGGCTGGCATCAAAAGCATTAGTACAAATATGCAAACAATGGCCTATATGGAGGCAAACAATATCCTGTGCCTCCAGGAGACCTGGCCCCTTTCCCAGGTGATCCTTTCCGGTTTCTACAAGATCTTTAAACTGCCATTCCATCTAAGCCCCTTTAGGTGTCCGTTGGGCGGCTTGTCTGTTTTTTATCAAACATACAAACAAACTGGAGGCCACAGCACTCGATCTTGACTTTACGATGGCCCAAGCAGTCTCCATCACAGTTCTGAAAATAAACCAATAATCAATTGGCCTGATACTTGTTAATTGCTATCTTAACGGATCTAAAAATGCCAAGACCATGTTAGTTGAAGACCTGCACGACAGACCAAAGGCGCTTTTCTCGGACCATCCTCAACATGAAATCATGATTGTAGGAGACTTTAACATGAGAGGCCTGGTGACTGCAGCTGCAACGTCCACTCAACCCAAAGAGGGGATTCTCATGAGGGACTGTCTCACAACCTAGAACTTGATGTTGGTGCATCAGCAGACTGAGGAGAAAAGGATCGAACTGCCATTTCTTCCGCCATGCAAAGGAAAATCGATAAACAATTATGTTTTCCTATCAGGGGGCCTAGCAGGCCAAATGGCAAACTTTGAAATAGACAATGGACCAGAAAGCGACCACAGCCAACTAAGGTGCACACTGGACTTAACATCTCAAGCAACGATCAGGAGCAAACACTTGGGCTCCTCAATTGGGGAGAAACATGTGAACCTAGTGAGGAGAATTAAGGGGAGACCGGAACACCCAGTATGGCATGGTTAGCCTCGCAGGAGGCCAATTCAAGTACAAATCACACAGAATTAGTGTATCAGAAGTGGGGTAACCAAGTCGAAGATCTCAGAGCCCTTCTGGTAGACAAACAGTGCAAGTTGACCGGCACATGGAATGGCAGGGAATGGAGAACTGAAATCCATCACAATAAACCCTTCAGCTCTACAAGAAGAGCACTTTACAAAGCCCAGGGAGTACATAAACAAAAGGCCAGTACAAGGCCAGCTGCGGTAGTAAAGCATATGAGATCAATCTACAAATAAAGTGTTTGGGAACAAAAGAACAAAAGGAACCAACAAGAATAGTCGATTATCTTCCAGCTGCTCAAAGATCAAAACCAAGGGAACATCTGGGATCACATCAACAAACTAAAATACAGACATAGAAAAGTAACAGGTAGTGAGTGGGGTATAGACTACGCAAGTTAATGCAACTAGACATATCAAAACAGTTTTTTCAATTCAATCATGTATGAGAGTGCTCAAAGGACATTGAACGGCGACCACCCAGCGTTGTTAGATGAGTGCAGACAATGTCTACACACATTAGGTATAAAGACTTAAAGAGCAAAAACAATGCCCTGAGCAACGCTCATATATTAATGCCAAAAATAAGTCCACTCAGTAGTCTTCTCCAGTGTTCTTCCTGGTACTTTATTATGCCAGATCTTGTCAGGTAAGTACTTCAGTTCTTATTTTCTTTTCAACAAAAGATAGCCACAAAGCCAACACGTGTTTCCTCTTTTAGGCATTCACTTAAGACTTCCTCAGGGCGTGAACAAAAATCTCCGAAGGGTTGATAAATGTATAGTCTCTCTATCTGAGACGATAAGGTGTTGTCATCAAAGCAAAGTAGTGCCCAATCAATATGTAAGTCATAAGGAACAGCACTGTATTTCCAATGAAGGATATACTTCGATGAATCAAATTCTGAAATGGAGAGTACTACGCACCGAAAATCGGCGAGTTGCTAAACTAAAATACAGTAATGTAATAAGGGAAAATAGTGCTCCAGAAGCAGCTTGGGTAAGGCATGTGTTGGACTTATACGTGGCTCAGCCCTCAGACCTCCAGCATAGTAGACGTCTGTGGTAGAGTATCGCAATCAAAATTTCACTTCAGAACCAACAAACGTGGAGACAATGACTAGGAATCTGAATAAAGATGAAGTAGGGCATGATTCGGACCCTCATCTTGACTGGACCAGAATGGTATCCCAGAATTAACAAATACTAAGAAGGTTGAGGCTATAATCAGGCACATGAAAAATAATAGAGCACCTTTTTCAAATAGCCTTTTTGCGAGCACATTTAAATGTGCTCCAGATAAATGAGCAAGGTTGCTAACCCAGCTCTTTAACTTTGCCTCTCAAACTGCAATTGTCTCCAAAGCCTGGAGAGGGTCTATTCTGTGCCCTATGTACAAGAAGAGGAACAAAACCGTAGCCTCAAACTATCACTTTATAGCACTCCTGGACATAGAGGCCAAGGCCTACTCCCACAACCCCATGGAGCATCTAGAGACCTGGGTGAGAGAGCATGAAGCCTTGCCATTTTTTCCAATAAGGTTTTCAGGCAGCAGCATCCATAGTGGACAAAATCAGAGCATTATCCTTCCTGAGACATCAAGCTGCACATAGCAACAGGTTAGCGCTTTTCTGCTGTCTTATTGATTGATAGTGTAGACCAGGTACACAATGGAGGAAGATTGATTTTTGGGCATACCTTCAACGCTGCTAAGAGAAATATCCTCATTATACACCGGTACATGGGTTTGCGTGAAAACAGGACCAGGTACAGTCACACATATAATCGACATCAACAGCGGTTTAAAGCAGAGCTGTGTCCTGGCCCTCCTGCTTTTTAATTTATATACCGCCGCTTTAGAGAAAGCCATAAAGTCTGGTTGCCTGGTACCTCCAAAGTTAGGGAGCACCAAGTTCCACATTATTGAATAGAGAGATGATATTGTGATAATGGATCACACCAAAGCTTTTAGCCAACGTGCATTTAATGCTCTGAACACCTACGATGCAGCCAACCACCTCCAGGAAAACCAAGATAAAACAAAAGTCCTTATATTTAGAAGATACTGGAACAAAAACTATCTAACCTAGCATCTGGGTAGCATGAACATTTACACAGCGAGGAAATACATCCATCGGAGTGTCTGGTTTAGGGAAAACAGTAAACCCCCGAAACTCATGAGGTCTCTCAAAAAAAAAGGAGCTGACATCATTTACGGCATCAGTCAACTGAACTCGCTATTATGGGGTGCGTCTCCTGACCCCATAGTCACGGTAATTAATGCACCACTTCTTCCAACCTTGCAGTATGGCCATCACGCTTACTCAAGTGCCCTAGACTCTGACCTGGAGCAAATTTACGTTACCTCTTATAAGAATGTATTTCAACAGACATAATATATACGTCACTGAAGATTAGGATTAGGATTTGGTTTTGTGAATTTATCATTAGACTGCAAGGCCTCACTATTGAAACATTATATAAGGATAACAAAGGCTCTGACCAATTCAATAAAGGCCCATCTGAAATGTATCTTTGCGACCCCAGGCAATCCATGGTCCAATCAATTAATGAGCGCTCGTAATGAACCAGATAGAGAAATCAGCCCTCCCTACAGTAGACGTTCTATACTCAGCCTGGAAAAACAAAAAGAAATACATCAGCAATTGAAGGCAACGTTCAGGGAGCTAGACTTATCATAATTAAGCCATAAATGCATAAACACTCAGAAAGATGCTGTACATGTGACTTTTAGCACTACCAATAAAAGATCTCACTCCAGCTTGGGTTGGCTAAGGAGGAAAAGGGGAATGCAGGTTATGTAAATATAGACATGAATCATGGCTGCACTTGCTATTCTGCTGCCTCAACCTACTGCTCATACCGACATTTCTCACTCAAGGGGTGTGCAAGTGCCAGGAAGCATCCTCAATGTGCTTCATGAATACTGCAGCATGAGTCATGGCGAGATATGCCAAATTCCATAGTGAATATATGTGCCAGCTTTGCCCAATAGCTGCGGCCACACCCTGCCATAAGCAAGGGCAAACAATAATAGCAAATTATTTTATCTGTGCTGGGCAGGATAGCTGGCCTGGGGCTGAGCAAATGATCTAAAACTTAAGGAGTACAGAACAATGTTCACCACTCTGATTCTTGATTCGAGGGGTAAAAGGCTGGGGGGTCATTTTAAATACGCTCAGGTATCCAACCAGTGAATAAGAACAGGGATTAAACCCAACTAACAACGTTGCTGGTGACGCAGGCATCTATTTTCTGCTTTTTATTTGTTTTAATAATACACCGATTTTCTCTCTAAATCTCATATTTGTATAGTGCACACCGCACTTTCAATATTTAATTTCTACTTACTTGTTTTTATACCTAGTTTTTATTGGTTGTATTGACCAAACACTAAAGTTTACTACTTCAATTTTTTGTTCAGCCTGTGGAAGAAGCATGAAAGTCTGAGAGGAAACTCAGAGTGCGTGTGGGATGAGAATGGAGCTAAACCAGAGCAAGCCGTAGATGGTTAGAGAGCACAAATGTCCTAATGTGTGTTAAGGAATCGAAGAGGATCTGACGAGGTGGGGAGGGACTGATGTAGAAATAACAAAGATGAAAAATGCCAAATAAAGCAGAATGAACGAGCACAAACATGGTATGAGGCCAAAACTGCCTAGGTGGGCAGTACGTACCTCATGACAGCAGTGCTGCCTACCACCAGGCAACAGGGACCACCCATTAATTGTGCTCCATCATAATCACCGGAAGTTCCGCCTGTAGGGATATCACGCGGGAGGGGGAGTGGGGGGGGAGGGCAGTCTCCTGCCATCATCTCTAGCAGCCAGCTAAACCCTGTTTCTGACTTAGACGAATGCCAAATCACCATTAGTTGGCAGATGAACAGAGGAGAACACCACCCGGGATGAATAAGCCCGGCGTTTTGATGCTTTATCTCTCAGTAGTATTTATAGACAGCATCCCTGAGTCTCCTTGAGACCTGTCAGCATGTTTGGCTGTACCCAGAGATCCCCTGCTCCGCTAGAGGAAGCTTTTCAAAAGACACCTACCCTCCCGTCCCAGGTGAAAGATCGTACAATCCCCTTCCACTAAGCAGGAGCATTTTCCCCTATTTCCCCCTGGACCATAAAGCGGAAATGCGCCATTGGCCAAAAGAACAAGCCACTTTGTCTTAATTACTTCTCTTCCGAAGAGAAGGGATTCACTTTCTAAATCCTTCCAGCTATTGACATCCAGTAGATTTGAATAATGTCCACCTAGAAAAATGATATTAAATGATTTGAGGGCCTTAGAGTTTATGAATAATGGGGCATATTAGCGAGGGCGTTATTGCCGCTTTAGCTGGACTTTTTCCCGCTAAAGCGGCAATATTTTTATCGCCCTCTTAGCAAGCTGTTGCTAACAGCAGTTAGCGACAGCTTATAGGCGATAGCCACAGGTTTGGGGCCCGCTTTGCATGTCAGCGATATTTATCGCTAATGACATGCAAAGTAGGCGTACTCAACCTGTTAGCGACTGAAAACAGTCGCTAACACAGCTATCGCCTATTAGCAAGGCAGGTGAACTAAATAAATCGCGCTAAGCGCGAATATCGCCAGAACCTAACGCCTGCTCAGACCATGACTTAACCTGTATATCCAATGGGAGGTGGATATTCAGGCTAAGTCCCCATTAGCGATAATGCCTGAATATCGCTGGATTTTCAGCGATATTCACGCATTGAGTCGCTATCGCCAGATATTTTATCGCTTTGGAGATAAACGTTGATTATAGCACGTTATCTCTGCGATAAATAATATCCGGCGATAAAAAAAAATGCGCTAAGCGCATTTAGCGATAATTATCGCTATTTGTTGCTAATATGCCCCAATGTTCACAGTTTAGGCTCCAGTTTGTCTTTCTTCTCTTACACTGTGCTCACTTTCTTCTCTGTCTGTCACAGCTTTCTTTGGCTACATTCTGTTGTTGCTTATGTCCCTACTCCTGCTGGAAAATGGTTCCCACCCCTCACCATCTACTCTGTAAAATAAAACTCTTCAGGTCACTTATGCTACTTTGACCCTCGTCTGATACACCTTAATTCCAGGAGCAAATCAGATACCATCAGCCCCTGCAGCACAGTGGAGCAACCAGCCCTTCAGGTAGCCCCTAACCAGTCAGGGGAGCTCCATTCAGCCGAAGATCAATGAATATCAGTGAGATATGGACAACTCAGGGGTCCCTTTTCTCATTCTGCAGGAGTGCCTTCATTTTGGTTACGCCCCTGCTTAAGTTCAGTTTCCCTTATTCATGAGCAGACCTTTTCTGGACCAGTTGTTCTCACGCTAGAATGTTAGTGCCCACAAGATATTAACATATTTGCTTCATGTCCCCACTGGCCTTCCTCTACTCAAACTAAACAGGTTTTAGTGAATTAATGTGTCTGAAGAACAATGTTCGTAGACATTGTGCTTGCTTGGTAGCTCTATGTAACTTACTTCAATCCATCTTTATACTTCTAGAGGAGACTCAAGAACAAGGCTCAAGGGGGCATGACCATGCCAGCGACCAAGATGGGTGATTGGCTGTGAAGCTCCTACGGTTCCAATCAGCTGCGTTCCGGGTCTCTACCACCATCCAGCCCCATCATGACTGTCGGAAAAGATGGCTTAGGAGTCAGTGCTGGTTGTTGCCTCCTGACTGGGTGTAGCGGCCCGAGGACAAGGCCAAGTCGCTCGCCTGCAAGCAACAGCCTAGCATATACCTTTGAGGCCCAGTAGCACAGGGCCCACTGGCAAGCCTGAGGTAGGGGCTATCAAGACATGCTGGGCCACGCAGCCGGTTTCACCTGGCATACCGAATGTCATTTGAGCTGCATCTGCAACAATTGCTATGCTGGAGAGATGGGGGAGCCACTGTAGCGGAGACAGAGGAGCCACAGTTACTGATCTCCCCGACCTCTGGCGGGCCTACTTCCAGGACTGCGAGGCATACACAAGGTGAGGAGATACAGAGCTGCATGGGCTATCTGCACTGCCTTTGCTGTTGGTGACGCGGTCTGCTGCTGCAAGAGTGCTGGAGTCCAATCGGGGGTAATTTGAGCCTGTGACTGCTATAACAAGCCTGGGATTCTGCCTCCGGATCGCCCCGCTTGGCGCTTTGTGGCCTACGATAGCAGTGTGGGACACGAAGGAGATCAACTGTTAGCTGGGGTCCCCCCTTTTCTGCTCAACAGGTATGCATTGCCATGAAGCCTGAGCAATATGGAAAGATCAGGACAGCTTGGGAACATGACCTGGGACATTCACTAACTGACAAAATGTGGTACTATTGTTGAACTCAGACAAAAATTGTTTCCCCCAACCACAGACACAAACTTCTACATTAAGAATGTATACACCGGGGAGACGCGCGAGCGCGTCAACCAAGATGGCCGCCGCCACCGGAGCTCCGTGATTACTATGGCCCGAATTGCCCTGTAACGACAAATTTTGTGTCAAGAAGTCGGCAAAATAGCGGCGCTTGCCTCTACTTGCTAATTCCTACCTGTGGAGTGTTTTTTGGACGATTTCCTCCGATGGTAGTGTTCTTCGTGGCTCCATGGGTCCTGCTCTCAGCTTCACCTGCAGGTATCACCAGTTTTGAGTGCCTGGGGGCGGAGTAATATCTATGACAGAGCCTGGCTTGTGCCTAGCCACGCCTACAGTCCAATTTAGCTGCTGCACCTGTAGTTTTGAAGAGATTTTTGGTGTTTTCTTCACTAATTACATCCTTTTTTCTCACATTTGGAGGTTGTTTTTCTTCACTTTATTATTTTTACGTATTGTTGAGAATTTTTTCACCTCAGAATGGATTCCAAGAATTCAACTACTAATAAAAGGAAGCAGCAGGTTTCTCCTCCTCCAGCCAAATCTCAGAACCTTCTCTTGCACTCATTTTGGAGGAAATTAAAGCATTGCGTCTAAATACTGATACTATTGCCTCAGAAGTCAAAAACGTCCGTAAAGATATGGCCTCTATGTCAATGAAGGTTTCTGATAATGCCATTAAAATTCAAGATAATAAAAATAAACTTGACGCTTTCATGCCTTTAATGGCCAAAATAGTTCCAATGCATACTCAACTGTTGGACATGGAAAATCGTAATAGGCAATACAACCTTCGTATTTTTAATTTGCCTGAGGATGTTGAGGGGACAAATTGTGGATTATATCTTGAATCTCTTCTACCTGGTCTTTTGAATATTAAATTTGCAAAAAAAATTGAGATTGACAAAGCCCTTAGAGTCCCTTCGCATCGGCATTCTCGACACACTAAACCCAGGCAAATGATATTCAAGGTCCTGCGTCATCATCATCTGGTTCTCATTCGAAAGGCTGCGAGAGAAATTCCTTCATTATTGGTGAATGGAACCAAAATCTTTATTCACCAGGACTTTGCTAAAGAAACTGTCGCTATTCGTAAAGAGTTTTCTACCCTTCGTCCGCAGCTGAGAAGCCTTGGATTTAAATATGGACTCTTTGATCCTTCTACGATGCATGTGTGGAAAGACAATGTCTCCAAATCTTTTCAACGACCTGATGATCTGCGACTGTTTCTTGACCAGCAAGCTCCTCCATCTATGGACACTTAGGATCCTAATACTTGAGTTCGCCTAGTCTGACTTCACTTGTCACTTCTTTGCATAATGTTATATTCACGGGATTCAACGGTTCCTGGCCATACTTGTAGAACGGGTGTGCGTTTCCTTGCCTCTTTTTATGTTTCTTGTTTTGTCCTTCCTCTTTCTTTTCTGTTCCTCCCTTTTATATTTTCTATATAGAGTTACTCTTTTAACTTGGCTATTTCTTCCTTCTTCTTGTTCTGATTCCTTTCTTTCCTTCCTTCTAAGTCTTAATGGCTAATATTCATAATATTAAAATTGTTTCTCTTAATGTAAAGGGTTTGAGACATCCAATAAAACGTACGAAAATTCTAGATTATCTAGGTAGTTTCAAAGCCGATATTTGTTTTGTTCAAGAAACACATGTTGAAGATAAGATCCTACAGTACATGAATAAAAAATGGGTAGATACTATTGTCTCCTCGCCTGCCAAAGGTAAGAACAAGCATTGGAAATGCAATAGGTCTCGCATTAGGAAAGTTTGAGCTATTGGTATTGTAAATGACACTTTTTATTTATGTGTTGGTTTTGAAAGTAGCAAAATTAATAGCTTTGTCAGTTACAATGTCAATAGTGTTAACTTTTGCAAATGTGACACCTATAGCATTTGTAATGCAATGTGTGTTGTATTTACGTGACTTGGATGTCTTGATATTACACATAACAATGGCTTTTAATTTTGTAAATAATTAATACTTAAATAAAAGTTATTGTAATTTATAATGGCAATAGCTTAAACGTTTGTAAATAACTTTTGTGAAGATTATGTTCAGTGTATTTTATTGTGACAAAAATCCAAGAACATTGCATTTGCACCTACACACACACAGAGCCACACACACACACACATATAGATGTGGTAGTGGTGGATCTGGGGGATATGGTGGTGGGTGTGGTGGTGGTGGTGATGGTGGATGTGGTGGTGGTGGATGTGGTGGTGGTGGATGTGGTGGTGGTGGAGGTGGTGGATGTGGTGGTTGTGGATGTGGTGAAAGTGGTGGTGGATGTGGTGGTGGAAGTGATGGTGGTGGGTGTGGTGGATGCGGTGGTGGATGAGGTGGTGGATGTGGTGGTGGTGGATGAGGTGGTGGTGGATGAGGTGGTGGTGGATGAGGTGGTGGATGATGTGGTGGATGTGGTGGTGGATGTGGTGGTGTATGTGCGTGGTGTATGTGCGTGGTGTATGTGCGTGGTGTATGTGCGTGTGGTATGTGCGTGGTGTATGTGCGTGGTGTATGTGCGTGTGGTATGTGCGTGGTGTATGTGTGCGTGGTGTATGTGTGCGTGGTTTATGTGTGCGTGGTTTATGTGTGTGGTGTGTGGTCTTATGTGTGTGGTGTTATGTATGTGTGTGGTATTCATAAGTTAAGGGTGGTCTAAAAATTGCAGACTAGCATTCTCAGCCCTATTGTGTGCATTCGCAAAGCGCTAGTTTTGTGCATATTGGGAGATATGTGTCGTGGGTTGGGAGCTTCTACATTAAAAATCATTCTATGAATATGTAAGGGTGTGTGATGACAGACGTGTGAAGCTGTATGTGGAAGAGAGGTGTGAAAGTAAAGGGTGTGTTTGTAAGGGAGAGTGAAGGAATGAGGGTGAGTTCATGTATTGCGAGAGTATGAGCTGTTACTGTTGGGATTGTGTAAGGTACGGTGACACTTTTTTTACGGAGGTGAGAATGTGACAGGGGTGAGGGTAGAAAGATGTGATAGTGATTGAATATATGAAGAGGATGCACAAATGACTACAACTTATAATGCTTTAAATCAGCATTGTCATAAAAAAGACATTTTTTGAGCGAATATATGAAGAGGATGCACAAGCTACTAATACTTGTAATGCTTTAAAACAGCATGGTCATTAAAAAGACAATTTTATCTAACCTCTGTATAGATGGTTAGTCTGTTTATGTGACATTTTGTCATTATTCAATGAAAGTGTGGTAGGTAACAGCTTAATGTTGAAATACATATGCATGCTTATAAATGTAAAAAGCACAAAATAGTAGTTGCAGTGACACTTTGGCAAACACTAAATGAGTAAGGCTGCTGTAAAAGTGTTGAAAGCTGATTAAGTGTTTGTGATATAGACTCATACTGTGGAGTCTGCATAATTAACCGTTCTACATGTTTTTTCATCAACTAAAGAAGCATGATGAATATATGCTGGTAATTAGGCTGGCAATTAAAACAAGTTTGTTTTGTTTGGGATAGCAAATGATGGTAAGCAGCTTCTACTTAGCTAACCCACTTTTTTCCTACTAATTGCTGGTAGTGAATTTGGCATGTTACCGTTACATCCAGCACGAAAGCTGCGGTCTAAAGGCTGTTCACGATTATTACTGGCATTTGTATAGTTAATTAACATACTGGCAGAACTATCGCTACTGAAGTTATGCCAGCAGACAAGTTTTATAGATGATTAGTTTATGTATAACATCTCATCATTATTCAATGCAAATGTGGCAGGCAGGAGCATAGATGTGCAAGGAGCATTTATAAAAGCTTTTTCTTCAAACGCGTTTGCCTGGTCATGAATGTTAGAGGCATACAGTATAAGCTGCACTGATGCTGTGCCAAACACTTGATGAGTAATGCTGCTGTAAAAGTGTTTTGGGAATTGCAAGTCTCGAAAAAAAGCATAGAAACCAGTTTTATATCAAGACGTGCGCGTGCTTTTGCCGGAAACTAGTAGGGCGGGACTTCCATTTTCTAATGGAAGCAAGCGCCCACGGAGTGCCGGGCTAAAGGAGCAGCAATGGCGCGGCGTTTCTATGCTGAAGGGGAGCCCTGCGGTGTCACCTGCAGTTTTAAGTTCCACTGATGAGGTTAGTATGGCTTGAAGGGAAGGCGGATGTTTGTATCTTTATGCGCTAGTATCTGAGACGTAGGAACTGTGTTATGTGCGTTCGTATGTGCGAAGGGGAGGGGCGCCTGTATGCCTGAATGCTTGAGGCGGTGTATATGCATGCGCACGTGAAGGCTAGCGCCTTCAGTTCTGTGCTAGTGTGTGCACCATAAGATGTGTGTTCTGTGTACTCGTATGTGCGGCGGGGAGGGGCGCGTGTATGCTTGTATGTGTGAGGGCTGTGTGTATGCATGAGGCTAGCACCTCGAGGGTGTCAGAGCGCTGCATAAGTTAAACATCATTCTGAATGTGATGTTCGCAATAACTGAAAATGCAGCCTTTCAGCGCGCCCAAAAGAAGTCAGAAATGCAGGCTCTAAGATTGTTTTAATAGTAAATTGCTGCTAAAATTCAGGAAATGCAGGCTCGAAAATTGTTTTGTTTTAATAGTAAATTGCTGCTGTGATTTAATTTAAAAGTCTGATTGAAAAATCTGTTTGGTGTCTCTGGACTGTTCTGCAGGGGAGGGGGCGGAGCGGGGAGAGGTGCGACACGGCAGGCAGGGGAGGAGAGTAGGCGGAGGAGGGGGGAGGAGAGTAGGAGGAAGAGGGGGGAGGAGAGTAGGGGAGGCACGGCCTAGCGGCCGTGCAACCAAGAAGTGAGGGGGCGGAGCTGGGGGAGGAAGTGAGAGAGAGAGTGGGCAAGGCAGGCGGCTGGGGGCATGTGCACGCGCTTTTAAGCTCGATGCGCATGCGCATTGAGCTTAAAAGTCACGGGCACTGCAAGGAATCGCCACGATTCCTTGCAAGTTAGTTAAAGAGTGGTTAAGCCCCCATAGTCTCGCAAGCTCGATGCGCATGCGCATCGACAGGCGAGAATTAAAAATGGGGTCGCTATTTTCTTTGCTAAAATATTACATTGCCAAATTCTCAGTAAGATTTCAGATTCTGAAGGGAGATATATTATAGTTAAAATCAAAATTCATGACTTTATTTTCTTTTTGTTTGATATTTACGGCCCTACAGCAGATGATCCAGTAGTTTGGGCTTCTATTACTACTGAAGTTTTAAAGTTGGGAAAAGTTCCATTGATTGTTGGAGGGGATTTTAATGTTATTGCTGACCCATTGCTAGACAGGTTATCTACCACTCAATTTCGACCGTCCAGGGTTTTCCATGCCTTTTAAGCTTTTCTTCATACCACCAAAATAGCTGACATTTGGAGATTACACTTTCCCACTGGTAAAGATTTTTCTTTTTTCTCCAACCCTCATAATTCCCATTCCAGAATTGATTATTTTTTGCTTTCCCCTTCTCTTATTCAATCTGCAACTAATCCTATCATTGGTACCATTGATATCTCAGACCATGCCTTGATTTCTTTTGTTTTGAATGTTTCGTCCACTTTTCCTAAGCAAACTAGATGGCGTATGAATACTGGCATTGTCCTCAATGACACTCATAAGCCTAAATTATTACAAGCGATTCAGGATTACTTTATGTTCAATCCGGAAGACCCTACGTCTATTGTCAATAGATGGGATGCGTTTAAAGCTTACATTAGAGGTTCCACAATCTCTATTATGGCCCATGAGAATAAACAATTTAACTCTAACATCAAACTTCTTGAGAAGCAACTAGCTAAATTTTAGCGTTTATTTGTTACTTCCAATGATCCTCAATATAAACTTAAACTACAAAAACTTAGATATGAGTTTAATGCTATCCTTAGTACTAGGGCTGGTGTCCAACTCTCTAAATCCAATGCTAGATTTCGCTTTAATTCTAATAGGTCTGGGAAAATCCTCGCAAATTATTTACGTATTAAAAGGGATAAAACACAAATTACTTCCATTCGGGGCCCTCAAGAGAAAGTTGCACTTTCCCATAATGATATTGTTCAGGAATTTTTACACTTCTACTCCAACTTATATAACAAACCAGATCTTTGTGATAATTCTTTAATTGATGCTTTTTTAAACACATCTCATTTACCTCACATTTCTCCTTCTGACAGACTTGGAATAAATCTCCAGGTCCTGATGGCATCCCTGCTGAATTTTACAAAGAATTCCAATCTCATCTATTGCCTCATTTGTACCAAATTTTTTCGCATTTTGGTTCCTCAGGTACCATTTCGGGCTCTTTTTCAGAAGCCTTAATTATTGTACTCCCTAAACCTGATAAAGATCCTACCCTTGTCTCTAATTACCGTCCCATTTCTTTAATTGATCAAGACTGTAAACTATATGCTAAAATCCTTGCCTCTAGATTAGCTCCTATGCTCCATTCCATTATTCACCCAGATCAATCTGGTTTTATGAAGAATAGATACTCCGCTAACAACACTAGAACATTATTACATGTCATTGAACATAGTTCTACACTCCTTGTCCCTGCTGGTGTTATGGCTTTGGATGCAGAGAAAGCCTTTGATAAAATCCATTGGCAGTTTTTATTTAAAACTTTATTATCTTTTAATTTTGGCCCCTCTTTTATTCGTATGGTTTCGGCTTTATATCATGCTCCCACTGCCCGATTGTTTATTAACGGTCACATTTCTACTCAATTTTCCCTTTTTAGAGGCACACGTCAGGGATATCCCCTCTCCCCTCTCTTATTTTTATTAGGAATAGAGCCTTTTCTTAATTTCATACGTAGGTGTGAGGATATTCAGGGTATCACCATCAAAGATGTTACTGTTAAAACTTTAGCATATGCTGATGATGTGTTATTGTTTATTAGCAATCCTATTTCGTCTGTTCCATTCTTACTTGACATTTTTTCCAAATATTCAGCTGTCTCAGGGTATAAATTAAATGTTAGTAAAACTGAATTTTTCCCTTTAAATATGCTTTGTACTCCCGATATGTTACCTTCACCTTATATTGTTCGGCAAATAAGCAAGTTGAAATACCTTGGCATATTATTTTCATCCTCCTTACATGCTACGTTAAAATTAAATTGTAATTTTATATTTGATTATGTCAAGCAGAAAACTTCTAAATGGTCTTCCCTTCATCTTTCCTGGTGGGGGATAATGGAATCTATAAACATGAATATTGCCCCTAAAATATTTTATTCCCTTGCCATAATACTACTATAAAGATATTGATAAACTACTGTCCAAATTTCTTTGGAATAATAAACCTCCTCGTATTGCTTATAAAAAATTGAAGATTTCTTAATGGCAAGCTGGTTTTGCCCTCCCGGATTTTTATCTCTACCATAAGGCCTTTATCTTAAAACAGAGTTTGTTGCGGTTTAATATTTCACCTGTTATTAAACCTCCTATCTGGTTTCATATTGAAAAATCACTTGTAAAACCTTTTCCATCGCCCTCCTTGTTAACTATGTCTCATACCTCTAAGGTTGTACATTACTCGTCCATAATCAAAGCATCCAGGTTAATTTTTAATGATCTGGATTCTAATTTTGCCTCTCCTTTACTTTCTACGGTACATTTGTCACTATGGCACAGTGCTTTAATAAAATTAAATAGAAATGTCAATTTTTGGTTTTCATGGATTGACAAAGACATTTTCTATCTTAAAGATGTTTTTTCTGATGGTGCATTTATTCCCTTTGCTCAACTCCAATTACACTTCAGCTCGCCAAAGTCCGATTTGCTAAAATACCAATTTTTGTGTAACTCCATTTTAGACTCCTTCCCAAATGGTATTCCATCTATGTCCTCAGCTGATTTTTTTAATTTACCTCAATACTGTTTCTGCATCTTCTAAAGCAGTTTCTGTATTTTATAAAAAAAACTTACCTCTTTATTGGGCTCCAACATTGATGTAATTTCAACTTTTTGGAATGCTGAACTTTCCATTTCCCTATCTGTTGACTCTTGGTCATTAATTTGGACCAATAGTATTTCTGGATGGTTACCAGTATCACTTTATCAAACTAATGCATGCATTTTGTTTAATTCTTTATGGACCCCACTCCGTTTATTTTGTGCTAAATTATTACCATCAGATCTCTGTTGGCACTGTAAATTGTATCCTGGATCTTTACGTCACATGTTATTTGATTGTCATGTTATTATGAAATTTTGGTCTGAAGTTTTGAATGCAATATTGAAAATTTTGCCTATTTCTGATCTGCTTTCTTAAAAATTATTAATTTGAAAATCAGTTGTTTTGATACACCCTCTTGAAGATGCTGAGGCAAAGTTATTTAATTTTTTGGTTTCAGCTGCGTTAAAGTCGATTATTTTTTGTTGGAAGGATGCTACTTCTCTTTCAGTTCATGCTTGGTGGTCTTGGATTATCTTTACAAGAAGAGGTGCTCAATTATCGTTACAAGGTGTTCATCATAATTCTATGCATTTTCAATCTTTTTGGTCTCCTATTGATTCATATTTATTGTTGTGACTCATGTTTTTCATTGTTATTGTCTTATTTATTGATTATTCTACTCTTTTTTAGCTTATTATTGGTAACTCTATTTATTAACTTTATTATGCTATGAAATGTTCTACTCCTTTCCCTCCTTCCCTTCCCCTCCTTCCTTTCCTTTCCTGATTTTGGTTTCTCCTTTGTTTGACTATTGTGCATTGTATTGTATTTTTTATGACTGCTTATTTATAATTGTTCTTGATGAACTGCTTGTAATTTACTGATATGACGTGTATTTTTCTGTTTTGTCTCTTTGTGTCTTTTCTCTGCAAAAATTCAATAAAATCATTTTGAACAGAAAAAAGAATGTATACACTGGGCCTATACTACTCTTCGTGACCTGGCGGATTAATCCCACGTGGTCGTCTAAATGCCATACTAACGAGACAAATTTAGCACATTTGATATGGAAATGCTCCCCCAAGAGGGCATACTGGTTAAGGATCTTTTCACTGATGTCTTGTTCAGGGTGTGCCGTGTGCAACCCAAGAAAAAAAGAAAAAAAATACGGTCCAGAAATGTGACAAGTTCAGCTGGCCCCTTATAGGAAGATAGTAATGGCGGCAGGGGCAGAGGGAAGATTGTTGGGCGTTTGAAAGGAAAGTGCCTCAGTGTTAGTACAATTCGCTGAGTCCAGTTTGCTTGCTGCAGTTCGAAAGAATTTGACAGTTGTAATGTTTAATGATGCATTTTCAGGATTCAGGCTAGCGATGACTGCCTGCCGGCATGTGCGCTTCCCTAGCCGGATAAAGTAAAATCAGAGAAGGGTTCTTCTTTGCTGCATAAGTTGAGGACAAGCGCATAGAATGTACCCTAGAGTTTCTTTAGCTTGTTCGCGTAGGCAGCAGCTACTATCGTAGGTGGCTAGGTGGTACCAGGGCGGAAAGTGAGCCCGAAAATTCCACTCACCCATTCTTAATGCCCCAAGCCATCATTTGATCCATATAGGATAGGTGCCAGTGATGTAGCACTGCTGTTTAAGTGAAGAGTATGAATTTACGACTGGCAACGCATGAGAGAGCTTAGATAAGGTTGTCATGTGCTCCAGTTTTGAGAGATTTGCGGGCTGCAAATTCTACTAATACTACTATACAGCCAAACTGCATTAAAATGCACTGGTGAGAGGACACATAGCCCACTTGTAAAAGGTCAACAGATGTCACTTTCTGTGATGCCTTTGGGCCACAGATCATGTAATGTCACTTCCTGTGATGCCATCAACAGGTCAAAGGGCATGTGGTGTCACTTCTGCTACTCCTGGTATATGAGTGAATCGACATCCATGCTGTCTTTTCCAATTTGTACTTTTCGGTGTATGATAATTTGGTATTTCAGCATAATGACACCCTTCTTTGGATAATAATAATAATAATAAAAATAACAATTTTACCAATGTCACACTCAATCCTTAGGTTTATTAAACTATGGAGCTCGAAGGCTGGGTCAACCCTGACGAATTGCAAATGTAAACTGCAGGATACATTCACAGATCTCAGTGGTATGTTTTAGCTCACTGACTACTCTTACAACTGGCAAATATTGCATCTTCTGCTGCGTCCTACAACCTTAGGGAGATTACTGTACTTGTTCATGAGCAGCCGATAAGCAAAGTCAATTGAACATCTCATCATTATTATTCGTGCTGATGGGGATGGATACTTGTCTGTCAGAATAAGAATGCTTTATACTCCATCACAATCAGGGAGACAAGAACATGTTCAGGTACACCGGGATATGGAGTTTTAGGGCTTAATTCATAAAGGTAAACATAGACTTCAGGTCTAAGTTTACCTTTATGGTGTAGGCCCTGATTTTAGACCTAAAGTCTAAGTTTAGGCCAGAAGTCTAAGTTTAGACCTGAAGCCTAAGTTTAGGCCAGAAGCCTAACTTTACCTTTGTTAATTGGGTGCTTAGGTAAAGGTCTATACTTACACTTCAGGTCAAAGTTTACCATTATGAATTGGGTCCATTGTATTGTTGGGGCCTACCTATTCCACTATTGGGCACCTTTCACAAAAACTTGCTACTTCAGATTCTGCTAGGTGATGGTCAACACAGATTTTATTTGTGTGAATAAGTGCTATTGTGCACTGTGCTACTAGTTGCTGCCTTGTTAAAGTGACAGGACATTTTGGTGTGGCACATGCACTGCATGAAGTCCCTCCGGCCTGTTCCGTTGCCATCGCATTGTTTTTGTTAAGTGCTAAGGCAACTGAAGGATGCACAAGAATACTGGAGAAAACAGGGAAGAGGTGTAAATGGCAGACAAGAAGAAGTAGCAGGCAGAGTCTTTTGGCCTGATTCACAAAAGTAATCTGAGAAAAAATCCTAACTTTACGACTTTTGGTATTCACAAAAGGCATATAGGAGTAGTAAAGTTAGGATTCCCAACTCTACTACTCCTAAACTGAGACAAAATCCTACCTTTATGACTTTCCGGTATTCACAAAAGGCATTTACGAGTAGTGAAGTTAGGATTCCTAAATTTACTACTCCTAAACCGAGACAAAATCCTAACTTTACGACTTCGGGTATTCACAAAAAGCATTTAGGAGTAGTAATGTTCCTAACTTTACTACTCCTAAATGTCTTTTGTGAAGACCGAAAGTTGTAAAGTTAGGATTTTGTTTCAGATTACTTTTGTGAATCAGGCCCACTATAGCTATGGTAGGTTAAAAACTGACCTAAAAAGCAGGGTTTTTAAGATGTTTCTGCAAAATTCTGAGGTTCACCCAACAATGAAAAAGAAAGGTAAGAGCATTTCAAAGGAAATAGTTTTGATGGTGGAGGGACATTCCTCCAGACTTTGCATTTTGGAAGTGGACCCCATGCTCCCGGCTGAGAGGTTTGCGGTAAACAACTTGGATGGGTACCTAAGAGGTCAGGTATGTATTGTATTGCCTTGTAGATCAATCAATCAATCAATCAGGAGTTTGTTAAAGCGCGACTACTCACCCGTAAGGGTCTCAAGGCGCTAGGGGTGGGAGGGGTGGGGGGGTGCAGGTTCCATTCCATCAAGGAGGGGGTCTGTCGAAGAGCCAGGTTTTGAGGTTTCTTGCGAAGATGGGGAGCGATGTTGTCTGTCTGAGGTGGAGCGGAAGGGCGTTCCATGCTTTGGCCGCGAGGAAGGAGAAGGAGCGGCCTCCCGATCTGGTCTTTCTGGTATAGGGGACCACGGCATAGGAAAGCTGGGCTGATCGTAGGGTCCTTTGGGGTGCGTGGAATTTGAGTCGGCTGTTCAGGTATGCTGGTCTGGTGCCGTGGAGGGCCTTGTGTGCGTGGGTGAGCATCTTAAAGGTGATTCTCGCCTCGACGGGGAGTCAGTGGAGTGTGCGCAGGTGCTGGGAGATGTGGCAGTGTTTTGGCAGGTTGAGGACCAGTCTTGCGGCGGCGTTCTGGATGTTCTGTAGCTTGCGGATGAGGTTTTTGTTTATTCCGGCGTGGAGTGCGTTGCCGTAGTCGAGTCTGCTGGTGACCAGGGCGTGAGTGACTGTCTTTCGGTGTTCGAGGGGGATCCATTTGAAGGTCTTACGAAGGAGGCGGGGGGTGTGGAAGCAGGAAGATGAGACAGAGTTGATCTGGCGGTCCATTTTGAGCTCGGAGTCCAGGATGATTCCCAGGTTGCGTGCGTGGTCTGTGGGGGTTGGCGGGTTTCCGAGGGCGGTGGGCCACCAGGTGTCGCTCCAGGCATCGGGGTTTGGGCCCATGATGAGTACTTCTGTTTTGTTGGTGTTTAGTTGAAGGCAGCTGTTTTTCATCCATTGGCAAATTAGTTTAAGTTTAATCTTTGTTTGAATGGCTGACAATCAAGGGACTTCAAGCATTTTCAGTGTGCACATCATTTTATGAGGAGAGACACACAAATTCCTAATTTCCATAATCAGTGATGCATTTTTGAGCTTGCAGACAGGTGAGGATACCGTTGCATGTATCTGGTTAAAACCACCATTGTCACACTAACTAGACTGTTGCTATGTAGATGCAAATTGACCTTATTCGCCCTTGCAGGCACAATTTGTTATGATGTGTTGTTATGACAAGTTAAATGACAAATAACGTCCTTTTAAAAAAAAAACAATGCTCAAATCTTTGTATGAAGCTTCATCATTTATTTATACAGCTGAGACACACTGTTCCTTTTCGGAGGGATACGCTCTTCCCTGACATGCCTGTGGCATCAAGCAATGCCCAATGTTCACATTTTGAGGGGATCCATCTTTTTTGCACTGAAACCCTAATTGCAACCTCTCTGACCGCTCTTTTAAGTTTTCCCAAATCACAATCTGTCTGAAAGGTGACCTTCACAGGAAGGGACTGGGCTCCATGCAAGAACAGATGACAGACTAACAGAATAAAGGCAGCCTGGACTGCCTAGAGCCTCATATCAGTCACCTCATGGACCTGTCCTTTAGGTCAGGAGTGGTCCCTACCAGGTGGGAAGAAGCAGTGGTACTTCCACAACAGAAAAAGCCCCATATTAGTGCAGAAAAACTAGACAACCTTAGACCTATCTCCTTGCTGCCTTATTTTTCTAAAGTGGCGGAAAAAATTGTAAACACCTAATTAACTGAGCATATAGAGAGAAACAACCTCTTACACCCCTCTCAGTCTGGTTTCCGCACTCTCCACTCTACTGAGTCGGCATTGCTATACTCCATTGAAACCATACGGAGAAATGTGGATGATGGACAAACTGCGGCGCTTATCCTGTTGGATTTAAGCGCCGCGTTTGACACGGTTGCTCACCACACACTCCTTCAGGCTTTGAGGAATGCGGGTGTTAAGGACAGAGCGCTCAAGTGGTTGGAATCCTTCCTAACTGAGCACTCTTTCCAGGTCATGCAGGGGAAGTTCTACTCCAGAAACATCAAGGTGAGGCAGGGGGTGCCTCAGGGCTCGACTCTGAGCCCGACTCTTTTCAATCTTTATACGGCCCCCTTGCAGACATTGCTGACAAATATGGGATTAGGACTCTGTCCTACGCTGACGACACCCAATTGGTGGTCTCACTGACCCAAGCCCAACCTGATGCCGACCGCAACTTCAGACTTTGCCTAGAAAATCTGGCGAGCTGGATGACGAGCAACTGTCTGAGGCTTAACGGCTCCAAGACAAAGGTTTTGGTGTTTGGGAGGGCCCCTTCTGTCTGGTCTTCTACCTGGTGGCCCCAGGTGTTGGGTCCCACTCCTACACCATGTGAACATGCTAAAAATCTGGGAGTTTGGGTTGACAATCAATTGTCGTTTAACTACCATACCCAAAGGGTAGCAGGTGCCTGTTTTGGCATCATGCGTAATTTATGGAAAACCTTGGATATGCTCCCGACGGCCTCCAGAAGGATTATGGTACAGGCACTGGTAACTTCGAGTCTGGACTACTGCAATCTATTGTACCTAGGTGCCAGCGAGAGGTGTATGCGTAGATTGCAGGGCGTCCAGAATGCGGCAGCAAGGCTTGTCCTGATGTGGCCCAAAAGATCATCAGCAAAGGCAGCTCTGTCCTGTCTGCACTGGCTCCCTATTAGGGAAAGACTGAAATTTAAAGCCATGTGTGTGAGCCAACGTATCCAGCGAAAGAAGGGTCCTGCTTATTTGCATGATCTACTATGCATATATGACCCAATCAGGAAGCTAAGATCCAGTGGAAATGGGTTTGTATGTGTCCCTAGGATCAAGTGGTCCAGGATGGGTGGCCGCTCTTTCCGCCACACGGCGGCTAAAATATGGAACACCCTCCCTCAAAGCCTCTGCTTGGAGGAATCCGAAACTCTCTCCCGGAAGGGTGTGAAGACTCACCTATTTCCAAAGACATAATCTGTGTTGTACTGTCCGTGGACTTAGTTTTTTCTGCTCTGATACCTAGCGCAGAGACACACTGGGTCACAGTGTAACCAGGCGCTCTACAAACTCCTGTAACATAACATAACATAACATGACCCTGGCTACCTCCTTTAGTGACAAAGTTATTTAAAGTGGATTTATATTGTGAAACGCCAAGCACCTGCAATAGACGCCAAGCACCTCATTAAAGGCCAAGCACAAAACAACAAAAACCAACCCAAGGAAATCAAAATCAAGATTACCAACGTTATTGAAAGACAAATCCTTTGGTGCATTGATCAACGACTGTTCCTATAGTAACTCAAGAAACTTTAGGCTGTATTTAGAAAACCCTGGCAAAAGAACCTTTCTTTCTACGTGAAGCATTTTCCCAGTGAACCAAAACATTCACCTGGTGATGCTTTAGAGACAGTGTTTCCTGCTCGTTGCCTGGTTTGTTCCAAGATTGTCTGTATCTGTATTAAGATGGTTGGCGTGCTGCCAGTTCTACCTCCATGTGGCTATTTACATCTTTAACCCTGACTTCCTGCTCAGCTTCAAAGCTCCATTTCTGGGCGGGTCCCTGAAACCGTACAGGAAGCATAACAATGAGAAGGAGAGCGGGGCAGACCCAGTGGCGTAGCAAATCCTTAGGGGGCCCACCCAAAGCATGGTGAAGGGGGCCCATACCCTCATGCTGACACTGATTATGTGCAATGCCCTTGCCTCACGCCACACATAAGACAACTTCAGCATGGGTTAATGATGCAACTCTCTTAAAGATAATACTATTAACCCTAAGTGTTCAACGTGCATTGTATTCATCAGAACTCCTATGAAAAAGGTGTTAGGCATGTTACCATGCAAGGAATGTGGAAATGTAAACGAAATCCTTTTGCTCAGAAGAGAAATGGTCATCACCTCTACCTTCACCTCATGATCAAATATTGTGTTTCTCACCTCCTACTATGCAGTAACATGTAATTTGCTTTTTATAGAATAATATATCTGGTGAAGTGTCATTCACGTACCACTCCTTAAGAAACAGAAGCAACTTTATGAGCAAACCTGAAATTAATAAATACACAGATTGTAAAAGAAGAAACACTTTGGATGCAACATCACTGTATGCATTCATTCCCCACTCAGAAGGTGCGGAGACAGTTGAAGAAATCTTTTTGGAGGCAGTCATAAGAGATAAATTCTATTACCACTACTGTAGTTGGAAAGACAACTCCTTTGAAAAACATCTGGACTCCCCACCCGCACTAGCACGTGCAAACACGTTCATGATACAATTTAAATACAAAGAATGATATTCTCTTCATTTGGGCTGGATCCAGAATACATTTTAAAAACAACATTGAAGAATTGAACAGACATTATCACAGTACTGAGTTTTTACAAACCATTTTTGACACTGTCCTAATATATCTATATGGGAAGTCTAGAAATAAAAATGCTTAATGGATAGAAGAACCTTCGCAAAGGAAAAAGATAGGAAAAACATGTTGCACAGTTATCGTTTCCTCAATACAGCCTCTGAACACCTTTCATTTTCCCAAAACCTAAGAGTGAAAAAAAGTACATCAGATATGGACATTTGTCAATAGGAGCAAATGAATATGCACAACAAATTCTGGCCCATATTTATCAAGGGTTTGCATCGCCCTTAAGGGGACGCAAGGGCGACTCAAAACCTTAATGAGATTTATCAAGCACGTAAGGCAACCTTTCATGGCTTGATGTATCTAGAGTAACGCATGGCAGCAAAAAAAGCAGCCTTGTGTTACTCTGTGGCAGGGAAGCATTAAATGGGTGGAGCATACACCCATCCATTCTGACAGATTGCCAGATTTACCAATACTGATAGAACAGGGAATGTGTCAGAACTGTATGCCTCCTCCACCAGAGGTGCAACGAGGAGAAATATCTTTCTTTCTCCTAGTTTTTTCCTCTTTCCAGCACACTTAGAAAGAAGATAATGCCTCTCAAGATTGTTTTTGTGCAGAAAAGTGAACCTTCCTATACAAAACCATGTTTGCCTACAACATGTTGGCACAAGACAGCGTTTTGCGCGCCAGCGCAGGCAGAGAGCAATCATGTGCTGTATAAAGTTAAACATCTTGCCTACTGTTAAGTCAGTTTCACCAATGGACTCTTGTTTCATGCAGGTTTTCAGCCTTGCCGATATGTTGACTTCTAAGCTCTTACTTTGTGTAACCTATCCTTTGAATCAGCAATATTTTCAGAGGTTTGGAAGCATACCACAGTTCTTATTCACAGAACCTTTCTGAATATCCAGTAGTCATTTCACATTACTGCCCCTTGTCCTTACTCTCCTACCAAGGACACAATTGGAGAAAGCTCGTAATAGACAGCTTTACAGCTAAATAGAAACCAATTCTCTTCTGGATGCATTGCAATCAGGTTTCTTTGCCACTCACAGCATGCAAATCACTTGTGTACATATCACTGATAATCTGCTGATAATCTGCTGATGATACTAGACGAAGGTGGCTAGGCAGCCCTGATCATGTTCGATTTATTTGTGCCATCTCAGATTACATCTTAGTTGAACTACTTTTCAAGACTGTCATATGCGAAAAGGTCCTCATATGGCTGTAATCACTCGTATTGAACAAAACGCAGGGAGTATCTCTTACTTCATTGTCATCAGCTGCGGTTCCAGTGATGCAAGGTGTGCCTCAGTGATTTTCTCTAAGTACCACCCTATTCAACATCTCAATATTCCCTTTAGTTGATTTGTTGCACTCTTTTGGCTTTGAGATAATGACATATTCCTATGACACAAAGGTTTCCAAGGACGTCACCGTCACTAAAGCCAACCTTTGCAAGTTTATGTGCACTGTGGCCACCTGGATGCACTCCAGCTGCCTCCAGCTGAACTCGCATAGTACTTCTGCTGGGCAGACTAACACACCTTTGGACTAAGGAGTGGTAGCGAGCTGAATTTAGAGCTTCACCTACACTGGTGTTGCAGGGCATGTCTTTGGTGTACTTCTAGATAGGGAGTTGTCTATGTTTATACAAGTAGGTAAAATTGCATTGACCTGTTTGCTCATCTTAAAAATTTGTGGTAAAGAATTTCATGTTTTACTGCTGGACCCTCCCTCCTTGGTCATATATGCTCTGTTTTTTCAAGATTGGATTAAGGGAATGCTCTATTATCTTGGCACTGTGGAGTGTTTGTTGGAGTCACTATAGGTGGTGCAAAGTTCTGCAGCTAAATGTATTCTTAATCTTCTTAGAATATCACATATATGTCGGTATTCCTAAAAAACGTCATTGGCTCCCAGTCCATAGGACAGACATATTTAAAGCCCTTTGCATTGTACATCAGACATTGAACAGCTAGGGCCCCAGCTCCTTGGCTGGATTAATCCTACCATACCTCCATTCCGCAAATACAGCTACCAGTAGCGGTCGGTGGTGGGAGTGCTGTCGGGCGGTGACGTTACGGTGACCATTCCCTGGATTTTTCACTCCTTTGCAGGCAACTGAGCCTTTTCTTTTTTTGGCCACACAAAAGTTGATCAAATTATCCAGTTCAACCAAAAAAGACCTGTCTGGCTTTCAAAGACTTCATTTAGTGGTCGGAAGGGGTCGCAACTGTGAACCTTGTCACTGCCCTTGCGACCTCTGAGCTAATGAGATTGCACTGCCTGGGACAACAATCAAACAGGGCAGTTTAAAAGCCATGATACTTTCTAATGTTTGTATCCTTTCAAACTCTGCCTCTGCTGTGTGCACGCAGACACACTATTGTCCCAGTTCCTGCCGGGAAAGTTCACAATTTGATACTCTCTGTTAACAAGCAACTTTCTTTCAAGAACTGGGAAAGGCCCTTCGTGGTGTGGGAGGGGCCCCTTGCCACGGAAGCTTGCACTTGGCTGAAGAAGCGTGTCCGCTTGCCATTCACATGCTTTTCAATTAATCAGAAAGGTAGAGGGATCAAAATTCAAAATGCAGAGTTTATTTTTGCAATTATTCTGGATGCATTTGTATCTGCCTAATACTTTGTCAGAGAATGCATGTCTAAAAAAAAAACAATTGTCAATATAAATTGTGTTTGGGGAATGAAACTTGGCGTTTTAGGGCACTCTGCCCAATACTAAAAATGAATTGTGCAGTGTCCTCCTGTGCTTTAGGGAGTGCATTATTTTAGTTTTATAATGGTGGGGTACTTAGGGCTACCAAATATGTTTAAACATTGCTGAAATAAGGGTCAATCTCTTCAAATTAAAGTAACGTGAGGGCTAATGTGGAAAATACATGGAAATGTAATGGTGCAATTATTTTAAATGTGTAGCACGCCTTGTGTGCATGGGCCATTGTCCTGTATATGTCTTTCAATATGGGTTTAAGGCATTAAGCAAGACTTGTCATAAGTATACAACAGTGTTTGTCAATAATCATCATGTTTAAGGCATTGCACCAATAATACATTTTAACCAGGCATTATGTTATGTTTAAGG
Organism: Lissotriton vulgaris; assembly: GCF_964263255.1. Taxonomy (NCBI): domain Eukaryota; kingdom Metazoa; phylum Chordata; class Amphibia; order Caudata; family Salamandridae; genus Lissotriton; species Lissotriton vulgaris. The sequence continues at coordinate 711,213,649 of NC_141694.1, forward strand.
TGGTCTATTGTATCGTTCTTACCAAGTGAAATTGCCATATATTTGAAAATTAAAGCAGTGTCCTACTTATTAAGCCCAATATAAGGCCCCAAACTGCCCAAAGATGAATCCTTGTGTTTTTATGGCAGACATACATAAATGCATAGATGTCAAGTACTTGGTGTGTTGCAATGTACTGTTCTGCAGCTGGCTAGTGTGCATTGCTCTGTCGATCAACAAAATGAGGGTCATTCTGATACTGAATGTGAGCAAAATGAAGGCCATACATTCCCACTAAGGTTGCCATGTGCAAGAAACATTTTACAACTTTTACAGTTGGTCTGAATTGGTCGCATGTAAGTATATAATTCATAAAAATATAATCTAACATAAAAACTGTTTCCTGAATAGTGTTTACTGAAATATCATCCAATTAGGTGTAGATTGTATTTAATTAGCGTCAATATAGCAGTATTGTAGTAAATGTAGATATTTATAACACAATATTTTTATCAGACTATATTTAGTATATGATATTCCAGTACTATACAGAAAGATAGAAATAAAAAATAAAAAATGTATTGTATAGTTAATAAACCTTTACAAAAAGATAAAAAAGAAAATAACCAGAATACAGATAAAACCATATATAAATATCACAGATGCCAATGACGCTAGTTCTGCTAGGTCTTAATGCCTCTTTTGTAGCAGGCTTCTAAGGAGAAAAATTAAGCGACAAACAGAAAAAGGGGCCTCAGAGTTTATACAAAGCAGAGCGTGAAAAATAACTATGGAAGGTGGACAAAATTCTTTTTAAACTTATTTAAAACGGTGGACTTTAAAAATAGTTGAAGCAGCAGACAGGCACAAAGTGGGTCCGACTTGAGTAAAACGGTGAAGCAGTATTCAAATGTCGCTAAGCACAGAACTTAATGTATGAAGCAGGTTCTCTTGCTCAGAGCGTACCGTGTATAGCCCAAGAAAAAAATCAAATAAATACGTTCCAGAAATGTGACCAGTTCAGCTAGCCCCTTATAGGCAGATGGTAATAGCGGCAGGCGCGGAGGTCAGAGTTGTTGTCGTTTGAGAGCAAAGTGCTTCAGAATTAGTACAATTGGCTGAGTCCAGTTTGCTTGCTGCAGTTCGAAGGAATTTGACAGTTTTAATATTTAATGTTGAATTTGCTGGATTCAGGCTAGCGAGGACTGCTTTCCGGCATGTGCGCTTCCCTAGCTGGTTGAAGTCAACTTAGAGAAGGGTTCTCCTTTTCTGCATTAGTTGGGGACAAGCGCAAAGAATATGGCTTAGAGTTTCTTTACCTTGTCCACATAGGCGGCAGCTAATATCGTAGGTGGCTAGGTGCCAGTGCAGAAAGGGAGCAAAAATATTCCACTCACTCATTCTTAATGCCACAAGTCGCCATCTGATCCATATAGGATGTGTGCCATTGATGAAGCACTGCTGATTAAGTGAAGAGTATTGATTTATGACTAGGCACGCATGAGATCACTTAGATCTCATGCCTTCTAGTTTTGAGAGTTTTCTGGCTGTGCAGGCTGCTAATACTACTAATACTATTATACAGCCAAACTGCACTAAAATGCAATGGTCAGCGGACACATAGTCCACGTGTCAAAGATCACCAAATGTCAGTTCCTGTGATGCAGTTGGGTCTCAGACAATGAGATGTCCGTTCCTGTGATGGCATCAGTAGGTCAAAGGGCATGTGATGTCACTTCTGCTACTCCTGGTATATTAGTGAATCAACATCGATGTTGTCTTTTCCCATAGAATTTGTACTTTTTAGTGTATGATAATTTAGTATTTAAAGTGTAACGCCACCCTTTTTTGGATAATAATAATAGTAAAAATAATAATTTTACCAATATCATACTTGATGCTTAGGTTTATTAACCTCCGCAGCTCGAAGGTTGAGGAAACCCTGACAAATTGTGAAAGGAAACTGCAAGATACACTCACAGATCTCAGCGGCATGTTTTAGCTCACTTACAATTCTTACAACTGGCAAATATTGCATCTTCTGCTGACTCCTACACCCTCAGGGAGATTACTGGACTTGTTCATGAGCAGCCGAAAAGCAAACTCAATTGAACATCTCATCATTATTATTCGTAACAGGTGGGGGTGGATGCTTGTGTGTCAAAAAAGGAATGCTTTATACTCCATCACATTCAGGGAGACAAGAACATGTTCAGGTAAACCGGGATATGGAGTTTTAGGGCTTAATTCATGAAGGTAAACTTAGACTTCAGGTCTAAGTTTACCTTTATGAAGTGTCCCCTAAGTTTAGCCCTGATGTCTGAGTTTAGATCTAAAGTCTAAGTTTAGGCCAGAAGTCTAAGTTTAGACCTGTAGGCTAAGTTTAGGCCAGAAGTCCAAGTTTACCATTGTGAATTGGGTGCTTAGGGTAAAGGTCTATACTTACATTTCAGGTCAAAGTTTTCCCTTGTAAAGTGGGCCCTAAGTTTAGGCCGGAAGTCTGAGTTTAGATCTAAAGTCTAAATTTAGGCCAAAAGTCTAAGTTTAGACCTGAAGACTAAGTTTATGCCAGAAGTCTAAGTTTACCTTTGTGAATTGGGCGCTTAGGGTAAAGGTCTATACTTACACTTCAGGTCAAAGCTTACAATTGTGAATTGGGCCCATCGTATTGTTGGGGCCTACTTATTCTACTATTTTGGACCTTTCACCAAAACCTGCTACTTTAGAGCCTGCAGGTTTGGGGGCCAACACAGGCATTATTTGTGTGAATAAGTTCTATTGTGCACTGTGACACTGGTTGTTGCCTTCTTAAAGTGACAGGACATTTTGGTGTGGCAGGTGCATTGCATGAAGTGCCTCCGGCCTGTTTCATTGTCATTGCACTGTTTTTGTTAAGTGCTAAGGCAACTGAAGAATGCACCGGAATACTGGAGGAACCAGGGAAGAGGTGTAAATGGCAGACAAGAAGAAATAGCAGGTGAAGTCTTTATAGCTATGGGAGGTTAAAATCTGAACTAAAAAGGTGGGTTTTTGAGATGTTTCAGTAAAATTCTGAGGTCCACCTTACAATGAAGAGGAAAAGGAAGAGTGTTTCAAACGAAATAGTTTTAATGGTAGAGAGACATCCCTCCAGAGTTTACATTTTGTAAGTGGACCTCATGCTCCCGACTGAGAAGTTTGCAGTAAACAACTTGGAAGGGTACCTAAGAGGTAAGGTATGTACTGTATTGCCTTGTAGATCAGGCAAAGTGGTTTAGGTTTAATCTTCGTTTGAATGGCAGACAATGAAGGGACTTCAAGCCTAGTAAGACGTTGGCAAATTTTCTAATCCCAGAAATTAAACAGGAGGCAATATTATGCACCCCTTTAAGTGTGCACATCATTTTATGGAGAGAGACACACACATTCCTTATTTCCATAATCAGCTATGCATTTTTGAGTTTGAAGACCGGTGAGGATCCTGTTGGATGTATCTGGTTGAAACCACCGCTGTCACACTTGCTAGACTGTTGATATGTAGATGCAAATTGACCCTATTTGCCCTTGCAGGCTCAATTTGTTTTGATGTGTTCTGACATTTTTTTTTTAAAGAGCCCAGTTCAATTCCCTGTATGAAGCTTTGTCATTTATTTATACAGCTGAAATACACTGTCCCATTCCTGAGGGATAGCTCTTCCTTGACATGCCTGTAACTTCAAACACTGCCCAATTTTGACATGTTGAGGGGGTCCATCTTTGGTGTTGCACTGAAACCCTATTTGCAACCTCTCTGACCGCTCTTTTTAGTTTTCCCAAATCACAATCTGGCTGAAAGGTGATCTTCCCAGGATGGGACTGGGCTCCATGCAAGAACAGATGACCCTGGCTACCTCCTTTCGTGAAAAAGTTATTCAAAGTGGATTTATATTGTGAAACTCCAAGCACCTGCATTAGACGCCAATCACCTCATTAAAGGCCTAGCACAAGACAACAAAAACCAAACCAAGGAAATTAAAGTCAAGATTATCAACGTTATTGAAAGACAAATCCTTTGGTGCACTGATCAAAGACTGTCCCTACAGTAGCACCAGAAGCTTCATGCTGTATTAAAAAAACCCTGGCAAAAAGAAACTTTTTCTACATGAAGCATTTTCCCAGTGATGTTTTAGAAACAGTGTTTCCTGTTTGCTGCCTGATTTGTTCCAAGATTGACTGCATTGAGGAGGTTCTAGAGCTGCCAGTTTTACCTGGATGTGGCTAGTCACATCTTTAACCCTGACTTCCTGCTCAGCTTCAAAACTCCAGTTCTGGGCAAGTCCCTGAAACCATAACCATAACCACAGCATTTTAATGAGAAGGCGAGCAGGGGCAGACCCAGGGGCATAGCAAAGTCTTAGGGGGACCCACCCAAAGTATGGTGAAGGGTCTTGCCACACTTCACACAACTTCAGCATGGGTTAGTGATGCAACTGTCATAAAATATAATGCTAATAACCACAAGTGATGATCGTGCCCTGTAATCAGCAGAACTCTTAGGAAAATGGTATTAAGTAGGTTACCGTGCAAGGAATGTGGAAATGTAATGGAATCCATGTGATGGGAAATTAAATGGTCACCCACTCCACCTTCACCTCGTGATTAAAAACTGGGTTTCCCTCCTCGTAATATGCAGTTTTCTCAGCGTGTAATTTGATTATTATAGAATGATATATCTGGTGAAGTGTCATTCACATACCATTCCTAAAGAAACAGAAGCACCTGTATGAGCAAACTTGAAATTAATAACTACACAAATTGCAAAAGAAGAAATACTTTGTATGCAACATCACTGTATGCGTTTCAGCCTTGCCGATATGTTAACTTCTAAGCTCTTACTTTGTGTAACCTATCCATTGAATCAGCAATATTTTCAGAGGTTTGAAAGCATACCACAGTTCTCTCCATCCTGATAGGTCTTAATGCCTCTTTTGTAGCAGGCTCCTAAGGAGAAAAATTAAGCGACAAATAGAAAAAGAGGCCTCAGACCCTATACAAAACAGAGCGTGAAAAATAACTATGGAAGGTGGACAAAATTATTTTAAAACTTTTTTAAAATGGTGGACTTTAAAAATAGTTGAAGCAGCAGACAGGCACAAAGTGGGTCCAACTTGAGTAAAACGGTGAAGCAGTATTCAAATGTCGCTAAGCACAGAACTTAATGTATGGATCGGGTTCTTTTGCTCAGGGCGTACCCTGTGTAGCCCAAGAAAAAAATTTAATAAATACTTTCCAGAAATGTGACAAGTTCAGCTAGCCCCTTATAGGCGGATAGTAATGAGGGCAGGAGCGGAGGGCAGAGTTTTTGGCATTTGAGAGTAAAGTGCTTCAGTATTAGTACAATTGGCTGAGTCCAGTTTGCTTGCTGCATTTCAAAGGAATTTGACAGATTTAATATTTGATGATGAATTTGCTGGATACAGGCTAGCAAAGACTGCTTGCTGGCATGTGCGCTTCCCTAGCTGGATGAAGTCAACTCAGAGAAGGGTTCTCCTTTGCTGCATTAGTTGAGGACAAACGCATATAATGTGGCTTAGAGTTTCTTTACCTTGTCCGCATAGGCGGCAGCTAATATAGTAGGTGGCTAGGCGGTGCCAGTGCAGAAAGTGAGCACGAAAATTCCACTCATCCATTCTTAATGCCACAAGCCGCGATTTGATCCATATAGGATAGGTGCCATTGATGAAGCACTGCTGTTTAAGTGAAGAGTGTGGATTTATGACTAGGTACGCATGAGATCACTTAGTTCTCATGTTGTCCAGTTTTGAGAGTTTACTGGCTGTGCAGGCTGCTAATACTACTAATACTATTATACAACCAAACTGCTTTAAAATGCCCTGGTCAGAGGACACATAGTCCACGTGTCAAAGGTCACCTAATGTCAGTTCCTGTGACGTAGTTGGATGACAGACCATATGATGTCACTTCCTGTGATGCCATCAATAGGTCAAAGGGCATGTGATGTCACTTTTGCTACTCCTGGTATATGAGTGCATCAACATCCATGCTGTCTTTTCCCATAGAATTTGGACTTTTTAGTGTATGATAATTTGGTATTTCAGTGTAACTACACCCTTTTTTGGATAATAATAGTAAAACTAATAATTTTATCAATATCATACTTGATGGTTAGGTTTATTAACCTCCGCAGCTCAAAGGGTGGGTCAACCCTGACGAATGGTAAAAGTAAACTGCAGGATACACTCACAGATCTCAGCGGTATGTTTTAGCTCACTTACAATTCTTACAACTTGCAACTGGATGTCGGCAAACTCGCTAAAAATCAACCCTGAGAAAACTGAGGTTTTAGCGGATACCTCAACCTCAAACTCTTGGAATGACCTGTTCAGGCCTGCAGAACTGGGGCCCTTCCCCGAATCGGCTGTGGCCATCAAAAGCCTTGGTATCAAGATTGATGCCTTGCTATCCATGACACAGCAAGTATAGGCGGTGGTTGAAACCACTGTGGGCTTAATGCGTCAGCTCCGGAAACTGTCTCCCCTTCTGTCTTTCAGCACCCTTAGACTTGCAGTCTCAGCTTCGATCCTGTCACGTCTCGATTATGGAAACGCTCCATATCTGTGTCTACCAAAAATCTATTGGCCAGGCTTCAGGTGGTAATGAACGACGCGGCAATACTAATTTTCAAAAAACCCAAACATACACAGGTCACGCCCTTACTGCAGAACTTACATTGGCTCTTAATCTTACTGAGAACTACATTTAAAAGTCTCTGTATTGTGCATAAGGCTGTTCATGGCTCAGCCCCTAGTTACATTAAGGACCGATTGACTAATTACTGCCCGAGTAGGGCCCTTCGGTTGGCTGAGGCCACTAACCTGGCCTGCCCCCGGTACAATCGTTCGTCCTTGGGTGGGAAAGCCTTTTTGACCGGTGCCCCTCAGGAATGGAACGTCTCCCCACTGAACTTCGTAAGGAAACGAATCTCCTCCGCATTAGGAAAAGTTTGAAAACTGTATTGTTCCTAGAGGCATGGAGATCACTCTGAATAGCTCACTTCGTTCTCAACCAATCTAGACGTCCGCTGACAGCGCTTAGAGACCTCTGGGTGATAATGTGCTTGATAAATCCACAGTAACATAACATAACATAACAAATATTGCATCTTCTGCTGACTTCTATACCCTTAGGGAGATTACTGGACTTGTTCATGAGCAGCCGATAAGCAAACTCCATTGAACATCTCATCATTATTATTCGTAACAGGTGGGGATCGATGCTTGTGTATCAAAAAAAGAATGCTTTATACTCCATCACATTCAAGGAGACAAGAACATGTTCAGGTAGACCTGGATATAGAGTCTTAGGGCTCAATTCATACAGGTAAACTTAGACTTCAGGTCTAAGTTTACCTTTATGAAGTGGGCCCTAAGTTTAGGCCTGAAGTCTAAGTTTAGACCTGAAGGCTAAGTTTAGGCCAGAAGTCTAAGTTTACCTTTGTGAATTGGGCGCTTAGGGTAAAGGTCTATACTTACACTTCAGGTCAAAGTTTACAATTGTGAATTGGGCCCATCGTATTGTTGGGGCAAACCTATTCCAATATTATGCACCTTTCACCAAAACCTGCTGCTTCAGAGCCTGCAAAGCTGGGGGCCAACACAGATTTTATTTGTGTGAATAAGTGCTATGGTGCACTGTGCTACTGTTTGCTGTCTTCTTAAAGTGATAGGACATTTTGGTGTGGCAGGTGCATTGCATGGAGTCACTCAGGCCTGTTCCATTGTCATTGCATTGTTTTTATTAAGTGCTAAGGCAACTGAAGGATGCACCGGAATACTGGAGGAACCAGGGAAGATGTGTAAATGGCAGACAAGAAGAAGTAGCAGGCGAAGTCTTTATAGCTATGGTAGGTTAAAAACTGACCTAAAAAGGTGGGTTTTTAAGATGTATTGGCAAAATTCTGAGGCCCACCTTACAAAGAAGAGGAAAAGGAAGATGATTTCAAAGGACATAGTTTTGATGGTAGTGAGGCATTCCTCCAGACTTTCCATTTTGGAAGTGGACCTCATGCTCCGGCTGAGAGGTTTGCGGTAAACAACTTGGAAGGGTACCTAAGAGGTAAGGTATGTACTGTATTGCTTTGTAGATCAGGCAAAGTGGTTGAAGTTTAATCTTTGTTTGAATGGCACACAATCAAGGGACTTCAAGCCTAGTAAGATGTTGTCAAATTTTCTAATACCAGAAATGAAACAGGAGGCAACCTTGTGCACCCTTTTACGTGTGCACATCATTTTATGCAGAGAGACACACAAATTCCTTATTTACCTAATCAGCAATGGATTTTTGAGTTTGCAGACATGTGAGGATCCTGTTGGATGTATGTGGTTGAAGCCACCGCTGTCACACTTGCTAGACTGTTGCTATGTAGATGCAAATTGACCCTATTTGCCCTTGCAGGCTCAATTTGTTATGATGTGTTGTTATGACAAATATATATATATATATATATATATATATATATATATATATATATATATATATATATATATATATATATATATATATATATATATATATATATATATATTCTTTTTTTTTTAAAGAAAAGGGCTCAAATCCCTGTATGAAGCTTCATAATTTATTTATACAGCTAAAACACACTGTCCCTTTTCTGAGGGTAGCTCTTCCCTGACATGCCTGTGGCTTCAAGCACTGCCCAATTTTGACATGTTGAGGGGGTCCATAATTGGTTTTGCACTGAAACCCTAGTTGCAACCTCTCTGACCCCTCTTTTAAGTTTTCCCAAATCACAATCTGGCTGAAAGGTGACCTTCATGTGGAGTGACTGGGTTCCATGCAAGGATAGATGACCATGGCTACCTCCTTTAGTGACAAAGTTATTAAAAGTGGATTTGTATTGTCTAACAGAAAGCACCTGCATTAGACGCCAAGCACCTCATTAAAGGCCAAGCACAACACAACAAAAACCAAACCAAGGAAATTAAAATCAAGATTATCAACGTTATTGAAAGACAAATCCTTTGGTGCACTGATCAAAGACTGTTCCTATAGTAACACCAGAAGCTTCATGCTGTATTAAAAAAACCCTGGCAAAAAGAACCTTTCTTTCTACGTGAAGCATTTTCCCTGTGATGTTTTAGAAACAGTGTTTCCTGTTTGTTGCCTGATTTGTTCCAAGATTGACTGTATTGAGGAGGTTGGAGTGCTGCCAGTTCTACCTGGATCTGGCTAGTCACATCTTTAACCCTGACTTCCTGCTCAGCTTCAAAATTCCAGTTCTGGGCGAGTCCCTGTATTCAGCAGAACTCTTAGGAAAATGGTATTAAGTAGGTTACTGTGCAAGGAATGTGGAAATGTGATGGAATCCATGTGCTAAGAAATTAAATGGTCACCCACTCCACCTTCACCTCGTGATTAAAAACTGGGTTTCCCTCCTCCTAATATGCAGTTTTCTCAGTGTGTAATTTGCTTACTATAGAATATTTTATCTGGTGAGGTGTCATTCACGTACCACTCCTAAAGAAACAGAAGCAACTGTATGAGCAAACTTGAAATTAATAACTACACAAATTGCAAAAGAAGAAATACCTTGCATGCAACATCACTGTATGCGTATCAGCCTTGCCGATATGTTAACTTCTAAGCTCTTACTTTGTGTAACCTATCCATTGAATCAGCAACATTTTCAGAGGTTTAGAAGCATACCAAAGTTCTTATTCACAGAACCTTCCTGAATATCCAGTAGTCATTTCACATTACTGCCCCTTGTCCTTACTCTCCTACCAAGGACACAATTGGAGAAAGCTAATAATGGACAGCTTTACAGCTAAATAGAAACCAAATCTCATCTGGATGCATTGCAATCGGGTTTCTTTGCCACACACAACATGCAAATCACTTTTGTACATATCACTGATAATCTGCTGATGATACTAGACGAAGGTGTCTAGGCAGCTCTGATCTGAACTCTTCAAGAGTGTCATATGCGAAAAGGTCCTCAGATGGCTGTTATCACTCTTATTGAACATAACGCAGGGAGTATCTCTTACTTCATTGTCATCAGCTGCGGTTCCAGTGATGCAAGGTGTGCCTCAGTGATTTTCTCTAAGTACCACCCTATTTAACATCTCAATATCCCCTTTAGTTGATTTTATGCACTCTTTTTGCTTTGAGATAATAACATATTCCTATGAACAAAGGTTTCCAAGGACGTCACCTTCACTAAAGCCAACCTTTGCAAGTTTATGTGCACTTTGGCCACCTGGATGCACTCCAGCTGCCTCCAGCTGAACTCGCATAGTACTTCTGCTGGGCAGACTAACACACTTTTGGACTAAGGAGTGGTAGCGAGCTGAATTTAGAGCTTCACCTACACTGGTGTCGCAGGGCATGCCTTTGGTGTACTTCTGGATAGGGAGTTGTCTATGTTTATATAAGTAGGTAAAGTGGCATTGAACTGTTTGCTCATCTTAAAAATTTGTGGTTAAGAATTTCATGTTTTACTGCTGGACCCTCCCTCCTTGGTCACATATGCCCTGTTTTTTCAAGATTGGATTATGGGAATGCTCTATTATCTTGGCACTGTGGAGTGTTTGTTGGAATCACTATAGGTGGTGAAAAGTTCTGCAGCTAAATGTATTCTTAATCTTCTTTGACTATCACATATATGTCACTATTCCTAAAAAACTTCATTGGCTCCCAGTCCTTAGGACAGACATATTTAAAGCCCTTTGCATTGTACATCAGACATTGAACAGCTAGGGCCCCAGCTCCTTGGCTGGATTAATCCTACCATACCACCATTCCGTAAATGCAGCTACCAGTAGCGGTCGGTGGTGGGAGTGCTTTTGGGCGGTGACGTTACGGTGACCATTCCCTGGATTTTTCACTCCTTTGCAGGCAACTGAGCCTTTTCTTTTTTTGGCCACAAAGAAGTTGATCAAACTACCCAGTTCAACCAAAAAAGACCTGTCTGGCTTTCACAGACTTCATTTAGTGGTCGTAAGGGGTCGCAACTGCGAACCTTGTCACTGCCCTTGCGACCTCTGAGCTACTGAGATTGCACTGCCTGGGACAAAAATCAAACAGGGCAGTTTAAAAGCCATGATACTTTCTAATGTTTGTATCCATTCAAACTCTGCCTCTGCTGTGTGCAAGCAGGCAAACTATTGTCCCAGTTCCTGCCGGGAAAGTTCACAATTTGATACTCTCTGTTAACAAGCAACTTTCTTTCAAGAACTGGGAAAGGCCCTTCGTAGTGTGGGAGGGGCCCCTTGCCACGGAAGCTTGCACTTGGCTGAAGAAGCGTGTCCGCTTGCCATTCACATGCTTTTCAATTAATCAGAAAGGTAGAGGGATCAAAATTCAAAATGCAGAGTTTATTTTTGCAATTATTCTGGATGCATTTTTATCTGCCTAATACTTTGTCAGAGAATGCATGTCTAAAAAAAACAATTGGCAATATAAATTGTGTTTGGGGAATGAAACTTGGCGTTTTAGGGCACTCTGCCCAATACTGAAAATGAATTGTGCTGTGTCCTCCTGTGCTTTGGGGAGTGCATTATTTTAGCTTTATAATGGTGGGGTTCTTAGGGCTACCAAATATGTTTAAACATTGCTGAAATAAGGGTCAGTCTCTTCAAATTAAAGTCATGTGAGGGCTAATGTGGCAAATACATGGAAATGTAATGGTGCAATTATTTTAAATGTGTGGCACACCTTGTGTGCATTGGCCGTTGTCCTGTATATGTCTTTCAAAATGGGTTCAAGGCATTAAGCAAAACTTGTCATAAGTATATTACAGCGTTTGTCAATAATCATCATGTTTAAGGCATTGCACCATTAATACATTTTAACCAGGCATTATGTTATGTTTAAGGTGGTCTAATGTACCTTTCTTACCGAGTGAAATTGCCATATATTTGATCATTATAGCAGTGTCCTACTTATTAGGCTTAATATAAGGCCCCAAACTGCCTAAAGATGAATCCTTGTGTTTTTATGGCGGACATACATAAATGCATAGATGTCAAGTACTTGGTGTGTTGCAATGTATTGTTATGCAAAATGAGGGTCATTTTAATACTGAATGTGAGCTAAATGAAGGCCATATCTTCCCACTACGGTTGCCATGTGCAATTAACATTTTACAACTTTTACAATTGGTCTGAATTGGTCACATGTAAGTATATAATTCATAAAAATATATTCAAACATAAAAATTGTTTCCTGAATATTGTTTACTGAAATATCATCCAATTAGGTGTAGATTGTATATAATTAGCTTCAATATAGCAGTATTGTTGTAAATGTAGATATTTATAACACAATATTTTTTCGGACTATATTTAGTATATGATATTCCAGTACTATACAGAAAGAAATAAATAAAAAAAAAAGAAATGTATTGTATAGTTAATAAAACCTTTACAAAAAGATAAAAAAGAAAATAACCGGAATACAGATAAAACCATACATAAATATCACAGATGCCAATGACGCTAGTTCTGCTAGGTCTTAATGCCTCTTTTGTAGCAGGCTCCTAAGGAGAAAAATTAAGCGACAAACAGAAAAAGATTCCTCAGAATTTAAACAAAACTAAGCGTGAAAAATAACTATGGAAGGTGGACAAAATTCTTTTTAAACTTTTTTAAAATGGTGGACTTTAAAAATAGTTGAAGCAGCAGACAGGCACAGAGTGGGTCCGACTTGAGTAAAACGGTGAAGCAGTATTCAAATGTCGCTAAGCACAGAACTTAATGTATGGAGCGGGTTCTCTTGCTCAGGGCGTACCGTGTATAGCCCAAGAAAAAAATCTAATAAATACGTTCCAGAAATGTGACTAGTTCAGCTAGCCCCTCATAGGCAGATAGTAATAGCGGCAGGCACGGAGGTCAGAGTTTTTGTCTTTTGAGAGGAAAGTGCTTCAGAATTAGTACAATTGGCTGAGTCCAGTTTGCTTGCTGCAGTTGGAAGGAATTTGACAGTTTTAATATTTAATGTTGAATTTGCTGGATTCAGGCTAGCGAGGACTGCTTTCCGGCATGAGCGCTTCCCTAGCAGGATGAAGTCAACTTTGAGAAGGGTTCTCCTTTGCTGCATTAGTTAGGGACAAGCGTATAGAATGTGGCTTAGAGTTTCTTTACCTTGTCCGCATAGGTGGCAGCTAATATCGTAGTTGGCTAGGCGGTGCCAGTGCGGAAAGTGAGCACAAATATTCCACTCACTCATTCTTAATGCCACAAGTCGCCATCTGATCCATATAGGATAGGTGCCATTGATGGAGCACTGCTGATTAGGAGAAGAGTATTGATTAATGACTAGGCACACATGAGATCACTTAGATCTCATGCCTTCCAGTTTTGAGAGTTTTCTGGCTGTGCAGGCTGCTAATACTACTATACAGCCAAACTGCACTGAAATGCAATGGTCAGCGGACACATAGTCCACGTGCCAAAGATCACCTAATGTCAGTTCCTGTGATGCAGTTGGGTCTCAGACAATGAGATGTCCGTTCCTGTGATGGCATCAGTAGGTCAAAGAGCATGTGATGTCACTTCTGCTACTCCTGGTATATTAGTGAATCAACATCGATGTTGTCTTTTCCCATAGAATTTGTACTTTTTAGTGTATGATAATTTGGTATTTAAAGTGTAACGCCACCCTTTTTTGGATAATAATAATACTAAAAATAATAATTTTACCAATATCATACTTGATGCTTAGGTTTATTAACCTCCGCAGCTCGAAGGTTGAGGAAACCCTGACAAATTGTAAAAGGAAACTGCAGGATCCACTCACAGATCTCAGCGGTATGTTTTAGCTCACTTAAAATTCTTACAACTGGCAAATATTGCATCTTCTGCTGACTCCTACACCCTTAGGGAGATTACTGGACTTGTTCATGAGAAGCCGATAAGCAAACTCAATTGAACATCTCATTATTATTATTCGTAACAAGTGGGGATGGATGCTTGTGTGTCAAAAAAGGAATGCTTTGTACTCCATCACATTCAGGGAGACAAGAACATGTTCAGGTAGACCGGGATATGGCGTTTTAGGGCTCAATTCATAAAGGTAAACTTAGACTTCAGGTCTAAGTTTACCTTTATGAAGTGTCCCCTAAGTTTAGCCCTGATGTCTGAGTTTAGATCTAAAGTCTAAGTTTAGGCCAGAAGTCCAAGTTTGCCTTCCTGAATTGGGTGCTTAGGGTAAAGGTCTATACTTACATTTCAGGTCAAAGTTTACCATTGTAAGGTGGGCCCTAAGTTTAGGCCGGAAGTCTGAGTTTAGATCAAAAGTCTAAATTTAGCCCAAAAGTCAAAGTTTAGACCTGAAGACTAAGTTTAGGCCAGAAGTCTAAGTTTACCTTTGTGAATTGGGTGCTTAGGGTAAAGGTCTATACTTACACTTCAGGTCAAAGTTTACAATTGTGAATTGGACCCATCGTATTGTTGGGGCCTACTTATTCTAATATTATGGACCTTTCACCAAAACCTGCTACTTCAGAGCCTGCAAGGTTGGGGGCCAACACAGACATTATTTGTGTGAATAAGTGCTATTGTGCACTGTGCCACTGGTTGCTGCCTTCTTAAAGTGACAGGACATTTTGGTGTGGCAGGTGCATTGCATGAAGTCCTTCCGTCCTGTTTCGTTGGCATTGCATTGTTTTTGTTAAGTGCTAAGGCAGCTGTAGGATGCACCGGAATACTGGAGGAACCAGGGTAGAGGTGTAAATGGCAGACAAGAAGAAATAGCAGGTGAAGTCTTTATAGCTATGGTAGGTTAAAAACGGACCTAAAAAGGTGGGTTTTTGAGATGTTTCTGCAAAGTTCTGAAGTCCACCTTACAATGAAGAGGAAAAGGAAGAGTGTTTCAAAGGAAATAGTTTTAATGGTAGAGAGACATTCCTCCAGAGTTTCCATTTTGGAAGTGGACCTCATGCTCCCGACTGAGAAGTTTGCAGTAAACAACTTGGACGGGTACCTAAGAGGTCAGGTATGTACTGTATTGCCTTGCAGATCAGGCAAAGTGGTTTAGATTTAATCTTCGTTTGAATGGCTGACAAGGAAGGGACTGCAAGCCTAGTAAGATGTTGTCAAATTTTCTAATACCAGAAATGAAACAGGAGGCAATCTTATGCACCCCTTTAAGTGTGCACATCATTTTATGCAGAGAAACAAACACATTCCTTATTTCCATAATCAGTGATGCATATTTCAGTTTGCAGACAGGTGAGGATCCTGTTGGATGTATCTGGTTGAAACCACCGCTGTCACACTTGCTAGACTGTTGCTATGTAGAGGCAAATTGACCCTATTTGCCCTTGAAGGCTCAATTTGTTATGATGTATTCTGACAATTATTGTTTTTAAAGAGCCCGGCTCAAATCCCTGTATGAAGCTTTGTCATTTATTTTTACAGCTGGAACACACTGTCCCTTTTCTGAGGGATATCTCTTCCCTGACATGCCTGTGGCTTCAAGCACTGCCCAATTTTGACATGTTGAGGGTGTCCATCTTTGGTTTTACACTGAAACCCTAATTGCAACTTCTCTGACCGCTCTTTTAAGTTTTCCCAAATCACAATCTGTCTGAAAGTTGATCTTCCCAGGATGGGACTTGGCTCCATGCAAGAACAGATGACCCTGGCTACCTCCTTTCGTGACAAAGTTATTCAAAGTGGATTTATATTGTCAAACAGCAAGCACCTGCATTAGACGCCAATCACCTCATTAAAGGCCAAGCACAACACAACAAAAACCAAACCAAGGAAATTAAAATCAAGATTATCAACGTTATTGAAAGACAAATCCTTTGGTGCACTGATCAAAGACTGTTCCTATAGTAACACCAGAAGCTTTATGCTGTATTCAAAAAACACTGGCAAAAAGAACCTTTCTATCTACGTGAAGCATTTTCCCAGTGGTGTTTTAGAAACATTGTTTCCTGTTCGTTGCCTGATTTGTTCCAAGATTGACTGTATTGAGGAGGTTGGCAAGCTGCCAGTTCTACCTGGATGTGGCTATTCACATCTTTAACCCTAACTTCCTGCTCAGCTTCAAAACTCCAGTTCTGGGCAAGTCCCTGAAACCATAAACACAGCATTTTAATGAGAAGGCGAGCAGGGGCAGACCCAGGGGCATAGCAAAGTCTTAGGGGGACCCACCCAAAGTATGGTGAAGGGGCGCCCATACCCTCATGCTGACACTGATCATGTGCAAGTGTCTTGCCACACTTCACACAACTTCAGCATGTGTTAATGATGCAACTGTCATAAAATATAATACTAATAGCCACAAGTGATTAACGTGCATTGTATTCAGCAGAACTCTTAGGAAAATGGTATTAAGTAGGTTACCGTGCAAGGAATGTGGAAATGTAATGGAATCCATGTGCTAAGAAATTAAATGGTCACCCACTCCATCTTCACCTCGTGATTAAAAACTGGGTTTCCCTCCTCCTAATATGCAGTTTTCTCAGCGTGTAATGTGCTTATTATAGAATAATATATCTAGTGAAGTGTCATTCACCTACCACTCCTAAAGAAACAGAAGTAACTGTATGAGCAAACTTGAAATTAATAACTACACAAATTGCAAAAGAAGAAATACTTTGTATGCAACATCACTGTATGTGTTTCAGCCTTGCCGATATGTTAAATTCTAAGCTCTTACTTTGTGTAACCTTTCCATTGAATCAGCAATATTTTCAGAGGTTTGGAAGCATACCACAGTTCTTATTCACAGAACCTTCCTGAATATCCAGTAGTCATTTCACATTACTGCCCCTTGTCCTTACTCTCCTACCAAGGACACAATTGGAGAAAGCTAAGAATAGACAGCTTTACAGCTAAATAGAAACCAAATCTCATCTGGATGCATTGCAACCGGGTTTCTTTGCCACACACAGCATGCAAATCACTTTTGTACATATCACTGATAATCTGCTGATGATACTAGACGAAGGTGGCTAGGCAGCTCTGATCTGAACTTTTCAAGACTATCATATGCGAAAAGGTCCTCTGATGGCTGTAATCACTCGTATTGAACAAAGCACAGGGAGTATCTCTTACTTCATTGTCATCAGCTAAGGTTCCAGTGATGCAAGGTGTGCCTCAGTGAGTTTCTCTAAGTACCACCCTATTTAGCATCTCAATATCCTCTTTAGTTGATTTGATGCACTCTTTTGGCTTTGAGATAATAACGTATTCCTATGAACAAAGGTTTCCAAGGACGTCACCGTCACTACAGCCAACCTTTGCAAGTTTATGTGCACTGTGGCCACCTGGATGCACTCCAGCTGCCTCCAGCTGAACTCGCATAGTACTTCTGCTGGGCAGACTAACACACCTTTGGACTAAGGAGTGGTAGCGAGCTGAATTTAGAGCTTCAACTACACTGGTGTCGTAGGGCATGTCTTTGGTGTACTTCTGGATAGGGAGTTGTCTATGTTTATACAAGTAGGTAAAGTGGCATTGAACTGTTTGCTCATCTTAAAAATGTGTGGTTAAGAAGTTCATGTTTTACTGCTGGACGCTCCCTTCTTGGTCATGTATGCCCTGTTTTTTCAAGATTGGATTTTGGGAATGCTCTATTATCTTGGCACTGTGGAGTGTTTGTTGGAATCACTATAGGTGGTGCAAAGTTCTGCAGCTAAATTTATTCTTAATCTTTTTTGAATATCACATATATGTCGCTATTCCTAAAAAACTTCATTGGCTCCCAGTCCTTAGGACAGACATATTTAAAGCCCTTTGCATTGTACATCAGACATTGAACAGCTAGGGCCCCAGCTCCTTGGCTGGATTAATCCTACCATACCTCCATTCCGCAAATACAGCTACCAGTAGCGGTCGGTGGTGGGAGTGCTGTTGGTCTGTGACGTTACGGTGACCATTCCCTGGATTTTTCACACCTTTGCAGGCAACTGAGCCTTTTCTCTTTTTGGCCACAAAGAAGTTGATCAAACTACCCAGTTCAACCAAAAAAGACCTGTCTGGCTTTCACAGCCTTCATTTAGTGGTCGAAAGGGGACGCAACTGCGAACCTTGTCACTGCCCTTGCGACCTCTGAGCCACTGAGATTGCACTGCCTGGGACAAAAATCAAACAGGGCAGTTTAAAAGCCATGATACTTTCTAATGTTTGTATCCATTCAAACTCGGCCTCTGCTGTGTGCACGCAGGCACAATATTGTCCCAGTTCCTGCAGGGAAAGTTCACAATTTGATACTCTCTGTTAACAAACAGCTTTCTTTCAAGAACTGTGAAATGATCTTTATAGTGTGGGAGGGGCTTCTTGCCACGGAAGTTGCACTTGGCTGAAGAAGCGTGTCCGCTTGCCATTCACTTGCTTTTCAATGAATCAGAAAGGTAGAGGGATCAAAATTCAAAATGCAGTTTATTTTTGCAATTATTCTGGATGCATTTTTATCTGCCTGATACTTTGTCAGAGAATGCAAGTCTAAAAAAAAAACAATTGGCAATAAAAATTGTGTTTGGGGAATGAAACTTGGCGTTTTAGGGCACTCTGCCCAATACTAAAAATGAATTGTGCAGTGTCCTCCTGTGCTTTGGGGAGTACATTATTTTAGTTTTATAATGGTGGGGTACTTAGGGCTACCAAATATGTTCAAACATTGCTGAAATAAGGGTCAGTCTCTTCAAATGAAAGTCACGTGAGCGCTAATGTGGCAAATACATGGAAATGTATTGGTGCAATTATTTTAAATGTGCGGCACGCCTTGTGTACATGGGCCATTGTCCTGTATAAGTCTTTCAAAATGGGTGTAACCCCTTCTGTGCTAATGACGAGCCCAGGCTCGTCATGCAGCACGGCGCTCGTGTGCTCATCACGAGCCTGGGCTCATCATGAGCCGTGGCACGCTCACACGCGGGGCTAATTTCCCCGCTGTGCTGAGCGTTCCATTGCGCGGGCGGGTTCATGACGAGCCCAGGCTCGTCATGAGCACACGAGCACCGTGCTGCATGACGAGCCTGGGCTCGTCATCAGCACAGCGGCGCCGTGCGCGGCCCCCCTCCCCCCCGCACCGCGGGGAAATTAGCCCCGCAGCGAAGGGGTTAAGGCATTGAGCAAGAATTGTCATAAGTATATAACAGTGTTTGTCAATAATCATCATGTTTAAGGCATTGCACCATTAATACATTTTAACCAGGCATTATGTTATATTTAAGGTGGTCTATTGTACCTTTCTTACCAAGTGAAATTACCATATATTTGAAAATTAAAGCAGTGTCCTACTTATTAGGCCCAATATAAGGCCCCAAACTGCCTAAAGATGAATCCTTGTGTTTTTATGGCGGACATACATAAATGCATAGATGTCAAGTACTTGTGTGTTGCAATGTACTGTTCTGCAAATGGCTAGTGTGCATTGCTCTGTCGATCAACAAAATGAGGGTCATTCTTATACTGAATGTGAGCAAAATGAAGGCCATACCTTCCCACTAAGGTTGCCATGTGCAAGAAACATTTTACAACTCTTACAGTTGGTCTAAATTGGTCGCATGTAAGTATATGATTCATAAAAATATAATCTAACATAAAAACTGTTTCCTGAATATTGTTTACTGAAATATCATCAAATTAGGTGTATATTGTATTTAATTAGCTTCAATATAGCAGTATTGTTGTAAATGTGGATATTTATAACACAATATTTTTATCAGACTATATTTATTATATGATATTCCAGTACTATACAGAAAGAAAGAAAGAAAAAAAGAAAGAAATGTATTGTATAGTTAATAAAACCTTTACAAAAAGATAAAAAAGGAAATAACCAGAATACAGATAAAACCATATATAAATATCACAGATGCCAATGACGCTAGTTCTGCTAGGTCTTAATGCATCTTTTGTAGCAGGCTACTAAGGAGAAAAATTAAGCGACAAACAGAAAAAGAGGCCTCAGACCTTATACAAAACAGAGTGGAAAAATAACTATGGAAGGTGGACAAAAGTCTTTTAAAACTTTTTTAAAACAGTGGACTTTAAAATTAGTTGAAGCAGCAGACAGGCACAAAGTGGGTCCGACTTAAGTAAAACGGTGAAGCAGTATTCAAATGTCGCTAAGCACAGAACTTAATGTATGGAGCAGGTTCTCTTGCTCAGGGCTTACCGTGTATAGCCCAAGAAAAAAATCAAATAAATACGTTCCAGAAATGTGACCAGTTCAGCTAGCCACTTATAGGCAGATAGAAATAGCGGCAGGCGCGGAGGTCAGAGTTTTTGTCGTTTGAGAGGAAAGTGCTTCAGAATTAGTACAATTGGCTGAGTCCAGGTTGCTTGCTGCAGTTCGAAGGAATTTGACAGTTTTAATATTTAATGTTGATTTTGCTGGATTCAGGCTAGCGAGGACTGCTTTCCGGCATGTGCGCTTTCCTAGCTGGATGAAGTCAACTTAGAGAAGGGTTCTCCTTTGCTGCATTAGTTGGGGACAAGCGCATAGAATGTGGCTTAGACTTTCTTTACCTTGTCCGCATAGGCGGCAGCTAATATCGTAGTGCGGAAAGTGAGCACAAATATTCCACTCACTCATTCTTAATGCCACAAGTCGCCATCTGATCCATATAGGATAGGTGCCGTTGATGAAGCACTGCTGATTAAGTGAAGAGTATGGATTTATGACTAGGCACGCATGAGATCACTTAGATCTCATGCCTTCCAGTTTTGAGAGTTTTCTGGCTGTGTAGGCTGCTAATACTACTAATACTACTATACAGCCAAACTGCACTAAATGCAATGGTCAGCGGACACATAGTCCACGTGTCAAAGGTCACCTAATGTCAGTTCCTGTGATGCAGTTGGGTAACAGACAATGTGATGTCCGATCCTGTGATGCCATCAATAGGTCAAAGGGCATGCGATGTCACTTCTGCTACTCCGTGTATATTAGTGAATCAACATCGATGTTGTCTTTTCCCATAGAATTTGTACTTTTTAGTGTATGATAATTTGGTATTTAAAGTGTAACACCACCCTTTTTTGGATAATAATAATAGTAAAAATAATAATTTTACGAATATCATACTTGATGCTGAGGTTTATTAACCTCCGCAGCTCGAAGGTTGAGTAAACCCTGACAAATTGTAAAAGGAAACTGCAGGATACACTCACAGATCTCAGCGGTATGTTTTAGCTCACTTACAATTCTTACAACTGGCAAATATTGCATCTTCTGTGTACTCCTACACCCTTAGGGAGATTACTGGACTTGTTCATGAGCAGCTGATAAGCAAACTCAATTGAACATCTCATCATTATTATTCGTAACAGGTGGGGATGGATGCTTGTGTGTCAAAAAAGGAATGCTTTATACTCCATCACATTCAGGGAGACAAGAAAATGTTCAGGTACACCGGGATATGGAGTTTTAGGGCTCAATTCATGAAGGTAAACTTAGACTTCAGGTCTAAGTTTACCTTTATGAAGTGGCCCCTAAGTTTAGGCCTGATGTCTGAGTTTAGATCTAAAGTCTAAGTTTAGGCCGGAAGTCTAAGTTTAGACCTGTAGGCTAAGTTTAGGCCAGAAGTCCAAGTTTACCTTTGTGAATTGGGTGCTTAGGGTAAAGGTCTATACTTACATTTCAGGTCAAAGTTTACCATTGTAACGTGGGCCCTAAGTTTAGGCCGGAAGTCTGAGTTTAGATCTAAAGTCTAAGATTAGGCCAAAAGTCAAAGTTTAGACCTGAAGACTAAGTTTAGGCCAGAAGTCTAAGTTTACCTTTGTGAATTGGGCGCTTAGGGTAAAGGTCTATACTTACACTTCAGGTCAAAGTTTACAATTGTGAATTGGGCCCATCGTATTGTTGGGGCCTACTTATTCTAATATTATGGACCTTTCACCAAAACCTGCTACTTCAGAGCCTGCAAGGTTGAGGGCCAACACAGACATTATTTGTGTGAATAAGTGCTATTGTGCACTGTGCCACTGGTTGCTGCCTTCTTAAAGTGACAGGACATTTTGGTGTGGCAGTTGTTATGCATGAAGTCTCTCCGGCCTGTTTCGTTGCCATTGCATTGTTTTTGTTAACTGAAGGATGCACCGGAATACTGGAGGAACCAGGGAAGAGGTGTAAATGGCAGACAAGAAGAAATAGCAGGTGAAGTCTTTGTAGCTATGGTAGGTTAAAAATTGACCTAAAAAGGTGGGTTTTTGAGATGTTTCTGCAAAATTCTGAGGTACACCTTACAATGAAGAGGAAAAGGAAAAGTGTTTCAAAGGAAATACTTTTAATGGTAGAGAGACATTCCTCCAAAGTCTCCATTTTGGAAGTGGACCTCATGCTCCCGACTGAGAAATTTGCGGTAAACAACTTGGAAGGGTACCTAAGAGGTAAGGTATGTACTGTATTGCCTTGTAGATCAGGCAAAGTGGTTTAGGTTTAATCTTCGTTTGGGTGGCAGACAAGGAAAGGACTTCAAGCCCAGTAAGATGTTGTCAAATTTTCAAATACCAGAAATGAAACAGGAGGCAATCTTATGTACCCCTTTAAGTGTGCACATCATTTTTTGGAGAGAGACACACACATTCCTTATTTCCATAATCAGTGATGCATTTTTGAGTTTGCAGACCGGTGAGGATCCTGTTGGATGTATCTGGTTGAAACGACCGTTGTCACACTTGCTAGACTGCTGCTATGTAGATGCAAATTGACCCTATTTGCCCTTGCAGGCTCAATTTGTTTGGATGTGTTCTGACAATTTATTATTTTTAAAGAGCCCGGCTCAAATCCCTGTATGAAGCTTTGTCATTTATTTATACAACTGAAACACACTGTCCCATTTCTGAGGGATATCTCTTCCCTGACATGCCTGTAACTTCAAACACTGCCCAATGTTGACATGTTGAGGGGTCCATCTTTGGTTTTGCACTGAAACCCTAATTGCAACCTCTCTGCCCGCTCTTTTAATTTTACCTAAATCACAATCTGGCTGAAAGGTGACCTTCACGTGGAGTGACTGTGTTCCATGCAAGGACAGATGACCATGGCTACCTCCTTTAGTGACAAAGTTATTCAAAATGGATTTATATTGTCAAACATCAATCACCTGCATTAGACGCCAAGCACCTCATTAAAGGCCAAGCACAACACAACAAAAACCAAACCAAGGAAATTAAAATCAAGATTATCAACGTTATTGAAAGAGAAATCCTTTGGTGCATTGATCAAAGACTGTTCCTATAGTAACACCAGAAGCTTCATGCTATATTAAAAAAGAACTGGCAAAAAGAACCTTTCTTTCTACGTGAAGCATTTTCCCAGTGATGTTTTAGAAACAGTGTTTCCTGTTCGTTGCCTAATTTGTTTCAAGATTGACTGTATTGAGGAGGTTGAAGTGCTGCCAGTTCTACCTGGATCTGGCTAGTCACATCTTTAACCCTGACTTCCTGCTCAGCTTCAAAACTCCAGTTCTGGGCGAGTCCCTGAAACCATAGACGAAGCATTTCAATGAGAAGGCGAGCAGGGGGAGACCCAGGGGCATAGCAAAGTCATAGGGGGACCCACCCAAAGTATGTTGAAGGGGCGCCCATACCCTCATGCTGACACTGATCATGTGCAAGTGTCTTGCCACACTTCACAAAACTTCAGCATGGGTTAATGATGCAACTGTCATAAAATATAATACTAATAGCCACAAGTGATTAACGTGCACTGTAATCAGCAGAACTCTTAGGAAAATGGTATTAAGTAGGTTACCTGCACGGAATGCGGAAATGTAATGGAATCCATGTGCTAAGGAATGAAATATTGACCCACTCCACCTTCACCTCGTGAGTAAACACTGGGTTTCCCTCCTCCTAATATGCAGTTTTCTCAGTGTGTAATTTGCTTTTTATAGAATAATATATCTGGTGAAGTGTCATTCACGTACCACTCCTAAAGAAACAGAAGCAACTGTATGAGCAAACTTGAAATTATTAACTACACAAATTGCAAAAGAAGAAATACTTTGTATGCAACATCACTGTATGCGTTCATTCCCCACTCAGAAGGTTTGGAGACAATTGAAGAAATCTTTTTGGAGGCAGTCATAAGAGACAAATTCTATTACCACTACTGTAGTTGGAAAGACAACTCCTTTCTAAAACATCTGGACTCCCCACCCGCACTAGCACGTGCAAACACGTTCATGATACAATTTAAATACAAAGAATGATATTCTCTTCATTTGGGCTGGATCCAGAATACATTTTAAAAACAACATTGAAGAATTGAACAGACAATATCACAGTACTGAGTTTTTACAAACCATTTTTGACACTGCCCTAATATATCTATATGGGAAGTCTAGAAATAAAAATGCTTAATGGATAGAAGAACCTTCACAAAGAAAAAAGATAGGAAAAACATGCTGCACAGTTATCGTTTCCTCAATACAGCCTCTGAACACCTTTCATTTTCCCAAAACCTAAGAGTGAAAAAAAGTACATCAGATATGGACATTTGTCAATAGGAGCAAATGAATATGCTCAACAAATTCTGGCCCATATTTATCAAGGGTTCACATCGCCCTTAAGGGCGACTCAAAACCTAAATGAGATTTATCAAGCACGTAAGGCAACCTTTCATGGCTTGATATATCTAGAGTAGCGCAAGGCAGCAAAAAAAGCAGCCTTGTGTTACTCTGTGGCAGGGAGGCATTAAATGGGTGGAGCATACACTCATCCATTCTGACACATTGCCAGAATTACCAATACTGGTAGCACAGGGAATGTATCAGAAATGTACCTCCCCTCCACCAGATGTGCAACGAGGAGAAATATCTTTCTTTCTCCTAGTTGTTTCCTCTTTCCAAGTGTGCTGCATTCTGCTGCACACTTAGAAAGAAGATAATGCCTCTCAGGATTGTTTTTGTGCAGAAAAGTGAACCTTCCTGTACAAAACCATGTTTGCCTACAACAGGTTGGCACTAGACAGCGTTTTGCGCGCCAGCGCAGGCAGAGAGCAAGAATGTGCTATATAAAGGTAAACATCTTGCCAACTGTTAAGTCAGGTTCATCGATGGACTCTTGTTTCATGCTGGTTTTCAGCCTTGCCGATATGTTGACTTCTAAGCTCCTTCTTTGTGTAACCTATCCATTGAATCAGCAATATTTTCAGAGGTTTGGAAGCTTACCACAGTTCTTATTCATAGAAACTTTCTGAATATCCAGTAGTCATTTCACATTACTGCCCCTTGTCCTTACTCTCCTACCAAGGACACAATTGGAGAAAGCTAATAATAGACAGCTTTACAGCTAAATAGAAACCAAATCTCTTCTGGATGCATTGCAATCAGGTTTCTTTGCCACTCACAGCATGCAAATCATTTTTGTACATATCACTGATAATCTGCTGATAATCTTCTGATGATACTAGACAAAGGTGGTTAGGCAGACCTGATCCTGTTCGATTTATTTGTGCCATCTCAGATTAAATCTTAATTGAACAACTTTTCAAGACCTTCATATGCGAAAAGGTCCTCAGATGGCTTTTATCACTCGTATTGAACAAAACACAGGGAATATCTCTTACTTCATTGTCATCAGCTGCGGTTCCAGTGATGCAAGATGTGCCTCAGTGATTTTCTCTAAGTACCACCCTATTTAACATCTCAATATCCCCTTTAGTTGATTTGATGCACTCTTTTGGCTTTGAGATCATAACATATTCCTATGGACAAAGGTTTCCAAGGATGTCACTGTCACTAAAGCAAACCTTTGCAAGTTTATGTGCACTTTGGCCACCTGGATGCATTCCAGCTGTCTCCAGCTGCACTCGCATAGTACTTCTGCTGGGCAGACTAACACACCTTTGGACTAAGGAGTGGTAGCGAGCTGAATTTAGAGCTTCACCTACACTGGTGTCGCAGGGCATGTCTTTTGTGTACTTCTAGATAGGGAGTTGTCTATGTTTATACAAGTAGGTAAAATGGCATTGACCTGTTTGCTCATCTTAAAAATGTGTGGTAAAGAATTTCATGTTTTACTGCTGGACGCTCCCTCCTTGGTCACATATGCCCTATTTTTTCAAGATTGGATTATGGGAATGCTCTATTATCTTGGCACTGTGGAGTGTTTCAATCGGAGTCACTATAGGTGGTGCAAAGTTCTGCAGCTAAATGTATTCTTAATCTTCTTAGAATATCACATATATGTCGGTATTCTTAAAAACGTCATTGGCTCCCTGTCCTTAGGACAGACATATTTAAAGCCCTTTGCATTATACATCAGACATTGAACAGCTAGGGCCACAACTCCTTGGCTGGATTAATCCTACCATACCTCCATTCCACAAATACAGCTACCAGCAGCGGTCGGTGGTGGGAGTGCTGTCGGGCGGTGACGTTACGGTGACCATTCCCTGGATTTTTCACTCATTTGCAGGCAACTGAGCCATTTCTTTTTTGGCCCCAAAGAAGTTGAACAAACTACCCAGTTCAACCAAAAAAGACCAGTCTGTCTTACACAGACTTCATTTAGTGGCCCCAACTGCAAACCTTGTCACTGCCCTTGCGACCTCTGAGCTACTGAGATTGTACTGCCTGGGACAAAAATCAAACAGGGCAGTTTAAAAGCCATGATACCATCTAATGTTTGTACCCACTCACACTCTGCCTCTGCTGTGTACACGCAAGCACACTATTGTCCCAGTTCCTGCAGTGAAAGTTCACAATTTGATACATCTGTTAACAAGCAACTTTCTTTCAAGAACTTGGAAAGGCCCTTCATGGTGTGGGAGGAGCTTCTTGCAATGGAAGCTTGCACTTGCCTTAAGAAGCGTGTCTGCTTGCCATTCAGATGCTTTTCAATTAATCAGAAAGATAAAGGGGTCCAAATGAAGAGTTTATTTTTGCAAATATTCTGGATGCATTTTTATCTGCCCAATACGTTGGCAGAGAATGCATAAAAAACAATTAGCAATATGAATTGTGTTTGGGAAAGAAACTTGACGTTTTAGTGCATTCTGTCCAATACTAAAAATACAATGAGCAGTGTCCCAAGTGTAGTGTTGGGCCTCAGTCCCACATGGCGCAACAGTTGGACACATACTCTAGGAAGTATACTTCAGTAACTAGCCTCGAACACGTGCACCCGGGCACTTTTATTGATGGGACCACGTCACTCGTGGCACCCGTGATGGATGGTTGTGGGGGTGCAGTGTGCCCAGCCCTCGAGGGAGTGGCTGGCGTTACAACTTCCTGCGGGACACTAGAACGTGTCTCGCAGGATACTACATTTCTCCCCAACTTTATTGAGGAACAAACAAAAATGGTAGTCCAACCCGTGGGGATAAAACAAAAAGTTAACTGGATACCACAGGGTCCATCAGTCTCTAGAGTCAGATGGCAGCACAACAGCAGACCTGGGCTGGTGACGTTGCTTGCAGCAGAACATTCTCGGCGGGCACCCGTAGTTTAACCTGAGGGCTCAGGACACGACCGCTGGCTCAGTGACTTCCGCTGCATACCGTCAGCTTGCTGACGATGTCATGTCTTGATGCCTTGCCTGGCCTCCACTTTCCTGACGTCGGTGATGGTTTGTGGTAAGTTCTAACAGTTCCATTTAGTGGGTTGCATCGTGAACATGGATGGAGTCCCAATTGAGAGTTCACAGAGGTGTTGCTGGGCCGACTGTCTTTGTTGAGTTGCTTGGCTGTGACTAGTAACCTGTTGGTGGGGAAAAGTCTCTTCTTGCTCTCCCGCCTGGGGAGGCCCTCTGTCGGAGTTGCTGCGGGACTGTAGGAGGGCTGCGCTGGGGGGCCGCTTGTGTGCCGTCTGGGGGCAGCCGCAGGACCGCTGAGGAGCTGTTACTGAGTTGCACGCACAACTCTCACGGGTGAATGAGTCTTGGCCAAGACTTGCACTCGCTGCCACGGTTCCGGTTAAGACCAGGTTCCCAGGTGGCTTCTGATTTCTTTTGGTCGGCGGGTGTGGAAACAGTGTAGGACTCCAGTCCACTTGTGCTCTGGTAGTGGTGTTGTTTGGCGCAGGTGATGATGGCTGGCGTGATGGTGGTTGCCAGCCATGTGGTGACTCGGGATGACAGGTGGTGATGGCTTGCTGGGAGTGTTGGATGTCAGGATGGACTTGGCAGCCATGTGCCTCTGCCTTGCTGAGGTGGAGTGTCTGTGGCGGCTTGACACGTAGAGTGTGGGGATCCTCTCTTGCCTGGCTTGGGGCCACTGCCGACTCCATCTTGAGGCGGTGCGAGGACGGACACTCTGTGCTGATCTTCGCCCGTGGCATCTGCGACAGGAGCAGGGATGCTGCTTGACTTAGAATGTCGACGCTCGGGACAGACGGTCACCTGGGGAAGCGTTAGGATGAGGCGCGGTTGGCGCTTGCTGCGGCTTACGTTCGGTTCACCATGAGGCTGTATCCAGGGACGTCGGTCCGCCTTGGTGGATGTCTGGTGTGTCAGGGTGTGTTCTTGGCTGGCTGTGAGTCCTCAGCCTTCTCCCTTTGTTGGCGTATTCAGCCCACCTGTGCTCTTCCGGACTTCGGGGTGACAGGGCTGTCACTCTTCTTCTTTTCTTTGAGGGCGTTGCGCTTGGACCTCGAGGCAGCGCTGTCATGGCGCCGGCTTCTGCATTCGCTCCGGCGTGCTTGTCTGTACTAGTCACTTGGTGACGTGCTCCTTGCCTGCTGGGCGACGTGACGTCCGGTCGTGTGTCGCTGTTCGGTGGAGGGCATGGCGCTGTGGCGGCCTGCCACGTGGGGTGTACGACTCCACTCTTGCAAATCTTGGGTCGGGCTAACTCCATCTTGAGGCAGTGTGAGGGATGACACCGTGTGTGGTCTTCGGCCTACTGCTGGGCTTCGCTGCGACTGTAAAGATGTGGGTGCTCTCCTAACTGCAATTCGGCAGTGCTTCTGGGTGGAGAGGTCTCCTGGGTGCTGACTGTGCAGTCAGGTTCGCTGGCGCGGCATCCTGCGCGCTTCTGGTTTTGCTTGCTCTGTGCGTGCTCGGTCTCATTCTGGACGCTTTCTTCTGGCACTTGGGGTGCCTATGGGGTGGTTTGTGGTTGGGTTTTTCACCAGTGAGGGCAAGTGATGCGACCTCTTCACTGGCGGTGGCGTTGGGCAGCCACGTGTGGTGGGTGCTCCGCTCCGAACCTTCTTGTGCTTGTAGTGAGGTAGGTACCTTGAGATGTCGCTGTCCGGCTGGTCTTCCACACTTGCTAGTGGGGTTGCCTTGGGTGTGGCAGCTTGAGTTTCTTGCAGTTCCTTGCGGGGGTTTATCTGACACTCCCTAAGCGTCGGCATGGGTGGCAGGTGGTGCTCTAGCCTCAATGGTGCTGGTTCGTGCTGGTGCAACTTGGGGCTCGAGTGCGGCACTCCCCTGGGGACTTCGCTATTTCCACAGGTATCTTGGCTGTTCACACTTGCAGGGGGCAGGGGGCACTCGATGGCCCTCCTTCTTGGAGTAAGAAACAATTCCCAACAGGTATTATTTAAGAGACAGTTCTCGAAATGTATGCAATAAGCATTACTGGTAATGAGAAACAAGGAGTCACTTGCGTTTTTTTGAAAAACGGTATTATTCACCAAGAAAAAACAAGTAAGAGGAAAACAATTTTTGGGGATCAAACAGTTTAACAGCACTGTACAGAAGCAATCAGGTGACAACCCAGTAGCACTTGATATGTGGTGATATATACAATAGATAACTGTGAAAGTGCAAGTGCTTAAAGTGAGCAGCGTGATCGGCGCATAGTGACAATAAATAAAACAAAACAATGGTGGCTCCTATGGAGAATCAAGTTGTAGTCACTCAGAACATAATTTGTAACAGTTTAGCAGGAGCACCAAGCTTAATATGCGTCTTAAGATTATGCTGTAAGGTCCAAGACGCATATTAAGCTTGGTGCTCCTGCTAAACTGTTACAAATTATGTTCTGAGTGACTACAACTTGATTCTCCATAGGAGCCACCATTGTTTTGTTTTATTTATTGTCACTATGCGCCGATCACGCTGCTCACTTTAAGCACTTGCACTTTCACAGTTATCTATTGTATATATCACCACATATCAAGTGCTACTGGGTTGTCACCTGATTGCTTCTGTACAGTGCTGTTAAACTGTTTGATCCCCAAAAATTGTTTTCCTCTTACTTGTTTTTTCTTGGTGAATAATACCGTTTTTCAAAAAAACGCAAGTGACTCCTTGTTTCTCATTACCAGTAATGCTTATTGCATACATTTCGAGAACTGTCTCTTAAATAATACCTGTTGGGAATTGTTTCTTTGTACATTATATACCCATCCCAACCTGGTTTATGGGTCCCCTCCTGTTACTCCTACACCTCCTTCTTGGAGGGCATGTTTTGTTGTGTCCGTCTCTGTTACTGGGCGTGAGCAGGTAGTCTTTACCTGGGAACAGTGGGCTTCAATTGTCTGCAGTGGGCCGGTTTTGGGCGGCGTGCCGACTTGGTGCCTGACTTCAGCTGGCCATGGTGTGCAGTGCGGATGATTGCAGATTGGCTGGTTGTGCACAAGTGCAGGCGTCAATTCCTCTTGCGGGAAACTGTGGCCTCGAGGAGGTGGGGGCCTGAGCGGGTAGGGCCGTCTTCTATCATCTTGCTCTTCGGCGCAGTGAGGAGCAGGTGGACCAGGTCGGTCTTTTTACCGTTGCGCTGCGTGTTTACTCTGGATGGCAGTCGGAAGGGCTGGGGCGGTCGAGCTCCTGGGCTCTGGATCGGGGTCGCATAAAGCAGCACTCTCGCCGAGCAGTGGTGCTGGTGTGGCGTGTGATCACCAGTTGCCGTGGTGTTTTGCTGGAACTGTGCAGGCAGGCGACTGCTGCATGGTGCTGTACCTGAGTCGGCTCTTTAAAGGCTACAGCAGTCTCCGGAGGAGCTTCTCCGTGCTCCATGTGCCGGTTGCGGTTCTGCCATCGGCAACCAGGTGGCGCTGGCGCTCTCCTCTCCGAGGCTGCACTTTTGTTAGGCTGATCGTGCCGGTGAGGGATGACTTGCTGGCGAGCTCATTCCCTTAGCCTCGGTCGGGGCGGCCGCATGTAGGGGCTCCGGTAAGTGTTGGTTTTCTACCTCTGCGCTCGAACACGCAGCATGCTGCCCCTTCTGCCAGGGTGGCAGGTGTGCCTGTGAGCTCTTTGGACCGCGGTGTGGCACTGATTTGTGATGCCCTGGCTGTGTGGGACGGAGGACAGTGTTGTGCTTCCTGGCAACGGCTAGGTGGCGCGGCGTTTCCTATTCTGGCCGCCGTAGTCTTTTCTGAATGGCTGATGCGTCAGCGGGGCTAACGACCAAAAGGCCTCATTTGGGTGCCCGGCGCTGGAGCACTCTGAGGGGTGCCTCCCGCTGGGGCAGCTGGCGGTGATCTTGCACCCAGTCCTTGCTCCTACCCTCCTAAGTACGCAGACCCTCTTCCCTTGCCTGAACCCCTTTCCTGTATGTCAAGTTGTTTAAATGAGGTAGTAGGACGCAGGTTGTGTCCCACTTGAATCTGTATCGATACTGACTACTCTTTATATATCATATATTAAATTCTGTCCGGCCGGACAAAGAATCTAGAAACTATTTAGTCTATATTTACTTGCACACTTATTCTACACTGTCTAGGGACCACTGTCTTTAGAAATAATATAAGTATCCAAGGTCCCTGACCAATTGCTAAATTGGGTTTCCCTTCTTTTGTGGAACAAAGGCCAACAATTGTCAGCAGGAAATGTTCAACAGTTTTGGAGGCTTCTTGCAGCCTTTGGCATGCTAACAGGTTATACCTCCTTTACAAGAACCCTGCAATAAACGTTAAATTTTTTTCAGGACTAAATTGTGCCTACACTTAAGTGGACTCTTGCTTCAGGGGGGTTTTCAGCCTTGCTACTGATGCTGTGTGCATGCACGCACATTATTGTCCCAGTTCCTGCCTGGAAAGTTCTCAATTTGATACTCTCTGTTAACAAGCAACTTTCTTTCAAGAAGTGGGAATGGCCCTTCGTAGTGTGGGAGTGGCCCCTTGCCACAGAAGCTTGCACTTGGCTGGAGAAGCGTGTCCGCTTGCCATTCACATGCTTTTCAATTAATCAGAAAGGTAGAGGGTTCAAAATTCAAAATGCAGAGTTTATTTTTGCAATTATTCTGGATGCATTGGTATCTGCCTAATACTTTGTCAGAGAATGCATGTCTAAAAAAACAATTGGAAATATAAATTTGTTTGGGGAATGAAACTTGGCGTTTTAGGGCACTCCGCCCAATACTAAAAATGCATTGTGCAGTGTCCTCCTGTGCTTGGGGGAGTGCATTATTCTAGCTTTAAAATGGTGGGGTACTTAGGGCTACCAAATATGTTTAAACATAGCTGAAATAAGGGTAAGTCTCTTTAAAATTAAGTCAAGTGAGGGCTAATGTGGCAAATACATGGAAATGTAATGGTGTAATTATTTTAAATGTGCGGCACGCCTTATGTGCATGGACCATTGTCCTGTATATGTCTTTTAAAATGGGTTTAAGGCATAAAGCAAGACTTGTCATAAGTATATAACAGTGTTTGTCAATAATCATCATGTTTAAGGCATTGCACCATTATTGCATTTTAACCAGGCATTATGTTATGTTTAAGGTGGTCTATTGTACCTTTCTTACCAAGTGAAATTGCCATATATTTGATCATTAAAGCAGTGTCCTACTTATTAAGCCCAATATAAGGCCCCAAACTGCCTAAAGATGAATCCCTGTGTTTTTATAGCGGACATACATAGATGTCAAGTACTTGGTGTGTTGCAATGTATTGTTCTGCAACTGGCTAGTGTGCATTGCTCTGTCGATCAACAAAATGAGGGTCATTCTGATACTGAAAGTGAGCAAAATGAAGGCCATACCTTCCCACTAAGGTTGCCATGTGGAAGAAACATTTTACAACTTTTATAGTTGGTCTGAATTGGTCGCATGTAAGTATATAATTCATATAAATATAATCTAACATAAAAATTGTTTCCTGAATATTGTTTACTGAAATATCATCCAATTATGTGTAGATTGTATTTAATTAACTTCAATGTAGCCGTATTGTTGTAAATGTAGATATTTATAACACAATATTTTTATCAGACTATATTTAGTATATGATATTCCAGTACTATACAGAAAGAAAGAAATAAAAAAAGAAAGAAATGTATTGTATAGTTAATAAAACCTTTACAACAAAAAGATAAAAAAGAAAGTAACCAGAATACAGATAAAACCATAAATAAATATCACAGATGCCACAGACTCTAGTTCTGATAGGTTTTAATGCCTCTTTTGTAGCAGGCTCCTAAGGAGAAAAATTAAGCGACAAACAGAAAAAGAGGCCTCAGACCTTATACAATACAGAGCGTGAAAAATAACTATGGAAGGTGGACAAAATTATTTAAAAAATGTTTTAAAACAGTGGACTTTAAAAATAGATGAAGCAGCAGACAGGCACAAAGTGGGTCCGACTTGAGTAAAACGGTGAAGCAGTATTCAAATGTCGCTAAGCACATAACTTAATGTATGGAGCGGGTTCTCTTGCTCAGGGCGTACCGTGTATAGCCCAAGAAAAAAAGCAAATAAATATGTTCCAGAAATGTGACCAGTTCAGCTAGCCCCTTATAGGCAGATAGTAATAGCGGCAGGCGCGGAGGTCAGAGTTTTTGTCGTTTGAGAGGAAAGTGCATCAGTATTAGTACAATTGGCTGAGTCCAGCTTGCTTGCTGCAGTTCGAAGGAATTTGACAGTTTTAATATTTAATGTTGAATTTGCTGGATTCAGGCTAGCGAGGACTGCTTTCCGGCATGTGCGCTTCCCTAGCTGGATGAAGTCAACTTAGAGAAGGGTTCTCCTTTGCTGCATTAGTTGGGGACAAGCGCATAGAATGTAGCTTAGAGTTTCTTTACCTTGTCCGCATAGGCGGCAGCTAATATCGTAGGTGACTAGGCGGTGCCAGTGCGGAAAGTGAGCACAAATATTCCACTCACTCATTCTTAATGCCACAAGTCGCCATCTGTTCCATATAGGATAGGTGCCATTGATGAAGCACTGCTGTTTAAGTGAAGAGTATGGATTTATGACTAGGCACGCATGAGATCACTTAGATCTCATGCCTTCCAGTTTTATGAGTTTTCTGGCTGTCCAGGCTGTTAATACTACTAATACTACTATACAGCCAAACTGCACTAAAATGCAATGGTCAGCGGACACATAGTCCACGTGTCAAAGGTCACCTAATGTCAGTTCCTGTGATGCAGTTGGGTCACAGACCATGAGATGTCAGTTTCTGTGATGCCATCAATAGGTCAAAGGGCATGTGATGTCACTTCTGCTACTCCTGGTATATTAGTGAATCAACATCGATATTGTCTTTTCTCATAGAATTTGTACTTTTTAGTGTATGATAATTTGGAACTTAAAGTGTAACGCCACCCTTTTTTGGATAATAATAATAGTGAAAATAATAATTTTACCAATATCATACTTGATGCTTAGGTTTATTAACCTCCGCAGCTCAAAGGTTGAGTAAACCCTGACAAATTGTAAAAGGAAACTGCAGAATACACTCACAGATCTCAGCGGTATGTTTTAGCTCACTTACAATTCTTATCACTGGCAAATATTGCATCTTCTGCTGACTCCTACACCCTTAGGGAGATTACTGGACTTGTTTATGAGCAGCCGATAAGCAAACTCAATTGAACATCTCATCATTATTATTCGTAACAGGTGGGGATGGATGCTTGTGTGTCAAAAAAGGAATGCTTCATACTCCATTACATTCAGGGAGACAAGAACATGTTCAGGTAGACCGGGATATGGAGTTTTAGGGCTCAATTCATGAAGGTAAACTTAGACTTCAGGTCTACGTTTACCTTTATGAAGTGGCCCCTAAGTTTAGGACTGATGTCTGAGTTTAGATCTAAAGTCTAAGTTTAGGCCAGAAGTCTACGTTTAGACCTGTAGGCTAAGTTTAGGCCAGAAGTCCAAGTTTACCTTTGTGAATTGGGTGCTTAGGGCAAAGGTCTATACTTACATTTCAGGTCAAAGTTTACCATTGTAAAGTGGGCCCTAAGTTTAGGCCGGAAGTCTGAGTTTAGATCTAAAGTCTAAATTTAGACCAAAAGTCAAAGTTTAGACCTGAAGACTAAGTTTAGGTCAGAAGTATAAGTTTACCTTTGTGAATTGGGTGCTTAGGGTAAAGGTCTATACTTACACTTCAGGTCAAAGTTTACAATTGTGAATTGGGCCCATCATATTGTTGGGGCCTACTTATTCTAATATTATGGACCTTTCACCAAAACCTGCTACTTCAGAGCCTGCAAGGTTGGGGGCCAACACAGACATTATTTGTGTGAATAAGTGCTATTGTGCACTGTGCCACTGGTTGCTGCCTTCTTAAAGTGACAGGACATTTTGGTGTGGCAGGTGCAGTACATGAAGTCCCTCCGGCCTGTTTCGTTGCCATTGCATTGTTTTTGTTAAGTGCTAAGGCAACTGAAGGATGCATCGGAATACTGGAGGAACGCGGGAAGAGCTGTAAATGGCAGAGAAGAAAAAGTAGCAGGTGAAGTCTTTATAGCTATGGTAGGTTAAAAACTGACCTAAAAATGTGGGGTTTTAAGATGTTTCTGCAAAATTCTGAGCTCCACCCTTACAATGAATAGGAAAAGGAAGAGTGTTTCAAAGGAAATAGTTTTGATGATAGAGAGACATCCCTCCAGAGTTTCCAGTTTGGAAGTGGACCTCATGCTCCCGACTGAGAAGTTTTCGGTAAACAACTTGGAAGAGTACCTAAGAGGTAAGGTATGTACTGTATTGCCTTGTAGATCAGTCAAAGTTGTTTAGGTTTAATCTTCGTTTGAATGGCAGACAAGGAAGGGACTTCAAGCCTAGTAAGATGTTGTCAAATTTTCTAATACCAGAAATGAAACAGGAGGCAATTGTATGCACCCTTTTAAGTGTACACATCATTTTATGCAGAGAAACACACACATTCCTTATTTCCATAATCAGTGATGCATATTTGAGTTTGCAGACAGGTTTGGATTCTGTTGGATGTATCTGGTTGAAACCACCACTGTCCCACTTGCTAGACTGTTGCTATGTAGATGCAAATTGACCCTATTTGCCCTTGCAGGATCAATTTGTTATGATGTGTTCTGAAAATCTTTTTTTTTTAAAGAGCCCGGCTCAAATGCCTGTATGAAGCTTTGTCATTTATTTATACCGCTGAAATACACTGTCCCTTTTCTGAGTGATAGCTCTTCCCTGACATGCCTGTAATTTCAAACACTGCCCAATTTTGACATGTTGAGGGGGTCCATCTTTTGTTTTGCACTGAAACCCTAATTGCAACCTCTCTGACAGCTGTTTTAAGTTTAAGTTTTCCTAAATCACAATCTGGCTGAAAGGTGACCTTCACGTGGAGTGACAGGGTTCCATGCAAGGACAGATGACCATGGCTACCTCCTTTTGTGACAAAGTTATTCAAAGTGGATTTATATTGTCAAACTCCAAGCATTTGCATTAGATGCCAAGCACCTCATTAAAGGCCAAGCACAACACAACAAACACAAACCAAGGAAATTAAAATCAAGATTATCAACGTTATTGAAAGACAAATCCTTTGGTGCATTGATCAACGACTGTTCCTATAGTAACACCAGAACCTTCATGCTGTATTCAAAAAACCCTGGCAAAAAGAACCTTTCTTTCTACATGAAGCATTTTCCCAGTGATGTTTTAGAAACAGTGTTTCCTGTTCGTTGCCTGATCTGTTCCAAGATTGACTGTATTGAGGAGGTTGGCGTGCTGCCAGTTCTACCTGGATGTGGCTATTCACATCTTTAACCCTGACTTCCTGCTCAGCTTCAAATCTCCAATTCTGGGTGAGTCCCTGAAACCATAGAGGAAGCATAACAATGGGAGGTGAGCAGGGGCAGACCCAGGGGCTTAGCAAAGTCTTAGGAGGCCCACCCAAAGTATGGTGAAGGGGCGCCCATACCCTCATGCTGACACTGATCATGTGCAAGTGTCTTGCTACACTTCACACAACTTCAGCATGGGTTAATGATGCAACTGTCGACAAGTGATTAACGTGCACTGTATTCAGCAGAACTTCTAGGAAAATGGTATTAAGTAGGTTACCTGCAAGGAATGTGGAAATGTAATGGAATCCATGTGCTAAGAAATTAAATGGTCACCCAATCCACCTTCACCTCGTGATTAAAAACTGGGTTTCCCTCCTCCTAATATGTAGTTTTCTCAGCGTGTAATTTGCTTCTGATAGAATAATATATCTGGTGAAGTGTCATTCACGTACCACTCCTAAAGAAACAGAAGCAACTGTATGAGCAAACTTGAAATGAATAATTACACAAATTGCAAAAGAAGAAATACTTTGTATGCAACATCACTGTATGCGTTCATTCCCCACTCAGAAGGTTTGGAGACAATTGAAGAAATCTTTTTGGAGGCAGTCATAAGGGACAAATTCTATTACCACTACTGTAGTTGGAAAGACAACTCCTTTCTAAAACATCTGGACTCCCCACCCGCACTAGCACGTGCAAACACGTTCATGATACAATTTAAATACAAAGAATGATATTCTCTTCATTTGGGCTGGATCCAGAATACATTTTAAAAACAACATTGAAGAATTGAACAGACAATATCACAGTACTGAGTTTTTACAAACCATTTTTGACTCTGTCCTAATATTTCTATATGGGAAGTCTAGAAATAAAAATGCTTAATGGATAGAAGAACCTTCGCAAAGAAAAAAGATAGGAAAAACATGCTGCACAGTTATCGTTTCCTCAATACAGCCTCTGAACACCTTTCATTTTCCCAAAACCTAAGAGTGAAAAAAAGTACATCAGATATGGACATTTGTCAATAGGAGCAAATGAATATGCTCAACAAATTCTGGCCCATATGTATCAAGGGTTTGCATCGCCCTTAAGGGGACGCAAGGGCGACTCAAAACCTAAATGAGATTTATCAAGCACGTAAGGCAACCTTGCATGGCTTGATATATCTAGAGTAACGCAAGGCAGCAAAAAAAGCAGCCTTGTGTTACTCTGTGGCAGGGAGGCATTAAATGGGTGGAGCATACACCCATCCATTCTGACACATTGCCAGATTTACCAATACTGGTAGAACAGGGAATGTGTCAGAATTGTACGCCTTCTCCACCAGAGGTGCAACGAGGAGAAATATCTTTCTTTCTCCTAGTTGTTTCCTCTTTCCAGCACACTTAGAAAGAAGATAATGCCTCTCAGGATTGTTTTTGTGCAGAAAAGTGAACCTTCCTGTACAAAACCATGTTTGCCTACAACATGTTGGCACTAGACAACGTTTTGCGCGCCAGAGCAGGCAGAGAGCAAGAATGTGCTGTATAAAGTTAAACATCTTGCCTACTGTTAAGTCAGGTTCACCGATGGACTCTTGTTTTATGCAGGTTTTCAGCCTTGCCGATATGTTGAATTTTAAGCTCTTACTTTGTGTAACCTATCCATTGAATCAGCATTTTTTTCAGAGGTTTGGAAGCTTACCACAGTTCTTATTCATAGAACCTTTCTGAATATCCAGTAGTCATTTCACATTACTGCCCCTTGTTCTTACTCTCCTACCAAGGACACAATTAGAGAAAGCTAATAATAGACAGCTTTACAGCTAAATAGAAACCAATTCTCTCCTGGATGATTTGCAATCAGGTTTATTTGCCACTCACAGCATGCAAATCACTTTTGTACATATCACTGATAATCTGCTGATCATCTGCTGATGATACTAGACGAAGATGGCTAGGCAGCCCTGATCCTGTTCGATTTATTTGTGCCATCTCAGATTAAATCTTAATTGAACTTTTTTTCAAGACTATCATATGCGAAAAGGTCCTCATTTGGCTGTTATCACTCGTATTGAACAAAACGCAGGGAGTATCTCTTACTTCATTGTCATCAGCTGCGGTTCCAGTGATGCAAGGTGTGCCTCATTGATTTTCTCTAAGTACCACCCTATTTAACATCTCAATATTCCCTTTAGTTGATTTGATGCACTCTTTTGGCTTTGAGATAATAATGTATTCCTATGACACATAGGCTTCCAAGGACGTCACCGTCACTAAAGCCAACCTTAGCAAGTTTATGTGCACTTTGGCCACCTGGATGCACTCCAGCTGCCTCTAGCTGAACCCGCATAGTACTTCTGTGGGGCAGACTAACACACCTTTGGACTAAAGAGTGGTAGTGAGCTGAATTTAGAGCTTCACCTACACTGGTGTCGCAGGGCATGTCTTTTGTGTACTTCTGGATAGTGAGTTGTCTATGTTTATACAAGTAGGTAAAATGGCATTGAACTGTTTGCTCATCTTAAAAATTTGTGGTTAAGAATTTCATGTTTTACTGCTGGACGCTCCCTCCTTGGTCACATATGCCCTGTTTTTTCAAGATTGGATTATGGGAATGCTCTATTATCTTGGCACTGTGGAGTGTTTGTTGGCATCACTATAGGTGGTGCAAAGTTCTGCAGCTAAATGTAATCTTAATCTTCTTTGAATATCACATATATGTTGCTATTCCTAAAAAACTTCATTGGCTCCCAGTCCTTAGGACAGACATATTTAAAGCCCTTTGCATTGTACATCAGACATTGAACAGCTAGGGTCCCAACTCCTTGGCTGGATTAATCCTACCATACCTCCATTCCGCAAATACAGCTACCAGTAGCGGTCGGTGGTGGGAGTGCTGTTGGGCGGTGACGTTACGGTGACCATTCCCTGGATTTTTCACTCCTTTGCAGGCAACTGAGCCTTTTCTTTTTTTGGCCACAAAGAAGTTGATCAAATTACCCAGTTCAACCAAAAAAGACATGTCTGGCTTTCACAGACTTCATTTAGTGGTCAGAAGGGGTCGCAACTGCGAACCTTGTCACTGCCTTTGCGGCCTCTGAGGTACTGAGATTGCACTGCCTGGGACAAAATCAAACAGGGCAGTTTAAAAGCCATGATACTTCCTAATGTTTGTATCCATTAAAACTCTGCCTCTTCTGTGTGCACGCAGGCACACTATTGTCCCAGTTCCTGCCGGGAAAGTTCACAATTTGATACTCTCTGTTAACAAGCAACTTTCATTCAAGAACTGGGAATGGCCCTTCGTAGTGTGGGAGGGGCCCCTTGCCACGGAAGCTTGCACTTGGCTGAAGAAGCATGTCTGCTTTCCATTCACATGCTTTTCAATAAATCAGAAAGGTAGAGCGAGGGATCAAAATTCAAAATGCAGAGTTTATTTTTGCAATTATTCAGGATGCATTTTTATCTGCCTAATACTTTGTCAGAGAATACATGTCTAAAAAAAACAATTGGCAATATAAATTGTGTTTGGGGAATGAAACTTGGCGTTTTAGCACACTCTGCCCAATACTAAAAATTAATTGTGCAGTGTCCTCCTGTGCTTTGGGGAGTGCATTATTTTAGTTTTATAATGGTGGGGTACTTAGGGCTACCAAATATGTTTAAACATTGCTGAAATTAGGGTAAGTCTCTTCAAATTAAAGTCACGTGAGGGCTAATATGGCAAATACATGGAAATGTAATGGTGCAATTATTTTAAATGTGTGGCACGCCTTGTGTGCATGGGCCATTGTTCTGTATATGTCTTTCAAAATGGGTTTAAGGCATTAAGCAAGACTTGTCATAAGTATATAACAGTGTTTGTCAATAATCATCATGTTTAAGGCATGGCACCATTAATACATTTTAACCAGGCATTATGTTATGTTTAAGGTGGTCTATTGTACCTTTCTTACCAAGTGAAATTGCCATATATTTGAAAATGAAAGCAGTGTCCTACTTATTAGGCCCAATATAAGGCCCCAAACTGCCTAAAGATGAATCCTTGTGTTTTTATGGCGGACATACATAAATGCATAGATGTCAAGTACTTGGTGTGTTGCAATGTACTGTTCTGCAAATGGCTAGTGTGCATTGCTCCGTCGATCAACAAAATGAGGGTCATTCTGATACTGAATTTGAGCAAAATGAAGTCCATACCTTCCCACTAAGGTTGCCATGTGCAAGAAACATTTTACAACTTTTCCAGTTGGTCTGAATTGGTCGCTGTAAGTATATAATTCATAAAAATATAATCTAACATAAAAATTGTTTCCTGAATATTGTTTACTGAAATATCATCCAATTAGGTGTAGATTGTATTTAATTAGCTTCAATATAGCAGTATTGTTGTAAATGTAGATATTTATAACACAATGTTTTTATCAGACTATATTTAGTATATGATATTCCAGTACTATACAGAAAGAAAGAAATAAAAAAAGAAAGAAATGTATTGTATAGTTAATAAAACCTTTACAAAAAGATAAAAAAGAAAATAACCAGAATACAGATAAAACCATATATAAATATCACCGATGCCAATGACGCTAGTTCTGCTAGGTCTTAATGCCTCTTTTGTAGCAGGCTCCTAAGGAGAAAAATTAAGCGACAAATCGCCATCTGATCCATATAGGATAGGTGCCATTGATGAAGCACTGCTGATTGAGTGAGGAGTATGGATTTATGACTAGGCACGCATGAGATCACTCAGATCTCATGCCTTCCAGTTTTGAGAGTTTTCTGGCTGTGCAGGCTGCTAATACTACTAATACTACTATACAGCCAAACTGCACTAAAATGCAATGGTCAGCGGACACATAGTCCATGTGTCAAAGGTCACCTAATGTCAGTTCCTGTGTTGCAGTTGGGTCACAGACAATGAGATATCCGTTCCTGTGATGCCATCTATAGGTCAAAGGGCATGTGATGTCACTTCTGCTACTCCTGGTATATTAGTGAATCCACATCGATGTTGTCTTTTCCCATAGAAGTTGTACTTTTTAGTGTATGATAATTTGGTATTTAAAGTGTAACGCCACCCTTTTTTGGATAATAATAATAGTAAAAATAATAATTTTACCAATATCATACTTGATGCTTAGGTTTATTAACCTCCGT
The DNA here is from genome assembly GCF_964263255.1 of Lissotriton vulgaris. Taxonomy (NCBI): domain Eukaryota; kingdom Metazoa; phylum Chordata; class Amphibia; order Caudata; family Salamandridae; genus Lissotriton; species Lissotriton vulgaris. The sequence continues at coordinate 711,255,626 of NC_141694.1, forward strand.
AGCTTGAAGGTTGAGTAAACCCTGACAAATTGTAAAAGGAAACTGCAGGATACACTCACAGATCTCAGCGGTATGTTTTAGCTCACTTACAATTCTTACAACTGGCAAATATTGCATCTTCTGCTGACTCCTACACCCTTAGGGAGATTACTGGACTTGTTCATGAGCAGCCGATAAGCAAACTCAATTTAACATATCATCATTATTATTCGTAACAGGTGGGGATGGATGCTTGTGTGTCAAAAAAGGAATGCTTTATACCCCATCACATTCAGGGAGACAAGAACATGTTCAGGTAAACCGGGATATTGAGTTTTAGGGCTCAATTCATGAAGGTAAACTTAGACTTCAGGTCTAAGTTTACCTTTATGAAGTGGTCCCTGAGTTTAGCCCTGATGTCTGAGTTTAGATCTAAAGTCTAAGTTTAGGCGGGAAGTCCAAGTTTACCTTTGTGAATTGGGCGCTTAGGGTAAAGGTCTATACTTATACTTCAGGTCAAAGTTTACAATTGTGAATTGGGCCCATCGTATTGTTGGGGCCTACTTATTCTAATATTATGGACCTTTCACCAAAACCTGCTACTTCAGAGCCTGCAAGGTTGGGGGCCAACACAGACATTATTTGTGTGAATAAGTGCTATTGTGCACTGTGCCACTGGTTGCTGCCTTCTTAAAGTGACAGGATATTTTGGTGTGGCAGGTGCATTGCATGAAGTCCCTCCTTCCTGTTCCGTTGGCATTGCATTGTTTTTGTTAAGTGCTAAGGCAGCTGAAGGATGCACCGGAATACTGGAGGAACCAGAGAAGAGGTGTAAATGGCAGACAAGAAGAAATAGCAGGTGAAATCTTTATAGCTATGGTAGGTTAAAAACTGACCTAAAAAGGTGGGTTTTTGAGATGTTTCTGCAAAATTCTGAGGTCCACCTTACAATGAAGAGGAAAAGTAAGAGTGTTTCAAAGGAAATAGTTTTAATGGTAGAGAGACATTCCTCCAGAAATTCCATTTTGGAAGTGGACCTCATGCTTCCAACTGAGAAGTTTGCGGTAAACAACTTGGAAGGGTACCTAAGAGGTAAGGTATGTACTGTGTTGCCTTGTAGATCAGGCACAGTGGTTTAGGTTTAATCTTCGTTTGAAGGACAGACAATGAAGGGACTTCAAGCCTAGTAAGATGTTGGCAAATTTTCTAATACCAGAAATGAAACAGGAGGCAATCTTATGCACCCCTTTAAGTGTGCACATCATTTTATGGAGAGAGACACACACATTCCGTATTTCCATAATCAGTGATGTATTTTTGAGTTTGCAGAGCGGTGAGGATCCTGTTGGATGTATCTGGTTGAAACCACCGCTGTCACACTTGCTAGACTGTTGCTATGTAGATGCAAATTGACCCTATTTGCCCTTGCAGGCTCAATTTGTTTTGATGTGTTCTGACAATTTGTTTTTTTAAAGACCCCAGCTCCAATCCCTGTATGAAGCTTTGTCATTTATTTATACAGCTGAAATACACTGTCCCATTTCTGACGGATAGCTCTTCCCTGACATGCCTGTAACTTCAAACACTGCCCACTTTTGACATGTTGAGGTGGTCCATCTTTGGTGTTGCACTGAAACCCTAATTGCAACCTTTCTGACCGCTCTTTCAAGTTTTCCCAAATCACAATCTGGCTGAAAGGTGATTTTCCCAGGAAGGGACTGGGCTCCATGCAAGAACAGATGACCCTGGCTACCTCCTTCAGTGACAAAGTTATTCAAAGTGGATTTATGTTGTGAAACAGCAAGCACCTGCATTAGACGCCAATCACCTCATTAAAGGCCAAGCACAACACAACAAAAACCAAACCAAGGAAATTAAAATCAAGATTATCAACGTTATTGAAAAACAAATCCTTTGGTGCATTGATCAAAGACTGTTCCTATAGTAACACCAGAAGCTTCATGCTATATTAAAAAAAAACCTGGCAAAAAGAACCCTTCTTTCTACGTGAAGCATTTTCCCAGTGATGTTTTAGAAACAGTGTTTCCTGTTTGTTGCCTGATTTGTTCCAAGATTGACTGGATTGAGGAGTTTGGAGTGCTGTCAGTTCTACCTGGATGTGGGTATTCACATCTTTAACCCTGACTTCCTGCTCAGCTTTAAAACTCCAGTTCTGGGCGAGTCCCTGAAACCATAGACGAAGCATTTCAATGAGAAGGCGAGCAGGGGCAGACCCAGGGGCATAGCAAAGTCTTAGGGGGACCCACCCAAAGTATGGTGAAGGGGCGCCCATACCCTCATGCTGACACTGATCATGTGCAAGTGTCTTGCCACACTTCACACAACTTCAGCATGGGTTAATGATGCAACTGTCATAAAATATAATACTAATAGCCACAAGTGATTAACGTGCACTGTATTCAGCAGAACTCTTAGGAAAATGGTATTAAGTAGGTTACCGTGCAAGGAATGTGGAAATGTAATGGAATCCATGTGCTAAGAAATTAAATGGTCACCCACTCCTCCTTCACCTCGTGATTAAAAACGGGGTTTCCCTCCCCCTAATATGCAGTTTTCTCAGCGTGTAATTTGCTTATTATAGAAAATATATATGGCGAAGTGTCATTCACGTACCACTCCTAAAGAAACAGAAGCTACTGTATGAGCAAACTTGAAATTAATAACTACACAAATTGCAAAAAAAGAAATACTTTGTATGCAGCATCACTGTATGAGTTTCAGCCTTGCCGATATGTTAACTTCTAAGCTCCTTCTTTGTGTAACCTATCCATTGATTCAGCAATATTTTCAGAGGTTTGGAAGCTTACCACAGTTCTTATTCACAGAACCTTCCTGAATATCCAGTAGTCATTTCACATTACTGCCCCTTGTCCTTACTCTCCTACCAAGGACACAATTGGAGAAAGCTAATAATAGACAGCTTTACAGCTAAATAGAAACCAATTCTCTTATGGATGCATTGCAATCAGGTTTCTTTGCCACTCACAGCATGCAAATCACTTTTGTACATATCACTGATAATCTGCTGATAATCTGCTGATGATACTAGACGAAGGTGGCTAGGCAGCTCTGATCTGAACTTTTCAAGACTATCATATGCGAAAAGGTCCTCTGATGGCTGTTATCACTCGTATTGAACAAAGCACAGGGAGTATCTCTTACTTCATTGTCATCAGCTGCGGTTCCAGTGCCTCAGTGATTTTCTCTAAGTACCACCCTATTTAGCATCTCAATATCCCCTTTAGTTGATTTGATGCACTCTTTTGGCTTAGAGATAATAATGTATTCCTATGACACATAGGCTTCCAAGGACGTCACCGTCACTAAAGGCAACCTTTGCAAGTTTATGTGAACTTTGGCCACCTGGATGCACTCCAGCTGCCTCCAGCTGAACTCGCATAGTACTTCTGCTGGGCAGACTAACACACCTTTGGACTAAGGAGTGGTAGCGAGCTGAATTTAGAGCTTCACCTACACTGGTGTCGCAGGGCATGTCTTTGGTGTACTTCTAGATAGGGAGTTGTCTATGTTTATACAAGTAGGTAAAATGGCATTGAACTGTTTGCTCATCTTAAAAATTCGTGGTAAAGAATTTCATGTTTTACTGCTGGACGCTCCCTCCTTGGTCACATATGCCTTGTTTTTTCAAGATTGGATTATGGGAATGCTCTATTATCTTGGCACTGTGGAGTGTTTGTTGGAATCACTATCCCCACATGCATCAACCTATTTAGGAAGTGCAAACGGTGCGAATCAGTAAATTCGTCCGTTTGCACTTCCTCAATAAGTTTTTGGGATGCATCATGCATTTTTGTGAAATTCGCTATTTTGAGCGATTTCCAAAAATGCGATTGCTTTTAAGGAATCGCAAATTTGCGATTCCTTAAAAGCAATGCATGATTGTTTTTATAATTGCGAATTAGCAATTAGGAGGTGCAAATTACCACGAGGTTGAACCTCGTGGTAATTTTCAAAAAGTTTTGAAAATGCTCAAAAATGCATTTTTTAAACATTCATGTTTCAGACACACATGTCCTTAGGACATGTGTGTGTGAAACATGCACTTCAAATTACATTTCTGGGGTGAAGGGGGGGGGGGGGTCCTTTGGACCCCCCTCTGCACCCTTGGAATGCATTAACAAATTGCGATTTTCAAAAACAAAATCGCAATTTGTTAAAGCCTTCCCATTGATCCCTATGGGCCTTTTGGCCAATAGGAATCAATGGGTATTGCGAATTCGCACTTTGGAATTTGAATAATATTTGCGATTCGGTAAACATTGCGATTTTTACCGATTCGCAAATATTTTGCGAAAATATACATGCATCCCATTTTGCGAATTCAGAATTGCGATTCCCTATTTTTCGCAATTTGGAATTCGCAAAAGGCCGGGATGATGCATGTGGCCGTATAGGTGGTCAAAGTTCTGCAGCTAAATGTATTCTTAATCTTCTTAGAATATCACATATATGTCGCTATTCCTAAAAAACTTCATTGGCTCCCAGTCCTTAGGACAGACATATTTAAAGCCCTTTGCATTGTACATCAGACATTGAAAAGCTAGGGCCCCAACTCCTTGGCTGGATTAATCCTACCATACCTCCATTCCGCAAATACAGCTACCAGTAGCGGTCGGTGGTGGGAGTGCTGTTGGGCGGTGAAGTTACGGTGACCATTCCCTGGATTTTTCACTCATTTGCAGAAAAACTGAGCCTTTTCTTTTTTTGGCCACAAAGAAGTTGATCAAACTACCCAGTTCAACCAAAAAAGACCTGTCTGGCTTTCACAGACTTCATTTAGTGGTCGTAAGGGGTCGCAACTGCGAACCTTGTCACTGCCCTTGCGACCTCTGAGCTACTGAGATTGCACTGCCTGGGACAAAAATCAAACAGGGCAGTTTAAAAGCCATGATACTTTCTAATGTTTGTATCCATTCAAACTCTGCCTCTGCTGTGTGCACGCAGGCACACTATTGTCCCAGTTCCTGCCGGGAAAGTTCACAATTTGATACTCTCTGTTAACAAGCAACTTTCTTTCAAGAACTGGGAAAGGCCCTTCGTAGTGTGGGCGGGGCCCCTTGCCACGGAAGCTTGCACTTGGCTGAAGAAGCGTGTCCGCTTGCCATTCACATGCTTTTCAATTAATTAGAAAGGTAGAGGGATCAAAATTCAAAATGCAGAGTTTATTTTTGCAATTATTCTGGATGCATTTGTATCTGCCTAATACTTTGTCAGAGAATGCATGTCTAAAAAAAAACAATTGGCAATATAGATTGTGTTTGAGGAATGAAACTTGGCGTTTTAGGGCACTCTGCCCAATACTAAAAATGAATTGTGCAGTGTCCTCCTGTGCTTTGGGGAGTGCATTATTTTAGTTTTATAATGGTGGGGTACTTAGGGCTACCAAATATGTTTAAACATTGCTGAAATAAGGGTCAGTCTCTTCAAATTAAAGTCACGTGAGGGCTAATGTGGCAAATACATGGAAATGTAATGGTGCAATTATTTTAAATGTGTGGCACGCCTTATGGTCATGGGCCATTGTCCTGTATATGTCTTTCAAAATGGGTTTATGGCATTGAGCAAGACTTGTCATAAGTATATAACAGTGTTTGTCAATAATCATCATGTTTAAGGCATTGCACCATTAATACATTTTAACCAGGCATTATATTATGTTTAAGGTGGTCTATTGTACCTTTCTTACCAAGTGAAATTGCTATATATCTGAAAATTAAAGCAGTGTCCTACTTATTAGCCCCAATATAAGGCCCCAAACAGCCTAAAGATGAATCCTTGTTTTTTATGGCGGACATACATAAATGCATAGATGTCAAGTACTTGGTGTGTTGCAATGTACTGTTCTGCAAATGGCTAGTGTGCATTGCTCTGTCGATCAACAAAATGAGGGTCATTCTGATACTGAATGCGAGCAAAATTAAGGCCATACCTTCCCACTAAGGTTGCCATGTGCAATTAACATTTTACAACTCTTACAGTTGGTCTGAAATGGTCGCATAAAAATATAATCTAACATACAAACTATTTCCTGAATATTGTTTACTGAAATATCATCCAATTAGGTGTAGATTGTATTTAATTAGCTTCAATATAACAGTATTGTTGTAAATGTAGATATTTATAACACAATATATTTATCAGGCTATATTTAGTATATGATATTCCAGTGCTATACAGAAAGAAAGAAATAAAAAAAGAAAGAAATGTATTGTATAGTTAATAAAACCTTTACAAAAAGATAAAAAAGAAAATAACCAGAATACAGATAAAACCATATATAAATATCACAGATGCCAATGACGCTAGTTCTGCTAGGTCTTAATGCATCTGTTGTAGCAGGCTCCTAAGGAGAAAAATTAAGCGACCAACAGAAAAAGAGGCCTCAGACCTAATACAAAACAGAGCGTGAAAAATAACTATGGAAGGTGGACAAAATTCTTTTAAAACTTTTTTAAAACAGTGGACTTTAAAAATAGTTGAAGCCGCAGACAGGCCCAAAGTGGGTCCGACTTAAGTAAAACGATGAAGCAGTATTCAAATGTCGCTAAGCACAGAGCTTAATGTATGGAGCAGGTTCTCTTGCTCAGGGCATACCGTGTATAGCCCAAGAAAAAAATCAAATAAATACGTTCCAGAAATGTGACCAGTTCAGCTAGCCACTTATAGGCAGATAGTAATAGCGGCAGGCGCGGAGGTCAGAGTTTTTGTCGTTTGAGAGGAAAGTGCTTCAGAATTAGTACAATTGGCTGAGTCCAGTTTGCTTGCTGCAGTTCGAAGGAATTTGACAGTTTTAATATTTAATGTTGAATTTGCTGGATTCAGGCTAGCGAGGACTGCTTTCCGGCATGTGCGCTTTCCTAGCTGGATGAAGTCAACTTAGAGAAGGGTTCTCCTTTGCTGCATTAGTTGGGGACAAGCACGTAGAATGTGGCTTAGAGTTTCTTTACCTTGTCCGCATAGGCGGCAGCTAATATCGTAGGTGGCTAGGTGCCAGTGCGGAAATTGAGCAAAAATATTCCACACACTCATTCTTAATGCCCCAAGTCGCCATCTGATCCATATAGGATAGGTGTCATTGATGAAGCACTGCTGATTAAGTGAAGAGTATGGATTTATGACTAGGCACGCATGAGATCACTTAGATTTATTTATTTATTTATTTATTTAGTATATTTGTAGAGCGCAAAACCTGTCACCCAGAGGGCATCCTGGCGCTTTGATCTCATGCCTTCCAGTTTTGAGAGTTTTCTGGCTGTGCAGGCTGCTAATACTACTAATACTACTATACAGCCAAACTGCACTAAAATGCAATGGTCAGCGGATACATAGTCCACGTGTCAAAGGTCCCCTAAAGTCAGTTCCTGTGATGCAGTTGGGTCACAGACAATGAGATGTCCGATCCTGTGAAGCCATCAATAGGTCAAAGGGCAAGTGATGTCACTTCTGCTACTCCTGGTATGTTAGTGAATCATCATAGATGTTGTCTTTTCCCATAGAATTTGTACTTTTTAGTGTATGACAATTTGGTATTTAAAGTGTAACGCCACCCTTTTTTGGATAATAATGATAGTAAAAATAATAATTTTACCAATATCATACTTGATGCTTAGGTTTATTAACCTCCGCAGCTCGAAGGTTGAGTAAACCCTGACAAATTGTAAAAGGAAACTGCAGTATACACTCACATATCTCAGCGGTATGTTTTAGCTCACTTTCAATTCCTACAACTGGCAAATATTGCATCTTCTGTTGACTCCTACACCCTTAGGGAGATTACTGGACTTGTTCATGAGCAGCCGATAAGCAAACTCAATTTAACATCTCATTATTATTATTCGTAACAGGTGGGGATGGATGCTTGTGTGTCAAAAAAGGAATGCTTTGTACTCCATCACATTCAGGGAGACAAGAATATGTTCAGGTAGACCGGTATATGGAGTTTTAGGGCTCAATTCATGAAGGTAAACTTAGACTTCAGGTCTAAGTTTACCTTTATGAAGTGGCCCCTAAGTTTAGTCCTGATGTCTGAGTTTAGATCTAAAGTCTAAGTTTAGGCCAGAAGTCTAACTTTAGACCTGTAGGCTAAGTTTAGGCCAGAAGTCCAAGTTTACCTTTGTGAATTGGGTGCTTAGGGTGAAGGTCTATACTTACATTTCAGGTCAAAGTTTACCATTCTGAAGTGGGTCCTAAGTTTAGGCCGGAAGTCTGAGTTTAGATCTGAAGTCTAAGTTTAGGCCAGAAGTCTAAGTTTAGACCTGAAGTCTAAGTTTAGGCCAGAAGTCTAAGTTTACTTTTGTGAATTGGGCGCTTAGGGTAAAGGTCTATACTTACACTTCAGGTCAAAGTTTACAATTGTGAATTGGGCCCATCGTATTGTTGGGGCCTACTTATTCCAATATTATGGATCTTTCACCAAAACCTGCTACTTCAGAGCCTGCAAGGTTGTAGGCCAACACAGACATTATTTGTGAGAATAAGTGCTATTGTGCACTGTGCCACTGGTTGCTGCCTTCTTAAAGTGACAAGACATTTTGGTGTGGCAGGTACAGTACATGAAGTCCCTCCGGCCTGTTTCGTTGCCATTACATTGTTTTTGTTAAGTGCTAAGGCAACTGAAGGATGCACCGGAATACTGGAGGAACCAGGGAAGAGGTGTAAATGGCAGACAAGAAGAAGTAGCAGGCGAAGTCTTTATAGCTATGGTAGGTTAAAAACTGACCTAAAAAGGTGGGTTTTTAAGATGTTTCTGCAAAATTCTAAGGTCCACCTTACAAGACCACACACAGTGTCATCCCTCACACTGCCTCAAGATGGAGTTGGCCCGACCCAAAATTGGCTCAAAATGATTCAAAGGAAATAGTTTTGATGTTAGAGAGACATTCCTCCAGAGTTTCCATTTTGGAAGTGGACCTCATGCTCCCGACTGAGAAGTTTGCAGTAAACAACATGGAAGGGTACCTAAGAGGTAAGTAAGGTATGTACTGTGTTGCCTTGTAGATCAGGCAAAGTGGTTTACGTTTAATCTTCTTTTGAATGGCAGACAATGAAGGGACTTCAAGCCTAGTAAGATGTTGTCAAATTTTCTGGTACCAGAAATGAAACAGGAGGCAATCTTATGCACTCCTTTAAGCGTGCACATCATTTTATGCAGAGAGACACACACATTCCTTATTTCCATAATCAGTTGAGTTTGCAGACAGGTGAGGATCCTGTTGGATGTATCTGGCTGAAAACCACCGCTGTCACATTTGCTAGACTGTTGCTATGTAGATGCAAATTGACCCTATTTGCCCTTGCAGGCTCAATTTGTTTTGCTGTGCTCTGACAATTTTTTTTTTTTAAAGAGCCCGGCTCAAATCCCTGTATGAAGCTTTGTCATTTATTTATACAGCTGAAACACACTGTCCCTTTTCTGAGGGATAGCTCTTCCCTGACATGCCTGTAACTTCAAGCACTGCCCAATTTTGACATGTTGAGGGGGTCCATCTTTGGTTTTGCACTGAAACCCTAATTGCAACCTTTCTGACCACTCTTTTAAGTTTGCCCAAATCACAATCTGGCTGAAAGGGGACCTTCACGTGGAGTGATTGTGTTCCATGCAAGGACAGATGACCATGGCTACCTCCTTTAGTGACAAAGTTATTCAAAGTGGATTTATATTGTGAAACTCCAAGCACCTGCATTAGACGCCAAGCACCTCATTAAAGGCCAAGCACAACACAACAAAAACCAAACCAAGGAAATTAAAATCAAGATTATCAGCGTTATTGAAAGACAAATCCTTTGGTGCATTGATCAACGACTGTTCCTATAGTAACACCAGAAGCTTCATGCTGCATTAAAAAAACCCTGGCAAAAAGAACCTTTCTTTCTACGTGAAGCATTTTACCAGTGATGTTTTAGGAACAGTGTTTCCTGTTCGTTGCCTGATTTGTTCCAAGACTGACTGTATTGAGGAGGTTGGCGTGCTGCCAGTTCTACCTGGATGTGGCTATTCACATCTTTAACCCTGACTTCCTGCTCAGCTTCAAAGCTCCAGTTCTAGGCGAGTCCCTGAAACCATAGAGGAAGCATTTCAATGAGAAGGCGAGCAGGGGCAGACCCAGGGGCATAGCAAAGTCTTAGGAGGCCCACCCAAAGTATGGTGAAGGGGCGCCCATACCCTCACGCTGACACTGATCATGTGCAAGTGTCTTGCCACACTTCCCACAACTTCAGCATGGGTTAATGATGCAACTGTCATAAAATATAATACTAATAGCCACAAGTGATTAACGTGCACTGTATTGAGCAGAACTCTTAGGAAAATGGTATTAAGTAGGTTACCTGCAAGGAATGTGGAAATGTAATGGAATCCATGTGCTAAGAAAATAAATGGTCACCCACACCACCTTCACCTCGTGATTAAAAACTGGGTTTCCCTCCTCCTAATATGCAGTTTTCTCAGCGTGTAATTTGCTTTTTATAGAATAATATATCTGGTGAAGTGTCATTCACGAACCACTCCTAAAGAAACAGAAGCAACTGTATGAGCAAACTTGAAATGAATAATTACACAAATTGCAAAAGAAGAAATACTTTGTATGCAACATCACTGTATGCGTTCATTCCCCACTCAGAAGGTTTGGAGACAATTAAAGAAATCTTTTTGGAGGCAGTCATAAGAGACAAATTCTATTACCACTACTGTAGTTGGAAAGACAACTCCTTTCTAAAACATCTGGACTCCCCACCCGCACTAGCACGTGCAAACACGTTCATGATACAATTTAAATACAAAGAATGATATTCTCTTCATTTGGGCTGGATCCAGAATACATTTTAAAAACAACATTGAAGAATTGAACAGACAATATCACAGTACTGAGTTTTTACACACCATTTTTGACTCTGTCCTAATATTTCTATATGGGAAGTCTAGAAATAAAAATGCTTAATGGATAGAAGAACCTTCGCAAAGAAAAAAGATAGGAAAAACATGCTGCACAGTTATCGTTTCCTCAATACAGCCTCTGAACACCTTTCATTTTCCCAAAACCTAAGAGTGAAAAAAAGTACATCAGATATGGACATTTGTCAATAGGAGCAAATGAATATGCTCAACAAATTCTGGCCCATATTTATCAAGGGTTTGCATCGCCCTTAAGGGGACGCAAGGGCGACTCAAAACCTAAATGAGATTTATCAAGCAATAAGGCAACCTTGCATGGCTTGATATATCTAGAGTAACGCAAGGCAGCAAAAAAAGCAGCCTTATGTTACTCTGTGGCAGGGAGGAATTAAATGGGTGGAGCATACACCCATCCATTCTGACACATTGCCAGATTTACCAATACTGGTAGAACAGGGAATGTGTCAGAATTGTACGCCATCTCCACCAGAGGTGCAACGAGGAGAAATATCTTTCTTTCTCCTAGTTGTTTCCTCTTTCCAGCACACTTAGAAAGAAGATAATGCCTCTTAGGATTGTTTTTGTGCAGAAAAGTGAAACTTCCTGTACAAAACCATGTTTGCCTACAACATGTTGGCACTAGACGTTTTGCGCGCCAGAGCAGGCAGAGAGCAAGAATGTGCTGTATAAAGTTAAACATCTTGCCTACTGTTAAGTCAGGTTCACCGATGGACTCTTGTTTTATGCAGGTTTTCAGCCTTGCCGATATGTTGAATTCTAAGCTCTTACTTTGTGTAACCTATCCATTGAATCAGCATTTTTTTCAGAGGTTTGGAAGCATACCACAGTTCTTATTCACAGAACCTTTCTGAATATCCAGTAGTCATTTCACATTACTGCCCCTTGTTCTTACTCTCCTACCAAGGACACAATTAGAGAAAGCTAATAATAGACAGCTTTACAGCTAAATAGAAACCAATTCTCTCCTGGATGATTTGCAATCAGGTTTATTTGCCACTCACAGCATGCAAATCACTTTTGTACATATCACTGATAATCTGCTGATAATCTGCTGATGATACTAGACGAAGATGGCTAGGCAGCCCTGATCCTGTTCGATTTATTTGTGCCATTTCAGATTAAATCTTAATTGAACTTTTTTTCAAGACTATCATATGCGAAAAGGTCCTCATTTGGCTGTTATCACTCGTATTGAACAAAACGCAGGGAGTATCTCTTACTTCATTGTCATCAGCTGCGGTTCCAGTGATGCAAGGTGTGCCTCAGTGATTTTCTCTAAGTACCACCCTATTTAACATCTCAATATTCCCTTTAGTTGATTTGATGCACTCTTTTGGCTTTGAGAGAATAACATATTCCTATGACCAAAGGTTTCCAAGGACGTCACCGTCACTAAAGCCAACCTTAGCAAGTTTATGTGCACTTTGGCCACCTGGATGCACTCCAGCTGCCTCTAACTGAACCCGCATAGTACTTCTGTGGGGCAGACTAACACACCTTTGGACTAAAGAGTGGTAGTGAGCTGAATTTAGAGCTTCACCTACACTGGTGTCGCAGGGCATGTCTTTGGTGTACTTCTGGATAGTGAGTTGTCTATGTTTATACAAGTAGGTAAAATGGCATTGAACTGTTTGCTCATCTTAAAAATTTGTGGTTAAGAATTTCATGTTTTACTGCTGGACGCTCCCTCCTTGGTCACATATGCCCTGTTTTTTCAAGATTGGATTATGGGAATGGTCTATTATCTTGGCACTGTGGAGTGTTTGTTGGCATCACTATAGGTGGTGCAAAGTTCTGCAGCTAAATTTAATCTTAATCTTCTTTGAATATCACATATATGTTGCTATTCCTAAAAAACTTCATTGGCTCCCAGTCCTTAGGACAGACATATTTAAAGCCCTTTGCATTGTACATCAGACATTGAACAGCTAGGGCCCTAGCTCCTTGGCTGGATTAATCCTACCATACCTCCATTCCGCAAATACAGCTACCAGTAGCGGTCGGTGGTGGGAGTGCTGTTGGGCGGTGACGTTACGGTGACCGTTCCCTGGATTTTTCACTCCTTTGCAGGCAACTGAGCCTTTTCTTTTTTTGGCCACAAAGAAGTTGATCAAATTACCCAGTTCAACCAAAAAAGACATGTCTGGCTTTCACAGACTTCATTTAGTGGTCAGAAGGGGTCGCAACTGCGAACCTCGTCACTGCCTTTGCGGCCTCTGAGGTACTGAGATTGCACTGCCTGGGATAAAATCAAACAGGGCAGTTTAAAAGCCATGATACTTTCTAATGTTTGTATCCATTAAAACTCTGCCTCTTCTGTGTGCACGCAGGCACACTATTGTCCCAGTTCCTGCCGGGAAAGTTCACAATTTGATACTCTCTGTTAACAAGCAACTTTCATTCAAGAACTGGGAATGGCCCTTCGTAGTGTGGGAGGGGCCCCTTGCCACGGAAGCTTGCACTTGGCTGAAGAAGCATGTCTGCTTTCCATTCACATGCTTTTCAATAAATCAGAAAGGTAGAGCGAGGGATCAAAATTCAAAATGCAGAGTTTATTTTTGCAATTATTCAGGATGCATTTTTATCTGCCTAATACTTTGTCAGAGAATGCATGTCTAAAAAAAACAATTGGCAATATAAATTGTTTTTGGGGAATGAAACTTGGCGTTTTAGCACACTCTGCCCAATACTAAAAATTAATTGTGCAGTGTCCTCCTGTGCTTTGGGGAGTGCATTATTTTAGTTTTATAATGGTGGGGTACTTAGGGCTACCAAATATGTTTAAACATTGCTGAAATAAGGGTAAGTCTCTTCAAATTAAAGTCACGTGAGGGCTAATATGGCAAATACATGGAAATGTAATGGTGCAATTATTTTAAATGTGTGGCATGGGCCATTGTTCTGTATATGTCTTTCAAAATGGGTTTAAGGCATTAAGCAAGACTTGTCATAAGTATATAACAGTGTTTGTCAATAATCATCATGTTTAAGGCATTGCACCATTAATACATTTTAACCAGGCACTATGTTATGTTTAAGGTGGTCTATTGTACCTTTCTTACCAAGTGAAATTGCCATATATTTGAAAATGAAAGCAGTGTCCTACTTATTAGGCCCAATATAAGGCCCCAAACTGCCTAAAGATGAATCCTTGTGTTTTTATGGCGGACATACATAAATGCATAGATGTTAAGTACTTGGTGTGTTGCAATGTACTGTTCTGCAAATGGCTAGTGTGCATTGCTCTGTCGATCAACAAAATGAGGGTCATTCTGATACTGAATGTGAGCAAAATGAAGTCCATACCTTCCCACTAAGGTTGCCATGTGCAAGAAACATTTTACAACTTTTACAGTTGGTCTGAATTGGTCGCTGTAAGTATATAATTCATAAAAATATAATCTAACATAAAAATTGTTTCCTGAATATTGTTTACTGAAATATCATCCAATTAGGTGTAGATTGTATTTAATTAGCTTCAATATAGCAGTATTGTTGTAAATGTAGATATTTATAACACAATATTTTTATCAGACTATATTTAGTATATGATATTCCAGTACTATACAGAAAGAAAGAAATAAAAAAAGAAAGAAATGTATTGTATAGTTAATAAAACCTTTACAAAAAGATAAAAAAGAAAATGACCAGAATACAGATAAAACCATATATAAATATCACAGATGCCAATGACGCTAGTTCTGCTAGGTCTTAATGCCTCTTTTGTAGCAGGCTCCTAAGGAGAAAAATTAAGCGACAAATCGCCATCTGGTCCATATAGGATAGGTGCCATTGATGAAGCACTGCTGATTGAGTGAAGAGTATGGATTTATGACTAGGCACGCATGAGATCACTCAGATCTCATGCCTTCCAGTTTTGAGTGTTTTCTGGCTGTGCAGGCTGCTAATACTACTAATACTACTATACAGCCAAACTGCACTAAAATGCAATGGTCAACGGACACATAGTCCATGTGTCAAAGGTCACCTAATGTCAGTTCCTGTGTTGCAGTTGGGTCACAGACAATGAGATATCCGTTCATGTGATGCCATCTATAGGTCAAAGGGCATGTGATGTCACTTCTGCTACTCCTGGTATATTAGTGAATCCACATCGATGTTGTCTTTTCCCATAGAATTTGTACTTTTTAGTGTATGATAATTTGGTATTTAAAGTGTAACGCCACCCTTTTTTGGATAATAATAATAGTAAAAATAATAATTTTACCAATATCATACTTGATGCTTAGGTTTATTAACCTCCGTAGCTTGAAGGTTGAGTAAACCCTGACAAATTGTAAAAGGAAACTGCAGGATACACTCACAGATCTCAGCGGTATGTTTTAGCTCACTTACAATTCTTACAACTGGCAAATATTGCATCTTCTGCTGACTCCTACACCCTTAGGGAGATTACTGGACTTGTTCATGAGCAGCCGATAAGCAAACTCAATTTAACATCTCATCATTATTATTCGTAACAGGTGGGGATGGATGCTTGTGTGTCAAAAAAGGAATGCTTTATACCCCATCACATTCAGGGAGACAAGAACATGTTCAGGTAAACCGGGATATGGAGTTTTAGGGCTCAATTCGTGAAGGTAAACTTAGACTTCAGGTCTAAGTTTACCTTTTGTGAAGTGGCCCCTAAGTTTAGCCCTGATGTCTGAGTTTAGATCTAAAGTCTATGTTTAGGCCGGAAGTCCAAGTTTACCTTTGTGAATTGGGCGCTTAGGGTAAAGGTCTATACTTATGCTTCAGGCCAAAGTTTACAATTGTGAATTGGGCCCATCGTATTGTTGGGGCCTACATATTCTAATATTATGGACCTTTCACCAAAACCTGCTACTTCAGAGCCTGCAAGGTTGGGGGCCAACACAGACATTATTTGTGTGAATAAGTGCTATTGTGCACTGTGCCACTGGTTGCTGCCTACTTAAAGTGACAGGATATTTTGGTGTGGCATGTGCATTGCATGAAGTCCCTCCTTCCTGTTCCGTTGGCATTGCATTGTTTTTGTTAAGTGCTAAGGCAGCTGAAGGATGCACCGGAATACTGGAGGAACCAGAGAAGAGGTGTAAATGGCAGACAAGAAGAAATAGCAGGTGAAATCTTTATAGCTATGGTAGGTTAAAAACTGACCTAAAAAGGTGGGTTTTTGAGATGTTTCTGCAAAATTCTGAGGTCCACCTTACAATGAAGAGGAAAAGGAAGAGTGTTTCAAAGGAAATAGTTTTAATGGTAGAGAGACATTCCTCCAGAAATTCCATTTTGGAAGTGGACCTCATGCTTCCAACTGAGAAGTTTGCGGTAAACAACTTGAAAGGGTACCTAAGAGGTAAGGTATGTACTGTATTGCCTTGTAGATCAGGCACAGTGGTTTAGGTTTAATCTTCGTTTGAAGGACAGACAATGAAGGGACTTCAAGCCTAGTAAGATGTTGGCAAATTTTCTAATACCAGAAATGAAACAGGAGGCAATCTTATGCACCCCTTTAAGTGTGCACATCATTTTATGGAGAGAGACACACACATTCCTTATTTCCATAATCAGTGATGTATTTTTGAGTTTGCAGAGCGGTGAGGATCCTGTTGGATGTATCTGGTTGAAACCACCGCTGTCACACTTGCTAGACTGTTGCTATGTAGATGCAAATTGACCCTATTTGCCCTTGCAGGCTCAATTTGTTTTGATGTGTTCTGACAATTTTTTTTTTAAAGACCCCAGCTCCAATCCCTGTATGAAGCTTTGTCATTTATTTATACAGCTGAAATACACTGTCCCATTTCTGAGGGATAGCTCTTCCCTGACATGCCTGTAACTTCAGACACTGCCCACTTTTGACATGTTGAGGGGGTCCATCTTTGGTGTTGCACTGAAACCCTAATTGCAACCTTTCTGACCGCTCTTTCAAGTTTTCCCAAATCACAATCTGGCTGAAAGGTGATTTTCCCAGGAAGGGACTGGGCTCCATGCAAGAACAGATGACCCTGGCTACCTCCTTCAGTGACAAAGTTATTCAAAGTGGATTTATGTTGTGAAACAGCAAGCACCTGCATTAGACGCCAATCACCTCATTAAAGGCCAAGCACAACACAACAAAAACCAAACCAAGGAAATTAAAATCAAGATTATCAACGTTATTGAAAAACAAATCCTTTGGTGCATTGATCAAAGACTGTTCCTATAGTAACACCAGAAGCTTCATGCTATATTAAAAAAAAACCTGGCAAAAAGAACCCTTCTTTCTACGTGAAGCATTTTCCCAGTGATGTTTTAGAAACAGTGTTTCCTGTTTGTTGCCTGATTTGTTCCAAGATTGACTGGATTGAGGAGTTTGGAGTGCTGTCAGTTCTACCTGGATGTGGCTATTCACATCTTTAACCCTGACTTCCTGCTCAGCTTTAAAACTCCAGTTCTGGGCAAGTCCCTGAAACCATAGACGAAGCATTTCAATGAGAAGGCGAGCAGGGGCAGACCCAGGGGCATAGCAAAGTCTGAGGGGGACCCACCCAAAGTATGGTGAAGGGGCGCCCATACCCTCATGCTGACACTGATCATGTGCAAGTGTCTTGCCACACTTCACACAACTTCAGCATGGGTTAATGATGCAACTGTCATAAAATATAATACTAATAGCCACAAGTTATTAACGTGCACTGTATTCAGCAGAACTCTTAGGAAAATGGTATTAAGTAGGTTACCGTGCAAGGTATGTGGAAATGTAATGGAATCCATGTGCTAAGAAATTAAATGGTCACCCACTCCACCTTCACCTCGTAATTAAAAAAGGGGTTTCCCTCCCCCTAATATGCAGTTTTCTCAGCGTGTAATTTGCTTATTATAGAATAATATACCTGGCGAAGTGTCATTCACGTACCACTCCTAAAGAAACAGAAGCTACTGTATGAGCAAACTTGAAATTAATAACTACACAAATTGCAAAAAAAGAAATACTTTGTATGCAGCATCACTGTATGAGTTTCAGCCTTGCCGATATGTTAACTTCTAAGCTCCTTCTTTGTGTAACCTATCCATTGATTCAGCAATATTTTCAGAGGTTTGGAAGCTTACCACAGTTCTTATTCACAGAACCTTCCTGAATATCCAGTAGTCATTTCACATTACTGCCCCTTGTCCTTACTCTCCTACCAAGGACACAATTGGAGAAAGCTAATAATAGACAGCTTTACAGCTAAATAGAAACCAATTCTCTTATGGATGCATTGCAATCAGGTTTCTTTGCCACTCACAGCATGCAAATCACTTTTGTACATATCACTGATAATCTGCTGATAATCTGCTGATGATACTAGACGAAGGTGGCTAGGCAGCTCTGATCTGAACTTTTCAAGGCTATCATATGCGAAAAGGTCCTCTGATGGCTGTTATCACTCGTATTGAACAAAGCACAGGGAGTATCTCTTACTTCATTGTCATCAGCTGCAGTTCCAGTGCCTCAGTGATTTTCTCTAAGTACCACCCTATTTAGCATCTCAATATCCCCTTTAGTTGATTTGATGCACTCTTTTGGCTTTGAGATAATA